>NC_069781.1:107617088-108876374 GCF_027406575.1 Nycticebus coucang
AATGTTTAAAATTAGTGTAAAAAATATTTATTTTGCTATTTTATTTCCTTATTCATTTATAACTTACATATAAGAGTTTTTGATGTTTTCACAGAAATTTCAAAAGCCACAAAATATTGTAACTTTACACATTGATTATTAAGAGCACATGATGACTCGGCGCCTATAGCTCAGTGGCTAGGGAGCCAGCTGCATACACTAGAGCTGGAGGATTCAAATCCAGCCTGGGCCTGCCAAACAACAATGACAACTGCAACCAAAAAATAACCAGGCATTGTGGTGGGCATCTGTAGTCCCAGCTACTTGGGAGGCTGAGGCAAGAGAATTGCTTAAGCCCAAGAGTTTAAGGTTGCTGTGAGCTGTGATGCCACGTGCTCTACAGAGGGCGACATAATGAGACTGTCTCAAAAAAAAAGAGAAGAAAGAAAGAAAGAGCACATGACACTGTTAGTTAGGAGGGTCAGTTGTTATGTTTCTGCTGTGCAAAGTGAGGAATGTCTGTTTTATGTTGGGAGACTCTGTGAAATCCTTTGAAGAATGTTTCTTTTTTTGTTTGTTTGTTTTATCAGGTAATCAACTTGGTTAGCCTCAGATTGCAAATCCTACCTCTTCTTCTCTTGGCAGTGGATCCCAGTGTCAGTTCAAAGTGCTGCTGTGTGTTCTTGGGCTCCGCCTCTGGTGTGCACAGATCTGGGCTGAGCACAGGTCTGTGTCAGTTCATGAACGGATTTAGAGAATTCTGTTGCAGTTCTCTCTCCAGGATTTCCCCCTATGACTCCCTGGCTCCTAGAAGTCCCCTTTTCCTAGTGCTGTGCCTTAGAAAGATAAGATTTTTCTCTCTGATTATTACCTGCCCATACTGTCCCCTGGTTTAGCAAAAGGAACTGCCCTCAGGCAGAAAATAGACAGAGAGAGAGGAAAAAAAAAAACATATTCCCTCCACATTCTTCAGACCACAAGATTACTTCTTCCTGCTTTCCCTGTCTGGAAAAACAGGTTTTCTCTCAGGGGTACAGTTCACTGTGCCACTGCTTTGATCTCAGCAGGACTCCTCCCGTGAGGAGGGTCATCTTTAGGTCAGGAATGAGAGAGAAAAAAGGTTAAAAATGAAAACGAAAACAAAAACCAAAAGCAGGAGTTATTGCCACATTCGCTAGCTTGCAGAGGCCTCATTTACCATAAGTTTTTAAGACAGTTCCAGACTGTTTTCTGACCAACAGTGTAGGAGTATTCCAGTTCTTCCACGTACTCGTGAGAACTTGATAATAAGCAGTCTTTTAATTTTAGGCATTCTAATAGAAGTATAGTAGTATTGTAAGGTGGCTTTTAAAACAAATTTATGAGACATAATTCACATGCATTTTACCTATTCTGTTCCAATGATCCATATGTCCATTCCTAAGCAATTACCACGCTGTTTTGATTATTGCAACTTTGTAGTAAGTTGTGAAATAGAGAAGTATAGGTCCTCTAAACTTGTTTTCTCTTTTTTAAGATTAAAATAGCTGCTTGGGGTACCTTGAGATTCCATTTGAATTTAAGAATAAGTTTTCTAATTCTGTAAAAATCACCACAGAACTTTTGGTTTGGTTTTGTTTTTTGAGACAAGGTCTCACTCTGTTGCCCAGGCTGGAGTGCAGTGGTGCAATCATAGTTCACTGTAACCTCAAACTCCTGGACCCAAGCTGTCCTCCTGTCTCAGCCTCCCAAATAGCTGAGACTACAGGGGCATACCACCATGCCTGGCTAATTTTTCTTGTTTTTTTGTGTAGAGACAAGGTCTTGCCTAGGCTGGTCTCAAACAATCCTCCTGCCTTGTCCTCCAAAATGCTGGATTACAGGCATGAGCCACCAACACTGGCAGCCCCAGTTTTGATCCATAGATCACTTTGGGTAGTACTGTCTCCTCCTCCTCTTCTTCTTTCTTCTTCTGCTTCACACAGAGTCTCACTATGTTGCCCTAGGTAGAGTGCCAGGGATCACAACTCACAGCAACCTCAAACTCTTGGGCTTAAGTGATTCTCTTGCCTCAGCCTCCCAAGTAGCTGGGACTATAGGTACCTGCCACAATGCCCGGCTAAGTACTGTCATCTTAATAATATTAAATGGTCCAACTCATGAACATGGAATATATTTCCATTTACTTTTGTCTTCTTTAACTTCATTCAGCAATGTTTTGTAATTACAAATCTTTTGCCTTCCAGATTAAATTAATTCATATTTTATTCTTTCTGATGCTATTGTAAATAGAATTATTTTTTTCAATAATATGTTCAGGTTGTTCACTGCAAGTGTATAGAAATACAGCTTGATATTTTCATGATGATTTTGTATCCTAAAATTTTGTTGAATTCATTTATTAGCTTTAACAATATTTTTGTGGCTTTTAAAGGGTTTTCTATACACATACAAAACTATGTCATCTGTGAATGAAAGTAATTTTACTTTTTCCTCTCCAATTTGGATACCGTCTATTTCTTTCTCTTGGTTGAGTGCTGCATCTAGGACTTCCAGGACTATGTTAAATAGAAATGCAAGTGGACATACTTTGTCTTTTTTCTGATCTTAGAAGGAAAGCTTTCCATCTTTCACTGTTATATGTTCGTTATGGGTTTTCATATATGGCCTTCGTCATATTGGTATCCCTTTTATTCCTAGTTTATTGAGGGGTTTTATCACACAAGGGTGTTGAATTTTTCTAATGCTTAATCATGTGTCTTTTCCCCCTTCATTCTAATGTGGTGTATTACATTGATTTTTCATGCACCATGCTTGAACCATTCCAGGAATGGTTTACTAATAATGCATAATCCTTTTAATACGTGCTGAATTCACTATGCTAGTATTTTATTGAGAATTTTTTGCATCTACATTCATAAGGGAAATAGTTTATAGGGTTTTTTTCCCCCGTTGTAGTGTCTTTGCCTGGTTTTGGAAATCATGGTAACGCTGGCCACAGTGAATGTGTTTGAATGCGTTCTCTCCTTTCCATTTCTTTTTTCTTTGACACGGATGCTTTGACACCTCAGTTACAGTGTAGCGACATCATCATAGCTCACTGTAGCCTCAAACTCCTGGCTCAAGCCATCATCCTGCCTCAGCCTCCTGACTAGCTGAGAATATAGGCACACACCACCATACCTGGCCTCCTTTTCAATTTTTTTAAGAGTTGAAAGATCAGCCTTAATTGTTCTTTAATGATTTGTAGAATTCACCATTGAAGCCATCTCATCTTGGGCTTTTCTTTGTTGGGAGGCCTTTGATTATTAAATCAATCTTCTTGTAAGGTATAGGTCTAATATCTTTAGATTTTTTATCAATATTTCTTCTTATGTCAGTTTCAGTAGATTGTGTGTTTCTGTGAATTTATCCGTACTATCTAGATTATCCAATTTAATGACATACAAATGCTTATACTATTATCTTATAATCCTTTTATAGCAGTAAAAGCAGTAGTAATATTCCCACTTTCATTTCCAATTTTAGTAATTTGAGTCTTTCTTTTCTTCTTACTCAATCTTTGTTAATTTTATTGATCTTTCTGAAAAACCAACTTTTGGTTTTGCTGATTTTCTCTATTTTTTTCTACTTCTCTTTATTTATCTCTGCTCTAATCTTTATTATTTCCTTTCTTCCACTAGTTTTGAGTTTATTACCAGTTCTTTAGGAATACAGTAGGTTATTGATTTGGGACTTCTTTTTAAAATGCATGTTTGTTTCCATTTGTCTTGAGATAGCTTTTAATTTTTCTGGTGATTTCTTTTTTGCCCATTGGTCATTTAAGAATGTGTTCTTTAATTCCCACATATTTATGAATTTTCTGTTTTCTTCCTGTTATTCAATTCTAGTTTCATTCCATTGTGATCAGAAAAAAATACTTGGCACAATATTAATTTATTCAGACTTGTTTTGTAGCCTACCATGTGGTATACTGGAGAATGTTCCGTGGACACATGAGAAGATGGTACCTTCTGTTATGTTGGGTAGTGGGTTCTATATTTGACTGTTATGGCTAATTGGCTAATATTGTTGTAAAGTCCTAGTTTCTTATTGATATTCTGTCTGTTGTTATATCCATTATTAAAAGTGTTGAAGTATTTATGTTCGTTCGTTCTTTACGAGGTTTTTTTTCTAGTCCTTATCTTAAACATTGTTATTGTGATTAAATTTTAAGCCTTTTTAATTTTGTGAAGGCAAAAAAAATGGAAACCTAATAAACACATGTATATGTAAAAATAAAAAAAAATAAAGTGTTGAAGTATCTACTGCTGTAGAAATGTCTTTTTCTTCCTTCAGTTTTGTCCATTTTTGCTTCATATACTTTGGGGTATTTTTTGTATGTGAATTAGTACAATATGACTTGAAAGTAGACTTAAAGATGTATATTATGACTCTAAAACAACCACTAAAATAGTAAATTGTAGTTACTAAAGCAACAAAGGAGACTAAAAATATCATGCAAAATATTTGGCGATCCAAACAAAGGCTGAAGGAATAAAAAGGAACGAAGAACATGTGGGACAAATAGAAAACAAATAGCAAAATGGCAGATTTCTAAGGTTGATGATTATATCATCTTGCTGCATTGAATTCTTTGCCAATATATAATGTCCTTTTTTTGTTTCTTGTAAACTTTTTCAAAAATATAGTTTATTTTGTTTGACTATAATAACAATATACTCAACTCAGCTTAATTTTGGTCACTATTTGCATGGAATATAATTTTCCATCTTTTATATTCAATGTCATTGTGTACTGATGTTAAAAGTGAGTAATATAGGCTAGGCGCCTGTAGCTCAGCAGCTGGGGTGCCAGCCACATACACCAGAGCTGACAGGTTTGAACCCAGCCTGGGCCTGCCAAACAGCAATGACAATTACCACAAAGAAATAGCCAGGTGTCTGTAGTCCTAGTACTGGGAGGCTGAAGCAGGAGAATCGCTTGAACCTAAGAGTTTGAGGTTGCTGTGGGCTGTGACACCACAGCACTCTATGGAGGGTGACATAGTGAGACTGTCTTCAAAAAGAAAAAAAAGTGAGTAATATGTAGGCAGCATATTGATGGATCTTTTTCTTTCTTTCTTTCTTTTTCTTTTTTTACTGTTATTAGCATGTATTTTATGTTGCATCTATTCCTGTGCCATAAGTTTTTTTGTTTGTTTTGGTTTTTTTGAAACAGAGTCTCACTGTGTTGCCCTTAGTAGAGTGCCATGGCATCACACAGCTCACAGCTCAAATTGTTTGGGCTTAAGCAATTCTCTTGCCTCAGCCTCCCAAGTAGTTGGGGCTATAGGTGTCCACCACAACACCTGGCTATATTTTGGTTGCAGTTGTCATTGTTGACTTCAGCTGGCCTGGGGTGGGTTCAAACCCGCCAGCGTTGGTATATGTGGCTGGCACCCTACCCGGTGAGCTACTGGCGCTGCCTGTGCCATAAGTTTTTGTTTCTTCAGTTTCTTCTGGGATATCTTTTTCTTCAGTGCTACCTCCTCTTCTGAAAGGAACAATTTGTTCCTTTTCAGTAAGGATCATCTCAGTGTGGCAGGGGAGCTCATGTATGGGTTAATGTGACCATGAACTCTGTAAGTTCAGCAATGCAGCTTGGGTGCTTTGTTCACTTGGCTATGCTCAATGACCAGAGAATCTACATCTAAACCCTTAAGTTCAGCATTACTCTACTCTCTACATTTTTAAGCATTTGTAGCAAAACTTCTGCACTCTTTTTGGGCCACTGACCCTATGTCCAGCCCCACTGTTTGGCCTGGGCACACCTACCAACTCCACTATTGTAAGGTCAGAATGGTAAATGCTGTTTCTTTGAAGTGACATCCTTCAGATACTCAGTGGCTTTTTGTATATGCATATTCTGGGCAGTTTCATGTGTGTTCTTAAAGTGAACACAAAGATTTGAACCTCTTGACTTGTATGACTTTGTGGGGTTTTATGGGTCATGTGAATAGCTAACTATTTTTCACAGATCACTTCAGGCCACTTAGGAGAAGAGGAAGACTGAATGGATCTTTTTTTTATCTGATTTTTTAAATCTGTGTTTATTTTTTATTATTATTTTTTTTGAGACAGAGTCTTACTAATGGTCTCTGGGTAGAGTGCCGAGCGTCATAGCTTACAGCAACCTCAAACTCTTGTGCTTAAGCAGTTCTCTTGCCTCAGCCTCCCAAGTAGCTGGGGACTACAGGCGCCTGCCACAACGCCTGGCTATATGTTTATTGTAGTTGTCATTGTTTTTTGACAGGCCCAGGCCAGGTTCAAACCCACCAGCCCAGGTGTATGTGACCAGCACCCTAGCTACTGAGCTACAGGTGCAGAGCTGCAAATCTAAGTTTAAATGGGAAAGATTAATCCATTTACACTTGGACATCTAACCCACAGAATCATAAGGAAATAAATTTCTGACTGGGTGTGGTGGCTTGTGCCATTTACATTTAATGTGATTATTAATAAAGAATAATTTACTTCTGCCATTTAGCTATTTGCTTTGTATATGTATATGTCTTATGTTTTTTTTTATTATTGCTCTTTAATTCTTTCATTACTACTTCTTACTGGGATTTGGCTAATTTTTTGTAGTATATCATTTTAATTTCCTTCTACTTTCCATTCTGTATATTTTTTAGTTATCCTTTTACGGTTACCTTGAGGATTACAATTAATATCTCAAATTATGGGCAGCACCTGTGGCTCAGTGAGTAGGGTGCCGGCCCCATATACCAAGGGTGGCAGGTTCAAACCTGGCCCTAGCCAAACTGCAACAAAAGAATAGCTGGGCATTGTGGTAGGCGCCTATAGTCCCAGCTACTCAGGAGGCTGAGGCAAGAGAGTCGCCTAAGCCCAAGAGCTGCAGGTTGCTGTGAGCTGTGACACCACGGCACTCTACTAAGGGCGAAGGAGTGAGACTCTGTCTCTAAAAAAAAAAAGAAAAAAAACACTCAAATTTATAACAACTTTCAATAGTTTCCACTCTATGCCTAGACATCTCCATTTCTCCCCCATGGTGTTATTATTTTCACAGATGCATTGTAGTTCCATTAACATAAATCTATAATTAGAGAGATTAAAGATGGCGACCGAGTAACAGCTTCCCTGCAACTGGGAACAGCGAGTCTGGGGAGACAAGACTCCAGGCATCTCTGGCCAGTGGGATTTGCCTATAATCATCCCTTTGAGGATACAGGGAGCCAGAAAGGGACTTCTGGACCCCAAGAGGAGGACAAAAACAGTGGAAAACTGGCAAGTGGTTGCATGTGTTCGATCGACCTAATCATGCCGGCAACTGTAAGTACAAGCAGCAGTGAGACTGCAAACCGGAAAGGCCTTACCTGTGAACTGTTTCGGTGTTCTTGGACTTGGCACTCAGTTAATCTGCGTTGGGGAGAACTTGAGCAGGAGTGTGGAGAACTTTGGGCACTGTATGGGGCCCCAGACTGAGCCACTGAGCTGGGCGCAGGAAGCCATTATGAAAGAACTGCCCCGGCAAGCTCCGCCCTCAGGGTCTCAGAGCAAGGATTGGGCGGGTCAAAGTAACCTACTGACTGAGCAGCCTAAAGGCGGGGTCTGAGCTGCTTTACAGCCTTAATCCTTAAGGGCAGAGTGAAACGGTTTTGGCACACTGGAGCCTTGGGCTGTTGCCCTGGGTAGAGTGCTATGACATCACAGCTCATAGCAACCTTAAACTCCTGGGCTTGGCACTGCCCAGACCTCCATAAGAGCTGTGCAGCAACCCCCAACCAGTGACCCGCACCCACCGGGCCTCCACATTCCCTGACCAAGAACTGCGGAAGCCACGCAACCCTGAGTCATCCCTCCTGTATCCTCCCAGCTTCCACACTAGCCCGTTCATCTGGACAGGGACTCTGCGTGCCCTTTGGAGCCCTCCCTGCCTCTGCACAGAGCTCTTCTCCTGGCCAGAGACTGCTGGAGCCTTGGGCTCTCTGTGCCAAAGTCACTGGGCGCCTGGCACTCCCAGAACCGTGTGCATCACCCCCAGCCCTGTTGCTGGATCCGGGTGTGTCACAAACCGGAGCTGCTTCCACAACCAGAACTCCCTAGCTAGAGCAGCCCCAGAGGAACTACACAGGGTCACTCCCTACAAAGATCCAGCAACAATAGAGTGATCCCGCTGGGGTCTAATCTTGGAGAGACACCTCCCCAACTCTGAGGACAGCCAGAGGCAACAGTGAAAAACAATCATGAGGCAAAATCAACAGAAAAACTCTGGCAATATGAATAATCAGAGTAGATCAACTCCCCCAATGGGGCAGAAACAGCACAAGACCCCATGCACAAACAAATAGCTGAGATGTCAGAAATTGAATTCGGGATCTGGATAGCAAATAAGATTGAATTAGAATTCCAAAAGTTATCTCAAGAATTCAATGGATACAAAGACCAAATGACCAAAGATTTTGACACATTGAGACAAGAAGTTGCATCCCTCAAAGATCTGAGAAACACAGTAGAATCCCTCAGTAACAGAATGGAGCAAGCAGAACAAAGGATTTCTGACATTGAAGACAAAGCTTTTGAATGCTCCCAAACCCTCAAAGAAGAAGAGAAATGGAGAGCAAAAACAGACCACTCTCTCAGAGAGCTGTTGGATAATTTGAAGAAAACCAATATTCGTCTTATAGGGATCCCTGAAAGTGACGAAGTGGCTTCACAAGGCACAGAGTCTCTTCTCCATGAGATTATGAAGAAGAACTTTCCAGACATGCCAAGAGATTCCGAAATTCAGATAGCAGACAGTTTCAGAACTCCAGCACGACTCAACCCAAATAAGACATCCCCCAGACACATCATAATCAATTTCACTAAAGTTACTATGAAGGAGAAAATTCTGAAAGCTGCCAGACGAAAGAAAACCATTACCTACAAGGGGAAGAATATCAGAATAACTGCAGATCTCTCTGCTGAAAACTTTCAAGCTAGAAGAGGATGGTCATTGACTTTTAATCTCCTAAAACAAAGTAACTTTCAACCCAGGATCCTATACCCAGCTAAACTGAGCTTCATTTATGATGGAGAAATTAAATACTTCAACGACATTCACATGTTGAAGAAATTTGCCACAACTAAACCAGCTCTCCAGGAAATTCTTAGACCTATCCTCCATAAAGACCAGTGTAATTCTCCACCACAAAAGTAAACCCACCCAAAAAATTTTTGATCAAATTCCAACTTCCACAGTCGCAAAAGGATTAAAAATTTCCACCGGTTTCTCGAAAGGCTTATCAATACTCTCAACTAATGTGAATGGTTTAAATTGTCCTCTAAAGAGGCATAGGTTGGCGGACTGGATACAAAAATTCAAGCCAGATATCAGCTGTATACAAGAATCGCATCTTACATTAAAGGACAGATATAGACTCAAGGTGAAGGGATGGTCATCTATATTCCAGGCAAATGGAAAGCAGAAAAAAGCAGGCATTGCAATCCTGTTCGCAGACGCAATAGGCTTTAAACCAACCAAAATAATTAAGGATAAGGATGGACACTTCATATTTGTTAAAGGTAATACTCAATATGATGAGATCTCAATTATTAATATTTATGCACCCAACCAGAACACACCGAAATTTATAAGAGAAACTCTAACAGACATGAGCAACTCGATTTCCTCCACTTCCACAGTAGTTGGAGATTTTAACACCCCTTTAGCAGTCCTGGATAGATCCTCCAAAAAGAGGCTAAGCAAAGAAATTTTAGATTTAAACTCAACCATTCAACATCTGGACGTAACAGACATCTACAGAGCATTTCATCCAAAAAAACTAAATACACATTCTTCTCATCAGCCCATGGAACATACTCCAAAATCGACCACATCCTAGGCCACAAATCTAACCTCAGCAAATTTAAAAAAATAGAAATTATTCCTTGCATCTTCTCAGACCATCATGGAATAAAAGTTGAACTAAATAACAACAGGAACCTGCATACCCATACAAAAACATGGAAGCTAAACAACCTTACGCTGAAGGATACATGGGTTATAGAGGAGATTAAGAAGTAAATCACCATATTTTTGGAACAAAACAACAATCAAGACATGAATTACCAGAACCTCTGGGATACTGCAAAGGCAGTCCTAAGAAGGAAATTTATAGCACTGCAAGCCTTCCTCAAGAAAGTGGAAAGAGAGGAAGTCAATAACTTAATGGAACATCTCAAGCAACTGGAGAAAGAAGAACACTTCAACCCCAAACGCAGCAGAAGAAAAGAAATAACCAAAATCAGAGCAGAATTAAATGAAATTGAAAACAAAAGAATTATACAACAGATCAATAAATCCAAAAGTTGGTTTTTTGAAAAGATCAATAAAATAGATAAACCTTTGGCCAACCTAACCAGGAAAAAAAGAGTAAAATCTCTAATTTTATCAATCAGAAATGGTAATGATGAAATAACAACAGACCCCTCAGAAATTCAAAAAATCCTTAACGAATACTACAAGAAACTCTACTCTCACAAATATGAAAATCTGAAAAAAATTGACCAAAACCTGGAAGCATGCCACCTACCAAGACTTAGCCAGAACGAAGTGGAAATGTTGAACAGGCCTATACCAAGTTCTGAAATAGCATCAACTATACAAAATCTCCCTAAAAAGAAAACCCCAGGACCAGATGGCTTTACGTCAGAATTCTACCAAACATTTAAAGAAGAACTAGTACCTATACTACTAAACCTCTTCCAAAATATAGAAAAAGAAGGAATATTACCCAGCACATTCTACGAAGCAAACATCACCTTGATCCCCAAACCAGGGAAAGACCCAACAAGAAAAGAAAATTATAGACCAATATCACTAATGAATATAGAAGCTAAAATACTCAATAAGATCCTAACAAACAGAATCCAACAACACATCAAAAAAATTATACACCATGACCAAATTGGATTTATCCCAGGGTCTCAAGGCTGGTTCAATATATGTAAATCTATAAATGTAATTCAACACATAAACAAACTTAAAAATAAAGACCATATGATTCTTTCAATTGATGCAGAAAAAGCTTTTGATAATATCCAGCATCCCTTCATGATCAGAGCACTTAAGAAAATTGGTATAGAGTGGGCAGCACCTGTGGCTCAAAGGGGTAGGGTGCTGGCCCCATATGCCAGAGGTGGCAGGTTCAAACCCAACCCCACCCAAAAAAAAAAAAAAAAGAAAAGAAAAAGAAAATTAGTATAGAAGGGACATTTCTTAAACTAATAGAGGCCATCTACAGCAAACCCACAGCCAATATCGTATTGAATGGAGTTAAATTGAAATCATTTCCACTTAGATCAGGAACCAGGCAAGGTTGCCCATTGTCTCCATTGCTCTTTAACATTGTAATGGAAGTTTTAGCCCTTGCAATTAGGGAAGAAAAGGTGATCAAGGGTATCCACATAGGGTCAGAAGAGATCAAAATTTCACTCTTCGCAGATGATATGATCGTATATCTGGAAAACACTCGGGATTCTACTACAAAACTTTTAGAAGTGATCAAGGAATATAGCAATGTCTCAGGCTATAAAATCAACACCCATAAATCTGTAGCCTAAATACCAACAATAACCAAGCCGAACAAACAGTCAAGGACTCTATTCCTTTCACAGTAGTGCCAAAGAAGATGAAATATTTGGGAGTATACCTAACAAAGGACGTGAAAGGTCTCTACCAAGAGAACTATGAAACTTTAAGAAAAGAAATAGCCGAAAATGTTAACAGATGGAAAAACATACCATGCTCATGTCTGGGAAGAATCAACATTGTTAAAATGTCCATACTGCCCAAAGCAATATATAACTTTAATGCAATTCCTATTAAAGCTCCATTGTCATACTTTAAAGATATTGAAAAAATAATACTTCGTTTTATATGGAATCAGAAAAAAACTCGAATAGCCAAAACATTATTGAGCAATAAAAACAAAGCAGGAGGAATCATGCTACCAGACCTGAGACTGTACTATGAATCCATAGTGATCAAAACAGCATGGTACTGGCACAAAAGCAGAGAAGTAGATGTCTGGAACAGAATAGAGAACCAAGAGATGGATCCAGCTACTTACCGTTATTTGATCTTTGACAAGCCAATTAAAAACATTCAGTGGGGAAAAGATTCCCTATTTAACAAATGGTGCTGGGTAAACTGGCTGGCAGCCTGTAGAAGATAGAAACTGGACCCACAGCTTTCACCATTAACCAAGATAGACTCTCACTGGATAAAAGATTTAAACTTAAGACATGAAACTATAAAAATACTTGAAGAAAGTGCAGGGAAAACTCTTGAAGGAATCGGCCTGGGTGAATATTTTATGAGGAGGACTCCCCAGGCAATTGAAGCAGTATCAAAAATACATTACTGGGACCTGATCAATCTAAAAAGCACAGCCAAGAACATAGTGAGTAAAGCAAGCAGACAGCCCTCAGAATGGGAGAAAATATTTGCAGGTTATACCTCTGATAAAGGTCTAATAACCAGAATCCATAGAGAACTCAAATCTATTAGCAAGAAAAGAACACGTGACCCCATTTCAGGGTGGGCAAGGGACTTAAAGAGAAACTTCTCTAAAGAAGACCGATGCAAGATCTACAAACACATGAAAAAAAGCTCATCATCCTTAATCATCAGAGAAATGCAAATCAAAACTACTCTGAGATATCACCTAACCCCAGTAAGAGTAGCCCACATAACAAAATCCCAAAACCAGAGATGTTGGCGTGGATGTGGAGGAAAGGGCACACTTCTACACTGCTGGTGGGAATGCCCACTAATACGTTCCTTCTGGAAGGATGTTTGGAGAATACTTAGAGACCTAAAAATAGACCTGCCATTCGATCCTATAATTCCTTTACTAGGTTTTATACCCAGAAGACCAAAAGTCACAATATAACAAAGACATCTGTACCAGATGTTTATTGCAGCCTAATTCATAATTGCTAAGTCATGGAAGAAGCCCAAGTGCCCGTTGACCTACGAATGGACTAGCAAATTGTGGTACATGTATACCATGGAATACTATGCAGCCTTAAAGAAAGATGGAGACTTTACCTCTTTCATGTTTACATGGATGGAGCTGGAACATATTCTTCTTAGCAAAGTATCTCAGGAATGGAAGAAAAAGTATCCAATGTACTCAGCGCTACTATGAAGCTAAATTATAGCTTTCACATGAAGGCTATAACCCAACTATAGCACAAGACTATGGGGAAAGGGCCAAGGAAGGGGAAGGGAGGGGGGAGGTTTTGGTGGAGGGAGGGTAATGGGTGGGGCCACATCTATGGTGCATCTTAGAATGGGTACAGGCGATTGCACTAATGTACACAGCTATGATTTAATAATAAAAAAAAAAATAAGGGTGGTGCCTGTGGCTCAAAGAGTAGGGCACCAGCCCCATATACCAGAGGTGGTGGGTTCAAACCCACCCCTGGCCAAAAACAGCAAAAAAAAAAAAAATTAAATTAAAAGATTCTGATATAAATCTGATGTTGAATTCAACAAAAAATAATAAAAAAAACCCTTTTAAAGAAGTTTTTATATTTCCTTCAAAGAAATAAAGCAAATATGAAAAAAATCTATAATTATTGTTTTATATATTTGCCATTTAATTAATATAGGAAAAAGAGAAGTCACAAAACAAACCAAAAGTATAATAATATTCTATTTTATATTTACCTATGAAGTTGCCTTTACTAATGTTCTTTATTTTTTCTTATGGCTTCAAGGTACTATTTGGTGTCCTTTCATTTTTGCCTGAAGGATTTTCAGCCATAGCATTTCTTATATAGTACATCTACTGGTAATGAATTTTCTCAGCTTTTGTTTGTCTGGGAATACTTTAATTTCTCTTTTATTCTTGAATAAATGCAGATATCCCTCGTTTTATTGTGTTTTTTATTATTATACTTTGCAGATACTGGGTTTCTTATAAATTGAAAGTTAGAGGCAACCCTGCATCCAGCAAGCCTGTCAGCATCATTTTTTTTTTTTTTTTTTTTTTTTTTTGCAGTTTTTGGCCAGGGCTGGGTTTGAACCCGCTACCTCCAGCATATGGGGCCAGCGCCCTACTCCTTTGAGCCACAGGCGCCGCCCACTGTCAGCACCATTTTTTCATGAGCATTAGCTCACTTCATGCCTCTGTGTCATATTTGATGCTTCTCCCATTATTTCAAACTTTGTTTTGTTATATTTGTTCTGGTAATCCGTGATCAGTGATGTTCGATGCTACTATTGTTATTATTTTAGGATGCAACAAACTTTGCCCATATAAAATGGTAAACTTAATTGATAAATGCAGTGTGTACTCTGATTGCTGATGAACATTTCTTGATCTTGGACATCTAATCCACAGAATTGTAAGAAAATACATTTCTGGCTGGACATGGTGGTTCACACCTCCAATCCTAGCACCCTGGGAGGCTGAGGCAGGTGGATCATGTGAGCTCACAGGTTCAAGATCAGCCTGAGCAAGAGAAAGACCTCATCTCTAAAAATAGATGGGAGTTGTGGCAGGCGCCTGTAGTCCAGCTACTCGGGAGGCTGAGGCAAGAGCATTGCTTGAGCCCAAGAGTTTGAGGTTGCTATGAGCTATGAAGACACAGCACTCTACCCAGGGTAACAAAGTGAAACTCTGTCTCAAAAAAAAGGAAAATAAATTTCTCACGTTTAAGCCATCAGTATGTGGTACTTTGTTATGGCAGACCCAGCAAACTAATATAGGAAAGAGTGAAAAAGGACATGAACAGGATGTTAGAATAATTGGAAGCTGTGCTAAAGACTGCCTATCATAGGGATGTTGAAATCTCCAACTATAATGGTAGATTTCCCTAGTTTTCCTACAATTTTTACTTTATATATTATGAAGCTCTGTTATTAAGTGCAAAAGCATACAGAGTTGTTATATAACATAGATGAATCTATCCTTTTATCCTTAGAAAACACCTGTTTTTATTCCTGGTATTATTCTTTGTTATTCTGTTTTGTATCAATTTAGCTATTCCAACTTTCTTTTGATTGCAGTTATCATACTATATCTTTATGCTTTTAACCTATTTGAGTTTTTTAAAAATTTAAAGAGGGTTTCTTCATATATAAATGACAGCATATGTTTGGGTCATGTTTTTAATTTATCTAATCTATGCCAGTTTCCCTCATTGGTTACATCATATATACATACATACAATATCAAAACCAGAAATAAAGTGTATATATAATTCTGTTATTTTATCATACGTGTAGATTCATGCAACTACCACTGTACAGGAACTATTTCATCACCACAAAGATTTGTCTTCTGCTGTTCTTTTGTCTTCATACACTTCTCCCCACCATCCCTGGCTCCTGGTAATCACTAACCTATTTTCCATATTTATAATCTTATCATTTCAAGAATATTATATAATAGCCTCATACAGTGTATGTCCTTTTGAGATTGGTCTCTTTCATTGATTCAGCATAATATTCTTCAGGTCCACTCAAGTTGTTGCATGTGTCAATAGTTCATTCCCTTTTATTGCTAAGTAGCATTCTATGGTATGACTATACCACAGTTTAACCATTCACCTCCTGGAGGACATCTAGATTGTTTTTGGTTTTGGTTATTATAAGTAAAATTGCTATAAACATTAATGTTCAGATTGTTGTGTGAACATGGGTCTTCATTTCTCCGGGATATATGCCCAGGGATCCAATTGCTGGCTTGTATGTAGTTGCATATTTAGTTTTTAAATAGACTGGCATATTATTATGCAAAGCACTGTACCATTTCAGATTCCCACTAGCAATGTATGAGAGATTCACATTCTCCATATTATTGCTAGCTTTTGGTATTTTCACTTTTTTTTTTTTTTGGAGACAGAGTCTCACTCTGTCATCCTGGCTAAAGTGCAGTGGTGTGATCATAACTCACCATGACCTTGAAATCCTGGACTCATGTGATCCTCCTGCCTTAGCCTCCATAGTAAGTGGGACTACCAGCATCTGCCAAAATGCCTAGCTAATTTTTATTTATTATTGTTTGGGATTCATCAAGGGTACAGAGAATTAGGTTACACTGATTGCATTTGTTAGGTAAAGTCCCTCTTATATTTATGTCGGATCCCAAGAGGTGTGCCATACACTGTGACCTCTCATCTCCCTCCCCCCGCAGGGTAATTTTTTTCTATTTTTAGTAGAGACAGGATCTTGCTCTTGCTCAAGCTTGTCTTAAACTTTTGATCTCAAGGGCTCCTCTTGCTTTGGCCTCCTAGAGTGCTAGGATTACAGGTGTGAGCCACCATGCCCAGCCACTCATGTTATGCTTCTTTTATGAAACTTACATTGACCCTAGCTCATACTTTGACCCTAGCTCATTGGCATTTCCATAAAATTTTTAGAATAGTACAAAAATATCCTACACTTTTGAGGACAGGAGTTTAAGATTAGCCTTGGCAATACAGAGACTGTCTCTTACAAAAAAAAATTAGCCAGCCATGTGTCATGTAGTTGTAGTCCTAGCTACTCAGGAGGCAGAGGAAAGATGATCCCTTGAGCCCATGAGTTTGAGGTTATAGTTAGCTATTATCATTCCACTGTACTCCAGCCTGGACAACAGAGTGAAAGTTTTTCTCTAAAATAAATAAATAAATAAAAATAATTTAGATCGGGTCTCTGGTCCTCCCGTTCTTCAGGCAGCCACATCCCCGAGGCACCATGGTGAAAGTGAAGGTCAGAATAAATGGCTTTGGTCGTAATGGGTGCCTGGTCACCAGGGCTGCTTTTAACTCTGGCAAAGTAGATATTGTTGCCAGCAATGACCAGCCTTGACTATGCCATGGAATTTGCCATAGGTGGAATCATACTGGATCGTGTAGACCATGTAGTTGATGTCAGTGAAGGGGTCAAACAATTTTCCTGCCTCAGCCTCCCAAATAACTGGGACTACAGGTGCCTGCCACCACACCCTGCTAGTTTTTTTCTATTTTTAGTAGAAATGAAGTCTTTCTCTTGCTCAGGCTGGTCTTGAACTACTGAGCTCAAGCACTCCACCTGCCTAGGCCTCCCAGAGTGATAGGATTACAGGCATGAGCCACCATACCCAGCCTTGTCTCTATTTCTTTAGATTTGACTTCTATGATTTCTTTCATCAGCATTTCATAGTTACCAGCATGTAAATTCTGTGCATATTATGTTAGACTTATAGCTAATATTTTATTTTTGTGAGTAACTGTACTTTAATTTTTATCTCCGTGTGTTGATTGCTAGGTATATAGAAATACAATCGATCCTTGAATATTTATTTTGTATACTGTGATCTTGCTGAACTCATTTATTAATTTTGAAAGTTGTTTTTTGTTTTGTTTCATTTTTTTTTTGTAGATTCCTTGGTATTTTCTATGTATACTATCATTTTATCTGCATGTAGGTACAATTTTATTTCTTCCTTTCCCTCTGTATGCTTTTTCTTTCCATATTGCATCAGCTAGAATTTCCAGTATTTTGTTGAATAGCAGCAGTAATGAATAGCAGCATAATGAATATTCATGGTCTATTTTTTATCTTAGGGGAAAATCATTTAGTCATTCACCAGTAAGTATAATGTTGACTGTAGGGCAGGGAGTATTGTAGATGGTCTCTATCAAGTCAAGCAAAATCTCCATCTATTTCTATTTTTTTGAGAGTTTTTCTCATGAACAGGGGCTGAATTTTGTCAAACACTTTTTCTGCATTAATTTGTACAATCATAGGATTTTTCTCTTTTAGCCTGATTTTTTTTTTGTTTTTTTTTTGAGACAGAGTCTCACTTTATCACCCTTGATAGTGTCATGGCCTCATAGCTTACAGCAACCTCAAACTCTTGGGCTGAAGCGATTCTCTTGCCTCAGCCTCCCAAGTAGCTGGGACTACAGGCGCCCACCACAACACTCAGCTTTTTTGTTGTTGTCATTGTTGCCATTGTGCTGGCCACAATGCCTGGCTATATTTAGAGACAGGGTTTCACTCTTCCACAGGCTGATCTTGAACTCATAAGCTCAGGCAATCTGTCTTCCTCAGCCTCCCAGAATGCTGAGATTATAGGCATGAGCCACCGCACGTGGCCTTTTAGCCTGATTTTGATCTTCCAATATTGAATAAGATTTGTATTCCTGGAATAAACCCCACTTGGTTATGATGTATACTTCTTTTTAATATGTTGTTTTTTTTTAATTTCCTAATATTTTGTGGAGTATTGCTATGTCTATATTCATTAGGCATATTGGCTAGTTTCTTATTTTTGCACTATCTTTAGTTATGTTATCATGGTAATACTGGGTCATAACATTAATTAAAAGGAGTTCATTCAGGGTTCTATAAGAAAGTACTATGGACAGGATGGCTTGTAACAGGAATTTATTTCTCACATTTCTGGAGACTGGAAGTTCTAGATCAGGATGCTAGCAAATCTGAATTCTGGTGAGGGTCCTTCTCTAGTTTCTAGAATGGTAACTTCTCGTTGTATCCTCTCATGGTAGAAAGAGCAAGCTAGTTTTCTTACCCCTGTGTAAGGGCACTCATCCCATTCACAATTATGTTCTTCACCATCATGACCTAATTATTTCCCAAAGGTATACCTCCAAATATTATCACATTGAGGATTAGATTTTAACATAGATTCTCGGGGTATATAAACATTCAGTTCATTATATTTATATATATATATACATAATCCAGTAT
Organism: Nycticebus coucang; assembly: GCF_027406575.1. NCBI lineage: Eukaryota > Metazoa > Chordata > Mammalia > Primates > Lorisidae > Nycticebus > Nycticebus coucang. The sequence continues at coordinate 107,635,788 of NC_069781.1, forward strand.
GATATATATATTACATATTTTTTGAGACAGAGTCTCAAGCTGTCACCCTGGGTAGGATGTCGTAGCATCACAGCTCACAGCAACCTCAAACTCTTGGGCTTAAGTGATTCTTTTGCCTCAGCCTCCTGAGTAGCTGGGACTACAGGTGCCTGCCACAATGCCCAGTTATTTTTTTGTTGCAGTTTGGCCAAGGACGGGTTGGAACCCGCCACCCTCGGGATATGGGGCCGGCCCCCTACTCACTGAGCCACAGGCACAACCCTGCAAATGCACATTTGTGTATTTCTCTATTCAGTTCTATCACTTGTTTTCTTTTTTTCCTTTTTTCTTTCTTTGTTTTTTTTTTTTTATTAAATCAAGCTGTGTACATTAATGCAATCATGAGGTACAACGTACTGGTTTTATATACAATTTGAAACGTTTTCATCAAACTGGTTAACGTAGCCTTCACGGCATTTTCTTAGTTATTGTGTTAAGACATTTATATTCTACACTTAGTAAATTTCACATGTACCCTTGTAAGATGCACCATAGGTGTGGTCCCACCAATTACTCTCCCTCCACTCATCCTCCCCCTTCCCTCCTCTCTTCTCCCTCTCCTCTTTCCCCTTCTTCTGGGGCTATAATTGGGTTATAGCTTTCATAGGAAAATTGAAATTGGTTTCATAGTAGGGCTGAGTACATTGGATGCTTTTCCTTCATTCTTGAGATACTTTGCTAAGAAGAAGATGTTCCAGCTCCATCCATGTAAACATGAAAGAGGTAAAGTCTCCATCTTCCCTTAAGACTGTATAATATTCCATGGTGAACATATACCACAATTTATTAATCCATTCATGGGTTGGTGGGCACTTGGGCTTCTTCCATGACCTAGCAATTATGAATTGGGCTGCAATAAATATTCTGGTACAAATATCTTTGTTATAATGTGATTTTTGGTCTTCTGGATATATACCTAGTAGAGGAATTGTAGGATCAAATGGCAGATCTATTTTTAGATCCCTAAGTGTTCTCCAAACGTATTTACAAAATGAACTTAGTAGTTTGCATTCCCACCAGCAGTGTAGAAGTGTTCCCTTTTCTCCACATTCATGCCAACATCTCTGGTTTTGGGATTTTGTGATGTGGGCTAATCTTATTGGAATGAGATGATATCTCAAAGTTAGTTTTGATTTGCATTTTTCTGATGATTAAGGATGATGAGCATTTTTCATATGTCTGTAGGCCATGTGGCTGTCTTCTTCAGAGAAGTTTCTCTTCAAGTCCCTTGCCCACCCTGAGATGGGATCACTTGTTCTTTTGTTGCTAATACATTTGAGTTCTCTGTGGATTCTTGTTATTAAACCTTTATTGGAGATATAACCTGCAAATATCTTTTCCCATTCTGAGGACTGTCTGCTTGCTTTACTTACTGTGTTCTTGGCTGTGCAGAAGCTTTTTAGTTTGATCAGGTCCCAGTAATGTATTTTTGGTGTTGCTTCAATTGCCCAAGAGGTCTTCTTCATAAAATATTCACCCAGGCCGATTTCTTCAAGGGTTTTCCCTGCTCTTTCTTCTAGTATTTTTATAGTTTTATGTCTTAAATTTAAATCTTTAATCCAGTGAGAGTCTATCTTAGTTAATGGTGAAAGGTAGGGGTCCAGTTTCAGTCTTCTACAGGTTGTCAGCCAGTTCACCCAGTACCATTTGTTAAATAGGGAGTCTTTTCCCCACTGAATGTTTTTAATTGGCTTGTCAAAGATCAAAACTGTAAGTAGCTGGATTCAGCTCTTGGTTCTCTATTGTGTTCCTTACATCTACCTCTCTGTTTTTGTGCCAGTACCATGCTGTTTGATCACTATCAATTTATAGTATAGTCTGAGGTCTGGTAGCATGATTCCTCCTACTTTGTTTTTATTTCTGAGTAATGTCCTGGCTATTGGAAGTTTTTTCTGATTCCATATAAAACGAAGTATTATTTTTTCGAGTTCTTTAAAGTATGACAGTGGAGCTTTAATAGGGATTGGATTAAAATTGTATATTGCTTTGGGTAGTATGGATGTTTTAACAATGTTGATTTTTCCCAGTCATAAGCATGGTATGTTTTTCCATTTGTTAACATCTTCAGCTATTTCTTTTCTTAGAATTTCATAATTCTCTTTATAGAGATCTTTCACATCCTTTGTTGGGTACACTTGCAAATATTTCATCTTCTTTAGCACTACTATAATGGAATAGAGTCCTTGACTGTTTTTTCAGCTTGACTATTGTTGGTATATATAAAGGCTACTGATTTATGAGTGTTGATTTTGTAACCTGAGACACTGCTGTATTCCTTGATCACTTCTAAGAGTTTTGTAGTAGAATCCCTGGTGTTTTCCATATATACAATCATAACAAAGAGTGAAAGTTTGATCTCTTCTGACCCTATATGGATACCCTTGATCACCTTTTCTTCCCTAATTGTGATGGCTAAGACTTCCATTACAATGTTAAAGAGCAATGGAGACAATGGGCAACCTTGCCTGGTTCCTGATCTGAGTGGAAATGATTTCAGTTTAACTCCATTCAATACGATATTGCCTGTGGGTTTGCTGTAGATGGCCTCTATCAGTTTAAGAAATGTCCCTTCCATACCGATTTTTTTAAGTGTTCTGATCATGAAGCGATGCTGGATATTTTCAAAAGCTTTTTCTGCATCTTTTGAGAGAATCATACGGTCTTTGTTTTTTAATTTGTTTATGTGATGAATTATATTCATAGATTTACATATATTGAGCCAGCCTTGAGACCCTGGGATAAAACCCACTTGATCATGGTGTATAATTTGTTTGATGTGTTGCTGGATTCTGTTTGTTAGGATCTTGTTGAATATTTTTGCATCTATATTCATTAGTGATATTTGTCTATAATTTTCTTTTCTTGTTGAGTCTTTTCCTTGTTTGGGGATAAAGGTGATGTTTGCTTCCTAGAATGTGTTGTGTAGTACTCCTTCTTTTTCTATATTTTGGAAAAAGTTGAATAATATAGGTACTAGTTCCTCTTTAAAGGTTTGGTAGAGGGCGGTTCCTGTGGCTCAAAGTAGTAGGGCGCTGGCCCCATATGCCGAAGGTGGTGGGTTCAAACGCAGCCCTGGCCAAAAACTGCAAAAAAAAAAAAAAAAAAAACAGGTTTGGTAGAATTCTGATGTGAAGCCATCTGATGATCCTGGGCTTTTCTTTTAGGAAGATTTTGAATAGTTGATGCTATTTCAGAACTTGATATAGGCCTGTTCAACATTTCCACTTCATTCTGGCTAAGTCTAGGAAGGTGATGTGCTTCCAAGTATTGGTCTATTTCCTTTAGATTTTCATATTTCTGAGAATAGAGTTTCTTGTAATATTCATTAAGGATTTTTTGAATTTCTGAGGAGTCCATTGTTATTTCATCTTTACCATTTCTGATTGATGAAATTAGAGATTTTATGCTTTTTTTTCCTGGTTAGGTTAGCCAAAGGTTTATCTATTTTATTGACTTTTTTAAAAAACCAACTTTTTGATTTATTGATCTGTTGTATAATCCATTGTTTTCAATTTCAATCTGCTCTAATTTCGGTTATTTCTTTTCTTCTGCTGGGTTTGGGATTGGAATGTTCTTCCTTTTCTAGTTGCTTGAAATGTCCCATTAAGTTGTTAACTTCCTCTCTTTCCGTTCTCTTGAGGATGGTTTTCAGTGTTATAAATTTCCCTCTTAGGCTTGCCTTTTCAGTATCCCAGAGGTTCTGATAATTTGTTTCTTTGTTATCATTTTTTTCCAAAAAGTTGGTAATTTCCTTCGTGATCTCATCTATGACCCCGCTATCATTCACGATAAGGTTATTTAGTTTTCATGTTTTTGTATGTGTATGCAGATTCCTGTTGTTACTGAGTAAAACTTTTATTCATGATGGTCCAAGAAGATGCAAGGAATAATTCTATTCTTTTAAATTTGCTGAGGTTAGACTTGTGATCTAGATATGATCAATTTTGGAGTATGTTCCATGGGCTGATGAGAAGAATGTGCATTCAGTTTTGTTAGGATGAAATGTTCTGTTGATGTCTGTTAAATCCAATTGTTGAATGGTTAAGTCTAAAATTTCTTTGCTTAGCTTCTTCTTCTTCTTTTTTTTTTTTTTTTTTGCAGTTTTTGGCCATGGCTTGGTTTGAACCTGCCACCTCTGGTATACGAGGCCGATGCCCTACTCCTTGAGCCACAAGCACTGCCCTGCTTAGCTTCTTATTGGAGGGTCTATCCAATACTGTCAAAGGAGTGTTAAAATCTCCGACCATTATGGAGCTGGAGGAAATCAAGTTGCTCGTGTCTGTTAGAGTCTCTCTTATAAATGGAGGAGCATTCTGGTTGGGTGAATAAATGTTAATAATTGAAATCTCATCATGTAGAGTGTTACCCTTAACAAATATGAAGTGACCATCCTTATCTTTCCTTACATTTGTTGGTTTAAAGCCTATTGTATCTGTGAATAAAATTGCAACACCTGCTTTTTTCTGATTTCCATTTGCCTGAAATATAGATGACCATCCCTTCACCCTGAGTGTGTGTGTATATATATATATATATATTTTTTTTTTTTTGAGACAGAGCCTCAAGTTATTGCCCTAGGTAGAGTGCCATGGCATCACAACTCACAGCAACCTCCAACTCCTGGGCTTAAGCAATTCTCTTGCCTCCTCCTCCCAAGTAGCTGGGACTACAGGTGCCTGCCATAATGCATGGCTATTTTTTGGTTGTAGTTGTCATTGTTTGGCAGACCCGGGCTGGATTCAAACCCGCCAGCTCTGGTATATGTGGCTGGTACCTTAGCCACTTGAGCTACAGGCACCGAGCTACCCTGAGTCTATATTTATCTTTTAAGGTAATATAAGATTCTTGTATGCAGCAGATATCTGGCCTGAGCTTTTGCATCCAGCCAACCTGTGCCTCTTTAGAAGACAATTTAAGCTATTCACATTCATTGGAAATATTGACAAGCCTGGTCAAATTTTGGGGTCTAGTTTTCTCTAAAGTCCAGTGGACATTTTTAATCCTTTTGCCACTGTGGAAGTGGGAATTTGATCAAAAGTTTCTGAGTGAGTTTACTTTTGTGCTGTCATTATGGATGATAGATTGAGAATATCCTGAAGAGCTGGTTTAGTTATGGCAAATTTCTTCAACATGTGAATGTCATTAAAGTACTTAATTTCTCCATCATAAATGAAACTCAGTTTAGCTGGATACAGGATCCTGGGTTGAACGTTATTTTGTTTTAGGAGATTAAAAGTTGATGACCACCCTCTTCTAGTTTGAAAGGTTTCAGCAGTCATTCTAATATTCTTTCCCTTGTAGGTCATGGTTTTGTTACATCTGGCTGCTTGCAGAATTTTCTCCTTCATTAACTTTGGCAAAATTAATTATAATGTGTCTAGGAGGTGTCTTATTTGGGTTGAGTTGTGCTGGGGTTCTGAAACTGTCTGCTATCTGAATTTCAGAATCTCTTGGCATATCTGGGAAGTTCTCCTTCATTATCTCATGGAGTAGAGCATCTGGGCCTTTCAAAGCCACCTTGTCACCTTCAGGAATTCCTATAAGGCAAATATTAGTTTTCTTCAAGTTCTCCCAGAGCTCTCTGAGAGAATCATTCAATTTTGTTCTCCACTTCTCTTTCTCTTTGAGCATTTAGAAGTGTTGAAAAGCTTTATTTTCAATGTCAGAAATCTATTCTTCTGCCTGCTCCATTCCGTTACTGAGGGATTCTACTGTATTCCTCAGATCTTTGAGGGCTGCAAGTTCTTGTCTCACTCTGTCAAAATCTTTGGTGATTTTTTCTTTGAATTCATTGAATTCCTGAGATAACTTTTGAAATGTTCCTTAAATTGGGCGGCGCCTGTGGCTCAGTGAGTAGGGCGCCGGCCCCATATGCCGAGGGTGGCGGGTTCAAACCCAGCCCCGGCCAAACTGCAACCAAAAAATAGCCGGGCGTTGTGGCGGGCGCCTGTAGTCCCAGCTGCTCAGGAGGCTGAGGCAAGAGAATCACTTAAGCCCAAGAGTTAGAGGTTGCTGTGAGCCATGTGACGCCACGGCACTCTACCCAAGGGCGGTACAGTGAGACTCTGTCTCTACAAAAAAAAAAAAAAAAAAAAAAAAATGTTCCTTAAATTTCTAATTCCAACTTCATCTCCATTCTATTAATCTTATTTGCAATCCAAATTCTGAATTCGATTTCTGACATCTCATTCATTTGTTTATGAATGGGATCTTCTGTTGTATTCGCCATGTTGTTCCTTGGGGGAGTTGATCTACTCTGATTATTCATGTTACCAGAGTTTTTCTACTGATTCCACCCCATGATTATTTTATACCATTTGGCTAGATGAGCAGATAAAATGAAGCTGGGTTGGGGACTCCTGTAGTAGTGATTAAGCAGCCCTTTGCTCAAGAGCTGGGACTAGGGTCTGTCCCTTTTCCCCTAGAGCTTTGCAAAGGACCTGTACAGTGCTATGGCCTGAGACCCTGGGGACCTGCTTGGTGTTGTGGGGCTAAGTGGCTCTGTCTTGTTTTCAGCTTTTCTCTGTCCTACCCTAGTGAATCAGTTACTCTGGGTTGAAGTCTCAGCTGTGTAGAAATACCAGCAATTAAGTCATCCCACCTCCCTATGGACAATAACTGGAAAGGGAAAATCATACCTTCCCACAACCACACACCCAGGGTACCACTTTGGATAGTCCTCAGGTGATTGGCCAAGTTCAAGAGATCCAAATCATTGTCCCAGTCAGCACCTAGTCTCAAGTGGGAGAATTCAAAAGGTCAGCAGGGATTTGCTGGCAGCTCACATATGACTTGCTGTGGTGCTCCATGGAGTCAGAAGGATCCACCCAGCAAACGAATTAGTCCAGGAAAGTTGATGCCTCCTTCCCCACCTTGCACCTCTGTCCCACCCAGTCAGTGGTAAGCCCTCAGGGCTGTGACCCAGTTCCCTCCAATGAGCAGATGCTCCAGGGATTTGCACCTGCCTGAGTCACAAGGAGATCTATGTCTTCTCAGTTAGGTTACCACATTCTGCCACCATCCAGCAGGGAAAGCTGAGGCATGAAAACCTTGGGTGCTTAATGGAAGCTGGGGCGGTTCACTCAGTTCCAGCCCTGATTGATGTTGCCGACGCTTATATTTTTGCAGAGTTTATTTTTCTGTCCCAGCTATATTCCCCTGCAGACCAGGCACTGTTTGAGTTCACAGAAACTGCAACTCAGCCCTGGTCTGTGCTGCTGCCCGGAGCTGGGTGTCTTTCTTTGCTGCACTCTGTGTTGGAGCGGGCACAGTTAGAGCTCACACTCAGCTCTCAGTTCCAGCTTCTCCCTTCCTGCTTTTGTCTCAGCTATGATCCCCTGGGGGTTGGGGGCTTCTTAGGCTCACTAAAGCAGTCCTTCTGACTCAGCCCCATCCTGGGAGTATGCCATCTCTGTGGGCATATATTCTAATCTCCATCCCCGCTGTGCCCCACCCAGGCAGGTACTGCCTCAGGCATACCCTTTGCTCACATGGCCTGCGTTTCCATCCCAGATCTGTTCCACCAGTGGCTGCCACCAGAGAAGATGCCCAGCTTTCTCTTGTTGTCCAGAGAGGTAGGGAGTGTCTCTCCAAAATATCCCCAGGGGTGTGAGCCCTATTGTTCCTACCGCTGCCGCTGCTGCTCTGTGCCATGGGGCACTACCTCTCTTTCTCCCGTATGGTTCCCTCAGTCCACTGTCTTCTTATACCCACGCCGCAGAATCAGCACAGACCTGCAACAGCCCATGCCTTGTCCATACCTCTTGAGAAAATGCCCAAGAATCTGGACTTCATGGGGGACAGGCTTCCAGACCTCAGGGTGAGAGTGGAATGGAGTGCTGGGAGTTTAGAATTGCAGGTAGAGAATATATACAGTTTTATACAGTTCTATTCCTGGTGGGAGAGTGCTGTGGCACACTAGTAGGGGAAGGAGTTCCAGTTTTTAGAGGGTCGCTGTCATGGGATAAAATAGGAGGATATCTGAACTCTGTTCACTTGTTTGTAGAAAGTATAATGTGAGCAGTTCTCATGGAGGAGGGGTCTCCTGTCTGTTTGGCGATGTATTTTGTACCTATTGTTTGTTTCCTTGTGGTCACAGCTCACCTCAGCAGGGTTGATGTGCATTCTTCAACATTCTCTCTGGGCTCAGCTCCAAATTAGCAGCTTACTTGCTAAACGTCTGTCTTAACTCTCCTTCTGGATGGGAGCCTCTGTGGAAAGCTGGCTCCAGTTGGCCATCTTGCCTCTGTCCCCCCAGTTCTATCAGTTTTTGATTCTCAAATTTTGTAGCTCTATTGTTTGTATATCACATTTAGAATTTCTATATCTTCTTGATGTGTTTACCTTATATCATTGTATAATGTCTCAGATAATTTTCATTCTGAAATCTACTTTATCTGATATTAAAATAGCAACTCCTACTTTATTTGGTTAATATTCATATGTTATATTTTCCCCATCCTTTTACTTTTATTCTACCTCTATCATTGTATTTGAAAAGAGTTTCTTGTAGCTACCATATAGTTGGATCATGACTTTTAATACATTCTGCTGATCTTTGTCTTTAATTGGTATATTTAAAGCACAAATATTTAATGCAATTGCTGATATGTTGAGGCTAAAGTTTGCCATTTTATTTTTTTCTTGTTTTATTTTTCCTGCCTTCCCATGGGTTATTTGATCATGTTTTAGAATTTAAAAAAAAGTTTTTAATTGTATCTCTCTGAGTATCTTCTTTAGTGGATGCTCTAAATATTACATTATGTATACATACTTTATCACTATCTACAAGTACCACCATTTCACTAGTTCAAGTGAAGTGTAGAAACCTTACTTTCCTTTGTGTCCCTTTACCCTACCCCATTTATAATGCAACTATCTCAAATATTTCCTTTATGTATGTTAAATATTTCCTCTATAAATATTTCCTCTTTATATGCCATGATACATGTTATCATTTTGTTTTACCAATGAAAACTCAATAGAAGGAATATGTATTGTATTTATCCCCTTTTCAGTCTTTCCACTTTTCTTCCTTCAGTCTTAATGTTCCATGATTTTATCTTTTATTATTTCCTGTTTAGAGAAGTTCCTTTAGCCATTCTTTTAGATCTACTCACAACAAATTCTCTTAGCTTTCCTTCATCTGAGGATGTCTTGATCCTCTTTCATTCCTTAAGTATCTTGAATTCTGGGCTGCAATTCTTTTGTTTTTGTCCTTGAAGAAAATTTTGCCACTTCCTCTGGCTTCCATGCTTTCTATGAGAAATTCTGTCATTCTAACCAATTTCCCCCTATGGGTAAAGTTTTATTACTCTCTTGTTTTTTTGTTTTTGTTTTTTGAGACAAAGCCTCAAGCTTTCACCCTGGGGAAGTGCCATGGCATCATAGCTCACAACAACCTCCAACTCCTGGGCTCAAGTGATTCTTCTGCCTCAGCCTCCCAAGTAGCTGGGACTACAGGTGCCTGCCACAACACCCAGCTATTTTTGGGTGCAGCCATCAATGTTGTTTGGTGGGCTCCAGGCTGGATTCGAACCCACCAGCTCAGGTGTATGAGGCTGGTGCCTTAGCTACTTGAGCCACAGGCACTGAGCCATTTGGGAGGTTTTTAGTCTTCATTTCTTGATATAACTTTTCAGCTCCTATCTCTTTCTCTTCTCTGTCTTTGACTCTGATGACACAGAGTTTAAGTCTTTTGTTATAGCTTCACAGATCCTGGAAGCCCTATTTTTCTTTTCCTCTAGTCCATTTCATCTCCATTTGCCAGTCTGGGTTATTTTTATTCTTCTATGAAGTCCACTGATTCTTTTCTCTGTCTTCTCCATTTTACTATTGAGCTCATCTTTTGAGTTTGTTTTAGTTATTATAGTTTCAGTTCTTCACAACTTCTGTTTCTTTCTTTCATTCATTTTTTTTTTTTTTTTGAGACAGAGTCTCACTATGTCTCCCTCAGTATAGTGCTGTGGTGTCACATCTCACAGCAAACTCCAACTCTTGGACTTAAGGGATTCTCTTGCTTTAGCCTCACAAGTAGCTGGGGGATACAGGCACCCACCACAATGCGGGGCTATTTTTTATTGCAGTTATCATTGTTGTTGTTTTTTAGCTGGCCCGGGCTGGGTTTGAACCTGCACCCACCCCACTGTGCTATGGGTGCCGAGCCCACAACTTCTATTTCTTTACTGAGACTTTCCATTTCTTTGCTGCAACTTTCTATTTTTCATTTGTTTTAAGCCTATTCCAATTTTTCATTGAAGCATTTTCATGATGGTTACTTAACATTTATGTCAAATAATTATAACACTGCTGTCATCTTGGTCGTTGGCATCTCGTCACTGAAGCTGAGATTTTCCTCAGTCTTGATAAGATGAATTTTTGGCTGAAACACAGACATTTTAGTTATTATAAGCCATTATACCTTATTGAAATATTTTGACTTTCTTGGCCTCTTTTGACACTGCACTCGAAAAGCAGGGGTGAGGATTTGACTCACCAAGTCCCCATGAGGTTGGTGTCAGGTTTCCCCACTCAGCTTCCTTATTACCAGTAGGCAGGCGTGGGAATTTTAGTACCCTACTAGGCTTCCACTGTAGCCACTCTGTCTAGTAGGATCAGGAGTGTCTCATTATTATTCTCCACATGGCTTTACCATCACAACAAAGGTGTAGACCCATTGTCACTATGATTCATTGCCAGGCCTCCTCTAATGCCACCCAAATGTGGAAAGGGGTTGCCTTATTACCTCTGGGTTCAGGTGGAAGTCCAAGCTCTCTGTGTTTCCTATGATACCATAGGGCAGGCCTCGCTATTTCATCCTTGGAGGCATGAAAGCCCTGCCTTTCTGCTTGAGTTTCTTTGAAACCCTATTTGGTAGAGTAGATGGGAGGCCTCTTAAATGCTTAAGAAGGAAGGAGAGAAGGAAGACAAGGTTCTCCTCTCAGACTTTTCCATTAATATTAATAGTAGGGCTAGGAGTCTGGCTATAGTTTCTTTTGTGGCGTTTGGCTGGAACATGGTGGTTATTGTCAAAAAGTTTTTTTTGTTTTTCTAGGTTGCCCCCTTCCTAATCCTTTGCTTAGAGAGAGAAAACTAGTTTTTCTTAACTTTTTTTTCCTGTGACCCTTGGTGTTTCATGTTGTCAGCTTCTCAAACAAATTTTGGTTACATAAAACAAACAAAAAAACACACCATGAAACTTACCATCATGTTGTTCCTAGGGTCTAGAAGCCCTTAATAGGTCTGTCTCATTCTCTCCACCATTCAAAGACTTATGTTTGTTTTATATATAATGTTCAAGGTTTTTAGTTATACATAGCAGGAGAAATAGGGTAAAGTGCTACCTCATCTTTCTGGAAATATAAATCCTAGACCATGTACACTGAATGTGATTTTTTTTTTTTTTTTTTGAGACTCAATCTCACTTGGTCACCCTTGGTACAGTACTGTGGTGTCTTAGCTCACACCAACCTCAAACTCTTTGAGTTCAAGAGATCCTCTTGCCTCAGCATCCCAAATAGCTGGAATTGCAGACACCCACCATGACACCTGGCTATTGTTTAGAGACGGGGTCTTGGTCTGGCTCAGGCTGTTCTTGAACTCACGAGCTCAGGAAATCCATTGGCCTTGGTCTCCCAGGTGCTTGGGATTACAGGCGTGAGCCACTGTGCCTAGCCCTGAATGTGATTTTTGACATGGTTTTATTTAAATCTATTGTCTTGCTACCTGTTTTTTATTTGTCCCAAATGTCCTTTGTTCATTTTTTCCTGCCTTTGTTTGGATTAATTGAGGTTTTTAAAAACAGAGTTTCACTTTTTTTTGCCCTTGGTAGAGTGCCGTGGTGTCATATTTCACAGCAACCTCAAACTCTTGGGCTCATACGATTCTCTTGCCAAAGGCTCCCAAATAGCTGGGACTACTGGTACTGGCCACAATGCCCAACTATTTTATTTCTAGAGATGGAGTTTCTCTCTTGCTCAGGTTGTCTCAAAATGCTGAGCTCAAGTGATCTGCCTGTCTTTAGCCTTCCAGAGTGCTAGGATTACAGGCATTAGCGACCACGCCTGGCCCCAATTGAGTATTTTATATGATTTTGTTCAATTTCTATTTATTTTTTTATTTAGACAGAGTCTTACTTTCTCACCCTCAGTAGAGTGCTGTGGTGTCACAGCTCACAGCCTCAAACTCCGAGGCTTACACGATTTTTTTGTTTTAGCCTCCCAAGTAGCTGGGACGACAGGCACCTGCCTCAATGCCTGGATATTTTTTTTAGAGAGAGGTCTCACTCTGGCTCAGGCTGGTCTCGAACTTCTGAGTTCAGGCAATCCACCTGTCTTGGCCACCCAGAGTGCTAGGATTATAGGTGTGAGCCACTGTGCCTGGCCCTCCTTGTTGTTTTAGTAGGTATTATTATTTGTTTTTGAACATATGCGTTAGGGTTACAGCATACCTCTTTAACTCATCTTACTTTTATGCAATATTGCATTACTTCAAATATCATAGAAGAAACTTATGACATAATTATTTTATTTCTCCTCTTCAAGCCTTTGTGCTACTGCCATCATACGTATGTAGAAAGTGTACTTCTACACATATTATAAATCCCACAAAACATCGACTGAATCATGCCAACTTAACTCCAGAGGTTGAAGCCTTATCCCAAGGATGTGACTGTATTTGGAGATAGAGCCTATAAGGAAGTAATTAAGGTTGATGAGGTCATAAGGGAGGAGCTCTGATATGATAGGATTAGTGTCCTTATAAGAAAAGACACCAGAAGGCTCTGTTTCTGTGTGTCTACCTCTCTGTACCATGTAGGGACACAATGAGAAGGTAGCTATTTACAAGCTAGGAAAAGAGCCCTCACCAGAACCTGACTATGTTGGTACCCTAATCTAACTTCCAGCCTCCAGAACTGTAAGAAAATAAACTTCTGGCTCATTGCCCATAGCACAATGGTTACTGCTCTGGCCACATACACCAAGAGTGGCCGTTTTGAACCCAGCCTGGGCCAGCTAAACAACAACGACAACTGCAACAAAAAATAGCCGGGTGTTGTGGTGGGTGCCAGTAGTCCCAGCTACCTGGGAGGCTGAGACAAGAGAATTGCTTAAGCCCAAGAGTTTGAGGTTGCTGTGAGCTGTGATGCCATAGCACTCTACCAAAGGGTGACACAGTGAGACTCTGTTTCAAAAACAAAAAGAAAAGAAAAGAAAAGAAACTTCTATTTTTAAACTACCTGGTCCATTGTATTTTCTTATGGCAGCTGAACTAATACACCCAGGACACTATTTTGCTTTACACTTGTGATAAATAGTTGATAAACAATGATCTCTTAAAGAGATTTAAATAATAAGAAAATTTCATCTAATCATGTAGTTATCATTTCTAGTTCTCTTCACTTATTTGTGCAGGTTCAGGTTTCTGTTTGGTAACATTTTACTTCTCACCAAAGGACATTATTCAACATTTCTTTTCTTTCTTTCCTTCTTTTTTTTTTGAGACAGATTTCATTTTGTCACCCCCTTGGTAGAGTGCTGTGGTATCATATCTCACAGCAACCTCAAACTCTAGGGCTCGAGTGATTCTCTTGCCTCAGCCTCCAAGTACCTGGGACTACAGGTGCCCATCACAGTGCCCAGCTATTTTTTAGAGATGGGTCTCGCTCTTGCTCAGGCTGGTCTTGAATCCGGGAGCTCAGGCAATCTACCCACCTCAGTCTCCCAGAGTGATAGGATTATAGATATGAGCCATAGCACCCATTCTTTAACATTTCCAAAAATGCAAATTTTTAAAATATTTGCTCTATCTGAAGAGGTTCTTATTTTACTTTCACTCTTTAATGATATTTCTGCTCATAAGCAGGGTGCGATGGCTCACATCTATTATCCTAGCACTGTGGGAGGACAAGGTAGGTGGATTGCTTGAGCTCAGAAGTTCAAGACCAAAAGTGAGACCCCATCTCTACTAAAAGTAGAAAAACTAGCCAGGTATTTCAGCTCATGCCTGTTGTTCCAACTAGCAGGGAGGCTGAGGTAGGGGAATCACTTGAGCCCAGGAGTTTGAGGTTGCTCTGAGTTAGGCTGATACCATGGTACTCTACCCAGGGTGACAGAGTAAGACTCTGTTTCAAAAAAAAAAAAAAAAGAACATTTTTGCTGGATAAATAATTCTTGGTGAATAGGATACTTCACCTTCTAGTTTGAACGGTTTCTAATGGGAAATATGCTAACATTCCTATCTTTGTTTCTCTATATATTAAGTGTCTTTGGTGGAAGTGGGCTTCTCTTAACATTTTTTTTTTTGAGGCAGAGTTGCCTATGCTAGAGTGCAAAGGCCTCAAGACTAACTCAGAGCAACCTCAAACTAATGGGTTCAAGTGATTCTCCTGTCTCAGCCTCCCAAAAAGGTGGAACTATAAGGTATCCAAGACAATGTCTGGATAATTTTTTATTTTATTTATTTATTTTAGGGTCTCACTTTGTTGCCCTTGGTAAAGTGCCACGGCATCACAGCTTGCAGCAACCTCCAGCTCTTGGGCTTAGATGATTCTCTTGCCTCAGCCTCCCAAGTAGCTAGGACTACAGGTGCCTGCCAGAACGCTGGGCTGTTTTTTGTTGCAGTTTGGCCTGGCTGGGTTCAAACCTGCTACTGTCGGTATATGGGGCCAGCACCCCACTCACTGGGCCACAGGCATCGCCCAATTTTTTATTTTTTTAAGTTTTTAGTAAAGATATGGTCTTGCTCAGGCTGGTCCTGAATTCCTGATCTCAAGTGATCCTCCTACTTCAGCTTCCCAGAGTGCTAGTATTATAGGTGCAAGCCACCATGCCTGGACTTAAGATTTTCACTTTTTGGCTGATTTTAAGCAATTTGATTATGTTGTGCCTTGGTGTTCTTTTCTATTGAAAAATTATTTTTAATTTTTCTTGTTTTGAGACAGTCTGGCTCTGTTATCCAGGCTAGACTGCAGTGGCATCATCATAGCTCACTGCCATGATCTTCCCAGTAGTTGGGACTAAAGGTATGAGACACAACATCTGGCTAAGGCTTTCCTATTTTTAGTAGAGACAAGGTCTCACTCTTGGCTAGTCTGGCCTGGAACTCCTGACCTCAAGCAATTTTCCTGCTCAGCCTCCAGAGTGCTAGGATTATAGGTGTGAGCCACTACAACTGGCCCAGAAAATTCTTTAAATATTTTCTTACCCATTTAGGGAATCCAATATCTATCATCCTGACACTCTTCCACACAGAGATACTGTGTTATTTTTATCCCAGTCATTTTGGCTCCTCATTTCACTTTGGATAGTTTCTATTACCATGTCTCTCAGTTTTGTCATATCTTATTTATCTCATCCAGATTTTTCTTTTCTTTTCTTTTCTTTTTTTTTTCTTTTTTGAGACAGAGTCTCATTATGTCACCCTTCGAAGAGTGCCATGGCATCACAGCTAACAGCAACCTCAAACTCTTGGGTTTAAGCAATTCTCTTGCCTCAGCCTCCCAAGTAGCTGTGACTACAGGCACCTGATCTCAAGTGATCAGGCCCGACTATTTTTTTGTTGCAATTGTCATTGTTGTTTAGCTGGCCCGAGCTGGGCTCGAACCTGCCAGCCATGGTGCATGTGGCTTGCACTGTAACCACTGTGCTATGGTGTGCTGAGCCTACAGTAGATTTTTCATTTCAGACACTGCAGATTTCACTTTGGATCTTTTTATTTTCCGGCTTTCCACTTCATGTTATTTTATCTAACTTCTTAAACATATGGAATGCAGTCATAATTTTTGGGGTCCTGTCCCAAGGGCAGGGTCCGCTAAGACCTGTGGAAACTGGCAGCAACCAACTAAAGAAATATAGAGTTAGAAATGATGGTAATGAAAGAGACATGAGACATAGAGTAGAATTCAAAGTGGGAGCTCAGGGGTCCATTGTCCATTTGTGGGATTCTGGCAATGGCACCAAGTGTTTGTGCCACTCTGCTTTTATTGAAGTCTATTTGCCCAGAGGATGAGGGAGGGAACAAAGATGCCAGCTGTTTCTCTGATTGAGCATATCAGCTCCTATTGTTACTATTAACCTTAAGGGTAGCCTTGAGAAATCTGAAATCTGAGCTTTGTATCTGGAGAGCCTCCCGTTTGAGATCACACACAGATTTTGAGGGAGGTGTTAAACTCCGCTAGTACCCTGTGGAGTGAAACACTGCTGGAGTTAATCTCCTCTGAGGTATTGGTGGGAGGGAGGAAGGTCCTCTGAGATAAGGGATATAAGCTCTTCTGTCCACATGTCAGGGCTGGAGCTCCTACCTTGATCTCTATCCCAGTCAAATGCAAATCTCCACAATGGGTATCTGCTTTGCCTGTTTACTAGGCAGGAAACAACCTAGTTAATGTATCTTTCTAGGTCATTGTCATAGTCTCTTCTATGGCCATTTTTCTTTGGAGTGCTCACAGACCCAGCAGAGGTGTTTGTAAGCTGTATCCCCAACAGGCTAGAATTTCAAAAAAGGCAGAAAGCCTGCAATGGCTAGCTTACATGTAAACTAGCTGACTTTTTTCTGTTACTACTTACTCAGCCTACTTTTTAATTTTCCTTTTTATGGGGGTGCCTTCCCTTGCCAAGAGTGGGGTCTTTGGTCCCCATTTTCCCTGCAATAATAACTGTTGTCAATATCCTTGTCTATTAATTCTATCAACTGTTCCATTTCTGGGTTAATGTCTGTTGCTTTTTTCCCTCTTGCAGTAGGTAGAATAGTGACCCCCACCAAGATGCCCAGGTCTTAATCCTCTGAACCTATGTTATATGACCAAAGGGACTTTACAGATGTGGTTGAGAGATCTTGACAAGGGGACATTATCCTGGGTTATCCAAGTAGGCCTTAAGTAAATACAAGAATCGTTATTAATTAGAGTTAGAGACAGAGACAGGATATGGTATGATGAAAAGAAGGCTGGGGTGAGATGGGACCATGAGTTAAGGAATGTGGGCAGCCTGTAAAGGCTGGAAAAGGCAAGGAAACATATTCTCCCTGAGAACCTTCAGAAGGAATGGAGCTCTGAAGACCCAGTGTAGACTTCAGACCTCCAAAATTATAAAGTAATAACTTTGTGTTAAATCTCCAAGTTTGTGGTGGTTTGTAACAACAGCAATAGAAAATACATTTCTCATTACATTTTCGTTTTCCATCATTTTTGCATACCTGATAATTTTTGATTGGATGCTAGACATTTTCATTTTTACATTGGTGGATGGTGTGTATTTTTGTATTCCTACATTCTTGCAATTGTTATTAATGTGTTAGGCAGGCTCAGAACTGTGTCTTGTCTAGGGTTAACTTTATCTCTTTATTAAGGGAAAATCCTTAATATTCCTGATGATTTTCCAATTTGTTTATAACAGGCCCTACTTTGCCCTTGTGTGAACTTCAGGTACTGTACCTAATCTATTTTTTTAAAGATAGTCTCATTTCATTGCCTTGGGTAGAGTGCCATGGTATTATAGCTCACAGCAATCTCAAACTCTTGGGCTCAAATGATTCTCTTGTCTCAGCTTCATGAGTAGCTGGGACTACAGGAACCTGCCACAATGCCTGGCTAGTTTTTAGAGATGGGGTCTTGCTCTTTCTCAGATTGGTCTCAAACTCCTGAACTCGGGGCAATCCACCTGCCTTGGCCTCCCAGAGTGCTAGGATTACAGGCGTGAGCCACTGTGCCCCGCCTACCGTACCTAACCTTATTCTTTTCAATGGTTTATTCTCTCAGCCTCAGGAAGCTTTCTCAGCTGAATACCTGAGTAGTCTGTTTCTAATCTCTCAAAATCTGTACTTCATTGACTGATGTTCAATGTTTTAAGACCCACTGTCTAGTCCAGAAGTCCTCAAACTACAATCCGCAGCCACATGTGGTGGTGTGATTGTATTTGTTCCCCTTTTTTTACTTCAAAATAAGGTATGTGCAGCATGCATAGGAATTTGTTCGTAGTTTTTTTTTAAAACTATAGTCCGGCTTCCAGCGATCTGAGGGACAGTGAACTGGCCCCCTGTTTAAAAAGTTTGAGGACCCCTGGCTCTAGGCTCTGCGCCTGCAGCTCAGTGAGTAGGGTGCCAGCCACATACACTGAAGCAGGCAGTTTGAACCCAGCCCTGGCCTGCTAAACGACGACAACTACAACAACAAAAAAATAGCCAGGCATTATGGCAGGCACCTGTAGTCCCAGCTACTTGGGAGGCTGAGGCAAGAGGATCTCTTGAGCCCAAATGTTTGAGGTCGCCATGAGCTGTGATGCCATAGCACTCTACCCAGAGGGACATAGTGAGACTATGTCTCAAAAAAAAAAAAAAAAGGAGAACCATTGTCTATATTTTAGATGCTTTAGGTGGAAGGGTAATTGGGTGCCTGTTACTACATCTTGACTGAAAGTGAAAGGCTGAAGTTCCAATTTAAAATTCATTTCTCCTTCACATGATTTCTTAGAGTATATTCTCTGATCTACTAGCGTTAATAACTTCCCTGGCAATATAAGTATATGCTCATTTTTATCCTTTTCTAGTAGACTGTGAGCTTGTAGAGGGTAAGACAAATATGTGAGTCACAATAGAGTACCTCAGAAATATAAAAAAATCAATTCTTAATAAGCATCTGCCAAATGGATTAAACTATTGAGATCTCTAGATTTGTAGGTCATGGAAATATCAGTGTTTTGATATTAGTAAGGAGACCTATGATGTTTTTTATGAGAATTTTTTTATGATCATTTTTATAAGATGTAGATAATGGCTTAATGTAGTTAAGTGAATTTTTGGTGTTAAATGCATACACACAAAAGGCTAATGGGTCAAATTAAAATGGAGTAGTTCTTTAGATGCTTGGCAGTGATTCAGTATATGACCAGTAGCTAAAGACTTAAGAAATCCTGCCTTTACAGTCTCTGTATTTTCTAAAGACAGGGTATAACAAGAGTCTTACCACATATGAGTTTCTAATATTCTTATAATAAATGACTTTGCACTTACATTAGGGAGAGTTGTTTCTGTTGCTTTTAACTTAAGAGCCCAGACTAATAGCGTTAACACATAATCTTGCCTCTCCACCTAATAAAATGTACGTGGTCTTTTTAGCAGACCTGGTTGTTAGCTGAATAGATGTCTAACAAGAGGAAACTGAGACATGCCTGCTATAAAGATGAACACAAGCTTAGACTACAATCACAGATCTACCCAGCTCTTTCCCCAGAGAGAAGGTAAGTCTAACTGTACTCCATGCTGTGAAGGCAACTTGGGTACAGCATCTGTTATGAGAACCAGGTGTTTAAGATTACTGACAAACTGGAAACACACCTAAATAACACACATCACAAGTGGTAGGGACCCTATGAATGATGTGATAGAAACAGTTTAGGCTGGAGAATTGAAAATGTAGGAAAAGTCACCTTAATTTCCACATTTCTAGAAGTGAGTAGCCACCCATTAGAGTAGAAGAGATTTAATGAAGGGCAATTCATAAATTATAAAGCACTGCACAAATATGACTGAGGTGTTACTAATTTCTTACACAGACCATATTCATGCACATTAATGTAATCTATTACTAATGTAATGCAAACTAACAGGGTTATGATGGCGTAATTGCTTTCTTTAGGAATAAAATCTTAAAATATGGTAGCCATTAGCCTAATGTGGCTAAAGTGAATTAAATGAAATTTACAATTTAGTTCCTCAGCTGGGCTAGCCACAAATCAAGTGCCCAATTATCATAGGGCTATCATATTAGCACCAAGTTATTTCCATTACGTCAGAAAGTTCTACTGGACAGTGCAGCTCAAGAAAAATGTCAGTGTAATATTATATCTATTGTAACATGGAAATTTTGATTTCTATTATAGAGCTTTCTAGTTTAACAAAACTGGTGTCTTTCACATGACAGACTAACATCTCATGAACTGTGAAGAAACTCTTACTCTGGACATTCCAGGACCCTAGATCTCAGACTGGGCCAGTTCTCCTGGCACCACACTTCTGGGACCTCCACCTGAAAATGGATGGGAAGCACCTGAGAGCAGAACCATTACCTGCCCCCTATTTTAACTATTTCTCACAGCTGGGCTCTCTTATTCAAGTGTATTGTTCCATCCTGGAGTATGTGATATTGCATTTAAAGCAGAACTTTCTTCTTGCCTTCCAGAGATACATGCACTTTTCTTGGAGCTCCGGTCAACCCTGACCTCTTCCCATGGCAGCAAGGTCACAAGCCTGAGCTAGAAACTTCAGCTGATTCCAGTAGAATGTGTGCTCTACTTGTCTGAGATCCCAGATTCCCCAGAGAAAAGTCAGATTCCTGTGCCTCAGCCCAGTCAGGCCTGGGTACTTTTCGCATTCTGGTATGAAAGAATTATTTCTTCTGGGAAAAACAATTGGAACATAATTTTAATAGTTTGCACAAATAGTTAACTTAATTGGTCTCTAAATGACTAAATCTTAAAATGGCTTTTTATTTAGGAATGGGAATTACTTAGAAAAATTCTCATTTGATTTATATCACATTTTAAAACAAAATTTATTGAAACAAAATCTGATCCTGAAGATTCCATCAGGCAATACATAAGGGATGACTATGAAGTTCTTTCATCCAAATGAGAGAATACAGGGTGTCCATAAAGTTCATTTTTAAAGCAGTCCCTCTGAATATTTTATCCATTTATTCCATAGCTGCTCTCACTGCCCACACAGCTCGAGAAGCCTCTTGGAGAGTTGCCAAGGGAACCTACAGGCTTCATCTGAAAGTCATCATGACAAGTCTTCTTGCTTGAACATACTTTTGAATCAGTCCAAAGCCATCTGGATACAAATTTGGTAAAGATGTTGGGCAACAAACAATAAAAAACCCTCCCAAGCAACAAAACCAAAAAATAGGCAGTGCTGTTTTAGATGGAAAATGAGACATAAAAACCTCTAAGAACCTAGTAAGTGCTAGAGAAGGCATTAATTGCTTTCACCCATATGGTGTCAACAATGACTCTAGTTTACAGGGTTGATGAGAGTTGCCTAAAGTAATGCTATTTGTTAAATGGTAGAGTCAGTACCTACATATGAGTTTGGTTGGGCTCGACAGTGCACATGGAACTTAGTAAGATGGATTATCTCTACCTTCGAGGGCAGTATGACCTGTGACAAGAGATTGGAATAGGATGTTACATGGGTAACATTAATCCTTTCTTCTTATTTCTATGCAAGTATACTGATGTACTTTCCAGACTACACTGTAATCTGTCTACTCAGAGTGCATTCCCTAAAGAAGGGAATATGATTTTCTTCATGTCCATATTCCTAAAAGCTAGCCAACATCCAATATACACTTAGTATACCTGTTTCTTGTTTGGTTGCTGACTCTACTGTGACTTTGGGTGGTTTTTTTTTTTTTTTTTGAAGACAGTCTCACTTTGTTGCCATTGGTAGAGTGCCATGGATAGCTAACAGCAACCTCAAACTCTTGGGCTTAAGCTATTCTCTTGCCTCAGCCTCCCAGGCGCCCGCCACAATGCCTGGCTATTTTTATTATTTTTTTAAATTTCAAATTTAGTTGAAATTTATGAGGAACAATGACAGGATTACAGACAATAGTTTAATAGATTATCAATAATACTTGAATTTTTAAAGAACAATTTATGATTCTATCACAAGAATAATGATAAATATGTGGCCATTGATTTTACAACTTCACATATGGCTGCAGTAATTTTTCAACATCATTCCTTAAGTTCCTATTCTTCACATGCAAAATATGCTACAGCCAAACACAAATAGCACAATGTGTACAGTAAGCAGATTATTTAACAGCAATTAAGTTCTAAAGAGTCTACAAAAAATAATCGGAAAAATTCATTGAAAGTTGTCCTTAAGATTCTATTTACATTGTCATGAAGTGAAACCAACCGGTATGTGGAAATTGACCATGAATTCAGACCAAAAAAATTCTGTCATAGAAGATTCAAGTCATGGCTACATTTTCAGTAAGCCACCACTGAAGGTTTTCTGACAAATGCAGAAACATACTCGTTCCTCCATGTTGAGGTCACTCATGATTGTCAATAATACAGTAAAACCTTATTATACAAGTTTGTTATTCAACTGTGTCTGCTTTAATCAATCAAAATCATGTTTTCCATATATGTAGTCAACCGTAGCACATCTATTCACTATAATATAGCATACTTCTCCTTTGATGCTGACATTACAAGGGAACGAAAGTAATTACAATTTATACCTAGAAACTGTACTGCATTTGAAGAAGTTTCAACTTAATTTTCATTAGGTCTTCATTGTTGTAACTAGTGACAAGTTTCAGGCTAAACGTTAAAAACACATACAGGATAATAGCTAAGCTTTTCTTTTTTTTTTTAATTCAGAGTATTAGGGGGTACACGTTTTGTTCACACTTTGTTTTTGTACAGATTAAGTCAAGGTTCACCCAGTGTTCACTGTACTCAGTTATGCGTGGATTTACCTATCCCTTCCTCCCCAGCTTGATTTTCATTGAGATTTACTTCCATCTTTAATTGATTCATGTATTGCTGAACACTCAGTTGTTTCCATGTCTTTGCAATTGAGAATTGTGTAACATACACAGGTGTCCAATGTCTTTTTTTTGCCTCATACTTTAGAATTCTAGTGGAACTCAACTGCTTTCATTACCTATATATAATTTTTCACTTCTGAGATGTTGCTCATTTCCATATGAAGGCAATGCTGGCATTAGAGGATGAGGTAGGAAGTATTCCTTCCTCTTCACTTTTTTCAAAAATTGTAAGAATCGGTTCTTTAAATGGTTGGTAGCATTTATCATTGAAGGCATATGGTCTAGACATTTTGTTTTGTGGAAAGGTTTTTGATTACTGATTCCATCTCTTTACTCTTTAGATTTTGTTTCCTTGTAATTTATGCTTAGTAAGTTGTTTTCAGGAATTCATTGGCATACAGCTGTCACCCTAATGATTCTATTACTGTAAGTTTATAGTAATTTCTCCAATTTTAGATCTGATTTTAGTTACTTTAGTTGTTTCACTTTTTCTATTTTTTTAATTGAATCATAGCAGTGTAAATTAATGCATTTGTGGGGGACAGGCTATTTTTAGAGATGAGGTGTTGCTCTGGCTCAGGCAACCCACCTGCCTCAGCTCCCCAAATGTTAGGATTACAGGTGTGAGCCACAGATTAGCCACAGGCTCTACTCTGACTTTGGACATGTCACTTTCCCCTCTTGACCTCCACATTGCCCTGTGAAATGAGAATAGGTGAAAAAAGGCCCTTCTAGCTTTAAAGAGTTAAATGAAACTTGTAACTGCTCTTTTTTTTTTTTTTTTTTTGTGGTTTTTTTTTGGCCGGGGCTGGGTTTGAACCCGCCACCTCTGGCATATGGGACCGGCACCCTACTCCTTGAGCCACAGGCACCGCCCGAAACTTGTAACTGCTTTTAGTGGTGGTACTAAATAATTCCCAAGCCATTATACTTCCTGTTTCTTCAGACAGAGATATTTGACCTTAATATCTTTCTTAAGATCCAAGATATCCCTAATATGAAAAGAACTCTGAAATTATAAATAGAAACTATGGAGTGGTGAATAGAGGTTTTTTTCCTGGGATTTCATGACTTAATGGATATGACCTACAGATTTGGCTGTTGGAGTGGTATCTTCCCACTTCAGTGCTACTGTGGAATTTTATCCTAGCTTTCGAATTAGTCTCAAGAATGACTTTTAGTATTGGTGGTTTTGTGAGTTTTTTAAGATTGTTATTGACACAACAGCTTCTGGAAATCTGAAAAGAGAAAAAAAAAAAAGGTAATTTATATTATCAGTTGTTTGGAATAAGAAATGCATTTTGTCCTGGTCTCAAGAATGTAAATGTTGATCAGTCTCTCCTGTAGTTCTTGTATCCTAATGTTGGTAAGGATTTTTGGTCTTCAGGTAGAGCTCTAAGACCAAAAAAGTCTCAACTGTTGACACCCTGGTATAGTGTGATCTGTTACTCATGTACAATTCATGATGAAGACTAAAAGGTTATAAGTGTTCTTCTAGGTAACTTAAGCTGACATTAACAACAGAGAAGGCTTAATGCTAGGAAAACATCCCAAGTTCAAATCCCAAGCATGGATTAATTTGCTCTTTTCCAAGGCCACAGATTCCATGCTTAGCTAAAGCCTGCTGGTCTCCTAATATATGCTAATTATTAAATGGGTAAGAGAATCACCTATGGCCTTACTTAAAAAACCTGATCATTGCTGGTGGATATATATACCTCAACTAAGTAGAAAATTAATGAAAGATGTCATTCTACTATAAAAGACATTAGTTAAGAATCAAGTAAGTAAGACAGTATTTTCCCGTTTGGGGATGTAGATGAATGATCACAACGAATTGGAGTCTCAGCAAGACTCAGGCAAACCCAATCTCCACAAAAACATAGTAAAATTAGGCAGGCATGGTGGCATGTACCTGTAGATCTAGCTACTAAGAAGACTGAGGCAGAAGGGCTGCTTGAGCCCAGGTACTTGAGATTGCAGTGAACTATAATGATGCCACTGTGCTCGAGCCCAGAAGACAGTGAGATCTTGTCTCAAAATAAAACAAAACTGGCTGAAATGGTGTAGGGCTGAAAGTAAGTTTTTCTCACACTGGGTTGCCAGAGAAGGGTTATTTTTGTACACCATAAGCTAGCTCTCTTTGTCTATTAAGCGGTCGAAAATTAAAGTCCCCAACTATTAGTTGTTATATTGTACACCTAAGAAGATATAACTTCATTAAATTTTAAATACAGATGTTTATTTTTAACCTCAATATTTAAAAAGTTTAACTTCAAACAACCCATGTATTTGAGCTGACAATGCAGAGTATAGAAAATGTTTGTCAGCCAAACATTTTGCCAACCATTAATAACTCCAAAAATAAAAAAAAAATTTTAAAGATGAATACACAGCTAAATAAAGTAGGCATACTTGAATTTTATGTTTATGAAAATGAATTTTAAACTACCATAATGTAACCAGTCCGCGTTCTTAAGTGTAAAGTCCAGGTAATTATTTTACGAGGAAATAACTATAAAACTAAACATTTACTAACTACTTGCTGGGTGGTAGGGACACGGACTATCCAATATCATCCTTATAACAAGCTATGAGATAAATACTACTAATATGCTCGTTTTATAGAGGATAAAAACTCAAGTTCAAACAGGGTAAGTAATTTTACCAAGAGTAAAGATGAGGCAGATTTGGTGGTATGATTCCAGAACCTTGGCACTCTACATTTAAAAAATTAAAAGATTGCCCAAAAGAAATAAAACAGTGAATGTAAACATGATGTAACGCTACAAAATGAAAATACAATGAAAGATTAAAAGTACTACTCTTTTATTTTTTCTGAAACAGTCTCAAGCTGTTGCCCTGGATAGAGTGCCATGGCATCATAGCTCACAGCAACCTTTAACTTTTGGGCTCAAGAGATCCTCTTGCCTCAGTTTTTCTATTTTAGTACAGATCTTGTGACTCTGCCTTGGTTTATACAAGGAAATTTGGATATTTCTGGGGTGTCCTCTTAATTATAATTTAGATAACATGTAATTCTGTCTTCATCACTAACTTTGCGCATGTGTAAATGGCCTAACTTCTAACAACCTGGATTTTAAAAATTAAAGGTAACTAATCAAAATACCAAGAACATTTTATTTACATATCATACTGGCCTGCATTTGAGATGGTATGAAAAAAGAAACAAAAATCCAACTTGCCTTTTTACAGAGAGTATGCAGGCTTCTTTGAGCCTACAGGACCAGATTGGGTGGGAGCAGGCTACACCTGTTGAGTAGCTGCTGTCTGGGATACAGCACGATGGCTGCATCCTGCTCCTCCACAGAGGTGGCTCTGTAAAAAGAACAGATGGAGGGTTGAAGATAAGTAAAAAAGGCACTTTAAAATAGTTAAGAGTTCTGATGTCTAAATACTGCATTCTGAAAAACAATTTCTTTTTAAAAATGTCTTATTGAAGCATAAGATACATACAGTACATTAACATCATTTCAGAAGCCATTATGGCAGAGCTTGGAATAAAGGTTACATAAAGGAAGCTCCACTAAAACAACAACAAGGTTTAAGTACTTAGGATGAGCAGCTTCGGCACAGCAAAAGTGTCAGAAGATGGGGCCGTTCAGCAGTAGGAACTAAAGAGAAAGCAGGAATTTCACACGCTGTAACAGACCTATGGTTTTTCTTTTTTTTTTTTTGAGACGCAATCTCACCATGCGTCACAGTCACAGCAACCTCAAACTCTCGGGCTTAAGCGAATCTCTTGCCTAAGCCTCCCAAGTAGCTGGGACTACAGGCGCCCGCCACAACGCCCAGCTATTTTTTGGTTGTCGTTGTTTGGCAGGCCCGGGCTGGGTTCAAAGCCGCCAGCTCGGGTGTATGTGGCTGGCGCCCTAGCCGCTGAGCTACAAGGGCCGAGCCCGGATCTATAGTATTAAGGTATGTTCTGTGATGATCATACAGGGTTGCTTCTATTTTCTGACATTAGAGTGTGTCTGACCGTGTCACTTGTCACATGCGCAAAAACGACAAACGAGAGCCTGAAGCTGCTAAAATCAGTACCTTCTGTGGAATCCTGCTCCCCCCGCAGGCACACTACAAAGTGCTCCGGCGCTCTAGCCTCGCTCTTTGCAAGAAGATCCAGCTTCCTCGGACTCCGGAGTCTGTGTGGGAGGCAGGCCCTAAGTGAATGAGCAAGACAGTCGCGTTAGAAAGGTAGCGTACCGGCCTCCAACGACGAGCAGAGTGACTCGGCCTTCGTCTTCCCCTCGGAGCCGCCATCTTGTCGCCGCTTCCCTCACGAGCACTGCGAGTTCTTCCCCAGGGCCTGCTTCGCCGCTTTCCTTCGCCCAACTCTTATCGGGCGGCAGCGGCCTCTCAGCTTTTGCCGGGGCCAGGCAGGCCGACAGGCCAGAGGCGGGTAGCCTGTGGCTTCTGGGCGCGGCCTGCTTCGGCCGAGGAAGACCCTGTGGCCTGTTCCGGTCCAGCCCCCAGCCTCACAAATCTCTTGAGCACCCAGCCGCGTCCCGCCTGCGCCGCCTCTTCCGCTTTTTCCCCTAGCAGGCCTGCGCGGGCCTGGGCGGCGTCCGCGCCAGGAGGGTACGCTACGTCAGCGCCGCCCGCCCGCCCCGCCCCGCCCCGCCCCGGCCCTCAGCTTCGGCCTCGGCCTCGCGGCAGCGGCAGCGGCGGCGGCGGCGGCGGCGGCAGGTCCCTCCCCAGACATGGCCCTGGGAGGCGGCAGCACATGGCGGCCGCGGCGGCCATGAGCGCGCCCCCAACCCGCCCCAGTCCCCCCTAGAGGCTGCCGCCCCCGCCCGCCCTCCCGCAAGCCACGGCCCTGCCGCCCCCGGCCCCGCCACCCCCGGCCCCGCCGCCCCCCACCCGCGCCCGCGCTCCCGCCGCCGCCATGGGCGTGCAGGGCTTCCAGGACTACATCGAGAAGCACTGCCCGAGCGCCGTGGTGCCGGTGGAGCTGCAGAAGCTGGCCCGGGGTAGCCTGGTGGGCGGCGGGCGGCAGCGGCCCCCGCAGACCCCGCTGCGCCTGCTGGTGGACGCCGACAACTGCCTGCACCGCCTCTACGGCGGCTTCTACACCGACTGGGTCAGCGGCGGTCAGTGGAACCACATGCTTGGCTACCTGGCGGCGCTGGCCAAGGCCTGTTTCGGCGGCAACATCGAGCTCTTCGTCTTCTTCAACGGCGCGCTGGAGAAGGCCCGGCTGCACGAGTGGGTCAAGCGGCAGGGCAACGAGCGCCAGACGGCGCAGCAGATCGTCAGCCATGTCCAGAACAAGGGCACCCCGCCGCCCAAGGTCTGGTTCCTGCCGCCCGTCTGCATGGCCCACTGCATCCGCCTGGCGCTCATCCGCTTCCACGTCAAGGTGAGGCCTGCTGGGGATTCGGGTGTGTGTGTGGGGGTGTTCTGTGGTGGGCCAGGGTTTCTGGGGTCCAGGGACCAGGGCCGCACTGCACCCCGAGACACTTCCCCGAGGCGCAGAATGTCGCCGGGCTGTAGCGGCGCGCGGGGAGGCGACTTCCTTCGGACCCGGCTCGAGAGCGGGCTGGGAGCCGGGCCGGGACACAAGATGGATGGCCGGCTGTTCAGGCCGTACACTGTTAAAGCCTGCCTCCAGTTGCCTCTTCAGTGAGCCTGCTCGGGGTCCGCAGACGTTATAAGGACACCTGAGGTTGAGTAGAGAGCCCCGGACCAGAAGCCAGAGGTGGCAATGTCATCATCTCCAATATCCTTCGAATTTCCCTCCTTTTTCTTTTAAGCGGGCAGGTTACTTACCTTCAACTTTAAAACAAATGCTTATGTTTTGAATTTAGCCTGCTCTTTACCAGCAACAGGTTCATCTAGGAATAAATAGTAATAGCGGGGAGATCGCCAGGGCCAGTAGGGAGAAGCAGCTGGAAATACTAGTGCTGCTGCTGCTGCTACCTTTACAAATGTTGGGTGACAGTGAATCTTGTGTAAAGGCCAGTGCATTAGGCTCTTCTTCAGAACACTGTCGTGTTCCTTTTAAAGTAAGATCTTTAGGGAAATTATGGTTTATTGTGTTAGATTTCAGGAATTGTAAAATGTCAGTTCGTGACTTACAAATCTGTGTGAAAACGTCTTTAAAGTAGTTCAGTTTTGTAGATCCAAAGCAAAATAAGTAGTTTAAAATCGGGGCCCAGGCAATACAGGAGTGAACTTGCAGAATTATTTTTCTGGTGCATAGTTAAGTATTCAGTGACCTTCAGCGGTGCCCTGATGGGTGGGTAATCAGAGCTCCACATTATCGGCTTTTGCTGTCCCTTTGGCAGAGGGCTCCGCGGCTGAAACTGGGCCAGAGGAGAACTTCAGGACCCAGCAGTGACTGTAAAGATAAGCAAATACATGATCCTGGACTTAAGGTTTTGATTGCTTAATTTTAAATTGTTTGTCTTAAAAATATTTTGGGGACTGTTTTGGCTTCTCAGCTTTTGTCACCCTGTCTTCCATCGTGTCATTCTTTTATGTTTGCTTGAAACTGTGTATGAGCTCAAAGTTTGTGGAATTCTCACTCTTCATGATTGCCTGTGATGAGATGGTGGTAGTTAAGCCTGAGATGATATCGGAAGTCCCACCCAAGATCCGGTTGCAATTGGTGAAATGTGTTTTAACACTGTGGGTGGAGGCAGCCGGAAGAGTAGCGATTGGCCTGTGAACATGGCGATGCGCAGCGTGCCATTCCTCAGGGAAGTTCGGGTGAGAGGAAGTGCCTGCCTCTCAGGTTTTCTGAATTGGAGCTTAGAGCTCAGAGAAGTAAGGTGATGCCATTTCTCCGATGCGACCACCTTCAGAAGAGATCGTACAACTGTTCATAGCTTTATCTTGTCGAGAGATGGAAAATACTACTTAAAGGACAGGATGAGCTTCATTTAATTGCTTTTGGTTATGCGTAACTACTTAAGTAGGATTTTCAAGGGAACGCTGCAAATATGATCAGAATCACTATTAATACGGCCATTGTGTCTTGTGAAAGAACAGTTGAATTCATTTTTCATTTTAACATTTCTTTGTATTTGTCTTTGTGCCTCTTGAATGCCCCATGTACCTAGCAGGTGCTCAGGATTTTGGCCAATGTGTGTTTGGAAACTAGATTTAAACTACATTTAAGATAATCTCTTTTGTTTAGGTTTCTGGATACCTAGTAATCTTGTGTATATTTTGCTTTAGGTAAGTTTTTAATTCTTCATCTAGAATCATAGCCTAGTGTTATTTGCACAGGTTACCATTGTAATTACTCAGTTACTTAGCTGGCAATCATACATTTTTGAAAAATGCCTAGGAAACTTACCTCCTAGAAATTTCTCAGCAACCAAAGTAGATAATCAGGAAGTTTGAATACTAAGAAGAGGTGGGGTGAGGGGGCAGCTTTCACTTTCTTCATTGAAGTATCCTTTAAGCTCTCACTCACAGATTGCCCTTTTGTATTTTGATGTAATTCTACCAAGCCCGGTTATTTATTTTCTAAACTCAGCTTGAGAAGGTGAAAAGGAAAGTCTGCTAGAAGTAGGAGCATGATTAATAGCAAGAAGTGATAACAGGAGAGAAGATTTAAAAAGCTATAAAACAGACATAATTCTGAGACCATTTTAGAAGGAAAACAATCCTAGGCACTTCAGTTATCCTTGGGGGTAGAAAAATGTTTATTCTGTAAAGATGATTTTGAGTCAGAAAAATTAAAATGTTCTATGTTTAAGGGGCAAAACAGTGTGTGCTGTTTTTAAAAGTTGCCATTAAAATTGTTAAAAATTTTAAAACCTCGGGCAGCACCTGTGGCTCAGTGGGTAGGGCGCGGGCCCCATATACAGAGGGTGGCAGGTTTGAACCTGGCCCGGCCAAACTGTAATAAAAAATAGCTGGGTGACAAAGGAGTAGGGCGCCAGCCCCATATGCCAGAGGTGGCGGATTCAAACCCAGCCCTGGCCAAAAACTGCAAAAAAAAAAAAGAAAGAAAAAATGGCTGGGCATTGTGGCAGGCGCCTGTAGCTTGGGACTACAAGAGAATTTTGTGAGAGAATCTCCTAAGCCCAGGGGTTGGAAGTTGCTGTGAGCTGTGATGCCATTGCACTCTAGTGAGGGCGATAAAGTGAGACTCTGTCTCTTAAAAAAAAAAAAAAAAAATGTAAAACCTCTATGAAATACCACTACATACTTACTAGAATGGCTAATTGAAAAAATACTGGCAATACCAAGTGTTAGTTGGAGAAGTGAGACATTTCTCTTATAAAAACTTAACATCTTATTGGTCTTCAATAAATGGCCAGAAGGGCATAATTTTCTATTATCCTTGCTTACAGAAATATTTTTTGATTTAGAGAGAATTTCTTTGATACAGTAATAATTGTACTTTTCACACAGTAATACTTGTATTTCTTTAAGCCATTAGATGTTGGCCTATGTCTCAGTTGATTTTGACTAGGTCACTAAATAGCCTAACTTAGCTAGTTACTCAGAGATTTCCTCTCATGTGCCTTGAAGAGTCATAACCTTTGAAACTTTTAGTGAGTGACTTATGTTTATTTTAAAACATTGGTGGTGTTAAATTCCTGTAGCTTTCATAAATGTTTCTGCTACAAGACTTGTGGTGTAGGTGTGAGGGTTGATAGTGAAGTTCTTCAGATTTTATTCTGGATTAGCTTCCATTGTGATTTTGTTAAATTAGTTTTCTGGTGTATTTACTTAGATCTTATATAAAATGGTATTCATGTTTTAAGTCAGTGGAAGAATGTGAAGTTAGACTACGGTTTAAGATTTTCATAATTCGCATAATAACATGTTTGTATGTAGGGATGATCTTCTTGTGTGCTTGATGGGGGAGAGAACTAGTTAGTATCAAGTAGATCCTTTTGCACCTCTGTCATCTCTTCTGTCCCTCAGAGTGCTTTGTTACCCCTTTTTCCACGTGAAGAAATAGGATCTACTGAGTAAGTGACATCTGGAGTAAAGTCATTAGTAACCTCTTCAAGAGGGAAGTGCAGTGCTAAAGTCAAAGTTCAGTTTCATTGTGTAAGAACACTTTGTGGGTGTATTAACCTACAATTCACTGCAGGTCAATTCTGATAGCTAATCCCTTCTATTATTTTTTGCAGTTAGAGTAGGAGTAGCAAAGTTTCTGTGCATAAGAAAAACATCCATTAACAGACCCTAAAAACTGACAATGTTTCTTATTCTTAAAGACCTTCAATTGATTAGAAGATCCTTAAGGTTGAAAATTGATTGCATTGTAACTCAACACCAATCATCCTGTACTTTCCTAGTATACCAGGTTTGTGACTAGTTTAATTCATCTACCACAATGTCTTCAAAGTTCATCCACATTCTGGCTTATGTCACAGTTTTCTTTTTAAGGCTAAAATTTCATTGTGTGTATATACCAAATTTTGTTTCTCCATTCATCCATTAATGGACATTTGGGTTGCTTCCACTTTTTGACTACTGTGAATAATGTATGTTTTTATGAACATGGTATACAAATATTTAAGTTCCTGGTTTCAGTTGTTTAGGATATATACTAGAAGTTGAATTGCTGGGTTATATGGTGACTCTGTGTTTAACTTCTTTGAGGAGTCAGCACACTGTTTTCCACAGTGGCTGTGTAGGCCATATATTTTATGTCACTTTGTATAATATGTGTTGTTATACTATAGTTTTAATTTTTAATATTAATGTGATCAATCACATTATTTAGCAATTTAGTTTTTTATATAAGAGTCTTTCCATGGCTATACTAATAGTTCTAATTCTTTTTAATGCCTACATAGCGTTCCTTAATTTATCCAATCTCTACAGCTGACGCACACAGTAGATCCAAGGGTATGCACATTTTTTTTTTTTTTTGGGCCATGGCATCACAGCTCACAGCAACCTCCAACTCCTGGGCTTAGGCGATTCTCTTGCCTCAGCCTCCCGAGTAGCTGGGACTACAGGCGCCTGCCACAGTGCCCAACTGGTTTTTGTTGCGGTTTGGCCCGCCACCTTTGGTATATGGTGCCGGTGCCTTACTCACTGAGCCACAGGTGCCGCCCGGGTATGCACATTTTAAAAGTCATACAGAACTATAGAGTCAACATTGTCAGACCTTCAGACTTTTTAAGAAAGCCAGAAAGTCAGATTTTCTTTATAATTATCTTACTTTAAAATACCCAGGTCTCTAGGTTAGTTCTGCTCATGCGTCATTAATTTGTAATTTCTAGACTAACAGAGCTATCAAAGCCCACTTTGTCTTTTCCCATCTGCCTCTTTGAATCTTTTTCAGTTATTGAAGTGTTTCTCTTTTCTGTTACTGAAAGACAGCTTTCCTTAAATGCCACAGTCCTCTCCACCCTCTCCATAATATACTCTTCATTGAGGTCAGACAATTAAGTTTGTGAACCATCCTAGTTTTGTGCTACATACCTCATTGCTGAGTGTCACTGTGGTTACCTTCTAAGGGCTCCCCTTGGAAAGCTATGCACTGATGCCAGTGCCTAGTCCACCCTTAAGAGCAATTTTGTAACTCTTTTTCTGGAATAGCCAGAGCTGTTGTCATACAAGGTCTGACAATTTCATGAACTCTTTCGAGAAAAAGTGCTTTGAATGGTGGACTAGGTGCTGGCATGGGTGCATAGCTTCTCAAGGGATGTACTCTGAAGGTGAGGATCAGAAACACATACACACAGCATCCTGTATGTTTGCATTGAATTTCTAGTAATCTGTTGGGTTTTGATTTCCTGCATACTTAATGTCTCTCACCAAACTGTAAACTGCTTCAAGGCCAGGGACTGTATTTTACTCCTTGAATCATCTGTATTTTTAGCATAGGCATTTGACTCTTTAATCAAAATATTTGCTATGGTCTATGTTCTATTATATAGCCAGACTAATTTCCTTTCAACATCTGGATCAATGGCTATTACTTGATGTTTTCTTACCTCCAATTTTCTAATTTCTTTTTTTTTTTTTAATTCTTATTTCTTTCCTTTTCTTTTCTTTTCTTTTGGAGACAGGATGTCTGTCATGATAGCTGACAGCAAACTCAAACTCCTAAACTCAATCAGCTTTGGCCTCCCAAAGTGCTAGGGTTACAGTCATGAACCATCACACCTGGCCCCAAATTTCTTATACTCTCTTTTCTGATGTTGCCAATGATTAATTCTCCTTTCAGCAAATATTTGAACACCTTTTATTGCTCAGATCTGAGGGAATGAACAGAACAGGACAGGAAGGAAACCTTTAGAGAGCTTACAGTTAGGGGTTGTGTGTGTGGTTCATTTAAATCCTTACCTGGGTTAATGTTTGGAACTTTCTTCTATATCGTAGAATAATATATTACGCAGTGGAGACCTGTGAGTGATTCTTAACTGGGATTGAGAGTTGAGACATTTGGCAGGAGACTTTTGGTAGTGTATGGAGGCATTTTTGGTTGTCTCAGTTGTGGGGGAATGTGGTGGGGTGTAAGCTATAGGCATCTATTGGGTGGAAGCCAAGGGTGCTGCCAAATATTCTATGATTCTACATAACAGCCTCCCACAGCAAGGAATTATCTGGTCCAAAATATCAGTTGTGCCAAGGCAAGGAAATCCTGGTATGAACAAATAAAAGAATTCTAAACTTGGGGCCTTTGTAAAGCCATATAGACGTTTGAAATATAGATTTCTAACACTAGGAAGAGAAGTAATCAAAAATAAAACTTAGGCCGGGCTAGGTATCTCAGGCCTGTAATCCTAGCACTCTGAGAGGCCAAGGTAGGTGGATTGCTTGAGCTCACAAGTTCTAGACCAGCCTGAGCAAACACAAGACCCTGTCTCTACTAAAAATAGAGAAACTGAGGCAAGAGGATATCTTGAGCCCAAGAGTTGGAGGTTGCTATGAGCTATGATGCCACTGCACTCTACTCAGGGCAACAGCTTGAGACTCTGTCAAAATAAAATAAAATAAAAAATTTAACTTTCTAAATTAATATACATACATATACATATATACCTCATCTCTAACCAAGTTTTAGATCCACATTGCTCTTCATGGTAGTTCTCTGAAACTTGTACTAATGGGAAGAAGCTAATCACAGGAATAAATGTCAAATGACATGTAAAAAGAGATATTTATTTATCTATTTATTTAGACAGAATCTGACCTTGTCCCCCTGAGTGGGGTGCCTGATCATCATAGCTCACAGCAACCTCAAACTCTTAGGCTCAGATGATCCTCTTGCCTCAGCCTCCCAACTAGCTGAGACTACAGTCACCCGTCATGATGCCCAGCTAGTTTTTTCTATTTTTAGTAGAGACAGGGTCTCCTGCTTGCCCAGGCTGGTCTTGAACTCCTGAGTTTGGGTGATCCACCCTTCTCAGCTTCCCATAGTGCTAGGATAACAGGCCTGAGCCACCATGCCTAGCCTGATATATTTTTAAAAATTAATTCATTAGGGCGGCGCCTGTGGCTCAGTGAGTAGGGCGCTGGCCCCATATGCCAAGGGTGGCGGGTTCAAACCCAGCCCCGGCCAAACTGCAACAAAAAAATAGCCGGGCGTTGTGGCGGGCGCCTGTAGTCCCAGCAGCTCGGGAGGCTGAGGCAAGAGAATCACGTAAGCCCAAGAGTTAGAGGTTGCTATGAGCTGTGTGACGCCACAGCACTCTACCCAAGGGCGGTACAGTGAGACTCTGTCTCTACAAAAAAAAAAAAAAAATTAATTCATTAATTAATTATTTTTTAAGAGACAGAGTCTCACTTTATCGCCCTCGGTAGAGTGCCTTACCATCACAGCTCACAGCAACCTCCAACTCCTGGGCTTAGGCGATTCTCTTGCCTCGGCCTCC
This sequence comes from Nycticebus coucang, assembly GCF_027406575.1. NCBI lineage: Eukaryota > Metazoa > Chordata > Mammalia > Primates > Lorisidae > Nycticebus > Nycticebus coucang. The sequence goes on from NC_069781.1 coordinate 107,671,218, forward strand.
TGAGTAGCTGGGACTATAGGCGCCCGCCACAATGCCTGGCTATTTTTTGTTGCAGTTTGGTTGGGGCCAGGTTTGAACTCGCCACCCTTGGTATATGGGTTCAGTGCTCTACCCACTGAGCCATAGGCAGCACTCCTGATATTTTAGAATTAAAAAAAAAGATCCAGTGAATTAATAGACAAAAATGTTTTAAATAAAAGACATAAAAATAGTTCAGATGGAAATATTCTTATTCTTCAAATATCTCTGTAGCTCATCATTTATTTCATTTTTACGTTTTCTCTTGAAAGTAGGTCACATGAATACCTTACCTATTATCCAGCCCTCAGAACAATACCTGGCAAGTACTATGTGTTCAGAAAATATTTGGTAGATGGATATAATAATTTACCCATTACTGCCCTCATGAAAGGTAATATGATGGCATAGAGATGATAAAAAGTTGAAGTTTCCAAGTCAGCGTAGAGTTAATTCCAAAGATCACTGGTCTCAGGTTGGCTACCTGTTGTAGGAGGTTATCTTTGAATAAGCCTTTTATGTTTCTTAAGAAACGTGTTGAGGGCATAAAAGAGGTGACTGCTTAGAGAAATTAGCCATCTTTTCTCCTGTTACATCTGGCTTTCTCATATTGTTTCTAGGCATCATAGGGATTATTTCTAGGCATTTTAGGGACAAGGTGGAATTAACATGACATGTATCTGTATTTGTAAAGGGGATAGTAAGTCTGCATTATGGTAAGTTCAAGATCTGTGATACATCATAATACTTTTCTGCCCCAGTCATTTGGCATTTCTTAGTTGTCTCTGGAATAAATTTTTTTGAGAAGAATTAAATCTAGCTGGGCGTGGTGGCCCCTGCCTATAATCACTCTGGGAGCCTGAGGCAGGGGGATTGCTTGAGCTCAGGAGTTTCAGACCAGCCTGACCAAGAGCAAGACCCCATCTTGCTCTTTTTTTACTAAAAATAGAAAAACTAGCTGGGCATTTTAGTAGGCTCTTGAAGTCCCAGCTACTTGAGAGGCTGAGGAAGGAGAATTGCTTGAGCTCAACAGTTTGAGGTTGCAGTGAGCTGTGATGCAAAGGCCACCCAGAGTGACAGAGTGAGACTGATTAAAAAAAAAAAGAAAAAAAAAAAAAAAGAATTTACCATGTTGTTGGCATTTTGCCAGTTAGTGTAGAAAAGTATACTGGAGGGTTTATTGTTGAAGGGTTGACTTTTCACAGGTCAGAAATGCATTATCTTCTGGGCAGCGCCTGTGGCTCAGTTGGTAAGGCGCCAGCCCCATATACCGAGGGTGGCGGGTTCAAACCCGGCCCCGGCCAAACTGCAACCAAAAAATAGCGGGGCGTTGTGGTGGGCGCCTGTAGTCCCAGCAGCTCGGGAGGCTGAGGCAAGAGAATCGCTTAAGCCCAGGAGTTGGAGGTTGCTGTGAGCTGTGTGAGGCCACGGCACTCTACCCGAGGGCCATAAAGTGAAACTCTGTCTCTACAAAAAAAAAAAAAAGAAAGAAATGCATTATCTTCTAAGCTAGAATGCATTTATTTATGAACATTAGTAACAAATCAGCTGAAACTGTTGGAGGGGATTACTAGACTACATGGATGAGGTTTTTCAGTTTCCCCGACCTATAAAGAGTTTGCAGTTGTCATTATCTTAAATGGTATCAGTCTGAGATTTTCTTTCCTAAATTCTGAAAATTAAATTTTGATGTTTTGTACTTTGGAGTGAAATTTTATCAAGAATAATCTGCTATTATTTAGCTATGTCATTCGGAGAGTAATTTAGCAGACTAAATAAATAATATAAATAATGTGGGTGTTTCCTTTTATCATTTTTTTTTTCTTTTAGAAGTGTATAAAGTTTAGTTTGTGTTTCTTTTATGACATTCATTCCCTTATTTTTTTTAGAAGAGAAAGAAAACAGTTTTACAAGTTGAGCATCCTTACACAAAATCCCAAAATCCTAAATCTGAAGTGCTCCAAAATCTGAAATTTTTTGAGTGCTAGCATGATATTCAAAGGAAGTACGCATTGGAGCATTTTGGATTTCAGATTTTTGAATTTGGAATAATCAACAAGTAAGTATAATACAAATATTCTAAAAGACATCTGATCCTCAGCGTTTCAGATTGGGGATATTCATCCTATATTATCAAATTCAATAAGTATTGAACCAGACTTAGATAATATCAACAGCCAGTCTGCTAAAGAGATTGCAAAGAAAGAAAGATATTAACCTTTGGTATAGCATGGTAGGTACAACTTGTTGCAACCTGTTGCTAATTATTATTATTATTTTTAATAAAAGAAATGTTTATTCCAATACTATGCAACATGAGGAGAATCACAAGAGTGATTACTGAATGTGTCAGTGATGGTGAGGTACCTTTATACATACATGCTAATTATTGTTGTTGAAAGGGAAAAATAAAACTTCTGTCTTTTGACAAATAGGAAGTTAAATTTTGGAGCCAAGCAGCTTGGCTTTCTGAGAAGATAGGGAGACAGGGTGAAATGCTTCTATATATTATTATTGGTTTTTTAAATTGTGGTAAAATATGCATAACATAAAATCCTAAACTTTATCATCTTAACCATTTAAATGAGATATACTATATGGCATTGAGTATATTCATATTGTTGAGCAGTCATCACCACATCTATCCTCAGAACTTGTTCATTATCCTCAATCGAAACTCTGTGCCCACTAAATGTAACTCCCCATTCTCTCCTCTTCCTATCACTTGGTAACCATCATTCTACCTGCTGTCTCTGAATTTGACTTTAGGTCCCTCTTATAGTGAAATCCTACAGCATTTGCCCTTTTATGTCGGGCTTATTTCATTTAACATATTGTCAAGGTTCATCCATATTGTAACATGTCAGAATTTTCTCCCCTCCTTTTTTTTTGTAGACACAGAGTCTTACTTTGTTTCCCTCAGTAGAATGCCGTGCCCTCATACAGCTCATAGCAACCTCCAACTCCTGGGCTCAGGCCATTCTCTTGCCTCACCCTCCTGAGTAGGTGGGACTACAGGTGCCCACCACAATGCCCGGCTATTTTTTTTCTTTTTTTTTTTTTTTTTGGTTTTTGGCCAGGGCTAGGTTTGAACCCGCCACCTCTGGCATATGGGACCAGCGCCCTACATGCCCGGCTATTTTTTTGTTGCAATTTGGCTGGGGCCCCAGTTTGAACCTGCCACCCTTGGTATATGGGGCCGGCGTCCTACCCACTGAGCCACAGGTGCCGCCCCAGAATTTTCTCCCCTTTTAAGGCTGAATGATATTCCTTCCATTGTATGGACAGACCACATTTTGTTTATCCATTCATCTGTGGATGGATGGATACTTGGATTTTTTCTACCTTTTGGCCATTGTACTACTAAACATGAGTGTGCATTTTTTCTTTCTTTCTTTCTTTCTTTTTTTTGTAGAGACAAGAGTTTCACTTTATCGCCCACGGTAGAGTGCCATGGTGTCACACAGCTCACAGCAACCTCCAACTCCTGGGCTTAGGCAATTCTCTTGCGTCAGCCTCCCAAGTAGCTGGGACTACAGGTGCCCGCCACAGTGCCCAGCTATTTTTTGTTGTTGTTGTTGTTATTGTTGTTGTTGCAGTTTGGCCAGGGCTGAGTTCGAATCTGCCACCTTGGGTATATGGGGCTGGCACCCTGCCCACTGAGCCGCGCCGCCCAGAATGTGCATTTTTCATCTCAGAAGTGGAGTTATATAAGGTGGTAATTCTGGGTTTGATTTTTGAGGATCCAGCATACTGTTTTCTACAGAAGCTGCACTATTTTACATTCCCGCTAGCAGTTCATAAGAGTTCCATTTTCTCTACATATCCTTGATAACACATTTTCTGGGTTTTTTAGTTTGTTTTATAATAGCCATTCTAATGATGCAAAGGATAACATTTTCTCATTGTGGTTTTGATTTATATTTCTTTAATGACTAGTCATGTTGCACATCTGTTCATGTGCCATTCCCTAATTTTAAAAGAAATGTTTTATCTTTTAAGACTACACCCAGGCTCAGCATCTATAGCTAGGTGTCTGTAGCTCAGTGTCTAGGGCGACAGCCACATGTATCGGAGCTGACAGGTTCGAATCCAGCTCAGGCCTGCTAAAAAACAATGACAACTACAACCCCAAATGCCAGGCATTGTGGCAGGCACCTGTAGTCCCAGCTACTTGGGAGGCTGAGGCAAGAGAATCGCTTAAGCCCAAGAGTTGGAGGTTGCTGTGAGCTGTGACGCTATAGCACTCTACCCAGGGCAGCAACCTGCAACTCTGTCTCAAAAAAAAAAAAAAAAAAAAAAGACTATTGCACCCTATTCTTATAGAATAAATGAGATATAGTATATAAAATAAGTTTATTCAGCTGTGATTTCAGGTTTCTTGAAGGGGAGAATTTTCTGTTTCGAGATACTGCTGATGTACAATGCTTGAAATTGCCCTTTAATGTAAATACTGAAAATCTGCCACCAATTGGAGTTGACTTTCAGGGGTCCTCAAACTACGACCCGCGGGCCACATGCGGCGGTGTGATTGTATTTGTTCCTGTTTTGTTTTTTTACTTCAAAATAAGATATGGGCAGTGTGCATAGGAATTTGTTCATAGTTGTTTTGTTTAAACTATACTTTAGCCCTCCAACTGTCTGAGGGACAGAGAACTGTTTAAAAAGTCTGAAGACCCAGAGTATGGAACAGAAGCCTGAGCAAAATTTACCCACCTAAAAAAGCCTGTTTTGTTTTGTTTTTATTTTGAGATAGTTTCACTATGTTGCCCTCGGTAGAGTGCTGTGGCATCACAGCTGATAGTAACCTCAAACTCTTGGGCTTAAGGGATTCTCTTGCCTCAGCCTCTCAAGTAGCTGGGACTACAGGTGACCGCCACAACGCCTGGCTTCTTTTTTTTTGTTGTTGTAGTTGTCTTTGTCGTTTAGCTGGCCCGGGCCGGGTTCGAACCCACCAGCCTCGGTATATGTGGCTGGCGCCGTAACCACTATGCTACAGGCACCAAGCCTTGTTTTGATTTTATTTTTCTTACTTTCTTTGTTTCTTCCTTTCTTTATCTAGCAGAGACAGGGTCCTGCTCTTGCTCAGGCTAGTCTCAAACTCCTAACTCCTGCACTCAAGCAATCTACCCACCTCAGCCTCCAGAGTGCTATGATTGCCTGTTTTGCTTTTCTTTTTCAGAGACAGAGTCTCACTTTATCGCCCTCCGTAGATAAAGGGCGCTTTATCTATGCTATGACGCTCACAGCAACCTCCAACTTCTGGGCTTAGACATTCTCTTGCCTCAGCCTCCCAAGTAGCTGGAACTACAGGCGTCTGCTGCAATGCCCTGCTATTTTGTTGCAATTTGGGGCCCGGTTCCAACCCGCCACTCTTGGTATATGGGGCTGGCAGCCCTACTCGCTAAGCCATGGGTGCCGCCCTTGTTTTTACTTTTTAACAAGAGAATTTAAGTTGATTTTATCCTCTTCCCATCAGGTTGACTTATATCTTCTAAATCAGATGGCTGGCTGGAGGATGTGTCACATTATTCTCCGAGTTGGTGTAAAATTATTCTGAAGAACAACTACATGTGGTATTTTTCTTAGTGTCAGAAAATCTATATGTGAGAACCCATAGCATTTGAGGCCCCTGTATGAAACGTAAAAAGAAATCTTTTTCAATTAGCTTACTTAAAAATAAATAGTAATGGACAGTTGCCAAGTACTTATTATTTATTAATGATTCTGGTCTATTTATATGTAGTATGTTAAGTCATCACAGCTATCCTATGAGGTAAGAGGAGTATTATTTTTACAGATGAAGAGATGAAAGTGCAGAAATGTTAAAGTAGGCAGTGGAGTTCACCCCGTCTTGGGTCCAGAGACAGAAAACCTCACTGTAGAAGTATTTCTTCACTGGAGATTAGGAGTAAGTGACAGTGTTATGTTTTTGTTCTTACAGGGTTGTTGCTATAGGTGCTTTTCAGAATTAATAAATAATAAATACTTGCCAAATAAGTTTGGAATTATTTTAGTTATAATTTCTTCTAAAAATGTTGAATTTTGATATATCTGCCTTTTTTAATGATGAAACTTCAAACTATTAGTAAAAACATTTTTTTTATTTTTATTTTTTTAATTATTGTTATAGCTGTGTACATTAGTGCAGTCAAAGGGTACAATGTGCTGGTTTCATATACAATCTGAAATATTCTCACCGTTCAACATAGCCTTCATGGCATTTTCTTAGTTATTATATGTAGACGTTTGTATTCTGCATTTAGTAAGTTTCGCCTGTACCCATTCTAAAATGCACCGTAGGTGTGGCCCCACCAATTACCCTCCCTCCACCCCAACCTTTCTCCTCCCCAACCTCCCTTCTCCCTTTCCCTCCCTTAGCCCTTTCCCTATATTCTTGTGCTATAGTTGAGTTATAGCCTTCATCTTTTTTTTTAAGAGACAAAGAGTCTCACTTTGTCTCCCTTGGTAGAGAGCTGTGGCGTCACAGCTCACAGTAACCTCCAGCTTTTGGGCTTAGGTGATTCTCTTGCCTCAGCCTCCTGAGTAGCTGAAACTAGAGGCACCCACCACAATGGCCGGCTATTTTTTGTTGCAGTTTGACCTGGTCCAGGTTCCAACCTGCCACTCTCGGTATATGGGGCTGGCGTTACTGAGCCACAGGTGCCGCCAGAGATAAAAACATTTTCTAAGGTATTTGTGGTAAATTTATAGTAGCAGAAAATTACCATCTTAAGCTAACTACAAAATGGTTTCTTGGGACCCAAAATGCTGCTTTCCTGAACACTAGCTACAACTACCATATTTCTTGGGGATGGGGTAAGCAGGGAGAAAGAGGCTGAGAAGTTTAATGATTCCCATGCTGATGTGTCCCAGGCTGGGGCATTGTGTTAGACACTGGCTCCTTCATCACTTGACATGAGCTGAAGAATTCTGCTCAGGGCTAGATACAGAAAGAGTTTTAGAGTTTCCCTTCCTTGATCTTTTGATACTGTGGTAATGGTAGCCCTGGCAAAACTTACTCAAGGCTCAGTGCTTTTAAAATGAGAGATGGTCTCAGCAGTTACTAGCTTGGGAATTTTCAGTGATGAAGCAGCTCATAATTCAAAGGCTGATTTATGTTTGGTGTGTGATTACCTTTGGTGGGTGATTCCCTTTTAAGTAGTTTTTAGGGCTTAATTTTTTAAGTTGTTTTATACTTTGGAGGAGTTCAAAATGAAATCATCTCTATATTATATTTAGTTGTTAAACTCACTTCTGAAATTAACATTAAGAACTAGAAATATGAATTTCATTGTACTGTTATGCCTAGTCTGAGCCAGATGTTAGAAGACCAGGGAAGAGGATCAGATTGAGTGAGTGAGTGAGTCTCTTAGCATAGAGAAGGACCACAAGAAAAGACAGAGCCTAAGTCTGTCAGACACTGAATCTCCAAAGCTTAAGCTGTGTACTTAATTTTTATTTTACTTTGATGCAGCCCACAATCTTTTTCCTTTCCCCAAGCAAACTTTTCATTGTGTCATCTTTTCACCCCTATCATATTCTTGACCATATTTTTACCAGGCTTTACTTCACTCTTGAGGAATTGTTCATTGGGTCTCTTAGTTAGTTCTTAGTTGTTTGACTAAATTCATTTATAAATTTACAGTTAACCAGATTCCATACTGTGAAATCTTTCTTTCTTTCAATTGTCTGGGAAGATTTCCGTTTTCGTATAATAGGCTTTTTGAGACTCTGCTGTTCCGGCTGGGGTTTTCCTTTTTCAGGTTACTGCCTGTTGGCTAATTTGTTCTTCTAATAAAGTGGCTTAAAATAGTCTTTCAGCTGGTATCTTGTGTTTTGTAAAATATTTTTTCTAAATAAACTATTTATTCTCCCCCAAAATAAACTAGCTGGAATAATTTTAATATTATACAAAAGTTGCACAGGTAGTATAGAGAGTTTCCAATATATTTCACTCAGCTTCCAGGGATATTTTCTACTAGGGAGTGATTGAAACTAAGAAATGAGCATTGGTAGGGTACTATTTACTACACTGGGGACTTTATTTGGATTTCATCTATTTTCCCACCAGTGTCCTTTTCTATTTGGGGGCCCTATCCAGGACCCCTCATCTCTTCCGTTTGGTGTGGGGCAGCTCCTCCGCTTTTCTGATCCGACACTTTTGAGGACTACTGATGAGATGTTTTGTCTCCCAATTTGGGTTTTTCTGATGCTTTCTCGGGATTAAATTATAGCTGTGAATTTCAGGAAGGGATAGCCCAGAAGTTTGGGGTCCTTCTTAGCACCCTACATGGCACAGGACATCAACTTGGCTTAGCACTGCGATAAAGGTGCTGATCTTGATTACTTGAGTGGGGGAGCTCTGTGTAGTGTAGGTGTTTGCTCTGTGGTGACAGATATGTAAAAAGAAGTACTGTAGCAGAGATGACCAGAGTGTAGGAATGGCTTGTAATAGTACTTCCTCAGCTTTTTATTGGATTCTATCTTGTACAAAGGGATTTTTAAGACAATTCTAATACCCTGATACAACTCTTTTTGGTTTTTGCTTTTTTCTTTTCAGTCTTTTCCCACAAAGTTTTACATAGCTGTATATGCATGATATTGTATTCTAAAATAATTTTAATATTTTATCATATTCTCCACAATACAGTGTAGTTGCTGTATCTGCCTATCTTTACAATGTTTTTTTTTTTTTTCCCCCTCATGGAAGTCTATTGTGGTCCTTTTTATGCTTGCAGTGTTTTTTATTTGATGAATTGGTTTCTTAGACTCCATTTCCTGGAGTGAGGTTACTGGGTCAAAGAATATGAACGTTTTACAAGCTCTTGAAATATTTTGCCTACTGTTTTACAACTCTAACAACGTCATTTGAAAGCTGCCAGATTAGATCCGATCCCTGCTACTCTGAGACTTCATCATTTTCCACTTTTGTCCTTAATCCCAGGGTCAGCATGCTGGTTGTGCTAGAAACATGCCACACGCATTTCTGAGCCTTTGTATTCCTTGGAGGATTGGGTCAGGGCCATCTCCTTGTGACATGCTTTTTTTCCTACTCTAGGACTACATCCCCTTCTCTCACCCAGGGATTCTTTACTGCCCTGTAGTACTCATTGCTCTGGGTACTACTAACTAACTGGCAGAGAGTTAGCCCTGGGTATCTTTGAACTTTCTTTTATTGGGGTAAGCAGGGTGGGGCTCTAACCTACTCTCAACCTCCATTTTAATTTGGCCCGACCTTGGCTACAAGACACATGAGTCTTAGGGAACTAGCAGTGATCCTGGAACCTTTTCTAGAACTCCTCCTTGGAGGGGTTAGGAGAGAAGGGAATAGTGTTCACTATCTCCTTTCATTTTAAGTCTCTTTTAATAGAGTATACAGATTAACTATTAAGGAGATGTTTGAAAAATAGCCAGTAATTTCTAGATTTAAAAATACTTTAAAACATCACTGTAGGGCAGCGCCTGTGGCTCAAAGGAGTAGGACGCCGACCCCATATACCGGAGGTGGCGGGTTCAAACCTGACCCTGGCCAAAAACTGCAAAAAAAAAAAAAAAAAAAAAAAATCACTGCAAACGTAAAGTTCTATATAATAAAGTGATTTGAAGTAAAGAATTTGGACTTAAAGATTACCATTTCTAGAAGTTAGAGGATGAAGCCAGCCATTTTTTAATATTTTTTTTAATTACTCTGTTTTAACCTGGTGTACAATGTTTCTAGATGTAGGGATACAGCAGCATTCTCTTACTATGAAATAGAACATTATTTGACTAATTAGATGCTGTTCTATGTTTTTCATATAAAATAAAATATTTTTTTTTTTTTTTTTTTTAGAGACAGAGTCTCATTTTATCGCCTTCAGTAGAGTGCTGTGACATCACAGCTCACAGCAACCTCCAGCTCTTGGGCTTAGGTGATTTTCTTGCTTCAGCCTCCCGAGTAGCTGGGACTACAGGCGCTCACCACAACACCTGGCTATTTTTTGTTGCAGTTTGGCTAGGGCCGGGTTTGAACCCACCACCCTCAGTATATGGGACTGGCGCCCTACTTACTGAGCCATAGGCACTGCCCAAAATAAAAAATTTAATGAAATATTTGCTGAGAGAATCCAGAAAGTTATTTTTCCTTTAAATATGCATCTTTAAAAGGTTTGCTTTGCTTCTCAGTAAGATTTCAGTATAGCTAACTTTCCAACAAAATTTTCTTAACCACTTTTGTTAGGAAAGCCGGAAAGTTAGAAATGAAGTTAATTCTATAGTGATGTCCAGGAGAATTCTCTGAGCAGAAGGATTGGAATGTTGTATATTTCTGCTGTACAATTAATGTGTTAGCTGCTGGTCACATGTGACTGCTATATGTTTGAACTTAATTTTGAATTTAATTTCATTTAAATTTTCATTCAGCATAGCCACACATTGGACAGTAGTTTTAGGTATTTAAGGTTATAAGAATATCTTTTTCTCCTCTAAGGCTCTATGGAAAGTTAATTTTCCATTATTCACTGAATTACCTGATTTAGCTTAAAGTTTGAATTACTAAATGACCTTATCAATTGTAGAAACAAAAACCTGCTAGAATTTTAGTTGAATGAATGGAGATGGGAAACAGGAGGAGTTTTGGTCTTGGACTTTAAATCACTTAGAAGAACATTTCTTTTTTTTTTTTTTTTTCCCTAGGTCTTACTGGTATATTTTTAGGACTAGAGAGAGTCCAGAGGACTTTTCACTTCTCAAAGCTGTTGCTTCTCTGCCTTCTCCTTCATGGGTCATAGAAATCTAAGGTGGTATTGATATTTCATAGTGGGGATTCAGTAGAAGTAAAGAAGCTTTAGTTTATGTTTTTCATCAATTTAGACCTAGTCCAAATGGGGTAGTCCTGACATTGTGAGACACAGAAGAAGCACATGGCAGCTGTTTTTTGGGTGAGTGCACACATTCATATATTGTCCCATGTACTGAATGCCTTAGGAGGGTAAGAACTAGTAGGCAGGGTAGGTGAGGGATCATGCTTGGCTTTTATAGTTTTTTTAAAAGTCCTGATTATTTCACCTTTTGACACATTTGATACACTTTGAAGAAACTGTTTTGGTTTCATTGAAGACAGGTGTCTTCTCTCTTTCTCCTTCCCTTTATTTCCTCCTTTATTTATTCCTCTTCTCTTTGTTTTCCTCTTCTGCCCCCTACTTTCAAAATACTGCCACAGGGAGCAGCCAACTTTGTGTGTTTTCAAGCAGGGTGAGCTTTAAATTTGACAAGAATTGAAGATTGACTTGCAGTCTTGATAGGAGTGTAAGTTACTGACAGGAGATGATTTTAATTTGATTTCTCACAGATACTTATCAGAGCAGTATACTGCACACTTTATTATGGCACTTTTTGACTGTTTGGCTTTCTTGGATAGTTTTTTGTAAACATAATTTTTTGACTTCTGTACAAACGTGTGCTTACTGAGCATGATGCTCCAGTGTTCCTACATCTGATGTGGTTTTCTTCTCATTTACTAGGTTGCACAGAGCATTGAGGATCACCATCAAGAAGTGATTGGTTTCTGCAGAGAGAATGGTTTCCATGGCTTGGTTGCATATGACTCTGATTATGCACTGTGCAACATCCCCTACTATTTCAGTGCCCATGCCCTAAAACTGAGCCGGAATGGGAAAAGTCTCACAACAAGCCAATATCTGATGCATGAAGTTGCCAAGCAACTGGACCTGAATCCAAATCGTTTTCCTATTTTTGCTGCTCTGTTAGGTAGGTAGAGCACTATGAAAACTTTTATTTTATAAGGGAATTAGCATAATGAGTGTATTGATCTTTTAAATATTTCAGCACTTGAATGTTTTGTATGCATATCTTAAATTTAAAAGAACCAGGGAATGGGCTCTTTGCATTTCTTACTTTGTATTATTTTTTTGGGATAGCTGATAATGAGGTAGTTTCTGTCTTAAGTGTTGGTTTATGTATTGTTTTGTCCAGATTGAAAAACTTATTTTGTGAATGAACTCAAAGTTTTAGAAAAATAACATTTCTTTTTTTTTAAAAAAATTTTTAATTTTTTTTATTAAATCATAGCTGTGTACATTAATGCAATCATGGGGTACAATGTGCTGGTTTTATATTCAATTTGAAATGTTTTCATCAAACTGAAAAATAACATTTCTAAGTCATAGATCTTAACCTATGCTAACTATGAAATTAGGCATTTAAACCTTTGGCATAAAGTACGTTTCTAGTAAGAGAAAATATGGTATGGAGTTAGTTAACACTTTAATGTTTTTGCCTCTTTTTTTTTAAGGCATTCACTACTTCAAAAGAAAAACAAAAATAAACTATCTTATCTTGTTTCTAGAACCTACAAGTCCATAAATGTCTTTGGACTTCTCTTGGAGGAATTTCTTATGCTGAATATTCAGAAAGGGCAAAAAATCTTGTTTTAACAAAGCTTTTACATAGTAATTTTTTTTTTTTAACTAAAATAAAATTTTCTGGTTTGGCACCTGTAGTACAGTGGTTATAGCACCAGCCACATACACTGAGGCTGGTGGGTTTGAACCCAGCCAGGGTCAGCTGAACAACAATGACAACTGCAACAACAACAAAAAAATAGCCTGGTGTTGTGGTGGGTGCCTGTAGTCATAGCTGCTTGGGAGGCTGAGACAAGAGAATCACTTAAGTCCAAGGCTTTGAGGTTGCTGTGAACTGTGACACCACGGCACTCCACCCAGGGTGACATAGTGAGACTCTGTCTCAAAAAAAACCCCAAAATTTTCTAAGAGGTTATAGTATTATTTTGTCATTTAAATTTGCATTGTATAGTTATTTTCTTTCTTTTCTCTTTTGTTAACTACACTTTCTTATGCTTTCAATGTGAGTATCTCAAGCTATTTTAATATCCAGCTCTAATTTGATGAGAGTTTGTCAGATTTGTATCCAAATATAAGTAAATATGTTTTGCAGTGAAGCGTTCCTTTTTCAGTGAAGGGCTGGTTTGGACACACTGGGACCTTTTTGGAAGCTGTGTGGTGAAACTGTGGTCTCTAGCACTCACAGTTTGCTTGTTCAGAGTTTGTATTTTGTAGAGGTTAGCAGTGCAATCCAGTCTTTTGGAAGAGTAACTAGGTTGTGGGTCTTTTTTAGAAATTCTTAGTTATTGGAAGGGTTTTATAAACATTCCAAAGTAGTTTTACACAAGTAGAAATTATAGTGAGGGAGTCACAATTTTTTACATAGTATGTTGTGATAGCATTTTGAGTTTTATTGTATAGCAAGGACTCAACAAAATTCTCATTTTACCAATTGGCTTATTCAAACGGAAGAAAAACCAGAGTATTCATTTTACAAATTGACTTTATTTGGATCTAATCTGAAATTTAGTAATACGATTTATTAGGGGAACTCTTAGGACTTTTGGAACTTGGAAGATTAAAACTTATCTTCTAATATATTTTCAAATATTATAAAAGGATATTTCCTCTGATGTTAAAAGTGAGGGTGGCACATTATTTGGAAAGTTCTGTATTTGCTTAAATGTTAAATGCAGAAGGACTTGGCGTATTGGCATATTAATTGACTTTCATTATTATTATTTTTTTGCAGTTTTTTTGGCCAGGGCTGGGTTTGAACCCACCACCTCCAGCATATGGGGCCAGCGCCCTATCCCTTTGAGCCACAGGTGCCGCCCTATTAATTGACTTTCAATGCATGTGAAAATCATATGCTCTCAGAATATACAGGCTTTAGTTTGTTTGAAATCTGGAAGAATATTTAAGAAGCATCAAATACATTTCTTGGGAGATAATGCAACTCATACTTCTAGCTAGTTTGTGAAATTTTGAAATAAGCGAAAACAAAAACAAAATCATTACTAATATTTTGTCAGTTCGGTTTTTTTCTTTTTTTTTTTTTTTAAATGAGAGTCTCACTTAGCCGCCTTTGGTAGAGTACTGTGGCATCATAGCTCATAGCAATCTCAGACTTTTGGGCTCAGTTGATCCTCTTGCCTCTCAGCTGAGCGCCTGCCATAGTGCTCAGCTAATGTTTTTTTGAGATGGGGGTCTTGCTTTTGCTCAGGTTGGTCTCTTAACTCCTGAGCTCAGGCAATCCACCTGCCTTGGCCTCCCATAGTGCTAGGATTATAGGTGTGAGCCACCTCTCCTGGCCTGCCGGTTCGGTTTATGGCTTAGAATCCTCTTCAAAAAGTTTAAGGAAGTTATAGGTAAGCTCCTAACACGGTGACCTTTCTTACTTTGGATTTTACAAAAATTTTCATGTTCTTAAATGAGAAAGCTAAATTTTCTTTCCCCTACTATAATAGAAAGTGTAGCTAAATAAATAACTTTGTTGGATTACTAAATTTCAAGGTTGGGTGGAATATTCATTTAAGTGGTTGACCCAAGTTTTTATAGAGACTGTTACTGATGTTGGAGTTGGCTTAATAGCTTTTTAAACTGGAGCTTCAAGGCTGGGTGCGATGGCTTACACCTATAACCCTAACACTCAGGGAAGGCAAGGCAGGAGGATTGCTTGAGGTCAAGGAGTTCAGACCAAACAAAAGCATGTCCCCCATTTCTACTAAAAACTGAAAAGAAGGTGGCGCCTGTGGCTCAGTAGGTAAGGCGCCGGCCCCATATACCGAGGGTGGCGGGTTCAAACCTGGCCCCAGCTGAACTGCAACCAAAAAATAGCTGGGCGTTGTGGCGGGCGCCTGTAGTCCCAGCTACTCGGGAGGCTGAGGCAAGAGAATCGCTTAAGCCCAGGAGTTGGAGGTTGTTGTGAGCTGTGTGATGCCATGGCACTCTACTGAGGGTGATAAAGTGAGACTCTGTCTCCACCAAAAAAAAAAAAGAAAGCAAAACTGAAAAGAAATTATCCAGGTGCATTGGCGCATATCTAAAAAAACTGTTTAGGAGTTCAGCCTAAACAAAAGCATGTCCCCCATTTCTACTAAAAACTGAAAAGAAATTATCCAGGTGCATTGGTGCATATCTACTCAGGAGGCTGCTCATGTAGGAGGATGGCTTGATTGAGCCCAGGAGTTTGCTATTTCAGTGAGCTATTATGATGCACTGCATCACTCTATCTGGGGCAACAGAGTGAGATTCTGTCTCAAAAAAAAAAAAAAAGAAAGAAAGAAAAAGCTGCAAGAAAAGTCTCAGACACTTCATATCTCACAGTAAAATTCTACGCAGTCCATTAACAGGAAAACAAACCATATTTTAAACCTAGGCAATTAATGGCTTAGGTTTGCTCATCTGGATATCATGGTAGATGAGAAGTATTTTGAATTTTTTTGAAATTTTGGAATACTTGCATATATGTAATGAGATAGCTTGAGGATGACACCCAATCCTAAATAAGAAATTTATTTATGTTTCACATTATCCACCTTATACACATTGCCTGAAGGTAATTTTATAAAATACTTCTAACAACTTTGTACATGAAACAGAGTTTTGACTGTGATTCATCACATGAACCCAGGTGTGGAATTTTCCATTGTGTCATCATGTTGGTGCTCTGAAAGTTTCAGATTTTCAGCATTTTGAATTTTGGATTACAAATCCTCAATACTATACAGGCAGTCTCCAAGTTGCAAACCATATGACTTATGTACAGCTTGCACTTATGAATGGAAGCTATTACAGGTAATAGGTAAAAGTACCTGTTCCAACTTACGTACAAGTTCAACTTAAGAACAAACCCACGGAATCTATCTCATTCTTAATCTGGGGACTGCCTATATTACGACATAGCAGTGTTGCAGATGCTCTCACCTTCCTTTGCTTTCTTTCAGGAGCTAATTCAAGAATCTGCTATCTTAATGTGGGGGTGATTAAATAATGTTATGAAAATCACAATTACTTGGGAAATTATTGCTTTTAAATTATATTGAGATAACTAACATATAAAAGATTAGTATATCAGGTGTAAAAGCACTGTCCTCAAAGTGGAGTATTCCCCTCAAAACGTAATTTGTTAACTGCACACAGTTTTATTTGTAGACTGCAACAATCACTGGTGATAGGATGGACAGCTTAATGGCACTCATGAGTATTATTGCAGAGGGTGGCTTTGTCATATATGTTTGTGGGCAGTAATGGAAATTATGGGAGGGGGTGTAGATTCATGTTACAGTCAACAGTCATTGTCATTTAATCTTGCTAAGAAAGATTTTATGATTGTTCTGATTCCACATTTGGCTGCTGAACCTAGTTCACATAATTTTGAACCACAGCTTTTCACAGACAAATGAAAACTTGAGTCTAGTTGGTATTTAACATCCTGTCATCATCAAACTAAACTTGCAAACTGGTATTTATTTTTAATACAGTGCTGGGAAGTTGCTTACATTTTATTCAGTCTTAGTTTGGATGCTGGTTGGAACTATATTGGTTCTTAAGGAAGATGCAAAGAGTCTGCCTGTTTGTTGCTTTATGTTAAAAGGTGAAGAAATATTCTCAATTTCAGTTTGGAAGTTTTACGTAGTATATCAACAAACAGGTGTAATCTACTATAGATGACAAGATATAGAGATTTTATAAGTTTCCCTGTGTCACTTATGATGATTGCTTTTATGTTATTTGTGTTTATGTTCTAGGAAATCACATTCTACCTGATGAAGATCTGGCTTCCTTTCATTGGAGTTTACTTGGTCCAGAACATCCACTAGCCTCACTAAAGGTACAAACTCTGCTTTATCTCCACCATTTGTAATAATCAACTGTTGATTTTTTTGTTACTTTAATAATATAAATTAGATCTTTATTGTACCATATGCTACTAAGTTAGTGGTGTATATTTTCCCCTAATTTCAGGATCTGCACTGTCTTAAAAAATAACCAACCATTCTTCCTTCTCCGTATTTTAGGTAAATTTATAATGTCCTTGAAAAGTCCCTTTGAGGAATTCTTCATGCCATGTACGCAGATAGGAAATATTAATTTTCCTAAAAATAATATTTTAATAGGTAATATAGTAATTGTCACTTTGATCAAAATATTTTGGCAGAGTTGATAGTAAGTTTCTTAGTAATTTTCTACAATTATAAAATTGTCTAAGTCAGGCTTTAATACTTTTTGGATACTGGGGGAGATCAAATTCATTATAGAATTGGTCTATTTGTATTGTTTTATTAGCACGTGATGTGTTTTCTTAGCTTTCTCCCTTTGGATTCCCTTGCTGTTGTGATAGGACTGAACATTAAGGAGGAGACACTTAACTTTGACTTTCTATGGTGGGAAAGCTTCCGTGTTTGGTGTGAGCATAGTTGTAATGAATGAGTGAGGTTGGTATGAGTCAGTCCCAGTCGGAGACTTCAGCTTGCACTTGTTAGTAGTGACTCTTATAGTTGCAATTATCTTTTGTCTCTTGGGGAATTGGGAAGACAGGGACTTAAACTTTTTATCTGCTTTCTGCCCTGGGACTAGCTTCCTTCCAGAATGGGTTCTGAAGGCATGCTTTCCTGTGAAATTTGTGTTATGTCGTAATTACTCTCCCTCCATAAATGGTTTTAACTGGTGGTTAGTTTCAATTTGGAGTTTATCTTCTTACATTTTAATTTATACTTTTCTTTGGTGATACTTGAATAGAATTCAAGTAGAATTCTTTTTCTGCTTTTTTTTTTTTTTCATTTTATCTCTTGCTGTTTAAAATCCCTTTTATTTTGTATCTCTCACTGGTATGCTATAAAATGTTAATTTTCACTCTGACAGTTCTTAGCCCTGGCTGTTTTTAACTTCTGTCCAAAAATTAGTTTTTCTCCTCCTTTAGAAATTACTTGTTTGGGCGTAGAGTCCTTCCTTACGTGTTTTCACAGATGAAGTGATGTGATCTGTAAATGAGACTTCAAGCTCCTGGTGGTGCCGTGACTGAAATGCAGTTTGGGGAGTGCAGTCTGTAATGAGCTGGTCTTCAAAATACTGCACCTGTGCTTGTTAGACCTGTTAAATGTTGTGTTTGTTTTAAATGCTAGACACAAATGAAGGCTTGTTTCTTAGAAGACTTATTTTGCTTTGAAGAGCAATATGGAGAAACTTTCAGGGTCTCAGGCCATATGTATATGTCTTAAGTTGAGCTAGACTTGCTGGGTATGTCATTGGGTTAGAAAAGAATTACTGGAAAACTAGCTCAATCCTGGAACATATTCTTCTTAGTAAAGTATCTCAAGAATGGAGGAAAAAGTATCCAATACTCAGCCCTACTACTATTTATGGCTTTCATATGAAAGCTATAACCCAGTTATAACCTAAGAATTTGGGGAAGAGGGAGAGGGAGGGGAAGGAGAGAGAAGGATGGGCGGAGGGAGGGTGATTTGTGGGATTACACCTATGGTGCATCAAAGGGTACATGTGAAACTTAGTAAATGTAGAATATAAATGTCTTAACACAATAACTAAGAAAATGCCAGGAAGGCTGTATTAACCAGTGTGATGAAAATATGTCAAATGGTCTATAAAACCAGTGTATGGTGCCCCATAATCGCATTAATGTACACAGCTATAATTTAATAATAATAAAAAAAAAGAAAACCAGCTCAATCTATTGATAGATCAGTATATTACATGTGTGTTTTTCCTAACTTTTTGTTAAGAAAAATTTTGAGTACATAAAATTTTGGAAGAATAGAAAACTGTTTATATGTCCACCATCTTGGTTCAACAGTTGTTAGCATTTTGCCATAAAATATATGTCTGTGTTTTTGTTTTTTTGTTTTTGACACAAAGTGTTTGGAGATAAAGAACACATACAACATTCCATCTATGAAAACTTCAACTTCATCACCACCTAAAAATAAGGACTTTATCTTACTTAACTGTATTACTTATAACACATTAACTTAATAAGAATTCCATAATATCATTTAATAAAAGGGGTATATTCATATTTTACCAGTTATCTTCTAAATGTCATTTATAGTGGTTTTTTTAAATTGGATCCAGTCATGTTTTATTTATTGCTACCCATTTATATTTTGAAATTAGCTGAATATGGCATAAAATAGAGAAGCAGTCTACAGTTAGTTTTCCAATGATGTGAGAAGTTGCAGAATTTTAAAGTCACATTCTGAAATGCATACACACCTGGATTTAAATGAGTTCAGAAATTGTATTGGGTCACTTTTATGTTGTGCCCCTTCACGCACATTTTGTGTAGGCAGCACCATTTCATTCATAATTTAGATGGGGAGAAATTGAGCATTACTGATATGCAGGATTACATTTATTTTGTCTTCCTTTTTTTCCACTTATAAAACTAATTACATCTTTTGAAAATTTGGAGAGTTGTTGAATATCTCCATAATACTCTGAGAATTTTATTTTCTCAAATATTCGTGTTTTTGTATTGGGTTGAAATGTTGACAGGGTTAAGGTTATCGTATTGCATGTTAAGAGGTACTTTGAATTGATTAGATAATAAATTTATCGAATACCAGCTCTCTGAACAAAATAAATTAGACTTAGGCAAAATATTACAAATGTAATATGATAAAAAGAATGGGCTAATAAGAAGGCTTAATATTGCAAAACCAGATATCCTTGACAGCTGTTTATCCATGATGCTGTGTTTAAAAAGGAAAAGGAATAAACACAAGAAAGCTTCATTGTTTAATCCATCTGATGAAAATTACAAAATACTATGTATAGAAAGTCCATTAGCAGTCTTTTCTTTTTTTTTGAGACAGAGTCTCACTGTGTCGCCCTGGGTAGAATGCCGTAGTGTCACAGCTCACAGCAACCTCAAACTCTTGGGCTTAAGTGATTCTCTTGGCTCAGCCTCCCAAGTAGCTGGGACTACAGGCGCCTGCCACAACGCCTGGCTATTTTTTGGTTGTGGTTGTCATTGTTGTTTGGCAGGCCAGGGGCTGGATTCAAATCCATCAGCTCTGGTGTATGTGGCTGGTGTCCTAGGTGCTGAGCTACAGGCACCGAGCCTTTTTTTTGGTGGGACAGCGTCTTTCTCTGATCCTGGACTAGAGTGCAGTGGCATCATTATAGCTCACTGCAACCTCAATCTCCTGGGCTCAAGCGATCCTCCTGCCTCAGCCTCCACAGTAACTGAAATTACAGGCATATACCACCATGCCCAGCTAATTTTTTTATTTTTTGTAGAGATAAGGTCTTGCCTTTGCTCAGGCTGGTTATGAACAGTAGTCCATAATTTATGTGATTCAGAATCCTCAGTGTGTAGCAACACTGGGAAGTTTTATTTTTTATTTGTTTGATTTGTATATACTTAGCATTCCTAAACTCATCTTTATCATATCCATTCACTGTGATTTTTGTTTTTTTTTTTTTTTTTGAGACAGAGTCTCACTGTGTTGCCCTTGGTAGAGTGCTGTGATATCACAGCTCACAGCAATCTCCAACTCTTAGGCTTAAGCGATTCTCTTGCCTCAGCCTCCCAAGTATCTGGGACTACAGACACCCACTACAATGCCCAGCTATTTTTCTGTTGCAGTTGTCATTGTTGCTTAATTGGGCTGGGCTGGGTTTGAACCCGCCAGCCTTGGTGTATGTGGTTGGCGCTGTAACCAATGATGGTGAGCCATTCACTGTGAATTTTTGACTCTGAGCTGTCATCCAGCCAAGTGTATCAGTTAGAAACCATGAAGTCATCCCTCACTGTCCACAGCTTTGGTTATACTGATAGAATAGCATATTTGCTTTAGGGCTGGGAAGCTCAGAGGGGAACAGTGAGATGATTGAATCATTAGATAATATCTACAAAGAGAGAAGCTAGGAAAGGAACCAAATTGTTTTGTACTGCCTTATTAATCAGTAGATCATGCTTATTTACTAGTCTGTGAATGTAATGTTAGACATACCAATATTTAGAACCTAACTCGTGAAAAAGAAATAGAAAGTAAGGTTCTCATCAAGTTTTAAGATTTTTCATACGTCAGTGTCAACATTAAGAGCTGCTAGTTAGGTAGGCATCAGATTTCTTAGATTTAGAAGTAAAGAGTATTTCATTTGTGTTCAGGACAATGGGAAGCTATTTCATGTAACACGTAAATCTCTAGGATAGGGTGAGGTGAGGCAGGTAGCTTATAAGATGCAGTTAACTGTATAATGATAAAAGGAAATAGAATTATGTGCTCCTCCAGGAACCTGAGTGTTGAAGTCCCATGCTGCAGTTTGGGAGGCCCAGAGAGGCCAGGGTGGAGTACAGCCTCGGTGTCTACTCAGGCCCTGACGCTGCAGATCAGGGAGCTTGGCAGCATTTGAGACTAGAGTGGGCTGATACAAGCCTCTCTACCTTCCTTTGCTTTAGGTAAGTTATTCTGTTTCATAGGTCATAGAAACTTACGGAAATATTTCGCTTATCTGCAGTAGTTGAAATATACTCCTGAAATATCTTCCAAATATGAATGAAACTATTATTCGAAGTTTTACTGATAGAACTGTTTCTAAAAAGGGTCATATTACTTAATAAGCAAAATAAATTGAACATCCTTTCAATGTGTTTTTGGATTCAGTGTTAAAATTATGAAGATACGTTATTATATTTACAATAATGAAAAATGGGTGGGATGCCTGTTGGCCTTCTGAAGAGGACTCCATCCCTCAACCTATTTTGTACCTGGCTGTTGCGCTCCATTAGTTGTTTCCTGTGTGAAGAGCCTTCTTTAAGGGAAATAGAAGGCCTCAGTCAGCATGGTACTCAAGAGGGCTGAACAAGCAGAGCCTGGACTTCAGGCCCCAGGCCTGACTTTTGCTTGTAGGCCCTTTGGGTAGTAACCTGTCCTCTTTTATGCCTGAGGAGCCATTGGCCACTCTGCCTGGTCATAAGGATTAGTGAGCTGCTGGACTCACAGTGTAGCTAAGGTGTCATGCCCTCAGCAGAGGGGCCATGAGACTGTGGTGGTCCTGGCCCTAGACAAGCACTAAAAGAGCACTTTTTTTTTTTTTTGAGACAGAGTCTCACTTTGTCACCCTTGATAGAGTGCCATGGCGTCAAAACTCATAGCAACCTCCAAGTCCTGGACTTAGGCGATTCTCTTGCCTCAGCCTCCCAAGTAGCTGGGACTACAGGCACCCGCCACAATGCCCAGCTATTTTTTGTTGCAGTTTGGCTGGGGCGTATATTGGGTATATGAGGCCAGTGCCCTACTCATTGACCCACAGGCACCACCCTAAATGAGTATTTTTTTTTTTTTTTTTTTTTAGAGACAGAGTCTTACTTTGTCGCCCTCAGGAGAGTGCCATGGCGTCACAGCTCACAGCAACCTCAAACTCTTGGGCTTAAGCAATTCTTTTGCCTCAGCCTCCCAAGTAGCGGGGACTACAGGCACCCGCCACAATGCCCAGCTATTTTTTTGTTGCAGTTATCTTTGTTGTTAGCTGGCTTGGGTTGGGTTCAAACCCAACAGCCTGGATGTATGTGGCTGGCGCCATAACCACTGTGCTACAGGCACCAAGCCTAAATGAGTACTTTTTAAAAATGTGCTTCTTGGGTTTTAAAAATTGCTTTACAATTTGTTGTCCTAATCAATTGTGGGAATTTCTTTTATTTTGATGGGCATTTTGTTTAAATTAAAAATATATATATTTCATAGATGTTTGTTGTCTTTAATTTTTTTAAAAATGTGATTTCCTGTTGCCTCTGGTTTTCTTGAATCTTGGGTTTCTAGACTGTCTTATAAAAGTCTTCTTAACCTGGGTGTTGTACATTCTACTGATCTCATATTTAGATATGATAACTTATATAATTTAAGTTGGATTGCTAGTTATAGGTCATTGTATTCATTTTACTGGTTTTTGTGTTCCTAGAATTCATACTCAGTTTCATATACAGTAGACCCTCTGTAAGTTGACCATCCAGAGTTGCTCTCAATATTTTAATTATGGGATGGTGACAAACTGGTCAATAGATAGAGGTCGTCAACATAAGGAACTAGGCCTACTGTACATGTGATGTGTGTCCAGTCTATGAAAATAAGGCCAATTTAAGGAGGTGGTCAGTGTAGGGAGGTGCTCAACTGTGGAGGTTCTACTGTATTTTGTGTTTCCATCCCTGTTGGTGGTTTGTGGCTCTTAAGTATTTTTAGCCACTGAGCCCTTTGAGCCCCTTCCATCCTCCTTGCCTGGGATACCCTAGCTTACAGATTTTATTTGGACTTTCTCTTTCCCCATACTTCACTACCAGCAGTTCTGCTTTCTAGTTAGGCTAAGTCTCTGTTTATTCTTTCTACACCACTACTCCCAGTCTTTTTATAAAACCCCTCCTTCTGTGTGGTTTCACTTCCTCCAGAGGTGCTTATTCTCCTGGCCGTGTCTGTTGGTCGTCCTAGCCCAGGCCATGTCCTTGTCCACAGAACTCCCTTGTCTCTGTGTGACCCTGTCATACTACTTCCTCCAAAGCACTTTTGCTTTCTTTGGCATCTTCTTAAGAGTTCCCTTGAACTCTTGGTCCTGGCATTTCTTCCTTTTTAATTTAAATATCTTTGAGCATTTATAATCTTTTTTTTTTTTTTGTAGAGACAGAGTCTTACTTTATGGCCCTCGGTAGAGTGCCGTGGCCTCAGACAGCTCACAGCAACCTCCAACTCCTGGGCTTAAGCGATTCTCTTGCCTCAGCCTCCCGAGTAGCTGGGACTACAGGCGCCCGCCACAACGCCCGGCTATGAGCATTTATAATCTTACCATTCTGATTCATGTGCTTCCTTTACTGGCATTATCTTTCCCTGGGGCAGTTCTATACTATACAGAGGGCAGTCTGTCAGGCCATTATCACAAAAACTTTGTTTTAAATTTGCCTCAAATTTTACCCAAGAATATCTTTAACTTTATTATATTTTTTATGTTTTATTGTCTTCAGCCAAAAGTCATTGAGTAATCCTTCTAAAAAGTATCCTTTTTAGAAGGACAGGGTATGGCATGTGGGTCTGATTCTGAGAGAGTAGCAAGGAGGGTGGACATCAGGGTCTCCAAGAGTGGAGAGTAGACCATGGGGCCATCATCTGGCCTTCTCATCCTGGGGACTGTCACTTTCAGGGTTGGAATGCACAGCACAGCACCCCACAGAAGGCCAGTCTAGTTCACAGACCTTTGAGACAAGACAGACTTGACTAATCCTTCTCTCTTAGGCTTCCCAGATGGACAACTTAGTGATTGCTGCCCCGAACTGAGCCAGCCTGTGTCCTGGTAACTGCTCTTTCTGGTGCCTATGTGACTGTGGTTAGAAGAGTTCATGGATTTCATGCAGTACCTGGGGTAACTTGTTAGAGAAAAGATGCATCATCTTGGGCTCTGTGAGGTTTTATCGTGTTTTAAATACATTATATAACCTTATTAGAGCTATAAGTTGGCAATCAGATGGCATTATCTTCCTGAAATCCTTTTTTAAAATTAAGTTGGGTATAAATTATAAATAAATAGAAGGAGGGACTTCTCTTATTTTTGAGTTTCATCTTTTTTATCATAGCAGGAACCTTCCAAAGAAGAAATTCCTAATATCTAGTGTTAATTGAAGTTAATTTTATATTTTCTTCCCAGTATGTCATTGTATAGTTTAGTTAAAGCTAAGAAAAACTTTCTAACGCCTGAGTGCCTCTTGGGCTCTAGAAAAAACATTCTTGTTTTTTTTTGGGACAGAGTCTCAAGCTGTCACCCCTGGGTAGAGTGCTGTGGCATCACAGCTCACAGCAAACTCCAACTCTTGGGCTTAAGCGATTCTCTTGCCTCAGTCTCACAAGTATCTGGGACTACAGGTGCCCACCACAACACCCAGCTATTTTTTGGTTGTAGTTGTCATTGTTGTTTGCCAGGTCTGGGCTGGATTCGAACCTGCCAGCTCTGGGTTATGTGGCTGGTGCCTTAGCTACTTGAGCTACAGGCACCGAGCCTCTTTTATTTTTCTATATACCCTGAATATGGGGAAAAATAGGAACAGGTAAGATAAGTAGTTTGACTACATCTGTTGGTCTTTGTAGTATCTTTGTAGTTTTCATATTTCTTTTCCATTTTTACTGTTTTAACTAGAAGCCTATGTTATCTTTTTAAATCTCTTTTTTTCTTATAGAGATAGTAGGAAAAAATTCAGTCAGTATAGAAATATATAACATGGGAATGAAAGAGGCTTATAAACCCACTCCTAGGAGGTAACTACTTTTAACAGACTGATATTTGATCTTCAGAATTTTTTTAATATGTACATCCTGCTAATGTTTGCTGTTATAATTTTTATTATTATTATACATTTATATATATATATGTGTGTGTATATATTTTAAGAGACACAGTCTCACTTAGTCGCCCTTGATAGAGTGCTGTGGCGTTACAGCTCACAGCAACCTCCAGCTCTTGGGCTTAGGCGATTCTCTTGCCTCAGCCTCCCGAGTAACTGAGACTATAGACACCCACCACAGCACCTGGCTATTTTTTTTTTTTTTCTCCAGTTTTTGGCTGGGGCTGAGTTTGAGCCCGCCACCTCTGGCATATGGGGCCAGCGTCCTACTCCATTGAGCCACAGGCGCCACCCACACCCAGCTATTTTTTGTTGTAGTTTAGCTAGGGCCAGGTTTGAACCTCCCACTGTTGGTATATGGGGCCGGTGCCCTACTCACTGAGCTACAGGCATGGCCCTAGTTATATGTTCTTAATGGTTATTATAAACCTTAGGTATACAAACTCATTATACTAGGGTTTAAGCTTCTGGGTCTTAGAAACCTGCATTAGCAAAAAGTTTATTCTTTGCTCATTTTTAATTTATATGTGGAGTTGGTAAGTGAAATAGTTTTAAATACAAGACTGAAGTCAAGAGATTTTGTGCTTGTTCATATGTGTATCTTCCAATTAGAGCTTCCTTCTCTGTTCTCTGTTCTAAAATAAAAGTGGAAAGCTTGTAGTTCTTAGGAATCTGCTTGAAACTGTTGGAACTCATGAATAGCTTTTCTGTCTCTTTTAAAATTAAAAGTTTTAAAAGTTTTTTTAGAAACAAAGTCTTGCTCTGTTGCCCAGTCTGGAGTGCAGTAGCTATTCATAGTGGCTGATAATGGTGCACTATAACTGTGGACTCCTGAGCTCAAGTGATCCTCTTGCCCCAGCCTCCTGAGTAGCTGAAACTACAAATGTATATCACCATGCCTGCTTTCTTGTTTTTTCAGATTAGGGTTAGGTCTCAATTTATATTACTGGGAAGAGGGATACAGTCATGGGAGGAGGTTTGTGTTTCTTACTTGTTACAGGATTGCTTTCAGTTTGGCTCCTTCCATGGAGTGAGATGGACTGCCAAACAGGATTCTCCCTGAGTGACCTGGAATGGACAGTCCTGCCAGCAGGAGCAGGAACAGAGGCCAGTGAGGGAAAGACACATAGTCTGAATGGGATCTGAAAGATACAGAGTTTGTAGAGGTAGCACTTCTGATGCCTTTGGGAGAGAGACCAGGAGTAAAGCAAACACAGAGAAGCTCTGTGGTAGTATTTTTTTCTTTCTGGGGTTAGACTTCACAAGTTCTAGTTTATTTTATATAAGTAGCATATCAGTCTTAAAAAGTTAAGTGTATAAACATTTTCTAACTTACTTCCTACCCTGTGAATCCATAACCTTAGCTCTGTTCCTAACCAGACCTTCTCCGTCACTTCCTGCTCCAAACACTCACCTTACTTTGAATGTCATGACAGTGCTTTAGTGAAATAAGACTCTTATCCCTGCTCCCTAATCCTAGTCCTGTGTCACCCCACTCTGCTCCAGGCAGATGACACAGACACTGTTGTCACATTCTAACTGCATAACAAAGACTACAGAGCAGCTTTCCACCTGGAGAACGTCACCCTTATTAAGACATTTTGCCCGGGACCCTCACCCAGCCAAATCTGATACCAGCTTCAGCTTTAGTACTTGTAGGCATGTTGCTTTTAAAACTAGTTCCTGGTCAGACACTGAAGGCTTGCCAGGACCAGTCTTGGCTGTACCCACAATCTTGTTCTGCCTCTTACTCACTGGCCTTGTCCCAGGGTCATTTTCACTCCCTGACCCTTTTTGCCATGTCTTTGAGACTCTGGCTCTTTCTCCCCTCTTGCCTCTGTCTTCTGGTACAAGCTATCTTCATCCTTACTGAGACTCATCTCTAGGCCATGTTTCTGTGACCTGCAGTGGCATCCCTCACTCTCCCTTGTGTGACCAGTCACATGGTGGATTTGTTCAGACTCTTGGTGCCACTTCTAGGTGAGCCTTTCCTTTACCCTGCTTTTAGGAAAATAGTTTATTGAAATATGTGAGGGCTGTCTGGAAAGTAATCCAGCCATGTATGTCTCTTCTTTCATAATACATGGCTGGGTACTCTATAGACAGCTCTCATATAACTCATATACCATAAAATCTACCACTTTAAAGTATACGTTTCACTGGTTTTTAGAATTTACAGAACTATGAAACTATCATTAGTATCAAATTTTAGATATTTTTGTCTTCCCACAAAAAACCATGTGTGCATTAGCAGTCACTCCCCCCTTTTATCTTTCCTCAACCCCTTAGAAACCACTAGTATAATTTCTATCTCTATGGATTTGCCTGTTCTGGACATTTCTTGTAAATAGAATCACATAATATATTTTCTTGTCTGACTTCTTTTCCCTGAGCATGCTTTCAAGATCCTTCTATGTTGTAGCACATATCATTAATTCTTTCTTTTTTAGCTGGGTGCGGTGGCTCACACCTGTAATCCCAGCACCTGGGAGGCAGAGAGAGGCGGGTGAATTACCCGACCTCATGGGCCAGAGCGAGACCTCGTCTCTAAAAATAGCTGGGTGTTGTGATGGGCGCCTGTAGTCCTAGCTATTCAGAAGGCTGAGGCAAGAGGATCACTTGAGCCCAAGAATTTGAGGTTGCTGTGAGCTTCTGAGGGTGAGAAAGTGAGACTCTGTCTCAAAAAAAAAAAAAAAATTATTTTTTATGATCAAATAATACCCCTTTTCTTTATCCATCCACTAGTTGGTGAACATTTGAATTATTTCCACGTTTTGGCAATTATAAGTAATGCTGCTGTGAGCATTTGTGTACAATTTTTTTGTGGGTATATATTTTCATTTCTCTTGGGTATATACTTAAAAGAGTGAAATTGCTGGGTCATATTGTAACTCTTTGCTTAACTTCTTGAGGAGCCATCAACTTTTCCGTAGTAGTGCAGTTTTCATTCTCCCCAGCAGTGTGGGAAAGTTCTGATTTCTCCATATCCTTGTTAACAATTGTTATTATTTTAGCCATTCTGCTGTGTGTAATGAGGTTTCTCATTTTGGTTTTTATTTGCATTTCTTGATGACTAATGATGTTGAGTATCTTTTCTTGTGCTTATTGGTCTTTTCGATACCTTGTTGGCGTAAATGTCTATTCAAACCCTTTGCCCATTTAAAAAATGTCGTCATTTGTCTTTTCATCATTGAGTTGTAATACAGGGTGTCCCAAAGGTCACCATACACACATACATAGGGAAAATAGGAAATTATACCTAAATGTATCTTTATTTACAAGTATTCATTACAGAATTTTATGAAATATTAACAAAACAGTTCTCTGCATGTTGGTATACATATAAAAATAATATAAAAAATTAATTTTTCCTATGTATGACAACATTTGGGACACTTGTGTGTGTGTATATATATATTTCCAGATGCAATTCTCTTAGTAGATAGGTAATTTACACATTTTTCTCTCATTCTGTGGATTGTCTTTTTCTCGATGGTGTCAATTGATAGCTCTGTGAGATTCAAGTCATTTCAATATACCACTTTGTGCTACTCTTAGCTGTTCTACACAGTCACTTTTTGTCATCTTGTCCCCATTTCTACCTTTACAGTCATTAGACTTCGCTATGTTTTAGGTCACCCACTGGACAATTGAGTTGCATTGTCTTTAGTCTTTCTTAATTCCGGTTGTCTTTCATCTATGCTTCTGCAGCCTCTGTCCCAGATTCATATGCTAGGTCTCATCTTTTAGAATGGTTTCATTTCATGTTCTAAACTTGAATATCCCTCCTTTCTCCTCTTGTTACTGCAGCCTTTGACCCCCATTATTATCAAGAGCAAAGGGCCTCCCAAGGGCCTGGGTGTCTGCCCTTGGCAATGCTAAATTTGGGGGAAGATGTTGAAGCTATCTTGGCATGCAGAATCCAAAGAAAGGTCACTTTGAAATAGTTTGGCAGTTTCTTATAAAGTTAAACATATTCTTTACTATATAACTCAATCTCTTTTCTAGGGATTTACCTATGAGATAGAAGACCATGTTCACACAGACTGGTATCTGGATGTTCTTAGCAGCTTTAATCATTGTATCTTCAACCTGGAAACAACCTATATGTCTTTCAAGTGGTGGATGGATAAAATAGCAGTGAAAGAAACATATTTCTGGTCTTGCTATATGTATGTATCTAAAAGCCTTTCCATCCGCCCCTGTATGGATAAGTGAACAGTTAAACTCAAAGGAAATGAATCTGATAACATTTGTATGAAACTATAGTGAAGGCAGGACTATAATAATGGAAAGCAGACCCATGGTCACCTGGGAGGACTGGGTCTAGAAGGAGGGCAGTGGGGCCCTCTGGGGTCAGGGAATGTATGTTTTTTGATAATTATTGTGATTATACTAATATATGCATTTGTCAGAACTCATTGAATTGTGTGCTTAAAATTTGATGGATTTTACTACGTGTAAAATATCTGAGTAAAACAGATTTGAAGAATGCTGGCCTGTGACTGCAGATAGGTCCTTCCTATTAGCAGTATCATTTTATGCTCCTTTATTCTGTGAGGTGTATCTCTTGGATTACCTGCAATACTTAACTCCTCACTTTTTTCCTGGCCTCCATTCATTTTATACTTTTTTCTTCTACCAGATTCTTTATGCCAGAATATTGATACGTTTGTGCATGGTCTTCCTCAACATCTTTTTCTCTAAGTATGCATTTATTTTCTCATTTTTACTTCCTTTTTCCTAGCCTGACACAGAGTATTCCTATCATTCCTGAATCTTTGTCACTGAACGCCTCTGGCTCCTTTAATTTCTTTCTTCCTTTTGGCTCTTAGCCCTCAGTTTGTAA
This sequence comes from Nycticebus coucang, assembly GCF_027406575.1. Classification (NCBI taxonomy): domain Eukaryota; kingdom Metazoa; phylum Chordata; class Mammalia; order Primates; family Lorisidae; genus Nycticebus; species Nycticebus coucang. Next base: position 107,701,273 of record NC_069781.1, read on the forward strand.
ATATGTTCAGGTCTCATCCATGCTCTTCTGACTACCATCTTCTCTCTTCCCCTTCTCACAACATATCTTCCAAGGGTAGTCCCGTGTCCCAACAGCTTGATCTCCCATGCAAGGATTGCTTTTTATTTATTTATTTATTTATTTTTTTGAGACAGAGTCTCACTATGTCGCCCTCAGTAGAGTGCAGTGGCATCACAGCTCACAACAACCTCAAACTCCTGGGTTTAAGCCATTCTCTTGCCTCAGCCTCTCAAGAAGCTGGGACTACAGGCGCCCACCACAGCGCCCAACTATTTTCTTGTTGTTGTTGTTCTTTAGCTGGCCTCGGGTTTGAACCTGCCAGCCTTGATGCATGTGGCTGGCACCGTAACCACTGTGCTACAGATGCCAAGCCTAAGTATTGCTTTTGTTAAGACCACTGGTGCCTCCATTACTTGTGCTCATGAGTGGTTTTTGGCCTCACTTCTCTCCAGTGGAGACCTCCTGCCTGGCATCCCTTGAATCGGTGTCTACATTCTTTTTTTCTCCTCCTCTTTTGCTTCCTACAGGTTCCATCTGCACCTCACTGGGACTCTTATACTCTCCTAGAAGATCTGTGCTGAAGTCTCAGCTACCATCAAATGTATTTTTCCAGACAAGATCCTTTCTCAGACTTTCCACCTGGTTATTGCCACTTGAATGTTTACCTGCCCATCAAATTTGACATTTCTAATTTTTTTTTTTTTTTTGAGATAGAGTCTCACTCTGTTGCCCCAGGCTAGAGTGCTGTTGTGTCATAGCTCATAGCAACCTCAAATTCCTGGGATAAAGTGATCATCTTGCCTCAGCCTCCCAAGTAGCTGGGACAACAAGTGTAGACCACCAGGCCTGGCTAGTTTTTTCTATTTTTAGTAGAGATGAGGTCTCATTCTTGCTCAGACTAGTCTCTAACTCCTGGACACACTTGGCCTCCCAGAGGGCTAGGATTATAGGCGTGAGCCACCCTGCTGGGCCTGACTTTTCTAATTTGAATATTTCATCATCATCTCTAGGTTGGTTTATCCTCCCATCTTATATTTCCCAGCTAGTGATATCATTGTCCCCGCCATTCATCCAGTATAGAAATTGGGAGTCATCTTCAATTCTTCCTCACTCCTGTGTCTGCTCTGATATTACGTGAGTTACTGCTCCCTCTCCTTACTTCTACTTTGGTCACTGCTCCCTTGCATTTATGTTGGAACCATGTACCTACCCTCTTTGCCAGTTTTTTCTCCTAATCATCTTGAGCTAACAAAATGATCTGTCTAAACTTAGGCCTGATCTCATAATTCCCCTGTTTAGAATCCTTAGTGGCACCTTTCATCTACCACAGTGGTTTGGACTCCATCAATCTGTTTAAAAAAAGAAAAAAAAAAAACAAAAAACTTGAGAAGATAGGTATTGTGCTGCCAACTCTTAATTTTTCTAAATAAAAGTATTGGAAGTAAAAGGAATTCATTATGTACCATCTTTTCATTAAAAGCACACTTCAACACTGAAAAAGGGTGCAATTTAGAGTGAAAGATAAAAAAACCAGTGTAGAGAGCCCACTCAGCTACTCACCTAGTTGGCTCAGGCAAGTACTTAGTGAGCTCCTCTGTAAAGTGGAGATTATTAATGGTTACTACTCTTAGAATTGTTGTAAGGATTAAATGAAGTAATACAGTATATACTTTAAGCAGTACCTGGGCACATAGCACTCACAATTATTAAAATAAATGCCAGCTCTTTCCTTCAAGAGGAGAAAGTATGGTATAGTTTCTTCCTTGGAATGATGGCACTTTTTTATTAAAAAAATCCCTGTCATCATAGAATGGAGCCCAGAGCTCAGGCTCTGATGAGGCATCTTAGCCCCCTCTCCCTTCCCAAATGCCTTTTCATCCTGTAAAATGGGATGAAGAATTTTTCTTTGTTCAGCTTAAATCCTTTAAATACTTTAGTATATCTGTGTAGTAGATTCCATCTGTGGAGCCAGGATCACATTTAGCCAATTATTTATCATTAGTTGCATTTTTTTTTTTTTAGAAACAGAGGCTCACTTTATCGCCCTCGGTAGAGTGCTGCGGCGTCACAGCTCACAGCAACCTCTAGCTCTTGGGCTTAGGCGATTCTCTTGCTTCAGTCTCCCGAGTAGCCTGCACCACAGGTGCCCACCACAGCACCTGGCTATTTTTTTGTTGCAGTTTGGCCAGGGCCAGGTTTGAACCCGCCACCCTCGGTATATGGGGCTGGCACCCTACTCACTGAGCCACAGGCACTGCCCTATCATTAGTTGGATTTTAACAGCCTTTTCGTAGCTTTATTTAGGCAAATACATATGCATTTGTATTTGTATGTGTATTGTGTATATCACAATATATATGTGATAGCTTTTCAAAAAATTTGAAGGCAGTAACCATTCATCATGCCTAATAATTATAGTGTTTAATTGTTTTCCTTTCTGTTGACTGTTTTGGTAGAAAAACCTTGGATTTGCAGTGTACATTTCACGATTAAGTAGCTTGGAGGGATTGTTAAGACATAGATTGGAGCCAAGAACTGTAGTGGTGACAGGTTCTTGGTGACCATGCTTTAAGTTCTATCCACTGCTGCAACAGATGACCACAGAAGCATTTCTCCCTTGAGCACCCCAGACCCATGGTCCACTGTGTGGGCTCTCATGGGGATGAGGCTAACATTTTAATTTTATCACCAACAAGAATGTTGGCTTCTTGAAGTCAGGGAACTTGGAGAGTTGTTCTGTATTCCTGTTTTCTAGTACATGACCCACCCATGACTGAATTTTTTTTTTTTTTTTCCTTTTGAGACAGGGTCTTCCTCTGTTGCCTCGGCTGGAGTACAGTGACACAGTGATAGCTTACTGCATTCTTGAACTCCTGAGTTCAATTGATCCTTCTGCCTCAGTCTCCCGAATAGTTGGGACTACAGGCCCGGGCCATCATGCTAATGATGGCCCAGCTAATTCTCTAGTTTTTTGTAGAGATGGGATCTTGCTATTTTGCTCAGGTTGGTCTTGAACTGTTGACCTCAAGCAGTCTACCTGCCTTGACTTCTCAAAGTCCTAGGATTACAGGCATGACTCATGGTGCCTGGCCTCATAATTATGAATATTGATTGAATTCAGCTTCCACTTCTAATCCTTGAAATTGCCAGAACACGTAGTGTTTATAATCTTTACATTTTGCTATTTCCCAATGGTAATGAAGCGAATCTGTTCTTCTGCTTCAGCAGTGGTATTATGGGTTTACATTTACTTGCATTTAAATGAGCAGCCAAGAGACACTTTGTGAGCAGTGGCACCAACAGTCTCAATGTATTTAATCATAGTTTTGTATGATATATTTAATTAGCTTTAAATCCCACAGAGATATAGTGATAGAGAGGATTTTGGAAATCAAGTCAGATATACACAGATGATCAGCATGTGGAAGTCAGAGACTGTGGTTTGGAGTTCTGTACTATTTTATTGTTTTCTTGGTAATTGATTTTAAATGGGTACATGTGAGAGTTGTCCAGAAAGTATCAAATAGATTCTCTATTTTTCTTTCTTTCTTTCTATTTTTCTGAGATAAAGTCTCACTCTGTTGCCCTGGGTAGTGTACCATAGCATCATAGCTTCCAGCAACCTCAAATTCTTGGGCTCAAGTGATCCTGTTGCCACAGCCTCTCAAGTAGCTGGGACTATAAGTGCCTAATACAGTACCTGCTAGTTTTTCTATTTTTAGTAGAGACAAAGTCTCACTCAGGCTGGTCTCAAACTCCTGAGCTCAAGGGATCCCCCTGCCTTGGACTACCAGAGTGCTAGGATTACAGGCATGAGCCACATGCCTGTCCTCTATTTTTTCTATTACATGTCTGGATACTTTCCAGATAGCTCTTGTATTCCCTTTGTAAGTAACATTGTATTTGAGTAGTCTTTAGATGATAAGAAAAAATGAAACAACCATAGTACTTGCAGAAATGTGTGTGATATTTATTATTCATGTGAAGTTTGGAAACAGCTTAGGGAACGTTAGTAAGAGACTTTTTGGTCTTTTACTTTCATTTACTTAAGATTTATTTTATCAGTTGCATCCACTATTCTTTTTTTTTTTTGTGGTTTTTGGCTGGGGCTGGGTTTGAACCCGCCACCTCTGGCATATGGGACCGGCGCCCTACTCCTTGAGCCACAGGCGCCGCCCAGTTAAGATTTATTTTAGCGCCTTAAAATCATGCAGACTAATCAAAGTAGCAGTACTGCAATTTCATATAATATACAAATACTTTAACTTTGCTTTTCAAAAGTATTTGTATTTCTAACGTTGTTACATTTTCTCAACATCTTTATAAATAAAACATTTTCAGTCACAAATTACATTATTTACCATAAATCAGTAGTTAAAATATAGTCCAGCTAAATGTATTCATCTTCCCCTACTCTACATCCAGTTTTAGACATCATTTAAAAATTGATGTTAGAAATATTTTTACTAAAGTCCCATCTCAAATGGGAACTTTAGATTACTTACACAGATTGCGGAAGAATTGGTTTATAATAAATTGTTATTATGAAGGTACTTTCCACATACCTCATTCCCAATGCCCAGCATACTCACATAGGGTCCGGTGAGCAACAGTGATAATTGCAGAGTCTCAAACAATTTGTGACCTTAGTTTCCTGGACATTGAAGGATTTCAAATTTCTGCCACTATAAAAGGAAAAGATTCAAATAGCTAAAAATCATATATTCTGTGTGAGGAGAAATGCATAAGATGAAGTTAAAGAATATGTAAAAGCTTTATTATTTATGCCTTTTACATGTGCACAGACATCTCCAGTGGAGTCTGTCTCTTAACATAGTTTCTTTGGATGAGGGAACCTAGCTCTTTGTGTTAAGAAACTAGTGTATATAAATGTGTTTATCCCAGTCTGGTGGCCAACATAATAATGCTGAAGTTTTTTTCCTTGAAAGTGCTGTGTTAGATGTACATGATGGTCCCTGTTCCCATAGTGAAGGTCACTGAAGGAAAAAAAATAGATTCCATTTCTTGTGAGTGCACAATAGCAAGATGATCTACATAGAAAAAAAGCTGATACTGATAGTTGTTTAAAGGAAAAAGGAACCAAAGCAAAGAAAATTTTTGAACAAGAATATCTATTCTTAAAAGAGGGAAAAGTGCTGTCCAACATAAAAATAAAACACCTATTAATTTGGAAAATGCTCATTTTCTTTTTCTTAAAAAAACAAAAAATGTTCTGACTCTATCCAGGTTAGTACAAAAGTCTCCATCTTTTCTAAGGGCTGAATAGTATTCCATGGTGTAAATATACCACAGCTTCTTAATCTATTTCTGGGTTGGTGTGCATTAGGTTGTTTCTGCATTTTTGGTGATTGTAAATTGAGCTACGATAAACAGTCTAATGCAAATGTTCTTATGATAAAATGATTTTTTCACAAGGATGGAGAAGCAAGAATCCAATGTATTCAATTCTAATATGAAGCCAGTAGGCGGTCTAATACATGGCCCACATAAGAGGAAAACTCAAATCAATTCACGGTGGGGGGTGGGGTGCTCCAACTTAATGGGAACAGTGTTAAGGTGTATGGCACACCTCTTGGAGGGGGACACAATTAGGGGCTTTACTTAACAAATGCCAACAATATAATTCATTGTAACTTCAATTAACCTGACATAATTAAAAAATGGTTTGAATGGAGGTATTGAGACACAATTGGGGCAGGGTCTATACAAAAACAGAATGTGATATGATGACTTAACTTCATGAAGGATGTGACTAGTTAAAACAAAATTTCACAGTTTTCATGTATGAAATGAAATGTTAATGCATGATGTATCAGAAATCCCATGTCAGTATTCCTCCCACATCTCAGTGGGATGCAGCTTCCCTCTCTATCATCAGTGGTAGGCAAGGCAGAAGGAGGCTCCCAGGGCAAGAAAAGTAGGGAAGGACACTTGCCATGTCACTTGTATGCAGAACAATTTTAGTTCCATCATGTGAAGGTTAAGACCCTGTAAAATTATCCTTTCTGGTGATACATTTTAGAAAGTTTTAGAGGTTTTTTTTTTTTTTTTTTTTTTTTGAGACCAGAGTCTCACTCTGTTGCCCTCAGTAGGGTGCAGTGGTGTAACAGCTCACAGCAACCTCCCATTCTTGTGCTTAAGTGATTCTCTTGCCTGAGCCTCCTGAGCAGCTAGGACTACAGGCTCCCACCACAAAACCCAGTTATTTTTGTTGCAGTTGCTACTGCTGTTTTAGCCAGCCGGGACTCAGTTTGAACCCGCCACCCCCCCGTATATGGGGCTGGCGCCCTACCCACTGAGCCACAGGCACTGCCCGAAAGTTTTAAAGTTTTAAATCAACATATTACATGAAAAAGAACCTTGGGTTTTAATTTAATCCTTGAGTATTGTGGCATGATGGAGCTTTATTTAACATTTGGGGTATAACATAGTGACTTCATTTGAATGAACTCATAGCTGTAGAGAAGTGTTTAATTTAAAACATAAAACCAAGAATGAGACTACAGAATTTTAAGCAATAAAATGCTAGAAAAGTAAATAAATAAATGCTCCTTTAGCAGGGGCTAAATTATTTATTATTTTGCTTTTAGGAAACAGGAAGTCCTAGATTGTTTTCTTTGGGTTTCAAATGTTATTATAGTGTAGTTGTTTCTTAGCTTCTTTAAGGTGCCCCTTAAGTGGCTGAAATAATTCACTGAAATCATTTGCTCTAAAGATTTAAAGGTCTTTTCTGCCTGGAGTAGCCAATGAGTGGTTATAGTGAAGGCTCCTTGTCAGAGTTCTCTTAAAGGATGTCTAGTTTCCACAGACCTTTCTTGTATTTCTTGCATTGTGAATGCCATCCTGTGCTATCATCTTTAGGTCTTGTCTACCTCTAACACTAGCCTGTCAGTGTTAGAATAAGAAATCATCAGTGAGAATACCTGATGCTTATTCCAAAATTTAGCTTGGGTGCACAGCTGACTAAAGATGGGGCTGAAGCCTCACATCTTGTGGCTGTGGCAGATGTGCTGCTGGTGTTCCTGGAGCTGGCGGTTCAGGAACCAGGCCTGGCAGTGTGGCCAGCTGGGCGCCTATGCCACCAACCCAACTTCAGGGCCATAGCTTCCTGGAGGATTAAAAAAAAAAAATGCAAATTGAAGGTTGTCAAAAAGTGACCAAAGGACAAGAGGTTGTCCTGGGTGACAAGAAAGGGATCATTACTCACAGATGTGATCAGAGATGATATGAGGCCTGTATAGCATTCTCATCTGGATGCAGGTTGTGTAGCATCTTGCATTCAGCAAGGCCTACCTTGTTTTACCTATCTGTCAATGATGTGTAGAAGATTGTAGTACAAATCTGTCAGTAGTAAATGGTTAGGAGATTGGGGGAAATATCATGCTAAAAGATTTTTTCACAGAAGAGGACATTTTTGCACGGAGGTAATTACCATCAATTTCTACTCAAACAGTATTCATTTATTATTTATAGATCCTGCTGAGAAGCATTGAGTCTTGGAGAGTTAAATCTTTTTGAGGTCTTTTCCAGCCCTGAAATTTTTTTTCTTATAAAGCAAGTATCTATTTGTGAAATTGCTGCTAAGTGCCTTGGAAAAGGCAATTATATATAAACATTTGCTTTCTAATTAAACAGAGTTTAGTTTCTATACTTAGAAATGATACAAAGTACATATGTTTCTAACTTTAGATGTCATGCAATTTATTTAACTTTTGTTTTTTTCCAATATTAAGTTTTTGGGGAAAAATTAAAAGAACTGATTAAAGAAAAAAGAGGAGGAAATGGGACTTTTATTGACAATATTTGGTAGCCTGTCTCCAAGCCAGCGATTCTCAACCTGTGGATCGTGACCCATAGAAACTGTATTAAAGGGTTGCGGTTTTATGAATAGACAACATCAGATTACTTAACACTCCCTGTGTAGTTACTGCTATGATGAGATGAACCACATTCTATTTTAGAAATCTTAGGGAAAGTTTAGCAGCAGAGCTGATGACACGTTTTGTGGGTAAGCAAGTCTTGTAGTGTTTTTATCCCAGTTGAAAGTATATTGATAAATGTCTTCATCTATATGTTATGTATGTATATGTCTATAAACATGTATAGATAGGATGTTTGTAAATATATTTAAATGTACCAAGGAATCTTGCTACTGAAGGGAATTCTAGGGTGAATCCTTTTGAAACTTGTTAAATGTTTTGACATGATACCATATACATATTAGAAGTTAATTTATGTGCTATTTTCTTCGATTTAAAATGTGGCACATGCAGTAAAATCCTCCCACATGGCCTGTGGTGTTGGCTCTTTCTGTCACCTCACTGATTTCTTGAGTGGGGTGGGGTTTGTTATTGGGACCAGGCCCTTAGGATGGTGCCTCAGAGACCTCCTGCATTCAGACAACAAATGCAGGCCAGGTCCTGACCCTAAGGATTATGGAAGACGTCAGAGAGCTCATCTAGAATTGGATTTAGAAGGCTAGATTAGGAACTAGCCTGGAGGGAAGCAAGCTGATTCCACAGAGGCTTGGAGCTGCCTGAGAAGCAGGTGGTGGAGAGTGGCCATGTAGTCAGCAAATTGTCAAGAGCCAATGTTTTCACTGTTAAATCAGAGGTAACATCTTTGGTGTTATTCAGTCGCTCAGAAGGATTTGGGGAACAGTTTAATTATAGCATCTGTTCATTGTGGACATTTTGGTCCTTGTCCATATCCATAGGAATAAAAGCAGCAAATTATGTCATTTTTACTTTGAAGCAGGATGGGAATTAAACAGGGTAGTCCAGTCACTTATGTCACGGGTTATAAATCCCTGCTATGGGCTGCCCGTCTGCTTGGAGAGGAAAGGCCATCCATGTACCCTTCCCTGTGAGCTTCTTACCCTGGGGGAAAGCCCATTTCAAATTTTGACCAGTAAATTCTATTCTTACCATGTTAACTGTCACTTCTTTTTGTTTGTTTTTGTATATAAACCCACCTAAAATGACCAAGCATATCAGATATTGTATGCAATATATAACATGGTTGTCATTGGCTTGTAGATCATCAAACCTTGAGTGATTTACTTGCCCCAAACTAACATACAAATAAAGAGATTGAGGTCCTGGCCACCGGTCCCTCCTTAGAGCTGGCCATTCCTTCCCTATATTCCCAATGTTTATTTTCTAGCCGGAGTCTGAGAATGACTTAAGTGTAGCACGGCTCAGGGTCTCTGTCTCCACTCCTCAGCTGCCCCACGGGCTCTCTTACTTGCCCACAGTGGGATTATTAAAGCATCCTCTTGAAGGTGGGGAGTGAGTGGCAGCTTCTATTCTTACCTGGGCTGACCTAGTGCACTTTCCCACATGTTCCTTCCCTCTGGAGTCTGTTTGGCAGTAGCTTCTACTTTCACAGAAAAGGAATGTAGTCTGGAAAGGTACTCATCAGCACACAATTTAGTAGTGTTCTACAGGCTGGAAGTGAAGAACTACCTATTCAAACAGGGAAAAAATTGTTTTTATGAAAAAACAATTGCTTTTTTTAGAAAGCAATTTAATATAAGTCTTGTGCATCTGGAATTTTTTTCATGATAATCACTTAACCGTGTAAATATCAATTTAGTAGTGTTCTAGAGGCTGTAAAAATGCAGTTTTGGCTTCATCAAATGCTAACAATGAAGTGGTTCCCTGGAAGTGAAGAACACCTATTCAAACAGGGAAAAAAATTGTTTTTATGAAAAAATAATTGCTTTTTTTAGAAAGCAATTTAATGTAAGTCTTGTGCATCCAGAAACTTTTGCATGATAATTGCTTAACAGTATAAATATACATTTTTTCTAGAGCTTGGGCTGAATTTTGGTAGTATCTCTCTTGCCCTCTCTTTCTTTTGCTTAAAACAACACATTTATTGTCTTAATGTCAGAGGTCAGAAGTCTAAAACTGGTCTCAGTGGTCCAACAGCTAAAATCATGGTGAGGAAAGGGCAAATCTCTCTGTAGGCCTGGGGGAGGGTGCTCCCTGGCCCTTTCCAACCTCTGGCAGCTCCCCAAAGCCTGCATCAGCAGAGCCAGTAGTGGCCATCAAGACCTTGTTCTAAAAAAAAAAAAAAAAAAAGACCTTGTTCTACACCATTCTGCATTAAAGTGCCCTGCTTCCTTTCTCCACATGTAGAGGACCCTGTGATTGCAGTGGACACATCTCTGAATAATTCTGGACAGAGTTTCTGTTTTAAGGTGGGCTTACTGGCCACTTTATTTCCATCTTGACACATAAGAAGCATATTCACAGGTTTTAAAGAGTAGGGCATGTTATTCTGGATAATACCACAAAGCCCTTAGTAGATGTTATCCTCTACTTACCCTTTTCTGGTTATCAGCTATTTTTGGGTAATGAGATAGTTCTCTTTTTTGAGACAGAGTCTCGGTAGAGTACCATGGCATCACAGCGCATAGCAACCTCAAACTCTTGGGCTTAAGCCATTCTCTTGCCTCAGCCTCCTGAGTAGCTGGGATTACAGGCTCCCACCACAACACCAGGCTATTCTTTTGTTACAGTTGTCATCGTTTAGCAGGCCCGGGCCAGCCTTGGTTTATGTGGCCAGCGCCCTAACCACTGAGCTACAGGTGCCAAGCTGGATAATGAGATATTTCCACACTTTATTTTTCAATCTTTGTCACTCTTGCATCAAACATGCCCTTCAACAGGCAATGATATTATTTTTCTTTAGAGCTAAAGTTGGCCTTTTATGGTGAACTTAAGTACTTGGTAACTGTATTTACACTTATAGTTTCAGGGTGCCCTGAGCTCAAACCTAAAGGTCAAGCCAGTCTAAGCCTTTCTGTTTGTTGGTGTTGAAAGAAAGGGAGTGAATGGTGGCTCAGGGGCTTCTTTGTGGGCTGCCATGTGCTTTGCTTGTTATAGTGTGCAGGTCCCTGGGCTTGGAATTAGTCATAAGCAGGTCTCAGACTTCTTGAGAAGTAGTGAAAGGCTGTCAGATGCTTTTTTAATCTAACATGGTTTAAGTAGCTGAGTTATCTTTGATCAAGCTGAAGGAAAACTCAGTTTTGGCACTTTAAAACATGAAAGACTTAGGGACATCTTAGGGCCAAGATCTCACACATAGGAGATCTGATAGGATTGTAGAAGGTAGCTCTGTGTTGTAATTTCTCAGTACTATGTTCAGATTAGCATGGTTCTGGGTGCTAACTGCCCACTGTTGACACATGCATTTATTTTCTCAGGTCCGGGCCCACCAGCTGGTCTTGCCACCTTGTGACGTAGTGATCAAAGCAGTTGCTGACTACGTCCGCAACATTCAGGACACCTCTGACTTGGATGCCATAGCTAAAGATGTTTTCCAGCATTCACAGGTAAAACAAATACAAATTGGCAGGATTAACAGGATAGGACTTTTCCTAGTGGTATGGCCGGGTTTGAAAGAAAGGGGCTTGAGAGGTGCAAGTTGACTGGACGGTCTGGGAGCTCTTGCTCAACCTGTCAGGCCACTGAGAAGAAGCCCTTAGCCAGGAGGCTAAGGTTTCTTGGCTATGCTGCCTGTCAGTTGTGTGATGTCAGCCACTTCACCTAGCTTTTCCAGCTCACTCCCAGCCTGAGCAGAAGGAAGAGGTTTAAAGTAGATAGTCACTGTGATCTCTGTTGCCCCTGACTTCTCTATCATAATTTATAATAGGGTCTATATTTCACAGTTTTCAGAAAATAAACCGTGTCAAATCAGTCAAGTAGTATTAAGAATTTCTGATTTGTCTCTTCCCTTCAAGTGATGGTTAGAGACTTTCTTTGTTTTTTCCCTTGAAGTAAGATATGCAAACAAATCAGCATTAGTAGAATAGGTGAAGGTTTGTGGAACTCTTTTTTTCTGTCTCAAACTAAAACTCCTAGGTAAGCATATCCCAATCTGTTTACTGCCATCTGTTCCACTTGGTGCAGGTGACTTGTAAAACCTTTCTGGGCAGGATCAGAGGTCCAGCAGAGTGGAAGTTAGAGAAGTTCTAGAGTTAGAACCCAGGTTCTGACTATCACTTCAGAATTCTGCTATTTTAGCTATATTGCTTTAAAAGAATTAATGTTTGGTTTGATCCTTCAATAATAATCTCCTGATTTTCCCTGCAGGTTCTAATATCATTCTAAATTCTTATCTAAGTTGAAAATCCACAGATTATTATACATGTGCTGAATAATAAAAATATGTTAATACACATGACCAGTGGCATACTAATTTACAAAAGGTTTTCCTACATTTATTTCAGTCTAGAACAGATGACAAAGTTATTCGATTTAAGAGAGCAATTGGATATTATTCAGCGACTAGTAAGCCTATGTCATTTCATCCACCACATTACTTAGGTAAGTAAATAAAGTCCTCTCTGTGATCAACATTGACCATGCAATAATCCAAAGAGGTTGAAATAGTCATCATGTGATCTTGTAGGTTTTTATTGTTTTGAAATGTGGTTTTCTACAGTTATCCAAATATATATAGTCAGACTTTCTGGGTAGATTTAGTAGTGATCCCAGAAAATATTGAGGAGTTAGAGAAGTCTTACAGATTTCTTAGTGTGAAGAAGAAGAGAGGAGGTCATGAAGATGAGACTGACAGGTCATAGTGATACTGACATCTTGGTGTCTCTGAGGTGTCGTTTTCTAAATATAGAATTCCCTGAGGACATAGAAGGTCTTAGAAGAGATTTCATAAGATCAGTGGATTTGTGGCTTCTCTTTTGTTGTGGGTTCTTTTTTGTTTGTTTTTTTGACAAAAGCCCAAATTTAATTCAGATATTTGAAATTTGGGAATAAAAAATATTTATAAGCTGTTAGCCTGAAGTTTGCTTGCACAGTGAACACTTTATTGGAGGCTATTAAGCAGTAAGCCGTAAGTATCATCCTCTTCATTGAATCAAATTTGTTTTTGTAAGGGTCCAGAGCCATAGAAGGATGAGAAATAGACCCACGCTCTGGTTTAAATAACGTTTGCTGCATATAAGCTTAACAAGAAAAGGCATGTTCAGGAGATTCTTATGGTAAATAGACTTTTTCTTTGTTTTAGAAGATTATTTCCAAGGTTGAAAATGTCCTTAAGAATTGTGACAGCATTCCTTTGTTTATTCAAGCATAGTGTCTGCTGAGTGCTAGGCACTGGAGAGGCAGAGATCAGAGATGTGGCACTGGCTCTGGGTGGGTGGGTGGTAGATGAGAAAATGTGACCGGCATTGATGCTGTGTGATAAAGGAAGAAGGGGCAGCAGAAGCCTGGAGATAGGTGTGGGAGGAGGCTAGAGCTGCTTGGCTATCTCTCCTGTCCCAACCTCCTCATTCCGGTGGTAGTAGGTGGTAGCAGGCTCCCAGTGGGGTACCTGGTTTCTTTCTTGCTCCCTTACATTTTTTTTTCCAAATAGCAAATGGAGTAAAATGTAAATTGGACCGTGCTACTCTCATACTTAGAATTCCCCATTGGCTTCCCCTCACATTTGGAATAAATTCCCATCTTACTACCCTGCTAAAGCCCTGTAATCAAGCTCCTACCTACTGCTGGACCAATTGCTCTCCACTCATGAGACTAACCTTTCTTGCCTTGAATGAATTGAGCTGGCTTCTGCCTTGGAGCTTTGCACTGGCTGTTGTGCCTAGCAGGCTCCTTTACCTGACCAGCTCTGTTTGGGTCATTCTGATTTGTGAGAGCTAGGCTATAATATCCTTCTCCAAGGCCTTTCTTGACTAGTGATCCTGACTTAACATTAGGCTGTTCTCAGTCACACCATCTGCCTTTAATTCTCTGCACACTGAGTGGACTGCTTTTCTTCATCTTCTTCCACTCCTAAGAATGTAAGGTCTGAGGGAACTAGGCCCTATTTGTTATCTTCATTCTTGTATGTATACTTGTGGAACAGGGGGTGTAGGGCATTGGAAGGGAGAAGAGCTAAATGCTGTTCCGTCAGTTAAGGTAGGAAGTTATGGGACCAGATCATGTCTGCTGTGTCTCCCGTATACCTGTCAGCATCAAAGAACCCAAACTCTATAAAATAATTTAAAGAGGTGTATTCAGAGCTGAGTATGTGGCCCCATGGTCCAGAGAGCCCCACCCAAGAAGCCTTGAGCAAGTGGTCCTTGGTGCTTGGGTTACAGTTTGGTTTTACATATTTTAGGAAGATAGAAATTACACATAAAATTACAATAAATATATGAAAGGTGTACATGGGTTTGGCCTGAAAAGATGGGACATCTGGGGGAGGGTGCTTATAGGTGATAGGTGAGTTTAAAGATTCTTAGATATGTAATAGGGTAAAGAATTGAAACTTTGTCTAACGCTTAGACTATTTTAAGTTAAGGAAGTTTGTTAGAGACATGTATAACTTTATCATGTCCACATCCTTGGATACTGAAGTGTTTCATTTGTCATTAAGTGAAATCATATAGCAAATATTCTTCTGACTTGTCTTTTTAACTCAGTGTTATATTATTAGATTCACCAATGAACAATGATATAGTCCATTTTTATTTTGTGGAGCATTGTATTAATATATACTTATCTGTTGTTGAAGGAAAATTGGGCTGTTTCTAGCTATTTGCCATTATGGATCCTGTCGAGTGTGTGCAGGACTGGCATTCCATACAGCTCAGGATAGTGTCCTGCTCTTCCCTCCAGTTTATTATGCAATAGTTTATTCTCCCAGTATAAGAAGAGGACTCCTAATTTGTTCCATGTTCTTTCTTCATTTAATGATTGTGAAATTATATCCCAGAATAATTTCAGTTTGCACTTCTCTGATTATTAATGAGGTTGAGAATCTTAAGTGTATTTATGATCCAGTAGTGTTTTTTCCATTGTCAAATGCTTGTTCATGTTGTTTGCGTGCGTTTCTGTAGTGTTTTGTGTACGTGTGTGTTGATTCATTCAGCAGGAGAAATGACAGTTTAATGACAGTTTAATAACAGCTGAACAGATTTTTAACTCCCCCCACTCATACAAATTTCCAGTTTGACTAGAACAATTCCTGGTTTTAGAGATCTGGGAACAAGTGCTTGATGTCAAATAGTACATTGTAATTGAATCCAACAATGGGAAGGTCCACTTTATTTGGCAGCCCTTGGTTGGAGTGTCTGCAGACAGCCCTTGTTCTCTCCCACTTCACATAAACAGGATCTGACAAGTCATCCCTCTATTTCCCCAGTATCTGCCGTCTCTGCAGAGAGAAAACGAAGCATGAGATGACCCTAAGTGGGTGGTGGTGGGGCAAACAGAAGGATTGTGACTGCTCTGCTCTCCTTGGCATTGTTAAGGGTTATTCATAGTGATAGGCATGCCAGCTCTGGTCTTTGCTCTTCTGGGGACCCCAGAGAACAAAGCCCACCCTCGGAGCATGCCTCCCAATCCTAGTGCTTGGGGAACAGGGTGTTTAGGTAAGGACACCTCCCCCAAAGAGAACTGGATTTCTTCTTTCACTCCTTGGATAAGGCCATTCACCTTTGCCAACTTCAGGGTTCTGAACTCTGCTATACTGCTCTGAGCACAGCCCTGTGGGCCTGATCCTGATGCAAGGGCATATGAACAAGATTCTGTGTAATCCAGACTACTCATGAAGAGAAAGACCTAACCCTCCTTAGAGGGACTTTTAGAAAGAAGGCTGTCAGGGGTGTCAGCTTTTTTTTTGATGAGGAATGTGCATGCCTCTGCCTTCATGATGTGGGAAAGAAAGAAGTCCAAAGGGTTGTGAAATGAGGCCTTTGAAGAAAAGGCCAGAAACACCAGAGAAGGAGGACCTTGCTCCCTAGGAGTCCTGGAGTACTGAGCCACAAAGTACTTTCTGGGGGGTTAGAATTAAAATTTATTTTAATTTTTAAATTAAATGAATTTTAAAATTTATTTAAAATAGTTTACAATTTTACTATTTTTGCACGTGAACTTTATGTCCACTCTGTATATTGGATACTAGTATTCTGTCAGATATATGGGCTGCAAATAAGATCTCCCAATTTGTTGTTTGTATTTTTTTGTTTGTTTGTTTTAGAAATATCTTTATTTTATTTTTAAGAAACTACTAGTACAATTGGGGTGCCACATGAGCCTTCCTTGTTGTGATTTCAGGGTCTATCATTCTCATGCATGATTTATAACTTTTCTGCATAGTGTTGTTTGTATTTTTCTTCCTTTGTGATGCATTTTGATATCAAAGTTCTTAGTTTTAATTCAAATACATAAATTTTTCCCTTTTTTGTTTATACTGTTAAGAAGTCCTGTACTATTTTTGTGGAAGAAGTGATAACATGTCTGAGATTGCTTCACAATAATACAGTAGTGGGAAAGGAAGGGTAGAAATGCAGATGACACATTTTGAAGGTGAGTGATGGATACACATGCCTCATTGTACAGTTTCCTTTTCTCTTGTATATGTTTTAAAGTGTTCCTGAGAAGGACAAAAGAAAATACAAAGTAAGGATTCTGAGGTGATAAACATATTTTGTCTTCTAAAAGTTTTATTGATGGTTTTGTCTTTTAAATTATCTGACATTGAATTTTATTTATGTGGCAAATAGGGGCATTCAGGGTTTTTTTTTGTTTTTTTTTTTTGAGACAGAGCCTCAAGCTGTCACCCTGGGTAGAGTGCTATGGCGTCATAGCTCACAGCAGCCTCCAACTCCTGGGCTCAAGTGATTCTCCTGCCTCAGCTTCCCAAGTAGCTGGGACTACAAGTGCCCACCACAGTTCCCAGCTATTTTTTTATTTGTAGTTGTCATTGTTGTTTGGCAGGCCCAGGCTGGATTTGAACCTGCCAGCTCTGGTGTATGTGGCTTGGCGCCTTAGCCGCTTGAGCTATAGGCACTGAGCCAAGAATTCAGGTTCTTGTTTACACATGTTGGTTACTTGTTGTCTTAGCGTTGTTTATTGAATAGGCTATCCCATTCTGTCAAAAGTCAAGTCTCTGTATAGATGGGTTTGTTTCTGGGCTTAGTTCTATTGAATTTCTGATTATCCTAATGCCATTATTACACCATCCCAATTACCATAGCCTGTAATACTTGCTATCTGGTTGGAGCATATCTGCCCACATTATACAATGTGGCCATAAAGTTCGTGGGCAATTTAAGATAGTTACTCATGAACTTTATGGCCACCCTGTATTTCTGTAAGTGATCAAAGCTATTTTTGATCCTTTTCACTTTTACATACATTTTGTGATCCTGGAGATTTTGGTTAGAATTTTATTGACTCTATAGATCAGTCTGGAGAGAAAAATATCTTTAATGTTGAATGTACTCAAGAAAATGTTGTATTTCTCTATTGATTTGTCTTGAATGTCTTTCAGTAAACTTTAATTTTCTTTATAAAGATTTAATAGATCTTTTGTTAGATATATTACTAAACATTAGTATTTTGTTTTAGGGTGCTATTTTCTTTTTTGAGACAGTCTCACTATGTTGCCCTCGGTAGAGTGCTGTGGCGTCACAGTTCACAGCAACCTCAAACTCTTGGGCTTAAGCGATCCTTTTGCCTCAGCCTCCCAAGTAGCTAGGACTACAGGCACTCGTCACAACGCCCAGCTGTTATGTGTGTAGCTGGCCCAGGCCAGGTTCAAACCCGCCACTCTTGGTGTATATGGCTGGTGACATAACCATTGTGCTGTGGGCACCATGCTTTAGGGTGCTATTTTCAAGTTCACATTTTCTTAAATTGTATTTTCTAACTGTTTATGTATAGCATGCAAACTGTTTTTGTAAGTTAATTTTCTTTGCTCAATTCTTATTAATTTTCATAATCGATTTGTCTATTTGGGGGGTGATTATATCATCTGTAGTTCAGTATCTTCCTTTTTCACCCTCATCATCTACTGAACTGGCTGTGATTCAAAGTGCAGTATTTAATAAGAGATATTATGATGATGACTGTTCTTGTCTAGCTCATGATCTCAAGGAGAAGTCTAATGTCTCACCATCTTAACTTTTCACTCTTATCTCCCCCCACTTTTTCCAGATAAAGGAAATAGCCTTATTAAAGAGATTTAATCAGGGGAATGGTGTGCACAGGTGTGCATTTCATTGGCTGGGGCCACAGTATTGCAGAGGGGTTGGAGGTGAATAAAGGGAGGTGGGGTAGGAAGCTCTCCCAGTAGTAGTAGGGCAAGACATGGTTGTGACCATCGGGCTAAGCTCTCTATAGTGGGAGGTAGAGTACTAGGTAGATTTACAGGTTTGGGGGAGGTAGAATGAGCAGGTATTGATGTGTATACATGGAAGCTTAGTTAATAAAAGATTCAGGGGAAATGGCTCCCATATTTTTGACTTGAGCATCTCAGATGATGACACCATTAGTGAGATAGAGATGATTGGAGGAGAGGCAGGTTTGTAAGGAGGGTTTCAGACAAAATATATATATATATTTCTTTTTGCAAGAGTCTTACTCAAGTTGCCCTGGGGTTGAGTTCCATGGCATCATAGCTTACAGCAACCTCAAACTCTTGGGCTCAAGCAGTTCTTTTCCCTCAGCCTCCTGAGTAGCTGGGACTACAGGTGTCCTCAACAATGCCTGGCTATTTTTAGAGACAGGGTCTTGCTCTTGCTCAGGCTGGTCTTAACTCCTGAGCTCAAGCAGTCCACCCACCTGGGCCTCTCAGAGTGCTGGGATTATAGGTGTGAGCCACCACACCTGGCCCCTCATTTCAGACACAAGTTTTTGAGGCTCCTTCCAGGATCTAGGCATGGAGATGTGAAATAGTTGAATGTACAAATTGAAGCACAGTGAGGAGCCAACGCCAAGTCCTGGGTTGGGGCTTAGTTGGTTGATGTGTGAGGTTGGGGAGAGTCATGGTAATGGGTGTGGTGAGCTAAGAAGGCTGGAGACAGTGCCTCTTGGGCCAGGTTGAGGAAGAGCAGGAGGAGTGGTATGGTGCAGTGGGACTAGAGATGCTCTGATTGCTGTTACTGATAGTACTGAGTTCTGCTGAGAGGTTGAGCAGGATGAGGATGCTGCCTATTTAGAGAAATGTTAGCAGAACTATAAAGGGAAGGCTTCCTAAACCTTGTGCAGGTGCATTTGGTTGGCCCTCTACAAAGGGTAAGGAATCCCAAGAAAAAATAGTTTTTAAACTTTCCACCATCTTCAGTACTGAAAGACATAGAAGAGGGGAGGGCGCATAGGTGGCAAGTGTTGGTCGTCTAAACCTACCTGTGGTCATTTCCAAAAGGGGTGGCATTTGAAATGGGAGGAAGAATTAAACAGGTTTAACTTATGAGGATGATGACTAATAAGATGGGGAGGCTGAAGTGCACATGGGGTAGTTCTGGTGCACAGGTGGTGGTTTCACTATAGGGGCAGGGAAGCACCTGCTCTCATAGCAGGTAGTATCCTAATGCCTGGCCTCTAGAAAGTCTGGCCTATCCTAAGCAGTATTGGGTGATCACAGAGGGAGCAGACCAAGGACAGATATGTAGATAGCAAGACTGACTGTTCCTTCGCATGAGGACAGAAATTTGTTAAGAGGACCATATTGAAATAGGTGCTAATCACTAAGCAAAGAACAGATGCTACAAAATGACCAGCAAAGAGAGACCCTCTGGGGTAGCAACTGTTGGGTTCTTGGGAAGATGCAAACTCAAGAAAGAGTGGACACTCCTGACTCTAGCTCTCAGGTCAGCCTGCTCAGGAAAGGGAATTCATGTCAAGAAAATCACTGTGGCAAAGCTGAGGGAGAAATGGGAGTTATTCTGGCGTGGTAGTTCTGGGTTCTCACTATTGGGAGCATGGAGGGCATGTTCCTAATGATGGAGAAGAGCCCTTGTGCTGCATGAAGCTTGGACGTGCTGGTGTTCCCCTTGACTGTTGTCTGTAGGCTAGACAGCCTATGTCACCACAGCCCCTTAGCCCGGTGCTTTATAGAATGTGCTAACAATTATTTTGAAAATACAACTATATCTGTATAGTATATAAAGCATACCCCCAGAATCTGAGGAAAAGAGTAGCAAATATTTTACTCTTGGGACTGCAAACTAATACAACCTCTTTGGAAGGAAATATGGAGAATCCTCAAATCCTCATTTGATCCCACAAACCCACTACTGGGCATCTACCCAGAAGAAAAAATATAATTTTATTATAAAGACATTTACACTAGATTGTTCATTGCTGCTCAATTTACAGTCACCAAACTGTGGAAACAACTTAAATGCCCAACAACCGAGGAATGGATTAACAAACATTATTAAAAAAGATGGAGACTTTACATCTTTTATATTAACCTGGTTGCAGTTGGAACACATTCTTCTTAGTAAAGAATCACAAGAATGGAGAAGCAAGAATCCAGTGTACTCAATACTAACATGAAACCAGTAGACGATCTAATACATGCCCGTATAAGAGAAAAACTCAAATCAATTCAAGGTGGGGGCAGGGAAATGAGGGAGCAGGGAGAGGAGAGGAATGGGTGTGCTCCTACTTAATGGGCACAATGTTAGGGTATATGGCACACCTCTTGGAGGTGGGACACAATTATAAGAAGGACTCTATCTGACAAATGCAAACATTGTAACCTAATTCTTGTACCCTCAATTAATCTGAAACAATAATAAAAATAAAAATAAATTGACAATGAAAATGAGATAGTATGTAAAGAATGTTAACCACATGGTGATGGATCTTATGCTGACATGGTTAGGACCCTGAAGTCTGACTTGAGCCCAAAGCAGGCTCTCTGGAGCTTGAGGAATTGAGGCAGGGGTATAGTTTTTATGAGAAATCCATAGTGTACCTGAGACAACAGAGTTATCTTAGTAGAAGGGCCAAAGTATAGATGAAGGTTCTCTAGGAAAAAAGTAAAAGTGAAAGAGGTGATATGACTGTTGACACTGAACTCCCTAAGGGCTGGCACCTCCTGCAGAGGAGTGTGTCAGCCAGCAACAGGAACAGGACATTTTCAGGGCTGGTGGTGGTGGGAGGCTGGGAGGCTGCTTGATGACGTGCCTCTTTGCACTTAATAGTATGCCTGTGCAATTGCCCTGTCACTTCACATAAGTTTGCCTCAGTTCAGCTTACCAGTGACTTCAAAATAAAGGCCTGTTAACATTTTCTTTTAGGTTGTGCTTTTCTAAAATCCATGGGTGGACAGAAAGTAATTTGTCTTGTTTTATCATAAACTTATAAAACCACTTAGGGATGGCCACATGAGATTTATTATTCCTTTTTTTTGCTTTCTTGAACTTTCCTCAGTCACTACAAATACTTTTTTGCGGTTCAAATGCTGATTAATTGAACCAGGGAATTGAACACATTTAGATAAAATGTGCCACTTAAGACTCAGGCACCAAGTGATTTGAATGATGCTATACCCGTTGTTGTTTACTCTGTGTATCCACATTTAGGGATAAAAACGATTTAGATAGCGAAGTGTGCTTAATGTAAGTACCAACCCAATTCACTGGTGACACACTGTTCTTGTGTCACCAGTGAAGCAGTTGGTAAAACAATCCTTTTTATTGTTGAGCTGCTTTAGTTCTTAGAAAGTTCTTGTTTATATTGACTTGAAATAGGCTTTCCTCATTTAAGTTTTTCTGTTGTTGCCAGCTCTTTCAGGAGCCACACAAAATGTGCTCAATCACTTAGTTCATAATCTTACTTTTTATGGTCCTTATAGTGAGCCTTCTTCAAGCTAATTTTTTCAGGTTTTGCACCCTTCTGCCACCAGGCTTTTTCTCTTGGCTGCTGGCCTGTGCCTCTTCCCATGGGATCTTGCCAGTGCCACAGGCTTTAGGCTTATGTCAGTCTTGGCTGTTAGCTCCTGGGAATTGGTGTTCAGCCCTCTGCCTCTTGGGCACTGACCTTGTACCTGGTCTAAGGCCCCCTCAGCCTGCCTGACTTGCTCCATTAGGCCTCCTCTTCCTGCAGGACAGACAGACTGTCCCCTTATCTTTCCACTGCGCTCAAGGACCCTTCCCTGCCTTTATGGAAATCCCTCTGTAGTTTAATAGGAACAGATTACATGAAAGTTTCCTTCCATTAACTTTGCGTGTTGTATAGAATATTGACATTCAGTAAATGAATCCATGTAATCATGTTTAAAATCATTGGAAAATTTTGCCTTTTTGGGGGCAAGCATTAAAAAGTAATGATGGTGGCTCAGCGCCTGTGGCTCAAACGGCTAAGGTGCCAGCCACATACACCTGAGCTGGTAGGTTCGAATCCAGCCCTGGCCCGCCAAACAACAATGACGGCTGCAACCAAAAAAATAGCTGGGCCTTGTGGCGGGTGCCTGTAGTCCCAGCTACTTGGGAGGCAGAGGCAGGAGAATCGCTTGAGCCCAGGAGTTAGAGGTTGGAGGTTGCTATGAGCTGTGATGCCATGGCACTCTACCCAGGGCAAGAGCTTGAGGCTCTGTCTTGAAAAAAAAAAAAAAAAAAAAAAGTAATGGTGGTGGTAGGGATTATATTGATTTACTTAATCTTCTAATAAAAATTTTCAAGGCTGGGCGGCGCCTGTGGCTCAGTTGGTAAGGCGCCGGCCCCATATACGGAGGGTGGCGGGTTCAAACCCGGCCCTGGCCAAACTGCAACCAAAAAATAGCCGGGCGTTGTGGTGAGCGCCTATAGTCCCAGCTACTCGGGAGGCTGAGGCAAGAGAATCTCTTAAGCCCAGGAGTTGGAGGTTGCTGTGAGCTGTGTGAGGCCATGGCACTCTACCGAGGGCCATAAAGTGAGACTCAGTCTCTACAAAAAAAAAAAAAAATTTTCAAGGCTGTATTTTTGGGTTGACACTATAAAAGTGTATACCAATACCTTTGTATATTACAGAATTTTTTTTATAAAGTACTATTTTTTTCTTTTGTTTAATGTAAGATCTTAGCAATAATATATGGAGCACTAGATGAGCATTTGTTAGGTTGGGCTGAGAAAGGGACAAGAGTGAGGCTGACTGGTTCTAAGTAGATGTTCTAGTTTAACGTTCCTTTAAAAAAATTATCTTACTTTAATTTGGAGTAAAAGCTAGACAGCTTCATTAGGTGTAGGTGAGTCAGGGAAGTAGGTAACTCAACAGCATTTCTTATATACTGGGGTAAAAGATCAACACAGCATAGCTCAGGGACTGCAAAGCATGTTTCATTTTTCTTCATTCTTAAAGAAGTTATTAATACAGTACAACCTCCATAGTTGACCACCTCCCTGTATTGACCCCCTCCTTAAGTTGACCTCATTTTCATAGAACAGACATGTATTACATGTATGTATCAGTACAGTGGGCCTAGTTCTTTATGTTGACAACCTCTGTTGACCAGTTTGTTACAGTCCCTTGGGCAGTCAATTTATAGAGGTTCTACTGTGATTTTAATAATATTTTAAAATTGTAGATTTTTTTTGGTATAGTAATTAAACATTTTTCTGCATTTTTTCCTCCAATCTTTTTTTGCCTTGAATCTGCATACTTTTCTAACAAAAACCTACCTCTCTAATAGTGTTTGTCAAAGTAAGAGAATTAGGAACTAGTGGTGTTGATCTCTATCTGTAAGCCCAGTGCCTCTTTTGAGAAAGATGGTCTTGTAGAAAAGACAGACAGTGGTTCTGCTCAGCTGCACTTGGGCATAAAGAACAAGAACTGATTTAGAAGAAGGCCTCTAGTCTGCAGAGCAGGCCCTGCATTATTAGGCATTTCTGCAGCCTTCAGAAAAATATAGATAAGTTAATTCACTTACTGGACTAAGTTATAATAGAATAGTGACTTGCTCTGTGGATTTACGAAGGTTTGAGGTGAATGTTTGAAATGTGTTTTTAGCGATTATTTTTTTTCCTTCGAATTCTTTGGTTTATGAAAGAAAACTTGTATTTTCCACAAAGTTTTTTTTTTTTTTTCCTTTTGAGACAGAGCCTCAAGCTGTTGCCCTGGGTAGAGTGCTGTGGCATCATAGCTCACAGCAACCTCCAACTCCTGGGCTCAAGTGATTCTCTTGCCTCAGCCTCCCAAGTAGCTGGGACTACAGGCGCCCGCCACACGCCTGGCCATTTTTTGGTTGTAGCTGTCGTTGTTTGGTGGGCCCAGGCTGGATTTGAACCTGCAGCTCTCGTGTATGTGTCTGGCGCTTTACCAGCTTGAGCTACAGGCACTAAGCCTTCCACAAAGTTTTTTTAACATATAAAGGCCAAAAATAGAATGAAACAAAAATGAGCATATTTACTTGAATGCTGTTGCCACATAATTGATGAGCCCAGCCTTTTATTTTAATTATTCAAAAGTTAGGTATGGAAGGCCAGCCATAAAACATTGTAAGCTAGACCTTTTACAGTGATTTAAATAATAATATTAGTGCCTGAATGGATTTTATAGTATTCCTTGGTCCACATCTAGCTATAATTCAGAATCACTTGAGAACAGATCTTTAACAATTCTGGCAACTTTTATCTCACAGTTGCAGATCTAGTAGGCGTATTATTTGATTGGAAACACCACCTTGTGTGCATGCTTATGTGGGGGTGTGTGTGTGAGAGAGCACGCTGTGTGCATACCCTTCAGAGGCATGGATATAGTTGACTTGTTCAGTCAAGAACATATCCTTGTGTGTTCATGTGTGTGTGTGTGATGTGAGTGTGCCTGTGAGCACACACGTCAGTCTCAGTGTTCCCAGCTACTTGTACTGCAGTTTTATTTGTTCAGTACAAAGGTGGAAGTTGTGCCAAGTTTTTTTTTTTTTTTTTTTTAGTGAAAACCAGAATCAAAAGCCTGTAGTATTTCAGAGCCTGAGAGCTGAGGGCTTGGAGTTAGGAACTTCAGATAAATCGTAGCTTTTCAGGTTTGTGGATCTTCATCTGGGACAGAAGGAATGGGCAATGATCTGTGTTATACTGTTAGCCTCTGGGCTGTGCCTTTGCTTTCAGGAGGCCAGAGACCAGGACAGTGTTTGCACCCTTGGTTTATTATGCTTGAACTGTCTTAGTGAGTTCAGCATGAAAGTTTGTTTTCAGAGAATGAGAGAGAAGGCTTGGGGGAATTTTTATGTATTTAGCTTATTTTGACAAATAGATAGTATGAGAGGTGGTGGTTTGTGGGTTGAGTTCCTCTTGCCTAATGTCCAGATTCAGAGGTTGGAGAAGCACCCCTACTGCTTAAAGAAGGAAATTGGAGCTTAGGAACCACATACATGGTTCCTCCAATTCCAGTTGGAGCTCAGGAACCACATACATGGTGGTTCCTGAGCTTTCTCCCTTTCCTTAGACCTCTGAGGCCAACCAAACTGTGGAAGTGCAGAGGCTTCAGGCCCTACCTTGTGTCATTGCTTTAGGTTAGCCTTTCTCCTCATTTTAATGTCATTCTTCAGCCTTTCCTCTACATGGCTTTCTGTCCCCAAATGGAATTACTTACTTTCATGGGAGTAGTGACTAGCACACATACCAATGTACTATCAGAACAGATTTATGAAGTCATGTTTTAAGAGAACACAGAATTCTAAGTTACTGATCCTATAATGCATGCTAAAATGTGTAACCTAATAATAATTTTGCTTGACAATTAAAAACAACCCAAAATTATAGGCAGCGACTATCATACTTTAGTTTTTATATTTAAAACTTTATAATTAGCTAAGAACCTAATTTTAGTTGTGAAATAGTTTAAATAGAAAAATATTTCTCTTGCTTTACAAATGTAAGAGACTACTCTGTCCCTTTTCTGTTTCTTTCATGCCTGCCAGGACTTCTGGTTTTGCTGAGTTCTCAGGTTAGGAGCAGTAGTGAGCAGAGACTGAGTTACAGAGATCGCTCATCAGGTTAAACACAGAGGGACAGATGAGGGCATTCAGGAAATGCACAAAAGAAAAACACTGTCAAAAGTTCACTGAAAAATCTAGAAAGTTAAAATTCTAGCCTTAGTGTAGAAAATTGATCATTATAAAATTAAGTATTAATGTTAACCACTAAAGATTTCTCAGAAGTGGGACTGATGGTGGTGTCAGTGTCTGAGGACCTATAGGCCAGCCCCAAGATGTCCTGGGGAAATGGTATCCTGTTCAGTGATTTTTATAATTTTCTTCCTGTGTTGATGAACAGCCAGACCTGGTCCGTTTGGAATGCCTGGGATGGTGCCACCGCACGTTCCTCCTCAGATGCTCAACATTCCACAAACCTCTCTGCAAGCAAAGCCCGTGGTAAGAGGTTCTCTATGTGGGTGGGGTGGTGGGCCTCAGATATGGCCCACTCATTAAGTTTTAATGAATACTAAAATAATTTTTTAAACTCTTGAATTGATATGGGAAATAGATAACAGTGTTTTTTACCTTAAAAAAATTAACCTGAAAAAAAATCAACATAGACTTGAGTCATGTCCTGCCTGCAGCATGAATGTGACCCGTGCTCTTTGTTTCAGGCCCCACAGGTGCCCAGCCCAGGGGGTGCCCCGGGCCAGGGTCCATACCCATACAGCCTCGCTGAGCCAGCTCTTACTTTGGACACGAGTGGGAAGAATCTGACGGAGCAGAACAACTACAGCAACATTCCTCATGAAGGGAAACACACACCACTGTATGAGCGGTCCTCGCCCATCAACCCAGCCCAGAGCAGCAGCCCCAATCACGTGGATTCTGCCTACTTCCCTGGCTCTTCTACGTCATCATCTTCAGACAATGATGAGGGCGGTGGAGGAGCGACAAAGTGAGTAGTTGCAGTTTCTGAGTGCTCCTCAGGCGCATAATGACCTGGGAAGCTGCCTCTTGGCCCTACTAGCCACACAGGTATTTTTCGCAAACATGCAGTTTGTTACCGGTAGGTGAATGTTCCTATAAGTTGCTGAATTTAGGAAGAGAAGAAATTCAGAGTTCCTTTGATCCAGGAGCCAAGAGGTTAATTTTGTGTGTGTGTGGGGTTATGTGTGAGGAGGAGTAGCACTATATCAGATAAATCTTCCCATGTCTTTTTTTTTCCAAACAGAGTCTCATTGTGTTGTCCTTGGTAGAGTGCTGTGGCGTCACAGCTCAAGGCAACTTCAAAGTCTTGGGCTTAAGCGATTCTCTTACCTCAGCCTCCCAAGTAGTTGGGACTATAGGCACCTGCCGCAACGCCTGGGTATTTTTTTGTTGTTGTAGTTGTCATTGTTGTTTGGTAGGCACCGGCTGGGTGGCTGACACCTTAGCTGCTGAGGTACAGGTGCTGAGCCCCTCCCATGTCTTGATCATCACACAAACCAGTTCTTCTTAAACTCCTATCTGGAAAGGGTCCTGCAGTTGCAGGTCATGGGGCTGGGAAGATGCAGATTTTAAGTCATGGAAACCTCAAAGAACAGATCTATTTGTCCTCCCTCTGTGCTCAGACCAGGGTCCTTGGGCATGAAGGAGAGGGGAGGAATAGATCTGTTCTTTGAGTTTCCCCCCAACGTTAACCTCTTGGCTCTGAACTTTTTCTCTTCCTAAATCCAGAAACTTACAGGAACATTCTTGAAGTAACACTGTTTGCCCAACCCAAACCGTGGAAAGCTGGTTAGACAAAAGACAGAATTCTTCCTTTCAAGGAGTGTTTTTAAACAGTGTGCTTCCCTGAACAGATAAATTTACAAAACATATAATTGGTTAAAATCTGACTGGGGAAACCTTAAGTGGGCACTTCCCCTCCCTTAAACTGTCTTGTGTTTCAAAAAGAAAGGAAATGTCTTTCTCCTGTAAGTCTGAGTCTCCTTTTCCTTAGTTTGAACTTAACTTTACAGGGTAGGTAACCACAGGTGATTGGTGTTATATCAATTTCTGATATAAGAAATCTAAGAGATGTAGTTTTCAGTCTCTATACAAGTTCTTACTGGTGTGTCACTGGAAGCAAAGTGATTTTTCCTCTTTGCCCTTTGTCTGTAGAACAGACCTAGAGTAGCAGTTAGTGAAGAGTTCACTGTCACCCAGCAATTGCACACCCAGTAGGTATAGCAGAAAAGCATAAAGTTCATAAATGTGCTGTATATATAATCCTAAAACTCTGAAGTGAAGAACTGTAATTTTAGTATTCAAAATTTTAAATCTCTAGCAAGTTAATATATTTAGGACCTATTGAATCAGAAACACTGGATTGGGCCCCAGAAACCTGCATTTTAAATAAGCACCCTAGTTGAGTCTTAAGCACACTGAAGTCTGAGAACAATTGATAGATGATCTTATAAATCTTTCCACTCTAGAATTGTAAGGCACTGTGCATTTTCTTTTAAAATTTGATTCATGCCAGTAAGACCAACGTATTTGTATATCTAGGTTCATCTTAATAAGAAATATTCTTTCCAAATTCTGAAACTTAGGTAGTAATAAGATTTAAAAAACAAAAAACAAAAAAAAAAAAAAAAAGGAAGCTTTATGACTCAAAAAGTTAAGGGCTGGTGACAAAGATAATAGCACCCAGGTTGAGGTGCTGACTTGGGGAGCATGGGTAGAGACCATAGCACATCTCAGTGGAGGCTGTCCTGTTACTTGGGAGGAGGGTTCAGTAGAAAGCACTGCTCATTTAATTTGATATGTTGTCCTTGTTAGAACGAGAGCTGCATTTGGAGTATGTAGGATTGAGGATTTCCTCTCTGTCTTTGTTTATTCAGCTTTTACCTATTTGTAAAGGTTCTCTCTGTTCATCTTTTCCTAGCTCCTAGGGATCCTTTCTCTCTTTGAACTCTAGCAGCACCAATTTGTCTCAATCCCTGATATGATGTTTTTACTGTGTTGTCTGGAGATGCGTCTTGTTTCTGCAACCAGAATTTGATCTGCTTGATATCTTAGTGTTTTGCCATCCTTGCACTATGAAGTGTCATGAGGAAGGCAGGGTACATAGACAGTCTGGAACAAAAAGATTGGATTCAAGCCATGTGACTTAGCAATGACTCAATTTCCTTGAATCTGCTTCTACTTTTATTATAATAAAGAAGAGAGAGATATCTTAGAATTAAGATGCAGGAAGGCAAAGGAGACAAGAGTGCTTATTCTGAAGATTCTGGGGGCAGAAACTAGGTAGCATTTGACTTGGGGTCAGACCCTTAATTAAGAGCATCCTTTGCTTATGGCAGGTGTGGTGGCACAACTTGGATTTATGTATGTGGCATGGTGCTAAGAAAGGATGGTGTTCATGATTTTTAGCAAGGATTCTAGCCTGGTGAATGCTAGAATGTATGTAGTATATTGTGTGCAACTTGAGTCTGTACATAAGAAAATAGAGAATTGCTTTTGTAGTTTATAAAATAACTCAGTAGGGGTAATAATTTAGGACGGGGTATACATTTTTCTTTTCTCTGCCACACATTAGAACAACAGCTCTCAACCTGTGGGTCACAACCCCTTTGTAACAATGAAAATACACCCTGCATATCAGATATTTACATTACGATTTATAACAGTAGCAAAATTACAGTTATGAAGTAGCAACGAAAACAATTTTATGGTTGGAGGAGTCACCACAACGTGAGGAACTGTATTAAAGGGTCGTGGCATTAGGAGGCATTAGGAAGGTTGAGAACCACTACATTAGAAGAATGCGAGTTATCTGTAGCCACACATTAAATACACAGACACTAACAAAAGCTGATTTGTAAAGACCTATGCCTACTTTTTGTAGATAAGCTATCTACAAAAGTCATAGATAAGCTAAAAAAAGGTCTTCAGAAAATTGGCATGCAGCCTCAGGTTGTATACACCTGATTTTAGGACTTAGTTTACCTTAAGTTAGGACTTTAATTAGGACCCTGGGACCTTCATTGTCCTTTTAGGATGGTCCTTTTGGAGAGGAAATTATCCATGAATTTAACCAAGAAGTATTTGAGCACTTAACTGTTCACTAGTGAAAGACAATGGATGGCACAGATAAGGTCTGTGCTCAGCACTTGTGTTCTGATAGAAAACAGTCTGTAAGCAGTAGATAAACCAACCTTGACGATGATGAGTGTGTGAAGAAAACATGCAGAAGAGTGACTGGAACAGGGAGCACTGGAAATGGGAATGGTGGGAAGGCTGAGCAGAAGAAAGTGAGAAGAGCTGATGCACTGAGGTGTGATGCCTGGAAGGGCTGTGCATTGCAGAATTGCATGTCTTCTGGTGCCATGAATACCATCCAGAGTGTGCTTAGAGTAGCCCTGGTGTTTCTTAAGAAATGAGTGTTTTCTCATCTTGATGGCATTTGCCCTTTGAACAAATAGGTCTCTGGACAGACAGACCATTCAGCTGGTGGGAATTTATGGATATTGAACTTCACGGTCTGGTCTTTTTTTTTTTTTTTTTGTAGAGACAGAGTCTCACTGTAGCGCCCTCAGGTAGAGTGCTGTGGCGTCACATGGCTCACAGCAACCTCTAACTCTTGGGCTTACACGATTCTCTTGCCTCAGCCTCCCAAGCAGCTGGGACTACAGGCGCCCGTCACAGCGCCCGGCTATTTTTTTTTTGGTTGTTGCAGTTTGGCTGGGGCTGGGTTTGAACCCGCCACCCTCGGCATATGGGGCTGGCGCCCTACTCACTGAGCCACAGGCGCCGCTCAGGGTCTGGTCTTAATGTCAACGAATTGACAGTAAAAATGTTTATAATTTCTAAACCACAGAATAGCAGAGGGGATAGGCCTTTAAGATGCCCAGCAAGGCGTGCTGCCATCCATTACTTTCTTGCCATCCAGCCCAGACTCAGGATTGCATGGGGCATGGTCCCAAGGTGGGTCTGGGTAGTCATTTGCCAAGGTTGCTCAATAAGTACTCACTTATATCTGTGATGGAAAACAAATAGTCATTTTCTACAGTTAAAAAATGTATTTTACAGTAAATGTTCAGTGGTACCACAAGGAAGCAATAAGCCAAATTCAGAATGTGGGACAATCTGCAAAGTAAGTGGCCTAGTTTCCCCACAGTAACTCAGTGGCTTTTTTCTAAAGGGTAGTGATTATGGGTGATGGGGACTGTTACAGAATAAAATAGAAAACCATAAAAGCACCCTACGAATTAAAAACGTAAGCATTATAAGTGGTAAAAGGTATAAATGTGCCAGGTGTGGTGCCTGCAGTTCCAGCCACTTGAGAGGCTGAGGTAGGAGGAGGTTCACTCAAGCCAAGGAACTTGAGGCTCCCATGTGCTCTGATTAGTTGAATAGCCACTGCACTCTAGGCTGGGCAACATAGTATGACCCTGTCTCTTTAAAAAAAAAAAAAAAAAGCATAAATATGCAATTCATAGAAGAAACACAGATACCAATAAACAAAAAGTTGTTCCCCCTCACTGAGAAAATCAAAAGAATACAACTTAAGACATAACAAGACATCTTTTATTAAAAATCTATACAATTCTATACAACTGTCAAACGTTTGTTTATAAAGATAATATGTGGTGGGGAACATAGATAGAGCTGGTAGGTCCTGGTTTTTATCCTCATCATTGCTGGTTGTCACCATGACCCATAGGTGTCTGAGAACCATGGTGCTCTTCGTGGATATTTGCTGGGTACCTGTAGGAAGGCAGGTGTGTGGTGTGTCACAGCAACATTGGTTAGATGTGTGTGCCCTCTTCCATCCTCATCCTGTCATCAAGGACTGTCCGCATGGAGCATCATACCTCACTACAGAGAATGTTCTTAGGTAACCCCAAATCTATGAGGAGGTATCTGCACAGATGGCAACAGATCTGGAAGTGTTCTTGGCCAATCGTGAGAGGCTGGTGGGGGTAGCCTTCACTGGGTGCATTTGGCAGGCTGTCCTGTGTTTTTTCTACTTCTTTTTGTCATTTTCTTTAATACCTATCCAGCCTTTAGTTTCTTCAGTTAGGAGAGTTGTTCCACTGTACTGTTGGATTGGGCGTCGTGGACTGTTTGTTACTCTTTCTTTAGAATTTTTGAAAAATCTGTGTTAGATGAGGAGTTCTTAGAATATGAGAAGACTTCTTGCCACACTGCTGTGGCTGCCTGAGATATTTTTCCAACAAAGATTAGAGATGAGCTTTTTGGGAGCTTAGTCCTGAGTTTAATTGGCTCCTTGGCAGAAGCACAACACTCTTCTTTCTAGCAGTGTCTTTGTCCCTTATTAGAGAAGTGGGCTGGTGCCCTGGGCAGTGATTGGAACTGGCTGGTTGTTTTGGCCCATAATGGTTGGTTTGGCAATAAAATAAGAAGAAATGTGCTGTTTTATAACTAAATATTTCATGATTTTCTCTCATGCCTTTTGTTAAAGCAGCATCAGCATATGCTTCTTTCTTTATTCTTGGTTAAAAATTTTAAAATGAAGGTGACATTCTTGTTTTTCTTCCTTTCCTGGCCTCTGTCAGATCTTTGTAATCCTGTTTTGTTGAATTAAGAATTAACAGTTGAGGCTCAGCACCTGTAGCATGGTGGTTACAGCACCAGCCACATATACCGAGGGTGGCGGGTTCGAACCCAGCCCAGGCCAGCTAAACAACAATGACAACTGCAACAAAAAATAGCCAGCTGTTGTGGCAGGCCCCTGTGGTCCCAGCTACTTGGGAAGCTAAGGCAAGAGAATTGCTTAAGCCTAAGGGTTTGAGGTTGCTATGAGCTGTGACGTCACAGCACTCTACCGAGGGCAACATAGTAAGACTCTGTCTTCCCCTCAAAAGAATTAAAAGTTGAATCCTTGTGGAGGTGTTATTTTATAATATTTTCATAGATTCGTTTGGATAGGTAGAATTAGAATCAAATCTGAGGTTGCCTAAATTAAAGTTTTTAATTTTTTCTATTATATCTTTTTTCTAATCTTGATACAAAGTTACATAGAATTCAAACATTGCAAATTACTGTATAAGGAATCTCCCAAGATTCTACCTCTGGAGCAGTAACTATATTCAAAAGATTGGTGAATATTCAAGCATCTTATTTTTCTCTGCATATACTAAAATTTATAATAACGGTATCTTAGGGACAGCCGTCATTTTCCTTTTCTTTTATACTTTACATACTTATTAAAGTAATAATAAACATGAAGTATAAATATGTATATATACTTAATAAGTATAACTATATATATACACATTTCATTGTTTTGGGGGTTTTTTTTTGAACATTATTACTGACATTTTAGAAGGGATAGATAAGGCCAGATGTGAGGTGGCTCATGCCTGTAATCCCAGCACTCTGGGAGGCCTACTTGAGGAGGCTGAGACGAGAGTATCTCTTGAGCCCAAGAGTTTGAAGTTGCTATGAGCTATGATGCTATGGCACTCTACCAAGGGCAACAAACTGAGACTCTTATCTCAAAAAAAAAAAGAATGGATAGGGCTCAAAAGGAGTAGGGTGCTGGCCCCATGTGCTGGAGGTAGTGGGTTCAAACCCAGCCCTGGCTAAAAAACTGTAAAAAAAAAAAAAAAAAAGAATGGATAGATAAAAGTTTTATTCAGATAGAAAACTAACTTTTATCAGCTTTGTAACTTTATTTGTATAGATTTGTTTCATTTTCTTAAATATTTATACAGTAGTAGAACCTCCATAATTGATCACCTCCCTACATTGACTACCTTCTTAAGTTGACCTCATTTTCATAGACCAGACATGTACTACATGTATGTATCGATTTAGTAAGTCTAGTTCCTTATGTTGATCACCTCTGTATGTTGACCAGTTTGTTACAGTCCTTGGGTGGTCAGCTTACAGAGGTTCTACTGTTCATGTATCTTAAGTGGAGAGAAGGCTCAACACAGTAGAATATCTTGACTGATTAAATGAGACAGAGTCTTGGTTGCCCAGGCTAGAGTGCAGTGGCATCATCATAACTCATTGCAACCTCAAACTCCTGTGCTTAAATAATCTTGCTGCCTCAGCCTCCTGAGTAGCTGGGACTACAGGTGTACACCACCACTTCTGATTAGTTTTACTATTTATTTATTTTTCTAGACACAGGATCTTACTTTTGCTCTGGAAGTTCTGGTCTCAACTGACCCTCTTCCCTCAGCCTCCCAAAGTACTAGTATTATAGGTGTGAGTCACCGCACCCAACCATCGATATTTATTTTGATATGCAGTGTTAGGGTGGCATTTCTTGCTTGAGCTTTGCAGTCCATCTCCCCTGTTAATGGGTGCTAATGACATGTGAGTCCCTGTAGGATCATATGTGCTGGACTGTGAAAGATGAACCGCAGAAAGACAGGCATCTAAATGACCCTGTGAGTAGTGCTGAGTCTCCACTGTTATCAAGGACTGTTTCTCTCAGATTCTCATGGCAAGTTTTTGCAGGTGTGGTTGTGTGGTCTCAGGCTTGTTGAATCTTGGGGCATTCTATTGTGGATAGGAGGTTTGCTGAGCTATTTATGAATTAAGCTGATGAGTAAATATAATAAATAGTAGCTATCACTGTTATTTAAAAATTAACTATTAATTTCCTCTTTATAATAATATATTTTCTCCAATTTTAATATCAGGTATACCGAGATCAAGTAGAATGATTTTGAAGTATTTCTTCTTTTTCTATTGTCTATCAGATTTGGCATGATCTGTTTTTCGAAATTATCTTTTACTTTTATTTATAAATATTAGTTGTCTATTTTTTGAGACTTAAAAAAAATAAGTTAACTGATGACTCCATACTGAATCTCAGAGTCAAAGCGTTCTATAATAGACATACTCTTATTTGACAACATGAATGTTACTTTTTTTGCATCATTATTATTGTTATTGCTTAATATTTCAATGTAGCAATTCCTTTTCTGATTGTATTTATGTTCGTTCATTCTTTATGAGGTTTTTTTTTCTAGTCCTTATCTGAAACATTGTTATTGTTATTAAATTTTAAGCCTTTTTAATTTTGTGAAGGCAAAAAAATGGAAACCTAATAAATACATATGTATGTGAAAATTAAAAAAAAATTAGAATGAAGAGGGCATTTCTGCTGCCCCCGCAATCTGGAAATAAATATCAAAAGAAACGGCCAAAAAAAAAAAAAAACTATTGGTAGAATGTAAAACCAAAATGCTGATCTTGGTCTTTAATGTAAAATAGTTAAGAATTTCATTCAGCTTTGTTTAGCCTAGTATCCTAGGAAATATGCTGCTGACATCTTTTTTCCTTTACAATGGTGCTGATGTTTTTCTTGTGCTTTTGAGTCCTACCAGACACCACTTCAAAAGAAACCTTGTGTTTTGCAAAGAGACTTCCATATTACCTTGCTCTGGGATCCTGCGGCACAGACAGGCTGAGGGAAAGTTTTTCTTTCAGATTATTACATTATTGTGCCAGGCAAATATCTACATTTATATATTTGGGCTTGTAAACACATGGTAACATTTGTAAGGCCTTCTGTTAAAAAGGATTCTAATTGTTATGTGTCAGCAAAAATTAATCATGATCTGCGCCATGATAGTAGGAGTCTATTAATATGTAAGTCTAGCTACCCACCGGCTTATGCAGACATTTTGTATTGATCAGGACAGATCTGTGGCTCACAGGTGTCTCTGAACTCCCATTCACAGGCTGTTAAGAGGACAGTTCAGTGACCAGTTGTAAGGGCACTTGCTCTTCTGAGGTCTGGACAAGCGGGTGATGAAAGCTTGAGCCATTGTCTGACTGTCTGATGGAAAAACACTTTTTTTACCCCCAACCTTTCCCATTACATGAAGGGACCTGAATGTGTGACTTTAGCTTAATTAGGTGCACGAAGAGAATAGGCCTGTTAACTGTCTTATCTCTTGCAGTTTCTCTGGTGGGGTAACTCAGATAATTATGCTTCTATAGAATGTCACCTGGCCAGGTCTGGGTCCTGTGTTAGAACTCCAAACACCTGTTGCTTGAGGCTGAGTTCTCCTGCTGCCCTCCAGCACTGTGGCCCACACCCTCCTTTCACGTCCTGGCTGTTCTGGTCTTAACACTTTGAGTTGGGAAGCAGATAGAAATGAAAACTTTACACACATCAGGTATTTCTACTGTGAATTTGATCTTTTACCTTTGTAAATTTAATAATTTTTTTCTTTCATTTTGGTTTTGTTTTTCTCTGATCTAAAAGGAAAAGCTGAAAGTTAATTCATCTTTTATTCAATGTTCTCTTCTTTTTCTGCTCTACAAAGGAAAATTCTGTACCCTGGCAGTCAGAATACTATTGACACGTCAGTATATAGGTGTAAATGAGCACCAATGTATTTCTATCTTAACATCACCAACCTGCTGTCTAGAAAAATGTGGAGAAGAAATTATTCAGTGACTAGAATGGTTTACTGTCTTTGACAGGCTTTCATGCAGAAAAAGCTCCAAGTGTTCTAGTGAATTGACACCTTGCAGCATATCTCTGGAAAGCTCCATCATGTAGTGCTGGGCCTCACCCTGCTGCTGTGGCTGGATTGCCAGAGCTGTTCTTTTCTGTTGCTTGCTGTGCTCTTGCTCACTCTTGTTTTTGTGAACCCTCTGTTGGCCTGGCTCTCCAGTGATAGCATGTGGTAATAGTTTGGAATAACGGGTCTGGATTTGAATCCAGTTACTTTTTTGTGACTCTGGGTATATTTTCTTCTCTCTGACCCCGAATTTTATCATCAAAGATTTGAATAGTGGGGGTGTAGATGAGAGTCTGTGAGAGCACAAAAGGATTTCACAGAGTGCCTAGTCCAGAGTCTACTTCCCTGTATCAAGGGCGTCACAGCACAGTGGAGTCAGTGAAGTGTCTGGTTTAAGTGGTTCTTAGTATAAATTTAAGGTATTATTAGCTGTATAAATGAAACATAAATATACATGGAAGTATTCTGAAATTCAATCTAGTCTTCAAAGCAAGGCATTTGTTATATTCAGTTAGAAAGTAAAACGATTGACCCGTGCTGGCATTTCTTGTGGCCAGCATTGGGGATCCATATGGTGGCTGTGTCCTGCCAACCCTGCTATCTATAGGACAACACATTTTACATTTGCCTGGGGTCGTGATAAACCACCCATTTTATCTGGTGACCCATATGCACAGTGAACAAAGAATTTATTCTGGTGTGCTCTATTTCAGTTTTCTAAAGTGCTCATTAAACTCACTAAATTGTTTTCCCAGTCTACTAATGGGTAACAGCATGATTTTTAAAAAATGCTGATTGAAATTCCTTATTCTGACATTTGAGATGCTCTTTGTCTGATTTGCTCATCTCTTTTCCCCACCCTATTTTTGCATTAACTCCTTGTTCTCTGAACTCACCGAATCCATTTTTCTTCCTTTGCTGAGAATATACCTTCTTTGCTTTTCAGATTTCCTGGTGTGAGTCATCTCCAGCCTTAGCTCTAATGCCCCCTTTCCATGAATAGGTTGGAGTACCTTTGTCACCTTACATTTATTTGTAAGTTATGGGTAGCATTTGATTCAGATAACATTTAATCTTATATTACCTTATAATTGTCAATTAAATGATGTGATTCTTTATCTTGCTTCTCTGTGATGATTGAAAGCTACTTCAAGACAAGGCCTGCCTTTTTTCTTCTGCACCCTCTGTGGCACTAAGCACATCACAGACCATTTTTAAACTGGTGACTCCGAAGTTAGGTTTCTTTGCCATAGTCAGTGCTGATCACTTACCCTCTTGAGGCAGGAAGAAATATTTCTATATTAGAATTATTTCTAGATAACTTTGTTTTGGAGGGGTATGAAATTAGGAAAGCATGAAAAGTATCATGAATTTGTAGACTTAGTTTGGGCCCTTCTTGTATCATTGTGAACTTGTTTGGGAAAGTGGGCGACAATAATCATGTTCATTTTATGTTCAGCCATATCAGCGGGAACAAGATTGGCTGGGAGAAGACAGGAAGTCACCCAGAGCCTCAGGCACGGGGAGACCCAGGAGACCAAACAAAGGTAGCAAGTTTATGCCTTCTATTCTTTAAATTCTGACTCTTTAAGCATGTTGGATTAGTGATCAATTTAAAGAAAAATCCTTTCTCTCTTTAAAGCATGTGTTATAAACTTTTAATAAAGGGGATGAAAAGTGGGGAGTAAGAGATCAGAGGTGTGTCCTGGCCACCCTGTCTCTGGGTGTGGCGGGCCCTTGGTACACATCTTTCCCCAGTTGTCTGCTTGCTACATTATCTCGGACAAGGTACTTAGAGCCTTTCTGAACCTTCATTTCTTATAGGGTTTTTGTGAAGATGAATAGAAAAAGAAGCTAGGATATGTACATTAAAAATTGAAATAAGCCGAATTCCATTTTCTCCTTTTTTCCTATTTCTACCTGTTAATGGTAATCTTTAGAAATATCTTTTTACTTTGCAAAGCTGTGTCTGCCACATGTAATCACCAAAAAGGACCAGGTCTCCTGGTTGGTTTGTACTTAAGATCTTCTGAATATCAGAAATTTCCCTAGTACTCCAATAATCTTACTATTGAATGAGTATACTATAAATAAGCCACAAAATGCTTCATAATACCCATTATTTTCA
The DNA here is from genome assembly GCF_027406575.1 of Nycticebus coucang. Classification (NCBI taxonomy): domain Eukaryota; kingdom Metazoa; phylum Chordata; class Mammalia; order Primates; family Lorisidae; genus Nycticebus; species Nycticebus coucang. Next base: position 107,739,577 of record NC_069781.1, read on the forward strand.
AAGCACTTTCCCAAAGCATTTCAAGTTATTTTGTATTTATGTATTTATATTCTTTTTGAATGGAGAGTGTAAAAAACACTAGTGAATTATCTATGAATTACTCTTTTTTTTTTTTTTTTGAGATACAATCTCACTTGTTGCCCTTAGTGGAATGCCATGGCATCATAGCTCACAGCAGCCTCAAACTCTTGGGCTCAAGTGATCCTCTTGCCTTAGCCTCCCAAGTAGCTGGGACTACAGAGCCTGGCTATTTTTAGAGATGGGGTCTCTTCCTCTTGCTCAGGCTGGTCTCAAACATGTGCGCTCAGGCAATCCACCTGTCTCGGCCTCCCAAAGTGCTAGGTGTGAGTCACGGCACCTGGCCCTGAATTATTCTTCTTAAGATTAATTTTGGCACTTTGTGTTTTAAAGGATAAAATTCAACACTGAATTCCATACCATTGTAAAGAATACATTTATTTCAAAAATGTATATGTCATTATGGTGCACTAAATCAAGCAATAAATGGTTTTCATTTCCAACACTTACTCTGAAAAAGAAAAAAATGTTCATTGTGCAAAAAAAATAATTGTTCTACAGCAGTTATTCAGGCTATTCAGACTATGCCGTTCTCCTCCAACTCCTTTTTTTCTTTCTTCAGTCCCACTACCTCAGGGTAATCATTTGCAACCCAGACTTCTTCCTGTGCTTGTTCATATACTCCACATTTGGTTGCTTACTTGTTACAGAATGGTATTTTCACCTAACCATGCATCATGCACCTCTTACTGTGTTAGCATCTGTAGATCTGAGACACTATTTTAATAGGATTAGCTTGTGGTTTGGGTTTTGTTTTATTTTGGTTTTGGCTTTAATTTTTTGCCTATATATAATTAATTGGGGGTTTTATAATGAGTACAAAGAATGTTTGAGTTGGGGTTTTTGTTTGTTTTTTTACTTTTTTTTTTTTTTGTACCTTTTGGCTGGGGCTGGGCTTGAACCCACCACCTCCGGCATATGGGGCTGGTGCCTTACTCCTCTGAGCCACAGGCTTCGCCCGTTGTTTGTTTTTTTAAGTACCAGCTGTGGCATGGAAGAGTGAGGTGGATTCAAGTTCTGGATTAGAACCTTAGTTCTACAAGTTATCAGTTGTGTAACTGTGGTCAAATTAAATAGCCTCTCTGAGTGATAGTTTCTCCTTCTGTGGAGACACTAGGCAAGGTCTTAAGAAGAACAAACACAGAAGAACAGGCCACATGGGTGATGGATGACAAGAGCCAACCAAGACAGTAAGGCTGCCTAGCATTTAGCAAGTGCAGAGAGCTGGGCACTAAAGGGGAGAGCCCATGGGAGGAGTCACCCAGCAGAAGCTGAAACCATGGTAGGAAGCTGGAGCCGTTTCCTGAGATGTGTCCTCCAGGCTCCCGTCCCCCAAAACAGAGGGTATGTATCCTCTGGGAGCCACAAGCCTTGTCTCCTATGGCACGGTGTATGTTAATGACATTTCTGCATGAGAGGCTGCCCTAGGAGAGGATTGGATACAGATATTCTTTCTCTGTTCTTAGGGTGACATTAAATCAGATCTCTCTGAAATAGGACTTACCTTTCTACCCTCTGTGCCTGGCAGGTGAGGTACTTAGCACATTTTAAATGAATGGAAATGTGACATACACTCATTTTCCTCCCCCCTGCTCTTTTCTTTATAGGCAGAAGGTTCATCCACTGCCTCTTCAGGAAGCCAACTAGTCGAAGGCAAGGGAAGCCAGATGGGCACTGTCCAGCCAATCCCATGCCTCCTGTCGATGCCCACCAGGAACCACATGGACATCACCACACCTCCCCTGCCCCCTGTTGCACCTGAGGTGCTGAGAGTGGCTGAGCACAGGCACAAGAAGGGGTTGATGTATCCCTACATCTTTCATGTCCTGACGAAGGTATTATCCAAAGGGCCCTGGAGTGGCTTTTGTTATTTGGCAGGTGGTCATTCCTATGGGTGTTTTGTCCTTTTGTCCTTTTTTGAATTGTTTTTCTATTTCACTAAACTGTTTGAAACAAAGTTCACTGTTCCCTTTCTAACCATTGGACAAAAGATGAAAATTTATAACTGTAAATACAATTTAAAAATAACTTGTGAAGCCTTACTTCTCACCTTCAATTTAGTGTAAAGTATTTTTGAAACTTTGATGAAATAATGATACATCACATTTTTTATGACTTGTAATTTTATTCCTTTTATTTTAATTTTAAAATTTCTTATACCGTATTTATGCTGTAATATCAGGTTTAATTCTGATGCCAGATAAAATATCTGATTTCTTTATAACTTGTGCTTAAAAAATAATGTCTCCCCTTTTGAGTGGCTTATAGTACTTCATGCATTTTGACTTGTTCATCCTCCTCATTGAGTGCAATTTTAATAGCGCTGATAGCAAAAAATATAAGACAGGATTTGTGAAATGTGCGTAGTCAGAAAATGCAATTATTTTATACAGTGTCATAATTTCACTTTAGTATCTAATGTATGCTTAAATATTAATATATACATATAATATGGCATTGTTTTTTAATCTTGGTGTCTCAAATGCATCTATGTGTATTTAAATTTCCTCAATGATTCGTAGTCTTTATGTTAACACTTAATAACCCTAGACTCACAATTTAATAGGTTACTTTAGTGACTAAACTTATCGTGCAGAACTGGTTTATTACTATCCTGTATAATTAACATGTTTTCATCAGTACCTTTACCACCACTTCTAATTAGATCTTTTCTGTCTATTTTCTACAATCCATCTGTGGTTTGTAAAATGGAGTCAATAAATGCAAAATGCACTCCCATTCCATAGTACTCCTGCAGTGGACTGCAAGTGTTAACTTACTAATCCAAACATTCTTTTCTTTTATAAATTAAAGGACATGGAAAATAATTTAGCCAGAAATTTACTCAGCGCCTTTAATTTATTTTTTAATTGTAATTGTCTGCAAATTTTATCTATTATTTGATATGGGCCATGTGTTTGTGGTATCACATTTCAAATTATGGTTGTAAGGTAAACATTTTATTTTTCAGGTTCAACAAAAATTATAAAGGGTAAGTGAAAAGTTATTGTTGTGGGGAAGAGTTTAAGGAACCAAAGTTTTGGGAAGACATCTTTCAAAATAACCTGTAAAGAGACAACACCCTTTCCCTGTGGGGCTATTTGAGGTGTAAGGTACCCTGGAGCCACCTACTGTGTCCACACTTATGGATCTGATGTGTGGACCATTGGTTAGATCCATGTGAGGGCTGCAAACCATACCAAAACTCTTCATCATTTCTCACAAATTTTAAGACAAATACTGGTTAAAAACAAAAGTATGGTTGAGAATCGAAAACTTAATTGCATCTTTTCAGATTTTAAAATGCTTCTACATCGTGGCATTAGGAAGGTTGAGAACCACTATTCTAGTGGTACTGAGTAATATCTTCAAAAAAGAATGCCTTTCTGCGTGGGTAATTTTATCCCCTAATATAAGGAATGTAAAAGTAACTGTATATTTAGTAAGAAAATTTTTCAGTATACTAGGGAAAAGGTTAGACTATATAAGCATAGTATTTCCTATGAGCTGAGCAGCTCTGGTATTAAATTATCCAGGCTGAGACAGTTGCAGTGAGGTGAATCTTCATGGTAATAATAGAGAATTATCAAAATATCATAATATTAAGAAAAACATCCTCTAGATGAGAGTGTTAGAACATAGCTACTGGATTTATGAATATGAAAGTACTGAAGATAAGGGAAAGGCTAATTTTGAAATTAAACTTACGTAAAAGAAAGAGCAAATGTTAGAAAATTATTATTAAAAGAGTATATATATATATATATCAGTAAGTTTAACAAACATTGAAGATCATAAATGTATTTTTATGTTACGAATATGCATAAATAAAATTCTTTGAAAAATATCTTGAGATGTATCTTGATGCTATGAAATACCAGAGACAGGTGACCACAGAATTTTGGCAGCAGTCTCAGCTGCCAAAGGCTACAGTCAGTCATTTGTCTCTTGGGAGCATGTTCTTGAGCCAAATGCAGTTCTTGCCGTACTGGCCCCGGAACATGGAAAGATGCAATGGGACACATCCATTGAGCACCTGCTACACTGTAGCAGAAGCCTAATATGCAATATGACAACTTTTTAAAGACAAGCCTGGTAAAGAAATTTTGGTCAGTATGTTTTCAGGATACTCATTTCCTTTGGATTGCCTATAGATCATTCAGAATTACAAGTTTTATTGCACATGGCTATCCTGATTCTCTAAATAAAAGTTGCAGGTTGTCAGTGTTCTCTATTTGTTGTCTGATGTTATCTGTCTAGATTGTTGAAAAGACTTTGAATCATCTATGTAGTCTTTTGTTGTTGGTTTCAGGTTAAACATAAAATAATGTAGATTTTATTTTGATTCTTTGAGCATTCACTTTTGACTACAGCCTGCCAATAAACTTTTTCTAAACATCTTAATGTAGGCAAGTTGTTAAGCCCTTGATTTGGAATAGAATTGCAATGTCATTAACTGGAGATAATACAGTATATTTCTGTGAATTTATTGTAAATTCAACATGAAAAATGTGCAATGTTATTCTGCTTTCTTCCATGCAAAGGGTGAAATCAAAATTGCTGTTTCTATTGAAGATGAAGCCAACAAGGACCTGCCTCCGGCTGCTCTGCTCTATAGGCCAGTTCGTCAGTATGTTTACGGAGTCCTGTTTAGTTTGGCAGAAAGCAGAAAGAAAACTGAGAGACTTGCTTTTAGAAAGAACAGACTTCCACCAGAATGTATGTACTGTAAAAATCCATTGTTTGTTTTCCTCGGTACCTCGTAATCTCTTGTGCATTTTCTAAAGCCTTAGAAGAATCATGACTGAATTGACCCCAAGTGCCTCCATGTAAAGGAGGTGGGCCATCATCAGGGGCAATAGGCCAGGTAGAGGCTCTTAAAAAAGGAGGAGAAGCCACAGACTTTCTTCCTCAGTAATATTCCAATAATGATGTTTATTCCGTAAAATAAGAAAACAGCAGGTTTACGCTTTAAACTGAATATTGATCTGAAAGCAGTCCTCAATTGCTGTTATTCTCTGTAATTACCACATCTTAGTAATCAGGATGAGTATGTTTCTATGCTCTGGTTTTCATGAGGTGCAGATCTGCTCTCTCCAGAAGGCCACTGTTCTAGAGAAAAGTTCCAGCAGGTCTCTGAAGGGCCCTTTTTGGGCTGTTGGAGTTCCACCTTGCACAGCTCGGCATCTATAGCGAAGGTCGTGGGACTTGAGTGGATCTTTGCAGGATTATAATGACATACCTTGGAGTCCTCCGAGATGCATGTATTTCCAGCTAATCAACTCTGGGGGTAGCAGGTGAAGGTGGAAAAACTGAAAAGTATTGTTTGAAACATTGGTCAAAGTAGAGCTAAAAAGCATTTTCCTTTATCTTTTAGTGCAGCGGTTCTCAACCTGTGGGTCGAAACCCCGTTAGGGGTCGAATGGCCCTTTCACAGGGGTCGCCTGAATACATCCTGCATATCAGATATTTACATTATGATTCATAACAGTAGCAAAATTACAGTTATGAAGTAGCAACGAAAATAATTTTATGGTTGGGGGTCACCATAACATGAGGAACTGTATTAAAAGTTTGCGGCATTAGGAAGGTTGAGAACCACTGTTCTAGTGGTACTGCGTAATATCTTCAGAAAAGAATGCCTTTCTGTGTGGGTAATTTTATCCCCTAATATAAGGAATATAAAAGTAACTGTATATTTAGTAGGAAATATAAAAAAGATCCTCAAATATACATTCTAAAATAAGAATATTGTGAATTATTGAAATTACAAAATGCTAGATCATCCTTTAAACTAAAGCTATTTAGTTACAGAATACCTATATGTGTGGTGGGTCAGTGCAGGCCTTTTGAGATGGCAAAAACTTCTTGTTAGCACCAACTGAGTATGTGGAGTTCTGAGCTTTGCAACTTTAAACTAAGTTCATTACGTCTTTAAATTTTCTGTTTGCATTTACTATAACAAACTTGTGATTTATGTGGTTTTAAAATGAAGCCCCTCTGACTATCTTCCTTGGAGATAGTTGTCCTGAGAATGATTGCTGAGCTACTTATGTGACATCATTAGCAAGAGGTGAGGCCAGCTTTGCAGGGTTCCCATCTTTGACCATGATGGTCATGGTCCATTATGGCTAGAGATACCATTTGGAACAGTGGGCATTATAAATCAAATTTTTCTCAAAGATCCAGGACATCCTTAAATGTACACATTTGAATAACATTTTTTACTCTGCATAAGGTGATCATTCTACCTGGTCATTGCCCTTTTTTCCTGTGGCCTCAGTAGGCCTTCAGGCCCTTTTTATACTGTTGCTCCTTTTTCTTCTGAGCTTAGCATGCCTGTGTTGCAGGCTCTCATTGGTCGCATTTTCTGTGATGTCCAGGCTGCTGCAGCTCCTTCATTCGCCACTTCAGAGCAGTGTCCTGGCTTCATGGTGGAAGATGTTCTTTTATTCGCTTATCTGTTCCAAAAACAGAGCAAACTCCTCAAGGAGTTTCCGATGATCATAACTTTGGGTTGAATATGAATGGGTGTTATGACCACTGCACTGTCCTATGGAGTTGGATGTGAGTGTTCCCACCCCTCCAGTTTCAGGATGGTCTGCATCATTAATGTGCTGCAGAACCAAACGAGCAGAGGAAGTAGTCTTGACCTCTCATGCCCTGCTCCAGGTCTGTAGCATGCACAGTTGGTGATGCTTGCCACCATAATCGGCTGTCTTGAACCTAGGTTGGGCTATCTCATCCTGGGCCTGGGAGAGACTGTCTTGTTAACAGACAGTAAGGGAAAGTATTCTGAAGGGCCAAAGTATACAGAGCACATGGGGGTGGGGGTGGGAGGAAGGAGTCCGTGGAAGCCAGGGAGGGCCACAGCTTTGGTGGTGTTTCCTTGTCCATTCCCCTGCTCTGACTAAGCCACCTCCAGCTGGGGTCAGAGCTCACAGGAATTGAGCCATCAAAGATAAGAAAGGTTTGGGAAGAAAGGACAGGAAGGGTTGGGGAAGTCTGGGGTGACTCAGGGATGCCATTGACCTAAGTGGAAGAGGAAAGGGACACAGGAGAACACAAAAAGGGATGGAGGCAGCAGGCTGCACTGGATGTTCTCTTGAGACATAGCTGAGATGGCCAGGAGAAGGCCATAGCTTCAGGTTTCATGGAGTTTTTTTCCCATGTCATTTACTCTTCTCTTCCTCTTTCCATTCCTTCTTTTCCTCCTCCTTTTTAAGGATAAGAGACTAAATAGTGTGGTTGTTGTTATTCTTTTGCCCAACGGGAAGGATTTAATAGGTGAGAAACAAAATGAATTTACTAGAAAGAACCGGAAAAAATTAGAAAGTTCTGAATAAGGATTTGATGTTAGTTGGGGTCTAAGTGGGAGAGAGGAACAGAAGAAGGAGTGCATACATATTCTGAGATCACCTTTCTTGGTGAATGCAGGAAGAATTGGGGTTAAGAATCCCTCAGGTGTGGTTTAGGAAAGGGAACCATCTAGCAGTAAGAAAAAAAGATGAGAGCCCACCTGGGGCTGAGCTTATGTTTGGTCATGGAGGAGGCATGAAGGCTATTAAATTGGCAAACGTAATTTAATATTTTTTTAATGGTAAATGAAATTTTACAAGTGATTTCATAAACATTTAGGTCTATTATTATTGTGTTACCACTTTTAGAGGACTGTCCAGCTGGCAATAGAAGAATGAATACTAATTTGCATGGGTACACAGCTTATTGGAGAAGAAAATCCAAAGTTTGGTGTGTTAGAAAATTAAACTCACTTGTGTGAGAGTATATGTTATTGCTGAGTTCTTTGAAAGGTCAGTGCTTAACAAATTACAATTGTTTCTGCTCATGTGATTTGCAACTTCAGTTTTTACTTTTCTATAGGACGAGAGACCATCGAAGGTTTGCTATGAATGATATTTCTGTTTAGAGAGATGAGTAGGGTAGTGACATGTGAACTGAACCAAAACAGAGGTGAAACTTTTAAATGGCACAGAAAGAGTGGGTTCAGATGACCTTTGCCTAGATGGAGTTAATTAAGCCTCTGGAATTTAACAATGTGTTGTGACAAATAAAAATTTACCTCTGTATGGAAAAGATGTAGAAATTTGACCTTTGAGTTCAAAAGTTGACAGATGTTTGTACTATAATTTCAGTGGGTGAAGTTTTTATGAGCAGCGTGGAATCTAGATCTCAATGGGGAGCTGATAAAATTGAGCTTGTATCTTATGTTTCATGAGGGAAAAACAATCCTGTTATATAAAAAGGTTTTTATGTCAGTAATATATACCTGATTATCATCCTTAATTGGAACTTTCATAAGGGAAAGTTTTGTCCTGAGAATCTCTTGTGATTGTTGTGCCTGAGGGCTCTCAACTTGCTCAAAACAAATGTTGTGTGAGAAATTAATAATATGCATGGTGTGAATATTCATTAACAGTGCATGCACTAAAATGTGTCCCTTATAACCCGTTCATTAGATTTTAGCGGGCTAAATACTAACTCTGCTCAGGCCATTGATTTAGACGTCATTACTTGAAATATCTATTAATTGGTAATTATTAAGGAGAATGCCATGGCTTCTCGATGCTCTAAATGAAATAGGAAAATGTCTGATTGTGCTGCAATGAAGCTGATCTTGAAAGGATTCTTAGATTCTTGGTTGATGAGATTGTATTTAAATCTCGTCGACATATGCTTCTAACCTGTGGTCACTGTTGGGCCATGTATAGATTAAATGAAAGCTATAACCCAGTTATAACCTAAGAATATGGGGAAGAGGGAGAGGATGGGTGGAGGGAGGGTGATTGGTGGGATTACACCTGCGGTGCATCTTACAAGGGTACATGTGAAACTTAGTAAATGTAAAATATAAATATCTTAATACAATAACTAAGAAAATGCCAGGAAGGCTGTGTTAACCAGTGTGATGAAAATATGTCAAATGGTCTATAAAACCAGTGTATGGTGCCCCATGATTGCATTAATGTACACAGCTATGATTTAATAAAAAAAATGAAAAATAATAATAATAAAAAAAAATCATTGGCCCAGTGGAAGAAGATACATAAACCACAAAGTGTCCTGGGAGGGCTGGTCTCTGTGAAGGCTTGTTCTTGCTGCTTCTTGGCTTTCCAATGTGGTCTGGCAACTAAAACCTCTGCATGTGGAATCCATAGTGAGCCAGGTGCTCCAGCAGCTGATGCAGCCATTTTTGAATGGGAAATTTGTGATCTAAAATAGCTTCAGAATCATACATGTGCAGATGTGTGTTCTTGTTAATGAATGGTCCCTGTAAAAATAATTTCCCGGGTAGCTCCTGTGGCTCAAAGGAGTAGGGTGCCGGCCACATATGCCGGAGGTGGTGGGTTCAAGCCCAGCCCCAGCCAAAAACTGCAAAAAGAAAAAAAATAATAATAATAATTTCCCAAGATGGCCTTATTATATCAGAGTGAACTACTAAAGTCTTAAGGATTGTTTTAAAATGTTTAACTCTCAATAGATTTAAGACATACTCATTTGGAAATCTAGTCTCTTGATTAAGGCATATGATGAAGTGTTCCTAATTTACAGTTACTTTTCATGTGATTTACCAAAGTTTCATTTTTTAAATCATTATATGGTTGAGGTAGGATATCAGGCCTTTTAACAGTTCTAGCTCTTTGAAAGTCATATTGAATTACATCCTGGCAATTTATTTTCACTCCTTTCTCTCCATCCCTAAGTTCTATAATTTTGCTTTTGAGAAATTCTTCACAGTATTTTCTTATTATAGTAGTATGAGCCTTGGAATTCTAAGCCATCTCAATGGTGCCCACAGAAGAGAACTATTAACAATCAGGGTCCAGGCGGACTTGTGATGGTAGCTCTTGATGGTTGGGGTAGGGTGGAACCCAGTGACAAGTTTCTGTTACTACTGGAGTAACGGTTGGGCCTAGAGACAAGAGTTCAGTGTGTGAAACCAGAACCTTCTGGCTTTGAGGCGTTCACCATATGAAAATACAGATGTCACATGCACCTCTATGGTGGAAGAGGTTAGTGTCCAGTGGCTTCCTCTGTTGCAGTGCCTCTTGGTTGCTCCCAGTCACTGGGGTTCTTTCCAAGGGTCAGCAGGAGGGGTTGCAGTGATTTGTGGTCAAGCAAGACAGAGGGCAAGGCCTAAATTTTGAAAATGGTAGTGTAATGAGTAACCTTAGCTATAATTAAAGATCGAAAAGTTCAGAAAGTAAAGCTTAGTGATTTATACGTTTTTAAATTAACATCATCCACTTAGTAAAATTGGCCTTTGTTTTCTTGCCTCACATTTCCTCACATAGCAAGTCTTCCCTAGTACTTCAAATTAAATAAGTAAAAGAAACAGGCTTATAAAAAGTAGATGGACATAACTGATAGATATATGAAATAAATTTTTGGAACTAGGGGCCAAGTTTATAAATTATGAGCACTTTTTTAATAGAGGTTTTTCTTATATTTATACTTACACTTTTTAAACCTCAAGAAAAGCCAAAAGGAGCATTTTTTTTCCTAGTCCACTTTCCTTTAGAAATGTTTGTATTTGTGCTAATATTTGGGACTACTAATAAAAAGCAAATGAACTCAGACCTAATATAAGAGATGATTGCTTAGTAAGGCAAATTATTATGTGATAAGCTAGTCATATAATTTGATGTTACTCTTTTCGATTAATATATCGTAAGTCCTTGAACTTTCAAGTTTCTAATATATTAGGAATAACAATACATGGGAGAATGAGCATGTCTATAATACTGTGTTCTGCTGCATGCCCTGTGGCCTACTAAGCATTTCTATTTTAATGGACAGTGGGCTGCCCCAACCTCAGATGTCAAAGGTTTAAGAGAAGCATTTGCAGTCCTTTACCTTTGAAAATTATGGAGGGTGCAGTCCAGGCTTGTTGGCTCACTCCTGTAATTCTAGCTAGGTCTCTGGGAAGCTTGAGACAAGTGGGTAGGTTGAGCTCAGGAGTTCAAGACCAGCCCGAGCAAGCATGAGACCCTGTAAAATTTGTTATAATGTTGACTTTGGGATCTAAGGTGGGCATTATGGTGGCTTCCTGTAGTCCCAGCTACTTGAGAGGCTGAGGCAAGAAGGATCACTTGAGCCCAGGAGTTGGAGGTTGCTGTGAGCTATGACACCACGGCATTCTATTCAGGGCAACAGAGTGAGACTCTGTCTCAAATAAAGGAAAAAAGAAAAAATGAAAATTATGGAGGGTGCTTACAGATGTGTCAGCATGAAGAAATAAGAGAATCCAGTGGACCTCATCTGCTACTTACATGCTGGTGCTGCTTAGAAGTTAGTGAACAATTTTTCTGTTAGAAGGAGAGAATAGTTTTTATTTTATCTGTTTTTCTATTTCTGCCTTGCTGTGAAGGATCTGGAGTTTTTTGTTGTTTTGTTTATTTTTATTTGTTTGTTTTCATAATAATCCTAGGAAAGCTCTGTGATTAAATAAATCAATAGCTCCTTCCTAAATTATACCCCACCCTATTCCCAGTCTGGTCCCCCACTGTCTTGGAAGCCATTCATCTCACAGCATCTTTCCCTCACCTGTGAACATGATTACATGAATGCTGCAACTCTCCTTTCCTAAGCCCTTCGCAGCATTGATTACTAATGCTGATGCTATGGCACTGAGCTTAGCGACATACTTTATACTATGGTTTTATAGGCAGCCACTTCCAGTCGGTTGGAATTGGCTTACAAAATGAACCAGGGCCATTATTCCTGGGCTGAGATAGATCCCAAAGTCAACATTATAACAGATTTCAAAGGTAGCTAGTTGTGATACGTTAAATATGCTTCTAGGAGAAAATGATTAACACCTGATGGAAAATACTGGGTTTTTGCTGAAAGCGTAACTTTCAGTAAATGATAGTGTTTTTATAGTCCCCAATGAAATTTTGAAAGGATCCTTTCTATGAAGAAAATGCATTATTAATTTAGCCTCCAGTAACTAAAAAACTGTGGTGCCCTAGGGTTGTTTTTGCCAGTGTAAAAATCTTGTTTAAGGTAAGGAAGACAGTCTAATATTCAGTTTTTTAGAAGTAGGCTGCTTTCCTGAAGTAATGAATTTTCCTGTCAGTAGAAAAGATGAGATTAGTATTTGTTGATGGTGATATCACAAGATTTATTCATAGATCTTCAGCTAGATGAGCTAACTTCTGGGATTCCTTTATTCTCTATTCTACAAAAAGCAGCATGAACATACTTTCCTGCAATACTACCAACACAGAGGTCGTTTTATACCGCTGTGCTCTTCTCAGGTCCAGACAGTCCCTCCTAGGATGTTCTGGAGGCCTGGTACTATTGTGGGCAAGCACATAAACCAGGGATTTTTGCAAAAATGATAAAATCTCAGATTAATTACTTTTAGGAAATGGCTAATTTTGTGTTTGCTTATTTCCTGTGGTCTGAACAACATTGTGAGAACTGAGAAATTCATCCTTCTGGGCAACAGTAACTCTGGGGAAGAAGCCAGCAGCCCAGAGAGAACAGAGGGAGCAGCAGGTGTTCTTGTCGCTAAAGGCTGCCCTCAACTGCCCCTGTTTCAGTGGACTTGTAAAGCAGAGCCAAGCCATTTTCTTTGCTTAGTCCTAGTATCATTGAGGCTGCTATGTGTCAACTCCAAAACTGGATGTCCTTTGAAATTCTTTATAAGCACTAATTTTAATGAATTTTATGTAAGTAATGTATAAAATGTTAGTTGATTTCATAGTTTTCCCTATATACAACACATACTCCACACCATACCTCACCCCCAGTGCACATCATACTCCACACCCCACACCCCACACACTCCTAGTATGGATTTAGATTGTACAACCCACTTGGGGTTTTCTCAAAAGAGGAATTCTTACTAAGTCCAGGTGCTAGGTGCTATTTATGTTTAATCATCAGGATTGTATTGCAAAGTTAGGTATTAGCCTTATTTTATTGTTTTTTTTTTTTTTTTTTTTTTTCATTCCCTGGAACCAGGCTTAGGACTGAGAACCTAAGGAAATTCCCACTTTCAGGCATGTATTTGTGTAGGTCCTACCTCACCTGCCTGTCCCTTGTCACAGCCCTGCCAGGCACATAGGAGATGCTTCATAAATACCTATTAAAGACTTGATGTAAGGTTTCACAACTTTTTTTTGAGACAGTCTTATCTTGTCACCCTCGGCAGAGTGCTGTGGCGTCACAGCTCACAAGAACCTCCAACTCTTGGGCTTAGGTGATTCTCTTGCCTCAGCCTCCGGAGTAGCTGGGACTACAGGTGTCCGCCACAACGCCCAGCTATTTTTTGTTGCAGTTTGGCCAGGGCGGGTTGAAACCTGCCACCCTTGGGATATGGGGCCAGCGTCCTACCCACTGAGCCACAGGCACTGCCCGGTTTCATAGCTATTAAGTGGTGGTATACTCACAGTATCTCTAAATATTAGATTAAAAACAGACAAGCACATTGTAAAAATAAAGCAAATCAAGAGACCACACATCTGTTTTCTTTGATAAAGACAAGTGTTTTCTAAATTAAATTTGAGCTGTTGTCCTCAGTACTGCATTTGGACAAAATAAAAATGCCTAGTGCTGTGAGAGAGGACAAATCCTTTTCCATTTGTAGTCTTATCTAGCACCTTTCTGAGCCCTGATAGGACTTGGAGCGGGCTTTGGCTGGAATATTGCCTTGTGTGCATCAATCAATAGGAGTCCAGTTTCGGCCCTTTGGAGTGTGTTCTGCTGCTGCCATTAGGGCTGTGTAGAGTCTCTGAGATACACTGCCAGGCCAGACTCATTCAGCTACACAGGAGGCCCTTGGAACCCAAATGTGGAAAGCCACTAGAACCCTGAAGTCATAGTACATATTTCCGAGAATACCATGCAGAGTTAGGATGACCTCCACTTAACTGTGACTTAGGGCCTTGCAGGTTGAAATATCTAGAGTCCTAAAGGTTCTGAATTTAAGAATGAAAATCCTCTACCAACATTTTTTTTTTTAGCATTAAAACAAAGCATAAAAAAATGAAAAAGGTGAGAGCAGCAGTAACACAAGGGAAAGAAAGAAATGACAGAGATAAAAGTAGACTTAGAATTCCACTTTTGAGAAAACCCCAAGTGGCTTGTATAATCTAAACCCATATTAGGAGTGTGTGTGTGGGAGGGTGTGGTGTGCATTGGGGGTGGAGTATGGTTGGAGTATGTATTGTGTGTTTGATGTTTGTATATGGTGGATGTGTGGTGTATGTATATGTTGAGTCATCTGATGGAAACTTACCTAATAGAAGCTTATTGATAAACAACCCATTCCAGAACTCCTTTTGCCTGTTTTCTCTTGGGGCCAAGCAGCCTTTGTGTTGGATTATAGGAGGGAAGGCAGGTCTGGCTCATGGGAAGGCCTACACTTGGTGGTGGTGGTTGTCCCTGTGTGCTCTGTTACTCCTGCTAAGAAGCCTCCAGAAACTGAGAGCTGTGCTGGAGCTTAGCAGGATCATGGTGGGTGGTGCCTTAGATTGTGCGTCCAAGGACAGGGTCTACTCAATAATGGAGACTTTATTGGCTTTATATCTAACATTTAAAAATACTGAATAAAAATAAATGAGCATGTATTTATACATACATGTATACCTATGTTTTGACTTGAACTTTAAAATAAAAATTTGGATGTTTTAAATAAACCTTTAACATTTAAACACTAAGATATTCAAATGTAAATGAAAGGAGTTTGCCTGAAGACAACAGTAACTTTTTTGTAAAAGGAGAATTTTGAGTGACTGTCTTAACTTGTACCCTGTTCTGTTTAATAAGTGTCTCATAAGGGACACTGTCTGGAGCTGGCTCTGGAAGGGCTCAGCATAGAACACTTGCAGCGAGATCTTGATTCCTGACATATTCCTATGTGTGATACCGTTACCTGACTTAGCGGGTATTGAAATGTGTTTAAGCATTTTTTTTCTGTTGCTGATAATCTGTATATCCAAGCATCTAATGCCTGACATTTTTTCATTATATTTTAAGAGATAATTGTATTGCCTGACTTACTTACACTTGGAGTAGAATTGGAAATCAGCCAGTTATTCATATAACTCTGTCCTTATTTTGAATTCTTCAGAACGCCTTAGCCATTACTTTACAGAAAATGAATCCAGCTGGATTAATGTTATTTGAGTAGAATTAATGTGTTAAAGATCAAATTAGAAGTTATGATATCATCCTGGTTTCCACACCACCTGTTGGCCTTGGATTGGCTGTGCAGTGGAACCGTGTTAGCCAGTGATGGTACCTTTGGTTCCTGTTTAGCAGCTCATTGGGCAAGGGGGCCACACATATCCCTGCCTTGCTTCTGGTGTTTATTGAATGAAAGCAAACTCCTTGTTACTTACGAAGTAAATATCTAGATTTTACCATTGAATTGTTACCTCAGTGCAGTTGATGAGAAATTTTTAACATTCTTCGCAGTATGGATTGTTTTCATTGTATTTCCCCATCATACATTTTTCTTTAATTTATTTGGAAATTGTATGGGAAAATGTGCATGTTTGTGTGTTTGTAAGAATTAATTCAATATAAGTGATGAAATAACTGCTGATAAAAAATCGTTGTTTTTGTATTATATCAACTTAGAACTACTTGCGTTTTTTGAGGTTAAATGTTGAAGAATTTTATACTCTGTCTTAAGTCTTGGTGAATATAATTACTGTGTGTTGGCATTATCTGGGATTTCAAAGCCTGGAATATTGGTTCTACTTGTCTCTTAATGGCCAATCTTTAAAATATGTTAAAGTAGGAGGTTCTTAAGTAAAGTGGCTACCAATGCAAATTATTTCTCTAGTCTAATTTTGACAATATGTATATAGAAAAAGAGATTAACTATCTAACTTGGATTTTCCTTGTGAAAATAATACATACTTCTGTGAATAACAATTGTTGTTATTAAAGATATTAATAGATATACAATATTAAAATAAATTTTGCCCAACATGCTTGATTTATACATATTAGTTATATGGGGAAATCAAGTCATAATCTTAGTGAAAAAAGGTTTATCTGGGACCTGACTGAAAATCTGAATGAACCATTACTTGCACAGAGTAGAGGGGCAAATAAAATACACATAAGGACTCTGGTGGCTTCCTAAAGAGATAAGGCATTGTTACCTGAGAGGCGCCATCTTCAGACTCTATAATTGCTAGAGCTGTTTGTTTTTGGTAAAACGGAAAGTAAGTGAGCCAGTGAATAACATATCTTCTCTGGTTTTCCTTTTCTGTAGTCTCACCAGTGATCATTAAAGAATGGGCAGCTTACAAAGGGAAATCTCCACAAACTCCAGAACTGGTGGAAGCTCTTGCCTTCAGGGAGTGGACCTGCCCCAACCTGAAGAGGCTTTGGCTAGGTAAGGCAGTGGAGGACAAGAACCGCAGGATGAGGGCTTTCCTGGCCTGCATGAGGTCGGACACCCCTGCCATGCTCAACCCTGCCAACGTGCCCACTCACCTCATGGTGCTCTGCTGCGTCTTACGGTGAGTGTCAGGTGTGGGAGCTGGGACTTGAGTTCTAGAAAGGATATAAATAAGTTTATTCCAGATAATCATGTTGTCTGTTGAAATTTATCCTGATCCTACATTTATATATATCTTATAGAAATGGAGGCCATATAAATGCAATATATATTTTACTTTATGCTATATAGTTTGTTTATAGAATAGGTATACTTGGTAAACATATATGGTATATAAATATTATGTAATGTTTTTAAATATAGTTTTTTATTTTTTAATTTTTAATTTTTCTTTATTTTGAAACATAGTCTCACTATGTCCCACCTTCAGTAGAGTGCTGTGGGCATCACAGTTCACAGCAACATTAAACTCTTGGGCTTAAGCAATTATCTTGCCTCAGCCTGCCAAGTAGTTAGGACTACAGGCGCCCACCACAATACCCAGCTGTTTTTTTTTGTTGCAGCTGTCATTGTTTAGCAGGCCTGGGCTGGGTTTGAACCCACCAGCCCCGGTGCATTTGGCTGGCGCTCTAACCAGTGAGTTACAGGCACTGAACCATTTTTTTTTTTTTTTTAGACAGAGTTTCACTTTGTCACCCTCAATAGCGTGCCGTGGTGGCACAGCTCATAGCTAACTCAAACTCTTGGGCTTAAGCAATTCTTTTGCTTCAGCTTCCCAAGTAGCTGGGATTATAGGTGCCCACTACAACACCTGACTATTTTTAGAGACAAGATTTTGCTCTTGCTCAGGCTGTTCTTAAACTCATGAGCTCAGGCAGTCCTCTTGCTTCTGCCTCCCAGAATGCTAGGTTTATAGGTGTGAGCTGTTGCACCTGGCCTCAGTTTCTTCTTTAAATATGGAAGATTTTGAAGGCTTTAAGAGAGGGTTATATTGTATGATATTTGAAATTCTTCTGTAGGGAAAATTTATGTTTTCTCCCCCCCCCTCCGTTTATTTAATCATTTACAGTCCTATATCTCTGAATGATGTAGATACGTTCTGAAAAGTGCATCATTAGGTACTTTTGTCACTGTGTGAATGTCAGAGTGTACTTACTCAAACCTCAATAGTAGACCTTTATGGTGTGGCCTGTTGCTCCTGGGCTACAAGCCTACATGGCATGTTCCTGTCCTGAGTACCATAAGCATTGTAGCAGTGTTATGACAACTATTAGGAATTTATCAATCGAAAACATAGCTGAACACAGAAAAGATATAGTAAAAATATGGTGTTAGAATCTCACAGAACCACTGTTTTATATGTAGTTCATTGTTGAATGAAGTATTGTTATGTGGAACATGAATCATTTATATCAGTATGGGCTCATGTCCTCATTTTATAGGGTGGTAATCAATTCATTTGTGTTTGTACCCAGTACTGTGTTAATATCTCATTACTCACACTGCCCTGGCTCTGGCCTTGAGAGCTCTTTTGGGTTGGCACCTATGACAAATGCCATTCTTTTGTTTTGGGAGCATTTATTTGCTTTCTGGCCTTAAAAGATCCTTCAAATGCTCCAGCATTAGCTGTCTCTCTAAGGAGCAGTCCTGTTTCCCTACCACAGAGAAAGGTGTTTAGAAACCCAAATCTGGACAACCAGTATGCTCTTGCTGCTGCGGGTTTCTTTGTGTTGGTCCTCGACACAAGTAGCTACAGGAATATATGAAGACACTGGTGTTTTGGTGTTGGTGTTTTGAAGTTAATTTGAGTTGGGATGCCTTCAGGATGTTTATTAGATTTTAGGGTTGGTTGGTTTGGTTTAGTTATGAAGCACTTTCAAACTTACAGAAAAGTTGTTGCAAGTACAATAAAAAGAGCTTTTTGTACACAAATACTGATTTTTCTCACAGACAAGGACATTTTCCTTTATAACCATCATATAGCTATCAAAATCCATTCACATTGGTCCTATGGTTCATCAAACCCTCAGGACCTGTTTGGCTAATTGTCCCAACAGCATCCTTTGTGATAAAGGACCAGTTCCAGGTCATCTCTTTGCTTATGGGGTGAGGCCTCTCACAGCTTATCTATCCTGTTAGGTAGGATGCTGGTTCTAAGGTCTTAGTGCACAGTGTCTGTGGCTTCTCCATGTGGACTTGTGCTTACCGTTTGCAGCTGTATGCATCTCATGGGGAAATGCTTGGACACTGAATGTTTCACCTCTCCTCAGATGGCCAACCTGTATACATCAATATAGACAAAGAGCTTTCTGTTTCTGTAGGAGGTTTCAGTCTACTACACCACTGTCTATTTTGATGCTACCCTTGATGCCTTGTCAGCTGGCCTCTGTGGTCTTGCCACTGACCCTTGTCATTTTCTGAGCATCTCTTCACTTGTCTGCAGATGTATGGCCTTCCTTTTTATCCCCCTGCCTCAGCTCCAGGATCTTCATTTCTATAACTAGCCTTAGTTCCTGCAAGTAAGGGGATAGCATTTAGAAACTAGACTTTCAGAATCAGGGACTCCTTGCTGCAGGAGCCTTGCTGTCTCTGCCCTCCCAGTGCATTTATGGGCCCACCCCCACAGCTGAAAACTGAATTGGCTGAGCACGACGGCTCATCCCTGTAATCCTTACTCTTTGGGAGGTAGAGATGGTGGTGGATTGCTTGAGCCCAGGAATTGGAGACTAAGATGAACAAGAGCAAGACCCTGTCTCACTAAAAATAGAAAAATTAACCAGGTGTCATAGTGAGTGCCTGTAGTCCCAACTACTTGGGAAGCTGAGGCAGGAAGATTGCTTGAGCCTAGCAGTTTGAGATTGCTGTGAGCTAGGCTGAGGCCATGGCACTCTAGCCAAGGCAACAGAGTGAGACTTTATCTCAAAAAAAAGAAAGAAAAGAAAACAGTGAATTAACCCTGCTGTCTATAATGTGGCTCAGCCTAGTGTCCCTCTCCATATTTGCACGGGCCAGCCTATTGCCCCTCTTCACATTTGTAGGGTATAGTCTAGTGTCCCTCTTTACATTGTAGCTTGTGGCCTGTCTCTTGGTAGGGGGCAGCCTCCATTGCCCTTGCTCCTTTGGGGCTTGGACGGGCACCACTAATCACCCCTCCTGCTGGGTCCCACCTGCCTGACTTTAGGAAAGGAGAGACAGAGCTTTATTTATGTTATTTCCTCAAGTTTCTTAAATTTATTTAAGAACCCACCCATCAAGTTAAATTTATAAGAAACTTTAAGGTAACTTATTTAGGAAGAGTTAATTAAATGGAAGCTCAATAAACAGTGTGTCAGTTTTCATATTTTTAGTAAAGATTAGCTAAAGGGAAAGATCAGTTTTTTGTTTATGTTTTTAAGAGTCTTTTGTTTTCTTCTGATGAAAAATACAGTTAAGGACATACTTTTATCATTGAAAACCTTATATTAGTAAAAATGAGTCAAATTGAAGATGAAGACTTTGGGTACTCTAGGTACTCTAAAATGTAAAATAATGAATTTGGTTATGTTTGTATTTCTCTCTTCGAAGTTAAAATGATATGTGAGCACCTGGCTGTCTACCATATAACGTATTTTGCCGTGTAGAATGTGCTCCTGTGTATAATGCACACCCACGTGTTTTGCCCAAACTTTTAGGGAAAAAAAATCTTTCTTTTTTTTTTTTTAAATTCAAATTTTTATTTGTTTATATTTAGGTTCTTTTTTTTGTGTGAGTTATAAAGGAATTTTACCATTAATTTTTTGACACCTTGTGGTTCAAGAAATTTTATATACCAGTGACAAAATTACAATAGTTATACATCATAGAAGGCCAAGATTTCTTCATCACTGTCTATATCAGAAGTATCATTATTTTCGATTTCTGTATTACCAGTGTCTTGTGAAGAGTCACTTTTCTCATCCCAGTAAATTTTATTGTCCCCAGTTCTATCTGTAGCATTGCTGATGCTGCATTTTTAAAATGTTTTCACAACCAATTCCTTCTTGACACCATTCCACAGTCTTAGGATCCAGTCACAAACCTGGGTGAAGGATGCTTTCTTGATTCTGTCTGTAAGTGTTAAATCATTGCCAGCTGACTGCATCCATGATGTCCACTCTTTCTTCATTAGGGCCTTGAGCTTGTTTACTGACACATCAGAGGTTGCAGTTGAGGGGCTGGTAAAATTAATGGTAAAATTCCTCACTAGGTATCACAACAAGTTAGATTTTGAAATCCACAGCAATTGCTTTTGCACTTTGTGTAACATGGGTTTTGAAGTAATCAAAACAAACAAAACGGCTTGGCATCTGTGGCTCAAGCGGCTAAAGCGCCGGCCGCATACACGTGAGCTGGCAGGCTCGAATCCAACCTGGGCCCCCGAAACAACGATGATGGCTACAACCAAAAAATAGCTGGACATTGTGGCAGGTGCCTGTCGTCCCAGCTACTTGGGGGTGGAGGCAGGAGAATGGCTTGAGCCCAGGAGTTGGAGGTTGCTGTGAACTGTGATGCCATGGCACTCTACCCAGGGTGACAGCTTGAGGCTCTGTCTCAAAAAAAAAAAAAAAAAAAACCAAAACCTGATTTTTTAATATAATCTTCCTAGCCTTCATGACTGGGCTTTGTTAAACCAGATTTTTATACCTTCTTCATTCATACATTCTTTTTCATGCACGTGGACAATAACTCCATTTGGAACATTTTCTTTCAGAAACTTTTTCTTTTAAAGGTGATCATAGGTGGCAGCTTTGTCCCATTTGCACAAGAGGCTAGAACAACAGTGAAATGTTTTCTTATATCCATTAGTTTTGCTCCTTTGATGTCCACCAGTTATGTTGGATGGCATATCAAATGTGAGTGGTACCTTATCCACATTGGCAATTTGGGACAGCTCAAAGTTGTTAAGTCTTTTCCAAGATTGTTAACATAAGAATGAAACACCATAACTAGATTCTTTTAGACTGCTGGAAGTTCTCTCTTCATAAAGTTAAAGCACCGTTTGGATATTCCTGAGGAAACATCAGTGTTTTTCTTGTGCAATCTTTTACCCTTTTCTTATATCTTCTTGGTTGAGACAGAGATACCAGTTTTAGGCTGCTCCAGAATCCAGGTCTTCACCTCCTATTTTACCTCCAGGCACTGTGTAGGTATTCCTCAGGTTGCCTTCTTCTGCCTTGGCATCTGAAAGAAGCTTTTCTTTCCGTTGCTTTACAATCTGGTAACATTCTCTGCGGGAGGAGGTCCAAAGAGTCTCTCAATAGCTCTTTTTCCATGTTTTTTAACATATTTAATAACTGTGAACTTAAAGCTTGTAGGTTATAGGCTGGGCGTGGTGGCTCACACCTGTAATCCTAGCACTCTGAGAGGCTGAGGCAGGTGGATTGCCTGAGCTCAGGAGTTCAAGACCAGCCTGAGCAATAGCCAGACCTTGTCTCTAAAAATAGCCAGGTGTTGCAGTGGGCACCTGTATTCCCAGCTACTTGGGAGACTGAGGCAAGAGAATTGCTTGAGCCCAGGAGTGTCTCCAAAAAAAGCTTGCATTTTATAAAAACTGTTTCAATATTTTCCAAAGGATTTTGCCATAATTGTTGTAAAAATTGACAGCTGGATTGCTATCTCCCACCTAAATTATACTAAGAGAAACCTATTGCTTTTTATTGCTTGAAAATGCTTTCGTTGTAAGTTCAACAAAACCAGTTCCTATGATCTGGGGTATTATTTTGTGCACAGATATATATTTATCACTTTCTAGAGTGATAAATAAGTATAAATAAAAGAATTAAAAATATTTATGTAGATAGGGAATGGTACTACCCATGTATAGTGCCATCCTATTTTTCCCTAAAAATTTGGAGCAAAAAGCCTACTTTATACACTGCAAAACATGGTATCTGGCTTAAGGAACACACTGGGACCCCAAGTGAGGACACTTCACAGCAGCCCCATGGCCACAATAAAGGATAAGCTGTTGCTGCCCCATGGAGCGTGAAGGTCACATCATTTCAGGTTCATGCTTAAGTTCATGCTCCTTGTTGTTGCAGCACAGACTCATGTCACTATCACGTCCTGCTGGTGCTTCAGGGAAAGCTTGTTCTGTGTGGGGACTGAGATATGCAAACACATGGGGAGGTCTTTGTGGCCCCAACTTCCACCCATTCTCCTGTGTGCCTCCATAGTGATCCCAGAAACAACTCTACAATTTCCAGAGCAAGACAGAAATGAATGGATATGGCTGTGCTCTAGTATACTTGTTTTTACTAGCACAGATGGTCATTAGTTTTTTGACTCCTGTGTAGACTATTTTTTTTTTGACTCCTGTGTAGATTATTATTAATTTAAATTTGACCAATATTTCTTCATGATTAGATTCAGTTTGTACAGTTGTTGCAGAACATCACAGAAGGAGTATGGTGGTCTTCTCGTTGTGCCCTAAGGCAGGTTTTGCTTTTTCTAGTGATTTTAATGTTGATCTCTTGGTTAAGGTAGAGTTGGCCATAAATACACAGTAGAGTCTCTTTAAGTTGACCACCCAAGGGACTATAACAAACTGGTCAACATAAGGAATTAGGCCTATGGTACTGATATGTACATTTGATGCATGTCTGGTGAATGAAAATTAGGTCAACTTGAGGAGGCTAATGTAAGGTGGAGAGTCTACTGTATTTTAAATGTTACATTATCACAACAATTGGGATGGACAGGACAATAGTGTCAGTTAAATCTCTAGAATCCCCAGTAGCAGAGATAGTATTAGAGATTGTTACAGCAGGATGGTGAAGGCAAAGCATGCAGATCAGAGCAAGTCTTTGTTGGGGACACAACATGAACAACCAGGGCTTTCATTGTCCAAAAGCAGCTTATGTTCTTCTAAAAGACAATATGGTAGACAAAAAGATGCAGACTGAGTTAAGTCCTAGAAGAATTTGACTTAAGTCAGTAAGATAACAGGGATGGAGACCATGGCTCCCAGGCAAGGCTGAAGCAGTCAGTGTGTGCTCTATACATGTATCCTAGGATGTTGGTGATCAGATCAGGTGACGTAGCAGGCTCCCTGTGCTGGCCACGGCCCGTGTCTCTCCTGTTGGAGCTCTGACTTGCCCTAGCTTTCATGCTTATAAAGGACAGTGAGAGGAGATTGGTTATGGCCAGCCAGCTACAGCAGGACTCCAAAGCAGTCTACACAGCCCTCGCCCTTCTGTGGTAAAGAAAGGAAGGCCGGAGAAGGTTCGACAGCTGCTTAGCACATCAAATAACATTTTTGTACTTTCATACAAAAGTTCATATAGCTGCTTAGCACATCAAATAACATTTTTGTACTTTGTTCAGCAGCGTGGAAAGGAACATCAAGAGGCAAGTTTTCTAAAAATTCCATAGGGAGATTTAGCAGGGATCTGAAAACATTCTAAATACATAGATCAGAATAGAAGGAGTAAATGAGCTGGGATGCCATTATTTCTGTCTTTGTGTTTTAGTATTTATGTGTGTACATACTTACATACTTCATGTTTTCTGCATCCAGGAAGGTATTCAGAAGATTGACCTGCTGTGAGGAGGAACTAAGTGTTAATTTTATTCTAGAAAGCAGATTTTCTCACCAACAAAGCTGTTTGTTAGTATAAATAGAGTTCTGAGTCTTAGCTGCCAAGGAAAATGGAAAAGATTCTGAGAAAACTAATCTGTCCCCACACAATCTTTTTCTGATTGAAAAATTTAAAAGGAATCTATAGCCAAGGGATGGGAAGAGGGACTGGGGAGTTGTTTAATGGGGACAGAGTTTCAGTTAGGGAAGGTGAAAGGAGTCTGTGGATAGATAGTGGTAGTGGTTGAACACCAATGAGAATGTGCTTAAATTCCAACCTGGAAAATGTACATGCTCTTTAGGTAGCTGACATTGGTCTAAGTATTTTATGTATGTTAACTTCTCTACTGTCATAGCAACTAAGGCAGGAGTTGTACCAAAAAAGTAGTTAAAATGGTAAATTTTATGTTATGCGTATTTTACCACAATGTTTTCAAATAAATAAGTTAAAAATAAAAGGACTGTAAAACATGGTACTTAAGGCAAAGAAAATTGTTTATTAAACACATTCTCTTCACAAAAGTGGTAGAGGGGTATTCTTCATAGTTTTTGTTTCTTGTTTCAAATTCTGGTTAAAACTCAGTAAGACTATCATATTAAAGATTTGGGGCACTTAATCATATTATTAAACTGTCAATATTTGTCAGATATTGACAGTTTAACATTGCGAGTATTGACAGTTTAATCATACATAAATATGTTTATATAAATAAGCCTTTTATATCATTCTTAAATATATCTGATTAAATATAAATAGCATAGAAATTTAGCATTCACTGTTCACCTTGAAATCACATTTGCTTCTGATTTTGCCACATTAATTTTATCATGACGTATATAAGCTCTTTAAGCCCTAAGTTTTCTGATCTTTAAAATGGGATAGTAATCACTCCTGCCTTAGTTGCTATGACAGTAGAGAAGTTAACATACATAAAATACTTAGACCAATGTCACGTACCTAAAGAGCATGCACATTTTCCAGGTTGGAATTTAATTAGAAGTATGTCTCAAGCCAGGCATGGTAGCTCACAGCTGTAATCCTAGCACCCTGGGAAGCGGAGGCAGGTTGATTGCTTGAGCTCAGAAGTTTGAGAGCAGCCTGAGCAAGAGTGAGACTTTCTACTAAAAATGGAAAGACTATCCAGGTGTTGTGCCGACCATCTGTAGTCCCAGCAACTAGAGAGGCTGAGGTAAGAGGATTGCTTAAGTCCGAAAGTTTGAGGTTGCTGTGAGCCATAACACTATGGCACTCTATCCAGGGCCATGTAGTGAAACTCTATCTCCCCAAAATAAATACATATACACAGACATACACATATAAAATCTTAGTGAGCTGGATGGAGCCTTCATCTCTTTAGTTTATGTTCCCATTCATGAATATCACGTACTACAACGAGTTAGGTCTCAGCACCAACTCTGGTTTTTGTTAACATAGATTTTAAGCACCATGAAAACTTAGCAAATAGGAACAGAAAGAGCTTTGTTAAGCAGGTCACAGTTCTCTGAACTCCTTTGGAGTTATTTGTCAGAGATCATATATCATCAAACTATTTTTAGTGATGAGCTGGCAACTTGATTAGATCATCTTTCAAGTTTATTGAATGCAAAGAATTGGGAGCTGTTACACTTGCAGAAAGGTTTATGATGAAGTTATTATGATAAGACCTTCACTGTCTTACACCCAGACACTACTTGGGGTTGTACTCTGGGTATAGGGTCCTAGGGTGTCTATCACTCAGATAGTGCTGGCACAGAGAAAGGGAGGAGACTCAGCACGGACCCTGGTGACTCCTAGGCAGAATTGTTATCATTGAAGTTCAGGATTTGGAAAGTGACTTTTCTTTAGTTGCCCATACTGAAGTGCACCCATTTTGAAGTCTGTGATGGTAATGATCCTGTGAGTTGTTTTTCTCAACTTTTCTGCCTCTTACCCTGCACCATCCCCAATTGTTCATTTGCTACCATGGAGCCTTTCGGTTGGAAAGCGTTCATGTAACACTCAACAGCTCTATCCGGAGATTCATCTTTCTTGTTTAGATCTAGAATCTGCCTTTTGGGTATCCTGGCTTGAATTAAAATGAATAAATTCTATAAATTGGTATAATAAGGTACTTAAGTACATGACAAGAATGAAATATCAAAAATCTCTGACTACCTAGTTTTCAGTATGGGCAAATTGGTGTGCAATTTCTAATTATTCTAAAGTAAAACATTCCTATCAGCTTGGATAATGATTATGTTTTCATTTGTAATGGTGTCATCAGGTGAAAATAGAAAAGCTGAATAAATGTGAAACTTGGTAAACGGTCTGTGAAGCTAGTGAATGATGCCCCATGATCATATCAATGTACACAGCTATGATTTAATAAAAAAAAAAAAGAAAAGCTGAATAAGAAATCATTATGGGCCTTCTTAGCTCGTGTAATCCTGAATTTAGTTAGAACCTGCCACTGGGTTTGTCCATGTAATGAGTGACCACTCAGTAATCATGCTCAACTGTTTCTGCCCCTCATCAGGTACATGGTGCAGTGGCCAGGAGCACGAATCTTGCGTCGTCAGGAGCTGGATGCCTTCTTGGCTCAGGCACTGTCCCCCAAACTCTATGAGCCTGATCAGCTACAGGAACTCAAGGTAATTTATCAGCCTCATTTCATTGTCTTGGGCAGCCTTGCTTTGAAATTCAGTGTAACACAGCTAACTTTCACCAGGTAGAATTGCTAATTCTTTAAACTAATTCCTTTAGTGTGCTAAACTAATAATACTAATGTGATGTGAACTTGATCGCCTTCAGGGCAAAAGGAATATTCCTTTCTAGTTATGGATTTGCCTCCCCCAGTATGGAAACAATCAGTTCTACTTTTGTCAAAGAATATGATTTCCCCTTGTTTATCAATGGATAATTTATTCTTGTTTTTCACATCAGGAAATTTGCCTTTTTTTATTTTAGGAGGGGATTCCAAACCCTGGGAGGGCCTGATCTTGAGAATTTTCTAACATCTAGCAAGGATTCTTTTTCTTATTTCATTCCAGTGTTCCTAATTATAACTTTAGTTTTCTCTGCAAAATATTCTTTGCCCCACAAGTATTATAAAATCCCTTTTAAAAAAACCACTTGAAGAACAGTGTTACACCATCATCCCTATGCCCTTTTTAATAGCATTTAACATCATATTTCTTTTAATTTTGCCTTCTAGTAATTCCATTTGTTCTTTAATTGACAGTATTGATTTCCTCCAAGTTGTTACCTTATTTTTCAGTGTGTATTATCTTTTTCAGTACACTTTTATTAGATGGTATGGTCACATGGTTATAATTGCTTTCTAATTTCTGTACTAAATTTTAGAGTTCAAGACTTTTCAAAGTTAGCCAAATTAGTAGATCTGTCTTTTCTTTTTAATGTGCAGGGTTTTGTTTTTACTTTGCCATCAGGTTTTTTTTTTCCCCAATGTTTGGTTTGTAATCAGATAATCTCTTTTGATAAAATTGCCTTCACCTTAGCTCTTTTTGGCATTCTTTATGAAGGCATTCTTTCCCTGAAGAGCAATTTTAGGCTCACTTTATAGAGTTTCAATATTTGATAGTTGGTGTTCAATAAATTTCTGGTTATCCCTAAATTACTGTGTTCAATTGAGTAATTTGGTGTTGAGTAGACTCTCCTCGACTGCATGGAGCTCACCTGAGGCTTCTGAAGACTTTGAAATAAGCTAAATAAAAAACCAAAACATAGGAAAATTCACCCAAAATTATATTCTTTACTTTGTAGATGTAGCTTTTCTGTTTGTTAGACAGAAATTATTATTTTTAATGTTTTTTGAATTTATGTTTCTGTTTTCAATGTTTGGTCAGGTGTCCCCATCAGGCAGTGTGGCTGATGCTAAGTCAGGTCCTTCCCTGTGTCCTCACCTGATTTGTCTCATCACCACCGTCTTCGTCACAGACTGTGTGCTTCAGGGGGTTGGAGATACTTTTACTAGAGTGTGGTGCCATCCCTCTACCTCTACTCCTGTTTCTCTTATATAGATTATAACATCAATATTGACATCCCAGTTCTGAAAATCAGACCGCCAGGTATCAGGTATGCCCACTAAGCCTTATTCACCATCAAGTTACTTTTACTCAAAGTTCATCTTATATCCCATATCCTTTTCATTTTTGGATCAACACATAGGATATAACTTTTCGAAAAACAATCACACTCTAAGCTTTCATTTTGGTTCTTTTGAGATCTTAGTACTTTCATGGTTTTCTCCTGGTTCTTCATCTAAAGTGAGACATTTCTGGAGATGTATTCAGAAAGACATTTTATGTGTAGTTAACCTCAGTCTGATTCATTGTTCCTCTGGGTCTTGCTTGTCTGGAGGTCGACAGTTCCTTTTAACGACGGCCTACACCTGTAAGTGCTTCGTTTTCATGAGTAGTATAAATTCTTAAAAGAGCTATAAGGAAGAATAGCATTTGTTGAGGGGAAAGCAGTTGTTTCCTTTTTTGTTTTTTAAGATTGAAGATTTCCTCTCAGCTATTAGATTGAAAATTGATACAAATAATCATTATTTAACACTAAAAATTCCTGTGCAGAGCTGAGGGTTCCAAAATTCAGTGATAGAAAATTAAATTTTAAAGTTGCTTTTTTATTTAAACATTAAACTTTTTTGATATATTGAAAGCAACAACAGTACTTTTCTGTAATACACTATTTCACAGTTTATGATATAGTCAACTCTTGACTACTACTGTTGTTGTATCAGGGCTTATTACCCAGTTTGTGGATTGCCCAGACCCTGTTTCTCTTCTCCCATTTATTTTCCACTACGTGCTTTGCCATCAGAGGAAGAAAAGACCCAGTGTTGACAGTTTGGACTCTTCTTAAGTTTTCTGATGGGAGGTTTGGTGGGAAGAGACATTGAAACCGTTAGCTAAACTGAATTTTTAAGAATTTCATCTCATCCATGCTTTCTCTGTGCATCATGTCCATGAATAATTGAGCGTGTTCTATGTGGTTCCTGGAGTATCTGTGACAGTGATTGATGACCCTCATTTTTTCTTGTTATATTTTTTTAAGCCCTTCTCCTAGGTTACCATCATGAATGTAATTATTAAGGTAAAATTAGCACTGACCCTGTGTTTGGAGGAGGGTGGGTAAAAGATGAGGAGAAGGAACTTTGTTTAGTTATAATATTTGTCCAGTTTCTTTCTCCCTTGCTCGTGACATTCCTATAATTGCCTTAAATTCTTTTAACAGTTTCACATGCCAAGTGCAGAATATAAAAGATGGAAAATGAAGAGCTTTAAAGACAGTATTAGGGGCGTGCCACATGTCTGTGATACCTGTAAGAATTATTTTGCATATAGGTAAATATGACAAATTAAGAGTCTGTTGCCCAGTATTTAGAAGTTAGACAAAGACTTCACTGGAATTTGGTTTGTAAGCTAATTGGGCAGAGATTAAATTCCATATTTGTATTTCCTATAAAGTCAGAATTTTTTTTATCTGTTTCTCTAGTTGAGGAACTTTGGATAATGTTGAATATTATATCTCAATTGGTATAAAAGAATGAGATTAGAGTGTGAATACTACAGGTATTTCTGCAATCAAGGATTCAGATTTGGATTCTCTTAGTTACCAGCTTTCTGACTGAGTCCTCTGTGAACCATATGTACATTGGAGAGACTAGAAGCACCTATATCTTATGGTTTTTATGAGAAAGAAATCATATAAAAATACATCTAAACAAAAAAAAGACATGCTTATTTATTTATTAGGTTTTAAGTTCCCCATAAATACTAGATATTATTATTTATATAATTAACATTTAGGAAAAGAAAAATGTTATGAAATAACTTTTT
Organism: Nycticebus coucang; assembly: GCF_027406575.1. Taxonomy (NCBI): domain Eukaryota; kingdom Metazoa; phylum Chordata; class Mammalia; order Primates; family Lorisidae; genus Nycticebus; species Nycticebus coucang. Next base: position 107,769,486 of record NC_069781.1, read on the forward strand.
AAAAATTTTCAAAGGAAACAAAATCTACACAGCAGTTGAAATTTTATTCACATTGTTGACATAGCTCTTACTTTAAAAAAGCTTCTCTGTTAATGTAATGGTAGTTGTCATAAAACTGCTAATTATCTTGAAACTGCCAGCATCATTTTTTAAATCCATAAAAATATAATCCTTCAACTAACATTGAGGCCATTTTATATACATACATACACATAGTAGGCTTGCTCCATTCCTCCTGTCAGCAAATTTGGAGGTTAATAGTTGTAACTAGGGAGCCTTTATATTGTGTGCATCTGCTGTTGTTTCCTAAACTTGGCATGCAGCCATTTGCTGGGAGAGTGATTTTGAGTTATATCAGTCATAGTGATTTGAATCTGGCCACAATAAGCCACAGCCCATTCCTAAGACATACCAGCAGTGTGGTGCTGCATGTGCTGCTACAGAAGGTATCAATAGCATATGGCATTTGGGTAGCAAGGCAAACAACTTCAGAGCAGCATCACCTCCATTATTTCCTTTCTCTAGTCCTTGACACCCATGCATGGTTCTCTGGTATAGAGCAGAGAGGGGATCATGGAGTCCCAAGGCTGGAAATGGTAGAGTCCCTCCTGATTGCAAAGGATTCATGGTCATCATTCCCATAGAGTGAGGGGCCAGGGAGGGGTGTCCTATTTATTCATAGGCCTCCACCTCTGGCCACTTCCCAACAGGAGCAGCTCCTTTTCTGCCTTGAGAATTCTCCTTTCTTCTTTCAGCTTAGAAGTGGGGGAGGCTGGAGACTAAAAACTTAAAGTGCATTTTCCATTTTGTTTCCGTTTGCTCATCTTTTTCTCCACTTTACACATAAATATAAAAATAGATCTCATTCCATCACCCCAGCCCTACTTACCTGAACATTTTTTTAGTTAATTTCCTAACAACTATATGGGAAAAGAAGGAGCCAGTAATGTACAAGAGAATCCAGAGGAGTAGCTTTTATAAATTTGTGAACAGACTTTACTAGGTTTTGAAAAGTCCGAATTGGGTTGACTTAAAATTTTAAAAAAAGGTTGGAAAACACAGTTTTAGCTGGTAATGGGGAAACAGCAGATGATCATAAATTTACTAGCATTTAGCATCAGAATGACCTCTTTTCTCTTTAATGAAAAGCTCTTTTACCTGCCACAGTTAGGACTGTTTATACTGATAACTCCATAAAAACTGCATTCTTGAAAACCATCAAAGTGAGAAGACAAAAGCCAGAGCAGAGTTAAAACTTTGTCCTGGATAATCCACAAACTAGATCTTTACATACAGATGATCAAGAGTTGACTGTACTTGTGTTAATGTTTCTCACCCTGCTCATCATGTGCTAGGATGGTGTCCTCTGTGGACAGAAGGCAGGCACCCAGCACTCATCACTGAGGGAGGTAAAAAGTGCGCAAATTCTAATAGTGTGTTTGATTCAAATACAATATTTCTGTTCTGTTCTTTTAATTTACAAGCTATCCATTTCTCCAAAAACATTGACAGTATTATTAATAAGTTGCTATCTAAAACATTAACATATGAAATATTGTAAAAATAAAGTACAAATTTATTTTAGAATGTAATTATACCAAGTATTCTTTAAATATAACTACTTGATAAAAGGCAAAATCTTAATATTCAGTGTTCCTTTTTGGCACTCTTTCTGTTAGCACATCTGTGTTCACATCTGAAATGTGAAGTGTTATTTCATAAAGGATTGTGGGGGCTCTGGACTCGAAGGAGACTGTACATCATTGCTTACTCTGTCACATGCCAGCCTTAAATACAGCATTAATTTATGTGGGTCACTATGAAAGCTTTGAGATAGACTGTGTTATGGTCCATTATTTCACTTCCAAGAAACAGAGTTGACAGTGTCCCTTCTGAACTCACCTGTGCAAGTTTCAACTTGCTCAGCTTATTGGTGTGCTGGGAGGGCTTCATTTGTTTCTGTCTGCATGGATTTTTATATGTCTCAAAATTTCCGTAATGGCCCACGTATACTGTATTAACACTTTATAAACCCAAATGGAAACATTTTAGTATGTTTATAAAACATTCTCTTAAATTTGTTAAATAACATATAAAGTATTTCTATTCAAATAAAGCCAGTTTTAGGTCAATATAAGGTAATTGGATAGGACTACTCAGTGTGCTGTTTTTGTTAAGGAATATTTCATTAACTCTGGAAAGTTTTATTGAGACATTGGAAGAATTAAACCTGTAGTAAGTACTCTTATTCCATAGAAGTTACTCTTTTCAATTTAAAGATTGAGAACTTAGACCCCCGAGGAATTCAGCTGTCAGCTCTCTTCATGAGTGGAGTAGACATGGCATTGTTTGCAAATGATGCATGTGGACAGCCAATCCCCTGGGAACACTGTTGTCCTTGGATGTATTTTGATGGGAAGCTCTTCCAATCCAAACTCCTCAAAGCCAGCCGGGAAAAGACCCCACTCATCGATCTCTGTGATGGTCAGGTATGCTGGAGGGCAAGGGCAACCACCTCTGACTGAAATGAAATAGAGCTCACTAGTTAAATCTGTCCTCTTTTATACCATATTTGTTATGAAACCTGTGTGACAGTGTTCTGTTTTGGATTGGGCCCACCCCAGTGTGTATAACTAAATGTAACTCTAGTGCCCATAATGAGCTAGGCTCCTGACACACAGTTGGGTCTTAATTATTTATGGTAGCTATGTTCTAAAATTTACCCCGAACACTGAATTAGCAAAAATTGAACCATTGCTCCTAGGGGAGAGACAGAGGGTTAAGTTCCTTCAAGGCTCTGGTCACATATTTTTGTTATCCATTCAGTACATAACCTTGTCTCTCATGTGTTTCTGTTTAAAGATATCTTATTAAAAACATATCAGTAATTTGTTATTGAACTCCCAGCCAGCAGCACTATAACTCTTGTCTGAATGAAGCTTCTCTAACATTGATTTTATTCTATGCACTTAGGAACACAGGGCAAGACTTCAGCACTATGCTGGGGGTGTTTGTAAATAGTGAAATCACCAAAAAACTCAAAATGCAAAAACTTTGACACCAAATAGGCTTTGTTTTCAGGATGAGCTGAAACAGGAAGGCAGCCAGCCAGCCCTCAGCTGGGTTTGGTATATTCAGCAACTAAAATCTTCCCCTCATTTTGCACAAGTCTGTGACCAGAAAAGCACTTGGGTATTGATTTTGTGGTTACAAGTAAATGTTAGCAGGTAGGTGAATTTGCATTAATAAAGGGGACAACTGTCCATTTCTATAGTAGTTGATATATTTTGTTTCCTTAATGCTCATTTTGATTTTTTAAAACACTGTGAATCAAGTTTTCACATTCTGGTCCTTGACTTCTAGGCTGAGCAGGCTGCCAAAGTAGAGAAGATGCGCCAGAGCGTCTTGGAGGGGCTCAACTTCTCCCGGCAGAGCCACACGCTCCCTTTCCCCCCACCTCCCGCCCTGCCCTTCTATCCCGCCTCTGCGTATCCTCGGCACTTCGGGCCTGTCCCACCCTCTCAGGGCAGGGGCAGAGGCTTTGCAGGTGAGTCCTTTGGCTTGACTTATTCCTGTGGGGAAGAGATGCCTGTAAAGAATGTGCAGCCCTTCTAGGCGAGCCTGTCTGCTGTGTTGACCTTGCTGTTGTCAGTCATAGGGGATTCAAAACAGCAATTCTTCAAACCCACAAGGAGCAAGCTTGATCCTGGAGCAGCTTAGGAGAGAGAGAACTGTAGACACAGGTGCAGAGGCTGCATCTGAAATCTGTCATTCGAGCTGGAAACTCTCTACTCACATTTTAAGTTTTTTTGTCTCATGTATGAGGAAGACTAAACATACCAAGTTTAGAGAAAGCCATCTTCTAGACCCATCTCCCAGGATCCAACCTGAACCCTATGTCAGTGACCTGTTGAATGACTTGCTATAGGGAGGGTAGCCTTTCAGTGCTGGTCCCTGGGGACAATGGGTGCAGAACAGCAAGGCAACAAGAGGGGCCAGGAGACCCCTCCTTGGCAAATGAAGGAGGCAGGGGCCATTTTGCCCGAATGCCCTGCAGGGCCCCCCCAAGCCCTGTCCCTCACACTTCTCCCCTGTCTCTTTCTACCCCGGGTCCCACAGGAGTCTGTGGCTTTGGAGGCCCCTATGGGGAAACGGTAGCAACAGGCCCTTACCGTGCCTTCCGGGTGGCAGCAACATCGGGACACTGCGGAGCCTTCTCAGGCAGTGACAGCAGCAGGACTAGCAAGTCCCAGGGCGGTAATTATACCCACCCCTTCCCAGAGCTTCTGCCTGCCAGCACTTCCTTTGCTCCATCGTCTGACGCCTGCCTTCCTTTACTATCTTCACAAGCCACTCCTCCAACAGAACGCCCTTTCATCTGGGTCCCTGATCTGACCCTCACTGACTGCTGTCCTACCCCTGAGAGTCTCTGCCTTCAGGTCTCTGCAGCGGCTCTGCTGTGGCCAGTCTTTCCTTTCAGGGCAGACCACTGAGTGTCCACCTAGAACAAAGCCTTTCTGTGCACCTGGGTAACCTGACCATCGCCTCGTGTTCATAGGATGAGCTGCTGACTAATACTCAGTGGCGTTTCTTTCCCAAGCAGCCATCTTTTGGTAAAGATTATCATGCTTGTATAGAAGATTCTAATAATCACAGAATTCCTGGCATAAACTCTGTCACAGTTTGTTTCATAAAAGCATTTTTTTTAAAAAGACCTAATGTCAGGTATATAAAAATCAGTGTACTTTAGATTCCCATTGCTTATTTTTTCATTTGTATCAGGCTTGCCAAGTCAGAAAAGTCTCAACATTTTGTGTTAGAAATAATGTCTTGTGGTGTTGCTGTAATTGGAAGCCTGTGATTTGTGGTTTTGTCCAAATCCTACATTTGGGGACTACAGAGTTAAATCTGACCATCAAGTCACATAACAGGATTTTTCAGATACATTTTAGAGTAACTCTGAAGATGAGCAGGCCTTTGTCTATCATCAGCGATATTTTTCCAACTAAGTTACGGGGGGGTGTAGGGAGGCCAGCGAGGGGTGCTGTGTGGAAAGGTGACTCTTAATGATGTGGTACTGGATCAGTTTCTCTGTCTCTACCACAGAAGTCACCTCTTCTTTACCTGGTGCAGCTGCATGCCCCTCTGCCTCCTCTCTCCTCCCACTGCAGGGTGCTCTCTGCCCTGTGGCTGCTTCTGGTGCAGCTCAGAGCCATGTGTCCTCTCTGCTTCTTGATTGGCTTCAGCAACTTGCAGTGCCTTGAAATGGAAGCTGGCCTATAGTTGGGAAAACATTGAAGGAGAGATTTCAGTATCCACACTATGGATAGTGTGCAGTAAGAAGTGATTTCTTAAGCTACATTGAGAGGAACTTGCTTCCTAACTTTTCTAAGATTGTGTCTGAAACTTATATCTGCATTGTCCAATGTAGTAGTCACTGGCCACATGCACTATTGAACTCTTCAACTGTGGCTAGAAACTGTAAAGTAAACTCCAAATTTTAAAGACTTAATATGGGGAAAAGAGTGTAAAATAGCTCATTAATTTTTATATTGTTAAATATTTATTATCATTAATAATATTTTAATAATTATTATGATAATAAATAATACCTGTTAAAATAATACTATTTTGCATATATTGGGATAAATACTGAAACTTTTTCATCTGTTTCTTTGTACCTTTTTTTATGTGTCTACTAGAAAACAAAGCTTGTAGATTTCTATTGGGCATTGCTATATTGCCATGGTTAATACCGTATGATGGAGAATTTATTATAATCCATTCCCACTGGCAGAAAAGAGGATTGGAGCTCTGCTTTTGTTTTTGTTTTTTTAAATCAGGGATTTGCTATCAATTAACAATTTCAGAATTTTCTTTTTCTTTTCTTTCTTTCTTTTTTTTGGAGACAGAGTCTCACTTTGTCACCCTTGGTAGAGTGCTGTGGCATTATAAGTCACAGCAACCTCAAACTCTTGGGTTCAAGTGTTTCTCTTGCATCAGCCTCCCGAGCAGCTGGTACTATAGGTGCCTGTCACAATGCCAGGCTAGTTTTAGAAATGGGGTTTTACTCTGGCTCAGGCTGGTCCCAAACCTCAGAATTTTCTTCAGTGTGAAAACTTAGAATATGTAGGCTAATAGAAATTAATAGAAGGCAGTGAATACAGTGAATATTTGTGACTGTACTTAAGGAAAATTCTAATTTAACAATACATTAAGACATACAAGCTAGATTTACATAACTTTTGCAATGTTTGGTTAAGGTAATAACTTGGAAGTGTTTACCTAAAGAGAAAACATTCTGAGTTTGCAAATTTCTATCTTGGTAACATAGAAGGCATACCATATGCACCCAGTGACAATACTTGAATGAGTCTATTTCTATCTAAAAGCACTTGCACATTTGTAGTTTTAACCTAATTCATTTGTCATGAGTTTTTAACAACAGGTTAAAATCAAAGTATGCACATACAATTATACTCCACATAATAAAAAAGAAGTCTTTATAAAGCAGCTTCATGTGAAATATAAACCAAACTGAAAGTTTCTTGCTTTTATCTCTTTGCTGTTCTTAATTCTGTGATTGTAAAGATTTTGTCTTTTTATATATTTTTCGTGCAGGAGTCCAACCTATACCTTCTCAGGGAGGGAAACTAGAAATAGCTGGCACTGTGGTTGGCCACTGGGCTGGGAGCAGACGGGGCCGAGGGGGCCGGGGACCTTTCCCCCTGCAGGTGGTCTCTGTTGGAGGACCAGCAAGAGGGTAAGTTATGAACTACTAAAATCTCCTCTGTATAAATAGCCTGTAACTTGCTTTTTTACTTATGAGTTAAATAAGAACATTTCTATATAATTAGATACATTTTTTAATATCATTCTTCTTAATGATTGCATAAAATCCAATTTATAGCATTATTTAATTAACCATTATTAAATTATTGACTACACATTATTCAATTAATCTAGCACCTTTAATTTTTTTTTTTTTTTCCTTTGGGACACCTCACTGTGTTGCCCAAGCTAATCTCAAACCTCAAGTGATCCTCCCACTTCAGCCTGCCAGGAAACTGGGATTATAGAGACACACCACTGAACCTGGCTAAAATATTTTTAAGTAGCATTTTTAAAGTATTAGTTTTTCAAATCAAATGCATTGGATATGAACCACAAATATAAGGTGGAATCCTTGGAATAAATCTGTGATATGACCATATTAAATAAACACGATACTTCATAAACCATAAAGTTAGGCATCTTTAAATCTATTTGATATGATTTTAAATGTCTATAACATTTAAATCTTTTTGATATTGTTCTTTTTTATTCATTTAGGCGTCCAAGAGGAGTGATTTCTACCCCAGTGATTAGGACATTTGGAAGAGGTGGAAGGTACTATGGCAGAGGTTACAAAAACCAGGCAGCAATTCAGGTAAGAAGACAATAGAGTTTTTGTGCCAGTTCACTCCCCTCATTGATCTCTTCTTTCTAAGCTAGTGTTTGTTGTGCCCCTGTTAAAACAGAAGGGCTGACAGCGACAGGGCTTTTTATAAGCTCTTCTCTGTTACATTTGTATGTCCTTCCTTTAGTACTGAGTCACCATTTGTAGGTTTTCCTGTGGAGAAGGCTGGGGTGGGGGAGGTGCACACACAGACCTGCATGTGTATGTATATACTGTGCACACATGTACATATGTATATACATACATACCTCCATGCTACCCCTTCCTCTAGTAAAATACTTAATGAATTTATACTTAACCTTCTGATTCAAGTTTAAGATTTCAGGAATTGCACTTAATCTCTACTATTATACCCAGATAACTTTTCTTCCATCCTGAGACTCTTGGTTCTTGAGAAGCAGGAGTTGATTAAATTAGAATATCCCATAACTGAGCTTTACTTTATCCCATATTGTACATACGCCTGGCTCAGAATACCTGTTAATACTACCATCACCAATATAATGAAATGAGAACAGTTAAAATGTTTGCAGGCTGGGTGAAGTGGCTCACGCCTGTAATCCTAGCACTCTGGGAGGCTAAGGTGGGTAGATTGCCTGAGCTCACGGGTTCAAGACCAGCCTAAGCAAGAGTGAGACCCCATCTCTAAAAATAGCTGGGCATTGTGGTGGGCACCTGTAGTCCCAGATACTAGGGAGGCTGGAGCAAGAGAATCGCTTAAGCCAAAGAGTGAGCTATGATGCTGTGGCACTCTACCCAGGGCAACAAAGTGAAACTCTGTCTCAAAAAGAAAAAAACCTTCTCATTGCTTGCCCCCTACCAGGCCTTCTGTTTGTGTGTCCCTTTTGGTCTCTGAAATGTTTTCTTTGATAGATTCTGTAAGAAGGGCTCCTCAGGAAGGACTTAGGGAACAATATTAAATTTTTAAATTTTTTTTCAAATTACCCTTACTTGGAAGCATTGGCTCACATTTTCTTTCCTTAAATGTCTTAATTTTATTTTCTTCTGACATAAAGCTTCACTATCAAAAATTGATGATAATCTAATTTTCTTTCCCTTTGAAGTCATTTGCTATTTTGGCCTAAATGCCCACCTTGTTTTTGTTTTTCTGTAAAAGTTGAATGACCTCACTTGATCGTGCCCTGGTACTAGTTATTCTAGATCAGATGACTTAGTATGAGGAGCACTCTCTGGAAATGTTATTTCAAATCTTAATTTAAGAAAGTTTTCTTGATTTAATAGTTTTTTATTTTTGTTCTTTCACTTTGCTTTTGTCTTCTGGTGTTTTGTTATTCTCTTGCACATTCTTCTGTGACTGTTTTCAGTATTTGGCATGGGATTTTGTTGTTGTTCTTGTTTTTTTGAGACAGTGTTCGTTTGTTAACCAGCTCTGGCTAGAATATAGTGGCGTAATCATAATTTACAGCAGTGTCAAACTCTTGGGCTCAAGTGATCCTCTTGCCTCAACCCCCAGAGTAGCTAGGACTATAGGCACACAACACTATGCTCAGCTCATTTTTCTATTATGGTAGAAACAGAGTCTTACTCTTGCTAAGTCTGATCTTAAACTCATGAACACAAGCAGTCCTCCCACCTCTTCCCCTCAGAGTGCTAGGATTACAGTGTGAGTCACCACACCCAGCCTGACGTGCTCTTTTGATTCTGTTTTATCTCTGCCTTTTCTAACTCTTAAGAAAAACTCAACAGTCTATGAAGTTTGCCTGTTTAAAGTACAATTTAGTGGTTTATAGTTTTTTAGAGACTAATTTTTAGAGCAGTTTTAGGTTCACAGCAAATCTGAATAGAAGTTACAGATGTGGAAGGCAGGGAGTTCAGCACCACCCCCATAGAGTGACTGGTTTGTTATAACTGATGAACCTACATGGACAAATCATTATCATTCAAAGGTCATAGTCGACATTAGGGTTGTACATTCTTTGGGTTCAGATAAGTACCATTGTAGTATCACTTAAAGTAATTTCACTGATCTTTTTTACTGTCTTTTCATACTTTTTTTTTTGGTAGAGACAGAGTCTCACTGTACTGCCCTCGGGTATGGTGCCATGGCGTCACATGGCTCACAGCAACCTCTAACTCTTGGGCTTACGTGATTCTCTTGCCTCAGCCTCCGGAGCAGCTGGGACTACAGGCACCCGCCACAACGCCCAGCTACTTTTTTGTTGCAGTTTGGCCAGGGCTGGGTTTGAACCCGCCACCCTTCACATATGGGGCCGGTGCCCTACTCACTGAGCCACAGGCGCCGCCGTGTCTTTTCATACTTTTATCTTTTCCAGAATGCCCTATAGTATGTAACCTTTTCATTTGGCTTCTTTCACTTCATAATATGCATTTAAGTTGTTTAATCCATGTCTTTTAATGGCTTTAAGGCTCATTTCTTTCTGGCACTGAATAATATTTTATCGTCTGGATGGATCAGTTTTTTTATCCACTCACCTGTTAAAGGACAATTTGGTTGCTTAGAATTTTGGCAGTTATGAATAAAATTGCTATCAACATCCATGTATAGGTTTTTGTGTAGACGTTAAGTTTTCATCTGCTTCAGGTAAACACCTATGAGCATGACTGCTGGATTATAGAGTAAGAGTATAGTTGTATAAAGGATCACCAAACTTTCTTCCAACATGTCTGTATTGTTTTGCATTTCTTTTTTTTTTTTTTTTTTTGTTTTTGGCCGGGGCTGGGTTTGAACCCGCCACCTCCAGCATATGGGACTGGCGCCCTACCCCTTGAGCCACAGGCGCCACCTTGTTTTGCATTTCTAATAGCAATGAATGAGAGTTCTGCTTGGTCCATATCCTATCAATATTTGGTATTGTCAGTGTTCTAGTTTGGCCATCCTGATAGGTGTATAGTTGGGAGCTAATTTTTTAAAATTTGCTTTTCCATGGAACATCTTTTCTTCTTCTTTTTGAGACAGAGTCTCACCCTGTTGCCTTGAACCTTAAATTCTTTTTTTTTTTTTTTTTTTGAGACAGAGTCTGACTGTTGCCCTGGGTAGAGTACCGTGGCCTCACAGCTCACAGCAACCTCAAACTCTTGGGCTTAAGGGAGTCGCTTGCCTCAGTCTCCCAAGTAGCTAGGACTGTAGGTGCCCGCCACAACACCCAGCTATTTTTTTTTTTTTTGGTTGTAGTTGTTGTTGTTTGGCAGGCCTGGGCTGGATTCGAACCCGCCAGCTCTGATGTATGTGGCTGGGGGCCTAGCCGCTGAGCTACAAGTGCTGAGCCTCAACCTTAATTTCTTCTTTTTTTGCAGTTGGCCAAGGCTGGTTTGAACCCGCCACCTCCAGTATTTCTTGAGCCACAGGCGCTACCCTCAACCTTAAATTCTTGAGCATAAGTAATCCTCTTGCCTCAACCTCCCGAGTAGCTGGGACTACAGGTGCCCACCACAACACCCTGTTTTTTTTTTTTTTTTTTTTAAGATATGGGGTCTTGGTCTTGCTCGGGCTGCTCTCAAACTCCTGAGCTCAACTGATTGGCCCACCTCAGCCTCCCAGAGTGCTAGGATTACATGTGTGAGCCACTGCTCCTGGCTGGAACATCTTTTCATGTGCTTATTTGCTATCTGTGTATCTTCTTTGATAAAGTGTCCCTTTGCATCATTTTCTAATTAGATTGTAATATAATTCAGTGGTTTGTAGCCTGTTCTTAAGATCAAGCAACTACTACCAGTAATTCCAGAACATTCTTCACCACAAAAAAGAAACCCTTTACCTACTGACAGTCACTTCCATCTCCTCCAGTAGCAACCATTGATTATTTTGTGTCTTTGATGATTTGTCTGTCTTGTAAATTTCATGTAAACATACATATTGTGGCATGTAGCAGTATTTCATTCCTTTTTATTGTTGACTAATGTTAATTTATCTGCCCATTTGTTGATGGACATTTGTATTGATTTCATTTGGAGACTGTCACCAACAATAGTATTATGAACATTTATCTGCAAATTTTTTTTTGTTGCAGTTTGGTTGGGGCTGAGTTCGAACCTGCCACCCTTGGTATATGGGGCTGGTGCCCTACTCACTGAGCCACAGGCATCGCCCCTATCTGCAAATTTTTGTGTGAAGATGTGTTTTTACTTCTTTTGGGTAAATGCCTAGGAGTAGAACTGCTAGGTCAAATGGTATATTTAGCCATTTGAGAAACTGCCAGACTATCTTCCAAGGTAGCTACACCGTTTTACATTCCCACCAGCAATATACCAGAATTCCAGTTTTCCATATCCTTGTTGAAAATTGTTACTTTCCATATTCTTGATTTTAGCCATTCTAATAGATGTGAAATGTTATCTCATTGTGGTTTTTTCATTTGTATTTCCCTATTTTCATTTCTTTTTTTTTCTCCTTTCTACCTTCAGACTTTATTTGTACTTGTGTTTCTTCTAATGTAGTCTTCATTTCTAGAGTGAGTTTTTTTTTTTCCCTTTGGAATTTTTCTGTCATTTTTTTTACTTCATTTCTCAAGGACAGATGAGGTCTCATCTTGTTCTATTACCCACCCTTCAATAGTATGATCATAATTTACTGCAGCCTTGAACTTCTGGTCTTAAGTAGTACTCTTGACTTAGCCTCCTGAGTTGCTGGAATGTAGGGGTATGCTACCATGCCCAGCTAATTTTTTTTTCCATTTTATTTAGAGTTGGGGGTCTTGCTATGTTGCCTAGGCTAGTTTTGAACACCTGGCCTCAAGTCATCCTCTTGTTTGTTTCAGCAGTATACCTGCTCCATTTCCCAGTTTTTTCCAATTTGATTTTTGTTATTCTTTCATGTCATTTATTAGCCTATTTTGAAACAGAGGGTTTTATTTTTATGGACCTGATTTTTTTTTTTTAGAGACAGAGTCTCACTTTATCACCTTGGTAGAGTGCAATGACATCACAGCTCACAGCAACCTCCAACTCCTGAGTTTAGGCGATTCTCTTGCCTCAGCCTCCCCAGTAGCTGGGACTACAGGCGCCTGCCACAACGCTCGGCTATTTTTTTTTTTTGTTGCAGTTTGGCTGGGGCTGGGTTTGAACCCACGACCATCGGTATATGGGACCGGTGCCCTGCTTACTGAGCCACAAGGGCCACCCTTGTTTTTTTTTTTTTTTTTTTTTTTGAGGCCGAGTCTCACTACATTGACCTTGGTAGAGTGCTGTGGAGTCACAGCTCACAGCAGCCTGAAACTCTTGGGCTTAAGCGATTCTCTAACCTCAGCCTCCCAAGTAGCTGGGACTATAGGCACCTGCTACAATGCCTGCCTATTTTTTTGTTGCAGTTGTCGTTGTTTAGCTGGCTCAGGCAGGGTTTGAACCCATCAGCCTGTATGTATGTGGCCAGTACCCTACTCACTGAGCTATTGGCACTGCCTTATGGACCTGTTTTTTTGATGTACTTTATTGTCTATGAGAATGTTATTCTACCTTGTATTCTTATATTTCTTACAGTGGCATATGTGATTCCACTATCTTACTTTGTCTTGCACATTTTTAGATACAGTTGGTTTTTGTGGATTCTAAAAAGAATGGAAGATGTGCACAGCTTTGTTCTTCCTCCTGTGGTTTTCATGTAGTGTTAAAAATATGACCTCTTGCTTCCTGAAAGTTTCTGGGTCTTCTTTCTCCCTGTCTTTCTTGTCCCTGTCCGTTCTATTTTTATTCCAGTCTGAGCACTTGCCCTTGGTGTAGAGCGCTGTCCTGGTGATGGGTGGGTTGTCAGCGGATGCCCCAGTAGTACGGCAGAGTATGCACACTGAGGACAGTCCACTGAGTGTTAGCCACAGGAACTGCCTCACAGTGGTGAAGGCTTATGGGAAAAGTAGTTTGGAGGGAGAGGGGATGCGTGTTTCCAGACAGGTGAAAGCTGGCCTTCCTTCTCAGTCTCCTGCACAGTGTATACCCTTCTCCTATCACCTAGATGACTGTCTCTGACTGCCTCCTAACAGGCCCTCACTACAGTTTCTGCAGCATGCGCACAAAGGGTGACCACTGCCAACTAATGACATTCCTAGGATAGGTGTTGATTTACTCCTGTAGATGGAGTCTCCCTGAGAATGAGTGCTCTGACGTGTGAAAATCTTCATTATTGGCCGGGGCATAATGGCTCATAGGAGCCTGAGGCAGGTAAATTGCTTGAGCTCAGGAGTTGAAGACCAGCCTGAGCAGTCATGAGACTCTTTTCTCTACTAAGAATAGAAAAACTAGCTGGGGAGCCAGATTCAATGTCTCATGCCTATAATCCTAATAACTCTGGGAAGCCTAGTTGGGTAGATTGCTTGAGCTCAGGAGTTTCTAAAAATAGCCGGGCATTGTGGCAGGCATCTGTAGTTCCAGCTACTTGGAAGGCTGAGGGAAGAAGATCACTTGAGCCTGGAGTTTGAGGATGCTGTTAGCTATGATGTCACAGCACTCTATCAAGGGTGACAATGTGAGAGACTGTCTCAAAAAAGAAACAAAAAGAAAAGCTGGGTGTGGTGGTGGGCTTCTATAGTCCCAGCTACTTCAGAGGCTAAGGCAAGAGGATCGCTTGAGCCCAAGAATCTGAGGTTGCTTTGAACTGTGATGCTGTGGACCTCTACCCAGGGGAGTAGATTGAGACTCTGTCTCAAAACTTAAAAAATAAATCTTCATTATTACTTTTTCCCCTTCTTGGTCCTGCTATATTTTTTGTTTCATATTATTTGTCTCAGGTTTCCAGAAAAATGATGATAGCATTGTGGAGAAGAGTGTGTTAGTATTTCTGAACTTTAGGGATAGAAGCTAAAATGAACAGACATTGTGGGAGAATGTGTGGAAATGCCTAGTTTGTGTCCCTCAGGTGACAGGGCACACTCCAACTCCATCTGAAGTGAGAGAATAGGCTCTGCTGTCAACAAGGCAAATAACCTGTTTTCATAATAGTAAGTCTAGAAGATGTGGAAAAACACTCCTAACTCCTGTTGCGAATGGGGTAGAATGAAGAGTTGGGGGATTCCTTTTCTCATTTGAAAAATGACTATTTGAAGTTGAAAACCATCCCACTTTTCTTTAGCATTGAGCCAGTCTGTGACAGTGGCACTGTTCAAGGGACATTTGGAGACATTACTGATTGTCATAACTTGATGCAGGTCCAGTGTCACTGGCTTTTCAGGGGTGGAGGCTTAGGGTGCTGCTAAACACCTTATAGTGCAAGGGAGAGCCCTATGGCAGAGAATCACCAGGCCCAGAGTTTCGTGTTCTCAGGTTGGGAAACAAGGTTGTGATAAGCAACTCAGGTCTCAGGCTATTTTCATTGTCCTCACAGATAGCCCTCTCTATTGGGAAATGCTCTGAATCACTCTCAGGGTTCATTTTTTCCCCCCAGAGAATTAGTTTTAAATCTATTAAATGGAAGGGGGAGACCCATTCAGAAGAGAGATTTCACACATGGATGTAGCGATTATCAGTGCAGATTTGTTTCTTGTAGACATTGCCCACAATGGTTTTGTTTTCCCAGTAGAAATGGGTTGTGTGTGCTGGTACATGTTTCAGGCAGACAAGGGAGACTTTTCACTGTTGGCGTAGTGGTGAGATAGTCTCAATTTCAGAGAAGACTTTTGTTATTTTAAATGATCTGATGCTATAGAAAAGATTCAGGGGTGTCTGGGGCCACAGGCAGATTATTCAAGGACTGTTCTGCTTATCTGTGGTGTCAGATAGCATGAAAAGTATGCATGGCCTTTTTTTTTTTTTTTTAACAATTTCTGCAGTATGCAGCCTTTTTTTTTTTTTTTTTTTTTTTTTGCCTACCAGCTTTTATTACTGTTTGTGTATTTAAAGTATGGCCCGGGTTGGCGCCAGTGGTTAGGGCACTGGCCACATACACCAGAGCTGGTTTGTTCGAACCTGGCCTGGGCCTGCTAAAACAACAATGACAACTATAACAAAAAAATAGCTGGGCATTGTGGCAGGCGCCTATAGTCCCAGCTACTTGGGAGGCTGAGGCAAGAGAATCGCTGAAGCCCCAAGAGTTTGATGTTGCTGTGAGTTGTAATGCCATGGCACTCTATTGAGGGTGACATAATGAGGCTTTGTGTCAAAAAAAAAAAAAAAGAAAGAAAAGCAAGCATGGCTGAAGACAATTCTTACTGTAACAATGTGCACCAAAAAAGAAAAAAGGTTGGACACCCCTGGGAGTTCCTTAAATGAGAACATCTCTCTTATTTCAGAACATTGACTACAGAGAAGTTGAGGGAAGGGGCCTCAGGGGAACTGACTGAGACAGGGGAAGCTTCTCCCACCTGAAGGTCAGTCAAAGCAAGGACAGCCCTGTGTTTCCTGCTCTTAAATCTGCAGAGTTTCATTAGGGCAAAAATCAGGGTTCTCAAGGTGGGGAGAGGTGCTTCATGCCTGTAATCCCAGCACTCTGGGAGCCTGAGGCAGGCAGATTGCCTGAGCTCATGAGTTCGAGACCAACCTGAGCTAGAGCCAGACCCCATCTCTAAAAACAGTTGGGTGTTGTGGTGGGCACCTGTAGTCTCAGCTACTCAGGAGGCTGAGGCAAGAGAATTGCTTGAGCCCAAGAGTCTGAGGTTGCTGTGAGCTATGATGCCATGGCACTCTACCAGGTGAGACAAAGTGAGACTCGTCTCAAAAAAAAAAAAAAAAAAGCAGAGTTCTCTCTCTCCCCATTATTTATCAAAAGCTACCTTATCATTTGTTGTCTTTCATTTTAAACAGGGCAGACCTCCATATGCTGCTTCAGCAGAAGAAGTGGCCAAAGAACTTAAGTCGAAATCTGGGGAATCAAAATCCTCTGCTGTGTCTTCAGACGGGTCCCTGGCTGAAAACGGAGTGATGGCCGAGGAAAAGCCAGCTCCCCAGATGAATGGGAGTGCGGGCAATGCCAGGGCCCCCAGCCACTCCGAAAGTGCCTTGAACAATGACTCTAAAACGTGCAATACAAATCCTCATTTAAATGCACTAAGTACAGACAGTGATTGCCGCAGAGAGGCAGCTCTGGAGGCAGCTGTCTTAAATAAAGAAGAGTAAACTTATTTTTTATAGAGGGTGAAGGATGCTGGAAGGGTAAGGATTTAGGAATATCTGGAGAGAAAGAGAGCCTGCAGTTATGTACATTTTGTCCTTTCCGTAAGAGAAAAATGAGGATTTTGGAAATTCAGATCCCTCTTTGATATCAGAGATTTAAACAACACATTTTTAGTTTTAACCAGTTGTAGTCAAAATGCTACAATAAAACAAAAAAAAAAAAGAAAGAAAATGAAGAGCATTTGACTCCCGCACTTAAAATGAAGTACACATAAAGTTTAAACTGGTTATGACAAAGTCTATAGTTGTGTTTCTTGAACTATAAAGAAAACAAATTTTGGCAGTCTTTAAGTATATATAGCTTAAAATATAATTTTTAGCATTTGGCACCATATGTATGCCATTATATTTGATTTTGCATTACTGTTTCACAATGAAGCTTTGTTTAAGGCTTTGATTTTTATGATTATGAAAGAAATAAGGCACAACCACAGTTTTTCTTTCTTAAATTTCATCACTGTTGATGTGGTTCTTTTGTGTTAAAAAGTGCAACTATCAAAACTAAAAAATTATAGAGTAATATTGCTGTTCTGCTGATTTTAAATATACAGTACATCATACATACTTTACAAGCAAGTTAAATGGAGATACAGTTAAAATCATAGAAGATGCAAATGACCTTTCAAAATCAACACAATGTGTTCTGAAACTTTTCGTGACTAATACCATGCATCTGTGATCAATGAACTATGTGGTTTTGAATCGGACGTAGACCATTAGTACTACTACTTGAGCTAAACTTCTGCATGGTTCATAATTTTTAAAGTGTGTAGTTAATATTATGCATGTTATTGTCCTTTCTTCCATTCTTACCAGTATGTGCCCATTTGCAAAACAAAAATGCTAATAATCAGTAATAGTCCTATAAAAGATGTTAACTCTGTTTAGTCATTGACTGATCTTGCTCTAACCTTAAAATTTTGTGATTATTGACATCTGTTGCATTTATTCTAAAATCCCCCCAAAATTATCTAGCCGTTTCAAATATCAACATTACCCTGGTGTATTCACTGCTGTATGCATTATTGTTCTTTGTTGCTGTTTTATGCCTTCATATTAGCAAAATATGAAATTCTGTGAAAAAAAAAAACCCTTTGATCTTAAAAAAAAAAACACCCCCCCTTCTGTAGCAGGAAACAAATTGCTTGTTCTTGAGAACTTTCCCATCAAGAATTTAGTAGAAGCAGGTATACTTCTATCATTTTGATGTTTTTGTTAATGTTTCCAAACAATGTACTTTGAAATCAAATCACTTCTTATCGTTTTCATATACTTCTGATGCTCTTCATCACATTAGTGATCAGAAATGAGGTGTAATTCCCCAACCCCTGCCCGCAAGAGCTAAGTAGGATCTTAACTGTAAGTTGAAGGGAGTTTTGCCCTAACTCATGGATTGTGCAAGAATGAACTGCTGTTGGGTTTGATTGACTGTCGATGGATTGTGGTGTGGCGTATCTGAAGGCTATTGAATGCAACTTACAATGCTTAATAAAAATCTTTATTCTTTTAGTATAAAGTATGGTGTGGCTTTTAAGTTCACTTGTAAAACCATAAATTTTACTTAAGTTTAATTCAGATTGAAAACAACTACTGAAAAGCTTGCTTATATATAAAGTTTAGGCACATTTTGTCTTTTCAAAGTAATTCCAAGTTTCCAGCTCTGGGGAACATCAATACACAATTAATATAAAAATTATACTAATACTTACATTTGTTTCATAGGCACATTTTATGCAACTAAAGAGATAAAAAAGTTGTGAAAAAGCAGGCATAGAAATAGCAAATAGTTTCTTTTAAAGCCTGGAGGAAGAGAGCAATTTGATTAAATCGTATTTTTAATACTTAAGTGTTAACAAGGGTAGCCTATTTTTCATGCTATCATTTTGCTGTGATGGCCACACCAGGGCAGCCAGCACCTTGGGAGGTTCCTTGGGGCACGAAGCCGAGGGCGGACGCGACCCAGAGGTGCCTACCAGCGTGGGGAGAAAGGACAGGGCCGCTAGCAGCAAGGGATGGGGCTCTCGCCAGAGCCCCGTTTCCTTCCTATGGCGGGGCGGGGCCTGGCGTGTCGCCGTCCCCTTCGCCCCCAACTGCGCAGGCCCGGGTGCGCGCGCAGCGCTCAGGGCGGTGTCGAGGCCGGGGCGTTGCTGTTCTGCTGTTCTCTCCTCGATGCGGCCAGGATCCGACCTAGGAAGCCCCCTAGTGCCCGGGATGCAGTCTGGGATCCACTGACAAGGCCCCGAATGCCTGAGGCCAGACAAGCGCTGGAGTCGAGCCCAGGTGTCACCACTTAAGGCCCTGTCAGCTCTCCTACTCCCAGCTGTTCAGAACCAAAACGAGTTTCATTTCTCTTGTTTTCACGAGTTATGGCTTTCAGATTCCGGAGGAAATAAAGCAAGCCTCACTTTGAGGCTACTTTCCCCCTCCTTGTCACTCATGCTGGCACTGCCATCTCAGTGCTGCAATTTCAGGCCCTTGGCTTTCCTTGCAGCAGGCCTGTCTGGCCAGGGGCCACACGGGCTCATCAGTGCGGTGGGAAGGTTGGGAAGGACAGCTCTATCTTAAAAAAAAATCGTTCTAGTCAGGCCTGCTGCCTGTAATGGGAACACATTTAACCCACCCTGGCTCACAAATACTTAACAAAAGGACCCATGTTTTTGTTCCTACCGACCTCTATCCACCTGCTGCTCGCCGTGGATCCCCCACTGTGACAACCACACGCCTGCCTGCCTTCTTTTTCTGGGCAGGTACATCCTTGAGAAAAGTAAACTGGAACAACCCACGGGCTTGGAGATGGGTTTCTGTACAGTGAAGTCCTGGCAACAGGAATGTAGTCCCTCAAAGATGCTTCCGATGCTTATTCCTAACAATGCTGTCTTATCACTTAGTCGCAATGACTCTAGGTGAGTAAGGATGCTCAAAGTCACTTTTTTTTTTTTTTTTGAGACACATTCTCAAGCTTTTTTGCCTTGGGTAGAGTGCCTTGGTGTCACAGTTCACAGCAACCTCAAACTCTGGGGCTTTAGCGATTCTCTTGCCTCAGCTTCCCAAGTAGCTGGGATTACAGGCACCTGCCACAAGACTCAGCTTTTTTTTTTTTTTTTTTTTTTTTTGTAGTTGTCATTGTTGTTTGGCAGGCCTGGGCTGTATTTCAACCTGCCAGCTCAAGTGTATGTAGCTGGCACCTTAGCCGCTGAGCTACAGGCACCCAGCCTCAAAGTCACTCTCAACAGGGACTGGGCAGGAACTGGCCCAAGCTCTAAGATGGGTCTCTCCATCCTGAAGCCCCTGAAGCTGCAGGCCTGGGCAAGAAGGAGATATGAAGGAAGAGAGTGCTGAGGTTGAACAGGGAGGCCAAGGACACCCTGCTTGGCAGGCTGGAGACATGTTGGCCACTTCTACCACACTACTAGAATTGCAGGGTTAGGCCTAGAGACCAGAAGCCATGGTGGTGCTGGTGGGGCTCAGGACCCAAGTCTGATGGAGGTGTTTTTCCTGGAACCCTGGCATTCTGGGGCAAGTCACATACTCTCTCAGCTGACCATTTATTTTCTCCCTTAAAAAAGAACAATAGCTTTTATTGATTTTTTTTTTTTCATTTCAAAAGTAATATATTTATTGTGGTACATTTAAAAAATACTGTACAGGTACACAAAAAGGAAAAAAAGGTCACCAATAATTCCTCCATCCTGAGATATATGTTAACATTTGGTTTCTCTCTCCTATGCAATATAGATTTTTTTTTTTGTTTTTTTTGAGACCGGGTCTCACTCTGTTGTCCAGGCTAGAGTGCTGTGGCATCATTATAGCTCACTCCTGGGCTGAAGTGATCATTCCTCAGGCTCCTATAGTACTAGGATTACAAGCATAAACCACTGCACCCAGGCAGATCTTTCTTTTTCTTATACCAAAAAAAAAAAAAAAAATTCATGCTATCCATATATATTTTGTAACATTTTCCCCACCTGGCATCATTTGATGACTCTTTCCTTGCCATTCAATATCTTGTCATGGCCCCACAGACTCCACAGTGGAGCTGCACCAGAATATGTTCCCTGTATTTACCACCAGCATGATGGGCCATTTCACTTTATTTGTCCTTCAACAAGTAGCTCAGAGCAGAGGAGTTGTGTTAGGCCTAGCCCTAAGCCCCATAGGACAGAAGGCATCAAGGCCCCTGCCTTTGTGGTGTTTGAATGGGAGAGGATAACATACTGTGTACAAATGAGAATATATTTCAAGCAAGAACATGAGGAAAGGCAGGATGATGAGTTGTGTGAGCAGGTGACAGAGCCATGAGAGGAGCTAGTCTGGAAAGACAGGGTCTAGGAAAGACAGCAGCAGCAGATGGCGCACTCAGCACAGGGGTATCTACAGAAAGGGGAGAAGCCCACAACCGTCCTGAGAGCAGGACTCTGGGGTATCTTTAAGTGCTATGGCCTTTGGAAGGCCGTAAGGCAGGATAGGGAGTACTCAAATGCTCCATGCAAGGCATCCACACCACCCTGTAGGTGAATCTTGTGATCACTAGTGTCATTATTCCTGGTTAGCTTTTCATCAAAAGAAGCTCTCAAAGTGGGAAGGTTAAGGGAAAGGAGACTTTGGCACTGCCACAGATTTGGCCCCAAGATGCAGCCTGGTGTCCTGGGCCTAGGAGCTGTTTGTCTGCATCAGCCCTGCACAGCCAAGGCATTGGTCTTGGCCTGTCTCACAAGTCAAAATGTATTTTCATTTGCATGTCTTTGATTTCTAGTGAGAGTGAACATTTCCTCTCTTTGTTTAGTTTGCACACAATTTCTTTGTTTTTCAATTGATAAGAAACTTCTAATGTCCTCAAATCAGGCCAAAGGCAAGAATTTTTATTTTATGTATTTTTTGTTTTTGAGACTGAGTCTCAATATGTCATCCTCAGTGGAGTGCGGTGGCCTCAGCTCACAGCAACCTCCAACTCTTGGGCTTAAGCGATTCTCTTGCCTCAGCCTGCCAAGTAGCTGGGACTACAGATGCCCACCACAACGCCTGGCTATTTTTTTGTTGTAGCTGTTTAGCTCACCCGGGCTGGGTTCAAACCCACCACCCTTGGTGTATGTGGTTGGCACCATAACCACTATAACCACTGTGCTATGGGCACTGAGCCCAAAGGCAAGAATTTTAAGAAAGAATTCAATGTCTACAACTTCATCTATATCATCTCCATCAAGGTGCAAGGGAGTGCCAGGCTTGGCTTTCAGAAACACTGCCTGCTTGCCCTATGTCTCCTCCTTCCTGCTCTGAGGGAACCTGTTTCTGCACTGCACAGGGCCGACAGTAGGTGCCAGACCACTCAAGATGAATGATATTCTTAGGGGCAACTCTCTCTTCTCTCAATTTTATTCTAACCTCAATTCTCCTGAGAATGTACTAATTTCTTGTTGCTTCTTCTGTCCCCAAGCCACAAAAGCCCTTTGCTCCTTAGTTTTTTTTTGTTTGTTTTTTATTGGTTTTTTTTGTGTGTGTGTATGTGTGTGTGTGTGTGTGTGTGGTTTTTGGCCAGGAATGGTTTTGAACCCACCACCTGTGGCATATGGGACCAGCGCCCCACCCCTTTGAGCCACAGGCACTGCCCCTGTTTGTTTTTGAGACAGTCTCAGTATGTCACCCTCTGTAGAATGCTGTCATGTCATAGCTTACAGCAACCACAAACTCTTGGGCTTAAGCAATTCTCTTGCCTCAGCCTCCCAAGTAGCTAGGACTACAGGTGCTCATCACAATGCCCAGCTATTTTTTGGTTGGAGTTGTTGTTTAGCAGGCCCAGCTGGGCTTGAACCCACCAGTCTCAGTGTATGTGGCTGGCGCCCTACTCAATGAGCTATGGGCGCGGAGCTGATCCTCCTTAGATCTTCATTTTGTGTAGGGGATGTTGTAGAGGCCCTTCTCTAGGAGTCTGCTGCTAGCCATCCTGCAGCCTCACTTTCATCGTCTCCACCTTTGGTGCCCAGGCTGTTTTCCCCAGGGAAGCTCCCAGTCCTGGCTCTGTTAACTCCTCTTCTAGAGCTCAGGCTAAATTAACCTTAGGACCTGCAGATGGGGCAAAATAGGCTTTTCATTAAGAAGCTTCACCTTGGGCGGTGCCTGTGGCTCAAGGAGTAGGGCGCGGGCCCCATATACTGGGAGTGGCAGGTTCAAGCCTGGCCCCGGCTAAAACTGCAAAAAAAAAAAAAAAAAAAAAAAGCTTCACACTGTGCTATGAGCTGAACTGTGTCTTCCAAATTCATAGGAGTTTCTGACACCAGGACTGCAGAATGTGACCTTATTTGGAAATAGGGTATCTACTAATGTAATTAGTTAGTTTAGAACAGGGTCATGTTGGAATAGGATGGTCCCTAATACCATATGACTAGCATCTTTATAATAGGGGAAATCAGGCACAAAAGACATATGCAGGGCGGCACCTGTGACTTAGTGAGTAGGGCAATGGCTCCATATACCAAGGGTGGCGGGTTCAAGCCCGGCCCCGGCCAAACTGCAACAAAATAATAGCTGGGCATTGTGGCGGGTACCTGTAGTCCCAGCTACTTGGGAGGCTGAGGCAAGAGAATCGCCTAAGCCCAAGAGCTGGAGGTTGCTGTGAGCTGTGATGCCACAGCACTCTACCAAGGGCAACAAAATAAGACTCTGTCTCTGAAAAAAAAAAAAAAGAAAAGAAAAACGACATATGCACAAAGAAAATGCCATGTAAAGATTGGAGCTATACTTACCACAGACCATGGAACCGTAAAAGCTGGAAAGAAGATTGGAACTAGGGCTGGGGACAGTGGCTCATGCCTGTAATCCTAGCACTCAGGGAGGCCACAGCCGGTGGATTGCCCGAGCTCAGGAGCTCAAGACCAGCCTGAGCAAGAGTGAGACCCCATGTCTAAAAATAGACGAGTGTTGTGGCAGGCGCCTGTAGTCCTAGCTACTTGGGAAGCTGAGGCAAGAGGATTGCTTGAGCCCAAGAGTTTGAGGCTGCTGTGAGCTATGACGCCACACACTCTACCAAGAGTGGCGAAGTAACACTCTGTCTCAAAAAAAAAACAAAAAAAGGAAAAAAAAAAGGCCTAGAACAGAACCTTCCCTAGTCCCCTCAACAGAGTGCAGCCCTGTAGACACCTAGATTTCAGATTTCTGGCCCCTAGAACTGAGAGACACCAAATTTCTGTTTTTTGTCTTTGTTTTGTTTTTTGAGACAGAGTCTCAAGCTGTCGCCCTGGGTAGAGTACTGTTGTGTCTTAGCTCACAGCAACCTCCAACTCAGGCTCAAGCAATCCTCTTGCCTCAGTTTTTTTATTTTAGTAGAGATGGGGTCTTGCTTTTGCTCAGGCTGGTCTCAAACTTGTGAGCTAAAGCTATCCATCTGCCTCAGCCTCCCAGAGTGCTAGGATTACAGGCATAAGCCACAGTGCCTGGCTAAATTTCAGTTGTTCTAAGGCGTCTAGTCTGGTATTTTATTACACAGTCCTAGAATCTAATACACCTGCATGCTATTGTCCTGGTAAGTGGAGATAGTGCCCTGCCCAGATGTCTTAGCCCACAGTGGGACCACCACCGTTCCTGACCCTCTCCAGGTTGTGACATCATCCTAGACTGTGAAACTTCACCAGACTGGGGAAAGGACAGTCATGGAAATATATACAGGAAAAAATGAATTCAAGTGAAAATGTAGCAGTAATGGTACGAAGCTCTATGAAGAAAATATACAGAGGGCCAGGCACAGTGGCTCATGCCTGTAATCCTAGTACTCTGGGAGGCCAAGACAGGTAGATTGCTTGAGCACACGAATTCAAGACCAGCTTGAACAAAAAGCAAGACACCATCTCTACTAAGAATCAAAAAACTGAGGCAAGGAGATTGCTTGAGCCCAAAAGTTGGAGGATGCTGTGAGCTGTGATCTCACAGCACTCTATCCAGGGCAACAGCTTGAGACTTTGTCTCAAAAAAGAAAAAAAGAAAGAAAGAAAACAGAGCAAATGAGGAATTTACATGGGTGGGGGTGGGAAGAAGTTGAGAGAGAAGCCTCTCTGAGGAATGACTAGAGATCAGGTAGGAATTACCCTGTATTCAGGCACCTTGGGACAGAGGCCTGGGATGGCCTTTTTGCACGCTGTGCCCAGCAGTCCCAGTTTGCCCTATTCTAGTCTGTTATTAACAGCATTCTTATGGATAGCCATTTGGCTGAGGGGCTCTTGTCTACAAACTCACTGCATCGAAACATCATGGGACCATTCCTGAGATGGTCAACAAGAAGGATCACATTCATAGTGACCAGAAAAATACAGAGGACTTAAAAAAGTTCCATGGAGGGCGGCACCTGTGGCTCAAAGGGGTAGGGCGCTGGCCCCATATGCCGGAGGTGGAGGGTTCAAACCCAGCCCCGGCTAAAAACCGCACAAAAAAAAAAAAAGTTCCATGGGGCCCTGCTCACTTCAATAGGTTCTGACTCAGACTGGCTTGATCAATTACCCCAAGAGGGGGCCCACTCTTAGAACTTTCTATGCATAAAACAAATGGATTCATCTCCCACAAAAACACACACCCAATCTTGAACTAGTATCTCCTTTCTAATATTTCCCACCCCTTAACATTTATTAGTTACTTGTCTCTTGCTCTGGCCTATGAGCCTCCTCCTCCTATGGAGGTAAGAATGTGCCTGCCCTGTTCATAGCTATGAAAACTTGCACTAGGTGTGTGCCAACAAAATAGACTTGATGAATTAGACAAATTCCTAGAAACACACAACCTACCAAGACTGACTCATAAAGAAATAAAAAAACTCAATAGATCTATAACTAGCATGAAAATTAGGTCAGTATGAAAAAACCTCCCAAGAAAGAAAAGCCTTGGTACAGATGTCTGCACTTGTGAACTGTACCAAACATTTAAAGAAAAAATAACACCAACTTTTCTCAAACTCTTACAAAAAACTGAACGGTAGGGAACACTTTTGAGTGTATTTTGTGAGGCCATGATTACTCTGATACTAAAGCTAGACTAAGATATTAGAAAACATCAGACCAACATCCCTTATCAATAGTGATGCCAAAAACCTCAACAAAATTCTAGCAAACTGAATTCAACTGCAAATTAAAAAGATTATATAACATGACTAAGTGGGATTCATTCATTCCTGCAATGCAAGGATGATTCAACATCCAAAAATCAGTGTAATATATCTCACATTAACAGAATGAGGGATAAAAACCTCCATAAATCTCTATACAGAGAAAGCATTTAACCAAATTTAACAACTTCTTTTTTTTTTTTTTTTTGCTTTTTCTTTTTTTTAAACAACTTTTCTTGATTAAAAACGTTCAATAAGAGCCAGGCATGGTAGGTCATGCCTATAATCCTAGCACTCAGGGAGGCCAAGGCGGGTAGATCACTTGAGCTTAGGAGTTCAAGACCAACCAGAGCAAGCGGGAGACCCCATCATTTCTAAAAACTGAAAAAAACTAGCTCAGCATAGGTGCCTATAGTCCCAACTACTTGGGAGGCTGAGGCAAAATGATTTCCTGACCCCAAGAGTTTGAGGTTGCTGTGAGCTATGGTGCCATGGCACTCCACCCAGGACAACAGAGTTTGACTCTTTCAACAAACAAACATAAAAACAAAAAACAAAAAAACAAGGGAGCCAAGCCCACTTAATAAGAAAAGGACAATCATTTCAATAATGGTGTCCTAAAAACCAGATATTCACATGTAAAAAATAAAGTTAGGCTTTACTTTATACTATTTACAAAAATTAATTCAAAATGGACCAAAAGCTTAAATTTAAGAGTTAATCTATAAAAATTATAGAAAAAAAAGTGTGCAAAAGCTTCATGACATTGGATTTGGCAATGATTTCTTAGATGTGAAACCAAAAGCTAGGCAACAAAAGAAAAAATAGATAATCTAGACTATCAAAATTAAAAACTTTTGTGCATCGAAGAACATAATCAACAGAATGAAAAGGCAATCTATGGAGAAAATATTTGTAAATCACATATAAAATAAGGGATTAGTATCCAGAATATATAAACACCTCCTACAATTCAACAATCAGAAGACAAAACAAACCAATTCAAAAATAGGCAAAGAATATGAATAGATGTTTCTCTGAAGAAAATGCCAGAAATTGGGGAAATGTAGATAAAAACCACAATGAGACACTACTTCATACCCACTAGGATAGCTATTACCAATCTTAAAAACAATAACAACAAAGGACAAAAACAAAAAAGAAAATAGTTAAGTGCTGACGTGGAAATGGAGGAATTGGTATTCTTGTGCATTGCTGATAGGAATGTAAAATGGTGCAGCTACTGAGGAAAATGGTATGACAGTTGCTCTAAAATCTGAAAATATACCAAGATAACCACCTGCACTAAGATATATATGTGTGTGTGTGTGTGTGTGTGTACACACATACTTACTATATACTTACTATACTTACTATATAACCCAGCAATTCTACTTCTGGATATAAATCTAAAAGAAGTGAAAACAGGGACTTGAACAGTTATTTGCACACTGATATTCACAGCAGCAGTATTCACAATAGCTAACAGGTAGAAACAAGCCAAGTATCCATTGCCAGATGAATGGATAAACATGTGATATATCCATTTAATGGAGTATTATTCAGTCTTAAAAAGGAAGAAGATTCTGACATATGATACAACAGAAATGAACTTTGAAGACATTATGTTAAGTGAAATAAGCCAGTCACTAAAGGACAAATATTGGGTGATTCCATTTTGATTTTTAATCTTCCCTGATCTGTATGCTCATGATTCCACTTATAGAAGGGTTCTAAACTTCATAGAGACAGAAAGGAGAATGGTGTTTCCCAGGGGTTGAGGGTAAGGGAGAATAGGGAATTATTGTTTAACAGGAATAGAGTTTCAGTTGGGGAAGTTTAAAAAAATTTCTGGAGATAGAGTGGTGATTGTGGTACAACAGCATGAATGTATTTAATTCAGTAGACTATATGTTAAAAATGGTTAAAATGGCAAGTTTTGTATTATGTATATTTAATCACAATTAAAAAGATACCCCATCAGTACCAAAAAAAGAAAAAAAAATTAAGAAACATTTAAAAATTAGCCCCAGATGCTCATGGGCAGTGTGCAATGCTATAGAGTGCCAGAGTGCAGAGTGCCAGGGTCCAGGAGTAGGTTCACATAGCTTATGAGCCCACTCACCTTGCATCTGAAATGTCATGCCAGTCTGACTAGGATGCTGCATGGGTCCCCCTTCATGCTGGCACAGCCTTGTGAGCTCTGAATTTCAGAGAAGCTCTGGGGAATGGAAGGGTATGGCAGGAAGTCACAAGCTGAGGAAGGGCTGCTGAGTTTGGGGTCCGAGGCAATGCAGTATTAAGGGCAGGACACCATCTGAACTTGGGAGGCCTTCTCCTCTCAAGGCCTTTCCTTCCCTCTTAACCACCTGGTACAAGCAAACCCACTTTACTCTTTGCCTTCTCTGTGCAGTCAGGCCTTATCCCGGCCTCTGCTCCCAGATCACCTACTCAGGGGGTTGTCTCTGCCCAACTCTCTGCCCAAGGCCATTCTCCCCACTCAAACTTATGTACTATCAACTGTCTCTCTCCACTCTGGTGTAAACTCCAACAAAGTTGAGATACTGTTGAATCTTCAGTGTTTGCACTGCTGCTTTGTACATAGAAGTGTTTAGAAGTGTTGAGTGATAATATCTAAGTACAGGAATGAGAGAGGGAGAGAAGGAGTGAGACGGGAGAGGTGTGTGCCTGAGAAGAGACAAAGAAAAGAAAGTGGAAATCTTAGGAAGAAGCCAGAGAGAGCTCTTAGGCCCAGGCAACCAGGCAGCTGTTATGGGGTGGGCAGACTTTGAACCAGAGGAATGGCTACAGGTAGCCCTGGCTGCAGACAAGACCATCCAGGGGTTAGGGATTGGATGGTGAGTGGAGTGGCAGCCCTGAATGACCACTATGTGTTCCCAGGCACACTCTGTGAAGGGTCAAGGGGTGGTGACACAGGCTGGGTATTTAATTGCTTTGAGCCTCAGTTTTCACTTCTGTAAAATGGTACCAATAATACCTATCTAAGTGCTGGGTATACAATAACAGCCATTGTGATCCAGGCAATATACCAAATGCTTTAAAAACATCTGATTGAGTATTGGTAAAAGCTCTTGGAATACTGAGCCCAGTGTACTGTCCCCAGTGAGCATTTGGTAAATCTTGGGTAACTACTGTCATTATTTTAAACAAGGGAATACCTGTTTAATACCTAGCACTCTGGGAGGCCAAGGCAGGTGGATCGGAGTTTGAGACCAGCCTGAGTAAGAGTGAGACCCCATCTCCACCCAAACCAGAAAATGT
Organism: Nycticebus coucang; assembly: GCF_027406575.1. Classification (NCBI taxonomy): domain Eukaryota; kingdom Metazoa; phylum Chordata; class Mammalia; order Primates; family Lorisidae; genus Nycticebus; species Nycticebus coucang. The sequence continues at coordinate 107,798,378 of NC_069781.1, forward strand.
AGCTGGGCATGATGGTGGTTGCTTATAGTCGCAGGTCCTCAGGAGGCTGAGGCAAGAGGGTTGCTTGAGCCCAGGTGATTGAGGTTGTTGTGAGGTATGATGCCATGGCACTCTACCCAGAGTGACAGAGTGAGAGACTCTGTCTCAAAAAACAAACAAACAAACAAAAAAACCCAAACTAAAAAAAAAAAACCAAGGGAATAGTGTTAGGAGAGGGAAGGTGATCTGGGAGGTGATCTGGCCAGGATGAGGTCTGACTGCACAGAGAAGGCAAAGAGTAAAGTGGGTTTGCTTGTACCCGGTGGTGAGAGGGAAGGAAAGGCCCTGAGAGGAGAAGGCCCACAGTCAAAGAATCTTTCTCTGCACCATGGTGGGCTCCAGAAGTTTCTAGCTTCACCAGGGGTTTGGGCTCATCTGACCACCTTAGTACTGCTAAGGGCAAGGGAACTTTTTCAGCACCCATCTCCCTGGGCTCTCTCTGGGCCTTTTAGACACTCATTTTCAGGCTAAGTATTCTTTACTTGCACTAAGTCACACCATGGTGCTAGTGATGGATGATGGCTTAACAGTTATTTCTTTTCCAGGAACTTAGTACTAAAGAACAACCAGGCTTTCACCCAGAAGGGAGCTAGAGGTGACAGCTGAGTTCAGGTAGGCTTTATTGTGATAAATCCTGGACAGCTCTGAGGTGAGAGAGGTCGGGGTATCCCTGTCTCTCTTCTCTCCTCCCTTTCCCAGCTCCTTTTCCCCTCCCTCCTCTTTCCTATGCTTGCCCCACTCCCCACCCCCAAGCCCCTGCCATGGGCCTTGTCCTGAGTCGGTGGGTGAGAGAGGGTGGCAGATTTGAGGGCAGATTTTGGCTCAATATGAGGGAAGATTTTAACTGAGCCTCCTTCAGCAAAGCAAATGGCCCTCCCCACTGGGGGCTCAGTGCCAGGAACACATAGGTTAGGTATTGGGGACCCTCCTCCCCTACCCCTTAGGTCATGAGTCTGGAGGGCTCTAACTGGGGTCCCTGCCTGGGTGGCTCAAATGCCAGGTAGGTCTCTCTTTACAAAGCTGACCCAACCATGCCAGTGCACCAGAGGCCCTGGTTTTTGTCCTCTTCCTCTGGGGGCTAAACATCAGGGAAGTCCGTGGGATCCTGTGAAGGACAGCAGCAGTACCCAGCCCGGGTTGATTGGAAAGGGGAAGTTGTATCTAAATCACTTAGTGGGGCAACGCGGGACGCGAGGCAGGAAGAAGAGAAGGAATACTGTCGGACAGTGGCAGGGTCGGAAGAAAGTTAGGACCAAGTAATTGCTTCTCTGTCTTCGAGAGGAGGAAGGGCAACCTGCAGGCTCTCATCCCACTCCCCGAGGGTCTCCGCAGCCCGCTTTCTCGCGTCCCCCGCCAGCCCATCTTCTCTCCAGGGCGCCCCGCCCACCTCCTACCTCCAGGTCCCCCAACCCATTTCCCCCCCAGCAGGTTCGCCCAGCTCACCTTCAACCTCAGGGTTCCCCGTCCACATTCCTCGACTTACCTTCTCGCCTGCGAACCCCTCGGCCGGCCTTCCCGTCTCCCGACCCCCCGGCGGGTTCCCCCAGCCTACCTTATTCCCCAGCGGGGTCCCCCGGCCATTATCTTCTAGGGGTACCCCATCCACCTTCTCTCCCAGCTAGAACGCCGAGTTCCCCTTTTCCTCCGGCGGGATCCCCTAACCCACCTTCTCCCCCGGCAGGTACCCTAGCCCGCCTTCCCGGCGGGAGCGGCGGCCCAGGCCGGCGGGCGGAGGCGGCGCCACTCGGGGCGCTGACGTAGAGGCCGCTCGGCGGCCGGGGGTCCCTTCGGTGGGGCCGCGGCTCCCCGCCCGCCGCCCCCGCGCGTCCATTCCCTTTTGTGTCCCGCGCGCGGCCCGTCCCCAGCGCACACTCGCGCCCTGCGCCCCGCGGGCCGGCGGGCGGCTCCCGGCGCGGCCCCTCCAGCCAGCGCGCCTGGTATTGTGTGGACGCGCCCGGCCGGGAGCGCGCGAGGGGGCTGTCGTGCGCCCCCGTCCCCGTCCCCTCCCGGCCGCGGCGCCGCCTGCGCCCCGCCGCTCCCGCCGCCCCCGCCCCGGCCCGGCCCCCGGCCCGGCCCGGCCCGACCCGGGCAGCGCAGCGGCGGGGCCGAGCGGCGGCGCGGCGCAGCAACATGGCGACGGTGCCGGTGTACTGCGTCTGCCGGCTTCCCTACGACGTTACCCGCTTCATGATCGAGTGCGACGCCTGCAAGGACTGGTTCCATGGCAGGTGAGTGCGCGGCGGCCGCACGGCCCGGTCCGGCCCAGCCAGGCCACCCCGCCCGGCCGAGTCCCGCGCCCCCGGCAGCGCGCCCGCAGGCCCAGCTCAGGGACGGGCCGCCGCCGCATTCCGACCGCCCGGGTCGGGCTGGGCCGGGCCGCGCGCCCTTTTGTGCCCAGGGTGGGGGCGCCAGGCACGGGGCCCGCTCTGGGCGCCCCTGGCCCGCCGCGTACAAAGCGAGACCCGAGGGCCGGGAGGTGGGCTTGGGGTACCGAGAAGTTGGAGCTCCAGGCCCGGGCCCGGCCGCCTGACAGCGGGGTCGCGGCGGCCGCGGAGGCCGGGCACCCGGAGGGAGGCCCAGGCCCAGAGCCCCGCCGCCTCCTCCCTGCGAAGTTGCAGGAACTTTCCCCGCGCGGGCTCAGGGCCGGCTGGGCCGAGAGAAGCGGGCGCTTAGCCCGCCGCGGGTCCCCGGAGAGGCGCGGAGTGGCGGGCTCCGCCGCTGGCAGGGCTGAGCAGTCGTGGGGGCTCCGGCGAGGTGGCGGCTGGCGCGCCCACCCTCCGCCGTGGCCCGCGAGCTCCCCTTGATCTTGCCCCAGCGGGCAGGATCTCTCTTGGGCTTCTGCGGAGCTTTTGGACTCAGCAGGCCTGCGGGGCCCCAGACAAGAGTGTGGTGACAGAATAGTGGCTCTGTGTGTGTATGTGTGGTGTGTGTGTGGGGTGGGGGGGTGGGAGGGTGTTGTGGCTCTGCCTCCTCTTCCCTGGCCTTCACCTTTCCCCATTTCTCTCCTGTCGGTTCTAGGCAGGGATACTCTGGTTTTGACATGACATGCTCTCTAAGGAAGGTGGGGAGGGGGGAAAGGAGGTAGTGCTTGAAGACACTGAAAGCCCCTGGCCATGACCTGCCTCTGTGCCTAGTTGTCAAAAACGGGGTCCCTTACCACCCAGAAGTAAATAGAGGAGGAGGAAGAAGAGGTGATACTCATGCCCAAACTGCTCCAACAGGTTCTCTTGCTTCTGACTGCCTGTAGGATGTATTTGGACCTCAGGAGGACTGCCCAGGGGCTGGCCAGGGCTGTATGTCGTCTTAGATTCTGATCTCAAACTCCCAGGAGCAGGCTGTGGCAAGAGAGAAGATGGTGTGGTGTTGAGTGGTCCTGATTCTCTCCGGAAAGAGGAAATCCTCCTCCTGGTTCTGACTGTCAGTCTTTAGGACTGGCCAGCGGCTCTTAAAAGTGGGCTATGGCCTCTACTCCTGCCAGTTTACATGTGGGGAGCCAGGTGGGCAGGATGTGATGGGGCCTGCTCTTGCCTATCAGCACTGGGCCTCAGTCCCATATAGTAACAGGGGTCAGTGAGGAGGACATGGGACTCTGGGGTGGGAACACCCCCTAAAATCTCCGAGGCCTCCTAGGCTACCTTCCTTGGGATGCTCAGGGCTGTGGAGACCCCTCAGAGCAGGGGAGACAGGGTGTGAACACTGAGATCTGCTCACATGGGACTGCTGTGCATACTCCCAATTGGCTGCCATCAAGAAGCTTATGGCCAGACTAAGGTGGGAGAGAACCTCTAGGGCACCTCAGATCCAAAGTTGCTGTGAAGCTGGTCCTCAGTGGTGGGACTTGTCCCTTCTCTCTCATCCTCACCAGGTTCTGGACCTGGCAAGTGGTCACCCTTGCATATCTCTGGATCCCTGTGCCACATTCCAGCAAGCAGACTGGGAAAGGTGAAAGAGCTTGGGAGAGTCTTTGTTTTGCTGCCCAGTGGAATCCTCTGGGAAGGAAAGCTAGTTATGAGCTAGCCTTCAAGGCTGGAGATCTGAGCTGGCCTGAGGTAATTTCATTTGCTATATTGGCCCAGGCAGAGACAGGGTAGACCAATCCTGACACCTTGAAAGAGGGTTTTTGGGGGAGGCTTTATTTCTTATCTGAGGTCTTTAGTTGGATCTAATATAAGTATTTGATTAGCACAGATTTATTTTCACCTATCTGGGATAGCCCTGGGGTCTGAAGGGGACAGTGCTTCCTCTTAGCCCGTCCATGAGGGAGGTATTTTCTCATACATCTAATCAAGGGTCACTTGCCAAAGGGAAAAAGCCTCCTGTTGTGTCCACTCCCCTGGGTGGCTCAGGACAGGTGCTATGATGGGGGAGAACCTGGAGTCAGGGGTTGGCATGTCTCACAAGCCTGGGCAAATTCCTTGGCCACTTGCAGCGTCCCTCTTCTTATTAGTGAATGAAAGTGTGTGACCAGACCCATGTGTTTCTCGACTTCCAGATATTCTTGTCTGACCCTTGATGAGTCTTTCCTGTGTGTTTAACATTTCAACTCACTTTATTTTAAAGTTTTTTTTTTTTTAATTTTTTTTTTTTTTTTTTAGAGACAGAGTCTCACTTTATCACCCTTGGTAGAATGCTGTGGCATCACAGCTCACAGCAACCTCCAACTCCTGGGCTTAGGTGATTCTCTTGCCTCAGCCTCCCAAGTAGCTGGGACTACAGGCGCCCACCACAACGCCTGGCTATTTTTTTCTTGCAGTTTGGCCGGGGCTGGGTTTGAACCCGCCACCCTCAGTATATGGGGCTGTTGCCTTACCTACTAAGCCACAGGCACTGCCCCACTTTTTTAAAGTTTGAATATTTTTAAGCTTTTCATTTTGAGGGAATTTTAGAAGAAGAGTTCCCCAAATGGTACAGGCTTCCCTAAATCCTTCTTTCTGCCTCCTATAAAGTTAACATCTCACACAGCCATAGTACCAGTGCCAGAAGTTACACTGATGCAGCATTATCAACTAAACTACCTACTTTATTCAGATGTCTAAACCAATATTCTCCTCCTTGATGTCCTTTTTCTGTTCCAGGATTCCACATTGCATTTAATCCTCCTGTTTCCCTACTGTGGAGAACATTTCTTTTAAAAGGAAACTTCGTATCATTCCCTGAAATAGAACATTAGTGTAACTTGCCATACGCAGTAACTATAAAAATAAACACATAACCATTAAAGTTAAAAAGCCTCGTCTGTCCCACCTGTGGTCACATCACATTTCTCCAGCCAGCCCCATTTGAGGGAGAATTGGAGAGAGGGTCTCTAAGTTACCTACACTGACAATGGCTGCATATTTACTTTTGGCAGCTTTGGCAGCCAAGAACTTCTTTGGGACAGAGCTTTGGCCTTTTCTGGGGTCAGAGCTTGCCTCTAGGCTGAGTTTGACTCCTCAAGGACTCTGAGAGCCAGAGCCCCTCCCAGCATTTTTGGTGGGAGGAAGGAAAGGGAGGAGGACTCCCTGTTGGGATGGGTTGGAAAGAGTGGCCACCACAGATGGGGAGAAGTGGAGCTCTATGTATCGTCCTGGGGCCATGCATTCTGCACTGGAGGGGCTGTGTAGGGAGGGGGTTCACCAAGTCCTTATAAAAGTCCTTCTCCAACTCGACCTTGGCCCATCACTCTTAGGGCCAGAGTACTTCATTATCCTGGCAGGTCTTCTCTGGCACTTAGTCTGAATGTAGGCTTTAACTTGGTAGGGATGGACCTGGCAGGAGGCAGCTAGAAGCCAGTCATCTTCCAAAGTGTTTTGTCTGCCCCGTTTGGCAGGGATATGTTGCTCTGCATAGGCACTGGGGACCTGTCCTCCTCTTTTAGGGCTCCTACTATTATGCAAAACCCCTGAGGCCATGTACTCTGGTCCCTTCTTGTGCCCGTGTCTTCCATCTGTAGGATGGATACCACACTCAACCTTGGGGTGGATACCCACCCTTCAACCTTGGCTATAGCCATATATGGTGGATGACCTGGCAATCTTACTTTGTCACCAACTTGATTTGATGAATTTCAGTCTCTGGGAAATAAGAATGATTCTCTTATGTTAAAGTATTAGACATTCTTAAATGGTAGCTTTCTGGCCCTCTTTCAGTTGTTTGTTCTATTGGACTCAAAGGGTCTTTGAGGGCCTATATTAGTAAACTTGACTTGAAAGAACTTGAAAGCTGTGCAGGTCACTTTAGTGACAAAAGCTTTATTTATTCCTCAGTAAATATTTGTTGGGTATGTATTCTGTGAGGGTCTTTGGCTGGCTGTGAGGGCTCCAAGGGTTGCCAGGCAGATCTCTTGCCTCTTACAAGGTTTCTTCTGCAGGGAATCAGACTTGCAGATAGAGAGTTTAACATTAGTCTGGTGGCTCCTGTCTCAGAGAGATGAGTAAGGCCCTGTTGGGTACAAAGAGATAGGGGCAGTGTGGGGATCAAGGATGCCACATGGGAAGGGTATAAGTGTGGCAGGGACTCAGCTTCTCTGAGAGAGGCAGGAGCCTTTGGGAAGGTTTGAGCAAAGGAGGGGTAGGAGCAGGCTGAGGTTTTGTCAAGGTCCCTCTGGCTGCCAAGGGGGACACCTGGGGACAAGGGAGGGGCAGGGAGCCAGTGAGGTAACTGCCACTGTGTAGGTGAGAGATGACAAGGCTCCACAAGGCTTGTACTGGGGGTTGGGGTGGGGAGAAGGGTCTAATTCTGGAAGTGCTCAGAAGGTAGTGTACATAAGACTAGCCTGGCACAACTCCCTCTGATTCCCATATGTTGATCTGTCTTGGTCTTGTCTGCCCTCCTCCCAGGGCTCTGTCTCTATGTCCATCTCTCTTGGGACCGAGTTGCCCTTTGTGGGCTCTTGTCTTGTCCACACAACCTTAAGCTTCTTGGGGTAGAGCCAGGCCCAAGGGTATCTCAGGACACAGCTCAAGGATGGATTATGGCCATGCTCAGCAGGCCGGCTCTGTTGTGGCCAGTGGAGTGTGTGTGCCAGCAGGGAAGGAGGCCCCACTGGGGGTCAGACACCAACCTTATAATCTGAGTGATCAGAGCTGACAGTTAAATCCTAGAACTTGAGATGCCTGAACACTGGGGGAAGGGGACCTTCCCATGGAGGTAGCAGCATTGTGGTATATTTAGAAATAATGATTAGCCATTTTATTTTACTTTTTTTTTTTTTTTTGTAGAGACAGAGTCTCACTTTATGGCCCTCCGTAGAGTGCCGTGGCCTCACCCAGCTCACAGCAACCTCCAACTCCTGGGCTTAAGCGATTCTCTTGCCTCAGCCTCCCGAGTAGCTGGGACTACAGGCACCCGCCACAACGCCCAGCTATTTTTTGGTTGCAGTTTGGCTGGGGCCGGGTTTGAACCCACCACCCTCAGTATATGGGGCCGGTGCCCTACAGACTGAGCCACAGGTGCCGCCCTTATTTTACCTTTTGAGACAAGAGTCTCACTTTGTCACCTTTGGTAGAGGGCTATGGCATCATAGCTCACAGCAACCTCAAACTCTTGGGTTCAAGTGATTCTTTTGCCTCAGCCACCCAAGTAGCTGGGACTACATGTACCTGCCACCATGCCTAGTTATTTTTAGAGACGATCTCACTCTTGCTCAGGCTGGTCTTGAACTCCTGAGCTCAAGCTATCCACCTGCCTTGGCCTCCCAGAATGATAGGATTATAGGTGTGAGCCACCGTACCTGGCCTCGATTAGTTATTTAATTAATTAATTTATTTTATTATTTTATTTTATTTTATTTTTTTAGAGACAGAGTCTCACTTTGTTGCCCTCGGTAGAGTGCTGTGGCATCACAGCTCACAACAACCTCCAGCTCTTGGGCTTAGGGGATTCTCTTGCCTCAGCTTCCCGAGTAGCTTGGACTACAGGCACCCATCACAATGCCTGGGTATTTTTTTGTTGCAGTTTGGCTGGGGCTGGAGTTGAACCCGCCACCCTCCGTATATGGAACTGGTGCCCTACTCAGTGAGCCACAGGCGCTGCCCGATTAGTTATTTTAAAACAAGGAGTTCTCCCCATGTGAGTTTTGAAGGAGGTGAAAGGAATGTTAGGACAACTTCTAGAGACATCCCTGACTGTGGATGCTTTTCAAAGGAGGCATGTATGTCTTGAAGGAACCAACTTGGTGTGAGCCTCATCTTAATTGCCAGAATATTTGCTTTTATTGAAAATATTTGGCTGGGCGGCGCCTGTGGCTCAAAGGGGTGGGGTGCCGGCCCCATATACCACAGGTGGTGGGTTCGAACCGGGCCCCGGCCAAAAACTGCAAAAAAAAAAAAAAAAAAAAAAAGAGAGAAAAAGAAAATATTTGGCTAGAAATGTGCTTGGTATGACCCTCTGGACTGCAGTCCACATTTGCTTTAAGCCACTTGGCTGTGGTATGGCTACAGTTGTCCTGAGATCAGGGCAGAAGTTTGGGATGCTCTTGTGGACCCTGCCACTCCACGTACCCTCTTCTCTTTGACTTTTTTTTTTTTTTAGACAAAGTCTTACTCTGTCACCTGGGTAAAGTGCTGTTGTGTCACAGCTCACAGCAACCTTAGACTCTTGGGCTTAAGAGATCCTCTTGCCTCAGCCTTTGAAGTCATTGGGACTACAGGCACCTTCCATGATGCCCAGCTATTTTTTTCTGTTTTTAGCAGAGATGGGGGTCTCGCTGTTGCTCAGACTGCTCTCAAACTCCTGAGCTCAGGCAATCTGCCCGCCTCAGCCTCCCAGAGTTCTAGCATTACAGACGTGAGCCAGCCTGGCCATATTCTTGCAGAACAGGCACACATGTCAGGTCCTTCCAAAAGAATGAGGAGATTTGCTATTGGGAGTAAAAATATGGGCCAGAAGATACATGTTCCGTGACAAAGGGCACTGGAAAAATCTAACTCCTAAAATTCAGGTTATGGGTAAAACCAAGTCTGTCACTTGATTTTTAAAATTATGTGCTAATTATTTGCTGCAGAAGCTAACATTTGGGTAGTGTTTAATGCCTTAGGGGTTATTTTTCATTCATTGTTTTGGGTTCCCATGTTGACCATGAGTGGTAGACAGGGGTCAGGGGGCTGGGTGGGTGGGGGGGCACACTGTCATCTCCATTTCCAGCACTGTCACAGAAGCAGCCAGTGGAGGAGTCATGGGCTCTGTTGAATTTGGGTCTTCTGACTCCAGTAGGTGCTCTCTGACCCACAGCGGGTATATGTAGTCACCTCCAAGAGGGTACAGGTGAGGAGGTGGCACCTGGCTTATGTTATTTTGGCTCAAGGGCCTGAACAAATACCAAATGTTGATAACTGCTTGTGTCCATGGTTGTGACAAGGTAACTTGGAAGGAAACGTCCTCACAGAGGAAGGCCATAGATAGTGCTAGATAATGGGAAGTGGTTCTCTCTCCAAGCAGTGGACTGCAGCAGCTCCCTGCTGGGTCTGAGTGTACCAGGTGTCTTTCGGGGTCTCTTTCACTGTAGTGCCTCCATCCCTGCATCTCTCCCCTCTCTCTCCATCTTGTCCCCTTCTCCTACCTTGATTCTCAGTCTTTTGGCTTCATGGCTGGTGAGTATCCTAGCTATGTGGTCTAGAATGGGACTTGGCCCCTATGTTTTAGGATGTAGGGTCTGTTAACTTCTCTCTTGGATTCCCCTTCCCACCAAAGTGCTGGGTCATTTATGCAAAAACAGGTTAAAATATTTAGAATTAGCCAGTGAATGGCTTGGATCTCAAAGCCTAAGAACCGAATGTTTTTGTGGTGTCTATCCCTATCAGTGGTTTCTTTCTTTTTTTTTTTTTTTTTTCCTATCAGTGGTTTCCAAGTGAGGTGTATTGAGGGAAACAACTAGGTGTCAGCCTCATCTTTCTTTTCTTTTTTTTTTTTTATTGAGATAGAGTCTAACTTGTCACCCTCAGTAGAGTACCGTGGGTCATAGCTCACACCAACCTCAAACTTTTGGGCTCAAGCGATTCTCTTGCCTCAGCCTCCCGAGTAGCTGGGACTTCAGGTGCCTGCCACAATGCCCAGCTATTTTTAGAGGTGTGGTCTTGTTCTGGCTCAGGCTGGTCTTGAACCTGTGAGCTTAGGCAATCCACCCGCCTCGGCCTGCCAGAGTGCTGGGATTACAGGCGTGAGCCACTGCGCCTGGCCTCGGCTGCACTATTTTAAATTCTTACCAGCAACGTAAGAGTACTCCAGTGTCTTCATATCCTCACCAACACATATTGTTTCTCGATTTTTTTTTTTTTTTTATTATAGCCATTCTAGTGCATGTAAAGTGCTATGGTATTTTATTGTGGCTTTTACTTGCATTTTCCCAATGACCAGTGATATGGAGAACCTTTTCACATGCTTGTTGGTCATTTGTGTATCTTCTTTGGAAAAATGTCTATTCAGGTCCTTTGCCCATTTTTAGATTTGATTGTTTGCCTTTTTATTTCTGAGCTGTAAAAAGTATTTAGGTGGTTTGTTTTGTTTATATTTTTTGAGACAGGGTCTTACTCTATCACCTAGTTAGAGGCAGTGGCATAATCAAAGCTCACTATAACCTCACTATGGCCTGCCTCAGCCTCCTGAGTAGCTGGGACTACAGGTGCCTGTCACCAAGGCCAGTTAATTTTTTTTCTATTTTTAGTAGAGATGGTTTCATAATTTTGCTCAGGCTGTTCTCAAACTCCTGACCTCAAGCAATCCTCTTGCCTCAGCTACCCAGAGTGTTACAATTACAGGCATGACTCACTGTGCCCAGCCTGTAAGAGTTCTTTATGTATTCTAGATGCTATGTCCTTATTATATACATGATTTACAAATATATTTTTTCTATTCTGCAGGATGTCTTTTCACTTTCTTAATAATGTCTATTTGTGCACAAAAGTTTTTAACTTTGATGGAGTCCAGTTTATCTATTTTTTTTCCTCTTATTGCTTGTGTTTTTGGTGCCCAATCTAAGAACCTGTTGTTAAACTCAAGGCTATAAAGATTTACTCCCATTATTTCTCCTAAGAGTTTTATAGTTTTAGCTCTTATTTTTGGGTTATGATTAACATCCAGTTCATTTTTATAATGATGTGGAGTAGGAGTCCAACTTGATCCTTTTGTATGTGAGTATCTGCTTGGCCCCCTACCATTTTTTTGAAGGCTATTCTTTCTCCATTGAATGATCTTGACATCCTTTGCTGAAAATCATTTGACTACATAGGGGAAAGTTTATTTCTGGTCAGGTGCTATGACATACACCTATAATCCTAGCATTCTGGGAGGCCATGGCAGGTGGATAGCTTTAGCTCAGGAGTTTGAGACCAGCCTGAGCAAGAGTGAGACCCTGTCCCTAAAATTAGCTGGGCATGGTGTCAGGTACATGTAGTCCCAGCTCCTCGGGAGTCTGAGACAAGAGGATCACTTGATCCCAAGAAATTGAGGTTGCTGTGAGCTATGGTGACACCACGGCACTCTACCCAGTGTGACAGAGTAAGACTGTCTCAGAAAAATAAAAAGCAAGTTTATTTCTGTACTATGAATTCTATTCCACTTGTCTACATATCTCTCCTTATGCTAACCCCATGCTGCTTTCATTACTGCAAACTGGTAAGTTTTGAAAGCAGGAAATGTAAGTCCTCTGACTTTGCGCTTCCTTTTCAAAATTGTTTTGGCTATTGGGGACCCTTTGTATTTCCAAATGAATTTGAAGACTTTTCCCTCCATTTTCTCTAGAAAAGACTGTCAGAATTTTGATAGGGATTGCACTGAATCTGTAGATTGCTTTGGGTAGCATTGTCATTTTAGCAGCATTAAGTTTTCCTGATCTATGAATATGGGATGGATATCTATTTATTTGTGTCTCCAATTTCTTTCAGCAACACCTTGTTGTTTTCAGTGTGCTAGTCTTTCATCTCCTCTATTAAATCTATTTCTAGATATTTTAGTCTTTGGGGGGCTTGTAAGTGAAATTGTTGTCTTAATTTCTTTTTTTATTTTTCTATTGCTGGTACTTTTAACTTTTTTTGTAATCACTTGACTGAATTTCTAGAACCACACATGTGCAGGGTACTGCCCACCCCTGGTGCGCTCTTGATATCCGTGCAGGTGCTGCTGTGTGCCCACCCTAAATGCTGTATGGCTAACATGCCTATGGGGGAGGGATACTATCTGCCTTTTTAATTATAAATATTTGTGGAGCCCTCTGCCTCAGATACTGGGCTAGGCATTTTTTGTATGTGTGTGGGACCCCTTTTGTGTTGTGCATGGATTCCCCTTGTGTGAGTTTTCATCTTCTTTCCATAATCACTAGCCTCCCCAGGGGCTGCCTCTTTGACTGCATACTTTACTACTGAGAGAGTTTTGGTGGGCTAAGCCCAGGGTTCCGGATGCTTGGGGTGAGGCAGCCAGCACAGTCTTGGAGCAGCGCCATCCACTGCGTGTTGGCAGCATATGATTTCATTGATCTTTGCACAACCCTGAGAGTTTTTGGTGGGTTATTCCTGTCGAGTGGAGAGAGTGTACATAAACCCCTCTGTTATTCTTGTCCCTGATACACCATGGGCTGAGTATAGGACCCACAGACAAGTATGAGGGTCTGATTAGCTTCAGAGAGTGTTATGGGACTAGAATTTGAGTGGAAGAATGACACATTCACCCCTGGGACAGCCAAAGTTGGCATGGAACCCCAATCCTAGTACCCTTACCCCACCATGGCCAACAATTCCAGATTGCCATGTACTTAGCAGCAGTACAGTGGGGTCTGGTACTGTACAGTCCTCTTGTGGCTTCGTGACCTTGCCCTGTGTTTTACCTTTCTCATTAGAGTATCTTACCAAGGCAAATTCTGTGTGTGAATTTCCAGGAATGCTTGGGCCAGTGGGAAGAATGGTTAGGAAGTGCTTCCCAGGAATATCCATGATGGTCTAAAGGCAGCATCATTGGCAAGGAAAGGTGGGCCTATAGTCCCAGATACTCAGGAGACTGAGGCAGGAGGATGGCCTGAGCCCAGGAGTTTGAGGCTATAGCAAGCTATGATTGTGTCATTGTACTTCAGCTGTAAGACAGAGCAAGACCTTGTCTCTAAAAAAATAAATAAAAATAGCATCAAGTGGGACACAAAGCTCTTCCCAGCAGGCCTGCCTCACTACCCTGGGCTGACCTGCCTTTGTTGGACCTATTGTGCAGATGGATTTGGAGGTTCAGGCCCATTTCCTTGTGGGAGAGACTAAAGCCTGAAGTCCTGAGACATTTGGTGTCCTGGAACAATTTAGAAACTACAGTGTACTGAGCCAGTCTGCCTCCTGGATGAGGAGTGAGATGGGGTTTGGGGAAAGCTCCCCAGACCCTAGTGGAGAGAGGAGGACCCTGTGACCTTGCAGGGAACAGCATAGATTCTAGTAGGAAGCAGGAGGGGCTTTCGCTAAACTTCCTCCTGCTGGAGTCAGCCAAATATGAGGATTAGTTGCCATTGGTGCTTGTGGGATCTCTCCTGAAAGTGGGCGGAACTTGACTGACTTCTGCCCAGCTACTGGGGAGCCTCAGCACAAAATAGAGGTGCTGTAGAACCAGCCCAGGAGGGGAGGAACATTTCCTGCTGCTGTTGTACCCCTAGTCTTTTCTTACATTTATGTAAGAAATGATGGACTCCCTAGTGGGCCTAGAATGAGATCTACTCAGGAGAAACTGGCTGGGGGAGGACCAATGGCCTGCTGGGGCCATCCAGTGATAGTACTGATGTGGGGCTTTGCCCTGGCCTATGGCCCCTACTCCTTTCACTCCAGCCAGTGTGGGCTGGATGGGAACAATCTGTGAGAATTTGTTTCACTGCTGGCTGTGCTTGGTGACTGTATCACATGTGAGAAATACTATCAGAAGGTCATAGGCATCCCGCACAGGCCACTCTGGGAGTTAGGGGACTTGCCATGACTGAGCCTGGCTCCTCATTTATCAGCAAAGGAATTGGTCTGTCAGTCCGTCTATCTGTCCATCCAGCTGATGATATTTCCTGAGCACTTTTGGGGGAGCCAGGCTCTATTCTAGGCACTGGGACATCAGTAAGGGTCCCTGTACCTGTGGGTGGCACATGTTAGCAACAGGCCTCCTAGGCAGTACTGGGGGATGGGCTGGGGCAGGGAGTGGCCCTGGCCACTGTCTCTTGCCATGACCCAGAATTGAGACACAGCACCTTGTGCAGGAGGGAGCAGTGTGTCACCTGCCTCTTAGGGGAGATGATATGGGAAAGGTGCCTCTACTTGTTGGCCACAGTGGGAGTTTCCGTTTCATCACCAGTGCAATAGGATTGGGACAGGGGCCCAACACTCTCCAGTTTACATTCTACAGAGTTCTCTCAGAGTGCTGTGGCAGCTTAAACCAGAGACCAGTTAGGGCAGTGGTTTTCAACCCACAGGAACTGTATTAAAGGACCTCAGCATTAGGAAGATTGAGAACCACTGAGTTAGGGGCTGGCAAAGCCCAGGGAAGGGATGAGGGCTGGATAGAGCCATGGGTGAGGGGTGGAAGACCTCTGGACTCTGGATGGATAATGGACCCTGGATGAGGGATGATGGAGCCCCATGGTGTAGAATAGCTGAATGGGAGGATGTCTTATCCCTCACCTTGTCTGCCAGGCACTGTTCCTGCCCCAAGCTCCACCAGTGCCCATGGGAGGGTGGAAACACAAACACACCAGCTGCTGCTTCGTCTGGAGGTTCTCACAGTATGGTGTCATCATGTGACCCTCTTGACCTCAGCCTGTGTCTGAGTAGCCAACCCTTTGGTCTAGCAGCCTGTGCCCTTTGCCTGCTGGTTGGGCCTGACTCTGCCTTAACTGCCTATACTGCTGCCTACTGTGTAGGCATTTGAGGTCAGTCCCGGGCCCTAGACAAGTAGATAGGTGATCTATTTGGCAGCTCCCATGAAAGTGGGCTGGGTGCCTGGGCATGCGTGTGTCTGTTAATCTGGGCAGCAGCTCCACAGCTCTCGTTTTTGAGCTGTAGCTGAGTACAGGGGGAATAGAGTTCTGAAGACCCGTTTACCTGAATTCCCACTTCAAATGACGGGGGCAAATGCTCTCTGCTCTCTGTCTGGGGTGGAGAGTGGGGCCTATGCCATGTGGTCCTGGGCAGGCAGTCCACTTGCTCTCTCAAGTGTACACTGGGGTAAAGTGGTTCTGCCTTTGTGCCCCATGGTATTGTGGTGGGGATGGGGTCTGCAGGGTAGAGGGGGCAGTTCTTGCCTGGGGGCTGTGAGAAATGATTCCTTAAGTCAGACTCAGCCCTTCTCAGAGGTAAGTAGGTAAGGAGAATAACTCTCTTTGAATGTAATAAAGCAGATAGCCTTGCCAGCGGCCCTTCCCTACTCCTACACTTCCGCTAGCCCCTTCACCCCATAAAGTCTATGGAATCTCTGTCTTTGGCCCTAAAGGCAATGCCAGGAGTGAACCAGTGGGACTATGTTTAGGGATAGAGTGCAGGAGAAAGGAACCCTGGACACAGCAAGGGGGTGAAGCCACTTTCCCAGGGACCTCCAGACCTAGGGTAGAGAGCCACTGCACCTTGTCATGACCTGAGGTATCTCCTTTCCCCTGTTCCTTCTAAAAAGCAGCCATCCCAACCATAACACTGGGAAGGGAAGAAGCACTACTAAATATAAGTTTGGAGAAGGAAGCTTTATAAGCAAGCAGATTTGGGTTCAATTTTGGAAAGAAAATTTTTAATAATTGAAACTGGCCTCAAACTAGACATTGTCTAGGGAGACGGATAGATCTGCCTTGGCACTATTGATGTTCTGGGCTAGGAAATTTTGTGGTGAGGGCTGTCCCATGTACTGTAGGATATTGAATCCTGGTCTCTACCACCAGATGCCAGTAGTACCCCACCACCTCCCCGAGTTGTAACAACCAAAAATGTCTCCATATATTGCCAGATGTTCCCTATGCACCCCTGTGTACCCAATCAAGGGTGAGAAACAGCTAACCTTCTGCTGAATATACATATTTCACCTTTATCGTGTAGAAAATTGAACTCATTGATCTACTTGTCTTTTCTTATATTTATATTTATTTTCATAAACGATAAACTCATTCATTTAAAAATATTTGATTGAATTATTTTGCAAGCAGAACACTAGGACATGGTTTAAAAAAAGGGTGTGTGTGTGACTATAATGATGCCATGGCATTGTACTGGGGCAGCAGAGTAAGACTCTGTCTCAAAAATAAATAAAATAAACAAACAAATGAATAAGATAAAACAAATATAATCTGAGGTCATTCTTATAAAAAAAAAAAAAAAAGGTGGGGAGAGTGAGAGTGGAAAGAATATGCAGTAAAGAGCATAACTGGTCTCCCTGTCCTTCTCCCTGGAACTAAAGAGATTCCAGTGCTTGCTTCAGCAGCATATATTCTGAAGAGATTACAGCTCCAGAGACCTCTGGTGTTTGCAGCCACTCCCTTTCCCATCACAGGAACTATAGAGCACTCTGAATGCAGGTATACACGTGACATGGGGTCCTCAGGCCTGCCAGGGCTCCTGCAGAGATACTGGGGGTAAGGGAGAGGGGGATGTATTTTAGCCTCTCCTCCTGGCTGGCTTGTGGTACATTTCTCATCTCAAAGTACTGCACTGTTGCTCCGTGGCCATCCACTCTATCTGTTTTTGTTTGTATGCACAAGTCTATCTGCTAGATAAATTCCAAGTAAAGTTGCTGGGGTTGAAGTAGTCAGATTTTAAAATCACCAGATAGGTTGCGACGATTTCTCCGGGCAACGTATTTCCTAAATCCTTGTCAATTCATCCTGGAGGGTGAAAAACAATCTCTCTCTACGGTTTAAGTTTGGAGTTATTTAATTATTGAGCTTGCTTACTTTTAAATCCTTTCCTCCCTAGAGTGGTAGGATTGTGTCAATGGCCCTGACTCTTTCTAGTGACAATAGAAATAGCAAGTTGGCTCTGACAAGTCAGATGAGAAGGAGCCCTGCTCTACTGAATTGAGGACAGGCCCTTCCACTCCCTCCCACTCCTGTCCCAGAGCTGCTGTGAGCCCTGCAGACCTTGAGGGCTGGCTGCCTCCTGCTGCTTAGTCTGCAAAGTGTAGAGCTCACTTGTTTGCTAAGCATCCTCCTCCTTGTTTGACCCCTGAAGTGAGATCAAGCCTCTTTTGCTTTATTTTCTCTGTAAACTTTTAACTTTAGAATTGTTTTAGATTTATAGAAAAGTTGCAAATATGTTCTCTTTAAGTGTTTCTTACAGATACAATTTCAATACTTTGTTCAATAGTGTTCAGAAAGATAAGCAGCAGCCAGGTTTTGATCGGTGACAGCATCTAAGTTTTGTTCTGTTACATACAATGTTCTGGAATTATCTTAGCAATTTTTCAGTAGTGTTGACTGTATTTTCCCACTTGTTCATATTATTATCAGTGAATCTTTGTTGGCAGTTACTTTATGCAAATCAGTAATTTTAAAAAAAAGAAAGAAAAGCTGCAAATATGGTACAGCTTTGCATGCCCCTGGCCTAGTTTCCCTGAATGTACACATCTTACATGTCCACAGCAAAAGCCAGCGTCCCTCATGGCCAGCAAGGCTGTAGGCTTACTCAGGACCACAATCCTCACATCTTCTGGGGCCCTCCTGGGGTCCTGCAGTGGCTTCTCAGACCTCTTGTCTTAACCCTGGCATATTTGAGCAGCACTGGCCAGATATGAATATCCCTTTATGTTTTGTGTTCCTTGGAGAAGCCACCTCTCCTCTGATGCCCTTTCATAGCTCTGCAGCCCCAAGTGCAGGTACCCTGACAGCTCAGGGAGCCGGTCTGTGACCCTGGGAAGGATCAGTGTCACTCAACAGATGCACAGTGGGTGAGGCCCTGACAACAGTGGCCGGCAGTGGTGGTCCCTGTGACAGTGGCTCACTCACAGTCTGCTGGGATACAGGATCCTGTGTGTGCTCTTCACGCACTGTCTGTCTGGCCCTGACTATGGCTGTGATAACCATTTATGGTCACAGATGCTTTTTGCTAGTCACGGTTTCTCCCAGATCTCAAATGTGTATTATTTTATTGAATTTTAAACTACTTTTCGGAAAGGAAAGACATAATTGAATTGGTTTTTTGAATTTCATCCCTGTTAAAAGCTGACTCTAGGAGAGAGTCTGGGATGAGACTGGGTCCTCTTCCAGGCTCTACATACTGGGGCACTGCTCCAGCGGCTCCTGCTCTCTGTGCGTATCATCCCCCTATGGGCTGGGGGAGTCTCAAGGGAGCAGGCTTCTCTTTTCATAAGTGGGAAACCGAGGCTGCAAGTGGCTTAAGCAAACTCTAGTCCCTTCTTCCTTCCTTGGCCTAGTGTTCTTTCCGTTGCACCATTTTTTGTATGAAGGAAATCGCTGTAACAAAGTTCATTTTCAGGACTCAGCACCTGTAGCTCAGTGGCTAGGGTGCCACCCACATACACCAGAGCCAGCGGGTTCGAATCCAGCCCGGGCCTTCCAAACAACAATGACAACTACAACCAAAAAATAAAAATAGCCAGGTGTTGTGGTGGGTGCCTGTAGTCCCAGCTATTTGGAGGCTGAGGCAAGAGAATTGCTTAAGCCCAAGAGTTTGAGACTGTTGTGAGCTGTGATGCCACAACACTCTACTGAGGGTGACAAAGTGAGATTCTGTCTCAAAAAAAAAAATTTCATTTTCAACTTCAGTCCTATGAAGACCACATAACCTGGTCAGGGTCCATGTAGGGGGTGGTCCCTTCAGGGGCTGGGCACACCTAAACTGACCTGCGTAAGGCTAGAAACCCTCTCAGATCCCCTTGGTCCTGAGCAGTACACTTCTGAGTTCAGGAAGCCCCTCTGCCTTTGGCCTCTGTGAGTGATGAGACAATAGTTGTCACATAGCTTTCTCCTGCTGATGTGGGAGCCAGAGGGAAAAAGCCTGAGCTAGCGTCTTACAAGAGCCTAGTGCCTGTCAGTGGGAGCCCCACTCCTAGGGTGCTTGGGCATTGCTCAGGGACCTTGCCCTGTGGCCAGCCCCTCCTCACCTATGGCGCTGAGGTTCTGGTTTTGGGATGACTTTGGGATTGCACACTTGCCCAAGTGTGTCACTTGAAAAGCGGACATCTTCCCCAGCCTGCTCTGGGCCCCCATTCCCTTCCAACCAACCCAGGCATTTGTACATTTGCATTTTTACCCAAACGTCTTTGTAATTCTTATCTTTCCCTTGGGTAGTATGGTCCTACTCTTGGAGGTCCCCAGTCCTGCTACCTTGTGACAGGTGATAGGGTCAGGGGCTTTAGGTGGAAACTCCTAGGAGCCCTTTTTTACAAGGTCCCACTTCTGTTCCTGAATGCCACTGGTATTCTAGGGTCTCCTTCTCAAACTCCTGGGGCATTCCTGCAAAGACAGTTAGCTCTGCTAGGGTCCTGATCTCTGAATATGGGAGCAGGAGGGTAGTGCTAGGCAGTCATATGCTCTGGACAGGCACATTATTCATTCGTTTGGAGAGGACAGCATCACTACCCCCCATCACTAACCTATTTAAAATTATCTGCATCCCTAGCTTAGTTACTTAAGCAGTAGGTTCTTGGTGATGTTCCCTTAGCAACACTTGGCAACCTGCAATTTTTACCAATTGCTTGGTAAGAGAATTCTTCAAGGCAGTTCCTGAAATATCCTTTTGGCCCAGTGGAACTTAGGGGATGAGACCTAATTCTTTTTTGAGACAGTCTCACTCTGTCACCCTGGATAAAGTGCTATAGCATCATAGCTCACAATGACCTCAAACTCTTGGGCTTTAGCAATCCTCTTGCCTCAGTCTCTGGAGTAGCTGGGACTATATGTGCCCACCACCATGCCTTCTAGTTTTTCTAGTTTTAGTAGAGAAGGGGGTCTCACTCTTGCTCATGCTGTTCTTGAACTCCTGAGCTCAAGGAATCCTCCTGCCTTGGCCTCCCAGAGTGCTAAGATTACACGAAGTCTGAGAGATCTAATTCTTGTGGTTGCTTGCTGGGGCTCCTCCTGCTCAGTGTTCAAAGGCTCTATCCAGTGCAAAAGTGTACTGCTATCTGCCTTTTCGTCTGTCTCTTCATTCATTGGTGCACATTTCTTGAGGGATGACTGAGGTATCTGAGCTGATGTCTGCCACTCACTGCCTGCTCTGTGATTACAGGGGTATCCCTATTTTATAGATTACAGCACTGATGTTCTGAGTGGCTCAGGAGCCTCAGGCAGAGGTCAACGAGATTGAAGGTGGTTGAACAAGACTCACTGTTCCAGCCATTCTAGAAAGGTCCAAACTAGCACCATCCCAGGGCAGCTCTATCCTCCAGGCCCAAGACCCTGTAGTCATGCCCTCAGGCAGTCTGGGACAGGGCTCTTCTAGAGGCCATTGGAAGGGAAGGAGGGGCTAAGGTGCTTTGCCTATCTAAATTTTTATACCTCAGTTCTTGCTTTTCTTGTTTTTTTTTTTTTTTTAAAGGGCAAAAGGAAGATGCCAGAATGTTTCAGCCTGTTGGGATCTTGGAGCTCATCAGATGTGGCAGCAGCATTCCCTTCCCTAGATCTGTGGGAGGGGCCTTCTTGATTTTTTTTCTTTTTTTTTTGAGACAGAGTCTCACAGTGTAGGAGTCTTGATATAGTAAATGAATATTCAAAATGTCTCTTTATGTCTCTTGTCGCCCTCAGTAGAGTGCTGTAGTGTCACAGTTCACAGCAACCTCAAACTCTAGGGCTTAAGCAATTCTTTTGCCTCAGTCTCCCTAGTAGCTAGGACTACAGGCACCCCCCACAATGCCTGGCTTTTTTTTTGTTGCAGTTGTTATTGTTGTTTAACTGGCCCAGGCTGGGTTCGAACCTACCAGCCTGGGTGTATGTAGCCCACGCTGTAACCACTGTGTTACAGGCGCCAAGCTGGCCTTCTTGATTTCTAGTCCAAGCTGCCGTCAGCAACCCATACCCTTCCCTGCCCCCAAGCACCTGCTAGGTCAGTGTCCTTAGGGACAGAGGCTCACCTCCTTTGATCTAGAGTATTTCTGTTAATATGATCTCAGACTGCGTTTGCTCTCTGGTCAAATTTGTCTGATGTCTTTGAGGCTTTTATCAAGATAGAAGGCTGTAATTCCCAGAGCTTCCCAAAGGAGGCATTTACTCTACATCTGTATACAGTTGGTTTCCTTAGAAACCGCTGGAGGAAGCTCTAAAACTTGCTTCTGATTTTTAAAGAGAACATGCCCTTTACCTGGAATATCTGTTAGAAATCTACCATATTAGATTAAAAAATATATAAAGAGACATTTTGAATATTCATTTAATATATCAAGAATCCTACACTGTTCAATCATAGAGTTGAGGGGATATTATTAAGTAAATGAAATTGTTGTCACACAGAAAATTATATAGTCACCAACAGTGTTTATAACAAGGCTATAATGATATGGGGGAAGTGTTTATTGTAGAATGTTAAATGAAATGCCGTATGCACAATGTGATAGGTGGTGTCAGTTAAAAGCTGGAAGGGAATATGCTAAAATGTTAAAGATTATTTTTTCCTACCACTTTCATACTTTTATACTTTTCTATACTTTCCAACTTGTGTTCCAGGAGTGTAATGTTGCTTTTATAATGAGAAATAAAGTGAGCAAGAAAATAAAGTTGCCAAGAGTTTAGAGATCATAGACTGCTTGGGGGCCCGTGTCACAGATTTTATGGACTTGAGTTTATAAACACTGGGATCTAATTAACTCTCCCCAACACACAGTGGTTAGCCCCAGGCCTCCTGATGCTGAAAGTGAGGTGTCTCTGCCCTTCCACCACACCCGTCTTCTGGTGTGATCCCCCACTAATGGACATTAGCTAACCTGCAGCCTGTCCACTTGCGTTGGCCAGAGCCCCCTGAGATCCCCCGTGGAAGGGCAGGACTTTGACCGTGAGGCTATGGGTAGAGTTTTCAGTTGAAAAGGGTCCTGTACAGTCAGCCCTCTGCTGTTTTGGGACCATCTTGAGGTACAGGGTCTTTATTTTCAGTCTCCTAAGGCTAATGCCTTCCTGGGAAAGGCATCACTCCCACACCCTGCCATGGTACTAGAATCAGTGACCACTTCCCAGAGCAGCAAGGCTGTCCTGCAGCTGTCACCAGCTGTTCTTCTTCACCCTAAGTGTCTGCTGGAGATCCAAGTTGGTAGCCACCTGTGGAGGACCCCATAGGCCCTGTGTGTTATGAGCTCTCTCTGGCGTGTTCCAACATTGCCCTTCTGCTGAGTGGCAGCTAAGCTCCCAGTCACTACATGAGTGGGAGAGCAAGTCAGGGCCTTGTGCGGCAGCTTCTGTGCATTAACTTGGGGAGACCCAAAGGGACACCAGCCTTACCAGATAGGCTGAGGTCCTGAATGATCTGGAAGATCATTCTTTCAAATAGAGAGCCTTCCTGCCCTGGGCTTTAAAGGTGTAATTACAGCTACTCAGGTACTTATGGATGCTCAATAATTACTAACAAGTACCTAGGCACTTACAGACACTAATGAAGTACTTATATATATAGATACTCAGATACTTACAGATGCTAAATGATTACTTACATATATACTCATTAACTTATGGGTGCTAAGTGATTGCTTATGGATGCTCCACCTAGAGGTAGAGAGCAAGGTAATCTAAAGTCAAAATATGAGAAGCCCCTTTCAATTGGATCTACTTTAGGAATGACAGTAAAGAATTTTTGAAAATATAATGTAAGCGTTGAGAAATGTGGGATTTGGAGTCACAGAAAATATTTTCTTGCCATCTTTGTTGTGTGACCATTTGTCTGGACGCAAACCCAACCCAACCCCAGCCCTGGCCAGAATGCCTACCAACACATCTATGTGTTGTGTGTGGCTCCTCTCTCCGTGTGCCAGATACACTTTGCACAGACTGAGATTCCCACCTTTGAACAAGGATGAACGTGGCAGGGAATATACCCACTGGGTATTTATCCTTTATAAATATGGGTGTGCACATAGCTGGTTTGCAACTAAAGACATGCCTATTCAGATTTGCTTTTCTCTTGGTGGAACTTCCCTAAGAATGCTAGTGATATCATGAAACAAAAAGTCCACATCCTGGTGTTAATCGTTTTCCCTCTTTTGCAGAGTGGGCTAATTTATAAGTATTGTATTCATGTCAGTTTTTTTGTTTGTTTGTTTGTTTTTGTTTGTCTCTGCAGTGTTTGACCGGGTTTGGGTTCGAACCCGCCACCTCTGGCATATGGGGCCGGTGCCCTACTCCTTTGAACCAGGGGGGCCACCCATATTCATGTCAGTTTTACTCCTATTTCACTGGCATGAGTAAAACTGTAACACGTAGCAGTTCAGATTTGGTAA
This sequence comes from Nycticebus coucang, assembly GCF_027406575.1. Lineage (NCBI taxonomy): Eukaryota > Metazoa > Chordata > Mammalia > Primates > Lorisidae > Nycticebus > Nycticebus coucang. The sequence continues at coordinate 107,821,745 of NC_069781.1, forward strand.
CTAGTGTTTGTTCAAATTCTCATGTCCACAGCAGCGTGTGGGATGGTACATTTCCCAATTGTGTGACCTCAGAATTGGACTGTCCTCTGGCTCCCACTGCTCCTCGTCTTTCTGTTTAAGCTGGCTCCTCCTCTCTTGTGTGCTGGATCAGGGTGCACTTGAGACAAGCCAAGTCAAGTGAGAGGGCTGCCTTAGGAAGCTGACTTCAGCCCAAGATGGTGCCTTTGCAGAGCTGTGGGTTAGGAAGAGGTTTCCTGTTTCTGTCAGGACCCTCTGTGCCCACTAGTCAAGGGGAAGTTCCATGTCACCACCTGGGCTGCAGCTGGAAGAGTGGAGCTGACGGTTAAACACCAAGACTGCAGCTCAGTGGGGCCCCTGCATTTTTCATCTAACCCAGCAGTTCTCAACCTGTGGATCGCAACCCACTGGAACTGTATTAAAGGGCCATGGCATTAAGAAGGTTGAGAACCACTTAGTAAATGTAGAATGTAAATGTCTTAACACAATAACTACGAAAATGCCAGGAAGGCTATGTTAACCAGTGTGATGAAAATGTGTCAAACGGTTTATAAAACCAGTGTATGGTGCCCCATGATCACATTAATGTACACAGCTATGATTTAATAATAATAATAAAAAAAGAAGGTTGAGAACCACTGATCCAACCCAAACCCAACCCCAGCCCTGGCCAGGATCAAGGCTCCATGGAAGCCTGCTGAATGGAGAAAGGAGAGCTGCACAGGTGCCACACACTGGCCAGTTGGCATGTACCTTGATGTCTTGGTCTTAAAAGCCTGCATTTTTTGAACATGGAGGGCTTTTTTGTTGGTCCAGATTTATCCTGGTGGGCCACTGGGCCCCCAGAGCTTGCAGGGAGAGGGGAAAGGCTGTGCTGGTGCTGGAGGGCTTCACCTTCTCCCTCCCTCTGGGAAGATGCTGATGCGGGTAGCTCAGCCTGTAGCCCTGGGCAGAGACAGGCAAATTGCACCTTTAGAGCTTCAGTTATTTTTGCCAAGTCTTGAAAAAAAACAAGAGTGCCTGGCTATGGGGTCTTGGCAGGACCAGAAGAAGGACAGGTGTTCTGGGTCTTTGGTCTTAGCTCCTCTTTGCTGCTGAGAGGCTCCACTCTCTGGGAAAGCAAGGCCAAGAGAGAGCCCTGCAGACCTCTAGGCCATTGGGTTGGGAGAGAGACTGGGAGTTCTGTGGCCTCCCACACCCCTTCTGTTGGGAAGGGAGAGCGGTGGGCTGACCAGGGGGTTGAGCAGGCAGCAGGTGGTGGTCCACAGGGCTTGTATTTAAGGAAACAGGCATGGTTGACTGTTTAGGGTCTACCAGAAAGGGGCCTGCTGCAGTGCCAAGGTGAGACCGGCTGGTCCCCAGGAGGATAGAACCTGTCTCTTAGGTGTCGTGGGGTATTGCAGTCATCTTGCTGCTGAAAGCCTTTTTATTCCTCCCCTACACTTGTGGGTTCTTTCAGCCTCTTTTTTTTTTTTTTTTGCAGTTTTTAGCGAGGGCTGGGTTTGAACCCACCACCTCCAGCATATGGGGCCCGCGCCCTACTGCTTTGAGCCACAGGTGCCGCCCTCAGCCTCTCTTTTTAAAGCAGTGTGGGATGGTACCTCATAGCCAAGATTAGGGGACCTTTAAAGTACTCTCCTCTCTTTCTCTCCCCTCTGCCTTAAGTTTCCAAATCTCTCCCCTGTCCAAGAGAACACTTTGTTCTGATGCCCTCCTCCTCTTGGCACCCAGATGGTCAAAGGTCTCCAGGGGCACCACAGGAAGACGGGGTACCTCTCTTAGCCCAGCTGGCCCTGGGGGGCTTTACTGGCCTGTTGGTGGCATTTTATTCTTTTTTTTTTTGAGGCAGAGTCTCATGTCCTGGGTAGAATGCCATGGTATCATATGTTGGTATCACAGCAACCTCATTCTCTTGGGCTGTGATCCTCCTGCCTCAGCCTCTTGAGTGGCTGGGACTATAGGCACCAGCCACAACCACCAGCTGATTTTTCTGTTTTTAGTAGAGAATGGATCTTGCTCTGTTCAGTTTGCTCTTGAACTCCCGAGCTCAAATGATTCACTTGCTTTGGCCCCTCAGAGTGCTAGGATTATAGGCATGAGCCACTGCACCCAGCTAGCATTTCATTCTTGCTGAGTGGCCCCCAGTTGGGGTGGTGTCTGGCATGCTGTCCCTGGAAGGGTGCTGTCAACTACTTGGTAACACTGACTTAGGGGATGTGGGCTTGAGAAGTGCAGACCCCTTTACTCAGAGACAAGAGAAGCCTGACCTTCTCCAGGCATGCAGCACGCTTATGAATTGGTTATTTTGACAAGTGAAAATTAGACTTAAAATTTAATGGTAACATTCACTCCTGGCCAGGGCCATTGATGACATCCTCATTGGAGAACCCTGGCTCCCATACCACCAGCAGAAGTGGTCCATGGGGACACTGGGTGTTTGTGGGGGCAAGGTGTTGTACAGTGTCCCCAAGGTGCCAGGCATATGCTTCCAGAAATGGCAGTTATGAGAAAATAAAGCTGTTAACACCAATCAGAAGCTGGCAGTGCCCACACTGGTCCTGGACTCCCAGCTGACCATGTCACCTCACCTACTGGGGATAGGTGTGGCAAGGCACCCTATCACACCCACAGACCCAGAAAGTTTGAGAATATCAGGGGTAGGGGTTCAGCCTGGCAGGCTCTGTGAAGGAGGGTGTGTCCATGGACTGGGTGTAGGCTGCACTTTAGATCTCCACAGCCCCCCTCCCAGGCTGCTGGCATGGGGCGTGCCCACAGAGAGGTCCTTGCTTCTTTTAAAATTTAATTTTAATCACCTCCAAGTCATATAAGAATGCATTTCCCTAAAAACCCTACTGTCCCATTCTGTATAACTCCTTCCTATTGGCCTGTTCCTGCCCCCACAGCATTAGGGGCTTCCCACCAAGTCCCAACTTTGATATCGTCTGCTGTGTACATGCATGTCCTCGGAAACTCAAGAGTATTTATTGGTCTGTATTGTGTGTGCTTCATGTAGATGAGTTTGTTGTTGTACTATTGTGCTGCAGCCTGTTTCTTGCATTCAGCACATGTCTCAGCAAGCCAGCCCCATATCCATCTCTGTGAGTTTGGCCCCTTTGTTTAATGGTATCCCTGGGGATGCTGTGCAGGAAGTTGGGGCAGTTCCAGGCGACTGGTCCTGGGCACCTGCAAAGGCTCCCCAAGGTGGGTTCTGAGAAGAGATTGCTGGATCTTGGGCTGCTGCTATTTGTTTTTACTGTCAGCGTCTTCATCTTCAAGGACAATGGCAGGCAGGGCTTAGGTGGCACTAGCCTGGCTGGAGAGCAGGAGTGGCCACCAAGAGGGACCCCCGTTGCCACGTTGTGATGCTGTCATCCCGGCTAACACCCCAGGGACTAGCCCCCTTGGCTCTGAAAAGCCCAAGAAATGGGATCCCAGTGGGACCCAGGCAGGAGATTCTAGACAAATTCCAAAGGAATTATGACAGAGCTTCTAACAAGGAAATGGGGTGCATGAAGGTTGGAAATAGTGATTTTTAAAAATGGAGCAAAAGAGCATGCCACATTCACTGTCTGAATACCAGTGTTTCAAAAATAGGAACAAATGTAATGAGCTCATTGGGAACCAACCTCCTAGCAGGGAAAGTTAGTGGTCACTGTGAATTTCACCTTCCTTGGACTTTGCTTTGCTAAGCCATAAAATGTCACTACTGGATCTGATGTGTTCTGACCCTTTATTGCAGCAATGGGGAACCCAGAGCCAGAAAGGGACAAACATCATGCAGCACACACACACCATACACCTGGCTAACCACTCCGCATGGAGGTCACGGGTAGGAGAATCCCCATGGCTGATTCCTGATTAGAGTGTGTGTGTGGGATGTGTGTGTGCATGTTTGTGTGTGTGTGTCTGGCAGGGGTAGAGTGATGTTGTGGGACCAGGCCTGCCTATGTCTTAGCTTTGACAGTCTGCAGGAGGTGAAAGTCCATCCCTAGGAGGTGGCCCTTCCCACTTTCTTCTGAAGGGAAGGAACACCTGCCCCCACAAACACCCAGCACCTGAAGAGGTGGGATAGGATTTTCCAGAGCTGCACCTTTGGGGTTCTCCCAGACCAAAATGTGTCATTACCTATGGGAACCCATGCTACCTTAGACACGCTGTTCTGTGGCTTCACAGCAGGGGTCCTGAGCGAGCCCCCTGACTTTTCCCAGTTTCTGCCTGTTCATCTGTAAAGTGCAAATGATAGGGTCATCTTGCAGGTTGTCAGGGTTTTGAGGCCCTGGCATGTGAAAGGAGCAAGGCAAGTGGCAACTCTGTGTCAAGCTGTGGCAGGAAGCCACTGGTCCTGAGAGACAGGGGCTCAACACATACCATGCCCCAGCTGGAGACCGTGAGCTCCACAGAGGGTGAACCTTCACCCATCTGAGTACTAACCAGGCCCAACACCATGCAGCCTCTGCCATCAGATGAGATCAGGTGTGCTCAGGGTGTTCTGGTTGTAGAAGAGCAGTATCTTCGGAGGTAAGCATTTGTCCAGTACGTTCAGTGAGCTTTGTATTCTGGGGTTTGTGAATGTTGAGAGTGACTTCAGAGAAAGACAGATTTCTGCCATAACGGAATAGCCTTCTGGTTTGGATGGGTTTTCCTCCTGCAGTTTTTATTAATTAGTGCAGGTAACTTTGTCCCGTGTGTACTTACATGCTGCAGGAGGGGAAAGAGCAGATTATGCTCATTTCCCTTGGATATTTTCATTCAAATGTTTTAATAACTATGCTTCACTATCAGCTGCAACTGTGAGACTGGCCAGAGCCTGCCTGGGTTTGACATACATGCAGCTAGGGATCCTAGCTCAGGGGTATCTACAAGGCCCCCGCCAGCAATTGTCTCAGAAGGGGACATTGCAAGTAGCATCACTTCATAAAACAATTAAGGTTGGCCAAGACTTGAGAGGAAAAAAGTATCATAGACACCACAGCAGTGCTGTTTGCAAATGGGCTTTGGCTGGTGGAAACACACGTAAGGGGGGGCCCTGCCTTTTCTTATTCTTCAATATCTTTATTTGATAAAGAAAAGAGGAAGAGTTAGCCAATTGTGGACTTAAAAAGCCAGTGTTTCAGATTGCTGTAACTGTATTTCTTGGCATTTCTGGAGGAGTCAGTGTGTGCTGGGCAGGGTGGTTGGCATGAAGGCTATGGTCCACTACTTCCAGGGTGTCTCTGTGATCCTAGGGAAGACAAGGCAGCTCAGTGTGCAGGGAGGGCCTCAGCAAGGTCTCAGAAAAGTATGTGCAAAGCTCCCAGATGTGGAGGACTTACCTTTGTCCCTGGAGGAATGAAGGCACCATTGTTCTCCAGAGCCCTTTGGAAGGAGCAGGTGGCATCCCACATTAGGTGACAAGCAATTAGAGGAGGCACGTGTGCCCCCAGGGAGGGGAGGCATGCAGCCTTTTGTCAACCTGACACACTCTTCAGCTGCCACTAGTGGCCTTCCACTCTAACACCTCACCTACTAGATTTCCTTTTTTTTTTTTTGAGATAGTCTTACTTTGTTACCCCCTCCCAGATGATTCTCTTGTCTCAGCCTTCTGAGTAGCTGGGACTACAAGTGCCCATCACAACACCTGGCTATTTTTAGAGGCGGGGTCTCACTATAGCTTAGGCTGGTCTCAAACAGGAGAGCTCAGGTGATCTGCCCACCTCAGCCTCCCAAAGTGCTGGGATTATAGGTGTGAGCCACTGCGCCCAGCATAAGAGTTCCTTTTCAACTGCTTTGGTTCTTCCTGTTCTGTTCTTTGCACCTGACTGGGCTCTCACATCTCTCTGCCTCTCTCTTACAGTTCACCAATTCTCTGAACTTGGTGGAGGTATCAAACCAAAGTGTCTGATTCTTTTTTTTTTTTTTGATAAATAGTTCACTGAGTGAACCAAAGGCTTTATTTTTTTAAAAACACATAAACACCAAAGTATTGTGTGGTGTCCATATTCATTGCTAAAAAATAATTACTAGAATTTTCAAAACATCAAATGAATAACGTAAATCAATGGTTATGTCTATCATTTTCAACCAATATACAGATTTTTGTTTGAGGTCTAAGTTTTATTCCTACATAACAGTATTCACATGAGTTCCCTGTGCCAACTTATTATCAAAACCAGGAGTCTTGAAAGTCAAGCACAGCTTTGTCTTGATTTCAAAGACGACACAGCAGTCAGCCTAGAACTCTGGGGCTTGCTGCTCGAGTTCTAGAAATCATGTCTTCCCATGTCATACAACAAACTGTGTCTCCGAAAAATAAGATCAGACTCTAGATTCCTTTGAAACATCCCGGTTTCCAAGTGTTCCGGCACCATGGGACTCAGACGCACCCAAGCGCGCCTTCCCTCAACTTCCTAAACCTGCCAGTGGGAACCCAAATGCAACTGCATTTTCAGAGTTCCATGACGGAGGCTTTTAAGAACCACACTAACCCAAAGGAAAGGCAGTAAATGAAATTATCCATTTCTTTTATCTGTTAATAGCAACTGCAACAAGGTGAGAGTGCATTGGCAAATGGGAAGACCACAGCAGTCATATGATTACAGAGAATGGTTTCACAAGACCCTCCTTTCACAATTATGGCCAAAGGTGTTTAAGACCTAAAGGAGGTAAAAAAAAAAATTGTTAAAACAACAACCCTCTGGAGGGAGGTGCTGCTGAGGATCCGGCACAAAGAAGGGAAGGCAGAGCCATGACAAAAGCCAGCATGCCCCGGTGGCCCCGTGGCTATGTGTCCACTGGGTGTTCATAGCCTCTCCTTGTCCTTAAAAAATTTTTTTAAAATTAAAGTGAGTACATGTGCTAATGAAGCCTGCAATTACAGAATTTAAAAGCCAAGCCCATAAAATCTGTATGGCAAGATTTTTGTCATCAGGGGTGAGAATAGGTGGATAAGATGATAGGCACTCAAGGCTGGTTCAGCTATGTTCAGGGCAGAACGGTCTTAAAAATAAGGCAACCTGTGGATTCTCAGTTTGAGACCAGCAGAAAGGCCAAATGAGGCAGGTGAAAGGAGCCAACCATTGGCAAATCATAGGAGGGTATTCAGAAGGGGCAACAATCACAGTTAGATGGCATGATTCGGGGTCACGGGTAGGCAGGAACCCCTTGAGCCAGCACTCAAGGGGAATGTCTTTACATGTCCTGTGCACGACTCCAAGCAGCAATTTCTGGTGTTTGGAGGTTTGTTAGTTTTGTGACATTTCCCCCCCAAAAGAAGACATGAAGATAAGGCCTGCTGGAAAGCTGAGACCACGAGAACAGAATCTCCACCAGGGGTGGGGCTGGATGAGAGTAGGAAAGGACTTCCTACAGCACCCGGCTCCCTTCATGTTCGGCTGAATCCTACAGACGCTTGTAGGTGCCTAGGAGAGCTTTGCAGTTGGGATAGTAGTGTTCCACATCCTGTAGGGCGTCCACGCAGAAGGGGATGAAGCAGCAGCCTACAACACATCCCAGCAGGCACAGGCTCCCACAGGACAGCCAGGTCAGGGCATTAGCATTGTAGGACAGCTGAGTCACGATCATCTTGTTGCAGGAAGGACAACACATCTGAACAGGGTGGTCATAAAAGGAGACAGGCTGTTGCAGGTAGACAGTCGCACAGCAATTGCATTGGCATTGGGGACAGGCACCGGCTGGTTATAATACGAAGGAGGATTCATGCTCTTCCCATCTGAGCCTGTCATGAGCCCCGTGGTAGGTCCAGGCATGGGTGCTGGAGGCGTGGGGTAGTAATTGTTAACAGCCACTGTCTCTTCATAGGATGGGCGCGCAGTTGGCACTGAGGAAGGCCTGGCAGCTGCCTGCTAGGGTCCTGGAACTGACATTTTACCGCCGACCACGCCTCCTGTTGAGCCGGGAGGTCTCCAAAGTGTCTGATTTTTTATTTAAACTGTTCATGGAGTTTTAAATTTTAAAGTCATTTTACATTTCTGGGAGTGCCTGTTTTTCAAATTTGACTGTTTTTTCCTAGTATGAGCATACATTCCATAGTATTGAATCTTTTTTCCCCATAATTGTTTTAAACAGAGTTCATGTCCTCTCTTAGATGACTCTGTTGCATTAAGTTCTTGGAGTTTAATCTGACAATGTAGTTTCCCTTGGGGTCAGTCATGTCTTTGTGTCTGAAACTTGGGACTGTCTTGCATAAGCCTTCATGTGCAGAGACTTGAAGTTGCCCAGGTAGAAAGTGTGGTCCTTCAGAGATGTCATGTGCCTTCCCGGGGTTCTGGCCTCATGTGGTATGGATTTTGGGTTTCTTGTTAGCACTCCCTTACTTCCTCTTCTCTTGATCTGTATTAATCTCAAAACCAAACTTTCAGCCCCAAGACTAGCCAAAGGGGCTTTTTGATACCCTCTTTGTTTCTGTCTTGGGGACTTCCAGTCCTTACTGAGAACTTAGCCAGGTATTTAATGGGATGTTTGCTGTGCTCTGTGGTAGGAGTCTGTACTTGCCTAGAGGGGGCCATCCCATGGGGATACAGGCAGTGGCTGGCAGGCCCCAATGCTCTTCCACTCTGTTCCAGCCTTTGTGCAGCAAGTTATCTGCTGCTAGGCCCAGAAAGGCCACCCAGTTGTCTATAGTTCTGTGTGAGGCATAGTTTGCATTTACCCCACAGGTTCATTGGGGCATCTGAGGCAATGACACCTGAAATGGGCCCACATTCCTTGCGCTGCAGCAACTTCTGTTAGGCTTATGGCCACCCCGGAGTCTCAGCTGGGTGGACATCCCTGTGCAGTCCTCCTTGTGTTGGGGCCTGAGAGCATGATAAATGCCAGAAACATCTTTTAAGATTCTTCGGAGTCATTCTTTGGGGCAGAGTCCCAGGAACCAGGTTATTTGGTCAAAGGATCATAGTCTAGTTTTATGGCTCATTTGTTGTGATGTTGCCCCTCAAAAGCTTACTCAGGTGTGGTCCAGCCCTGTGACAGATGAGGTCTTTGTGGGGGATGGCACCTTCTAATTCTCTCAGAGCCTGAGGCTGGGAGCCCCCACCCATGAGTCTGAGGACCCAGCAGAGTTGGGGGTGAGTGATGGGAACTGAGGAGAGCCCTAAGTTGTCTGGACTGGGTGTGCAGAGGGGGTGCTGTGAAGTGGAATGGGTTCCCAGGTCTGCTCTCCCCATAGGGCCCCAGGCTGTGGAGGCGGCTGGTCTGGATGGCCACGTTTCTGCCATGAAATCTCATGGATTCTGTGCTGGTGGGCACATTGGACTCTCAGTGGGCACATTGGACAGATGAGACAAAGGCCAACCTACGTACTTGGTCTTGGGGCTTCTGGTCTGAGAAAAGCTGCTCCCTGCTCCCCAGTGTGCCTTAACCAGTGCTCAGCCTCTTCCCTACCATATAACAACCTGTCTTTGCTGCCTCAGAGGGGCCTCCTCATCTCGGGATCCCCTCTGTGCCTCCCTGTGCTCCCTGACTTGTTCCTGGGGTCAGAGCCCAGTTCTCTGTTGAATTCAGCAGTAATGCCCACCCAAGTAGCCCAGCAAAGGCCAGGGAATACCACTGCCCACTCCTGGCCTGATTCAGTGCAGGGCCTGGGACAGGAGCAGTGGGTTGGCACTCCACTCCTGGGGTCAGGGAGTAGAGTATCTGAGGAGGAATAGGCTTTGGATTGAGGGGGCAGGAGGCCTTGCTTTTAAATTTGGTGAGATGACACTCATTCACCTTTGTGTGGGATTCTAAGATTAAGTAACAGCATGTTTTGTGATCTCCTTGCCCAGTAAGTCAAACTTTCTCATATTCTGGTTCTTGTCCATTTGCTTACTCATTCTTTATTATTGTAAGTAATATCTGAGTTAGAATCTTTGCATTCTGAGCATTTATTTAGCATTTTCTTCATGAGATTTTCCCACTTGGGTAGCTTTTTCCTTTCTCCCTCTCAGCCTTCCCACTGATGACTGCTGATGATGCCACATTTCTCTAGGACCTTCCTTTAGGGAGTATGTGGACACACAGAAAATTTTTTTGTTTGTGATTTCTTTGTTTGTTTGTTTTGCCAGTAGAATGGGCATTTAATCATCTCTAGAGGCTTTTGTGGGGGGATTTTGGGGCCTTTGGCAGAGCTCTGGCTAATGGAACCAACAGAGGTACCCGTCAGCTAGTGCCAGACAGGGTGACAGTCCCAAGGCCTGCTGGGGCTGTTATTTAAGACAGTTTCTGAGACTAAGTGGGTAAGGAATGTTGCCTTCGAATGGAGAAGAGGGAGCTACAGTTAGAGAGTGGAGAACGGGCCTCAGAGCAGGAGAAGAACTCTAAGGTCAGAGTTCCTAAGGTTAGGAACAACAGGGAGTTGGTCACAAGGTCATTCATAGTCAAGTGAGAATGTGGAGACATGGGAGTCCAGTTGGGAAGTTGCGGGCCACCTTAACTCAGGCCAGCTTCAGGAACTTATATAGCGTGTTTTGTTCCATAGCCTCCATGAAAAGCTCATAGTTCCCAAAGTACTGGTCCCTATTGATAATCTTGGGTAGGGTGGCCTTGGGATTGCCTGCCAAGGCTCACATCTCATCCCTCAGGGCATTGTCCTTGGAGATGTTCACTAGTTGCTATAGAATGTGCTTCCCATCCAGGATGTGGGTCACCTTGCTCTGCTGGGACTTGATTTCATGTGAGCCAGTGACTGACATGCTGCAGACACAAAGGCCACTCATGCTACAGCCAGACGGACATGCCAATGGTCAGAGGGGTGGTGGGAGTGGCAGCCGCAGTGCCGGGAGAACTGTGATGTAGTTGTTTTTTTTTTTTTCAGTCTCCCTAGAGACTGTCAAAAATTGCCAATGCTGTCTATATTTCAAGTCGTCATGGCGGGGTATTGGGAAAAGTTTTCAATTAGCAATAATCGCGCCTCGGATAAACCTCATTGGCTACGATACTGCCACTGCACAAAGCTGTGATATAGTTTTAATAGATTTTATTTTTAAGAACAATTTTAGAGTTACAGAAAGATTGAGTGAAAAATACAGAGTTCCCATATAAGTTCTCCCCAAATTTCCCCATTATCCTGTTTCCCCAAAAATAAGACAGTGTCTTATTTTAAGGTGTGCTCCCAAAGATGCGCTAGGTCTTATTTTCAGGGGATGTCTTATCTTTCCTGTAAGTAGGTCTTATTTTCGGAGGATGTCTTATTTTCGGGAAAACAGGGTATTAGCATCTATGTAATCTTTTTGTTACAGCTGAGGAGACAGTATTGATCTGTTTTCTTTCTTTCTTTCTTTCTTTTTTTTTTTTGAGACACAATCTCACTATGTCGCTCTCAGTAGAGTGCTGTGGTGTCACAGCTCATAGTAACCTCAAACTCTTGGGCTTAAGCAATTCTCTTGCATCAGCCTCCCAAGTAGCTGGGACTATAGGCACCCACCACAATGCCCAGCTGTTTTTTTGTTGCAGTTGTCATTGTTGTTTTAGCTGGTGTGGGCCTGGTTCAAACCCGCCAGCCTCTATGTATGTGGCCGGCGCCATACCCACTGAGGTACGGGTGCCGCCATGATCTGTTTTCATGAACTAAATCTATGTCATACATCAGGATTTACTACTTGTGTTGTGCATTGCTGACTGTGATGTTGTATATCCACCACTACAGTATCATACAGAAGTTTCACTTGAAGTTTCTCTGGGCTCCACCTGTTCATTCCTCCCCTCACCCCCAACACCTGGGAACCACTGATGTTTTTGCCATCTCCATGCTTTTGCTTGTTCCATAATGACATGTAACTGAAATCACATAGTATGTAGGCTTTTCAGATAGGCTTCTTTCGCTTAGTAATGTGCATTTAAGTTTCCTCCATGTGTCTTCGTGGCTTGATAGCTGATTTCTTTTTAGCACGGAATAATATTCCATTGTCTGGACGTGTCACAGTTTACCTATTTACCCACTAAAGGACATCTTGGTTGCTAACAAGTTTTGGCATTTATGAAAAGAACTACTATGTAAACAAACCTTTGTAAACTACTTTGTAAACAAACCTCCATGTGCAGGTTTTTCTGTGTAGACATGGTTTTACACATATTTCTTTTAGGTAGATAACAAGTAGGGCAATTGTTGGATCATTTGTTGAGAGTATGTTTAGTTTTGTAAGAAACCACCAAACTGTTTTTCGTAATGGCTATACTATTTTGCACCCCCACCAACAGTGAATGAGAGAGTGCCAGCATTTGGTGGTGTTTGTGCTCTGGGTTTTGGCCTCGTAAGAGGTGTGTAATGGCAGCTCATTGTTTTAATTTGTATTTCCCTGATGACGTATGATGTGGAGTATCTTTTTACATGCTTGCCATATACCATCTCTGGTGAGATGTCTGTTGAGATGTTTGGCCCAGTTTTAATTGGGTTGTTGTGTTCTTATTATTGAGTTTTACAAGTTTTTTGCATATTTTAGGTAACAGATATCCTTTAACAGATATATATTGTATAAATACTTTCTCCCTGCCTGTGGTTTGTCTTTTTATTCTTTAATAGTGTCTTTTACAGAGTAGAAGTTTATAATTATAGTGAAGTCCAACTTATTAATTTTTTCTTTCGTAGATCATGTATTAATCAGGGGTCCTCAAACTTTTTAAACATGGGGCCAGTTCACTGTCCCTCAGACCGTTGGAGGGCCGGACTATAGTTTAAAAAAAAAAACTATGAACCAATTCCTATGCACACTGCACATATCTTATTTCGAAGTAAGAAAACAAAACGGGAACAAATACAATCACACCGCCTCATGTGGCCCGCGGGCTGCGGTTTGAGGACCCCTTTTGGTGTTACACCTAAAAACTTACTGTCATCTCGATATCTAGATTTTCACCTGTTATCTTCTAAGAGTTTCATAGTTTTCCATTTTCCATTTAGGTCTATAATCTACAGATAGTTTTTCTGAAATGTATAAGATCTGTGTCTCGACTTTTTTTTTTTTCATTTGGATGTCTAGTTGTTCAGCACCACTTATAGAAAAGACTGTCTTTTCTCCATTGTATTGCATTTGTTCCTTTTTCTTTCTTTTTTTTTTTTTTATTGTTGGGATTCATTGAGGGTACAAGAAGCCAGGTTACACTGATTGCATTTGTTAGGTAAAGTCCCTCTTATACTTGTGTCTTTCCCCAAAAGGTGTGTCACATGCTGAGACCCATACCCCCCCCTTCCCTCTCGCTTCTCTTCCTTTCCTCCATCTCCCTCTCTCCTTCTCTCTCTCTGCTTTCCCCTTCCCCCACCCCCCACTGTGTACTAGGTCATTAATTTTCCTCATATCAAAATTGAGTACGTAGGATTCATGCTTCTCCATTCTTGTGATGTTTTACTAAGAATAATGTCTTACACTTCCATCCAGGTTAATACAATACAAAGGATGTAAATTCCTTTTTTTTTTTTTTTTGCAGTTTTTGGCCAGGGCTGGGTTTGAACCTGCCACCTCCGGCATATGGGGCCGGCGCCCTACCCCATTGAGCCACAGGTGCCGCCCGAGTCTCCATCTTTTTTAATGCCTGAATAGTATTCCATGGTATACATATACCACAGTTTGTTAATCCATTCCTGGGTTAGTGGGCATTTAGGCTGTTTCCACATTTCGGCGATTGTAAATTGAGCTGCGATAAACAGTCTAGTGTAAGTGTCCTTATGACTAAAGGATTTTTTTCCTTATGGGTAGATGCCCAGTAATGGGATTGCAGGATTAAATAGGAGGTCTAGGTTAAGGTCTTTGAGGTTTCTCCATACTTCCTTCCAGGAAGGTTGTACTAGTTTGCAGTCCCACCAGCAGTGTAAAAGTGTTCCTTTCTCTCCACATCCACGCCAGCATCTGCAGTTTTGAGATTTTGTGATGTGGGCCATTCTTGCTGGGATTAGATGATATCTTAGGGTGGTTTTGATTTGTATTTCTCTAATAATTAGGGACGATGAGCATTTTTTCCTATGTTTGCTAGCCATTCGTCTGTCATCGTTAGAGAAGGTTCTATTCATGTCTCTTGCCCATTGATATATGGGATTGTTGGCTTTTTTCATGTGGATTAATTTGAGTTCTCTATAGATCCTACTTATCAAGCTTTTGTCTGATTCAAAATATGCAAATATCCTTTCTCATTGTGTAGGTTGTCTATTTGCTTTGGTTGTTGTCTCCTTAGCTATACAAAAGCTTTTCAGTTTAATTAAGTCCCATTTGTTTATTTTTGTTGTTGCGATTGCCACAGAGGTCTTCCTCATAAAGTCCTTCCCCATGCCAATAGCTTCCAGTGTTTTCTCCACAGATTCTTTGAGGATTTTTATTGTTTCATGCCTCATATTAAGGTTTTTTATCCATCTTGAATCAATTTTTGTTGAGTGGAGAAAGGTGCGGGTCCAGTTTCAGTCTTCTACATGTGGATATCTAATTCTCCCAGCACCATTTATTGAATAGGAATTCTTTCCCCCACTGTATGTTCTTGTTTGGTTTATCGAAGATTAGGTGTCTATAAGATGTTAGTTTCATTTCCTGGTTTTCTATGTGATTTTAAATGTCCATGTCTCAATTTTTGTGCCAGTACCATGCTGTATTGACCACTGTGGCCTTGTAGTACAGCCTAAAGTCTGGTATGCTGATGCCCCTGGCTTTGTTTTTATTACTAAGAGCTGCCTTAGCTATACGGGTTTTTTTCTGGTTCCATACAAAACGAAGAATTTTTTTTCCAAGTCTTGAAAGTATGATGTTAATATTTTAATAGGGATGGCATTGAATCAGTAGATTACTTTAGCAAGTATACACATTTTAACAAGGCTGATTCTTCTTCGCCAAGAGCATGGTATGCTCTTCCATTTGTTAATATCCTCTGCTATTTCTTTTCTTAGGGTTTCATAATTTTCTTTATAGAGGTCCTTCACCTCTTTTGTTAGGTATATTCCCAGGTATTTCATTTCCTTTCAAGCTACTGTGAGGGTGGTTGTGTCCTTGATTAGCTTCTCATCTTGTCTGTTATTGGCGTATACAAAGACTTCTGGACATTGATTTTGTATCCTGAGACATTACTGTAGTTTTTGATGACTTCCAGGAGTCTTGTGGTTGAGTCTTTGGGGTTCTCTAAGTATAAGATCATATCATCAGCAAAGAGGAGAGTTTGAACTCCTCTTTTCCCATTTGGATGCCCTTTTTTTCCTTATCTTGCCTCATTGTATTGGCTAGAACTTCCAGCACTATGTTGAATAGTAGTGGTGATAGAGGACACCATGTCTAGTTCCAGTTCTAAGTGGAAAAGCTTTCAGTTTTACTCCATTCAGTAAAATATTAGCTGTGGGTTTGTCATAGATAGCTTTGATTAGTTTAAGAAATGTACTACTTATGCCTATACTCCTCAGTGTTCTAATTAGGAAAAAGATGCTGGATTTTATCGAATGCTTTTTCTGTATCTATTGAGAAGATCATATGGTCTTTGTTTTTGCTCTTGTTGATATGGGAATAATTTTCATGGACTTATGTATATTAAACCAGCCTTGCATCCCTGGGATGAAACCTACTTGATCATGGTGTATGACTTTTTTTGATAATAAGCTGTAGTCTCTTGGCTTGGATTTTGTTGAGAATTTTTGCATCTATATTCATTAGTGAAATTGGTCTGAAGTTCTTCTTTTTAGTTCGGTCTTTTCC
The DNA here is from genome assembly GCF_027406575.1 of Nycticebus coucang. Lineage (NCBI taxonomy): Eukaryota > Metazoa > Chordata > Mammalia > Primates > Lorisidae > Nycticebus > Nycticebus coucang. Next base: position 107,837,392 of record NC_069781.1, read on the forward strand.
TGGTTTTGGTATCAGGATGATGTTTGCTTCGTAGAACATACTGGGGAAGATTCCTTCCTCCTCAATTTTTTGGAATAATTTTTGCAATATGGGAATAAGCTCTTCTTTGAATTCTGGTGTGAAGCCATTCAGACCAGGACATGTTTTTGTTTGGATATTTTTTTATTGTTTCTTTGATCTCAGTGCTTGAAATTGGTCTGTCAGGAGCTCTATTTCTTCCTGGCTAAGTCTAGGGAGAGGGTATGATTCCAAATATTGATCCATTTCCTTCACATTGTCGAATTTCTAGGCATAGAATTTCTTGTAGTATTCAGAGATAATCTCTTGTGTCTCAGTGGCATTTGTTGTTACTTCCCTTTTTCATTTCTGATTGAGGTTACTAGAGATTTTACTTTTCTATTTCTAGTTAGTCTGGCCAATGGTTTATCTATTTTATTTTTTCAAAAAACCAACTCCTTGTTTCATTAATTTTCTGAATGATTCTTTTGTTTTCATTTCATTAATCTCTGATTTAAGTTTGGATATTTCTTTTATTCTGCTGTGTTTAGGTTTAGATTGTTCTTCTTTTTTCTAGTTCCATAAGATGGCTTGGGAGTTTGTTGATGCACTCTCTTTCTGTTTTTCAGACATAGGCATCTAAAGTGATAAATTTCCCTGTCAGAACTGCTTTTGCAGTATCCCACAGGTTTTGGTAGCTTGTGTCTTCATTGTTGTTATGATCAAGGAAGTTAATGATTTCCTTTTTTATTTCTTCCTGCACCCAACTGTCATCCAGTATTAGGTTTTTTAATTTCTATGACTTTGTGTGGTGTTGAATGTTTTTGCTGGAGTTGAGTTCCACCTTTAGTGCCTTGTGGTCTGAGAAGATACAAGGTAAAATTTCAATTCTGTTGAGGTTTGTTTTGTGTCCTAGGATATGATCAATTTTGGAGAATGTTCCATGGGGTGATGCGAAGAATGTCTATTCTTTAGCTTTGGGATGGAGTATTCTATATATGTCTATCAAGCACAGTTTTTCTATTTCTCATTTGAGTCCCTTATATCTTTGTTTAATTTCTGTTTAGGGGATCTGTCCAGCAGTGTAAGAGGAATGTTGAAGTCCCTTGTTATTATGGTGTTATAGGCTATCATATTGCTCAGACTAATTAAGGTCTATTTCAAGAGTCTGAGAGCATTTAAGTTGGGTGCATAAATGTTTAGAATTGAAATGTCTTCTTATTGTATTTTTCCCTTGACCTGTATGACGTGTCCATCTTTATCTTTTTTGACTTTAGTTGCTTTAAATCTACTTGTATCTGAAAATAAGATTGCAACCCCTGTTTTCTTCTGAATTCCATTTGCCTGGAAAATTGTCTTTCAACCCTTAGCTCTGAGTTTTAATTCGTCTTTTGAGGCTAGGTGTGTTTAGTGCAGACAGCAGGTGGATGGCTTGTGTTTTTTTAATCCAATCAGCTAGTCTATGCCTTTTCAGTGGGGAATTTAAGCTGTTAACATTTATTGAGAGAATTGATAAGTGTGCTAGTGTTCTATTCATCTTATTTTGTGAAAGTCCATTGCTTAGTTTTATCTTTTGCATCATCGTGGAAGCTAGGTTCTGTCCTTTAATTTCTAGATGCTTATGGGGTGGTCCATTGCGTAGAACAGGCTGAATTACTTCCTGTAGAGCTGGTCTTGTTGTGGCAAATTTCCTCTATGTTTGCATATCAGTAAAAGATTTGATTTTTTCCATCAATATTAAAGCTTTGCTTAGCAGGATATAGAATTCTGGGTTGGAAATTGTTTTGTTTAAGTAGATTAAAGGTAGATGACCATTGTCTTCTGGCTTGAAAAGTTTCATTAGAGAAGTCTGCAGTCACCATGATGGATTTGCCCCAGTAGGTCAATTGGCACTTACTCCTGGCAGCTTGCAGAATCTTTTCTTTTGTCTTGACTTTGGAAAGGCTCATCACAATGTGTCTTGGAGATGCTCTATTTTAGTTGAGGTGACTTGGGGTTTGATATCCCTCTGAAAGGAGTGTGTCAGAATCTTTGGTGATATTTGGGAAATTTTCATTTATAATATTCTGTAGTATGGCTTCCATTCCTCTGGGGCATTTCTTTCCCTTCTGGGATACCTATAACTCATATGTTTGAAAGCTTCTTAAAGTCCCATAATTCTATCAGTGAACGTTCTGCTTTCTCTCTCTTTTTTTCTGCCTCTTTAACTATCTGAGTTATCTCAAGAGCTTTGTCCTCTACCTCTGAGATTCTTTCTTCTGCATGGTCTAATCTGTTGTTGATACTTTCTATTGCATCTTTAAGTTCCCTAATTGCTTTGATCCCTTCAGCTCTGCCATCCCTTTCTGTATTCTTCATATCATTCATCTCTTATTTGATTCTGTTTTTGGACTTCCTCTTGGTTGTTTTCCACTTCCTCAGCAATTTCCTTTATTAGTTTCATCATCTGTATTTTAAATTCCCCTTATGTCGTTTCTAACATTTCTTTATAGGTGGAATCTTCTGTAGTAGCTACCTCACAGTCCCTTGTGGTAGTTGCTCTGGACTGGTGTTTCATGTTGCCACAATTTTTCTGCTGATTCTTCCTCATGAGTGTTTTCTTTTATCTGTTTCCTTGCCCTAATTTTCCTTTTACTTCCTTTGCTCTTTAAGTTACTGCGCCTCTGGTCTGAGGTTTCGATGAGTCCTTTTAGTATAGGACTAAAAGGATGAGAAGATTGAAGAGCAAGAAGGGAAAAAAGGTTTAAAAAAGAGAGAGAGAAAGGAGAGGGGGTGAGTAAAAGGGAATATTGACAAAGAGAAGAGAGGCACAGAAAGAGGAGACAGGAGTAATAAAAGTGTACAGTAGGGTACTTTGACCCACACCTTAAAAACTCCAAACCTCTGAGGGTGCTGGGTTGGGTGGTTCCCTTAAGGTCAGCAGCTATTTGCCAGCCTGAGCAGACACCCTACCCTACCTCCCTCAGAGGGAAAAGACAGAAATACTATAAATCAAACCAAAACTAGCAAACATAAAACCTTACAGGATAAGACTGGAGGAAAAACCAAATAATAGGGGCAGAAACACTAGGAAAAGTGAAGTTCTTATTATTAAAGAAGGCAGCAATGCAAAATTATATTTACACTAGAAAAATGAAGAAAGGAATAGAAAAAGAAACAAAAAAGAAAAATCTAGGAGGGGAAAGTAAAAAAAGAAAGAATAAAAAAAACAAATCCGAAAACAAAGCAGTGTATAGATCTTGCAGAATATTGTCTGGGCAACAGGTGATCTTCTGGGGCATGAGATGCTAATCACAATGCTGATACAGCTGTATGAGATGGAGATTGGAGGCCTCTGCTGACTACTTTGTCCTCAAACCTGGCAGGGTTGAGAGTCTGAATCTCTCCTCAGCATGCTTAAAAGACACTTTTAACCAGGGGTCCTCAAACTGCGGCCTGCAGGCCACATGAGGCTGTGTGATTGTATTTGTTCCTGTTTTGTTTTTTTACTTCAAAGTAAGATATGTGCAGTGTGCATAGGAATTTGTTCATAGTTTTGTTTTTTATTAAACCATAGTCCAGCCCTTCAATGGTCTGAGGGACAGTGAACTGGCCCCCTGTTTAAAGAGTTTGAGGACTCCTGCTTTAAACCATTAACCTTGGCCAAAGCCTTCCCAGGAAAGCACTTGTTGCTGGGATCTCTCCTGAAGTAGCTGCCTGCTAATTCAGTGCACCAAAACCGGCCACACTCTATGCTGCTAAGGGCTAAGGCCGCAGGGTAGCTCTCCCACTGCCAAACACTGGAAGTTCTGCTCTTCCCTGAAGGCTTTTGGCATTGCTCATAGTCACTAAATTACTCACCCAAGGTCTCCCATCCTGGGCCTCCCTCTGAGACCCTGAGGGCAGAGCCTGCAGGGGCAGTTCTCCCACAATCATTGTGCATGTCCTATAGCCAAATGAAGTTAGCTCCCTTCTCACTTAAAGTCCCCTGCATTTTCGCTCAAGTTCTCCCAAGGTAATTCAAATGAGTGCCTAAGTCCAAACAAACAAAACAACCCACAAGGAAGGGTTTCCCTGTCTGTAATCTTGATGCTATTGTGGTTACAGTTGCAGCAGCTTGTTTGCAACCACTTGCCAGTTCTCCCCTGCTTCCTGGGGTCCAGAAGTCTCTCACTGGCTCCCTGTGTCCCCAAAGGGATGTTTCTGGGCAGAGCCCACAAGCCAGAGATGCCTGGAGTCTTCTCTCCCCGATCTCACTGCTCCTTGTTGCAAAGAAGGTGTTACTTGGCCACCATCTTGCTCTGCCCCCTTGTTCCTTTTTCTAAGATTGGTTGACTATATTTGTGTGGGTCTATTTCTAGCTCTTTATTCTTTGCTATCAATCTATTTGTTTTTTTCATAAATACCACACTGTCTTGATTACTGTAGCTTTATAGGAAGTCTTGAACTCAGGTGGCATCAGCCCTCTGACTTTGTTCTCCATCATATTGTTCCAGGTCTTTGGTCATTCCTTTAAATTTTAGAACCTATTTGTCAGTCTCTATAAAATAATTTGTTGGGATTTCAATTTGGATTGCTTTGAATGTATAGATCAAGTGGGGGAAGAACTGACATTTTGATAAATATTGAGTCTTTCTCAATTACATGAACATGTAATATCTTCCCATGTATTTTGTTCTTTGATTTCTTTCATCAGAATTTTGTAATTTTCCTCATATAGATTTTCTCTATATCTTGTCATATTTATATCAAGTTATTTTATTTGGGGGGGGTGCTAATGTAAATGACATAGTATTTTTAATTTCATATTCCAGTTGTTCCTTGTTGGCAAATAAGAAGACAATTGACTTTTATGTATCAACCTGTATCCTGCATCCTTGCAATATACGCTGTATAAATGGTTTTAGTTTCAGGAATTATTTTGTTAATTCCATGAGACTATCTACACAAATAATCATATTGTCTGCAAATAAAAGCAGTTTTATTTCTTCCTTCCCAATGTTTATGTATTTTATTTCCTTTTCTTATCTTATTGCATTAGTTTGGAATTCCCAGTACAGTATTAAAAAGCAGAGGTAAGAGGGAGACATCCTTGCCTTGTTCCTGATATTAGAAAGAAAGCTTTGCGTTTCTCACCATTAAGTATAATGTTAGGTGTAGGTATTTTGTGGGTTTTCTTTATCAAGCTGAAGAAGATCCCCTGTATTCCTAATTTGCTGAGAGTTTTTTGTTTTAATCATGAATGAGCGTTGGATTTCATCAAGTGCTTTTTATGCACTGTTGATGTGATCATGTGAATTTTTTTTTTCTGTAGTGTGTTGATATGATGGATTGCATTAATTGATTTTCAGATGCTGAACCAGTCTTGTATATTTGGGATTAATCCTATTTGGTTGTAATATGTAATTCCTTTTATATATTGTTGAATTTAATTTGCTAATATTCTATTGAGAATTTTTTTTTTTTTTTTTTGTAGAGACAGAGTCTCACTGTACCACCCTCGGGTAGAGTGTCGTGGCGTCACACAGCTCACAGCAACCTCTAACTCTTGGGCTTACATGATTCTCTTGCCTCAGCCTCCCGAGCAGCTGGGACTACAGGCACCCACCACAACGCCCGGCTATTTTTTGTTGTTGTTGTTGTTGTTGTAGTTGTCATTGTTGTTTGGCAGGCCCAGGCTGGATTCGAACCCACCTCCCTTGTATGTGGCTGGTGCCCTAACTGCTGAGCTACAGGCTCCGTGCCCAGGATATTTTCTCCTTCCTTCCTTCCTTCCTTCCTTCCTTCCTTCCTTCCTCCCTCCCTCCCTCCCTCCCTCCCTTCCCACCTCAGTGCAGTGCCATAGCATCATAGCTCACAACAACCTCAAGCTCTTGGGCTCTAGCAATTCTCTTGCCTCAGCCTCTCAAGTAGCTGGGCCTACAGACGCCCGCCATAGCACTTGGCTATTTTTAGAGACAAGGTCTTGCTCTGGCTCAGGCTGGTCTGGAACCTGTGAGCTCAGGCAATCTATCTACCTTAGCCTCCCAGAGTGCTAGGATTACAGGCATGAACCACCATGCCCAGCCCTGTATTTCATTTTCTACAGTTTGAGTATAATGTGCCCAGGTATAGATTTTTGGGGCTTTTATGCTGCTCGTTGTCCTTTGAGTTTCCTTTAATACTGATGTGTGCTTCAGTACTGATAATTAATTTTAGAAAAATTTCAGCCATTATTACTTCAAATATACTCCATTCTTCTTTGTATTTTTTTATTATATCATAAACACATAGATCATGTATACATTAATGCATTTATGGGGTATAATGTGTTGATTTCATATAGAATTAAGAATGATTACATCACACTGGTTAATATATACCTCATCTTGTTTACTTAATTATTGTGTTAAGACATTTATACTCTATACTTAATAGATCCAACGTGTACTCTTGCATTATGCACCATAGGTGTGATCCCACCATTTAACTTCCCTTGATCTGACCTTCCCCCTCCCCTCCTATCTCCCCCTCCTCCCTCTCCACTAAGTAGGATATGTTCCAGCTCCATCCATGTAAACATAAAAGAGGTAAAGTCTCCATCTTTTTTTTTAAAGCTTCATAATATTCTATGGCATACATATACCACAATTTATTAATCCATACATGGGTAGATGGGCACTTGTGTTTCATTTCCTTCCTTTCATGACTTGGCTGTTATGAATTGAGCTGCAATGAACAATCTGGTACAAATATCTTTGTTATAAAGTTATAAGCCCTTGGTAGAGTGCTGTGGTGTCACAGCTCACAGCAACCTCCCACTCCTGGGCTTAGGCAGTGCTTTTGCCTCAGCCTCCTGAGTAGCTAGGACTACAGGCACACGCCACAACACCTGGCTATTTTGTTGTTGTTGTTGTACTTTTGCCGGGGCTGGATTCAAACCCGCCACCCTCCATATATGGGGCCAGTGCCCTACCCACTGAGACACAGGCACTGGCCTAGTTATAAAGTGATTTTTGGTCTTTTGGATATACACCTAGTAGAGGAATTGCAGCATCAAACTGCAGGTCTACTTTTAGATCCCTGAGTATTCTCCATACTTCTTTCCAAAAGGGACATATTAGTTTGCACTCCCACCAGCAGTGGCTCCACATCCATGCCAACATCTGTAGTTTTGGGATTTTGTTATGTGAGCCACTCTTACTGGAGCTAGATAATATCTCAGAGTGGTTTTGATTTGCATTTCTCTGATGATTAAAGATGATGAGCATTTTTTCATGTGTCTGTAGGCCATGTGCCTATCTTCTTCACAGTAGCTCCTGTTCAAGTCCCTTGCCTACAATGAAATGGGATTACTTTTTCTTTTCTTATTAATAAGTTTGAATTCTCTGTGGATTCTGGTTATCAAAGCTTTGTCAGAAGCATAACATGCAAATATCCTCTCCCGTTCTGAGGGCTGTCTACTTGCTTTACTTACTGTGTGCTTGGCTGTGCAGAAGCTTTTTAATTTGATCAGATCCCAGTAATATATTTTTGGTGTTGCTTCAATTGCCTGTGGTCCTCCCCATAAAGTATTTTCCCATGCCAATTTCTTCAAGTGTTTCTCCTGCACTTTCTCCAAGAATCTTCATAGTTTCATGTCTTAAGTTTAAATGTTTTATCCAGTGAGAGTCAATTTTTGTTAACGGTGGAAGGTGTAGGTCCAGTTTTAGTCTTCTACAAGTCGCCAGCCAATTCTCCCAGCACCAGTTGTTAAATAGAGAATCTTTTCCCCAATTTATATTTTGATGGGCATATCAAAGATCAAATGAGGATAAGTGTCTGGGTTCATCTCTTGGTTCTCAATTCTGTTCCATACATCTACCTCTCTATTTTTGTGCCAGTACCATGCTGTTTTGATCACTATAGATTTTTAGTATAGTTTGAAGTCTTATAGCGTGATTCCTCCTAATTTTTTTTTATTTCTGAGTAATGTCTTGGCCATTCAAGTTTTTTTCTGGTTCCATATAAAATTAAGTACTATTTTTTCCAGATCTTTAACGTATGATGGTGGTGCTTTGATAGGGACTGCATTAAATTTGTAAATTGCTTTAGGTAATTTGGACATTTTAACAATGTTGATTCTTCCCAGCCATGAGCATGGTATGTTTTAACATTTGTTAACATCTTCAGCTCTTTCTTTTCTTAGAGTTTCATAATTCTCTTCATAGAGATCTTTCATGTCCTTTGTTAGGTAAATTCCCAAATATTTCCTTTTTAATTATTATTATTGAATCATAGCTGTGTACGTTAATGCGATCATGGGGCACCATACACTGGTTTTATAGATCGTTTGATACATTTTCATCATACTGGTTAACATAGCCTTCCTGGCATTTTCTTAGTTATTGTGTTAAGACATTTACATTCTACATTTATTAAGTTTCACATATACCCTGTAAGACACAACGCAGGTGTAATCCCACCAATTACCCTCCCTCCACCGCCTTCCTCCCTCCTTCCCCTCCCTTTGCCCCTTCCCCCTATTCTTAGGTTATAACTGGGTTATACCTTTCATGTGAAAGCCATAAATTAGTTTCATAGTAGGGCTGAGTACATTGAATACTTTTTCCTCCATTTTTGAGATACTTTACTAAGAAGAATATGTTCCAGCTCCATCTATGTAAACATGAAAGAAGTAAAGTCTCCATCTTTCTTTAAGGCTGCATAATATTCCATGGTGTACATATACCACAAATTATTAATCCATCTTTGGTTCGATGGGCACTTGGGCTTTTTCCATGACTTAGCAATTATGAATTGGGCTGCAATAAATATTCTGGAACAAAGATCTTTGTTATAATGTGATTTTTGGGCTTCTGGGTATATACCTAGTAGAGGAATTATAGGATTGAATGGCAGATCTATTTTAAGATCTCTAAGTGTTCTCCAAACATCTTTCCAAAAGGAATGTATTAATTTGCATTCCCACCCAGCAGTGTAGAAGTGTTCCCTTTGTCACATCCACGCCAACATCTCTGTTCTTGGGATATTGTGATATGGGCTAATTTTACTGGAGTTAGATGATATCTCAAAGTAGTTTTGATTTGCATTTCTCTGATGATTAAAGATGATGAGCATTTTTTCATATGTCTGTAGGCTGTGCTCCTGTCTTCTTCAGAGAAGTGTCTCTTCAAGTCCCTTGCCCAGCCTGCGATGGGATCACTTGTTCTTTTCTTGCTTATACATTTGAGTTCTCTGTGGATTCTGGTTATTAACCTTTGTCGGAGTCATAACTTGCAAATATCTTCTCCATTCTGAGGGCTGTTTGCTTTCTTTACTTACTGTGTTCTTGGCTGTGCAGAAGCTTTTTAGTTTGATCAGGTCCCAGTAGTGTATTTCTGAAGCTGCTTCAATTGCCCCAGGGGGTCCTCCTCATAAAATACTCGCCCAGACTGATTTCTTAAAGGGATTTCCCTGCACTCTCTTCTAGTATTTTTATAGTTTCATGTCTTAAGTTTAAATCTTTAATCCAGTGAGAGTCTATCTTAGTTAATGGTAAAAGGTGTGGGTCAAGTTTCAGTCTTCTACAGGTTGCCAGCCAGTTCACCCAGCACCATTTGTTAAATAGGGAATCTTTTCCCCACTGAATGTTTTTAATTGGCTTGTCAAAGATCAAATAATGTTAAGTAGCTGGATTCATCTCTTAGTTCTTTATTCTGTTCCAGACATCGACTTCTCTGTTTTTGTGCCAGTACCATGCTGTTTTGATCACTATCAATTTATAGTATAGTCTGAAGTCTGGTAGCATGATTCTTCCTGCTGTGTTTTTATTTCTGAGTAATGTCTTGGCTATTCGAAGTTTTTTCTGATTCCATATAAAATGAAGTATTATTTTTTCAAGATCTTTAAAGTATGACAGTGGAGCTTTAATAGGGATCACATTAAAATTGTATATTGCTTTGGGTAGTACGGACATTTTAACAATGTTGATTCTTCCCAACCATGAGCATGGTATGTTTTTCCATTTGTTAACATTTTCAGCTATTTCTTTTCTTAGAGTTTCATAGTTCTCTTTATAGAGATCTTTCACGTCCTTTGTTAGATAAACTCCCAAATATTTCATCTTCTTTGGCAGTACTGTGAATGGAATAGAGTCCTTAACTGTTTTTTCAACTTGACTATTGTTGGTATATATAAAGGCTACCAATTTATGAGTTTTGATTTTGTAACCTGAGACGCTGCTGTATTCCTTGATCACTTCTAAGAGTTTTGTAGTAGACTCCCTGGTGTTTTCTAGATATACAGTCATATCATCTGCGAAGAGTGAAAGTTTGATCTCTTCTGACCCTATATGGATACCCTTGATCACCTTTTCTTCCCTAATTGTGATGGCTAAAACCTCCATTACAATGTTAAAGAGCAGTGGAGACAATGGGCAACCTTGTCTGGTTCCTGATCTGAGTGGAAATCATTTCAATTTAACTCCATTCAATAGGATATTGGCTGTGGGTTTGCTGTAGATGGCCTCTATGAGTTTAAGAAATGTCCCTTCTATACCAATTTTCTTAAGTGTTCTGATCATGAAGGGATGCTGGATATTATCAAAAGCTTTTTCTGCATCGATTGAGAGAATCATATGGTCTTTGTTTTTTAATTTGTTTATGTGCTGAATTATACTTATAGGTTTACGTATATTGAGCCAGCCTTGAGACCCTGGGATAAAACGGACTTGGTCATGATGTATAATTTGTTTGATGTGTTGCTGGATTCTGTTTGTTAGGATCTTGTTGAATATTTTTGCATCTATATTCATTATTGATATTTGTCTATAATTTTCTTTTCTTGTTGGGTCTTTTCCTGGCTTGGGGATTAGGGTGATGTTTGCTTCATAGAACGTGTTGGGTAGTCTTCCTTCTTTTTCTACATTTTGGAACAAGTTGAGTAATATAGGTACTATTTCCTCCTTAAAGGTTTGGTAGAATTCTGATGTGAAGCCATCTGGTCCTGGGCTTTACTTATTCGGGAGATTTTGTATGGTTGATGTTATTTCAGAACTTGATATGTGCCTGTTCAACATTTCCACTTGATTCTGGCTAAGTCTTGGAAGGTGACGTGCTTTCAAGTATTGATCAATTTCCTTCAGATTTTCAGATTTCTGAGAATGAAATTTCTTGTAATATTCATTAAGGATTTTTTGAATTTCTGAGTAGTTTGTTGTTATTTCATCTTTGTCATTTCTGATTGAAGAGATTAGAGATTTTACTCTTTTTTTCCTGGTTAGGTTAGCCATAGGTTTATCTATTTTATTGACCTTTTCAAAAAAATCAACTTTTTGTTTCATCGATCTGTTGTATAATTCTTTTGTTTTCAATTTCATTCAATTCTGCTCTAATTTTGGTTATTTCTTTTCTTTTACTGGGTTTGGGGTTTTGATGTTCTTCCTTTTCCAGTTGGTTGAGATGTCCCATTAAGTTATTAACTTCCTCTCTTTCCGTTCTCTCGAGGAAGGCTTGCAGTGCTATAAATTTCCTTCTTAGGACTGCCTTTGCAGTATCCCAGAGGTTCTGATAATTCATGTCTTCAGTGTTGTTTTGTTCCAAAAATTTGGCAGTTTCCTTCTTAATCTCATCTCTGACCCAGCTATCATTCAGCATAAGGTTATTTAACTTCCATGTTTTTGTATGAGTATGCAGATTCCTTTTGTTACTGAGTTCAACTTTTATTCCATGGTGGTCCGAGAAGATGCAAGGAATAATTTCTATTCCTTTAAATTTACTGAGGTTAGACTAGTGACCTAAGATGTGATCGATTTTGGAGTATGTTCCATGGGCTGATGAGAAGTATATGTATTTAGTGTTGTTGGGATAAAATGTTCTGTAGATGTCTGCTAAATCCAAATGTTGTATGGTTACGTTTAAATCTAGAATTTCTTTGCTCAGCTTCTTATTGGAGGATTGATCCAACACTGCCAAAGGAGTGTTGAAATCTCCAACTATTATGTAGCTGGAGGAAATCAAGTTGCTCATGACTGTTAGAGTTTCTCTTATAAATTGAGGTGCATTCTGGTTGGGTGCATAGATATTAATAATTGAAATCTCATCATGTTGAGTATTACCATTAACAAATATGAAGTGGCCATTCTTATCCTTCCTTACTTTTGTTGGTTTAAAGCCTATTGTATCTGCAAATGGAATTACAACACCTGCTTTTTTCTGATTACCATTTGCCTGAAATGTGGACTACCATCCTTTCACCCTGAGTCTATATTTATCTTTTAAGGTAAGATGTGACCCTTGTATGCAGCAAATATCTGTCCTGAGTTTTTGTATCCAGTCAGCTAACCTGTGCCTCTTTAGAGGACAGTTTAATCTGTTCACATTAATGGAGAATATTGATAAGTCTGGTAAAATTTTGGGTATCGAGTTTCTCGAAAGTCCAATGGACATTTTTAATCCTTTCACCACTGTGGAAGTTGAAGTTTGATCAAAAGTTTCCGAGTGAGTTTACTTTTGTGGTAGAGGGTTGGGGTGGTCATTATGGAGGATAGGTCTGATAATATCCTGAAGAGCTGGTTTGGTTATGGCAAATTTCTTCAACATATGAATGTCATTAAAGTATTTAATTTCTCCATCATAAATGAAACTCAGTTTAGCTTGATACAGGATCCGGGGTTGAATGTTATTTTGTTTTAGGAGATTAAAAGTCGATGACCATCCTCTTGTAACTTGAAAAGTTTCAGCAGAGAGATCTGCAGTCATTCTAATATTCTTCCCTTTGTAGGTAATGGATTTCTTATGTCTGGTTGCTTTCAGAATTTTCTGTTTCATATTAACTTTAGTGAAGTTAATTATGATATGCCTGGGGGATATCTTATTTGTATTGAGTCGTGCTGGGGTTCTGATACTGTCTGCTATCTGAATTTCAGAATCACTTGGCATGTCTAGAAAATTCTCTTTCATAATTTCATGAAGAAGGGCCTCTGTGCCTTCGTGGCCACTTCATCACTTTCAGGGATTCCAATGAGGCGGATAGCAGCCTTCTTCGAATTATCCCAGAGCTCTCTGAGAGAATGATCCATTTTTGCTCTCCATTTCTCTTCCTCTTTGAGAGTTTGGGAGCGTTTAAAGGCTTTGTCTTCAATGTTAGAAATCCTTTCTTCTGCTTGTTCCACTCTGTTACTTAGGGCTTCTACTGTATTTTTCAGATCTTTGAGGGCTGCAAAATCTTGCTTCAGTGTGTCAAAATCTTTGGTGGTTTTGTCTTTAAATTTGTTAAATTCTTAAGACAACTTTAGAATTTCTCCTCAAATTTCTAATTCCGACTTTTGAATTGCCCCTCGAATTTCTAATTCCAAATTTTCCTCCATTCTATTAATCTTGTTTGCAATCCAAATTCTGAATTCGATTTCTGACATCTTGGCCAACCGTTTATGAATGGGATCTTCAGTTACATCTGCCATATCTTTTCTTGGGGGGGTTAATCTATTCTGGTTATTCATGTTACCAGAGTTTTTCCGCTCATTCTGCCCCATGATTGTTTTACACCATTTGATTTTTCCCCTGGAGCTTTGTCAGTGAGCTGTACAGTGCTATGGCCTGAGAAACTGGGGACCTGTTTGGTGTGGTGGGGCTAAGTGTGTCTGCCTTGTTTTCAGCTGGTCTCTGTTCGACCGTAGTGAAACAGTTACTCTGGGTTGAAGTCTCAGCTGTGGAGAAATACCAGCAATTAAGTCACCCTGCCCCCCACAGGCAACAATTGGAAAAGGAAAATCAAACCTTCGTACAACCACACACCCAGGGCACCACCTGAATAGTCCTTGGGCGATTGGCTCAGTTAAAAAAGTCCAAATCAGTTGTCTCAGTCATCACCTGTCTCAGGTGGGAGAGTTTAAAAGGTCTCTGGCAACTGTATCACAGGGGTCTGCTGGCTACTCAGATATGCCTTGCTCCAGTGCTCCGTGGAGTCAGGAGGACCCACCCTGCAAATAGATCAGTCTGGGAAGGTTGATGCCTCCTTACCCACCTTGCACCTCTGTCACACCCAGTCACTGATTGCCCCTCAGGGCTATGACTCAGTTGCCTGTAGTGAACAGATACTCCAGGGGTTTGCATCTGCCTGAATCACAAGGAAATCTATTTCTGCTCAGCCAGGCCACTGCCCTCTGCCTCTATCTAGCAGGGGGAGGTGAGGCCTGACAACCTCGGGTGCTTGATGGAGGCTGGGGGATGTTCACTTAGTTCCAGCCCCATCCCTGATTGATGTTACTGACAGAACAGAACAGAACAACTTTGCGGGAATTTGCTTCTGTCCCTGCTAAATTCCCCTGCAGAGGAGAAGCTGTTTTGAGTTCCCAGAGCCTGCGCCTCAGGCCCTGTCTTTGCTCGTGAATGTTTGTAGCTGTCAGTTCTAGCTGTCAGTTCTAGCCACCTGTCTTTCTTTGTCTATAGGCTGACAATCCCCTGAGGGCCAGGTGCGTCGTAGGCTCAGTAAAGTGGTCCTCTGGGTTAGCCCCGCCCTGGGAACTTCTGGCTCTGCGCATGCGTTTCTAGTCCCCATGCTCCACCCAGGCTTGTACCACCTCAAAGAAACCCTTTACTCATAGGGCCTGTGTTTCCATCCCAGATCTGTTCTGTGGTGGTTGCCACCTGAGTAGATGCCCGGCCTCCTCTGGTTGTCCAGGGAGACAGGGGGTGTGGTTTCGGAATATCCGGGAGTGAGCCCTATTGTTGCCAAAAGATGGCTGCTGCTTTGTGCCTCTGCCTAAGCCGCACCGCTGCTCCGGTGTGGTTCCCTCTCAGCCGACCATCCTCTCCTCACTCCCATGCCATAAAGTCAGCACTGACCAGCTGCAGTTTAGGCCCTGTCCCCACCCCTCAAGAAATCACCCAAGAATCTGGACTCCTGGGGGACAGGCCTCCAGACCTCAGAGTGAGAATGGAGGGGAGTGCTGGGAGCTTAGAGTTGCACGTAGAGAATATATACAGTTTTATACAGTTTTATGCCCGGCAGGAGAACGCCATGGCACCCTAGTAGGGGAGGTAAGTCCAGTTTTTAGAGGGTCTCTCCCGTGGAGTGTAGTGGGAGGATCTTTGAACTCTGCTCGTTTGTTTGTGGGGCACTCCGAGCTGTTCTCATGGGGGAGGGGACTTCTGTCCGCTTGGTGATGGATTTTGTACCTTTTGTTTATATCCTTGGGGTCACAGTTCACCTCAACGGGATTGATGTGCATTCTTCAACCTTCTCTGTTGGTGCAGCTCTAATCCACCAGGTTACTTGCTAAATTTCTGTCCTTTAACTCTCCTTCTGGACGGGAGCCTCTGTGGAAAGCTGGGTTCAGTCAGCCATCTTGTCTCCGCCTATCTAAATTCCCAAATATTTCATTTTCTTTGGCACAAGTAAAGGGAATAGAGTCCTTGATTCTTTTTTTGGCTTGACTATTATTGGTGTATATAAAAGCTACTGATTTGTGAGTATTGATTTTTTTATCCTAAGATACCACTGTATTCCTTGATCACTTCTAAGAGTTTTGTAGTTGAGTCCTAGGATTTTTCAAGGTATAAAATATATCCTCCATTTTTTTTTTTTTTTTTTTTTTTTTTTGAGACAGAACCTCAAGCTGTTGCCCTGGGTAGAGTGCTGTGGCATCACAGCTCGCAGCAACCTCCAACTCCTGGGCTCAAGTGATTCTCCTGCCTCCGCCTCCCAAGTAGCTAGGACTACAGGTGCCCGCCACATCACCTGGCTATTATTTGTTTGCAACTGACGTTGTTTGGTGGGCCCGGGCTGGATTTGAACCTGCCAGCTAAGGTGTATGTGGCTGGCGCCTTAGCTACTTGAGCCACAGGTGCCGAGCCTATATCCTCCATTCTTTTTTTTTTTTTTGAGACAGAGCCTCAAGCTGTCACCCTGGGTAGAGTGCCATGGCATCACAGCTTACAGCAACCTCCAACTCCTGGGCTCAAGCGATTCTCCTGCCTCCACCTCCCAAGTAGCTGGGACTACAGGCGCCTGCCACAAGGCCAGGCTATTTTTTTGGTTGCAACCGTCCTTGTTGTTTGGCGGGCCCGGGTTGGATTTGAACCCGCCAGCTCAGGTGTAGGTGGTTGGCGCCTTAGCCGCTTGAGCCACAGGCGCTGAGCCTATCCTCCATTTTTTTTTTTTTTTTTTTGTAGAGACAGAGTCTCACTTTATGGCCCTCGGTAGAGTGCCATGGCCTCACACAGCTCACAGCAACCTCCAACTCCTGGGCTTAAGCAATTCTCTTGCCTCAGCCTCCTGAGTAGCTGGGACTACAGGCACCTGCCACAACAGCCGGGTATTTTTTGGTTGCTGTTTGGCCGGGGCTGGGTTTGAACCCGCCACCCTTGGCATATGGGGCCGGCGCCTTACTGACTGAGCCACAGGCGCCGCCCCTATCCTCCATTCTTAATCTCTTTTATTTTCTCCTTCTGGCACTCCAATTACATATTGTTATGCTTTTCATAATTATCCCACAGTTCTTCAGTATTCTATTTGTGATTGTTTGTCCTTTTTCTTTTTGCATTTCGGTTTTGCCAGTTTCTATTGATCTACCTTCAAGCTCACTGATTCATTCCTTTCTGATGCTGGGAGAGCCTCAAGTTCTTGCCTGTTTCTGGCCACTTTCTCTGATAGCCATCAGAACTGGCATCATGCAAGGTCTGACAATTAGGTTCACAAATTTGCTATCGTGCACTTAACATTGGCAGCACTATGCAAACAACTCAGTAAGGTTTCAAACATTTCAGTGTCTCCCAGCTGTTTTTGTGTTAACGTGTGGTGGTTGTCTTGCTGAGTAGAATTCTTTCAGGTTGTGTGCTTTTGTGTGCTGGATGATAGCTCTGATGATCATTCTAGAAAAGAGAGTTCCAAAATTGCTTTGAAGGGTCAAGTAGGTGCTGGTGTCAATGCATATCTTCCCAAGGGGAGTATTTCCAAATGACCATAGTGATAGTCAGCAGTGAGCTATGTAGCACTTTTTCTAGGATGAATTTGCAAACTTGTCATATCTTGTATACACATAGGGAAAAATTCAGAAGTCAAAAATTTGTCTCCAGGAACAGTCTGCCCTTTCTCCTTGCCAACTATGGCTACCAGAGTGTGGCCTCTCCAGGGATGGCCACTGAGATCAGAGGCCTATGTGTCTTTATAGAACATTCTGATCACATAGCAGCATGTTATGGATTTGCTTCTATCTCCCACACAAAATCAAAACACTGTGACTCTAGACTCCTGTGTTCTTTGCTGAACAATTTCCATTTTGGAGATTGTTACAGATAAGCAAGTGTAGAGTTTGTACTTCTTGGCACTCCAAAATATTTCCCTCGGTCCCCCATGGTTAGATACTTGGGTTGGTTTTAGTATTTTGTTGCTGCAATGAATACTTTTTGTACACATGTGTCATGTATCTATAGCCAGAGTTGTATAAAAGGACATATAACAAGTATCTGTGTTTAAAATACAAATGGGTTAGATACAGTGGCTCATGCCTGTAATCCCAGTGCTTTGAGAGGCTAAGAGGGGATGACCACCTGAGTTTAGGAGTTCAAGATCAGCCTGGACAACATAGCAAGACCCTTATCACTATAAAAATAAAATTGCCTGTGTGGTGGCATGTGCCTGTGGTCCTTGCTACTTAGGAGAATGAAGAGGGATGATCACTTGAGCCCAGGAGTTCAAGATTGCAGTGAGTTGTGATCATACCAGTATACTCCAGCCTGGGTGACAGAGTGAGATATCATGTCTAAAAAAAAAAAAAGATACATAAAATATCAACTGCTTCCTCCTAAGAGGTCATACTCATGTGTGTTTTTGCAGGAATGTAGGAGAATGTTTGTTGGCCTGTAGCATCAGCAACACAAAGTATATTCCAGACGTTTAGACCTTTGCCAGCCTGATAGATGAGACATCATATTGCAGTTTCAGTTTCTCTTTCTTACGACAAGTGATGTTACACATCTCAGATGTTCAAAAGCAGTTTGTGTGTTGTTTCCTGTAAATTGTTTGCTTAAAGTCATAATTTAAAACACTAGTCAGACGGAAACTGGGTGCAATTGCTCATGCCTGTAATCCTAACACTCTGGGTAGCTGAAGCAGCAGAATTGCTTTAGGCCGGGAGTTCAAGACCAGCCTGGGCAAGAAATGAGACTCCATCTCTGCAAAAAAGTAGAAAAGATTAGCCAGGCATGGAGACATACACCTCTAGACCCAACTACTCAAGAGGCTTGAACAGAAGGTTTGCTTGAACCAAACAGTTTGATGTTGCTGTAAGCTATGATGTCACCACAGCACTCTAGCCTGGGTGACAGAGTGAGACTTTGTTTCAATAAATAAAATAAAATAAAATAAATAATAATAAAAGATAAAATTTTAAAAAATCATTAGTTAGGTGGAAGTCATTTTATTATGTGTTTTGGTAAAAGAATCTCCTCATTGTTTACTAGATCCTTTACACGATTTCAGAAGCAGGTAGAGGTCTCCTTAGGTCTGACTTGTTCACGAACAAACATTATTTTGTTACTTGCTATTTTTTAGAGTAATGAGCAGCTGTTCTTTTGTCCTGAAATATTTTGATTTTTACATAAACAAGGCAGCTGTAGAGGCTACCTCATAGGCTACCCTTGCCGCGTTCTTGTTTGCTCATAGGCCACCCTTGCCGTGCTCTTGTTTGTTCACAGGTGGGGGATTTTTCTGTTGTACCCTTCACTGGAGTGATGGTGCAGATAGGAATGTGAGGGCTCCCCCATTTCCTCTGGGACCAGCTGGTGCCAGGCCCTTAGGCTTTTTGGTTACAGAGCTTTAGAAGTCAGGGACCGTTGTGATGTGCCTGGCAGAGCACTCCATTGTAGAGCTGAGTAACAGGCTTATGAAAGGCAAGCGATGTTCCTCTGGAGTTCCATATGTGATTCCTACCAGTCATGCTTGGGTTTTTTTTTTAAGCAAATATGTTGCAGAAATGTAGTTAAGAAATAAATTCCCCTGTAAGCGAGTCCAAGCCAGCACCTTGGCACAGACTCCATAGCTAAGTGCAATGATGCAGTCAGGAAAGCAAGTTTAGACTTGTTCCCTGTAACAGAAGTTAAATCCTCAGTGTGTCATGGCAAACCCTCAGTGATGGATGACAGGCCATTTAGGGCTGATCCCACCAACTTACCAAGTGCTCTGAAACAGACCTTGCTGTGATAGCTCCCAGTCTGGCTGTCTTTAGGTTCTGACCCAGTAGGCCTCAGTAGGGGTTGGGCCCAGATTTTCAGAATCTTCCCAGAAGTCTCTCTGATCCCATGTGTAGTGACTGTCAGAACATATTGCTAGGGGCGGTGCCTGTGGCTCAGTGAGTAGGGCGCTGGCCCCATATACTGAGGGTGGTGGGTTCGAACCCAGGCCCCACCAAACTGCAACAAGAACAACAAAAATAGCCGGGCGTTGTGGCGGGTGCCTGTGGTCCCTGCTAACTCGGGAGGCTGAGGCAAGAGAATTGCCTAAGCCCAGGAGCTGGAGGTTGCTGTGAGCTGTGACGCCACAGCATTCTACCGAAGGCGACAAAGTGAGGCTCTTTGTCTCTTAAAAAAAAAAAGAACATATTGCTAAGTGGAAGAGACCCCTAGCACTAACAGATACAGCTGGATCACCCAGGGATCAGAGGTTGCTGGAGCAGCGAGGCCCCACGTACACCCCCTTCTCCACACTGACAGTCGAAGAATCTGAGGAACTTGCCTCAGCTAAGAGACCCCAC
Organism: Nycticebus coucang; assembly: GCF_027406575.1. Taxonomy (NCBI): domain Eukaryota; kingdom Metazoa; phylum Chordata; class Mammalia; order Primates; family Lorisidae; genus Nycticebus; species Nycticebus coucang. Next base: position 107,857,079 of record NC_069781.1, read on the forward strand.
TCAGTGTGGCCTTCAGAGACAGCCAGTCCTGTGTCTATGATCGGTATACACAGCACCACACAGCCCCATGTAAAAAACATACAACTGGATATGCTTGTGTGGAAATAACAGACAGATTCAGATGAGGGTCTTTGTATGAGACCACTGACCTAGAGCCCTCAGAAGCCCATGCCACAAAAACCAGAGGGCTTGTCCCAGTTTAAGGAGCCCAGAGACTTGGCAACTGAGTGCTATAAAGAATATTGTTGGGACAACTGAAAAATTTGGAAAAAAATAAAATGTTTTACATATACACATACACACACATGCACAGTTGTTCCCTTTACAGTCCCCATTGCAGTCAAAAATCCACTTAAACTTTTGGCTCCTCCCAAACTTAACTAATAGTCTACTGTTGACTGGAAGCCTTATTGATAACATAAACAGTCATTTAGCATATATTTTGTGTGCTATATGTGTTATATACTATGTTCTTATAATAAAGCAAGGTAAGCTGGAAAAAAGATAATGTTATTAAGAAAATCACAAGGAAGAGAAAGTGTATTTACTATCTGTTAAGTCCAAGTGGATCATCATAAAGGTCTTCAGCCTCATTGTCTTCATGTCAAGTAGGATAAGGATGAGGTGGAGGAAGAGAAGGGGTTGGTCTTGCTGTCTCAGGTGTGGCAGAGGTGGAAGAAAATCATTCGTAAGTGGACACATACACTTCAAACTCATGTTGTTCAAGGGTCAAATGTACATTAGAGAATCCTAGGGGCTATGTTTGACGTTGTGGTTATGATAGAAAATATCCTTGTTCTTGGGAGACTGCCCACTGATGCATTAGGGGGATGGGATTTGATGTCGGGAACTTACTGGTATGTTTCAGGAAACATATATAGAGAAAACAAATGTGGGAAATGTCAGCATCTGAAGAAAGGAGTATAGGTATATTCGTCCTGACTTATCTAAGGTTTCACTTTTCATGGTTTCAGTTACCCAAGGTCAAACTAGGTGTGAAAATATTACATGGAAGATTCTAGAAATAAACAATTCATAACTTTAAAATTGCTAGCTGTTCTGAGTAGCAAGACGAAATCTCACACTCTCTCACTGCCTCCCACCTGGGATATGAATCATCCTTTGTCCAGTGAATCCGTGCTGTTCACTGCATCTGCCTCCTGGTCACTTAGTAGCCATTTTAGCGATCAGATTGACTGTTATAGTGCTTGTGTTCAAGGAACACTTATTTACTTAATTTCTGTCCAATTATTAGTTATTATGGTTAATCACTTACTGTGCCTAATTTATAAATTAAACTTTATCATAGGTATGTATGTATGTATAGGAAAAAACATAGTATATACAACATACATTTGGTACTCTCTGCATTTCAGGCATCCACTAGTGGTCTTGCAATGTATACCTCCCAGACAAGGGGGGACTACTTTATTCATTATGCTCATCTTTCAACAGTTCTGTACATTTTTTTTTAATTGTTGAGAATTCATTGAGGGTACACAGAACCAGGTTACACTGATGGCTTTTGTTAGATAAGAACCCTCTTACAATTGTGTCCCGTCCCCAAAAGGTACAATTGTGTCCTGCCCTTTCTTGCTGTTTAATTCTCAAAAAGACCTTTGGAGTGGGTGGTGCTGTTGTCCCTCTTCCAGGTGAAGGAGCTGAGTTCCCTGCCACAAGGCCACCAGCAGAAGAGGCATGTGGTGTCAGGACTTTCCCTCCATCTCCAACAGTTGTCTGCTGCCTCTAGAATGAGTGACATCAGCTTACCGATCATCATCCACATTTTTGTGGATTGTGACAAATTGAGAAGGTAAAGCTGTCTGGGCCTTGCTTCCTCACCCTCCAGTGGTGGATCTTCCAGATCCTCTGAGCAATGTCCTCAGGGAAAACCTGGAGAAGGATGGAGGCTCCTCCCCTGCCTGTCTGCCTATAGCTTTCACCCCCACATGGTTCTGATGGTTTTTTCCCCTGAAGCCTTTGTCCTTATGTAGCTTTTGTTCCCCCATAGCTTCCTTTTTCCCCTGACTGTCCCCTTCTACTGATGGGAAACACCAAGAAGTGCAAAGAAAAAGCATCATGGCCAGGGACGAAGACACTTTGGATGAGTTGAGGGTAGGGCCTAGCTGGTCAGATGCTGTTTAGCCCTTCCATCCTTTCCTTGGAGACAGGAAGGGGCTGAGCTGGGGTCACTTCAGCTCAGAGTGGATATGGCATTCTTAGAAGAGATAAGAGATGTCAACATTCTTTCCACAGATTCTGTGTTTTCCTTCTTTGGAGTTTTAGTCTTTCTTAGTCATTCTCTGACAGAAATGAAGCATCATGGTCCATCTGCCCACCAGGAGAAAGAAAATGATGATAGTGGTGATAGATGGTGATGATGATGGTGATTGTTATGATGTTGGAGATAATGATGGTGATTGTGATGATGGTGATGATAATGGTGGTGATAGTAACGGTGATGATGATTATAGTGATGGTCATTATGGTCATGATGAGTATGACAAGCAGTAAATTGTCTCTACAGGCACTTGCTGTGTGCAAGGCACTGTGGCAGGCATGGTGCATACCATCCCTCCAGTAGTTCTGTCACCAACCTTCTTCTAGATCTCATGATCTACTCTTTACAAAGTAGGAGTCTGAGACTCAGTGAGACCGATCACATGGTTATTGGTGGACCAGGGTTTCTATGTGTACTGAGTGTCATACACCCAGGGAGATACCCCACATGCTGTGCTAGTAGCCCCCCTTTTGCCATTCTGTTAACCCCTTGACTTTCATCTTCTTCTCCCCTCCCTACCAGGCTTTTTGTGAAATCCCCAGACCCTATCAAATGGCAGGGATCTGTCTGCCACAGTGGTCCTAAGACAGGAGTCTGCTCTGAGATGGGAGTCTTCAACCTCCCTCCAGGGTGGACAGCTCAGGAGGCCTTCTCTATAGGGTACCATGACACAGGAAAGCCAGGAGGAGATAAGCTGGGAAGAGAGCCTTTAGGGGACCATTCTAGCCTTAAAAATAAAGTGGAGCTTGTGTTGCTTGTTACACAAGGAATATCTGCTCATTTTCAGTGATTTAGGAGAGTGCAGAAAAGTATGAAGTAAAGAAGAGAATAGCTATTGCCCTATACTGGGGGAAGGGCCATAGTTTTAGTGTCTGTGTAGATTTTAAACTTCTAAATTCAAAACCTTAAAAAGCCCATAGTTTTAGTGGCTGTGTAATACTCCATCATAGGCACACATGATCTGGTTTCCTGACTCTTGCTGGCTTGAAATATATGTAGTCCCTAATTTTTTACTGTTTTACATAACCATGGGAGGGACCACATTAACATGAATCTTTCTGTGCATATCTACTTTTCTCCTTAAAATAGATTTATAGATGTGGAATTACATCCTGAAGGATAAATTTTTCTAAAGCTCTTGATATGTACAGCAGAGGTACAGGGGGCTCCTTCCCAAGTTAGGAAAAGAGCTCCTGCACCAGCATTGTGGGTTAGTGTTATTAAAAAATAAACATTGCTAAAAGGACATGTCCGGTAACAGTTGCTGCCCTCGAATGTATTCCTGCCAGGACAGATCCCTTACAGTGTGTTTGGAATGTCACTGGCTGCTGCAGAGGGCTGGGAAGTCCAGTAAGGTGCTGTCAGCCTGTCTCCCCTGGGGGACTGAAAGAGTTAAAAGAGGCTACTTTTTTATTTGAGGCTTTTCCTATAATTACAGAAAAGGTCAAAACAAGGTTACAAAAATTCAAAAATTATAGTTTACATTAAATCAGTGTTCTTTTTTTTGAGACAGAGTCACTTTGTTTGCACTCAGTAGAGTACTGTGGCATCGCAGCTCACAGCAACCTCAAATTCTTGGGCTAAAGTGATTCTCTTACCTCAGCCTCCTGAGTAGCTGGGACTACAGGCCACAATGCCCTTCTATTTTATTTATTTATTTCAGTTTTTGCCCGGGGCTGGGTTTCAACCTGCCACCTCTGGCATATGGGGCCGACGCCCTACTCCTTTGAGCCACAGGAGCCTCCGCCTATTTTTAGAAACTAGGTCTCAGTTTTACTCAGGCTGGTCTCAAACTCCTAAGCTCAAGCAATTCATCAGCCTCAGCCTCCCAGAGTGCTAGGATTATAGGCGTGAGCTACCAAGCCCGGCCCCAAAAATCAACGTTTTTAACAACAATAGAAAAAACCACGAATATAATCCCATTGTGCTTTTTATAAGAGAATCCCAGACTTGATTGGAAATGCTAGGAGTACTTTGTGCTGAGGGGATGCCCAGGCAGCAGTCAGATTTTGGTCATCCCTTGCTGGGCTTCTGTACTAGACCCTCAAACTCCCCCGAAGGCAGCCTGGGCCCGTTGAAGCCCAAAGGAAGCCTGTGCCATGTGGCCTTTTAGGCCACAGCTCTGTGGACAGGGCCATCACTGTCTAGTTAGTGTTGTACACTGGCGCACTTGGGGCTGGGATTCCACGGCACCCACGAGAAAGCTGCTGCACCCTGTCTGCAGAGGAGGGATTCCTGTGGGAAGATCCCAGAAAGTCACTTCCTCTCTGGGGCCTCCCTTGCCTGAGGATCTTAGGCAAATAGTGCAGTGTCTGAAATGTAGGAGTGGCAGATTCAGGGTTTTACACAAAGAGGAGAGTGTGGGTTTTGTAGGGAGGAAGCACCTTCCCTGAGAGCAGACAGGTTTCTGTAGCAATCCTGAGGGCGCTTTGGGGCCTCTAGAAGTGTCTGAATGCTACCCTCCTCTACCCCTTTCAATTTCCTTTTTTCTTAGCCATTTTCTTTGGTGTCTTTTCCACTCACCCTGCCCAATTCTGCGTTTGAACATTCTAATATCTTCTAGTTTTTGAGCTTTGGGCACTAAATTAGCTTTAAATTTCTTTGGAGTTGATTCAGTTTGGGGGTGCTAGGGTCACAGTTGGCTCAGATAAATCTAGTCTCCAGCTCAGTCTCACCTAGTTGTGCGGTTAGGCAACACAATACACCTATTACACCTATGCCATCCAAACTTCCATCCCTCCCTCCCTGCTCACTACAGTCTCTTACCCCATTCTCCACCATTGGGGCAGTGATGGCCCTGCCTGCAGAGCAGGGTGAATGTGGTGGACTGAGTCTCTCTCTCTCTCTCTCACACACACACACACACACACACACACACGACATCCTCTTGGGTGGCACAGGCATGCACATAGACACAGACATGAGAACCTGTGTGTATGCACCCACAAAGCAGCATACATCTGCCTGCATACACATGCACACACAGACATAAACACAGACACATGTGTATGCTATATGTATATATACACACATACATAGACATATAAACACACACATTAATATAAATACATACATACACAGTACACACATTTTGGGTTTTTCATCCAAAGAACTTGTACCACACACCTGCTCCTATAACATGCTTTTTTATCACTTACTATTTGCTGACATCTTTCTATGTCAGTACATAAAGATCTACCTCATTTTTTAAGTTGTAAAAGTAGTTGAGCAGCATCCTGGTCACACACTCACCAGATGGCTGCTGTCAGAGTTGGTGTCAGAGGCAATAGGGTCCCAAGGAAAGACTCAGGGTCATTGCCAGCAGTGGGTCTGGCCTGTGTCCCCTAATAGTCTCTGTTCTTTCAGCCATGATAGAAGAGGAGGGGCAGCCTGGTGGTCACCTGTTGGTGGGCAAGCCCTAGACCAGGCCTTGGGTGGCTGGCCCCTGGATGAGGGGTTACTAAGGTATTTAGGCCTTTAGTTCTCCGAGCTTGTTCTGGACAGCAGAAGGACCCACTTGCGATGACCAGTTCTCTTCCTGCAGTCCTTTTAGGCCTCCTGCACAAAGCAGCAAGCACCTACCAATGTAGCAGTCCTGTCTAAAATGAGACTGTCACCTGACTCTCCCAGTTCATCCTTCCTACATGGGGGCGGTGGTGCTGAGAGGAGGAAGCCCGTAGGCGTGCATCTTTGTGCAAGTGGCTGGCATTGGCCTGGAGCCTGGAGCTGTATGGGTGCTGCATGGAGAGTGGTGCAGGGCATGGGGACCAGACCTTGCAAGCCACATCCTCACCTCTCGTTTGTTTCCCGCTCCTAGTGCCTGTTATGTATTTAGAAGTGGTGCCCTTCCCCACCTGTAAAGTGGCTCCAGCTGTCTGCCTTCTGGAGTCAGGAGGAGGCTTCAGGTGGACCTGCTGACGTGTGGAGTAGACTAATTTCCCGGCCAGCCAATCCCTGTCATATACCAATCATATTAACACTTTGCCACATTTGTTGTACATATTTTTTCATAGTGTATATGTTAAAGTTTATTTTGATGATTTGGAGCATAATTTTAATTTCTCAGCATTCTTTCTAAGTTTCCTTTCCATGTTTTGTTTGTTTGATTATAAAGAAAGCCACTTTGCGCTCTAAGAACAAATAATCCCTCACAATTTGTTTTTTGATGGCTTGTCTTTTATACTTAACTCTTTCAACAATTTAGATGTTACTTCATTTTTCATTCTGAAATAGAATGCACTTTACATTTCCAAAAAAATTTTGCCAAGGTATTTTTTTGGGCTTCAGGCTCTGACTTGCAGCAGAGAGCACCTGTTCAGGACCCAAGACCCTTGTGGTCTGAGAAGTTTAGTTTGATAAGTTAGACACTAGCAGTGACCAGGCTACTGAGTGCTTACTCTACACCAGGCCACTCACCCATCTATTTGCCTGGGTTCACTTGCATATGCAAATCCTTGTCCCCAAGGACAAGGACAGCACTATTCCCAGTGAATGAGTCAGAAGACCATTCTGTGCCTGGGCAGATATTTAACCTCAATTCTTATAAATAGAACTAATAATAATAATCCCCATGATTGTAGGATTTTTGCAAAATAATGCATTTAGAATTCTTGGAATGCTGTTTGTCTCAGAGTGAGTGATCAGCCATGGTTAGCAATGAAAGAGTAATGATGGTGAGGTAGGTGATGGTGGTGGTGATGGTAGTGATGCTGATTATAGTGATGGTGATGATAGTGATGATGGTGGTGATATTGTTACTCTGAGGGTCAGGTTCTTTTTTCTCTTTCATTGAGATAACATTGACACAACATAAAATCAATCATTTTAAAGCGAACAGTTCAGTGTCACTACATTCACAATGCTATGGTGGTTGTGACGATGACAATAATAGTGATTATAATGCTGGTGATGGTGGTGATGTTGGTGGTAGTAGTGATAGTATAATGGTGGGGATGATGGGGATGGTTTTGATAATGGTGATGGTGATCATGGTGGAGATGAGGATGGTAATGTTGTTATTCTCACAGGCCAGGTTCTTTTTTCTCTTTTATTGAGAGGACATTTATGTAACATTAAAATAAACCATTTTAAAATGAATGTTTGTCGGTGGCACTTAGTACATTCACAATGTTGTACACCCATTGCTTCTTTTTAGTTCAAAAATATTTTAATTCCCAATGGAAACTACATACCTACTGAACATGAACTCCCCGTTCTCTTCTGCCACCCTCTGGCACCACTAGTTGGCTTTCCAGTGGTGGATATACCTATTGTGGACTTTTCAAATGAGTGGAATAATATAGTATTTCTTCTGTGTGTCTGGCTTCTTTCATTTAGTACAATGTCTTTGAGATCCATCCACATCGTAGGATCAGAACTTTATTTTTAAATTGAAGGAATAACATTTTGTTGTATTATAAACTACGTTTTGTTTATCTGTTAATCTATTGATGGGCATTTGGGTTGTTTCTGCATTTTGGTAATTGTGAATAATGCTGTTAGGAACAATTGTGTACAAGCTTTTATTTGAGTACCTGTTCTTAATTCTTTTGGCTATATACCTACAAATGGAATTGCTGGGTCACATTGTAATTCTGTATTTAATTTTCTGAGGAAACATCAAACTTTTCCCACAGTTCCCACTGAGTTTTGCACATCCTCTTCAACATTTATTTTCCTTTTTAAAGAAGTTATAGCCATCCTAGTGCATTTGAAGTGGTAACTCATTGTAGTTTTGCTTTGCATTTCTCTGATGACTAAGAATGTTGAACATCTTTTCATGTGCTTATTGGCCATTAGTTATATCTTCTGTGGAGAAATGTTTCAAGTCCTTCACCCATTTATTAATTGTATTGTTTGTCTTTTCATCATTGAGGTATAAGAATTCTTTATATATTCTGGATGCTATAGCCTTATCATATATGATTTGAAAATATTTTTTCCCATTCTGTTTTATTCTGTTGATAGTGGTCTTTGATGCAAAAACATTTTAAATTTTGATTGAGTCCAAATTATTGATTTTATCTTTTGTTGCTCAGGATTTTGGTATCATATTTGGGAATCATTGTCAAACCCAAGGTCATATTTAGGAATTCATTGTCAAAACCAGGTTATTTCTTTGTTTTCTTCTATGAGTTTTATAATTTTAGCTCTTACATTTAGGCTGTTTAAACTATTTTTAGTTAATTTTTGATTAGGGTGTGAAGTGGGATTCCAGCTTTATTCTTTTGCATGTGGATGTCTGCTCATCTCATCACCATTTACTGAAAAGATTATTCTTTTTCCATTGAATGGTCTTGAAATCTTTGTCAAAAATCAATTAGGTATTGATGTGTGGGTTTAGATCTGGGGTCTTAAATCTGTCTACATGTCTACCTCTAGCCTTATGCCATTGCCACACTGTTTTGATTATCTTAGCTTTCTAGTAAGTTTTGGAATGAAGAAGTATAAGTCCTTTTAGCTTTTCCATTTCTGTGAACATAGGTGTTGGGATTTTAGTAGAGATTGGATTGAATCTGTAGATTCCTTTAGGTGGGCTTGCTTCTGAGGCAGAGTCTCAGTTGTCACCCTCAGTAGAGTGCCATGGTGTCAAAGCTCACAGCAACCTCAAACTCTGGGGCTTAAGTGATTCTCTTGCCTCAGCATTCCAATAGCTGGGACTACAGGTGCCCACCATAACACCCGGATATTTTTTGGTTGTTGTTGTCATTGTTTGGCAGGCCCGGGCGAGATTCAAACCCACCAACTCCGGTGTATGTGGCTGGCACCCCAGTTGCTGAGCTACAGGCACCGAGCCTCTAACATTATTAAGTCATTCAATTTATGCACACAGAATATATTTTTGTTTATTTGTGCCTTTTAAAATTTCTTTCAGCAGTGTACAATTCTTTTCACACAGGATATATTTTCATTTATTTGTGCCTTTTAACATTTCTTTCAGCAGTGTACAATTCTTTTATCTCCTAGGTTAAATTTATTTCTAAGTTTTTTATTCATTTTGATGCTGTTGTAATTATATTTGCTTTCTTGTTTTTTTTTTTTTTCAGATTACTCATTGCCAATGTATAGACATCAGCTGGCTTTTGTGTGTTGATATTGCATCCTACAATTTCTGAATTTATTTACTAGCTCTAGAAGGTTTTTTGTGTATGGATTCCTTAAGATTTTATTTATATAGAATTTTGTCATATGCAAATAAAGATAGTTTTAAATATTTCTCATTTGGAATACTTTTATTTAATTTCCTTGGCTAATTACTCTGGCTAAAACTTCCAATACCATGTTCAATAGAAAGTGTGGCAATGGTAGGTGTCCTGTCTTGTTTCAGGTTTTATGGGAAAAGCTTTCAGTCTTTCACCATTGTGTATAACACTGGCTGTGGGTTTTTTCCATATATGGCCTTTATTGTGTTGAAGAAGTTCCCTTCCCTTCTATTCCTAGTTTATAGAGTGTTTTTTATCATGAAAGGCTATTAGACTTTTTCAAATGCTTTTACCATATGAATTGAGATGATCATATAAGATTTTTCTTCATTGTATTAATGTGGTATGCACTTGGGCAGGAAGGGGATTTGGGAGAGGACTGGGAGAGATGGGAACAGAAGAGTGAGTCAGGGGATGTACCATCCTAGGAAAGAGGGCTATACTTCCCCTGTCTCTTATTCACTTGTTGAATTCTGTCCTCATGAATGGGAGAAAGAAAAGTACAGCCTCTGCTATTTCAGCCTTCAAGGCAAGCGTCCAGGGTCTCATCCTTTTCTTATAGTCAGATGTGATCCTTCATATGTGAGTGTTGATTTATGTTCAGATGTTGAACCATCTTTGCATTCTTATGAGAAATCCCACTTGGTCATGGTGGATAGTTCCCTTAATATGTTCCTGGATTTTATTTGCTAGTATTTTTTGAGGATTCTTTTATGACAAGAACTTTATTTTATCATAAATCAGAAGGAAAATATACACAAAAAAACACTATCCATACAGAATGTACCAGCCCTGAATGCAAACATCTTGCCAGCTTTTTACAAGCAAGAAGGACTGAGAAGCAGTAACCGTGCCTTGGCCAGCAGCAATAACTGTCAGTAAACATTTACTGATCATGGGGGCAGAAGCAAGATGGCTGACTGAAGCCAGCTTTCCACAGAGGCTTCCATCCAGAAGGACAGAAGTTTAGCAAGTAACCTGGTGGATTAGAGCTGAGCCAAGAGAGAAGGTTGAAGAATGCACATCAATCCTGCTGGGGTGAGCTGCAACCCCAAGGATACAAACAAAAGGTACAAAATCCATTGCCAAGCAGACGGTAGTCCCCTCCCCATGACAACGGCTCGCAGTACTCCATACAAACAAGTGAGCAGAGTTCAAAAGTCTTCCAATTTTATCCCATGGGAGAGATCCTCTAAAAACTGGACCTACTTCCCCTACTAGGGTGCCATGGCACTCTCCTGCCAGGCATAAAACTGTATATATTCTCTACCTGCAATTCTGAACTCTCAGCACTCCCCTCCACTCTCACTTCGAGGTCTGGAGGCCTCTTCCCCAGGAGTCCAGATTCTTGGGTATTTTCTCGAAAGGTGTGGATAGGGCATGGACTGCGGCTGCTCAGTGCTGATTCTGCAGCACGGGAGTAGAGGATGGTCAGCTGAGAGGGAATCATACAGGACCAGTGGTGCTCCGAGGCATAGATCAGCAGCCTCAGCAGCAATGATAGAGCTCACCCCTGGATATTCCGGAGTCACACCCCCGTCTCTCTGGGCACCCAGAGGAGGCCGGGCATCTTCTCCGGTGGCAGCCACTGGTGGAACAGATCTGGGACAGAAATGCAGGCCCCATGAGTAAAGGGTTTGCCTGAAGTGGTACTGGCCTGGGCAGAGTGGAGACTAGAATACATGCATGTGCAGAGATGGCAACTCCCAGGGCGGGGCTGACCCAGTGGACTGCTTTACTGAGCCTAAGGTGCACCTGGCCCTCAGCGGATCATAGCTGAGACAAAGGAGGGCAGGCAGAGGCTGGAACTGACAGCTAACTGTGCTGCCCCAACACAAACTGCAGCAGAGACCAGGCAGTGGCACAGACCAGGCCTGAGTCGCAATTTCTCTGAATTCAAACAGTGTCTGATCTCCAGGGGAATATAGCCGGGACAGAAACAAATTGTGCAAAGTTGTTCTGTTCTGTCAGCAACATAAATCAGGGACGGGCCTGGAACTGAGTGAACTGCCCCAGCCTCCATTAAGTACCTGAGGTTATCAGGCCTCACCTCCCCCGGCCAGATAGTGGCAGAGAACAGCAGCCTGTCTGAGGAGACATAGATCTCCCTGTGATTCAGGCAGATGCACACCCCTGGAGTATCTGCTCATTGGAGGGAACTGGGTCACAGCCCTGCGGGGTTATCAATAACTGGGTGTGACAGAGGTGCAAGGTGGGGAAGGAGGCATCAACCTTCCCAGACTAATCTATTTGCTGGGTGGGTCCTCCTGACTTCATGGAGCACCAGAGCGAGTCATACTTGAGTTGCCACCAGACCCCTGTGATCTAGTTGCCAGAGACCTTTTGAATTCTCCCACCTGAGATAGGTGCTGACTGAGACAATTAATTTGAACCTCTTGAACTGTGCCAAACACCCGAGGACTATCCAAGTGGTAACCTGGCTGTGTGGTTGTGGGAAGGTTTGACTTTTCTTTTCCAATTGTTGCCTGTGGGGGCAGGGTGACTTAATTGCTGGTATTTCTCCACAACTGAGACTTCAACCAAGAGTAACTAATTCACCAAGGTAGGACAGAGACCAGCTGAAAACAAGACAGAGCCACTTAGTCCCACCACACCAAGCAGGTCCCAAGTTCTCAGACCGTAGCACCATACAGGTCCTTGGCAAAGCTCCAGGGGAAAAGGTACAGACATCAGTCCCAGCTTTTGGGCAAAGGGCTGGTTAAGCACTACTCCTGGAGCCCCCAACCTAACTTCTCTTTATCAGGTCATCTAGTCAAATTGTGTAAAATATTCATGGAATGGAATCAGTGGAAAAACTCCGGTAACACAAATAACCAGAGTAGATCAGCCCCCCCCAAGGAAAGATATAGCAGACAAAACTGAAGATCCCATTCATAAACAGATGGCTGATATGTCAGAAATCGATTTCAGAATTTGGATTGCAAACAAGATTAATAGAATAGAGGAAAAGTTGGAATTAGAAATTCCAGGACCATTTCAAAAGTTGTCTCAAGTATTCAACTAATTTAAAGACAAAAATCACCAAAGATTCTGACACATTGAGACAAGAATTTGCAACCCTTAAAGATCTGAAAAATATAGTAGAATCGCTCAGTAAAAGAGTGGAGCAAGCAGAAGAAAGGATTTCTGACATTGAAGACAAAGCTTTCGAATGCTCCCAAACCCTCAAAGAGGAAGAGAAATGGAGAGCAAAAACAGATCATTCTCTCAGAGAGCTCTGGGATAATTCAAAGAAAACTAATATTCGCCTCAGAGGAATCCCTGAAGGCGACGAAATGGCTTCAGAAGGCACAGAGGCTCTTCCTCATGAAATTATGAAAGAGAATTTTCAAGACATGCCAAGAGATTCTGAAATTCAGATAGCAGACAGTTTCAGAACCCTAGCATGACTCAACCCGAATAAGACATTCCCCAGGCACATCATAATTAACTTCACTAAAATTAATATGAACGACAAAATTCTGAAAGCAGCCATATGTAAGAAAACCATACCTACAAAGGGAAGAATATTAGAATGACTGCAGATCTCTCTGCTGAAACCTTTCAAGCCAGAAGAGGGTGGTCATTGACTTTTAATCTCCTAAAACAAAATAACTTTCAACCCAGGATCCTGTATCCAGCTAAAGTGAGTTTTCATTATGATGGAGAAATTAAATACTTTAATGACACTCACATGTTGAAGAAATTTGCCATAACCAGCTCTCCAGGATATTCTCAGACCTATCCTCCATAATGATCAGTGCAATCCTCCACCACAAAAGTAAACTCACTCAGAAACTTTTGATCAAACTCCAATTCAACAGTGGCAGAAGGATTAAAAATGTCCACTGGACTTTTGAAAAACTCGATACCTCAAATTCTACCAGGCTTATCAATATTCTCCATTAATGTGAATGGCTTAAATTGTCCTCTAAAGAGGCAAAGGTTGGCTGACTGGATACAAAAACTCAGGCCAGATATCTGCTGCATATAAGAATCTCATCTTACCTTAACATAAATATAGACTCAGGGTGAAGAGATAGTCATCTATATTTCAGGCAAATGGAAATCAGAAAAAAGCAGGGTTGCAATTCTATCTACAGATACTATAGGCTTTAAACCAACAAAAGTAAGGAAAGATACAAATGGTCACTTCATATTTGTTAAGGGTAATAATATGATGAGATTTCAATTATTAATATTTATGCATCCAACCAGAATGCGCCTCAATTTATAAGAGGAACTCTGACGTGAGCAACTTGATTTCCTCTAGCTCCATAATAGTCGGAGATTTTAACACTCCTTTGGCAGTGTTGGATAGATCCTCCAATAAGAAGCTGAGCAAAGAAGTTTTAGATTTAACCATCCAACATTTGGATTTACTCCACAGAACATACTCCAAAATCGATCACATCTTAGGTCACAAGTCTAACCTCAGTAAATTTAAAGGAATAGAAATTATTCCATGCATCTTCTCAGACCACCATGGAATAAAAGTTGAACTCAGTAACAACAGGAATCTGCATACTCATACAAAAACATGGAAGTTAAATAACCTTATGCTGAATGATAGCTGGGTCGTGGATGAGATTAAGAAGGAAATTACCAAATGTTTGGAACAAAACGACAGTAAGACACGAATCATCAGAACCTCTGGGATACCGCAAAGGCAGTCCTAAGAGGGAAATTCATAGCACTGCAAGCCTTCCTCAAAAGAACGGAAAGAGAGGAAGTTAACAACTTAATGGGACATCTCAAGCAACTGGAAAAGGAAGAACATTCCAACCCCAAACCCAGTAGAAGAAAAGAAATAACCAAAATTAGAGCAGAATTAAATGAAATTAAAAACAAAAGGTTTATACAGCACAAAAAGTTGGTTTTTTGAAAAGGTCAATAAAATAGATAAACCTTTGGCTAACCTAACCAGGAAAATAAGAGTAAAATCTCTCATTTCATCAATCAGAAATGACAAAGACGAAATAACAACAGACGACTCAGAAATTTTAAAAATCCTTAATGAATATTACATAAAACTTTATTCTCAGAAATATGAAAATCTTAAGGACATTGACCAATACTTGGAAGTATGCCACCTTTCAAGACTTAGCCAGAATCAAGTGGAAATGTTGATCAGGCCTACATCAAATGCTGAAATAGCATCACCTATACAAAATCTCCCTAAAAAGAAAAGCCCGGGACCAGATGGCTTCACGTCAGAATTCTAGCAAACCTTTAAAGAGGAACTAGTACCTATATTACTCAACCTGTTCCAAAATATACAAAAAGAAGGTATACTACATAACACATTCTGTGAAGCAAACATTGCCTTGATCCCCAAACCAGGAAAAGACCCAACAAGGAAAGAAAAGTATAGACCAATATCACTAATGAATATTGATGCAAAAATATTAAACAAGATCCTAACAAACAGAATCCAGCAAAACATCAAACAAATTATACAGCATGACCAAGTGGGTTTATCCCAGGGTCTCAAGGCTGGTTCAATGTACGTAAATCTATAAATATAATTCAGCACATAAACAAATCGAAAAACAAAGATCATATGATTCTCTCAATTGATGCAGAAAAAGCTTTTGATAATATCCAGTATCCCTTCATGATCAGAACACTTCAGAAAATTGGTATAGAAGGAACATTTCTTAAACTGATAGAGGCCATCTACAGCAAAATCACAGCCAATATCGTATTGAATGGAGTTAAATTGAAATCATTTCCACTCAAATCAGGAACCAGGCAAGGTTGCCCATTGTCTCCACTGCTCTTTAACATTGTAATGGAGGTTTTAGCCATTGCAATTAGGGAAGAAAAGGCAACCAAGGGTATCCATATAGGGTCAGAAGAGATCAAACTTTCACTCTTTGCAGATGATATGATTGTATATCTAGAAAACACCAGGGATTCTACTTGAAAACTCTTAGAAGTGATCAAGGAATACAGCAGCGTCTCAGGTTACAAAATCAACACTCATAAATTGGTAGCCTTTATATATACCAGCAATAGTCAAGCTGAAAAAACAATCAAGGACTATTCCATTCACAGTAGTGCCAAAGAAGATGAAACATTTGGAAGTTTATCTAACAAAGGACGTGAAAGTTCTCTATAAAGAGAACTATGAAACTCTAAGAAAAGAAATAGCTGAAAATGTTAACAAATGGAAAAACGTACTATGTTCATGGCTGGGAAGAATCAACATTGTTAAAATGTTCATACCACCCGAAGCAATATACAGTTTTAATGCAATCCCTATGAAAGCTCCACTGTCATACTTTAAAGATCTCGAAAAAATAATGTTTCGTTTTATCTGTGGAATCAGATAAAATCTCGTATAGCCAAGACATTACTCACAAATAAAAACAAAGCAGGAGGAATCACACTACCAGACCTCAGACTATAGTATAAATTCATAGTGATCAAAACAGCATGGTACTGGCACAAAAACAGAGAGGTAGATATATGGAACAGAATAGACAACCAAGAAATGAACCCAGCTACTTACTGTTATTTGATCTTTGACAAGCCAATTAAAAACATTCAGTGGGGAAAAGATTCCCTATTTAACAAATGGTGCTGGGTGAACTGGCTGGCGACCTGTAGAAGACTGAAACTGGACCCACACCTTTCACCATTAACTAAGATAGACTCTCATTGGATTTAAGATTTAAACTTAAGACATTAAACTATAAAAATACTAGAAGAATGTGCAGGGAAAAGTCTTGAAGAAATCAGCCTGGGCGAATATTTTATGAGGGGGACCCCCCCGGGCAATGGAAGCAGCATCAAAAATACACTACTGGGACCTGATCAAACTAAAAAGCTTCTGCACAGCCAAGAACACAGTACGTAAAGCAAGCAGACAGCCCTCAGAATGTATGAAGATATTTGCAGGGATGTCTCCGACAAAGGTTTAATAACCAGAATCCACAGTGAACTCAAGCATATTAGCAAGAAAAGAACAAGTGATCCCATCTCAGGGTGGGCAAGGGACTTGAAGAGAAACTTCTCTGAAGAAGACAGGTGCACGGCCTACAGACATATGAAAAAATGCTCATTATCTTTAATCATCAGAGAAATGCAAATCAAAACTACTTTGAGATATTATCTAACTCCGATAAGATTAACCCGTGTCACAAAATCCCAAGACCAGAGATGTTGGCGTGGATGTGGAGAAAAGGGAACACTTCTATCTGCTGGTGGGAATGCAAATTAATACATTCCTTTTGGAAAGATATACGGAGAACACTTAGAGATCTAAAAATAGACCTGCCATTCGATCCTACAATTTCTCTACTAGGTATATACCCAGAAGACCAAAAATCACATTATAACAAAGATATTTGTACCAGAATGTTTATTGAAGCCCAATTCATAATTGCTAAGTCATGAAAAAAGCCCAAGTGCCCATCAATCCACGAATGGGATTTATAAATTGTGGTATATGTACACCATGGAATATTATGCAGCTTTAAAGAAATATGGAGACTTTACCTCATTCATGTTTACATGGATGGAGCTAGAACATATTCTTAGGAAAGTTTCTCAAGAATAGAAGAAAAAGTATCCAATGTACTCAGCCCCTACTATGAAACTAATTTATAGCTTTCATATGAAACCTATAACCCAATTATAATCTAAGAATATGGGGAAAGGGAGGGGAGGGAAGGGTGATTGGTGGGATTACACCTATAGTGCATCTTACAAGCATACATGTGAAACTTACTAAATGTAGAATATAAATGTCTTTTTTTTTTTTTTTTTTGTAGAGACAGAGTCTCACTTTATGGCCCTCGGTAGAGTGCCATGGCATCACACAGCTCACAGCACCCTCCAACTCCTGGGCTTAAGCGAAATTGCCTCAGCCTCCCAAGTAGCTGGGACTACAGGCGCCCGCCACAACGCCCAGCTATTTTTTGGTTGCAGTTCAGCTGGGCCGGGTTTGAACTCGCTGCCCTCGGTATATGGGGCCGGCGCCTTACCGACTGAGCCACAGGCGCCGCCCCAGAATATAAATGTCTTAACACAATAACTAAGAAAATGCCAGGAAGGCTATGTTAACCAGTGTGATGAAGATATGTCAAATGGTAAATAAAACCAGTGTATGGTGCCCCATGATTGCATTAATGTACACAGCTATGATTTATTAAAATATATATATATATCTAAAAGTGTATTTTATGACAATTAACTTAAGTTGTACCTTAATAAAGCTGTTTTTAAAAATATGAAAAAAGAAAATGAGAGGTTATATTGTAAAAGAAAAAGAAAACATTTACTGATTGTTTGCTCCGAGCTGATGATGAGTCTGCTAACACACACCAGCCAGTCCTCAAAGAACCAACAGGCAAAAGGGAAAAGAACAAGCATGCAGGGTCCTCTTTCCCACCTGTCCTCCTGGGCCTTGAGTGTAGACTAGCCATCTTTTACTTTGCATGACGATTTTCTTTTCTTTTTTTTGCAGTTTTTGGCCAGGGCTGGGTTTGAACCCACCGCTTCCGGCATATGGGGCTTGGCGCCCTACTCCTTTGAGCCACAGGCACTGCCCCTTTGCGTGACCATTTTCCGTCTTCTGGAACTCTACATAATTACCCAAGAGCAGCAAAATGCCTTGAGATACAGTATCAAATAGGTGTGGAGCTCCTTCTTCTTGGGCTAGGCCTAGACCTTCAGGAGCTGCTGTTCACCAACACTAGGAGTCCTGCTAGGCTCTTCATGGCTTGATAGCTTATAGCAAGAGCCTGAGAGCTCCATGCTACTTACAGAGCTGCAGAAACCTTACCTCCATCTGAGACCTTTATGTCTGCCACCGGAGAATTTACTGCCTCTCAGCCATACCTAGGGCAAAAGAGACACCAGTCTAAATTATGCCACTGGCTTCAGCCAGCCATGGGAACCTGTTCCTTTTCATGACCCTCCAAATAAGAAACTCAGTCGCCCACCAACACCCCACTCAGGTGTCACATCTTTGTAGAAACCTTCCCACTTCCCCCATGCAGAATGTGTTAGACAGTCTTGTCTCATAGACCACCAGCACCATCTGCTTTCTTGATGATTTTTATATCAGTATTCATAAAAGATATTGGTCAGTAGTTTTCTTTTGGACTCAGGGTGAGGTTGGCCTCTTCACAGAATGAGTTAGGAAATGTTTCCTGTTCTATTTTCTGGAAGAGTTTGAGAGGACTGGTATTATTCTTTAAATGTTGAATAGAATTCACTAGCAGTGGTTCTGAAGTTTTTTTGATAGGGGAGTTTTTGATCACTGATTTAATCTCTTGTTACAAATCTGTTCAAATTTTCTTTTTTTTTTTTTTTGTAGAGACAGAGTCTCACTTTATGGCCCTTGGTAGAGTGCTGTAGCGTCACACAGCTCACAGCAACCTCCAACTCCTGGGTTTAAGCGATTCTCTTGCCTCAGCCTCCCAAGTAGCTGGGACTACAGGCGCCCGCCACAACGCCCTGCTATTTTTTGGTTGCAGTTCAGCCGGGGCCGGGTTTGAACCCGCCACCCTCGGTATATGGGGCCGGTGCCCTACCAACTGAGCCACAGGCGCTGCCCTCTGTTCAAATTTTCTGTTTCTTTTTTGAATCAGTTTGGTCACCGTCTAGAGATTTGTCTTTTTAATTCAGGTTATCTAATTTGTTGGCCTATAATTGTTCATAGTGTTCTCTTATAAACCTTTTTTATTTCCTTAGGGTTGGCAGTAATGTCTTTACTTTCATTTCCAATTTGAATAATTTGAGTCTTCTCTTTTTTTCTTAGTCTAGCTAAAGCTTGTCAAAGAACCAACATTTGGTTTGGTTGATCCTCTGATATTTCTGGGTTCTTTTATATATGTTACCCCACCCCCACCCCATAGTAGTAGTTGAGGGAAAAGTGCCCTTCTGAGGTACAGACCCATAGGAGACGTGGGTGCCTGAGGAGGTGAGCTTCTGAACCATTATACCCTGCTACTCTGTCCTGAGGATGACCTGGCAGCCCCTGCTGAGTGAGTGACTCAGAAGCCCTAGCTAGGGAATGTGGTCCGTGTCCTTAGAATGTGCAGGAGAGGAGCGGTAAGCTCAGTGGCCCATGTGAGGATGAATGTGAAGCCAGGTGTGAGGCTGGCCCAAAGTTTGCAACACAATATGCTGCTTTCAAAATACTTCAAATTTAGGCAATTTAAAAATGAAATTGTCCCCATCTCTCACCTTAACATAACTGAGTCAGCTCTTAGCATTTCGGTCTAATCTGTAGTCCTTGTTAACCTGTGTCAACAGTGATGATAACCAGCTGGTAACTTACCTGTCCCTGCATAATCTTGTTATTCATCACTTTTCAGTCACTGCAGGTGTTTCTGTTAGGGAAGCGTTTCCAGTGTTTTTCTGACACAAAGAACGCTGGACAGACATTCTGGTAAAGTAAGTGCTTTCTTCTGGATGATTTTCTTAGGGCCCATTTATCAGGAGTGAGTGCACTGTTCAGAAGTCACAGGTAACAGGACTCCTGACTGGCTTTGGCAGGACATCCTGCCTACAGAAGCACATCCTTTCCCTGGTTCCCAGACTACCCCTGCCTTTGCATTTTATTTTATTTTGTTTTTATTTTTTATTTTTATTTTTTATTATTTTTTTCACTTTGTTGCCCTGGGTAGAGTGCTGTGGCATCACAGCTCACAGCAACCTCTAGCTCCTGGGCTTAGGTGATTCTCTTGCCTCAGTCTCCTGAGAATCTGGGACTACAGGCACCCACCACAACACCTGGCTATTTTTTTGTTGCAGTTTGGCCAGGGCCAGGTTTGAACCCGCCACCCTTGGTGTATGGGGCTGGCACCCTACTCACTGAGCCACAGGCACCGCCCACCTCTGCATTTTAGTGTATAAAAAAATGCTACTAATTTTTAATAAGTATAAAATCAATGCCAGCTCCCTGGAGTCCAAAAATTAAAAATAAAAATTAACAAAAAGAAGACCTCTCATGCTGCGTGTGACTTACTTGACTTCTTAATGGATTTGTAATCTTTAGCCCTGAGCGTGAGCAGGCTGCTCTGAGCACATCTGTAGCTTCCTAGTAGCTTGCTGCCTTGAGCCCTCTTACCTTGACATTATAGAGCTGCCCCGGGGGAAAATGTCCATTTTAAAATTTACTGGTTAGGTTTTGTACACTTACTTGCTTGCCAGAAGAAAAGGAAGTATTTTCCAACTTATTGGCTGTGTTTTTCCCTGTGGGGGTTGACTGCACCTGTGCCCTGCCCTTTATCCACAGTTGTTCTCATTTACTCTGAGCGTCTCTTTATGTGTCGATGGCCACTCCCCTGTTGCCTTTAACCAAAGAAAGTAGAAGGCACCAGAATAGAACAAAAAATTTCCATTTTTCTTGGTTTGCTTCTGTAGAGTTTGCTGTCCTGTCCTTTGATACTCTCTGGGGTCATTCCTTAAATGGCTTGAGGCCTGCGGCTAGGCCAGCGTCTGCATAGTGGGCTACTCTCTCCTGCTAAGTATCTGAGCCCATTTGCAGGGCCCTTGGAGGAACTCCAGGGTGGGATGGAGGAGGGAGAATGGTCCCTAGGTCCTGGACATATCCCCAGGCCAGGTCCTGGCCTCTTTTTGGCCCCTCTAAAGATGATCTAGACAGGTGACCATGACATGGCCTGTATGAAGGGGCTGCCCTGGTGTTGTCTGCTTCCTCTCTCAGCCTACTCCTGTGGAAGCAATGAGAGCCTCCTGGCTCCAAGACACCCTCCCCCATATTTCCTGGGCCCCCAGGGGACAGGGTGATGGTGGCCTTCACTCAGGCAGACCTGCCAGTAGGCCTTTCAGTGGGCACTTGTGGTGAGGTGTATTCAGATGTGTTTGGGTCTCATGCTGCAGATGCCCTTCCAGGAGGACATCTATGTGGCTTTTTCCCTCTACCCTCCCTTCCCCTGGACCACTATCCCTCCAGTGGGACCTGTTCCATCTAGCCAGGTCCCCCATTGGTGAGCAGGGACCCATCTTAGAGGTTGGCAGGTGGAAAGCACTTGAGGGGCTGTTCAGCACATGGGTAATGGTCTGTTTCATCCTTTTTCAGCTGTGTTGGAGTGGAAGAGGAGGAGGCACCCGACATTGACATATACCACTGCCCGAACTGTGAGAAAACCCACGGGAAATCCACCTGTAAGTACTGTAGCCCATTCCACCCCTCACTGGTTAGAGCAGTGTCTACCCCATCTGGACTGCATGGAGTGTAGGACCTCTGCTGAGCGTGGGTGTCTGCTGGGGGTGAAATGCCCTGGGTAGCGCTAGACAGCAGTGTCACAGCCTGGAGAGCCCTGCTTGTGGGGACCCTGCCAGTCTATCTTACTGTTTCTCATAGCTTCTCTGAGCCTGCTGTGGCCCTTCCTCATTGGCTCCTGCCCACAGAGGCAGTTATGCAAAGACCCCATTGGCCTTCTGAGGTTTGGGCAGAAGTCACATACTTGGTACCTGCAATGACCAGGCCTGCTAAGTTGGGTGACGGAGACTTGGGTAAGTGGTGTTGCAGGAGCCATCCTGGGGCCCCAGCTCAGCCCTGCCCAATTGCCACTATCACACAGGGGTAGGCCCAGATGACATTTTTCTGGGCATGTGCATTGTTGGTAAGCTTTGCCCTCTCCTCCTTCTCTAGCATCCGTTGTCCTGCCCATCTCCTTCTCCTGGAGAATCTTAGGGGAACTTTGCCTTTTCCACACTGTCTGCTGTTTGTGTCCCAAGGGATGAAGGCTTTATTGCCCTTCCCTTTTCCTCTGGTCCCTGTCAGGTATAGTAGGTCCTTAGGGGGCTCCCGTGGTGCAGGCATGGCACATGCTATGCAGGTTCACCCAGGTGGGCTGGAGGTGATGTGAACCTTGAGCTCCAAGGCTGAGTCCAGGTTGCAAAAAAGGAGCAGTCCCATAGTCTATAGGACCTTGGGAAGGGTGTGGCCTAGGGACAGTACAGATGGTATGGATGCAGGTGTGTGTGTGTTTTAATGTGGCCTCTAGTTTCTGCCTGAGTTAGGGGTCTTGGGTGCTCACAGAAGCTTCAGGCTGGATTTGGGCCTTGGATATGTCAGCCGATCACAGGCCTGCTATCATGAGCCCCAGGTTAGCCGAGCCACCCTACAAGTCCTTAGCTGCAAGCTGAGAGTCCAGACTCTTATAGATCACATAGGATGAGTTCTGTGATTCCAGGGGAGGTAGAGGAGGACACAGGCATGGGTGGAAGCCCCTGGCACCCCTGTTCTGTGGATCAAGTGTTGAGGGTGCTTTGGGGCTTGGCCTTGTGCTGACACTGGGTGCTGGGGTGAGGCAGGGGCACTCTGGGGACTTTGTAGCCTTTCTTGGTGTCTCTGAGCACTGTGTGCCTGTCCTATACCTGTCCATTACTGGGCAACGTTGGGAGCTCTGTGGTTTCAGCTCTTGATTCCTGCTCCTCAGTACAGCCTCAGCACCTGGCAAAATACTGCCAGATGCATGAGTGGGTGAAGACATGTAGGCTAGGGGTTCTTGAACTACCCAGTCTGATGGTCTGCTTAAAGGAGGTTCTAGGATTCCTAAATTGCCTTCACACCCCCGCCTCACATTTATGTCACATTTATGCTCAGAGTGTGTCTGCTTTGTGACAGGGAATTAACCCATCACTGGTCACTACTTCAGAGCAGATAAGGGGTAGGAAGGGTCATCCCTCTCCGGTTAACCAGGTGATTCTGGCACCCATCTGGAAATCTCAGGGTCTAGTTGACTTTACAATAGGAATAAGACAAACAGCCCAATGGCCAAGCTTCTGGTGGGATCTGGGGTTGCATTATTAAGCCTAAGGGGGCAAATGTCAGGGCAGAGCAGTGTTGGAACCAGAATACCTCAGCAGGTGCTCCCCTAGAGGTAAGGCTCCCCAAAGGACCCCTGTGGAGGGCTCAGGAGGGTGCTGGGGCTGCACTGCTCTTGTGTGGTTGTGTAGCAGGTACTTATGTGTGTCACTTGAGAAGAGGGTTCCAGATTGTTAGAGAAGACAAAGTTGGAAACCCCAGGCCAGGGGCCTCTTACCCTGGCAGTCAGCACATGTTCTGAGGGGTCCTCACTTGGATTGGGGGCTATCTTGTGAGTTAGGGCTAGGATGGGGCAATGGTGGGGTGTGAGGGCTAGATAGGGTGTGCATGCTGTGCATGTTGGTGACGCACAACATTGATTTCTCCAGCATCCCCAGGTTTTCCCAGAAACAGCCTATATCCAATGTTGGCAACCTGCCCCCTGCAGGAAGCGTGTGTGTTTACGGAGAGTTCAGACAGGCATGGGTGATCCTCACCTGCTCTTTATAGAAGCCAAGAGCCCAAATTTGGGATCCCCTTCCCATATGTTGAAGCCATCTTCAGGCAGTGATGGCTGAAGACCAGCAGACAGTGCTAGGATTGTAGCTGGTAGAAACCCAGCCCCGCACTGTCTGTGCACATGTGTGTATACATGTATGTGTGTGCTAGCATGTGTATGTGCACTGTCTGTGCACATGTATACATGTATGTGTGTGCTAGCATGTGTATGTGCACATGAGAGTGTCTTAGTACATGTGGGCTGGTATAACAAAATACCACAGACTGGGGGACTTAAATAATAGAGTGTCTCCCTCTGTCATCCTGGGTAGAGTGTGGTGGCATTATGGCTTACAGCAACCTCAAACTGTTGGGCTTGAGCCTATCCTCTTGCCTCAGCCTCCTGAGTAGCTGGGACTAGAGGTGGCCACCACAATGCCTGGCTGGTTTTTTTATTTTTTTTAGTAGAGACAGGGTCTCGCTCTTGCTCAGGCTGGTCTTGAACTCCTGAGCTCAAGCGGTCCACCTGCCTCTCCCTCCCAGAGTGCTTGGATTATAGGTATGAGCCACCATGCATGGTGCCTGGCTAGTAATAGAAAATTTATTTCTCATAGTTCTGGAGGTGCCAGCAGTTTCAGTGTCTGGTGAGGAGCCCTCCTCATAGAGGATACCTCCTCACGTGGTGGAAGGGGCAAGGCACCACTCTGGGGCCTTCTTTATAAGGGTATGAATCCCATTCATAGGACTCCATCCCCATCACCTTATCACTGCCCAATAACCCCATCTCCTGATACCATCACCATGGGGTTCAGATTTCAACATGAATTTTGGTGAGGCATGTGAATGTGCGTATGCTGAATGTGCTACATAAATTCTGTGAGTCCTTATTGAGGGGTGTGTGCTCCACAAGGGACAGAGGTACACAGCTCTAGCCCCTTTGCTAATGTGCATACTCAGATTTGAAATGAACCTATGCTGCAGCCAGAGCCTGTTTGTGATGCCCAGTTGGTCTTGGTATCCTTCCACACCAAGGCACCTTGATGACAGAAAGCCCCTGCATGTCCCTAGAGAAGCTCCAGCTGGTGAACCCTCAGCTTTCTGGAGACCCTGAGCCTGCTTCTATCTTTCCTAGCCCTGCTGCCCTGGCCTGGGGGTGGGGTTCACAGCAGGACAGGGATGGGGACAGGGACATTGCAGGGGTTCTTAGAGTGAGCTGTGTCTACTGCCCAGTCCTCACACTTTGCTTTGACAGTACGGATTGTAGAGTCCCTCCCCATGCTGTCCCAATTTGTCCCTTGAGCTACTCTTAGCCACAGGTCCCACGGGTTTACCTGACTGATGCAGATTTGGTACAGGGCCCAGTGATCCCAGCCAGGAAATTGGCATAGCATCTCTATCTGATAGAAGGGCATAGGGGGAGCAGCATAGTGGGTAGCAGAAGCCCTGAATCACACCTGTGTGGTGGGCTGAGAAGCCTGATAGGTTACTTATCTTACTGGACTTACTCTCCTCATCCCGAGGACAGGCTGTGTCCTGTCCTGCAGGGTTGGGTGACACAACTCAGCAGCTGTCTGTATGGGTGCACCATCATGGGGACAGAGTTATCACAGTTTCCGCATGTGGTCTCCTAAGACAGGGCACTCTAGGTGCCTTCTGCTGGGGATCTCAGCACAGCCCCTCATCTTTGCACCCTGAGAGTGCAAGTGAGGGGGTGCAGTTCAGGGACCCTGGCCACATCTAGTATCCTCAGAAGCTGCCATTGACAAAATAGTGGCCATATGGTTGGGTGATGGGGAGGATGCCCCCACTCAGCCAGCCTTGAGGGGCCCTCTTGGGCTGCCCTTTGAAGCGCCATTTCTGTGTGCTGTCCCCTCTATCTCAGTCGACTCAGCTAGCACCAGGACTTCTCCTAGCTGCAGTGTCTTGGATGCCACGTGACCAGTGGGACTGCTTCTGGCTCTTGCCTGAGCCACCTCCATCGGGGCCTCCATCACAGCCCTTCCTTAGATCCCTGCTTGTTCTTGGTGCTCCTCACAGCTGGTGACCCTGAGCATAGGCAGGGAGACCTCGCTTGGTGCAGAAAGTCCAGATCTGGAACCTTCCTCTCTGGGACCCTCTTGGCTTCCCAAGGAGTGCACATGACTGCCTGTTTCCTTGGGGCTGTTCAGACTGGGAAAGCACTTTGTAAACTTTAAAGCACACACAGCACCCATAAGGTCACTTCCTCAAGCAACAGTAAGTCTAGTGGCAAGATGGTGGTGTTTACAGAGCCACTGAGGTTTAGGTCAGGAGGGCCTGGGTCATCATCAAGGGTGTCTCCCTCCACACACACCCCCACCGGCTGAGTATCTCAGCACCACCCCCCACCCCAGGGCCTGCCTCGGCCCCCTGCTCAGCTGAGCTTTTTAACAAGCAGAGCTCCTAGGCATCTGTCACTTGGGTGACACCCACCCCAGTGCTCCCAGCCTCATGTGCAGCTGACCTACTCAATGAGTGCTGGTAAGCTGCACCAGGAAAGCAGGTCAGAGTTACCTGTGGCCTCAGCATTGTCTGGCTCAGGCTGGCACCAAGAGGGCAGGGTATGGGTTGAACTGAGCCCACTCCTGTTGACAGTCTTGAAGGCAGGTGCTTCTACTTTCCCCTCTAAGGTGTCCTGATGCTGAGTGGCCAGTGCGACAATGATGGGGGACCCCCATCTGCTCACTGGGGCTCCCTCGTACCCACTGTGTGCTGGCCTGGCCCTGGGCTCAGAAGGCATGCAAAGATGAGCCCAGGGATCTGGTATGAGCACCAAGCCTGGGAACAAGCATCTGCTGTACCGGGTTGTTCTGCTGTGTAGAGGGGCATAGCAGAGCTGTGGAGCATGCGCTGTGCATGTGCCAACTTATACCCACAACCACCCCATAAGGATGCTGTGAACATCTTTCTGTTAGGGATAAGGTACAGAGATAACAAGTTACTTGCCTTAAGTTACACAGGATGAGTGGGCAAGAGACTTGAACCCTTCTGGTTGCTCATCTGTGCCTGGTGCTGCCATTAGTAGTTCTGTCTTCCATCCCTGAATCTGCAGGTTCTTGCCAATTTTCCTTGCAAATGGTTCTTGTCCATTTTTCATGGACAGGGTGATCAAGCACAATGGGAGGGTTCTTTGCAAACCAAAGGGCCCAGTCCCACCCAGCCCTTCCCTTTCCTGGGCTGTACAGGTAGCAAGTCCTGCTCAGGGACAGACATTGTCACTGAGTGGTCATCAACTTCCTTTGTCCCCATAGCTGCCAAGACTCAGGAGGAAGGGAACACAAGTCCTTCTGGGGCCACCTCCCCTGCAGCCCTAACCTTGTTCTTACCTGTGAAGGATGGGCACTGTGCAGGCTTTACCTGTCTCTGCTCTTGAATCCAATCTCCTTATTGCCCAGGGGTCACAAGCCAAGCAGCTCCTAGGTAGGGCATCTTTGTACCCTGGTGGCCAGTCTCACCTGAGTCACCCTGTGTCTGCCCTAGGAAGCTGGGAGTCAGGGACATACGAGGGTGGAGAGGAAATTGCTTCTCTTCCTTTAGTGGCTTTAAGCCTAGTGGGCATGGATATGTGTACACGGGACTTGGAGGTCTAGTGGGCATATGTGCGTACGTGTGCTTGTGCACACATCATTGCATGTACAAACATGCATGTATAAAAAGTCCAAAATTTGTGTGCCTGGTGCCCTGGGAGGAGATGTGCCCTGGGGCAGGACAGAGAGGCTATTAAGAGAATACCCAGGGGTGGGGGGACCGCCTAGAGAAGAAAGGATGTGCACTGACTAGGTAGAATTGTGGGAGGAGAGGACCAAGATAGTGGTGTCCAGGCTGCCCCTACCCTTGTCTGTGACTGTCAGGGCAGTGAAGGTCCCAGGAGGGAGAGGACAGAGCCTAACTGTAGAGTCCAGGCAGGAGGTGTCATCTTGCCATGGGATAGAGAGGCTGAACCTTAGCTAGGAACCTTTTCAGGAGGTGCCTCTGTGGTGGTGTCAGCAAACTTGGGGCCTGAATGTGGAGGGATCCCAGGGCACCCTAGCTTATGGGGCACAGAGCAGTAGACAGCAGTGTCATCCATCAGAAGGTGTGGGGTGAGTGGGCACCCGAGACTGGGGAGAGGGTGGACTCCTCAGTGTGTGTGTGAAGGGAAGCTGAGTGGGCTGGGGTCCTCAGGAGAGGTGTGGTGTGGTGCTGTGCTGAGGCTGTGCTCGGTACTAGGCCCCACCTCCTGTCTCCCTCCACAGTGAAGAAGAAGCGGACCTGGCACAAACACAGCCCAGGGCAGGCACCTGAAGTCAAGCCTGTGCAGAATGGCAGCCAGCTCTTCATCAAGGAGCTGCGGAGTCGGACCTTTCCCAGGTGGGGCCCCAGGGGCTGTCCTTCCCCTCCTTAGGCATTGCCCTCCTCCTGCCATGCTCCATCAACTACAGCCAGGGGACTCACACTCTGTCCATCTATCCTTCCATCTGTCCTGTCCATCATCAGGGACTCCTAATGTTGAGAGATTGGGGAGCAGGGAACCTGTCTCCTGGAGGCAATGCGGCCCCCACCTGCAACCCCAGTGCTCTTGGCAGATGGGCCAACCTCTCCTCCCCTTTGTCAGCACCTCAGGGTGAGAGGACAAGCACTGATAACTGTTGGCCTCTGGGCAGAAAGGACCTCTCTCCCAATGTGAGTGTGCCGGACACTTGCCAGATAGTCTCTTTAGCCTTTGGCTCATGGGCTTCTTTCTGTTCCACAAGCAATGGCAGGTATCCTTACAGCTCCCTCTTAGCCACTTCCACCACCCCACCTTCGCTCTGCATGAAGGCAAGGGACAGAACTTGGTCCTCAGGGAGTGGCTCCTGATAAGAAAAGGAAGCAGAGGCGAGTTGGAAACAGTTTCTGCTTATTTGACAGTCTTTATCTCTCTTGCACTTTTAAAGGGTAATTTCACTGTTCACAGAATTCTAAGTACTTGATTTTTTCTTTTGATGCTTTGAATATTTTGTCCCATTCCATTCTTCCTGGTGAGATTTCTGATGAGAAATCCAGAGGAACTCTTATCTTGGCTCCTCTATGGGTAAGGTGCTTTCCTCCTTTGGTTTCTTCCCCACCCTTTATTGAGATACAGTTCATATACCCAGTTTGCCTACTTAAAGGTATAGTTCAATATGTGCACCATCACCAATTTTAGAACATTCTTATCACCCCCAAAAGAAGTCCCATAACCTTTGTCTATTACCCCAGTCTTCCCCTTACCCTTCCCCATAGTCCTAAGCAACTATTAATGTACTTTTTTTGTCTTTAAATTTTTTTTTTTTTTTTTTTTTTGCATCTTTGGCCAGGGCTGGGTTTGAACCCACCACCTCCAGCCTATGGGGCGGGAGCCCTACCCCTTTGAGCCACAGGCTCTGCCCCTTTTTTTGTCTTTATAGATTGGCTTGTCTTGGAAATTTCATATAAAGGGAATTGTACAAGACTGTGACTCGTTTATTTCACTTAATAGAAGGTTTTCAAGATTCATTCATGTTGTAGAATGTGTCAGTACCTCATTTCTTTCTTATGGCCAAGTAGAATTCCATTGTGTAGACAGTCCACATAGATATTCTGTTTACCCATTTGTCAGATGATGGATATTTGTTTTATTTCCACTTTTTGGCTCCTATGAATAATTTTGCTATAAAAATTTGTGTACAAGTTTTTGTGTAGACATATGTCTTTATTGTTTTAAGGGGTAGAATTACTGGGTCAAATGGTAACTCCATGTTTGATTAAGAAACCGCCAGGCTATTTTCCAAAGCAGCTGTACCATTTTGCATTCCTGCCAGCAATGTGTGAGGAGGGTTCCAGTTTCTTCACATTCTCCCTAGCACTTGTTATTAATTGACTTTTTTATTCTGGCCATGCTAGTGGGTGTGAAGTGGTATCTCATTGTATTTTGATTTACGTTTCTCTAATGACGGAGGATGTTGAGCGTCTTTTCATGTGCTTACCAGTCTTTGTATATTTCCCTTGAAGAAATAAACTATTCAGACCCTTCGCTTGTTTTAAATATTTTTGGTCCTTGTATTACTAAATTTCAAAGTTTTTTACATAGTACATTATAGATATAAGTCTGTTATCCAATATGTGATTAGCAAATACTCTTTTTACTTTCTTAATAGTATCCTTTGAAGCAGAAATTTTTTTAATTTTGAAATCCAGTTTATCTGTTTCTTTTTGTTGCTTGTGCTTTTGTTGTTATATCAAAGAATCCTTCATCAAGTCCAAAGTCATAAAGAATTTATCTCTGTTTTCTTCTAAGAGTTTTATATTTTTAGCATATGCAGTTTGTTCTTTGATACATTTTGAGCTAATTTTTATATATGATATGAGGTAAGAATCTAACTTCATGCAGCTATCCATTTGTCCCAGTACCATTTGTTGAAAAGACTATTCTTTTGCTGTTAAATAGTCTTGGCACCCTTATCAAAACCAATTGGCCATAGATAAATGTGTTTGTTTCTGGATATACACTTTTATTCCTCTGATCTGCATCTATTCTTATCCCAGTGCCACACAATCTTGATTATTCTAGCTTTGTAATAAGTTTTGAAATCAGAAAGTATCAGAAAGTCCTCCAATTCTTTCTTTTTCAAGTTTGTTTTGGTCATTCTGGGTCCCTTGCATTGTCCATATGAATTTTAAGATCAGCTTGTCAATTTCTACAAAGATGTTAGTTGGAATTCTGAAAGGCATTGCTTTCAATTTGTAGATCACTTTGGGAGTATTGCCCTCTTAAAAATGTTCAATCTTCTGATCTCTGAACATAAATGCTTTTCCATTTATTTAAATTTTTCAAATTTCTTTCAACAATGATTTATAGTTTTCAGAGTATAAATTTTACAGAGTATAAATTTTACACTTCCTTTGTTAAATTTATTCCTAAGTATTTTATTCTTTTTTGTGCTCTTATAAATGGAATCTATTTCTTAATTTTATTTTCAGAACATTTATTGTTAGTGTATAGATGTATAATTAATTTTTATATATTGATCTTATTATGTCCTGTAACTTTGCTGAACTATTTAATAGTTTATTAATTCTAATAGTTTTTTAATTGGTTCCTTGGGATTTTCATGTCATTTGTAGATAGATACTTTTTCCTTTCCAGTTTGGGAAAGAAAAATTTTTTATACTTCTTTTTCTTGCTTAATTGCTGTGGCAAGAACCTCTGGTATAACCCTGTTTTCTTTGGGTTTTCCTTATTAAATAGAGTCTGTGTCTTTCAGCTCTCTTAAGTTATAATCAGCTGTTAATATATTAATGTATGGTGGTAAGGTTTTGGGGAGAAG
The DNA here is from genome assembly GCF_027406575.1 of Nycticebus coucang. Taxonomy (NCBI): domain Eukaryota; kingdom Metazoa; phylum Chordata; class Mammalia; order Primates; family Lorisidae; genus Nycticebus; species Nycticebus coucang. The sequence goes on from NC_069781.1 coordinate 107,888,180, forward strand.
AAATAGTCTATGAATATATGATTAAATCTCAGTTTTATAGTTTGCCTTAGTCTCTGGGCTGTGACTTTCAGAGCATTTCTCATCCTTTTATTTTCCCTCTTCTTACTCAAGATGGGAAGGCAGGGGGACTGGAATTAGTTAGTTGCCTTTCGCCCTGTCAGAGAAAGGTCTGATAAAGTAGTTTCCTCTGGATGGCAGATTTTCATTATGGAGAACACTCTGGACAGATATATAAAAATGGTTCCTGATGGAGGTGAGAATTCGCCTCTGAGCTGTTCAGTGGATCTGGCTTGAAACTATTCACCTAGCAGAATAGTTTGGCTGAGTAAAAGGGAAAGCAAGAAACTAGGGCATAGAAAATGAGGCATTTGGGAATCCAATATAGTAACTGAGAAAGTGTAATTTTTATTTAAAGGAAAGCAGAGATACGCATAGGATTTTCTAGGAGAGTGGAAAAGCATCCCCCTTGAGACCTCACACAAAAGTCATACACCAATATGAGTACTTTCATCCCAATTCCTCCTACATTTGTCTATAAGAATTCCCACTCAAAGAAGAAAAAAACAACAACAAAAACAAAAGAATTCCCACTCAAAAGGCTGGGCGTAGTGGCTCACACCTGTAATTCTAGCACTCTGGGAGGCTGAAGCGACTGGATTGCCTGAGCTTACAAATTCAAGACCAGCCTGAGCTGGAGACCCTGTGTCTAAAAATAGCTGAGTGTTGTGGTGGGTAGCTGTAGTCCCAGCTACTTGGGAGGCTGTGGCAAGAGAATTGTTTGAGTTCAAGAGTTTGAAGTTGCTGTGAGCTGTGACGCCATAGCATTCTACTGAGGGTGACAAAGTGAGACTGTCTCAAAAAAAAAAAAAAAAAAAAGAAGAATTCCCACTGGTTCCCTTCAGGCCTTCAAGTATGCTGTCCTGGTTTCATAGGTTGAGGATTAACTCAGTTGTCACGTAAATCCAATTTTCTTCACGCTGTATCAATTACTATCAACTGCTATTTTACTAGAATGGTATGGCATCTGTTCTCATGATGTTTGTAGCAAGTATGGCATGCATTGTTCTGTGCAGAAGATCCTTATCTTTGTTTTATGAGGAGATCAGTCACAGGCTAAAGGTTAGGTGTCACAGGCTAGAAGTTGTATTTTGCAGGAATAGCATGTGCTGGGTAAACTAGGTCACACTAACCCAAAATTCCTCATTTTACTTCAGGGTCTTTTCCAACTTGTCCAGAAGGCCACAATTCTCTCCCACCTCCCAGTAGCTCCTTTAACATACTTCCATCCCTAATCAGTTTCTTTTTCCCTTCCTCTGACTGAATCAGGAGGGGATCTTGATCTTAAGAACCTGGTAGAGCTCCAGGAGGTAATAGCCATGAAAGTGTAGGTCTCTTCTAAGACCTTCTGAGTTTTAAACTCTTAACCTAGTCTACACTTAACTTTTAACAATTGGACAAATGTTACCGCTTAAGTGTTCTTATAAATTACTGCCTCCAACAACTTCTGCTTCAGAATTTTTCTGTATTTTCCTTACTCCCAAGATTTGGGGGATAGCTGTTTGCCCTATGGCCTCCCATTCTCTGATGAATCGCAGAACATTTGTTGATAATTCAGTATGTTCAGCTTTCCTCTTGTTGTAGGGATGGGAGTGATGACTTCTAAGCTCTTTACACTCCAGTTCTACATTATCTTAGCCACTTTGCATTAATGAGGTACTTTCAGCACCTTATTGAGATGTTGAGTTATGTTGACAAAAATCACACAATCTGTAAATTAGAAAGGAGACCTTATTCTTAAAAGAGGGTACCACAAATGAACACATGTATATGTGGAAAAAAAAAAAAGAGGGTACCACAACCTGTAGGTGAGAAATGGAGCTTTTGGTTAAAACCTAAAGGTCAGTGCTTTAAAAGTGAGAGAAGTAGTAAAAGTACAGAAGTTTACGTTAAACAGGATGGCCGAATATACACATTTAACAAGCTGTAGGAAGAGTCATGACTAGTTATGAAAGGAGCAACACAGCATGTGCACTTGAGCTTCATGCTACTCCATGGGTCCCAAGTTCAGTAGAGGTATTAGTCATGATCTGTGGGTGGTGTTGGGGGCGGGCCCTCTGTTGCCAAAAGGTGAAGGAGAGGACATGAAAACCCTCTCTGGACACCCTCTGTAGACTGATTAGAACCACTTCATGGTCAGTGGTCTCTTATTGGGAAGGAATGTTGGTCATTTTTTTGTGCTGAAACCGCAAAAAGGGAGGAACAACATTAGATGGTTAGTTGAACTTAGTGGAGCAAATCTTTCCAAAGTGTTGGTTCTGTTTAACCCTTGGGAAAGAAAGCCTGATGGTAGTTAATGAGGGAGAGGATATGACAAAATATGTCTGAACTTCCATCCCTCCATGGCCGGGAACTCAGTTTTAAGGTTTCTCTGGGGTCTTTTGGGGGATCCATTCAATCATTTGGGGGACTTAGGATTTTATTGTTTCTCAGTTGTAAGAATTCTTCACATATCTGGATACTCGTCATTTACCAGGTATTTTCTGCTATTCGTGGGTTGTCTTTTTCTTTTTTGAGACTGTCTATTTGAAGCACAAAAGTTGTAGTTTTGATAAAGTCTAGTTTATCTGTTTTCTTCTTTTGTTGCTTGTACTTTTGTTGTCACAGCTAAGAAGTCATGGCTTGGTTCAAGATCATGAAGATTTATGCCTTTATTTTCTTCCAAGAGTTTTATAGTTTTAGCTTTTTTTTTTTTTTTTTCAGTTTTGGCCAGAGCCAGGCTTGAACCTGCCACCCCCGGTATATGGGGTGGGTGCCCTATTCCTTGAGCCTCAGGTGCTATCCTAGTTTTAGCTTTTATGTTTAGATCTTTGACTCATTTTGACTTAATAATTTTGTGTATTGTATGAAGCAAGAGTCCAGCTATATTGTTTTGTGCGTGGATGTTCAGTTTTCCTAGCAACTTTTATTGAAATGACTGTCCTTTCTGCTATTGAACTATCTTGACACTCTTGTTGAAAGCGGTTGACTGTAGATGTAACTTACCTCTGGGCACTTTATTTTATTCCATTGCTCTGTATGTCTCTTACCCCAGTACCACACTGTTGTAGCTTTGTAGTGAATTTCGAAGTTGGGAAGTGTCCTCCAACTTTATTCATTTTAAAGACTATTTTGGTCGTTTGCTACCTTGAATTTTCCATTCAGCATTCCAAGTTCAATTTGTCACTTTCTTTAAAGAAGTCAGCTAGGATATTGATAGAGATTATGTGGAATCTGAAGATCAAGTTCCTATTGTTTCTAGAGTCCCACTTTTTCCTTCTAGATTTGATTTTCTTCTTAGTGAATTATATCATTAATCTTCTTAATGAATTAGAATGCTAGTTCTTTTAGCAAAGGCCTATGCAAAATATATTCCCATGTCTGGCAGTGTTTTCATTTCATCCTTACATTCGAATGATTCTAATATTCTGAAATGGATCTAAAGTTCTAAATGAAAATTATTTCTCTTTAACTCTTTGAGGGATTATCATCTTTTGACATCTCTTGTTGCAGTGTAGTTGCTGTTTTTTGTTTTGTTTTGTCTCTGGTGAATAATATTTTCTTTTTCCTTTGAAAATATTTAAGATCATGTGTTTTTGATGCACCATGAATGTACTGTAATGCCTCTATGCACACATTTGTTTTTGTCTATCCTACTCAAAACTCAGTAAGCCTTTTTGTTTAATGAGTCATATCTCAGTACTGAAAAATACTGTTTTCTCTTTTAATAGCCTGCCTTCTACATTATCTGTATCATTTTTCAAATATTTCTTCAAATTACTGTTTTTTTTAGCTAGCTACCATTAAGTGCATCTATTGAGTTCTAAAAATTTCATTCAATATATTTTTCATTTCTAAAATTTATATAAAGGTCCTTTTCAATGTTGCCTAGTCCTTTTTTGTACTTCCCTATTCTTTGCCTAATCTTGTCCTTTTGAATGTTTGATATATTTATCTTAAAATCTCTTTTTCAGTTGCTCTGTTATCCTCAGTTCCTATGCTCTGCTGGAACTGCTTCCCTCCTGTGAGGCATGATTCCTCAGAAGGGTCCTTTTTCCTTTCCTTTCCCTTTCCCCTCCACCCCCACCCCGCCTTTTTTTTTTTTTTTTGAGACATTCTCACTCGGTTGCCCTGGGTTGAGTGCTGTGGCACCATAGCTCACAGCAACCTTAAATTCTTGGGCTCAAGCGATCCCCTTGTCTCAGCCTCTCAAGTAGCTGGAAATATAGGCACTCGCCATAATGCCCGGCTAGTTTTTCTGTTTTTAGTAGAGACGGAGTCTCACTCTTGCCCAGGCTAGTCTTGAACTCCGGAGCTGAAACAATCCATCCACCTCAGCCTCGGAAGAATGCTAAGATTCCAGGCATGAGCCACTACACCCAGCCTAGAAGGGTCGTTTTCTGTGGTGACCAGTATGTCCTTGGCTGCTGAGGTGTTTTGTGTTTGCCTTTTACTGAGGTTATGTAGATTTTGCAAAATTAGTTCCAGATCCTATTTGGGTTTAGTGTAAATTTGAAACTCTCACCACTGAGATAAGAGCTTAGAATTTGGATTTATCAAGGGTGACTTTCTACCTATGACCCTGGTAGATATGGGAGGCTTCCCATTGCTTCCAAAACTTCCTTTGCACTGTCTCGATGTGCCTGAGTTTTTCACAGAGTTGCCTGCACACGTCCTTTCTTCTTCTTCACCTCCAGTCCCTCCTGGTTTATGCTAATACTATTTCCATGTGATCAAAGCCAGAAGATACTCTTTAGTTTTGATCTTAACTCTTTAGTCTGACCTCTTGGAAATTTGGGCACTGGACCCTCTCTGTCCTAGAAGTCCTGCCCTTTCTTGGAGATGAGTTTTCTCAGCTTCCTGTCTGCTGACAGCCCTCTCTGAGGGATTCCAGGGGTTGCACTGTCTCTTTCTCTTGCCGGAAGCTCCTGACCTATCTCTCAGCTTGCATGTCTACTGGAGAATCTGACATATATCTCAGACCAAATATGCTCCCAGCTCTATTCTTGATCTCTTGCCTCATTGCTGACCCCCTTCCCTGGGGCTCTCATGCCTCACACCAGTGCCTGGCCATCTATCTTTGCCTGCCCCTGTTCCTGTAGCCCCCTTGGAGCTGTTGACAGACCTCCTGGTCTCCTGAATCCCCAGTTCCCCTCACTGTGCCCAATCCAAGGCCCCACACCCTGAGCTCCCTCCTGATGCTTGGCCTGCTCTGCCTCAGGTCATTATCTCCCAGCACTGGCAGAGGCACAGACGATGTCACTGCCCTACTCAGACTGCCCCTAGCATCTGGATCCCTGCCACCCTCACACTTAACACTTCTCTCACCTTGAAGGTGTGCTCCCTCTTCCTCCCCCTCTTTTGCTCACCAGGCCTTGGCTTCAGCTCTTGCTTCTGTTTTCTGATGGCTTCCCCAGTGCTGCTCAAAGCTGTGCCCATCCCACAGAAGCCTGTCCTGGCATCTGGGCAGGGGCTATTACTGCAGGGCCCAGAAGGGTCCAGGTACCAAGACAATGCAGCACACAGTAGAGAATAGGGGGTGGAGGCACCATGGACCACAGCTGCCCAACTTGCAGTATTAGCCCCTCCTGTGGACCACCCAACATCCCCACAAAAGGTAGCCTGATGGGGCCACGGGCTAGAGCCAAGAAGTCCAAGTCTAGTTATGTGGCCCTGAGCAGACCAGGCTTTCCCTGGACCCCCATCTTCCCCAGAAGATTGCTGGGACTGGCAGTGCTCTGCAAAAGTCGTTTGTCCTCTTTGCATGGGTACTCCTCTCCTCTGCCTCTGGCTCTGTGGTGTCAGCAATGTCCAGTAGGGGGCAAGCCAGGACTAGACACTCTTAGGTCTTTGGACTGGCACAGTACCTGAGAGTCACCCTTGCCAGATTGGGGTTAGCTCTCCCTCCTGCTGCTTTCTCTGGGGCAGCTATAGAGGCAGGCAGGGCTAGGCAGGTCAGGGGATGAAAGGGTATCTGGTTTTCACCCCTACTTTCTCCATACAGCTTTTCCAAGGTCTTGCCCTTTGGAGTGTCCAGTCTTGACAGCTCCTCCTCATTAGCTGTGACTCTGACGGCTCCTGTACCCCTGCTGGGGGAGTTTCAGGGTCTCAGGACGGTGAGTGAGGGACCTGCCCAGGTGTGGCTATCAGTGTGGCCACTCTGGACAGCTCCCAGGGCTCCCAGCTAGGGTTCTTGGCCCAGGTACTGAACGGCAACATCTCCTCTAAGGCTTCATTTCTTCTATAAAATAGAGACATTAATTCCTGAAGCTGTATCAGGATCTGGTGTCCCAGGGCTATGGTCAAACACGGGAGCTGGCCTGCCCCAGAGTCCCCTCAGATGTGCTTGAGTGCTAGGCTCGCCTAGCCCTACCCACTGGGGGCTCTCCTTGAACGGTGCTCCTTGTGCTTGGCTCAGCCTGACAGGGGCTATGCCTTTTGCTATGCCCTCACACCCCAACCTCCCCTTCCAGGGGAGGAGCCACCCTCACCTGTCAGGTCAGGGCTGGGAGGCAGTGAGGGCTCTAATCTCATTCAGGCCACAATGCCTCCTGCCTCTCCGTGCTTGGCAAGAAGGTCCTTGTTACCACTGCCTTGAAGTGTGTGGGACCAGTATTGGCTGCCACACGTGGTGGGGTCTGTAACTCAGCACAACATCTGCTCTCTGGCTGCCCTGTGGCTCCTGGGTGTGGTGCCTCTGGCCAGGTCTCCTCCTATGGAAGCCAGTGGCCAGACAGGCTCAGCCTCTCCAGCCCCAAGGCCCCATCCAAGCTTATCCTGGGACAGGAGACTATTGTGTGTGGCCCTCAGGCCCAACATGGCCTCTGACCTGTGCTTCCCCACAGTGCTGAAGACGTGGTTGTCCGTGTGCCGGGCAGTCAGCTCACGCTGGGCTACATGGAGGAACATGGCTTCACTGAGCCAATCCTCGTCCCCAAGAAAGAAGGGCTGGGCCTGGCTGTCCCAGCCCCTACGTTCTATGTCAGTGACGTTGAGAACTATGTGGGTAAGTGCTGTTGCCTTCACCTCACTGTGGGGGCCAGACTGGGAAATGCTGGGGGCACCCACTGCCTGTAGACTCTTTCCCCATGCCCTGGCTGCAAGGTATGGTGTGAGCAGGTGTGGCTGAAGGCTGGCTACAGTCCATGGTGCTCTTAGATCAGACCCCACATCTCACCAAGACAACATGTGACCTGTCATGGCCCTCCCCTCTCAGTTACTCTGGCTGCAAAGTGAGGTCTGGTCTTTGGTGGACCCCTTGGTCTGACAGCTGTGAATCCGTTAACCATTACCTGTGGGTACGTATGACACTGCCATGCCAGGGAGCCTGGTGTGTGGCACCTCTGCCCCATCCTGGCTGCCCAGTCTGGGGCCTGACACTCTTTGTCTGCACCAGACCTCCCATAGTATCAAGGCTGCCTTCTCTTCTGGATTCCTCATGAGTTCTGACCGGTGTCATCCCATCTTGGATCCCCATACAGCTCCTAGTGTGGTAGACTGTCTTAGTTTGGCGGGTATGGGTGGAGGAAGTGCTTGTGGGGGGTGCTGTCTAAAAAACAGGTGGCACTGAGAGGACAGCACACCTGGTAGTGACTCCAACAGGCAGCAGCCACTGAGGCCTTCCTGGTTTTTGGGGCTCAAGGTGTTTGTGGGGGATGTCTGGGTAGCTGGTAGAGGAGGACAAGAGAGAGTGCCAGCTAGGGCCCTGAGATGAGTGGCTCCAGTGCTCTTAACCTGCTCCTCTTCAGCAATGCAGCCACATGGGGTGGGTGCTGACTGTTAAATGAGAAGCCACTGGACACCATGTGGGAGGCCACCATGTTCTATTTCAGCAGGGCTGAGGGGCCACCACCCTTCTCTGGAGCCACATGTCTAGCCTGGGGCCATCTAGGTCAGGCTCCCAGACTCATGTGGAGAATGAAAGGCAAGCACCATAGGAGCTGGCAGGTTTCTCAGGGATGGAGGTGGAAAGGTCTTGCCCCACATGTGGGGATGTTGGGTGGCCCACAGGAGGGGCTAATACCGTGGGATTCTTACTGAGGAGGAGGGCAGGCTGGGCATGCCTAGAGCAAGGATCCAGCCCCTGGTCACGTGTATGCTCCAGGTCCACTTGTACTGGGACATGGCCATTCAGCAGTCTACTTCTATCTTGCTACACGATGCTGCTCAGATAGCCTTGAGAGCAGCAGTTCCATGAGCAAGCCCTGTTCTCATCCTGAGACTCACCGTACTAGCTCAGTCCTGGCACTTTCCCTGGTGGTCTTTGCTAGATGTAAGCAGAGTCCTAGTGAGGCCCCTCTCAGTGCCAGGCACTTCTCTGAGCTCTTTCCCTGGGGGAGCTAGTTCATCCCCCCCACAGCCACAAGGGCACACCCAGATTTGTCCCCTCTACAGCTGTCTCTGTAGGAGCAGGGAGGGTTTAGCTTTTAGAGGGTTTTATTGCTTTCACGTCTTTCTTTTTCCTCTTACTATTATTTTTTATTATGGAGTTTGTCACACACACACAAAAATGAGAGAGATATGCAGTGAGCTCCCACACACTTCAATTTTTTTCTCCTGGAATATTTTATATTTATTTATTTTTTATTTTGAGACAGTCTTACTATGTCACCTTCGGTAGAGTGCCATGGCATCACAGCTCACAACCTCAAACTCCTGGGCTTAAGCGATTCTCTTGCCTCAGCCTCCCAAATAGCTGGGACTATAGACGCCTGCCACAACCCCTGGCTATTTGTTTCTTACAGTTGTCATTGTTGCTTAGCTGGCCTGGTTCGGGCTCAAACCCGCCAGCCTCCGTGTATATGGCTGGCGCCCTACCCACTGAGCTTCGGGTACCACCCTCCTGGAATATTTTAAAGGAAATCTCTTTGCATGTATAATTTTACCCATTAAAAACTCCAATAATGCAGCTCTAACAACAGTTTTTTTAAAAATGTAATTACAACTTCATCATTGCATTCTATGACAGTAATGATAATTCCCTGATTACATGAAAGACCTGGTTCACTCTTCCCAGGTGATGTTTTTACATTTGGCTGTTTGCATCAGAATCCAAACATGTACCCCCATGTTGTATATGGGTTTTATGTCCCTGAAGTCTCTTTTCTCCTGTGACAGCCGCTCCTTACATGCCACAGGCTTGTTGGAAAAGAGGTTTGTTGGTCCTGCACAATTTCCCACATCCAGGATTGGTTAGTTGTCAGTGTCCCTGTGGTATTGTTTAGCAGGTTCCTCTATCCCTGGTGTTTCCTGTGAGCTCATGGTCAGAGGCTTGCTTAGACTTGTGTTCAGGTTTCTGGCAGGACTCCCTCTGGGGTGGGTGTGCAGGAGGCCTGCAGTGCCTGGTCACACAATGTAGTGATGCAGACACGGGCCGTGAGCCTAGGCGTTCAGCTTTATCTGTCCACAGAAATCCCACAGTCTCTCACCTTATGGTCTGAGCCCATTAAGGAGCATGCAAAGGACAAGTTTGACAATTCTTGTCCTTCTTCCTTCTCCCTCTATCAATCATGAGTCTTCTCTAAAGAACTTTACCTCCCTGGTTGATTTTCCTTATCAATTATTGAAAAGACTTTTTTCTTTATATATCATTTTACCAATTTTCAGAATACTGAATTGGTGTACTAGAAATGCAGGTGTTTTGATTGTTTAATTTTAAAATATAGGTTCTCATGCATTATTTGGGACATACTTATACTAATTTGTTGCTCATCTGAAATTCAAGTTGACCAGTCATCCTATGGTTTTATTTGTTAATTTGGCCATTCTTGCTAAACCTGTGACCAGGTCTGTCCTCTTGATGGTTAGAAGGAGAGAGCAGTCAGGGTACTTTGTCAAGCCAGGAAACAGTGGGTGGGTGGAGTTGCACTTAGTGCTCAGAGCCTCAGTACCCAGCCTCCCAGTGGCAGCCACCCTGCATGAGGGTAGCTGAGGGTGTCTGAGTGCCTGCTCTGCACCTCCCAGTTTCGTGGGAGGCCATAGCATCTTCCTAGGGTGCTCACACTCCCCCCGCTGCCTCCCCAGGTCCAGAGCGGAGCGTGGATGTGACAGATGTCACCAAGCAGAAGGACTGCAAGATGAAGCTAAAGGAGTTCGTGGACTATTACTATAGCACCAACCGCAAGCGGGTCCTAAATGTCACCAACCTTGAATTCTCCGACACCAGGTGAGCAGGGCCTCTCCAGGGGTGTTAGGGCTGGGGACTGGATCCAGGACCCCTCTCTACTCTGGGGCTGTGGCCCTCCTTTCTCAGGCAACCTTTAACCTGGTTACTCAGGTCTCAGGAGAGAGAAATACTGTACATAGCACATGCTGATTTTTCCTGTTTCTCTGTCTTTTAAAAATTTCCTTTTTCATTTTGTTGTTGTTGTTGTTGAAGCCTGCCCAGTCTACACATCACTGGCACACCTATTGACACCCTCACACGCTTATTATGTGCTTACACTGCCTCGCTCAGGTGAGATCACACCAGGGCCACTGCTGTGTGACATGCCTTCCTTGCCTTCTCAGGCCCAACTTTTCCCGCGCAGGAGGTCCCTGCACAGATGTGTCTTCGGTGACCTGGTTCCATTGGTTTGATTCTAGGTATTTGATGTCATCAGACCCACAATCACTGGTCACTGTCAGTAGAGTTGTACTCATGTGGGGGCTGGTCATATTCGAGGTCACAGCAACAAAGGGTGGGACCAGCAGCTCTGCCACCAGGAAACCTTGCTGTCCCCCAGGACTCCGTGCTTGGCAGTGGTCAATACCCTGGATTCACCCCATGTCCCCTCTCCATCAAATCCCCAGTGGCCACCAGCTGGCCCTTAGAGAAAGAGCTGGAACAATGACTGTTAAGACATGAGTGGCTAAGTATGATTTCATTTTTGCAACATTTCATGCCTACTTCCAAAAAAGCACATGAGGTAACATATGTATGAAAGGGCAGGTAGAAAAAAAAAATTAGTGAATACTACACCAAGAAAGAGAATAGAAAACTGTACCAGGAGCCATAAAAAGATGATATAATTAGATACTGGATTTTATTTGAGCTTTCTGACAGCAAAGGCAAAAGGGAAAATGGGATGGATTATGCCAGCAGAGGTTCTCAAACTTTTTAAACAGGGGACCAGTTCACTATCCCTCAGACCTTTGGAGGGCTGGACTGTAGTTTAAAAAAAAAAAAAAAACTATGAACAAATTCATATGCACACTGCACATATCTTATTTTGAAGTAGAAAAACAAAACGGGAACAAATAACAATCACACCGCCTCATGCGGCCCACAGGCCGTAGTTTAAGGACCCCTGGATTATGGTATCTGCAAAAACAGTATGTGTTGCATTGGTACCAGAAAACATACTAAGTCATGTCTCCATCAACTTAATTAGCTGCCTGGCTTGAGGGGGCTAGTCCTCATGGTGATAGAGCTGGGGGGCATGGTGCTTTGACCTAGGATTTCCTCTTGGGCCTCTTAAGGCCACCTTATTTCCTCCTGTGTTCCTTGGCCCAGACCAAGGACTGTTGGGGGGATCATTCGCAGCTTTTATTGGGCACTCACCTCCCGGGGAATTCATGTGGGCTTGAAAAAGGGCCTTAAAGTAGCTCAGAGAGCCTGCCCCATACCATCTAGAACAGCGGTTCTCAACCTGTGGTTTGTGACCCCTTTGGACTGTATTAAAGATTCATGACATTAGGAAAGTTGAGAACCACTGATCTAGAGGGAGGCAGTGTGATCTCTGTTTTCTTGAGTAAATTCATCCCCCATCTTTGAAGGTCAGGCATGAATCCCTGGGCTGTCTGGGGCTGTTTTCATGGCTTACTGCCTTGTGAGGCCTGCAGTGACTCCCCCACCCCCGCTCCACAAAATTACCTGTTGTGTAGGAGATTGAGGGTCGTGTGTCTACTGCCTGTCATTCAGATACACACAACATATCTACACTCATGCTTATGGTGGCCTTGGGCTCCCACAGGGGCTTCAGGACACCCCCCTAACTCAGAGAAGGGGCTGACTTTGCACCTGAGGAGCAGGCCCAACCAGGGAAAGGGGGATGTTTGGGGCTCTATTGGAAGGTGGGGATAGCTGCCCGCCTGTGGTTTGTGATGTGTGAAGACCTGGCTGGAACTTGGGGGACTCTCCTTTTGTAGGGCACCCACATGTCAGTGGGTCCATGGTTTGCTGCAGATGTGGACTAGGGTGATGAGGACTCCTGAGGGCTGGAGAAGGGTACTAGTTTGGAACATGCTAGAGACTTAGAGGTGACAATCTAAGATTGTTGAGATTAGGGTGGCAGGATCAGGCTGTGATTTATGACAGGGTGGATGTGGCTTTCAAATAGAGACAACAGCAGTCTCAGCTGGAGTAGCAGAGTTGTGACAAATGCTGTCTTGCCAGAGGTAGCAAGAACTCCCAGACCTGATTGTCATTGGTGGCTGAAATGTCACCACAGGTGCTGCTGAGTTTGACATTTTTCATGCATTTTTGTGCATTTTATCTGGGACATTGACATTTAATTGACTCAAAGTCTGCCTTTGCTTTTTCCCTGTCTTTCTTGGATACAAGTTGTCTTGATTTGACAGCAACCTGACATAGCAGGGAGTCACAAGCACCTTTTTGTCTACCCTGGAGATCAGTGGCTATCATTCAGATGATGCCAGGAGGGACATGGGTTGAGCTTGAGAAATGACGTTTGCACTTAAGGTCCTATCATGCCACAGCCACACAAACATGGCCAATTCAGGAAGACTTGCTTTTTGGTCTCCCAGGAAAGGAAGCTCTCTGTCTGGGGTGGCCAATTCTTTTTTTTTTTTTAGAGGCAGAATCTCACTTTGTCGCCCTCAGTAGAGTGCTGTGGTGTCACAGCTCTTGGCCTTAGGCGAGTCTCTTGCCTCAGCCTCCCAAGTCGCTGGGACTACAGGCGCCTGCCACAACGCCCGGCTAGTTTTTTGTTGCAATTTGGCCAGGGCCGGGTTTGAACCTGCTACCCTCAGTATATGGGGCCCGCACCCTACTCACTGAGCCATAGGCGCCACTCTGGGGTGGTCAATTCTTAGGGCTTCTTCTCACCATCTTCTGGGTGTGGAGAGCAGCATTAGACCTAATCTGCCACAGCTATACCCAGAGACTGGGCTTGTTCCACCTTCTGTGTTCCCCAGCTTGCTTGTCCATGTAATGGGAGCAATGCCACATGGCCCACAGGTGATGAGATAGAATGTGGATGCTCTTCACACAGGTCACCTATCCTGTCTGAGGAAACATTAAAAAAGGAAGTATCAGGTCCCCTCACCTCTGACCACTCTTTCTCTCCCACCCCTAGAATGTCCAGCTTTGTGGAGCCACCTGACATTGTGAAGAAATTGTCCTGGGTAGAAAATTACTGGCCAGATGATGCATTGCTGGCCAAGCCCAAAGTGACCAAGTATTGCCTGATCTGTGTGAAGGACAGCTACACCGACTTCCACATAGACTCTGGGGGCGCCTCTGCCTGGTACCACGTGCTCAAGGTGAGCCACGTCCCTTGGGGCACCTTGCCCTGGACACAGCCACAGTCCGTCTGCCAGATTATCTGCAGTCACCACAAGCCCCAACTATGTCCAAGACGCTACTACTTTGGAGGGACACCAGGATGTCCAGCCCAGGAACAGGAGGTCGTGAAGATGTTTCTGGGTGGAGGACCAGGGGATGTGGTGGGCCTGAGAGCCACATATCCCTTCCCAGTGTGATTGGGGCTTGTTAACAAGTAGGGCAAGGCTGCTGGGTGACAGAGCACTTAGAGCAGTAGGGAGGTGTTGAGAAGAGGGGTCAGCAAGAGCCAGAGTCCCACAGAAGCCAGTGGCAGGGTGATGGGAGCATCTGAGCAGGCAGAGAGGGCTAGGAGGCTCATCACCAGGGGCAAAAGAAAGAAAAGAAGGCAGAGGAAAAATGAGATGTAAATAATAACAGAAACAATAAAGCTTTGGGTGGTGGCTATCCTTTCATACTGCCTGGGATCCAAGCAGCTCTCAGAGGAGAGCTACCTAAAACTCTTTTGATAGCTAATTATGGCCTTATTTATCCCATTGGCACCCACACCATTTGTAGTGCCACAGAATAATGGCATGTGAGATTATGGGCTATTGCCCCGACCATGCTAGGGGCTGTTACACTCAGCATCTTCTTGACATACAAACTTCTGAATTGCAAAGTATGTGTGCCCCTGATATTGCAGGCAGGGTGCTTTTCAAGTCAGGGCCCATCACCTCCACTCCAGGATTTCAAAATATGGTGGGCTTCCCCTTACCCCTCAGCATCCCAGCATGGGCAGCTCTGCCAATGGGCTCTCTTGGCAGGGAGAGAAGACCTTCTATCTCATCAGGCCAGCCTCGGCTAACATCTCCCTGTATGAGCGCTGGCGGTCTGCCTCTAACCACAGCGAGATGTTCTTTGCTGACCAGGTGGACAAATGCTACAAGTGCATCGTCAAGCAGGGCCAGACCCTCTTCATCCCCTCAGGTGAGCATGGGCAGCTGTGGGGACGCAGGTCCTGGGTCACACTGACCCTCATCGAGGTTACTACTCTGTTTCTGTGACAGGTCCCCACTGTGGAGGTCTCTAGTGTCCCTGGCATGCCTGCTCCCTTGCCCTGGCCAAGGTTCTTGCTCTAAGACAGTCCCTGCAGAGGGGCCTGCAGTGGGGCTTGGTGGCAGCAAGAGGCCTGAGTACCAACCTGCTGCCTGGCTAGCATGGGCATTCCTTGCCATGGAGCCACCTTACAGCCTGGCTGGACTCATTGTGTCCAAGTCCTACATGGGAGAACCAGATGGGAGAGCCATGTGTAGGGTGGGTGGTTATAGCATCAGTCAGCAAGGCCAACCTGAGGAGGACACGGGTGTCTGCTAATTTATAATATTTTGTTCAAGCATGTTTAGAATCTATGCTGAAGAAGAAAGCATGTTAGAGTAAAGCCCAGACATCCTGTTGTTTCCCTCATAAATTTATTCCACTGTTTCTGAAGGTCTTCCTTTTCTTTTAAAGTAATGCAATTACAGTACTGTCATCACACCTTAAAAAATGAACACTTAATAGCAATTGTCTGGTATCAACAAAGAGCCAACTGATGTTCAGATTGTCTAATTGTTTTATAGGTATTTTTTTCCATTTTAAATCTGGATCCATATGAGGCCCTCACACTTCCATTCATTTATAATCCTCTGAATCTTTTGTAATCTCTGGGTCCCCTCCTTCCTTCCTTTAGGAAGAGCCGTGTATTGCCCAGAGTCTGGCCCAGGCTCTATCTCTGAGGATAATCTAGGGTCTAACCCCAGCTATGGGGTAAATGTGGCCACCCTGCCTTGTCTCCTGGCCTTGCATGTGGAAGTCAGGGTGCCAGGCGACTACTCCCAGGGTAGGGCTTCCTTTCTTTGCATGTTGCCTTCATGTGGCTTGAGCAAGTATCCACAGCTCCAGGCCTCAGTTTCCCTACTTATACAGTACAGGGCTGGATTGAACAGACTGTGCTACCTCAGATATGGTCTCTCCTTCACCTCTTAAATGGAGGGTGGAATGGGGCTGGGGTGCCTTGAGTTACTGATGAAGCTGAAGAGGCAGATGGGGACACCAAGCCTTGCGGGGCAGGATCCCAGGGGAGGCTAGCATGGGTCTCTGCCACTGCTGGTCTGGAGCCAGGACAGCCTCCTGTAGGACCATAGTGGAGGGTCAGCCCCATGTTCTCTCTCTCTCAGGCTGGATCTATGCCACTCTCACCCCAGTGGACTGCCTGGCCTTCGCGGGACATTTTCTCCACAGCCTGAGTGTGGAGATGCAGATGAGGTAGTGCCCACCACACTGTCCGCACTCTTGGGCTCTGCTAGCCACGGTCCTCCTCTGGCTGGGTCAGTGACAGGGACTTTGTCCTGAGTCCTGGCTTGGCTTGCCTCTGGGTGGCCTGGGCATGACTATCAGCCTTTCTGGGCCTTCTCACTGTGTGGGAGGAAGGGGACGTGGGCTCCAGGTCTTACAGGGTGTTTTAACAGCCCAGTCAGCCCTTGGTGGGTTTGGGGTCACTTGAAAGGCTGCTGCCTTCTTTTCCTGGGCACTGGCCAAGCTCTTTAGGAGCTATAGCCATAAGGTTCTCATGGGTCCTGAAGTGTGGGCCCACCCAGGGTGGTTTTCCCCCAGTCTACCTCAGCCATGCAGGGCCCAGTGGGAGGCCTGAGCTGGCATGGCCAAGATGTGGCCTTGGTGTGGCTATGGCCTGGATTTACTCCCTGGCATTGACTAATTGGTGCTCAGTGCTTTGAATGGTTATTTGCTGTGGCTTCCAGAGCATACGAAGTGGAAAGGAGGTTGAAACTAGGCAGCCTGACTCAGTTTCCCAACTTTGAAACTGCTTGCTGGTACATGGGGAAGCATCTACTCGAGGCATTCAAAGGTACTGGTCACTCCAGGGTGGGTGTCTGAGACTGTGGCTGTTGGCTATGGGTGTGGCCAGACATGGGATGGAGTTCACTCTGTGGATCTGAAAGCTGCCTTCTTGTGGCCTGGGCAAATCCCCCTGGGCTTCAGCTCTCTGGGCTTCAGTTTGCCTGTCTGTTTGAAGTAGGGCTGGATTGAACAGGCTGGGCCAGCTCAGACACTGCCTCTCTTATCAGGACTGCCCTGTGCTTTAGAAAGAGCTCTGGGCTCTAGGTTAAGAGGGAAAAATGTGCCTGTGTTCTCTGTGCAGCATGGGTATTAGTAATACCCCTTCACACTCCACTTGTGCTTCCAGGGGGTGCTCACTCTTTAATGAACCAGTGGGTGTGAATGGGCTCCAGGTCCCCATGGGGTCCCTAGGGGCACAGTAGTTGGACCATGAGGCAGGTCCATGGCTTGTTCTCAGCCCTCTGTGGACACACTGGCTTCTGGCAGCCAGTAGCCCTGCTTAGATCTCCAGACTGCACAGGAGAGTTTATGTTTGTGTAAGATCTCCCTTTTTCATGGTGCTCTTCCCTGGAGCATTTTTGGTTCTGATAACAGCCATGAAGTGAGACTCTTTTGTCTAGAATGCCTTTTCATTTCAGCTTTAGTTTGAGAAGCTGAAAATGGTCCTTGGTCTTGGCTGGCCAGCTTTCAATGATGTTTTCCCATTGCACCCCAAATATGGAGCTCTGGGCTTGACTCTGGCTGAAGAGGAGCCTAGCGCTGCCCTCTGGGGGTTCATGCCAGAGATAGCATGACCACTGGTCAACTAAGCCACCATGACCAAATCCTCCAGCCTAGGTCCTCCTCTGTGAGGGGATAGCATTCCAGCAGGCCTCAGGACCAAAAGGACCCAGGGAACTGCTTTGGGGCGTGGAGCACTCTCCAGTGGGACGAGAGGAGGAGTACCTTTTCTGTTGGGCTAACCTCAGCCTCCAAGGGTGCATTAGAGGTTCTACATTAGTAGGAACCTAGCACCTGGCCAAGCCGTGCTTGTTTCCTCAGCTGTGCCAATGGGCACATGATGGGTGAATAAGAAGGTGTCTGGGAATGCTGGTGCAGGACCCTGATTAGAGCATGTGGCCTATCTATTTCCCAGAGTGCTGTGGCCCCTCAGTAAGGCAGGCCTGGGGAATTAGGTCAAGAGGGAAGGGTCAGGCCACCTACATGTAAGGGCCAGTCCTTCCCCTTTGAAGGGCAGGCCTCTGGGAGGACGGGTGCCCCCAGGTTCCAAGAAGAACCGTTGGCAGTTGAGCAGGTGACCATGGGAGGAGGCCTCTGGAAGGCTGGAGCCTCTGTACCCTTGGGTGGGGAGTGTGGCTGGGAGTGTAGTTGCCTGCCAAGAGCAGGCTAAGCATCCACCTGAACTCACCACCTTTCTTCCTCAGGCTCTCACAAATCTGGAAAACAGCTGCCTCCTCATCTAGTCCAAGGAGCTAAAATTCTCAATGGTGCTTTCAGATCATGGACAAAGAAGCAGGTTGGAATCATATCACAAGTGCCCTAGGGTGGGGTAGCAGGGAATAAATGGGGGAATGGGTAGCAGGTGGGTGGACCTGGCTGGAGACCTGGGAGCAAGGACTCATCCTGCCTCAGAGAGACACAGCCTGGGAAGGGCAGGTGTATCTGCCCCGTGATACACAGGAGAGCACTGTGTGAGCTCAGAAAGGCCAAAGGGCAGGAACAGCTGGCCCTATGACGAGGCATCTAATTCTGGGCAGGGGACACTCTTTTCTCTGCCTAGCTGGCCTTCACACTAGCAGAGAAGCCAGGCTGCTGGTGCGGGTACATTCTCCCCAGTCAACTTGCTCTGTGACCAGAACAACCCCTCTCTGTGACCCCTCCCTGATAACCCTACTGAAATAGCCCCCTTGGGTATGTTGAAGCTATTTCCCCACAGAGGCCCTGGAGAATCTGGCTTCTCATTTCCCTTAGTGTCTTGCCTGAGTCATGGCTACAAAAGAGAGGGGAAGGTCCAGCTCAGCCTTGGGCAGTCTTTGGGGACAGTGTTTCCTATAGGGGCTCTCCTATGCTAAGTCAACATGCCCACCCCTAGCCTGAGAGAGGAGGGTACCTTCCTAGGTCAGAGAGAATGGGGTCAACAGAGGTCTTCAAGAAGGGGATACCAGGCAAGGAACACTGTGTACAGTTGCCTCTCTCATGAGCGGGACAGGTGAGCAGCCAGAGCCATCCTGTGGCCACCACCTCCTTCAGGTCTCAAGGCCTGGGACAGTCCAGGGAGTCCCTTCCACCTTACCTCAGTTGCATAGCCAGATGGACTGGCCTAATGCCCGGGAAGAAGGGATATGGGGCTCATGTCTCCTCCATACTCTGCTGGTGGTGGCCTCAGGCAAGCTTGTCCCCTCTGGGATTCTACCTGTAGAGCGGAGGCCATAGCAGAGCCTTCTCATCAGGGCAAGGTCTGGCCAGAGACAGGGGTCCAGGTATTCTAAAACCTCATGCAGCCAGGCCATACCCCATGACAGTCCCTCACCCTGTGTCCATCTTGGTGGCTGGTGGTCCTGGCTTGAAAGCAGGGAATGGCCTGGTATGGTGCAGGGGGGCAATCAGGAGCCACAGAGGCCCAAGCTGGGGATGACCCTGTGCCTGGTGTCCTGCAGGCTTTGGCAGAGCATGAGGACGAACTCCCAGAGCACTTCAAACCTTCACAGCTCATCAAAGACCTGGCCAAAGAGATCCGGCTCAGTGAGGTAGGTCTCTGCACATGTACTGGGCCAGAACTCTGGGGATGATGGAGGACCTGCTTGTCTTTCTTTGAGCTTGGGGGTCAGTCTGGCCCAGAGCTGCCAGGCCAGGGAAGGCCAGCATCCCAGGTAGCCCTCCCTGTGCTCTCCTGGTGGGCTCACCTACATGAAGATCAGGTCCCAGGTTTCAGGCTGGGCAGTGTGTCCTGATGTGAGCAAGCAGGGAATGAGGAAGGGCACTGGGCCACTCTGCATCTCCCATGGGGGGCACTCTGGGGAAGGAGGCTTTGGGTCAGCCCCTCCAGTCTCAGCTCAAGTAAGCCTGGAAGAGTTCCCCTGTGCCCAGGGTAGGATAGAAAAGCCCTAGGGCTGTGAGGATTCAAGTGGCCAATGGTGGGGACAGAGTGAGCATGTCACACCATGGCCTGGGAAAGATGAGCCTTTCTGGGCTGACAGCCTTTACCAGTGTGGCATTAAGTCCTGGCATGTGGACTTCCTGGGCCACAGTTTGGAATAAGCAGCATGTGACTCTCTCCTTTCTGTACCCCAGAACGCCTCCAAAGCCGCCCGACCAGAAGTGAATGCTATTGCCTCCTCAGATGAGGTCTGCGACGGGGAGCGGGAGAAAGAGGAACCCCCATCTCCCATTGAGGCCACCCCACCTCTATCCCTCCTGGAGAAAGTGTCCAAAAAAAAGACTCCCAAAACTGTGAAGATGCCTAAGCCTTCCAAAATCCCCAAACCTCCCAAGCCCCCCAAGCCTCCAAAACCCCCCAAAACGCTAAAGCTCAAGGATGGAGGCAAGAAAAAAGGGAAGAAGTCCCGGGAGTCAGCCTCACCCACCATCCCCAACTTGGACCTGCTCGAAGCCCATACCAAGGAGGCACTGACCAAGATGGAGCCTCCCAAGAAGGGCAAGGTGAGGACCGCCTTACCCTAACTCCTTGCCTCATTGCCATCTGCACTGTGGCACCTCTTAGGAGCCAGGCCCATGGGGACAGTTGGGGCCACTTGTTCTTATTCTCTAGGTACTCCTGGCTAGGCAGGGAGGGGAGGCCAGAGTGCAGCTCTTGGCAGCGTCCCTGTGGGGTGAGCCCCCAGGAGGGTGTGAGGGTCTATACTCTTGCCCAGCAGATGCACTTTCTTTATGCTCCCGACCAGGATGCTGCATCCAGGCTCAGACCTTAGGCAGGCAGGCTCTGCTCCAGTGAGCCTGCAGAGTGATAGGACTTAGGAAGAGGCCTCACAGAGGAGGGCAGCACTGTGTATGTCTATGTGTGCTGTGTAAAAGGCAGCACCCAGGAGGGCCAGCTGGTAGGGGGGCAGGGTGATCTTGCAGGAGGGAGTGATGCAGCTTAATCTTCTCAGCCAGGTAGGAAGTTTCCAGTGTACAAAAAAGCCCTTGGAGCAAGGAATTGGGGCTAAGTCCTGAAGGTAGACAAGGTGTTCATAGAAACAGCAGAGAGAAGGCCAGTGGAGGGGGTCCTAAGAGTGGGGCAGGGACTGGGTTGCCCTGGTAGTCTGAACCCCTGTCTATAGTAAGAGAGATGGGCCTGGCCCTGAGAACTCACTCAGACTAGAGGGTCTTAGGTCTAGGCTTCGGAGACCATTGAACCCCTGAGATCAAACACCATTCAATGTGAGATTCTGCCAGAAAGAGGCTGTTACCTATTTTCTGGTGGCCAGGAACTTGCGAGGCCAGCATCATAGGGGTGTAGTGAGACACATTTGTGTTCTCTTTCTCAGGGCTAGTATGAATGAATGAGTGAACACATGGCTATATGAATGATTGGATGGGCTGTGAATGGATGGCTTAATGGATGAATAAATGAATGGATAGATGAACAAATGGATGAAAGGATAAGCAAATGAGTGGGTAAATGAGTAGATGCATAATGAACGAATAGATAGATGAGCAGATGGGTAGATGAATGAATGGATGAACAAATGAATGAATAGATGGAGGAAAGAATAGACTGCATGAGCTAATAGATGAATAGATGGGCAAATGAATGAATGGAAGACCAGGTGGATGAATGGGTAGATGAGAAAATGGATAGATGAAGGGTTGGATGGACAGCCGGATGGATGGATGGACTGTAACATGCGGGCAGCAGGAGGCATGGGATCTGTGTGGCCATGCTTTGTACTATAGCTGGAAGGAGTCCCAATTACTCTCTGTGTCATGGCTGTTCTGTTTTCTAGGCCACAAAGAGTGTCCTGAGTGTGCCCAATAAAGATGTGGTCCACACACAGAATGATGTGGAGAGACTGGAAATCCGAGAGCAAACTAAGAGCAAATCAGAGGCCAAGTGGAAGTACAAGGTGAGATGTGTACATGTGTGTGTATATGTGTGCATGCATGTCTGGGGCTTTGTGAGTGTGAGCCTCTGAGGCCTTCTGTGTGTGAGGGCACATGCAGATTTGGCTATGTGGGCCTAGAATGTGTGTGTCCTCCCACAACTACCTTCCATGGGAGGTAGAGGGCATAAGAGATGGAGCATGTCACCCCCTCATTGATGGTGTTTCCCTTCACCATTCACACTCTGGTTTGTTCCTCTTTAACAGCATGCAGGGCAGGTCCTATGTCCTAGGGGCTGTGGTGGGTGCTGAGTCCATGGGGTACAGCCACTGAGTGCCCTTTGGCAGCCCAGGCAGCCATCAGAATCATGGGAGACTGTCCCTCAATGTGTTCCTGGCAGCTGCCTCTACTCACTGACGCTTGTTGGGGTCCTGACTCCCTACTCCCACGGGGGCTCAGAGACAGCCCTGGTCTTGCTTTTCAGAACAGCAAACCTGACTCCTTACTGAAGATGGAGGAGGAGCAGAAGCTGGAGAAGTCTCCTCTGGCTGGAAACAAGGACAACAAGTTCTCTTTTTCTTTCTCCAACAAGAAACTCCTTGGGTATGTGAGTGCTCAGATGGCAGTGACCATGCACACAGCTCACATCATGCACACCACATGTGTACACACATACACACCACATCATACAACACATGCTCACCATATACACTTATACCACATACTACGCATGCATCCTGCATCACAGGCAAATCATAGACACACACACCGCATTGCAGCACATGCACCCACAAACCTTACATCCCCAACACGCACAAACCACACATACCCCACACTGTTACACACAAAGCCTTTGGCTGACACACCCTTGGGTGGGCTCCCCAGGCCAGTCTTCTCTGCCTCTGAGCCACTGACTCCACCAACTACATCCCTGTGCCCTGCACACCTTCATCAGGTTCCAGACATAAGGAGAGCTGTGTCCCTACTTCCCACAGTGCTTGTTCTTCAGGGCTGGTTGGGGGGATTAGACCTGCCTGTGTGGTGTGGGTTGGGAGGATACAGCTGCCTGTGGTTAGGGACGGCCCTGGGGAGGAAGAGTGCATGACTCCATGGATGTTAGACCTGCTGCTATTGTTGGCTGGCACTGATATTCTAGATCTTGGAGCCCATTGGCCAGTGGGGAGTGACTGATAGGAAACCAGCAGGGGGCCTTGGGTGCCAAGGATCTGGCCCATCTGGGAATCAGGAGGACTATCTAGAGGAGGTGTCACTAAGCAGAGACAGAGGGCTGAACTCAGGAGGCACATGATGGATTCTGAAGGCAACGAGCCAGGCGTGGTCAAGAGAGCCTTGAGGTTCTAGTTGTGACAGCTGAGCCTATGTTCTTACCGGTGCATGGAAGCGTGTTGCCTGCTGATGCACCAGGCTGGACTGGGAGCCAGACAGGTCCTTGTAGGACTTTTTTGCAGTGGACACTGACTGACTTCATTTGGTCTCAGTTTCTTCATTCAAAAGATGAGAGTAAGGAGGGGTAAGGAAGGCAGGGAGCTCAGTGAGGGAAGCAGGTTCATGGGGCCCCATGCTGCCCCAGTCTCATGGCCCTGCGCACGTTTATTGCTTTATCTGAAGCCTTACTTTTAGGTCTTGGTATTAGCTCTCTGATGGTGCTGTAGAGAGTTTGGAATGGAGTCAAGAAAGTTTGACGTGGTTCAGTAGCCATGTGCACACACACGTGTGTGTGCTGTGGCTCATCTTACAGGCAGAGGGCTTTTTGCCAACCCTTCACTTAAGAGTGTTGGAGGCAACTTCATCCCCAGAGCCCTGTCCAGATATCTGCATTTGTACTTGCCCAGGATTGGAGTTGTGTCATTTTTAAGTTCCAGATATTTCTGTCTCATTTTGTTGTTCCTACTATTGAAAGAAAAACCTGTCTTCACACCTCTGGGGAGGCTGAACCCAGAGCTATTCACATGCTAAGAGCCTGGAATTCTCCTTGTCTTGAAGTAGTCCTGCCTCACCCTAGCAGAGAGATAAGTCCACAGTATGACAGACCCTTGCATCTGCCCTGTGACCCTGGCCCTGAATAATTTTTATAAAATACCTATGCAGAAAAAAATACCTATGCAGAAAAAAGCAGGAAGGTTGGATCTTGTTCCTGTCAGATGCTGTTTTCAGTAGGCACTAGGGTTCCCAAGCAGACTGGAGCAGGCTGGAGCAAGCTCGTGCTTGTCTGGTGGCCCTGGAAGAGTTGGGGTTCCTGACTCCATCCAGCATTTAACCTGCCTGGGAAAAGGCTATCTCTGCTCCTTGTGAGCTGCATATTGGAACCAAAGATGGGGGACACAGCCCTGGAAGGAGGCTGTGAGGCTGGGGAGTGTACCCTCTCTTAGAGAGGTAATTTCCCACAATGGGGACAAAGGGTCCACAGTCCCAACCGGGCCCCCTTCTACCAACTTCTTACCCCTCTCACTGAGTGGGCCTGGGACTGCCTCAGGTGGCAGGGACAGTACCTGCCTCTGTAAGGTCCCATGCCTTTGGCCTAGTGGAATACTGGGACTCGGACTGGGACCCGTGGGAAGACCTGCCCACCTGTTGGCCATGGGCCATATGGATGCCACTGACTTGCTGACTTCTGCCCTAGCTCCAAGGCTCTCAGGCCCCCCACGAACCCTGGTGTATTCGGGGCCTTACAGAACTTCAAGGAGGACAAGCCCAAGCCCGTGCGGGACGAGTATGAGTATGTGTCTGATGATGGGGAGCTCAAGATAGATGAGTTTCCCATCAGGAGGAAGAAAAACACTCCAAAAAGGGACTTATCCTGTGAGTTGGGAAGGGGCATTGTATGTGTGTGTGTGTGGGGGGGGGGGATGTCCCAGCCCACTGGTGAGAGGTCAGCCAGGACCCCCAAGGTGGGCTGCAGGACACTCCTCTGCTGTGCTTTCAGTCTTGTTGGAGAAGAAGGAGGTGCTCCCCGTGCCCGTCACGAAGCCAAAGTTGGACTCAGCAGTGTACAAGGTGAGCCACCTTCTAAGGCCCTGCTCTGTCTATCTCTGCAGCCATCTTTGGGAGGTCCCCAAGGCTGTGTCAGCCTGGATCTATGCCCTTGCCCTTGCAGGGGTAGTCTCTAGGGTGTTTCTGCATAAGGTGGTGGAGGAGTGTCCTCATGCTCACCCCATGCTTCTTTGGGTGAATTCTCATGGGCAGGGTGTGGCTGGGCTCAGTTGTGGCCTTGGTGCAGCAGGGACAAGTATGTGCCTGAGCTTGTGACCACCAGTGCTGAAAGCAAGCATGTGCCAGGGAGGGTCTGCAGGGGTCTGTGCACATGGTAGAGGCCTCAGGACCCACCCTATGGGGAGATAATGTGATAAGATTCACCCATAAAATGGGAGCGGCGGGGGAGGAGGGGAATTACTGTGAAGGGAGGTCTTGCACTAAGATGACCTTTAAGGCCATGTCCAACTCCAAGACACAGTGGCCAACTCTCCCTGCTGAGCCAACTGGCCAGGCAAGTTATTTGGATCTGAGTCTCTTAGCCAGTTTCCTCAAGCCTGAGATCCCTCAGGGATGGCAGGCACAGTCTGCCATCTGTGCCTCTTTTCTAACCATAGTAATTTTATCTCTGTTAGATATTAGGGCTCTCTCATGTGTAAGCATCCCTGAACCAGAGTTCCTCTGTAAAAACTGTGCATCGTGTGGTCCTAGGGTCCTGGGAGAGCTCTGGCACCCACAACTGCCCTGCCATTCCTGGGGTCTCAGTCAGACCTCAGCAATGTTCATTAGGAGGGCATTACTCTTCAAAAACTCTTAGAAACCTATTTTAGCCACTGAAAGGAAAAATTAATCCCCCTTCTGCCTTCCGAGCTCTTCTGTGGCCTGTGCCTCCTCTGACCAGCTGCTCTGTATCTCTAGCAGCAGAGTGACGACTCCTCGGACGAGGGCTCACTGCATATCGATACGGACACCAAGCCTGGCCGCAACACCAAAGTCAAGAAAGAGAGCGGGAGCTCAGCAGCTGGCATCCTCGACCTGCTGCAGGCCAGCGAGGAAGTTGGCGCCCTGGAGTATAACCCCAGCAGGTGCGTCCTGTCCACACCCCTGGCAGTACCCATGGCATGGCGAGGAGGCAGACCACTGTTAGCCATGGGCTACGGTGCAGGGGATGGTGCTGGGATGACCCGTGGTTTAGGCAGAAGGGCACACCGAAGGGTAAGGATATTGGCTGGGCCAACCCCTCATCCCAGAGAAGTGAGTTGGTCCCATTCCAGCTTTGCATTCAACCAAGGGCAGGGGTTCATTTATCTTCTATGGTCCTAGTTAAATTCTCTGAATCACAGGTTTTTAATTTTGTTTTTGAATACTAAGACTACTGTTTTTTCAAGTGGAAATTTTATAGGTAACTAAGGCATCCCCCTCTACAGCACTCCAGGGCTCAGGCAGGGGACCCCAGCTGCTATAGGGGGTGGTGCTCACACAGCTCTCCGGGTCTTCAGATGCAGCTGCAGACTCCCACTGCACAGATGGGGAAACTGAGACTCAGAGAGCTTAGACAACTTGCCCATAGCCACAATGCTAGGAAATAGAGGTAGGCCACAATCTCCATTTGCCTTATTCCAGAGTCCTAGCTTGGGGTTTTCAGAAGATTGACTAGTGCTGGGTCATGATGTCTAGGTGTGAGCAGTTGGTCCTTTGTCCAGATGGAGTGACTCGGCTTGAGGAAGGCAGGACCCATGTGGCCTGTAGGGCCCAGTGCTGCAGGGCCCAGGCCTGCTCAGTTTCCCCAGATCTGTCTCTTAGATTCTGTGGTTTCCAGAATGGATGACCCAGGGCTGCATTGTTGAGCCATTCAGCATAGCACCTTGCTCAATGGACAGGTGGAGGCCGCAGATCAGGCCTGCTCTTAGACAGACTGGGGGTCTTGGGTAAGACAGATTAAGGACTTGATTGAAAAGAGCATTTGTTAAGTCAGTTGGCTGTATTTTATTTCATAAATTGCTATTTTGCATGCAGTATTATGTTCTTATAATATTGAACATAAAAAGACAGCATAAAGGTGCTTTCATTTAATGGGAGTGAAATGTGACTGAAGGCTTCCACAGGGCTTTGGGGTGCAGATTTTCTGCTTGGCAATTAGGTGGTTTCTGTCTACATTTAGGCCTAAGCTATACACTTCTTGCTGTAGAGAAGTGCGAGTAGATGGGAGGGGAAGCCCCACTGTAAGCCATGCCTCTGTCAGTGACAGCAGCGTCATCCCTCTCTACACAGTGCTCAATGCAGCCCTTTTGGGGATTCCTGTCTTCTGGGAAGAGGTGTGCACTAGCTGACTGCTTGGTCACTTGGGTGGCCCCCTAAACCAGCTGAGTCCCCTTGAAGTGTGTGGAGAGACCTAGGGAACCCTGGGCATAGAGTATGCCTGAACCCACCCAAGGTGAGGGAAGACTGGGCTGAGCTCCTCAGCCTGGGGCCACCAGTGCTTTGTCATGGACACTTAGGGCCTTGTGTGTGAGGGTCATGAAGACGGGGACCCAGGCATGGTAGCACTTGACACCTACGTCTGTGAGGATGTGCTGTGTCCTGGGCTTCTGGCTGTGAATCTCAGTTCAGGAGAGGCAGCCCATCTGTGGATACGCTGCCTATAAGAAATGCAGTGGTCTCACAGCCCGTGTAGAGGCTCAGGTTCTGCAGACACTGCGTGTGTCCTCACACGTGGATGCACGTGCACATGTGCCCGCTGGGGGCCTGTGAGGCTGTGTTCCCCCCCAGCCCACCGCAGGCAGTTCCTCTCCCAGAGTCTTCATTTGGAGCATAGGTCAGTTTTTGATGGTCCATTTGCTCTGTTTTAAGTACTAGTTGTTTGGAAAAAACAACTGAAGAAAAGGGAGGAAAATATGTTAATTTCGTGTGGATTGTTTGCTTAGTGTTTACTGCTAGGGGGAAAGGAGAGGATTTGGAATGCTAATTGGAGGATTAAAGTATTATTTTCCATGCTGACTGGTTAAACTTTGCTCATTGATTCACCCACGACCTATGGACCGACAAGGCTGGCCAGGCGTGCGGTCCCCACCTCTTGCGGACCAGATGGCACGGGGTGGGCAACTTGCTTCCATGCTGGCTTTGGTGGCGACTCTACTGCATGTGTTGGGAACCCTCACAGTGGGTGTCCTGGGCCCATGTATGGGGTATAGGCCTGTTGTTCTCCAATCTGCCCTTGTCCTGCAGGCAGGTGAGTGGGCCAGGGCAGGGCCTATTTGGATGGTGCAGGCGGATGAGTTGCTTGCTCTTGCTGGCTCCTGAGCTGTAATGGGGAAGGGTCTGTTCCTGCTGCTGCGTCACAGGGTGATATAGCAGTGACAACACCAGGGCAGGCCCTGGCCTGCAGCACTGTGGCTCACGTGGTGTAGACCATGTTGTGAGGGCAGCTCTAGCAAGGCTGACCATGCTTCATTTCCCCATTGTGTGGCCTTGGGACCTCAATCTTGCTCAGTTCCAGGGAAACCCCAAATTGCATTGCTATCCAGTGTGTCTCAGACAGAGCCTGCAAGGTAGCATTTGTGGTGGGCTGAATGAAGTAAGGTATACCTCCCCAAACCCTGGGCAAAGTCCCTCTGAGTTGGCTTGATCCTCAGAGAGCTGAGGACTGGGCCTCTGCACTGTCCCTCGCAGACCAAGTTTGCCTCACCAGCCCCAAGGCCTCTGCGTCATTGTTCACTGGGGCATCCTCAGTCTTGGGAACCCTCTGTTAGGGGCCTGTCTGGGTCCTTGGTAAGGATGTCCCAGGTGCCTCAGCCTCTCCCTGGTGACGCTGGGTGAGTATAGACCTGCTGAGGGCTTGGGTGGTGGCCTGCCCACAACTGCCTCGGCCTCTTCTTTCTTATCTCATATGTGTGCTGTGTCCTCAAGACTCTGCACAGTGCCATGGCTCCCTCACGACCACTCTTGCCCAGTGTGTTGGTCCTGGGCTCCTCACAGATCCATCTCTTGTCCCACCTTATTCTCCCGAAGGCTTGTGATCCCTTCTCATGTACATGGTCTTCCTAAAAGTTCTTTTAGTACTTCTTGGATGTAGTGGGTAGGGGCAAGAGGAGAGGTGATAGGTACTTGAGAGAGGTAGATGCCTATGCAGGAATCCTGGGAGGGGAGTCCGGGCCCAGGAGCACCAGATGCAGTAATAGCTGTGGCTGGACCTGGCCAATGGCAGGGCCTCTCCCTTAGGCTGGGGTATGCTGACCTGTCCTGGAGTGGGCCAGGTTTAGGCTGCAGGACAGTGGGCAAGGGTGAGGCTTAGAAAGGGATACTGCAGGGAGACATCCACTGGGCTGGCCTACGAGAACTGTGGGGAAACAGTGGGCCTTCCATCCTGGCTATACATAACATCTGGAGCTTAGAGCAGACTCCTGACTTAGAGTCTCTGGAAGGGCCTGGGCCTTGCCATTTTTAAGCAGCCTGGGCAGTTGTGGTTTACAGATGGATGGGGGTCCTTGCTGTAGGAAAGTATGGGCTGGGGTAGAGCAGGTCCCATGGAGAGGCCACAGCTAGACCCCATGAGAGAGTCTGGTGGGGATGGGACAAGATCCCCTGAGAAGGCCAGGACTTAGCCTTGAGGATCCTCACTGTTCAGCAGCATCTTGTCCCTGGTGGTGGTAGTGGTCACCTTGATCCACCCACTCCGCACATCCAGAAAGGCTGATCACACACTGGGCATTTCAGAGGCTCCTTCTGGAAAGAGAGGAGCCAGGGCAGCTAGGAGTTGGTGCTGGCATAGACATGCAGCAGGGAACAAGATCATGAGCAAGAGAGCACAGGCTGGGTGCTGTGGGAGGGGGAGGATGGGGTCTTTGTGAAGGCTGCCAGAGAGGGCTGAGCTTAGGTAAGCTGAGGTACAGCTGTGCCTCTCCAGGTGCCAGTCAGGTGTGGGAGTGTCAAGAGGGTACCATGGGAGGGAGAGGGCTGTGCTATCCCATCTTGAGGCAAGGAGGGACATATGGAAGGTGCAGGGAAGGGATACCCAGGACTGGGGTTAAGTATGTGAGGATGGGGTCTGCAGTGGTGAGAGCCTGAGGGGGTATGCAGAGTGGCTAGAGGTGCTGAGTGAGGCAGCTGTGTTGGCTTGCCAGTTTTAAGGGGACAGAGCCCAGAGTGTGAACATGCGTGGGCTAAAACCTTCCTTTCTGGCTGCCATCCTTTCTTGTATCTCTTCTCTGCATGCTGGAATCTGTCCCTCAGCCTCCAACCCTCCCTGTGGAGTGTGGGTGGGTGAGCAGAGAATTCATCAGCTCACCCTCTCCACTCCATACCCTCCTGCTGGCCACCAGGCCAGGAGTTTGTATAGGCGGTGGGCTGAGGGCTGTGGGCTGAGTGCTTGTCTCCCTGTGCCCCCAGCCAGCCCCCGGCCTCCCCCAGCACGCAGGAAGCCATTCAGGGAATGCTGTCCATGGCCAACCTGCAGGCCTCCGACTCCTGCCTGCAGACCACCTGGGGTGCCGGCCAGGCCAAGGGGAGCTCTCTGGCAGTCCACAGTGCCCGGAAGAATGGGGGCAGTGGTGGCAAGAGTGTGGGCAAGCGGCTGCTGAAGAGGGCTGCCAAGAACAGTGTAGACCTGGACGACTATGAGGAGGAGCAGGACCATCTGGATGCCTGCTTCAAGGACTCGGACTACGGTGAGTGCTGTGGCTGGGTGGGTGGGGTCAGCATTGCCTGCAGCCATGCAATTTGGGGTTTACCTGGAACTGAGCAGGATTGAGGTCCCAAGGCCTCTCTCAGGGTGGGGGGTTGTGACCCCTGAGAGCTCAGCCTAGGGTCCTGGGAGTTGGACCCTGTTTTGATTTGAGATCTAATTCACAGACTATAAAATTCACCTGTTAAAAGCATGCAGTTTAGTAGTCTCTAGTGTATTGAGAGGTACATGCAACTGTAGCAACAATTTGAGAACATTTCATCCCCATAAGAGGAAATCCTGTCCTATTAGCTACCCTTAGCTACCACATTTCCACTTTCTCTGTGGATTTACCTATTCTGAACTTGCATGTACTTATACAGTATGTGTCCTGTGAGTGGCTTATGTCACTTGACATAGAGTCCTCAAGGTTCATCCATGCTGTTGGAAATGTCAGGGTGTCCTTCCTGTTTAAAGTTGAGCACTGCCGCACTGTGTGAGTGGACCAGATATTGCTCGTCTATCCATCCCACTATGGGTTCTGGGCTTGTTTTCACCTTCTGGCCCCTGTGACTGGCTATGGACCCCTGTTTTTACCCTGCTTGACTGTATTCTTAGGAGGGCAATTGCTTGATTATACATAGGTCTCTGTATTTAACATTATGAGAACCTGCCAGGCTGGTTTCCACACAGCTGCCCCATTTTGCACTCACTGGGCTTTGAGATATCACATCACCCTGTCTGTCTTTGTGTAAGATGGAGAGCCCAAGGCCCAGTGTGGCCTGTGGCTGGCCCACCCGAGGTCAGGCAGTGCAGTAGGCACATGGCTGTGGCTCTGGCCTCTGCCTTGGACACAGCCCTCACCTCCTACCCAAGTTGGCCAGTCTGGTTTGGGGCCAGACCCTGGAGGATCTGCTCTTGGCAACATCAAAAAGGTGTCTAGAGATTGAGAGCCTACCTTTAGTCTCTGCCCCCCAGCCCCCAGCAGCATTCTCTGTTCCACAGTGTGCGGAGGGCCCTTGTACCCAGGGCCAGCACACGTCGACTCACTCAGTCCAGACCCTTCTTCAGCACCATTCTCATGGTCAGAGCCGGAGGTTGGCTATGACTTGGAGTGCTGCGTGTTTATGCTACCGTCTCCCGGAGACCCTCCTGTGAGTGAGGCTGGCTCTGCCTCACATCTGGTGGACAGATTTGGGCTTCTCAGCCAGGCCTGCCCTGGTTTGACAAACTGACAGCAAAGTGAACTCCCATTTTCTGGGCTCTTCCTGGGTGTGGAGTGTTGGACCCTTCTTGCTTCCTCCAGAATCCTGGGGGTTCCTTTGACATGTTGAAAGACCTGGCGTAGGGAAGGTTACCAACAAATCAGTGTGTTGGGGCAGCTCCCCACTATTCCAGTCCTGCTGTGCAAGGCCTCTTCACCTTCAAGCCTGGCCAGCTCCACAGACATTCATTGTCTTCTCTGATAACATCAGGGGAGGCTGAGGCAAACAAGGCTGGCTGGGCAGATGTGGGCACCCTCTTGTCTGGAAAGTCCCCAAACCTCAGGATAATTTCCAGATGCCTATATCCATATGTGGGGCATCCTCACTGCTGGCAGCTCCATTGCACTTGACCTGGAGGATAGGCCCTGGAATGGCCAGTGAGGAAGGTCTGTCACACCTGTGGCCCTCAGGCCTTGCCCACCGGCTCAGCAGGCCTTGCCTTCCCTTTGCCTCCCTTAGTTTATCCCTCCCTGGAGTCAGATGAAGACAACCCTGTTTTCAAGTCTCGGTCAAAGAAGAGGAAAGGCTCGGATGACGCTCCCTACAGCCCAACAGGTAGTGCTGGGGCAGAGGTCCCCCTATGCTTGGCATGGACAGCTATGACCTCCTCTGCTATTCCTCCTCTGCTATGCACTGACAGTGTGGGCTCAGCTCTATGCCTAGCCTATTGTGATGGTTGGGCAGCTTGTTCTGCTGGGGATGGACAGCTGCCTGCTTAAGTGTGACTAGGCTCTGCTGTGCTTCTTGGGACCTCAGAGCCCAGATGTGCTCCTCCATAGCCCCCACTTAGAAACCTTTACCCCTCACCCTCTGGGGCCAGCCCCTCCACTCCAGTTTTTCCTTTGATGAACAGCTCTGTGAGAGTCACCTTTGTCAAGTCACACCCTTGACAATGGCCTTGCTACCTGCCTGCCTTCTCCTGTCTTGCTGGGCCTCCTGGGCTCTGCCCTGTGGACACTCTGATGTGCCACTGTCCCCTTTGGGTGGGACAGCTGCCCCTGCTCTGATGTGGTTTCACATCCAGGGAGCCTGGTGCTCGGGCCCACCTGGCCAAGGTGTCAGGCTGGGGTGGGGAAGGAGGCCCAAACAAGAGAGGGGTGGATAGGCTGTGGCTGGCACCTTGAGGGGTCTGGTCCTTTTCTTCTGCAGCGAGGGTTGGCCCATCAGTGCCAAGACAGGACAGGCCTGTGCGTGAGGGTACCCGAGTGGCCTCCATTGAGACCGGTCTGGCAGCTGCTGCAGCCAAGCTGTCCCAGCAGGTGAGAAGGGGCTGAGGGAGGGGCACTGCAGCCAGGCTCCCATTACTCCCACCTGGTCTCTATTCCCCCACACCCATGCACAGACCACATGGGCTAGGGGTTGTCATAGGGCTTAGGGACATTTGATTATAGAGTGCCCCATTCCCCCAGTTCCCAAATTCCTGTGGGTGGGGAACAGGGGAAGTGGGAATTATGAGCTCTTGACACCAGACTGTCACCTTCTGTGGAAGATGGGCTGCTTTCTGGGGAGGCTATGATATATCTGTACACCCTCCCAAAAGAGAACAGCTTGGGGGTCACTCTTTGCCTGGAAATGCTGTATTTCCGAGTCCTCACTATTGGGAGGTGGGGTGCTCCATCTCTACATGCTCCTTTCTTCCAGTCTTACTTGCTACCTTCACCTCCTTCTAGCTCAGAGGAAGAGGGTTCTGAAGCCTCAGGTATCCCCTGAAGCAGGCATGACGCCATCTGGGTGCTTGAAGGAGTTAATAGGAGAAAAGTGAATATTGTTCCACGACTGAGAGACCTGTTGCAACTCAGAGTGTGTAATAAGGGTGGAGTTGCCAGTCCTACAGGCCCAGCTGCTGGGTAAACTCATACTGAGCTGGCTGCCACCCTGCCCTGGTGCTCTGTACCCCACCAGTCCCTGTGTCCAAAGTTGGCCCAGGTTCATTCCTCAAGCTCTTACTGCCAGCACTGTACTGGTGCTTGGGTGTTTATAGAAGGCAGTAAGGGCTGCTATGACATCCTGAGTGGGCTATGTGTTTGAGGCTGCCTTGTAGATAATGTGCCTGTGTACTTTGTTCAAAGGAGGAACAGAAAAGTAGGAAAAAAAAGAGCACCAAGAGGAAGCTGACTCCAAACACCACCTCCCCCTCTGCCTCTGCCTCTGCCTCTGCGGGTACCACCTCGGTCTCCACCACGCCGGCCTCCACCACACCGGCTTCTACCACACCGGCCTCCACCACACCGGCCTCCACCAGCACAGCCAGCAGCCAAGCCTCACAGGAAGGTAGCTCACCTGAGCCCCCAACTGAGTCTCACAGCAGCAGCCTGGCTGACCACGAGTATACAGCAGCTGGCACCTTCACTGGGGCTCAAGCTGGCCGCGCCTCCCAGCCCATGGCCCCTGGGGTCTTTCTCACACAGAGGCGGCCCTCTGCATCTTCCCCTAACAGCAACAGCGCTGCCAAAGGTACAGTGCCTGCCAGAGGAGCCTGCCACCCCTCAGCCCTGCCTAACTCCCTGCGCATCCCCCCTCACCCCCCCACAGCCTTAGATTCATAGACTCGGTCCCGTGGTAGAGGATAGCACAACTGTGGGAAGGCTCTGGGCCCTAGGATGGTATGTGGCTTTGGTCCTGATTAGTTACTTCTCAACATTAGTGTGTCCCACAGCACAGGCATGAGGATTTTCATCCTACGGGCTCTGCATGTGCTCAGGCTGTGCTGTGCCTGCGCCCTGGCCATAGGGCCAGCAGGCTGTGGAGACCAGAGGGTAGGGGCCCAGTTGCTGGTGGTGGTTTTCCAGTGTCCTCATTGCCAGGGAGTGGGGGCCAGGCATCCTCACATTCCCCTCATAGTACCATCCCAAGTTTGTGTCTGCCCTACCCAACATGGCCCCTTGAGGATGCAGTTTCTGAGCTGGATGCTTTGTCAGTGACACAGGACTCCGAGGAGTGCTGAGCCCCAGAGCTCAAGACTCTTAGTCCATTCTACAGATGAGGGCTTCAAGCTGCCCCGCTCAGTCTCAGCAGCTTCTCCCCACCACCACAATCCCTGCATATTGCTCCCCATACCATCTCACTCACCTTTGTTTTCTGTGTCTCCTCCCCTATTCCCTTAGGAAAACGTACAAAAAAGGGGATGGCCACTGCCAAGCAGAGGCTTGGGAAAATTTTGAAAATTCATCGGAATGGGAAACTGCTCCTTTAAAGTTTGGAAAGCCAGGAATCTTTTGCTCCGCTCAGGACCCCCCCGGAGCCCCGCGAAAACATCCACTCCCCCAGGAGGGTGGCTGAGCTGCCTCATCCAAGGAGGGCCTTGCCTCATCCCGGCCACCACTCCCCCCTAAACGAGCGTCTGTCCCTTGAGCAGGCGGAGCGAGCCAAGTGTGGCTGTCCCTCGTTTTGAATATGGACATCCTTTCTCAAGTTGCTAAGAGTGACCAGTTCCTGAAAAGTGGCCCTGCCAGTTTGAGGATTATTCATTCCACTTTCAGGACAGTCTCCAGGCACCCCTGAGTGTGGGTGTGATTGCAGGTCATCTGCAGCTCTGCTGAGAGCACGAGTCCTTCCAGGAAGGCAGAGTGAGCCAATGCTCACCAGCCCCAGAGTCTGAGCTGGCCGCAGGCTGGTAGCCTCCAGAGGCTTAAAAAAAGGCAAAGAACACAGAAAGAGGAGGAGCAAGCAGAATGTTTATGTACCCCCCTTCTCATCCTGAGCAATTCTCAGACAAGTCCAGAGAGCACTCAGTTGGCAAGAAAGGATCTGCCCCGAGCTCCCTGGTTGGCAGGTGGCAGGAGGATGGTGGGTGTCTCACCCTAAATGCCCAGGGGCATTTCTTGGGGGTGGCTAGGACTGGCAGCCAGGTCAGTGTGTTAGCAGACAGGGGAGCCATTGTGGGGCCCCTGGGGAAGGGCCAGGGCTCAGCCACGTCTTGGGGCCAGGCGCCCAGGCTAAGCCACGTGGAGGGGTCCAGTCTAGCCCTGCCGGCTATACTCAGAGAAGCACTTCTCAGCCAAGGCACCTCTGCCCTAGGACTGGCAGGGCAAGGATGGTGGCCAGGTGGCCTGAGGACACGTGGATGGGCACTTCTTTGTTCTCCCATGTCAGTGTGTGGTGTCACGTGCATGGGTCATACCTGGATGGAGTGTCCACCATCGACATGGAGAGGCTGGATTTGTTTCTCAGGCAATCCTGTATTTTAATTTTAGATGTATTTCCTGAAGCATATTTTTCATAGAATGTAGCATGTAAATAGCTTTTTAAATAACTTCTTTTTTATAAGAGTAAAAGTATCTTTAGGAATTTCTTTCTATAGACTCCTTCATTAACATTTATACGAGTTTTTTGCTGAGTCTGATGGACAATTGGGTTCTGATGCTTTTTCCTTTTCCTTCTTTCCTTTTGTTGTTATTTTTTTTTCTTTTAGGAACTAAGGTATTGCCTGAAAAACAAGTGATGTCTGTGCAGCCTTATACTCTGTCTTTACAGAAGCAAATAGTACACAAAAGATCTATTTCAGACACATTTTGAAGATGAATCTTCAACTTTAATACCAGCTCTTTGTTTTCCTTCTTGTATGATGAAGGGATTGGGGGATACAGTTATTTTACTAGCACCTTGTGAAGTGTTTCCGTGTTTTGTGATGCTGTAATTTATTAATGTTTGTAGCTTTTTATATTTGTACATTTCTTATGAGCTTTGTTTATATACCCATTACCTGGATGTTTTGTCCATGAGGAGAGGCAGCTTGGTGGAGGCCTTATCCACTCCCACTTGTCCTGGTAGGAGGGACATAGTCCCAAGGGCCTGAGGCTGGGAGCGGGGAGTCTCATGGGGCCCCAGGCTCATTCAGAACTGGTGTTTTTAAAGTTTCCTTTATCCTGTCCTTGTTGAACATTTATATGATCTAACCCAGACATCAAGCTGTTCTCTCTCTTTCTCTCTCTTTTTAATTTTATTATTATTTGGCAACATGTACATTTCTAACAAAGTTTATTGTGGCTATTAAAGTGTTTTATTTCCCAATTCATATTACTCTTGTATTGAGTCCATGAGGTCTAAGGCAACTTAGATCAAAATTTTAAAAAAGTAAAATATTTCAGGTTTTGTACAGAACAATGTCTGTGTCATTTCTGTCCCAATTGCGGTCGTCTGCCCCACCAGGGAAGGCATCAAGGACACTCAGGCTTCCAGTGTTTTTCATGGAAAGCCTCAGATTGCACCCCAGCATCACAGAGCCCTAGGCTGGCCAACAGGAGAGGGCAGAAGAGACCCTCAAGGACTGTGGGCTGGCGGCCTTTGAGACCCTGGCTTTGCCGGTCCCAGCCATGAGGGTATTCCCATGAGGCCTCTATATATTCCTGAGGGCCTTACAGGCGTGTGGCCTGGCTGAGGGCAGTGAACGCACACATATCACAACGTGGGCTAGACACCAAAAGCACTGAAGCTTATACATACTTCTATCTAAATTTGACATTATTCACAATAAACAAAATAGCCCTCATTTCCAACAGATGCATTCAAATAATGGGAGGAAAGGGAAGTGTGCCAACTGCAGGGCAGGCAGGGTGACCATTTATGGTGTGTGGCAGGCAGGACTGCTAGGACACAGGTGAGAGGCCCAGTTCTTGGTAGGGGGTGTGTACACAGTGAACAATGGCTGAAACAGTTCCAAAAATAACCTCAGCTTGTTCTAGTGGTACAGGCTGGTGGGAGAATCAAGGATTAAGATGAATGTTGGATAGGCCTCTGCTGTGGGAAATGGCCTAGGAGTGGCCTCCA
This sequence comes from Nycticebus coucang, assembly GCF_027406575.1. Taxonomy (NCBI): domain Eukaryota; kingdom Metazoa; phylum Chordata; class Mammalia; order Primates; family Lorisidae; genus Nycticebus; species Nycticebus coucang. The sequence continues at coordinate 107,925,324 of NC_069781.1, forward strand.
TCCTTGCTCTAGGATGGGAGCTGGCTATGGGAAGGGCTCCAATTTCCAGATAAACAGGAGACTGGGCAGTTTGATCTAGGTCACCCGAGGTTGCCCAGCTGTAGGACCAGACCTGCCTGTTCCACCCTCAGCAAGCCTGGAAGCAGACTCCCTGAGGGAGACCCTGAGCAGAAAGCCCTGAGGTGCTGGACTTCTGACCACACAACTGAGGAAGGAGTGGGTGCTGTTTTCAACTGTACGTGTGTGGTAATTCATTTGTCATGCAGCATAAAAAACTAATAGAGGGTGTGACTTTGAACCAGTTCTTTCTCCTTGAACTGTACTCTTCCAGAGTCGCTACTGGACCATACAGAAATGCCCCACCCTCAATGTGTGACAGCTGAGCCCTCAGCTGAGAGGGTCCCCTCCAGAGCATCCAGGCTGCAAGGTGAAGGTCTCAGTGCTGCCACCAGGTGGTGCTCTGAGCTGCCCAGGCTGCTAGGCATCTCTCAGGGGTTGGGCCCTGGGCACTCCCACTCTGAGCCACTCTACCAGACCCCAGAAAAGCTGGGAGGCCTCTGCATACCCTGAGACTGCCCGAACAGCTGACTTGTTCCTGTTTAGATACAGCTGGAGACCACCTGGGGATTCCCCTAGGAATCCCCACAGTCCTCAGAGCCACTGAAAAAAACTGCATCCTGCTCCAAGCCCAGGCTCTAAAGCCGCCACCATACTCAGCCTGGCTGGGCCCCTGAGACCAGCATCTTGATAGTGGAGCTATTTGAATGCTGGTTGGGTCCACCTGCATCCCAGCATCTCAGGAGTGGGAGCTGGGATTCCAGGCCCTAGGAAGAGCTTCCAGAGGCTACCCAGCATCTTGTAGGGCCCAGGCTCCATCCTGTGCTGCTTTGTGCCTGTCTAGAGCCCCAGCCCCCACATTGTGCCAGGCAGACTGTGGTGGAAGTGGTGGTGCAAGGATCCTGGCCGTGGAAGTTGCTGCACAGATCTGGATGCAAGTTTTGGGGTGCAACCTGCAGCTGGGGAGGCAAGAGGCCCACTGTGGCCCTGGCCTATGGCCCTCCTTTAATGCTCTTCCTGGGTGACAGTGCTGGCAGCCCAATGACAGTGAACTTGGGAGGGCAAGGTCTACGGCACAGGTGAATTAAAAGAGACTCAAACTCTGCTTTGACTGCCAGGCCTCCATCCTCAGCAGGGCAGGCAGAGAATGAGGTCCATTCTTACAGACAGCTGGCCAACTAGGCAGTCAGGACTCCCTTTTTCTGGCCCTGGTGTCCCAACACACACCAGTGAGACCCAGGGTAGGTGGCTTTGTGACTGCTTCTGACCATTGTGCTGTGCAGGTGAAGCATCTGGGCTCTGGAGCACCATCATCCTATTGGGGCAGCACTGGGGGGCTCAGGAGTCAGGGCCTGGGAAGAGAGCCAGCTCCAAGCAGCAGGATGGCTGGCTCATGAAGCCAGCCTGAGACTTGCAGCTATCTGTCCCTGCAGCCTGCCCTGCCCGGTCTGCCTGAGCATGGCCAGTGCCCAGCACTGTGCGCATGCATAAACAAAGTGCCCCTAACTCAGCTTTCCAAAGCTCAACTGGATTCCATGGTTGTTTCATGAGTGCCTCCTGTATGCCCAGCACTATGTGGAGAACACTCTCCAGCTTCACTGAGGCTGACAACAGCCAAAGGCAGAGGTGTCACTGCCTCATTTTGCCCAAGAGTCCTCCAAAGCTTGGACAAGCCCCAGCTGCTCACAAGCAGAGCTGGACCCCAGAGTGTTATCACTGCCTTTAGAACCAGAGGGCAGGGGTGGGTGAGACAAGCCCCTGAGGTGAAGGGCATGGTGGTGGGGGGCTCCCTAGCACTGACCACAGGAAATGAAGATGTTTCTAGCAACATGTACAGAGGCCTGAGGCAGGCAGAAACTTGGGTGGGCTGAATCAAGAGGAGGGGCTGGAGACTCAGAGCAGAGCCCTGGGGCCATCCATACAGTGGGGGATGTGGCAGGCCCTGGGGGCCCCTGCACTTTGTGAGCTGATGGAGGGAGTTCTTCCTCTCTGGGATTGAAGCCTGCTGGATGAGCCAGATGAAAATAGCTCCTTCTGTCGCCTGCTGTGGGTCCATCATCTTAATGCCTGGTAGGAAGCTCGGTAATGCTAATGCTGGCAATTCAGTCTATTCCTCAGGAGCTTACCTGTCTAGGTGTCCAGGTCCTTCATTCCCAGCTGAACTCAGAGCCGGTTCCTGAACCCACAGTTGGCAAAAATAGGTTCCACTTTCAAGCCTGTGGGGCAATGCCTTGAATAACCACCAGGGGGCAGGGAAGGGCCAGGAAAAAGGTGGATAGTTGTGGGAGGTTATTTGGCGCCTGGTGGGAGGCCAGGTGCTGGGACACAGGGGCTTATGGCTGGAGTGACAGTTAGAAAGGGCAAAATGAGGGCGGCGCCTCTGGCTCAAAGGAGTAGGGCGCCAGTCCCATATGCCAGAGGTAGCGGGTTCAAACCCAGCCCTGGCCAAAAACTGCAAAAAATAAAAAAAGTAAAATAAAAATAGAAAGGGCAAAATGAAATACAGCTATATGCATACTGTGAGTGCTGGGAAGGAGATAGTAAAAATAAAATTGGCTTAGTCATTAAGTTTGCCGTACCAGACTCATGCCTGTATTATCTGGTTTATGTTTCACAATTGCCCTTTGAAGGGGGTCCTGTGATATCTCCATTTTACTGATGGGGAAACTGAGACAGAGTCACACAGCTGGTAGAGCAGGGAATTAATGCAAGTGGGTTAGATCTGGGGCCTGTGGACTTATGAGAAGGAGCTGCAAGGGAGACCCTTCTGCAGTTGGTGGCCAGGAGGGCACCTCCCAAGGCCTGCAGGATATGGGGCTGGGCTTGGCAGGGCAAGAGGGGAAGGGGATGCAGGTATATAGGCTCTGAGGTGGGGATAACATGCCCTCTCTGAGGATGAGAGGCTGAGACCAGTGGAGGGTATCAAGGTTGGCCAAGGTGGTACTCAGAGCTTACGTAAGGGGCACCTCCACCATCCCCTTTGTCAGCTCTTTTCCCTGTCATGAGGCTCATGCCCTTTCCCTGGACCTCAGAGAGCCCCAGCACCCTCCAGCTCCCTTTCCCCTAACCCCCTGATCCCTGCTTGTCCTCAACCTGCCCTGCGCTCTGTGACTGCTCTAGACTGCATAATCCTGAGCAAAGAGTCCACTGTGCAAATGGAAACAATATCAAGAGGCTGGAAGGGGGTGTAGGAGGGAGAGTTGAGAGCGCCCACTATCCAGAGTTACGGAAAAAAATGATATTGCTGATTCACAAATCCATATTGTGTTCCCAGTCTTTATTTTAAAAAGTCTCCTTAAATAATAATTTTCAGTGATAACAGTGACATAAGCATTTAGATGGAAGGCATCAGACTCCAGTATCTGATGGGTCTTGTACAGTGTGGCAGGGCAGCTGGCTCACCACTTACCATGTTCCCTAAGCCTTGGCCCATGGAGAGGACAGGGCTTGGTCTTAGGCTGAGCATGCTTCAGTCAGTCTGGACTGGGAGGTCTCTCTGAGAAGGTGGTCTTTGGGAATAGTCAGGCAAAGACCCTGGGGCAGTAGTGAGCTTGCTGGAGAACAGCCAGTGAGTTAGGAAGAGGGCTTGCAAGCTTGTCCCTTCAAACCCTTCATAGGCTCTCACTCAGTCTGGCTGTGTTTCACCTTGGGGGATAGGGAGTCTTGGCCTCCTCATCTTCAGAGCGGGGGCACGGGCCCAAGTCCACTCAGAGGTGCTCCAGGGCCAACTCTGCCCTCAGTTCCCAGTCCCCTGTGGGGTGCTGCCTTACTCCTCTATAGGCCTGCTCAGAAGGCCTGGTTCCTTGTGTGACCTTGATCAGGTCATTTTTCCTCTCTGGGTCTCTTTTTCCATCTTCCTTCCTGATGCCAAGAATGCCTCCACCTGGAAGGGAAGAGGAGGCCCTCTTGGGAGCTGAGGCAGATGAGGGGTGTCTCCACCCAGGCCCCTACCTTTGTGCTCTCAGCCTTGGAAAAGACCACATATTTGCAGTCGCCTAAATGGCTGCCTCAGGAGACCAGGCCTAGCCTGAGAGGCTTTGCTGTGGGAGGTGCCTGTGCAGGGACAGGCTTGAACGCAGGCCTGTGTTCAGCTGTATCAATGCATAAACATTTACTTATTTTCAGTTTGGGGCTTCCTTCTAGTAAATCCATTTTTCCCCACAACTTAAGAGTTTTTAGTCCCCAGATTCCTGGGGACAGAGGGATTGACTCTGTTAGGTGGGGTGCTGGGTGGGGTGACATGGGAGGGAGCCGAGGCCAGGCTGTCCAGGCTGACAAATAGCCTCCAGGAAAGCCCAGCCTCATCGGTCAGCTGCCTCCGACCAGGAGGCCTTTCTCAGGCTGTGTCCCACTGGCCGCCTCATCCAAACAACCCCAGGGATGCCACCTCGGCAGAAAAATGATGCTATTCCATTAACATCTGACACGGATTTGCAGGCCCCAAACAGATGAGGGAGCATGTAAACACCCGGCCCTGCCGGCCCTCAAAGCAGGATCGTCATAATTAATTGCTCGCCTGGCGGACGGGCTGGGCCCCAGGCCCCATGGAGCAACCCGTGTTATTTCAAAATCGGAATCCCTCCTCGCCCCTGCAAACTGTTTTTAACAAACAGCGGATGTGCCGGATGCACCAGGGCTTCTGAGAAAAAAACGAGAAGGGAAGGGCACCCTCACCCTTCACCCTCCTCCCCTCCCCGTCTCGTGCTGATGCCAGGAGATGCACGGCTTGCCTGTCCTCCTGGTAGAATGGAGCCCCATCCCTGTTCTGCCAGAGTGGTTGTGAGAATTAGACCTGAGTAAGAGCCCAGCACTTTGCCAGGATTCCACCTGCCACATCTGAGCATCCTACATTTCCTGATGTGCTCTCTGGGACAACTGTCTCTGCCTTGCAGGGGGGAGGTGGGATGCTGAGCTGCCCAGCGAGCCGCAGGGGCACTGCCTTTCATCATTTCTACTCATTTTGGCTGATTTAATAAGTGCATAAGGCCTCCTCAACACTGTGGCATGCCTCTTTTTACTCTAAGGAAGGAGAATTTTTTCCAGGTGTTGTCCAGAATCAAGAATACAGTTTGTGCACCAATAATATATTTTGTCTCCTGGTCACAGGGAAATCTTACAAATGTGCAACAATTCACATATTTGGTAGAGTAAGGTTTGGTTTGGTCTGCTGCATTCCCAAGAATACATTTGTACTTCCTTCTTTGCTTCCTTTTAGAATTTGGGAAAACTGCATGCCTTTGTCTCCAGGGGACCATGTAGAGTCTCAGGGGCTCTGCTACTTGGATTGGTGGCCCCTAGTGAGCTCTGACGTGGTAATGGTCATCTAAACCCTCTGTGCCACCAGGATTACAGAGATAAACCACCTTACTCAGTGCCAGGTTCACAGTGTTCACTGGAGTCATCATTGCTCAAAAAAGCCATGTCTTGCACCTTTAAATAGGAATAAACACAGTACTATTCCCTTACTATTTACATTTAAAACCACTTAGCTGTGTTCCACTGGGCGGTACTTAATTCTTGGTGCACTAGTAGCCCCTGGATAAACTCTCCTCTGGTATTCGTAGCACACGGTTATCACACAGAAATTTGTTTCCCTGTGGGTGGAATATTCACGGTGTGATGTTTGGACTCTGTACCCTACCATTCCCGGGTTTCCAGGAAACTTGCTATATGTAATGTGTGCTTCTGTGAGGAGATGGCACTGGTGGCTTGAGATAGATTCAAATGAGAAATTTCTGGGGAATTTTATCCTTTTGTGTTGATCTGTTTTATCTGTTCTCAGCTCAGAACTATATGATTTTCATGACTCTCACTTTATGATATGTTTCCAGTCTATTAAATTCTTTGTGTCCTCCTTAGATTGATGTGCTGAGAGCCTGGGAAGCAAGTGTGGAGACCACTGATGGGCCTCAGGCTGTACCCACAATCCAAGCTCAGAAAGGAGGAATACCCTCTCCTCTTCAAGCCCTCCCTCCCTGGCTAAATGAAGAGATTCTCTGGGCTAGCTCTCCCTGCAGCCTCCCAGGAGCCCCAACACCATCCCTACCCTACATCATACTGAGTGCCTTCTTCATGAACCCAAAATTCAGCTATTCAGCTGACCATCTCCTCCAGTCACTCTCCAGCTTAATCACCTTCTGTGACTAAATGTGTATGGGATCCTGACATTCTGTACCCTCCATTCTCTCATGCCTCAACTCCCACAGCCACAGCAGGGCATTATTTGGGTGTTCAAATAGTTCTCCCCCATCCCATGTCATCCCTGAGGACAGTCTCCATAATTGACCTTACACTGGCTGGGTGTTGGGACCAGAGAGGGGGTGGTGAGCCTTAGCTGGGGCCCTGTCCTTGGTGGGGAAGAGGGGGCACCCACCAGCTCATGGACAAGAAAAGACATTAGTGGCTGGTGGGTGGTGAGATAGCAAGGTGGACTGAATGGCCAGAGACTGGCCTCTGAAGGAGAGAGAATTAGAAGGCAAAGTGAGGAGGGGCTAGTGGGGACTTGTAGAAGAAGAGTTACCCAGGTGGTCACAGGAAAAGCCATTCATGGCTTGAGGGTACACGGCAAGTGATCAGGAGTCATGGGCAGGCAACAAGGACGTAGATCTGGACACTTCTACCATGGTGAGCTGGGCTTCACTGTTGAGGCAGGCCAGGGGCTCCTGGAAGCCCAGATAGCAGAGGGCAAGGCTTGGAATCTTCTAGCCCAGGCTCAGCAAGTGGCTGTTGACTCTTAATTCTGCACTCTCCTGAGGGATGCTCACACTCTCCTTAATGCCCTGTCTCACCCCAAACTTGGCTGGACTCAATGAGTTGAAAGCAGCTGGCCCTGGGGATAGGGCCTGGAAAGGTTTTCCTTCTGGCCTCAGATCTCAGCTTTGAATCTCAGGCCATAAACCAGGCCAAAGAGAAGCAGGAATGAAACTCTGGGGCTTTTGTCCTGGCCCCCACCCCTGGCAAGTGACCTGACTATTCTCGTAGGTATCTAAAACTAATCATGCCTTGGGCATTGAGATTTGAGTAAGAGTCCTGCAGGGTAGATAACTGAGTTAGAAGCTCCCTCTAGAAGCAGAAGTGGGAACTGAGTTCTCTGCCAAGTGAGCAGCAGGAACTGAGGGAACAGAAAGATGGGAAGTAGTGATAATTCCTGATCTGTGGCCAAGGGCAGGGTTGTGGATTTGAAAGCTACCTGTCCTCCTATGAACACTGGGAAGTTTAGAGGAAATGTCTAGCTAAGAAAAATGAGACCACTTGAGAAAGAGGACCACCCAATAGAACTCTGCAATGATGGAAATGTTCATAAAGTGCAATTGAGCACTTGAAATATGACTAATGTGATTGATTTCTCAATATTTTTAAATTGTAATTAATTTTAAATTTAAATAGCCACATGACAAAAATCAATGAAGTAGAAAACAGAAACACAATACAGAAAATCAATGAAATAAAAAAAAATGGTTCTTTATAAAGATCAATAACATTGATAGACCTTTAGCTACACAACTAAGAAAAAAGTGGAGAAGACATTATTAATACATTATAAAAGAGTGGTCATTACTACAGATCCTACAAGTATTAAAAGAATAATAAGAGGAAATTATTATCAACTTTATGCAAATAAGTTTGACAACTTAGATGCCTCAGATATATTCCTTGAGAGACATAAATAACCAAAACTGATGCAGGAAGAAATATAAAATCTGGTTATCCCTTTGCTATAAATTTTTTTAAAATTCATAATTAAAAAGACTTTCAACAAAAAATGTTTTAGTCCAGGCACGGTGGCTCACACCTATAATCTTAGCACTTTGGGATACCAAGGCAGGTGGATTGCTTGAGCCCGGGAGTTTGAGACCAGCCTGACCCTGTCTCTACAAAAAAATGGAAGATTATCTAGATGTGGTTGTACATACCTGTAGTCCCAGCTACTCAGAAGTTTGAAGTGGGAGGAGCACTTGAGCCACGATGGAGGCTACAGTGAGATAAGATTGTACCACTGCACGTAGCCTGGGTGACAGAGCAAGACCTATCTCTAAAAAAGTAAAATAAAATAAAAAGAAATAATAAATATATATTTTTTAAGAATTCTAGGCCCAGATCACATCACTGGTGAATTCTAGCAAACATTTTATAAAGATATATAAACTCTTTCAGAAAATAGGGTATAAGGCAATACTTCTCACTTCATTTAATAAGGCCAGCATTGCCCTGATATCAAAATATAGATATTACAAAGAAATTATAAAGAAAACAAACTTATCCTTTATACAGGCACAGATTCTTCACAAAATTTTAAGAAACAAAACCTAGCAATATATAAAAAGGATAATATATCATGTGTAAGTGACATTTATCTCAGGAAGGAAAGGTTAGTTTAACATTCTTGAATCATTAAACATTAACTATATTGAGAGACTAAAAAAGAAAGTCATGTGATCAAAAATCACTTGATAAAATTGAGCATCCATTCAAAACAAAAAGTTTCACAAATGTGGAAATAGAAGGTAATGCCCCGTTAAAAGACATTTCTGAATACTCCACAGTGAGAAGACTGAACTGTTTTCCCCTAAGATAGAATTGATGTAAGGATATCCACTCTTAGCTCTTCCTTCAACAACATACTTAGCCTGTGCAATAAGGCAAGAAAAATAAAAAATAAAAAGATTACATGATATTCACAGATGGCATTACTGTGTAAATAGAAATTCTCAAGGAATCTACTGAAGAGCTACTGGAAATGTTTTGAGCAAAGACCTGGAGCATAAATCACTTTTGTACATAATGTCTCAAGGAGGTGATAAAGAGGAAAAATAATAAGACTGGCAAAGAGATGGATTTTCCCCAAACTAAGCTATACATTTATTGCAATTCTAAATTTAGTAATATTTTTTATAGAAATGGAAATGGAAATACAAAGGACCTAGTACATTCAAAATAAAAAAAATTTTAATAAGAACAAAATTGGAGCATTATACTGGTGAATTTTAAGTATCGATGTAATATTATGAAGACATTATTAGCTAAGTAAACAAAACAATGTATAATAATAAAGAAAAATGGAAGTGAATGGAATATTTAGAAATTAATCTATACATATATGGTCAATTGATTTTCTTTTCTTTCTTTTCTTTTTTTTTTGAGACAGAGTCTCACTATGTTGCTCTTGGTAGAGTGCTGTGGCGTCACAGCTTACAGCAACCTCCAACTCTTAGGCTTAAGCAATTCTCTTGTCTCAGTCTCCCAAGTAGCTGGGACTACAGGCACCCGCCACAATGCCCAGCTATTTTTTTGTTGCAGTTGTCATTGTTGTTTAGCAGACCGGGGCCAGGTTCAAACCCACCAGCCTTGGTATATATGGCTGGCGCTGTAACCACTGTGCTATGGGTGCCGGCCAATTGATTTTCGACAAAGGCATTTCAATATGTAAAAGGAAAGTCTTTTCAACAAATAATACTGGAAAAATTAAATATCTACCTAGGGGAAAAAGTGAATTTTCCAATAAAATTGGAATTTCAATAAATGTATAGCTTATTTTGGAAAAAATCAAGATTTTAACTCATCCCATACACAAAAATTAATGAGAATCAGAGACCTAAACTTAAATGCTTAAATAATACATTTTCTAGAGGAAAATAGGAGAAAATCATTTTAAACTTGTAAAGACAAAGATTTTTAGAACACAAAAAGAACAAAATGTAAAATAAAAAATTGACAAACTGGATTTGACCAATATAAAAACATTTTATTCTTGTAAGTTTCTAATAAGAAAATTAAGAGACAAGGCACAAGAAAGGTATAAACCTGAAGACTAAGAATCTCATTGTATCCCAAATAACATAAACTCAAACAAAATCCATTATCAGCTGAGATACATCAGAGTTAAACTTGTGAAAATGACAAAGAAAATATCTTTTTAAAAAATCAGAAAGAAATGGAACAGAAAGCAGCACCAATTCAAATGATAGCAGATTCCTCATCTGAAACCAGGGGGTTTAGAAGGAACTTGTGCAAAAATTTTCACGTGCTGAAAGAAAAGAATTGTCAACATTTCAAATCCTATATTTGATGAAACTATCCTCCCTTAATGAAAAGGAAATAAAAGGCACTCTCAAAGGACTGAACACTAAGAGAATTTGTTGCTAGCATGCCTACTCTTTAAAAAATACCTAAGTAAAGAAATAATACATAAGACTGGGACCTTGAAAAAGGGAAGAAAAACAAAGGGATAGATAAAAATAAAAGATGTACTAGCAAAAATAAAAGTAAAGGAAATAGGTAAAAATAGATGTAAAATAGAATTAAATTCTTCACCACAGGAGTTCCTATAATCATATTTTGTGGTTAAAAAAACTGTTAGTACCCTCAGATGTGGTACCCGTATTTGCAGAGGGAATAATTAGAAACACTATATTTTGAAAACTGGGATCATAAAGTCTAAGGAGAGGTAAGATTTCTAGACAGCGCTCATAATGGTAAAACATCTACATTACTAAGCTAAGGTATATAATGTATGTATACAGTAATGCCTAGAACAACCACTAAGCAAATTATACAGAGCTATTTTCTCAAAATCATTATAAATAAATCAAAATGGAACTCTCAAAAATTTTTAAGTAACCTACAGGAAAGCAAGAAGAAAGAAAATGAGGAGTAAAAAGCAAAAGGAGCAAATTCAAAATAATAAAATAACAGACTTAAGCCCTACTGTATCAATAATTACTTTAATCGTAAGTTGTCTAAATACATTACTTAAAAGACAGGGATTAGCAGTGTGGATAAAACATATCCCAATTATAGGTTGCCATCAAAAAATTCACTTCATGGAGCCAGGCATGGTGGCATGAACCTGAAGAGGGAGGATCCCTTGGGCCCAGGAGAGTGAGGATATAGTGTGCTATGATCACATCTGGGAATAGCCATTGCATTCCAGTCTGGGCAACACAGGGAGACCCCATTTCTTAAAAAAACAAAGAGAAAAAAGAAAGAAAACAAATCACTTCAAACAACATGATGTAGGTGCAAGTAAAAGAATGGAAAAAGATTATTGCATTGTAAATATTCATTTTTTTAAAAAAAGGTAAGTAGCTACATAAATATATAAAGTAAAAGTGGAAACAAAGAAAATTACTGGGGACAAAGAAAGATATAATGATAGAAGCATTAATCCATTAGGAAGATAAAGGAATCATAAATGTTTATTCACTGAACAACAGAGCTTAGATGCACATGAAGCAAAAACTGATAAAGCTGAAAGGATAAAAGACAAATCCACAATTTGAGGGGGAGAGGGAGACTTCAACACTAAGTGATAGATAGTGATCTTATTAAGTGATAGAACATAGAATACTCTACCAAACAACAGAAGAATACACATTGTTTTCAAATGGCTGTGGGATTATTTACCAAGATAGACTATATTCTGCGTGATAAAACAAACCTGTTCAGGCAGCCTTAAATAGATGAAGACAATGTTCATAACTCAAGAAATCAGAAAAAGAATAGCAAGGTTTCTCCAAAGCAATCTGAAAGAAGGAAATAATAAAGATTGCAGAAGAAACTGATGCAATTGGAAGGAGAAAATGCATAAACTCAATTTAAAAAATGATTAGGGTTGGTAATCTTTTAGTGAAACTAAGATAAACAGAAAGAAGGCCCAAATCATCAATAATAAGAATGACATAAGGAAAATCACAAGAAGGGCGCGGCGCCTGTGGCTCAAGGAGTAGGGCGCCAGTCCCATATGCCGAAGGTGGTGGGTTCAAACCTAGCCCTGGCCAAAAACCACAAAAAAAAAAAAAAAAAGGAAAATCACAAGAGACTTTTCAGCCATTTGAAACATAATAAGGGAACATAGTAAACAATTATATGCTCATAAGTTTGACAATTTTGAAGAAATTCACCAGTTCCTCAAATACTATAATTGATCAAAATTAACCAAAATAAATTAGGCAAATTGAATGGTAATTTAAAATTTCCTTAAAAAAAAAAAAAAAAACAAAAACAAAAAAGATCTTCAGGCCAAAATAGTTTCACTGGAAAATTCTAGGAAACCTTTAATGAAGAATCAGCACAATTTCTACACTGTTTCTTTCAGAAAACAGAAGAGGAGAGAATATTTCTTTTTTATATTCTTTTTTTTTAATTATTAAATCATAGCTGTGTACATTAATGCAACAATGGGGTCCAATGTGCTGGTTTTATATACAATTTGAAATATTTTCATAGAACTGGTTAGCATAGCCTTCATGGCATTTTCTTAGTTACTGTGTTCAGACATTTATATTCTGCATTTAGTAAGTTTCCAGTGCATTTTAGCGAGAATATTTCTTAACTTATTTTATGGGGCCAACATTACCCCCATGTCAATACCAGACAAAGAGAGTACAAAAATAGGCAACTACAGACCAATATATCTTATGAACTTGAATTTAACACAAGTGAATCAAATCTAGCGATGTAAAACAAGTTACACTATCACCAAATGAAATTTATTGCAGGAATGTAAAGTTGGTGCAGTATTTCACAATCCATCAATAGCAACCCACCATATCAACAGGATAAAGAAGAAAATCATATGGTTATATCAATTGAAGAAAAAGCTTTTGAGAAAATCTAACAGCAATTTATGGGGGGGGGGAAACTAGAGTAAACTAGGAATGCAGGGAGGATTCCCTCAATTTGCTAAAAAACATCCACAAAAAACCTATGTTAACACCATATGTAATGATAAAAAACTAAATGTTTTCCATTAGAGTTTAGGAATGAGGAAGAGATGTTTGCATCACCACTGTTATTTTATATAGTAATGAATGTTCTAGTCACTGGTAAGGAAAAAAAAATGTGTACCAATTGCAGAGGAAGACATAAAACTTTCCCTATTTGTAGATGACATGATTGTCTATGTAGAAAATTGAGAGGAATCTGCAAACAAAACAAAACAAAAACTCTTAGAAGCAAGGTTAAAAGGTAAAAGATCAACATACAAAAGTCAGTTGTATTTCTGCATACTAACAAATAAACATTTGAAAATTGAAACTAAAAGTATGATGCCGTTTATACCCACTCCCAAGACAAGTAAGTACATAGGTATAAGTGTCTGAAAACATGTACAGGATTTTAAATACTGACAGTTACAAAATGTCTATGAAAGAAATCAAAGATGACCTAAATAAATGGAGGGTCATAATGTCATGTTCATGAATTGTAGTACTCAACATGGTAAAGCATTCAGTTCTTTACAAATTGTCCTGTAGGTTTAACGCAATTTCTATCAAAATTCCCAAGAAGGTTTTTGGTAGACATAGAGAAGATCATCATAAAATGTATATGGAGAAGCACCAGCCACTATGGTTATGAGTTGAACTGGGTTCTCCCAAATTCATATGTTGACAGTTTAATCCCCAGTACTTCAGAATGAGACCTTTTTTGGAGATAAGGTCTTTTGAGGTGACCACGTTAAATTAAGGTCATTAGGATGGGCCCTAATCTGACTTGTCTGGTGTCCTTATAAAAAGGGGAAACTTCAAGACAGGCATTCACACAGGGAGGACACCATGGGAAGATGATGATCACCATCTACAAGCCAAAGAGAGAGCCCTGGAATGGATTCTCCCTCACAACCCTCAAAAGGAGCCCACCCTGCTAACACTTTGATCTCAGACTTGACCTCTAGAACTGTGAGAAAATTCATTTCAGTTGTTTAAGCTACCAAATTTGTGGTACTTTCTTATGGAAGTCCTGAAAATCTAATACAATTAGTTAATTCAATTTTGACAAAAAGGAGTTAAGTAGGAGGAGTCATTATAGACAATATTCAGGCTCACTCCACAGTGACAATAATGAAGAGGGTGTGGTCCTGGTGGAGGGAGGATCAATGAACAGAACTGAGAACCCAGAAAGAGACACACACGAGTATGCTCAATCAATTTACGATGAAGAAGCAAAAGCAATTCAATGGAGGAAGAAAAGATTTTTCAACAAATGATGTTGAAACACTTACAATTACACATTCATATACAAAACAATGAACCTTAACCTAAACTTACACCTTTTACAAAAATTTACTCAAAATTGATCATATATCTAAATATAAAATATAAAAATAAATGACTTTTAGACAGAAATACAGAAGAAAATCTTCAGGATCTTTTCTAGACTAATCAAAGAATTCTTAGACGTGATACCAAAAGAACCCTTCATAAAAGAAAAATTGATTAAAAAATTGCTTTTTCTCCTCTATGAAAGACCCTGCTAAGAGGATGAAAAGATAAGCTAAAGCCTGGGGAAAAGTGCAAGCCACATATCTGACAAAGGACTAGTATAAAAACAAACAATATCATCAGAAAATTTGCAAAATTCATGAGCAGATATTTTGCCAAAACTGATAATGTAGATGGCAAATAAGTATGTAAAAAGATGCTCAGCATCACTGGCAATTATGGAAATGTAAATTAAATCCACAATATGCTATTATTGTACATCTATCAGAATAGCTAAAATAAAAAACAGTAACAACACCAAATGCCATGAGGATACAGATAAAACCATTCACTCATTCATTCTTGGTTGGAATTTACAATGTTACAGCAGTTCTGGAAAATACTTTAGCAGTTCCTTTTAAACCTATAAATAGAATTACTAGAAGACCTAAGTTTGCACTCTTGGGCATTTATCTCAGAGAAATGAAAAATGTTACTACTGTCATAATTTATTATGAATTTTCATATCAACTTTCTTTGTAATAGCCAAAACCTGGAAATAACCCAGGCGGACTTCAGCAAGTTAATGTTGTTATGTACTGTGGTACAGTCACACCATGCATGCTACTTGGCAATAAAAAGAAACAAATGTTGATGCCCCAGAAATGTGGATGAATCCAGGAAACTATATAGGCCGAGAAAAGCCAGGTTCAAAAGGAAGTATATTACATGATTTCTTTCATATACCACGCATTAAATAACACAATTATAGATATTGAGAATAAATCAGAGGTTGCCCAGGAATAGGAACAGTTGTAGGGGAAATAAAGGAATAGCATAAGGGAATCTTTGGAGATGACACAGTTAAGTATCTTGATTCTAGTGATGGTTACATTAAGCTACATGTGAGCATACAAATGAGTGCAGACATGACTGGAGAAATCTGAACAGGTTCTATGGATCATTCCAATGTCAATTTCCCCTTCTTGATACCGTACTATTGTTATGCAATACGTTTTCATTGGCTGAGTAAAGCTGGGTGAAGGGTGTATAGGACCTCCCTATACTTTTTTTTCTCAAATTGTTTTGCATATATAATTAGTTAAAAAAATATATAAGTTAAAAAAAGAAAGGCAAGCCATAATTTGGAGGGAAAAAAATCTAAATAGGATGTGTTACCCAAAATATAAAGAATTCTTATAACTTAATACTAAGAAGACAACACAATAAAAGTGGGCAAAAGATTTGAAAGACCCTTAAAGTCAGGCATGGTGACGCACACCATAGCCTCAGCTGCTCAGGAGAGTCCCTTGAGTCCAGGAGTTCTAGGTTGCAGTGAGCTACGATGGTGGCACTGCAGTCCAACCTGGAGAATACAGCCAGACCTGACTCTAAACGAACAAACAACCCACCCCAAAACCTTAAACAGATCCTTTAAAATGAAGATATTCATTTCGAATGGCCAATAAGTACATGGTGAGGTGCATAGCAATTTTTCTCAGAGAACTACAAATTAAAACTATTACATAATAAGTAGGTACCACTCACTACCTGTCCACTAGAATGGCTAAAATTAAAACAACTGACCACGTGTTGAAGAAAATGTGGAGCAACAGGAACTCTTATACATCGCAGGTGGCAGTATAAAATGGATCCCCCTGTGTGAAACAATTTGGTATTTTCTTAAAGTTAAACATACATTTACCATAAACCTCCAAAAGTTCTTAGTTCTTAGGTATTTTCCCAAGGGAAATGAAAGCCTATGACCACATGAAACATTTCTTTGTAAGTTATTTAACCAGAAACAAGTTATTTTATGTACAAACAGTTGAATGGCTGAACATCAGTAGAATGGAAAGTTGCCCAGCAGTGAAAAGGAATGAATTATTGATACATGCAGCCATAGGGATGAATCTCATAATTTAATCATTAGGCTGATTAAAGAAGAAGCCTAACACAAAGCAGTTAAGTGTGGAATGATTCCATTCATATAAAATTATTTATTTTTAATTTCAGATTAATATGTGAGTACACACAATTAGGTTACATTCTTTGCATCTGTAAGGTAAAATCTGAGTTGTAGTTGTTTACTTCACCCAGGAAGTGTGCCATATTCCTGGGTATTGTTCCCTTTGTGTGGGAACTTGCCAAACTCTCTCTCTCCCCTTCTTGAATTTGAGTTTTTAACACCCCCCTCAACTTCCCCCACAGCCTTGATTGGGTGCTTGTCATGGCCAGAGCCACACTATTCTCTTCCAAAACAAAATCTTACATATGGGAAAGCATTTGTCCTCTGGTCTCCTTTGGGCAATATGCATGAAGCCAGTGAAGGCCGCACCCTACTTTCATTATCTACTTAGAAGGCCCTTCCCTTCACTCTTGGTATGAGTTCCTTTTTCTTCCAATCTGTTTCAATTTCAGGCTCCAGAAAGCCTTCCTGGGTTCCCAGGCTGAGTCCTATGGCCTCCCACAGGTACTTCCTGTCTCCATGGTACCACAGTGCTGACCCAATGTTTAGTTTTTCCAGAAAACCTGGCTCCTTGCTCCCCTGGGGCAGGAACCTCTATCCCTGGCTGGCTCAGAGGCCCTGAAGCCTAGCCCACAGGGCCTCTGGTCAGGCCATGGCTTCTGCTCCATGCAGGGAAAGGAAACCTGCATCCAATCTCCTGAGCAGGCGGTCATACCTATGTTTGGAAATCCAAGCCTGACAGGTGGGGTGGGCCTTGCTCTCGGGGGTTCAGAGCTGATTCGTTAAAAGGTTTTATGAAAGCATGCTAAATAGACCGTGCAATTGTGAGAGTGAATTCTTCTCTGGTGGAAATTACTCAGTCATTTGGTTTTTATTTTTGCAAATTCTGCTTGGCCCTTTTGAACACTCACTTGATATGCCTTTACTGCCAAAGCAACAGGAAGATATGCTTTGAATTCCCCGTAAAACCCCCATGTAAACACCAGGCTTACGTAAATTGCAACAGAACAGTGTGTGGCTCGGGAGCCTACACAGTGCACTCCCTCCTGACTACTGCGGGTAAACACACCTTGGCCTTGGGAGCCCCCACCCCCAAGACTTGAAGGTCTAAAATGTGCTGGTGGGATACCCATCCCCAAGGCAGAGTCTTGGGGCTTTGGAAGGGGCTTTCTTCCTAGGGTAAAGAAGTGTACAATTTCCTTGGGCCTCAGGCCTTTGGTGTCCTGTCTCCCCTAAATAAGGAAAGTCCTTATTCATCCTTCAGCTCTGGTGTCCACGGACAGAGATGGAGAAGCTCCTACCAGCTCCCATCCCATGGTCTCAGGGCTGTTGTCATCTTGCCTGGCCTGCTCTTTCCCCTGCCTTCTCCTTTGGCCTCAGTTTCAAAGACACTCTGCTCCCAGGATGTCCACCTTGCTAAGCTTAGCCTGTCCCCTCTTCAGGGGAAGCCTTTACCTGGGAATCAACATAAGTGTTCCAATTTGGTGCTTAGGCTCCTGCCACTACTCAGATCTCCCACACGGACAATTTTCTCTTGCTTTGTGACTTTCCTGAATCTTCACAGGGTGTTGTGTATGTGCATGTGCACTTTCAGCCCTTGGCTCTGGCCCAACTGGATTGACCCTCAAAGGGTCAGGGTTGGAGCCTGGTACAGGATTTGTTCCTGGCAAGCATTGGTCTGAGCAGCAGGACTCAAGCAACAGGATGTGGAAATGGACATTTGCTACTCTGGCTGCTGAAAGAGGAGGCCGGGCTGTGGAACCCAGAGGAGCCCCTTGCCCAAGCTAGGCAGGCCTCGGGTCTCTGAGGCTCCCCCAGGGCCAAGTGGGGGTGGCTGTGGTGGTATGGACAATAATGTCTCCAGCTGGGACAGCACCCAAAGGCCTAGCAGTGACAGTGGTTGAGGTGGTGGGGCTGCCTGTAGCTGCTAATGGAATGGCTGCTAAGCTGGCCCCACCTCCTTGTGACACACAGATCCATGGAAACCAGAGCTGGAGGGCTTGTAGGCCACTGGTCCAGGTTCTGGCCAAGCCTGGAAGCTTCTGCCCTTCTGCCCAGTGCTGACTTCCCTGCTATGTCTCAGCCAGGGACCCTCACTCCTCCCAGGTATCTGCTCTACCCCAGCTGAGCCCTTGCCAGGGGGATGCACAAAACACCCAGGGGTATGAACTGGATAGACAGATAGGGGATAGGGTGGCCACAGAGGTGGTTCCTTAAGGGGCAGAAAACCAGCCACCAGCACTGGGGTGTCAGGCCTCTTGGCTGGAGCTTGCAGCCCCCTTGGTTCCATCAAGGGGTAGGGGAAATGGAGCAGACCGCTTAGAGGAGGAGGCCTGGTAGGGAGGTCTGGGCCCCCCTCCGTGTGGCTGAGGAGGCCTAGCTCAGTGTCAGCTCAGGTGCGGGGGGTTAACACTGACAGCCACTCCACCTCTTTGTGCCTCAGTGTCCTCATCTGTGAAAAGATGGGGGCTTTTCTCGAACTTGGAGGACGATGGTGGGTGATAGGCATGGTGATGTGTGAAACACTTAGCTCTGGCTTGGTACAGGATGGATGTGAGTTGCTGACAGACCCACCGGTGCCAGAAATGCCCTCTGAACTCACAGCTTCCACCCAGCCTTGCCCTGCTTGTAGGTTATGCTGAGTGTGGGGCCTTCTATCTCCCAGAAAGGCCCTGGATGAGGCAGCCAGAGGGAGGTTACTGTGGAGCACATTTGGGCCAAGAAGCAGCAGTCCGAAAAGGTGCCCAGTTCTCAAGTCATGGACTCAGATTGGCTGGGGCACTGGCAAGCCAATGCCCTAATTACTCCTTTGCCCCTAAAACTCTAGTGTTCTGGAATTTTCTGCCAGCCTAGACAGGTCAGGCATTGGAGAGAGAAGGCTTGACCCCACCATGGGGAAACCCCTATGATCTCATTCTTTTTATAAATGCTGCTGAGGGCTAAACAAAAACTAATTGGACAACTGGCTGTGGGACAAGCTGATGGCCCAGCTGTGGATAAAGCATGGGTGTGATGATCCCTAAGCTCTTGTTGGCCAAGTGAGCTTAGCATTTATGTTGTCTGTGTGTCCAGAGGCAGCAGGCTAGAATGCTGGCCCTTAGGGCAAATGAGAACACGAAGTTCTGGCAAGGTGGGTCTCCTGGAAGGTGACCCTGAGACAAGAGTTCAAGTGCAATAGTTTGACAAGGAGGAGAGCCCAGGATATACCAGGTGTAGATGAGGAAGGGAACCAGTGTGGAACTTAAACCTCAGTCTCTCCACTGGAGGGCTGAAAGAGCTGGAGCACTGTCTATCAGTCTGGTCAGCAGCTGGCCAGGGGCTGTTCCAAGGGGCATGAGTGTTCTGCACCTTCCAACTTCCCATCATTGCCAGAGGGCTCTGGTGACTAGAAAAAGTCCGCCAGCCAGGAATCTCAGGTGCTAGGTTGGACATGACCCAGAGCTGGATGAAGCTGTAACTGCTGAGGGGCATGTGGGCAACTACAGAGTCCATGTGAGGACACAGAGCATTTTGTGGACACTAGGAATATTTTTCCTTATCACATATCTATGTCCAGCCCTTGGCTTGGCCCAGATAGAGTGTCCAAATACTCCAGGTGGAGCTTGACTTGGAAGATGTAAACAGCTAAGGACTCCTGGAATCATCGGGGAGCTTCTTTGCTCATACATCTGGCTAGGGGCTGGGACAACTGTATGTGGCTTGGGCTTCCTCACAGCATGGTGGCCTCCAGATAGTAGGGCTTCTTTGAGGAAGTATATGGCTCTGTATGAAGCAGTTTTGGTGAACCTAGTGGAAGCTAGGTGGCCTTCTGTGGCCTAGAGTTGGGGGGGTGTCATGGAGCCACTTCCCTTTACTCTGCTGGTTAAAGTGATCACATGCCTCAGCACATTCCAGGCACATTCCCACTTCTTGATGAGAGGGATGTCAGAATTTATAGCCAAGTTTCAGATCAGCACAAATAGCAGTAACATTAATGACTGTTCATGGAGCTGCTGGGCACTAGGCTAAAGGTTTGCCTGTGTCCTCCTGCCACGCAAGACACCCTCTGAGTTAGATGTTGCTACCCCCAGAGCATCCCATGAAGAGACAGGAAGGTAGTATGGGCAGGACCGGGCTCTGGGGTTTTCTCCCAGGCTCCAAAGTCCTCTTCTCTTTTATAAATTACCATATACCATTGTTGTATGAGAAACTCCTTCATTCTTTTGACAAATATTTACTGAATACTGGTCATGGCAGCCAAGCTGGATGAGGCCCGTGTTTCCTGGAGCTTAGAGGCAGGAGTCTGGAGAGGCAAGAAATGCGCAAGGACAGGCCAGTCCCAAAAGGGATGAGGTGAAGAGGGAGTCCCTGAATAAGGACTTGCTCTTTGAGACTGTGGAGGAGAGAAGGCCTGAGACATTTGCAGACCCAGGGTGAAGGACCCTCCAGGTATTGGGAACAGTATGTGCAAAGGCCCTAAGGTGTGAATGAGCTGGGTGGGTCCAAGGGCTGAAAGCAGTGACTCAGGAGGTTGAGGAAGGGATGTAATACAGGAGTCGCCCACAGCTATCCTGAGGGCTCTGCAAGTAGAGGGAAGGAAATGGGAGGATGAGTAAATGGGGGCTCACCAAGGCCACCCTGAACCCAATGCTGCCCCCCTCACCCTACCTCAAGCCACATACTGGGGTCTGTAAGGAGGGCCTGATCTCTAGGAAGACCCAGCCTATCAGTGCCAAGGCCAGCCTCATGGGCTCCC
Source organism: Nycticebus coucang (assembly GCF_027406575.1). NCBI lineage: Eukaryota > Metazoa > Chordata > Mammalia > Primates > Lorisidae > Nycticebus > Nycticebus coucang. Next base: position 107,946,283 of record NC_069781.1, read on the forward strand.
CCACTTTGGTCACCTCTCGGAGCAGCAGGCGGCACATCAAACAGCACCCCAGGGCTGGCCTTGCCCATCAGGGAAACATAAAGCTGCTTTGGAATGAGGTGATTTCGAGCAGCCGATGCAAGGAAATGGGTATTTATGTAACAGTGGGCATGGTTTTTATTTTCCCTAATTTTCAGATTACTTTCGATTAGGCCTCTTCGGAGTAAAAAAGGCTTGAAGTGAAATTGATCCTGCCTAAATCATTATGGCCTGCCCAGCCCCAGGCCGCCTCTGCAGACAATTACCCCAGACCCCAGGGTTAGGGGGCAAACTCCAGGCAGGGTACACTTCCTTGGAGCTCAACCAGTCCTGAGTGGCCCAGATCTCCTCAGGAGGGGCCTTTATGTTGGTGTGGCACACAGCAGCCATTGATTTGGTCCCTCTGGCCAGAGGGGTGGGGGAAGGAGACTGAGAGAACAATTCCCACCAACATCTGGACTCTATCTCTTCTTCCCACCCCCAAGTCAGGACAGGGAGGGTGAGGGGAGAGGGAAAAGGGAAAAATGCCCAGGCCAAATTCAAATGCTTTCATAAATTTTGCACTAGAAATGTTTTGACATGAATATTTTTGTCAGTCTCCAGCGTTTGCCAAAAGAAACTCAGTTCCACAGGACAGCTCAAATATACTCTCTAGCTGGCTCTGGAGCGGCTGTGAGGCAGGCAGGCTGGGCCCTGAGCACCTGTGAGGCAGTGTGGGGTGGGTGGGGGCACTGGGGGCCCCAGTGACATCCTGGGAAGGCCCGGGGACGGCACCCTGTGGCCCGGGGGTTCCCTTCTAAGGTCCTGCCCAGCCTAGGGAGGTTGGGAGCCCCACCTAGAGGGATGGAGGGAAGCTTTTGGGCACCTTGGAGGGAACCCCACTCATGTTAACCATGGTTTTGCCATGGGAAGTTGGCAAAACAGTCATTTTGTTTTTCTTCTGTTTTTCTTGACTATACTATACTATTAAGTATTTTTCCCACTCTTCCACAATCAATATGAATTACTAAAAAGGTTATTTTAAAAATGCATCTTTCTTCCTCAAAGAGTGAGACATCGAGAGCTTCCCTGCAACTGGGCACAGTGAGTCTGGGGAGATAAGACTCCAGGCATCTCTGGCTGGTGGGATATGCCTATAATCATCCCTTTGAGGATACAGGGAGCCAGCAAGGGATTTCTGGACCCCAACAGGAGGACAAAAACAGTGGAAAACTGGCAAGTGGTTGCATGTGTTTGGTTGACCTAATCCCACCAGCAGCCATGAGTACAAGCATCAGTGAGACTGCAAACTGGAAAGGCCTTACCTGTGAAATGCTTCAGTGTTTTTGGACTTGGCACTCAGTTGAACTGCCTTGAGCTTGAGCAGGAGTGCAGAGAACTTTGGGTATTGTCTAGGGCCCCAGACTGAGCCACTGAGCCGGATAGAGCTAATAGTGTTCAGCTGTGGGCTACAGGGAGCCATTGTGAGAGAACTACCCCCTCAAGCTCCGCCCTCAGGGTCGCAGAGCAAGGATCCGGTGGGAGCTAGTAACCTAGTGACTGAGCAGCCTAAAGGCGGAGACTGAGCTGCCTTACAGCTCTAACCCTCAGGGGCAGAGTGAGACCGGTTTTGGCACACTGGAGTCTCAGGCTGTTGCCGTGGGTAGAGTGCCCTGGCATCACAGCTCATAGAAACCTCAAACTCCTGGGCTTGGTGCGACCTGGACCTCCATAACAGCTGCTCCGTGACCCCCGACCCACAACCCGTGCCTACCGGGCCTCTGCATGCCCTGACCAGGAAGTGCAGGAGCCATGCAACCCTGCATCCTTCCTCCTGTACCCTCCCTGCCTCCACACTGGCCTGCTCATCTGGCCAGGGACTCTGGTAGCCATGTGCCCTCTGGAGCCATCCCTGCCTCTGTGCAGAGCCCTTCTCCTCGCCAGAGACTGCTGGAGCCTTGGGCTCTCTATGCCAAAGTCACTGGGCACCAGGCACTCCCAGAACTGTGTGCACCACCTCCCGCCCTGCTGCGTCACACTATGGATCTGCTTCCAGGTGTGTCACACTGTTAAAGGCAATACTCAATATGAGATTTCAATTATTAATATTTATGCACCCAACCGATACGCACCTCAATTTATAAGAGAAACTCTAACAGATATGAGCAACTTGATTTCCTCCAATTCCATAGTAGTTGGAGATTTTAACACCCCTTTAGCAGTGCTGGATAGATCCTCCAAAAAGAAGCTAAGCAAAGAAATTTTAGATTTGAACTTAACCATTCAACATCTGGACTTAACAGACATCTACAGAACATTTCAGCCCAACAAAACTGAATACACATTCTTCTCATCAGCCCACAGAACATACTCCAAAATAGACCACATCCTAGGCCACAAATCTAACCTCAGCAAATTTTAAAAAATAGAAATTATTCCTTGCATCTTCTCAGACCATCATGGAATAAAAGTTGAACTCAATAACAACAGGAACCTGCATACCCATACAAAAACATGGAAGCTAAACAACCTTATGCTGAAGGATAGATGGGTTATAGACGAGATAAGAAGGAAATCACCAAATTTTTGGAACAAAACAACAATCAAGACACGAATTACAAGAACATCTGGGATACTGCAAAGGCAGTTCTAAGAGGGAAATTTATAGCACTGCAAGCCTTCCTCAAGAAAATGAAAAGAGAAGAAGTTAATAACTTAATGGGACATCTCAAGCAACTGGAGAAGGAAGAACATTCCTTCAGCATAAGAAAAGAAATAACCAAAATCAGAGCAGAATTAAATGAAATTGAGAACAAAAGAATTGTACAACAGATCAATAAATCCAAAAGTTGATTTTTTGAAAAGATCAATAAAATACATAAACCTTTGGCCAACTTAACCAGTAAATAAAGAGTAAAATCTCTAATTTAATCAATTAGAAATGGTAACAATGAAATAACAACAGACCCCTCAGAAATTCAAAAAATCCTTCACGAATACTACAAGAAACTCTACTCTCAGAAATATGAAAATCTGAAAGAAATCGACCAATGCCTGGAAGTACTCCACCTGCCAAGACTTAGCCAGAATGAAGTGGAAATGTTGAACAGGCCTATATCAAGTTTTGAAATAGCATCAGCTATACAAAATCTCCCTAAAAAGAAAACCCCAGGACCAGATGGCTTTACGTCAGAATTCTACCAAACCTTTAAAGAACTAGTACCTATATTACTAAACCTCTTCTAAAATATAGAAAAAGAAGGAATATTACCCAACACATTCTACAAAGCAAACATCACCTTGATTCCTAAACCAGGTGGGGCCACACTTACGGTGCATCTTAGAATGGGTACAGGCGAAACTTACTAAAGGCAGAATACAAATGTCTACATACAATAACTAAGAAAATGCCACACACGCTACGTTGAACAGTTTGATGAGAATATTTCAGATTGTATATGAAACCAGCACATTGTACCCCTTGATTGCACTAATATACACAGCTATGATTTAACAATAAAAAAAAAGCGAGACATTGAATCGGTATATGATCCTGCAATTCCACTTTTGCGTATATACCCCAAGAAATGAAAGTAGGGAGTCTAATAGTTGTTTGTCACTATCCTACTGATGAGGTGGGTAGAGGTGACATGTCCCTTGTGGGACACAGAGTTTGACTGCAAGGGGGAGGCTCTCTAGTGTTCTCCTTCCTTGGTAATGGGACACATTTGACATTGGGGCTGCTCTTCCAGCCAGTACTGAATTAGTCCAGCACCCATGAATCACTTTCCTGCATAAGTCATATAGGACATAAATGGCAGTGAATGCCTACAATGATCAAAGGCCCCTGCAGACTACACAGGACACATGAAAAAAATAATCTCTATTATTTTAAGCCACTGAGATTTGGGAGTTGTTTGTTACTGCAGCAGGACCAAGACAATCCTGACAGGTACAGACATTTCATATGAGTATTATTATCTGGATATCTGGATTTTCTAGAAAAATATAAATCAGGCCACATAGGGCTTATGCTTTTGCATGGTAACAAGTGGCTGAAGTCAGTGGCAGCTTTATTTGGGAGCCAGATATCTACACTTTGCTCAGTTTCCATTTGGCTCATTGGCTTACACATGCTTACTCTGGCCCTTGTTAGTATCAATATTTGCCACCCAAGCCCGGCTTTCCCTCAATAGCCTCCCAGGGCTCTGGTCACTGTCTAAGTTTCCACACAGCTGAGGATGCTTGCTCCCAGGAGAGACTCTAAGACTCAGTCATCCTGATGTGTAAGGGATTCTTTACTGAAAACTATTACCCTCCTAGGGACATTTGTGTCCAATGCTTAGCACTGAACTTGGGGTGGTAAGTGTTTAAAACCACCCTCACATTTGTGGACTAGTCTGCATTTGTGGACTAATAAACCCTTAAACTAAAGAAATGACACTCCACTAGTACAATCCCAGCCATAATTGAGGGTAGGAACTGTTTCCACGTGGAAGTCTGACCACATTCACAACCATCCACTCACTTCTATTTGTCAGACCAGGAAGATTTTATTCTAAGGTGGTAGGTATTCAGAATAAGAGGACATTGAAGCTTACAGGCTCGTTGAGGTCTCCCAGCTAGTGAGGAGAGGATGTGAAGGGCCTGAAGCTGATGTTCACATTTGCGCACAAGTGTCCCCTGCATGCTTCCCAGGGGAACTCAAAGATCTCCTGCTTTTTCTGTGCTTAGGTTTCCTAAGGTCTTCAAATGATGCTTAATCTTACCCTTTTCCAGAAGGAAAATCACTTTGGTTTGCTGCCACCAAGTATCTGCCTGTCCTATTCAGCCACGAGTCCCACACCTTCCTTCCCACGTGGGATTCCTCTTCTTTATACTTCCGTCATACATTTCTGGAAGGAAACCATATTACACCAAGAGAAACTACTGCTCTCTGAGTGCTTACTTCAAGAACATGGGAGAAATTGGGTCAGCTATCAAAATCTCCTTCAAATGAGGGATGGAAGTTATACATCACAGTGACTCAAACATCTGCCTGGATCAAAACTTGGCAGCAAGCCCTTGTGAGGTGGAGAGTCAGATCCTCCTTTTACTGGGCTGGGTGAAAAACAAGGCTCAGAGAGGTGAAATGATTGGACCAAAGGTGAACAGTGAGTTGGGAGCAAAGGCTGGAACAAATCTGCTTCCAAATCCAGTATTTCTCTTACCTCTGGCCTGGTGAAGCTCCCCTTCCATGCCTCTGGGGAGAAATATTCAGGCAGACCCAGTTTCCAACCTAATCTCTGCCATGTATTGTAAGTTTGAGGCCAGGAGCAAATTCCTGCCTCCCTGAACTTGAGTTCTTCATCTGTAACATGCAGCAAACATACTCCCCTCACCACACCTAAGGATTGGTTAAGACTGTGTGAGGCTCAAGGCAATGAAGGTTAGTTATGATTACTCCCACAATCCAGGTCATTCCTAGAGCTACTCCACTTAGAAAGTATTTTTTCCATGTGAAATGCTAGGATTCCTCTCTGGAAACAGAATGAGCATTTCCACTTCACTTGAAGAATTAAGATTGAAAATTGGAGAAACATTCTTCCTCCTTATTCCTTCTTTGGAGATTAAAATATCCTTTGATTTTCTTTGGAACCTAACATACCCAGTCTGAGAGGACAATTTGTATGGAACCTGTGCTGGGAAAGGCAAAATTCCCATCACCTGGCACTGTAAGCTCTGGGTGGCTTTCATGTTGGCTAGGGCACTAGGCTTCCTGCTTCCTCTTTCACTTCCTCTCTCTCCTTTATTTCTTCCCTTCCTCCTTTCCTTCCTCTTTTTGATTATTTTCTAATGTGGAAAAATCAACATAGCATTTACCATTTTAACCATTTCTATGTGTACAGTTCAGTAGCATTAAGTACATTCACAATGTTGTGAAACTATTGCCACCATCTAGTTCCAGAACTTTTTCGATATTCCATACTGAAACTCTGTACCCACTTAGCAAACACTCTGCAGTCCTCCCTCTCCCAGCCCCAGGCAACCACCATTCTACTCTCTGCCTCTTAATTTGCCTCTTCTAAGTACTTCTTGTAAGTAGAATCATAAACTATGTGTCCTTTCTGTCTGGCTTATTTCACTTAAATGATGTCTTCCAGGTTCATCCATGCTGTAACGTGTGTCACATATGAGTATTCATATGAGTATTATTATCTGGATATCTGGATTTTCTAGAAAAATATAAATCAGGCCACGTAGGGCTTATGCTTTTGCATGGTAACAAGTGGCTGAAGTCAGTGGCAGCTTTATTTGGGAGCCAGATATCTACACTTCGCTCAGTTTCCATTTGGCTCATTGGCTTACACATGCATTTGTAAGTGCACTATACATCTATAGTATAGATGTATAGTGGCATATTATTCAGTGGCATATATGGAATGGAATTCCATTCCTTTTTAATGGCTGAATAATATGCCACTATACATCTATACTATATTTTATGTATCCATTCGTCTGTTGGTTGACACTTGGGTTGCTTCATCTTTTAGGCATTGTGAATAATGCTTTTATGAACACTGGTGTTCAAGCATCTGTTTGAGTCCCTGCTTTCACTTTTTGTGGGGGATATAGCCACAAGTACAATTGATGGGTCATGTGTTAATACTGTATTTAACTTTTTGAGGAACAACCATACTGTTTGCCACAGTGGCTGCACCATTTTACATTCCCACTAACAATGTATAAGGGCTTCCCATTTCTCCACATCCTGGTCAACAATTGTTATTTTCCACTTTCCTAATGGGTATAAAGTAGTATCTTACTATGGTTGTGATTTGAATTTCCTTAATGACTAATGGTGGTGAACATCTTTTCATGTGTTTTCTTTTTTTGCAATTTATGTATATTCCTTGGACAAAATGTCTATTCATTGCCCATTTTTGAATTGAGTTTCTTGATTTTTATTGTTGAGTGGTAGGATTTTTGTATATATTGTGGATATTAATCCCTTATTAGATAAATGATTTGAAAATATTTTTCCCCGTTGTGTAGGTTGTCATTTCATTCTCTTGATACCAGTGTCCTTTGATGCACAAAGGTTTTTAATTTTTATGTAGTCTAATCTATTTTTTATTTTGTTGCCTGTGATTTTGATATTATATTGAAAAAAATCATTATCAAATTCAGCATCATGAAGATTATCCCCTGTTTCCTTGTGAAAGTTTTATAGTTTTAGCTCTTTGATTTAGAAGTTTGATCAACTTTGAGTTAATTTTTGCATATGGTATAAGATAAAGGTCCAAATTTATTCATTCCATGAAAATCTACAGTTTTCCTAATGTCATTTGCTGAAAAAACTGTCCTTTTCTGGACATCCTTTTGCATCCCTGTGGAAAATCATTCGATTATGAATACAAGGGTTTAATTCTGGGCTCTCTATTGTATTTCATTGGTCTGTATGTCTGTCTTTATGCCAGACAATACTGTTTCAATTACTACAACTGTATAGTATAAGTTTTGAAATCAGGAAGTGTTAGTCCTTCAACTTAGTTCTTTTTCAAGATCAATTTGCTTATTTGAGTTCCCTTGAGATTATGTATGAATTTTAGGGTGGGGTTTTCTATTTCTACCAAAAAAAATGCAGTAGGTAATGCATAGAATGGGTAGATCATGTTTAGTAATACTGACATCTTGACAACATTAAGCCTTCCAATCTATGAACATGGATGTCTTTCTGTTTATGTCATCTTTAATTTCTCCCAGAACTGTTTTATAGTTTTCAGAGTACTGATCTTTCATGAGTTTCATGAAATTTATTCTTATGAATTTTATTGTTTCTGATGTATTGTAAACAAAATTGCTTCTTAAATTTCCTTTTCATTGTTAGTATGTAGAAATGCAATTAATTTTGGCATGTTAATTTTGTACCAAACAACTTTGTTGAATTTGTTTATTAGGTCTGACAGTTATTTGTTTTTTATTTTATTTTCCGTGTGAAATCTTGAGCATTTCTATATATATGATCATGTTGTCTTTGAACAAAGATAATTTTACTTCTTCGTTTCTAATTTAAATGCTTTTTATTTCTTTTTCTTGACTAATTGCTCTGGCTAGGACTTCCAATATTATGATGAATAGAAGAGGTAAAAGTGAGCATCCTTGTCTTGCTTCTGATGTTAGGAAAAAGCTTGACATATTTTCTTATTGAGTATAATGTTAGTTGTGGAATTTTCACATGTGGTTTGTTATCATATTGAGGGATTTCCCTCCTATTTCTAGATTATTGTTTTTTTTTAATTATAAAAGAGAATTGGATTTTTCTACAATTGAGATGATTGATATATTTTCCATTCTTTCTATTAATGTGATATATTTCCTTGTTTGATTTTCATATGTTTCTCCTGGGTTAAAGCCCATGTGGTCACAAAATAATTATTTTAATATGCTGATGGATTTGGTTTGCTTGTATTTTGGTGAATGTTTTTACATCAACATTTATAAAGGATATTGGTCTATAGTTTTCTTTAGTTATACTGTCTTTGTCTAGCATTGATATTAGGATATTACTGGCTTCATAGAATGAGTAGGAGGATTCACTCCTCTTCAATTTTTGGAAGAGTTTGAGAAGAATTGTTATTAATTCTTTATGTTTGGTAGAATTTAAAAGGTAAGCTACCTGGCCGTGGGTTTTTATTTGTTTTCAGGCTTTAAATTACTGATTCAATCTCCTTAGTAGTTACTATTCGTATTTCTATTTCTTTATGATTCCATTTCAGTACATTTTGTGTTTCTAGAAACTTGTCCATTTCATCTAGGCTACCCAATGTGTTAGTGTACAGTTACTCATAGTATTCTCTTATAATCTTTTTTATTTCTGTAATATCAGTAGTATTATCCTCACTTTCACTTTTGATTTTGCATCTTTTTTTTTTATTGTTGGGGATTCATTGAGGCATTGAGGGTACAATAAGCCAGGTTACACTCATTGCAATTGTTAGGTAAAGTCCCTCTTGCAATAATGTCTTGCCCCCATAAAGTGTGACACACACCAAGGCTCCACCTCCCTCCCTCCGTCCCTCTTTCTGCTTTCCCCCCCATAACATTAATTGTCATTAATTGTCCTCATATCAAAATTGAGTACATAGGATTCATGCTTCTCCATTCTTGTGATGCTTTACTAAGAATAATGTCTTCCACTTCCATCCAGGTTAATACGAAGGATGTAAAGTCTCCATTTTTTTAATGGCTGAATAGTATTCCATGGTATACATATACCACAGCTTGTTAATCCATTCCTGGGTTGGTGGGCATTTAGGCTGTTTCCACATTTTGGTGATTGTAAATTGAGCTGCAATAAACAGTCTAGTACAAGTGTCCTTATGATAAAAGGATTTTTTTCCTTCTGGGTAGATGCCTAGTAATGGGATTGCAGGATCAAATGGGAGGTCTAGCTTGAGTGCTTTGAGGTTTCTCCATACTTCCTTCCAGAAAGGTTGTACTAGTTTGCAGTCCCACCAGCAGTCTCAAAGTGTTCCCTTCTCTCCACATCCACGCCAGCATCTGCAGTTTTGAGATTTTGTGATGTGGGCCATTCTCACTGGGGTTAGATAATAGCTCAGGGTTGTTTTGATTTGCATTTCTCTAATATATAGAGATGATGAACATTTTTTCATGTGTTTGTTAGCCATTCGTCTGTCATCTTTAGAGAAGGTTCTATTCATGTCTCTTGCCCATTGATATATGGGTTTGTTGGCTTTTTTCATGTGGATTAATTTGAGTTCTCTGTAGATCCTAGTTATCAAGCTTTTGTCTGATTGAAAATATGCAAATATCCTTTCCCATTGTGTAGGTTGTCTCTCTGCTTTGGTTATTGTCTCCTTAGCTGTACAGAAACTTTTCAGTTTAATGAAGTCCCATTTGTTTATTTTTGTTGTTGTTGCAATTGCCACGGCAGTCTTCTTCATGAAGTCTTTCCCCAGGCCAATATCTTCCAGTGTTTTTCCTATGCTTTCTTGGAGGATTTTTCTTGTTTCATGCCTTAAATTTAAGTCCTTTATCCAGCTTGAATCAATTTTTGTGAGTGGGGAAAGGTGTGGGTCCAGTTTCAGTCTTTTACATGTAGACATCCAGTTCTCCCAACACCATTTATTGAATAGGGAGTCTTTCCCCCAAGGTATGTTCTTGTTTGGTTTATTGAAGATTAGGTGGTTGTAAGATGTTAGTTTCATTTCTTGGTTTTCAATTCGATTCCAAGTGTCTATGTCTCTGTTTTTGTGCCAGTACCATGCTGTCTTGACCACTATTGATTTTGCATCTTAACTCTTATTTTCTTTGTCAGGCTAGCTAAAGTTTCATCAATTTTGTTGACAGTTTCACAGAACTTTTGGTTTCTTTGATTTTCAACAATTTTTGCTGAAATTTTTGTTAGGTTTAATTTGCTCTTCTTTTTCCAGTTTCTTAAGTTGTACAGTTAGATTATTGATTTGAGAACATTTTTTAAGAAATGAATGTGTTTCCTGCGTACAATGTTTTCTGTGTTCCCTAGGTTTTGGTGTGTTGTGTTTTCATTTTCATCCTTATCAAAACATTTTTTCATTTCCCTTATTCTTTGATCTATCAGTTTGTTTAGAAGTGTGTTAATTTTCATGTATTTGAATTTTCCATTTTTCCTTATGTTAATGATATAGTTTCATTCCTTTTGATCAGAAAAGATTTCTTGTATGATTTTAACATGAATTTTAATTTTATTTTTAATTTTTGTCTTTGAGACAGGGTCTCATTCAGTCTCACACTTGCCTTGGGTAGAGTGCTGTGGCATCATAGCTCACAGCAACCTCAAACTACTGGGCTTAAGCAAATCCTCTTGCCTCAGCCTCCCATGCAGCTGGGCCTTTAGGCACCTACCAAAATGCATGGCTAGTTTTCCCATTTTTAGCAAGTATGGGGTCTCACTCTGGCTCATGCTGGTCTCAAATTCCTGAGTTCAAGAAATTTGCTTGTCTTGTCATCCCAGAGTGCTAGAATTACAAGCACGAGCTACCTGGCCAATATTAATTTTTAAAAAATGTATTAAGATTTGTTTTGTGGCTTAACATATATTTTATCCTGAAGAATGTTTCATGTGTACTTAAGAATGTGAATTCTTCTGTTAGTGGGTAGACTGTTCTACATATGTCTTTTAGGTCTAATTAGTTTTTTAGTGTTGTTCAAGTCCTCTATTTTCTTTTCTTTCTTTTTTTTTTTTGATTATTGGCATACATTTATTTGTCTTTTCAAATACAGTTTTGAAGTTCAACAAACACCTTAATCTTCACATCTCTATAACGGAGGTCAAAGAGGTATGATTCTTCTCTGTGTAAGATAAATGGCTGTAGAGAAGCTAAGGAACATGTCTAGTCACAGAAAAGACAATAGTCAGGGATGGTCCTTTGGTCTTCAGATAACTACGCCAGCATATTTTATCTGTGAACAGTGGCTTGGTTGTGAAAAATTATAAAAATTGGCTGCAAAAGTAAAATGCAATGTTGTTAGTTAAATCCAGTTCCTCTGAAATTAGGAAAGCCCCTTGTATTAGGAATAAGAATTAAATCACTGCTTATGGAAACAAATTCTAATACATCAAGGTTTTCTGTATGTAGTACTTCTAGATAGGAAATCTCCTTTTATTCTTTTTATTCCTTTCTAGAAGTACTAGAATAAAAGGAATAAAAGGAAATCTCCTTTTATTCTTCCTCATCCTCTTCTTGCAGCACTGGTTGAAAACAGGGGAGGACCCCATGAGGCTATCAGTGCAGTGGGAACCATAGCTGCTGTCTGACTCATCAGGGCTCTGAGGGATCCCAGCTTCACTCATGCCTGACATGGGCTCCTCGAAGACATCATTGCCCAGCACATCATGTGCAGAAACATTGCCTTCTTCACTCTCTTGAGGCTCCATTTTCACGTGGGCCAGATTCCAAAGAGGAGAAGCATTTACCTCTGCGCTTGAAGCCTGTGGTGAAGCTTCAACCTCCAGATTAGATGGAAAGCACTCACTCTGAACCCCGAGGACTCCCATGGGTAGTAACTGGTCCCCGGAAGCAAGGTCAGCCTCCAGTTCTTCACTGACAGGAAAGGTGATGTCACTCGCAGGTTCCTCCTTTATCTTCACAGGTTTAGTGTCCTCTGTGGCTTTCTCAGGACTGACAATCCTTTCATATTCTTCAGAAAGCTGCTTACTAATCTGTAGCATGTAACTGTGATAGTCCTTGATGCGGTGCTGCCAGAACTTCTAGAGGGAGAGCACACTACCAATACCCACTTCATGGAATACCTGCTCCATAACACCAGGGAAAGGAGTCTGTCCCAGCTGGGCCTTCTGATACACAGCAAAGCACAGCAACTTGGTGAACTTAAGGCAATACTCATGTGCCACATCAATTAGGGTCTCTAGAACACTTTCATTAGCACATTCGAAGCCTACGTAGGCCAGGATTGTGGCTACTGCCTAGTAGAGGAGCTGCCGACAAGAGTGCCAACTGAGTTCAGTCACAGGTTCCCCTTTTCCATGATAAAAGTCACTCTCTGGATCACTGTGCTGGATCTGGAACAGTGCATTAGGATTCTTACAATCTAAAGGTAGGAGATCATCAGGGAGAGGAGGTGACCCAGGCAGGAAGGAAGAGGTTTACTCTCTTCAGTTTTTACACCTTCTGTCTGCTGCTGATTCTGGGCCTGAGCTGTGACAATAAGGTTGCAAAGACGTTGGTTGTGTTGGATCAACTGAATGGTATGGATGGTGAGGCTGCATGGCTCTGAGGGGATGTCCAGCATAGTGGGGGGCTTGGACTTATTGCTGAGGGTTGGTGCAGGGGTGGATCATGAACTTCTACCAGACAGAACTCCCATGTAAGCAGATCAAAGGAACTTCTGTTAGTCTGACTTGATGACATTGGTATCTCTCCCCAGTATCTCAACATATTGGGATAAGAAAAGAAGAGGTCTCCAGTTAAATGTAGATGAAATCGTAAAAGCAGTATGTTTAAATATCTGGCCACTGTAGGTTATAGGCTTCTAGAGAAAAATATAAGGTCTATCCAGTTGTTTATGTACAAAGGATGCTATTCAAGACCACTTAGAAAAATGTCAGTGGGCAGCAAAATGGTAGGACCAAAGATGCTCTCCCATTCAACAACATTCACAATATGGCTTAAACTTACTGTTGCAGATTGCCCATATGTTTCTTCAAGTTCAACAAACATTTATTGAATGCCAGGTGTTATGTGAGGAGACAAAGACCAATAATACAAGATCCCTGTCCTAAGGAATGTCCAAATTCCCCGGGGGAAGGGGGTGGCATCCTCGGTTTGCGTCAGCAGGCGCAGGCACCAATCACTGGGTCCTGAGGTTGCCCAACATCCAGGGCAGCCAGAAGATGGAGAGGTCTGGCTCAGAATTTACCCGAGGAGATGCCATTATTCACTGCCGTGTTGTAGAAGCACCTGGCGGCTGTCAGACCCCCAGTGGCCCAAGGCAGGGGTTGCATCAGGCCTGGAAAGCTGTTTTGTTGATAAGTGGTCCAAGACTGCCAGAGCATTTCCTCTATTTTCTTTTCTTTTCTTTCTTTCTTTCTTTCTTTCTTTCTTTCTTTCTTTCTTTCTTTCTTTCTTTCTTTCTTTCTTTCTTTCTTTCTTTCTTTCTTTCTTTCTTTCTTTCTTTCTTTCTTTTTTTGAGACAGTCTCAAGCTGTCACCCTGGGTAGAGTGCCATGGCGTCAGAGCTCACAGCAACCTCAAACACTTGGGCTTAAGCGATTCTCTTGCCTCAGCCTCCCAAGTAGCTGGGATTACAGCCATTTATCAAACTCCTTACTCTTGCTCAGGCTGGTCTCGAACTCGTGAGCTCAGGCAATCCACCCACATTGGCCTCCCTGAGTGCTAGGATTATAGGTGTGAGACACCACACCCAGACTAAGTCCTCTATTTTCCTACTGATCTTCTGTTTGGTCGTCTTATCTGTTATCAAAAGTCAGGCATTGAAGTCTCCAACTCTTATTATAGAGATGTTTATTTCTCTCTTTAATCCTGTCAATGTTTGCTTCATATATTTTGGGGCTTGGTCATTTGGTACATAAAAGTTTATAACTGTAATATATTTTTGATGAATTAATCCTTTTATCAAAATATAATGTTCCTCTTAGTCTCTTCTAACAGTTTTTGACTTAAAGTCTCTTGGTGTAATATTAGTGTAGTTACTCCAGCTCTCTTTTTGTTACTATTTTTGTGGAATATTTTTTTCATTCTACTAGTTTTGATCTATTTTTATCTTTTAATCTAAAGTGAGACTTTTATAGATGGTATATAATTGGATTAATTTTTATTTATTCTGTCAATCTTTCTTTTGATTGGGGCATTTAATATATTTACATTTAAGTAATTGTGAGTGAGGAAAGACTGATGTCATTTTGCTAGTTGTTTTCTATATATATTATAGCTTTTTGTCTGTCATGCCCTCATTATTGCATGCTTTGTGTTTTTTTTTTTTTTTACACTGAAATGTTTTGATTCCCTTTTAATTTTCTTTTATCTACAGATATCTTCTGTGCAGTTACTCTGGGGCTTGCATTTAACATTCTAAATTTGTAACAATTTACTTCAAATCGATACCAAGTTAACTTCCATATTATACAAATCTGTGTTTGCGTACAGCTCTGTCTGCCCTTTTAAGCTATTGATCTCACAAATTACATCTTTACACATTGTGTGCCCAGTAATATAGATTTATATGTTTTTATCCATTTGCCTTTCAAATCATGTAAAGAGTGGAGTTACAAAAAAAATGAAGATAAAACTGAATTTTATATTTTCTCATGTACTTACCTTTATCAGAGATCTTTATTTCTTTATGGTTTGAAGTATGTTTGCCATCTTTTCAATTCAGCCTGAGGATTACTTTTAGCATTTCCTGCAGGGCATGTTTAGTGGAAATAAACTCCCTCAGCTTTTGTTTACCTGGGAATGTCTTAATTTTCCCACATTTATTAAGAATCATTTTGGTTGATTATAGAATTCTTGGTTGACAGGTTTGTTTTTTTTTTTCCTACACAGCATTTAAAATATATCATCCCAATTCTTCTCCATAACAGGCATAGTTAAGGTGTCCTTTGCTTACCCTGGGACACTTCTGAAAGCTACTACCCCTACCCTGTGAGGTCCTGATCCTAACCTGACTTCATACTACTTCTTCTGCAAGCACAGATATAGTAATTAGACAAAGTGTGGACACTCAATTTGGTACTGCCCCGCCTGGATCGTTCCTAGAGCAATTGCCCAACCTTGGAAGAAGGACATGAGTGGCCCAGTCTTGGTGTTGCCCACCTTAATCCTGCCTTGTAACAGATTTTATTAACCCAGTATAATGTGGTTCACTTTCCAACCTGATTCCACTATAACATCATATGAGAGATGAAAGACCCCCATACCCTAATGCAAACAGCCTTGTAGACCATTGTCTTAAGTGTTTCTTTCCACTGAATCTAAGTCTTCAGATAAATCTTAGCTTTAAAACAATCACCAACTGATGGGAGAGCAAGATGGTGGCTGAGTAACAGCTTCCTTGCATCTGGGCAATGTGAGTCTGGGGAGATAAGACTCTAGGCATCTCTGGCTGGTGGGATCTGCCTATAATCATCCCTTTGAGGATACAGGGAGTCAGCGAGAGACTTCTGGACCCCAAGAGGAGGACACAAACAGTGGAAAACTGGCAAGTAATCGCATGTGTTCAATCGGTCTAATCCCGCTGACAGCTGTAAGTGCAGTAGCAGCGAGACTGCAAACCGGAAAGGCCTTACCTGTGAACTGTTTTGGTGTTTTTGGACTTTTGGAACTCAGATGAACTGCCTTGGGGAGAGCTTGAGTGGGAGTGCAGAGAACTTTGGGCATTGTCTGTGACCCCAGACTGAGCCACTGAGCCAGATGGACGGAGCTAATAGTGTTTGGCTGTGGGCTGCAGGGAGCCATTCTGAGAGAACTACCCCAACAAGGTCCACCTTAGGGGTTGCAGAGCAAGGATCAGGCGGGACCTAGTAACCTAGTGACTGAGCAGCCTAAAGGTGGGGTCTGAGCCACCTTACAGATCTAACTCTCAGGGGCAGAGTGAGACTGGTTTTGGCACACTGGGTAAGTGGATAGCCACTTCACCAGTGATTCCAGCAACAAGCACTTTTCTGGGAAAACTTCTGCTTAGCAAGTTCAGAAGCTTAAAGTGCCTTTTCAGAAGGCTGAAGAGAGACTTACGGTGTCTACCCTGTGGGGTTTGAGAAATCAGCAGAGGCCTCCAGTTGTATCAGCATTGTGATTAACATTTCATACCCCAGAAGACCACCTGTTGCCCAGACAATATTCAACAAGATATATATACTGCTTTGTTTTTGGTTATTTTTTGTTGTTGTTATTGTTGTTTTGTTTGTTTGTTTTTTGTTTATTTTGATATTGTTGTTTTGTTTGTTTGTTTTTTGTTTATTTTGATGTTGTTGTGTTGTTTTTTAATTTCAACCTTTTCCATACAGATTTTCTTTCTCCAGTTTTCTAGTATGAATACAATTTCCAATTGCTGCCTTTTTTAATAACTAGAACTTCATTTTTGCTAGTGTTTCTACCCCTATTATTTGGTTTTTCACCTAATTTTATCCCGTAAAGTTTTCTGTTTGCTTGTTTTTGTTTGATTTATAGCATTTTTATCTTTCCTCTCTACTTGGTGGAGGTGGGGTACTGTTTCTGATCAGGTTAGCAAAGAGTTGCTGACCTCAAGGGAACCACACAAGCGGGCACCCCCAGAGGTTGGGGTTTTTTAAGGTAGTGTTCAAGTACCCTACTGTACACCCATATTGCTCTATCTCCCGCTTTCTGTGCCTCTCTTCTTTTTGTTAATGTTCCTTTTACCCACCCCCTCTCCTTTCTCTATTTTCTTTTCTTTCTTTCCTTATTTCTTTCATCCCTTCTTGCTTTTCAACATTCTCATCCTTCTGGTCCTATACCAAAAGGACTCATTGAAACCTTAACCCACAGGCACAGGAACTTAAAGAGCAAGAGGAAGTGAAAGGAAAATTAGGGCAAGGAAACAGATAAAAGAAATCACTCATGAGGAAGAATCAGCAGAAAACTCCAGGCAACATGAAGAACCAGTCCAGAAAAACCCCGCCAAGGGACCATGAGGTAGCTACTGCAGAGGATTCCACCAATAAAGTAATGTTAGGAATGACAGAAAGGGAATTTAGAATACATATGATGAAAACAATGAAGGAAATGATGGAAACAATGAAGAAAACTGCTAATAAAGTGGAAAATAACCAAAAGGAAATCCAAAAACAGAATCAAATAAAAGATGAACGATAAGAAGAATATACAAAAGATATAGCAGAGCTGAAGGAACTGAAGCAGTCAATTAGAGAACTTAAAGATGCAATGGAAAGTATCAGCAACAGGTTAGACCATGAAGAAGAAAGAATTTCAGGGGTAGAAGACAAAGTTCTTGAGATAACTCAGATACTAAAAGAGGCAAAAAAGAAGAGAGAGAAAGCAGAACTTTTCACTGTCAGAATTATGGGACCCTATGAAGCATTCCAACATACAAGTTATAGGAATTCCAGAAGGGGAAGAAGAATGCCCCAGAGGAATGGAAGCCATACTAGAGAATATTATAAAAGAAAATTTCCCAAATATCACCAAAGATTCTAACACACTGCTTTCAGAGGGATATTGGACCCCAGGTCACCTCAACTCTAACCGAGCTTCTCCAAGACACATTGTAGTGAACCTGTCCAAAGTCAAGACAAAAGTAAAGATTCTACAAGCTGCCAGAAGTAAGCGCCAGTTGACCTACATGGGCAAATCCATCAGAGTGACCACAGACTTCTCTAATGAAACTTTCCAAGCAAGAAGACAATGGTCATCTACCTTTAATCTACTTAAACAGAACAATTTTCAGCCCAAAATATTTTACCCTGCTAAGCTAAGCTTTAAAATTGATGGAGAAATCAAATCATTTACGGATATACAAACATTGAGGAAATTCGCCACAACAAGACCAGCTCTACAGGAAATACTTCAACCTGTTCTACACACGGACCATCAAAATGGATCAGCAGCAAAGTAAAAACTCAGAAATTAAAGGACAGAACCTAACCTTGACACTGATGCAAAAGATAAAACTAAGCAAGGGACTCTCACTAAATAAGATGAATACAACACTACACACTTATCAATTATCTCAATAAATGTTAATGGCTTGAATTCCCCACTGAAGAGACATAGATTGGCTGACTGGATTAAAAAACACAAGCCATCCATTTGGTGTCTGCAAGAAACACACCTGGCTTCAAAAGACAAATTAAAGCTCCGAGTCAAGGGTTGGAAGACAATTTTTCAGGCAAATGGAATTCAGAAGAAAAGAGGAGTTGTGTTCTTATTTTCAGATACATGTGGATTTAAAGCAACTAAACTCAAAAAAGACAAAGATGGTCACTTTAGATTGGTCAAGGGAAAAATACAACAAGAAGATGTTTCAATTCTAAATATTTATGCACACAATTTAAATGCTCCCAGATTCTTGAAACAGACCTTAGTCTGAGCAAAATGATATTTGATAATACCATAATAACCGGAGACTTTAATACTCCTCTTACAGAGCTGGACAGATCCTCTAAACAGAAATTAAACAAAGATATAAGAGGTTTAAATGAGACCCTAGAACAACTGTGCTTGATAGAGGCATATAGAACACTCCATCCCAAAGATAAAGAATACACATTCTTCTCATCACCCCATGAAACATTCTCCAAAATTGATCATATCCTGGGACACAAAAAAAAATATCAACAGAATCAAAAGAATTGAAATCTTATCTTGTATCTTCTCAGACCATAAGGTACTAAGGCTGGAACACAACTCTAACAAAAACATTCGACCCCACACAGAGACATGGAATTAAACAATCTTCTGTTCAATAACAGATGGGTGCAGGAAGAAATAAAACAGGAAATCATTAACTTCCTTGAGCATAACAACAATGAAGACACAAGCTACCAAAATCTGTGGGATACTGCAAAAGCAGTTTTGGGAGTAAAATTTATTGCTTTAGATGCCAACATTCAAAAAACAGAAAGAAAGCACATCAACAAACTCACAAGTCATCTTATGGAGTTGGAAAAAGAAGAACAATCTAAGCCTAATGTCAGCAGAAGAAAAGAAATCTCCAAAATCAAATCAGAGATCAATGAAATTGAAAACAAAAGAATCATTCAGAAAATTAATGAAACAAGGAGTTGGTTTTTTGAAAAAATTAATAAAATAGATAAACCATTGGCCAGACTAACGAGGAACAGAAAAGTAAAATCTCTAGTAACCTCAATCAGAAATGATAAAGGGGAAATAACAACTGATCCCACAGAGATACAAGAGATCATCTCTGAATACTACCAGAAACTCTATGCCCAGAAATTTGACAATGTGAAGGAAATGGATCAATATTTGGAATCACACCCTCTCCCTAGACCTAGCCAGGAAGAAATAGAGCTCCTGAACAGACCAATTTCAAGCACTGAGATTAAAGAAACAGTAAAAAATCTTCCAACCAAAAAATGCCCTGGTCCAGATGGCTTCACTCCAGAATTCTATCAAACCTTCAAGGAACAGCTTATTCCTGTACTGCAGAAATTACTTCAAAAAATTGAGTAAGAAGGAATCTTCCCCAACACATTCTATGAAGCAAACATCACCCTGATACCAAAACCAGGAAAAGACCCAACCAAAGAGGAGAATTTCAGACTAATCTCACTCATGAATATAGATGCAAAAATTCTCAACAAAATCCTAGCCAATAGATTGCAGCTTATCATCAAAAAACTCATACATCATGATCAAGTAGGCTTCATCCCAGGGATGCAAGGCTGGTTTAACATATGCAAGTCCATAAACATTATCCACCATATTAACAGAGGCAAAAATAAAGATCATATGATCCTCTCAATAGATGCAGAAAAAACATTTGATAAAATCCAGCATCCTTTTCTAATTAGAACACTGAAGAGCAGAGGCATAGGTAGCACATTTCTGAAACTGATTTACGCTATCTATGACAAACCCACAGCTAATATTTTCCTGAATGGAGTAAAACTGAAAGCTTTTCCTCTTAGATCTGGAACCAGACAAGGTTGTCCTCTGTCACCTTTACTATTCAACATAGTGCTGGAAGTTCTAGCCAATACAATTAGGCAAGACAAGGAAATAAAGGGAATCCAAATGGGAGCAGAGGAGGTCAAACTCTCCCTCTTTGCTGATGACATGATCTCATACTTAGAGAATCCCAAAGACTCAACCACAAGACTCCTAGAAGTCATCAAAAAATACAGTAATGTTTCAGGATATAAAATCAATGTCCACAAGTCAGTAGCGTTTGTGTACACCAATAACAGTCAAGATGAGAAGCTAATTAAGGACACAACTTCCTTCACCATAGTTTCAAAGAAAATGAAATACCTAGGAATATACCTAACGAAGCAGGTGAAGGACCTCTATAAAGAAAATGATGAAAGCCTCAGAAAGGAAATAGCAGAGGATATTAACAAATGGAAGAACATACCATGCTCATGGATGGGAAGAATCAACATTGTTAAAATGTCTAGACTTCCCAAAGCAATCTACCTATTCAATGCCATTCCTATCAAAATACCAACATCATACTTTCAAGATTTGGAAAAAATGATTCTGCACTTTGTATGGAACCAGAAAAAAACCTGTATAGCTAAGGCATTTCTTAGTAATAGAAATAAAGCTGGGGGCATCAGCATACCAGATTTTAGTCTGTACTACAAAGCCATAGTGCTCAAGACAGCATGGTTCTGGCACAAAAATAGAGACACAGACACTTGGAATCAAATAGAAAACCAAAAAATGAAACTAACATCTTACAACCACCTAATCTTCGATAAACCAAACAAGAACATACTTTGGGGGAAAGACTCCCTATTCAATAAATGGTGTTGGGAGAACTGGATATCCACATGTAAAAGACTGAAACTGGACCCACACCTTTCCCCACTCACAACAATTGATTCAAGATGGATAAAGGACTTAAATTTAAGGCATGAAACAATAAAAATCCTCAAAGAAAGCATAGTAAAAACACTGGAAGATATTGGCCTGGGGAAAGACTTCACGAAGAAGACTGCCATGGCAATTGCAACAATAACAAAAATAAGCAAATGGGACTTCATTAAACTGGAAAGCTTCTGTACAGCCAAGGAGACAACAACCAAAACAAAGAGACAACCTACACAATGGGAAAGGATATTTGCATATTTTCAATCACATGAAAAAAGCCAACAATCCCATATATCAATGGGCAAGAGACATGAATAGAACCTTCTCTAAAGAAGACAGACGAATGGCTAATAAACATATGAAAAAATGTTCATCATCCCTATATATTAGAGAAATGCAAATCAAAACCACCCTGAGATACCATCTAACCCCAGTGAGAATGGCCCACATCACAAAACCTCAAAACTGCAGATGCTGGCGTAGATGTGGAGAGAAGGGAACACTTTGAGACTGCTGGTGGGACTGCAAACTAGTACAACCTTTCTGGAAGGAAGTATGGAGAAACCTCAAAGTACTCAAGCTAGACCTCCCATTTGATCCTGCAATCCCATTACTGGGCATCTACCCAGAAGGAAAAAAATCCTTTTATCATAAGGACACTTGTACTAGACTGTTTATTGCAGCTCAACTTACAATCACCAAAATGTGGAAACAGCCTAAATGCCCACCAACCCAGGAATGGATTAACAAGCTGTGGTATATGTATACCATGGAATACTATTCAGCTATTAAAAAAATGGAGACTTTACATCCTTCGTATTAACCTGGATGGAAGTGGAAGACATTATTCTTAGTAAAGCATCACAAGAATGGAGAAGCATGAATCCTATGTACTCAATTTTGATATGAGGACAATTAATGACAATTAAGGTCATGGGGAGGAGGAGGAAAAGCAGAAAGGGAAGGAGGGAGAGGGGTGGGGCCTTGGTGTGTGCCACACCTTCTGGGGGCAAGACATGATTGCAAGAGGGACTTTACCTAACAAATGCAATCAGTGTATCCTGGCTCATTGTACCCTCAATGAATCCCCAACAATAAAAAAAAAAAAATCACCAACTAAAGAATCCCTATAACCTACTTCTGGAAAAAAAAAAAAAAAAAATATATATATATATATATATATATCATCCCACTGCCTTCTGGCCTCCAAGGTTTTTGTGAGAAATCTGTTGATAGTTTTATTATGGATTCCTTGTAACATGTGTCTTATTGCTTTTTTCTCTCTTTTGTCTTTGATTTTCAATGGCTTAATTATAATGTGTCTTGTGTGGATGTCTTTAAATTTTCCTTCTTGCAGTCAGAACGTGTATGTGAATCTGCTTGATAGTGTCTTACAGGTCCCTTAGGCACCATTCACTTTTTTCATTATTTTTTTCTTTATGTTCCTCAGACTCAATAATTTCAATTGCTCTATCTTCAAGTTCTCTGATTTTTTTGTTCTGCCTTATCAAATGTACTATTTAATCTTCTAGTAATTTTTTCAAATTTCAGTTATTGCATTTTCTAGATTTTCTGTGTGTATCCTTTTTATAATTTCTGTTCATTGATATTCTCATTCTGTTTCTATATTTGTTCCCTCATTACTCTCAGTTCTTTGTAGCTGTTTTCCTTTAGCTCTTTGAAAAATTTTAAGACAATCATTTTTAAGTCTTTGTCTGATAAATATAATTCCAGTGATGGGGGCAGCACCTGTGGCTCAAGGTGATGGCTCAAGGTGCTAGCCCAGTCCCGGTCAAAACTGCCAAACAAAACAAAACAAAACAAAAGAACAACAACAAAAAAAACCAAACCAACCAAACAAACAAAAAAACAATTCTAGTGATGATTTCTGTCTATTTTTTCCTTCGTGCGGGCTATATTTTCTCATTTTTTCAAATGCTTTGTGATTCTTTTTGTTGTTAAAAAATGGGCTTTTGACTACTATAATGTGCTGACTTTGGAAATCAGGTTATTTCTTTTCTTAAGAATTTCCTGTTTATTTTTTTAATTTAAAGCTGTAGTAGTCTGTTATTTTGATATTTTCACCAACTGTTTTGCCAAGGACTATTCCTTGTCAAGTGCAATCATTGAAGTCTGTTTCTTTAACTCATATTCATTTAATGTTTTGACAGAGATTTCCTTTATTGCCAGAAACTGGAAATACACACATGAAAAATAAAACAATAGTGAGAAAACCCCACGTCTTCCAGTCTTTGGAGTTCTACTCCTTCTTATTTGATGGTCTCAAATTTAGACCACAAGCTGCTACCCCTGCTGTACCTGGGAGGGTGTAGAATAAGAATGAGTAAAACTACCACAAAACTTTCTTGCTTATTGAGTATTAGCTTAATTGTTAAAAACCCTGGACTGCATTATAGAGTTCTGACAAAGTTGTTTCTGACAGTTGCTGCTTGTTTTTGTTTTGTTTTGTTTTTCATGTTTCTGTGGGGGTACAGGAGCTCAGAGGTTCTCAGTTCATGACTTTTTTGATGACATTCCTGAGCAGCCTTTCTTGATATTCTTCTGATTGTGAGAGATAACATGATGCCCAGAAATGGGCCTTTTGAGCCACATCTGGGTAATAAAGTCAGGAAGGCTTTGTGTATAGCAAGTGCATTTTGTCATCATGGGAACTCTAGGGGATGGGTGTTGGTAGCTCCTCACTGAGGGCAAGTCCAAGTGATGCTTGTGCTTGTTAGTAGGGCTCCCTGGAAAATACAGGAATGAGTATGAGAAGCAATACTGTGCTTGATTATTTTTCCCAGGAATCAGGTGGGAAATGCGCACATGTATTGTACATTTGTTCTACATTTTCTACAATATAACTAGATAATTTATATGTAGGGAAATTGAAACTCAGATTCACATAATTTGTCCCTAATAGCATTGGGCCTTGAACTCAGAATCCAGTGCTCAATGTGCCGTTCAGGCACATCTCATTAGTGCTTTGCTTTCTAGCACCTCACAGATACTGAATTTTTCACAAATTGAAGGTTTTGTGGCACATTTGATTTGAGCAAGTCCAATGACACCATTTTTCCAACAGTACATGCTCATTTCATGTCTCAGTCAGAATTTTTTAGCAACGAAATATTTTTAAATTAAAGCATATACTTTTTAAAGAGATGTTGTTATTGCGTACTTAACTAACTACAGTATCGTGTAAGCATGATTTTGTATGCACTGAGAAACCAAAAATCTTTTGTGACTCACTTTATTGTGGTGGTCTGGGACCAAATCTGCAATATCTCCAATATATGCCTATACTCTTAATATCTATTTCTGTATAGCAAACCACCTCAAAACTTTGTGGTTCAAAATAACATGATTATCACCACAGATTCTTGGAACAGCTTGTGTCTATCCCACAGTGTCTGGCGCTCTGTTGGGAAAACAAAAGCTTTTTGGTTTGTGTGAGTCCAACACCTGGGGGACAGGATCACTGGGCAGGAGCTTGGGTATCATTTTTGCTCTGTCATCATGGCTGGGTAGGCAAGGCACAGGTTAGCTGGGATTATTGATTGGAGAATGCTTACATGTGGCTCTCTGTGTGGCTTGGGCTTCCTCAAAGCATGGCAACTGTAGAGCAGTGAGACTTCTTACATAGCAGGCCAGGGCTCCGAGGGTTTGGTTTTCTGGTGAGTAACGTGAGAGCTCTACACCCCTTTATGACCTGGCGTTGGAAATTACTCAGTGTCTTCCTTGTACCTTCTCCTTGTACAAAGTATCCACAGCCTACTCAGATTCAAAGAGGGTACACAGATCCTCCTCTTGATGGGGAATGTTAAATAGTTGGTAGCTACATTTTAAAAATGCTGGACCTGTCTTTGAAGTTTTGTTCTTAGCACCTGTACCAGCTCCTGATGGGCCTGCCCAGCTGCCACAGAGGAAAGCAGGAAGCAACCCCCATCTCCAAGCTTTGGGGACACCAGAAAGTTAGGAACAGTGGCAGGAACTGCTCTGCCATATATGGGCAACATTGTTCTAAAAGACCTCCAGAATTTGTGGCCTTGAGCTGGTGGCTGGGAAGCATTTCTAAGCAAACCACGGAACTCTTGGTTATTAAGCACCTATTATATGCCAAACTCATGTATCCAACCGTGCAGGGAGGTGTAGCAGAACAGATCAGAGTGGGGGGCACAGGGACTGCTTATTATTGCCATTATTATCATTATTACTTCTTGTTTCTCAGAGAGGGCTTTGTGGATTCCTGCCCCTTAGAGAAGTTCTGCAGAGAGAAACAGAAGGTGTGGTCTAGTCAGCATGGAGGTGCTATGCTCTTCCATCCCACTGTACCTTAAATTAAGGTCACATTCCACATCTCATGGCCAGTTGCTTCAATAAACAATTCCAGTTTTTTTTCTGAATTTCTCCTGAAAGTCAGTTTCCTGGCTGCTGTTTCTCTGACTGCCTATGACCAGGACTGGGGGTGTTGGTAGGGAACTAGCCCTTCCTTCCTTGCTGGCTTGAACCTAGGTATGTCTCTTCTCCTCTTTGGGCCTTGGTTTCCTCTTCTGAGCATTGAGGGGATTTGGGAGTTTCCGGTGGCCTTCCAGTTGGAAACCAGATGCTGCCTCCTACCCACCACAGGCCCCATCAACCTCTGGAAACAGTGCTGATTTGGGAGGTTCTCTGTCTCTGACTCTCTGAACAAGGCTTATTAGGAAATATAAGAATAGAATCAAGCCAGGCTGCAGTTGAGGCAGGTATGAAATGCAATATAATTACTTATTAGAATCTCTTGCCTGCCCTTGATGGACCAGAACACAACCAAGGCCAGAATATGGTTATGCTTGTGGTCCTTACCTTGCCTGCTGCCCTCAGCCTAGGCCTCCTGCTCTGTTTGACTGAAATAGGAGCATCTAGGATGATGGCTTGGGCTTCAGCTGGGACAGAACATGAGTGTTTGTGCCTCATGTGGCCTCCTGGCCCGAGAGTCTGGGACTGTGTGGGAGGCCACGTCTAGTGGTAGAAACCCTGCCCTAGTTTGGAGAGCTAGCTCAGTCATAGGCTTGTTGTGTGAGCTTGGCAACCTGCTTCCCCTCTTTGGTTTCAGTTGGTGGAACCATTACTCAGAGTGCCTATATCTGCTTCAGGTTCAGTAAAGGGGCGGCCCTCAGCTCCCTCTTTGTGGTGCCTCATCACCTATAATATGTCATCTATCAATCAAAATTTATCTGTTATCTATCATCTATTACTATCATCTATTTATCTGTCTATCAAAATATATTTATCTATAATCTATTATCTGTCTATCAGACTCCGTCATCTATGACATACCTATCTGTCATCTGTGTACGCTCTTTCTCTCTGTGTACCTGATTATGACTGGGGCTCACCCCAATACTCTAATTCACCAGGTCTGGGCTGGGACCTGGTATCTGCTTGCTTTGTTCCTTTAAACTCCCAGGACCAGACAGGTGGAGAATAGCAATGCAATTCTTCGCAGTTCCTGGGTGCTGTCTCTGGCTAAGTCAAGACTTCTTTCCATTTAAAAAAGAAAATCTCAGACCTCATCACATAGGAAGATCTCCTGCCCACAGCATGTGGTTTAGAGACACCCAGCAGCTGGTCTGGATAAGCCTGGATTCCTCTGTGGTTCTTTCTGTTTTCTTGTTTTCTGGCAACACGGTTCTGCCAGCAGGGGCAGGATACATGCATAGGACAGCTCAGGCCTGGGCCACCTATAGTAACTGTCCATGGGCAATGCCTGCACATCTCCTGGGACTAAAGCCTTTTGCATCACTGTGCCTTCACTTTGCTGTCCCTCCTGCCTGTCAGGATGTTCCCCAGGGCCACTCTTTTCTGCCCATCACTGCTTCATCTATGAAGCTGCTCCTGGTCCCCGATGTGCAGACATGGGGAAGGGTTCAGACTCTGGGTTTATGGATGGGCTGATTCCCTGGGCAACAGTGTGTATGCATGTGTGCATGCACATGTGTATAGGGGTGTGTGTGATCATATGCTCACATTTGTACATTGTTCTGGGTCATGGGTAAAGAAGTCCATCATCATATTCTCATAGGGGTCTGGGACTCGCCAAGTGTTCATATCCTGTCCCTGCCAGGGCCCAGAGTATCCTCAGCTCCTCTTCCTCAGAGTTTACATCACAGCTAGGTTTGACCCTTACAGATTGCAGTCACACTGTTCTGTTTCCTTTAGTGGTCGGATGTGAGACTCGAGGCAAGTGATCAATTCTTGCCCTTCACTGTCTCCACAGTGGCCCCAAGTGGCAGAACCCCAGCCTGACTGTTTAAGCAGATCCTAGACTGCAGTGGGTCATTTGTGAAATAGTCTCAGGCTTCAAGTATGGCTGGATATAAGTGTCCAACTGATCTCATAGGATCTTGAGTCCTCTCTATTTCTGAGATCCACTTACTGTTTGTACATCCAATCTCAAATAGGCCTGCTCTTGTGGTCACAGATGCTGGCCCTTCATACAAAGCTTGAGACCCTGTGCCAGCCTCCCCTGTGTAGTGGGGCCACTTCTGAGCCAATCAAAGAGGCAGGGGTGAGGGCACAGGTGTGCTAATTGACTAGGCATGGTCACCTGTTGGTCACATGCTGCAGACTGTGGGTGGAGCTCCATCCCTGCCCTATGGACCTAGTAGGGAGAGGGAGAAGGAGAGATCCCCAACTGCTAATCAGAAAAGTGAGAGCAAGAAAAAGGAGAAGATGTGGGGAGTCCAGGACCAAATGTTGACAACAATAACTAACAACCACAGTTGACAAAGGACATAAGGGACATGTTGAGTCTCAGGTATGGTATCCAGTCATGATGGTTAATTTTATGTGTCAACTTGTCAGAGCCACAGGGTGACTAGCTATCTGGTTAAATATTATTTCTGAGTGTGGGGTTTTGGATGACATCTGAGTGTGGGGTTTTGGATGACTCACTGGTGGAGTGAGGGAACACCTGGTTTCTTGTGTCTCCAGCTTGCAGATGCCAGATTGTGGGACCTCTCATTCTTTGTAATCATATGACCAATTCTTTGTAATAAAACTCTCTCACAGTAATATATGTCTTTCCTCTTGGTTTTATATCTCTGGAGACCCCTGACTAACACACCAATGCTTCACACACATTAATTCTGTCACACAAGCCTGCAGGAAAATGAGGGACCTCATCATCTACCTTCTCATAGATGGTGAATTTGACATGCAGGGAGGAGTGTGTCTTACCCAAGGAGGAAGCTCTGAAGTCATCCAGATAGGACTAGCACCTAGTGCTTTCTGACTGTACAGTAAATGAATCACAAGATAACTTTCTGGTAGTTTTCAGGAGGAGGTTTCCCCCTAACACTTTTCTTGGAGGCAACTTCACAGCTCCCCTAGTTATTCCATTCTCAGAGCCATGTTCCAGAATACCAGCACCTCAGTAGCCCATATTCTGAGTGACCAGGGCTTTGCAGAATAATCCAGGCTGCCATTGGGTTCAAGGCCACAGGGAAGCTGGTAGCTCAGGACTGCCCAGGTGAAGGCATTGGCCCCAGAGTGTCCCCCTCTGACCATTAACCGGCACACCAACTTCTTTCCCCTTGAGAAGTGTTCTTGGCAACTTTGTTCACAGGATGAAATAAAGGAGCTGATGGAGGCAGAGGAAGTACTTTCTGAATGGTCTAAGTTCCTTCTCCATTAAGAATGTAGCCTTAGTAGGTAAAAAGCCTCCTTGTCAGCCCAGATTCCCCTAAAGTCCGTTTGTCCCAGGTTTGCAGAGGAGGTTCTGCTTCATTCCTGGACTGACTGGCTAACTGTGAGATAATGTCTAGCTGGAGCCCATTAGATCTGGGGTCAGCAATGGGAATGTACAATGATATAGCCACTCTGGAAAATCCCTTGACAGTTGGAGGGGATCCCCAGATGTTTCAGACAAATCAAAAGGTTTCCAGAGTAGGGTGTGGCCTCCTGCTGCAGCAGGGTGGGATAACCTGAGTGGTGAATAGGAAGCATCATATTGTTACCTTGTTGAATATTTTTAATTAAATTTTTTTATTTTTATTTCAGATAAAAATTCACATGCATTATAAATTCACATGCATTTATGAGAAAATATATGGAGAGATCTGTTTACTCTGTTAATGTCTTGAAAAAACGTTGATATGGTTTTGATACAGAGCAGTTCCATCGCCCAAGGACTCCTCATGGAAAATATTTTATAGTCACAGCAGTTTCTTCCTTCTCACTCTATCTCTGATCCTGGCAACAATAATTGTGCTCTGAATTTCAATAATTTTATCATTTCAAGAATGTTATAGAAATAGAATCATATAGCATATTGGCTTTTCTCCCCCACTCAGCATAATTCCTGGTAGGACCATTCACAACTTGTACACATCAAAAGTTCATTCCATTTTATTGCTGAGTAGTGCTCCATGGACTGCAGGAGGTTAACCATTCACCCATGGAAGACTATCCCTCCCTCCAACTGGAATGTTTCCAGTTTTTAGCTATTACAAATAAAGCTGATATGAACATTCATGTACAGGTTTTTGTGTGATGTTAAGCTTCCATTTTTCTGGAATAAAAAAAAAAAACACAAGTGTGCAATTGTTGGGTCTTCTGGTAACTGTATTTTTAGGTGTAAAAGGGCCAAGGTATTTTCCAGAGTGGCTGTACCATTGTACATTCCCAGGAACATCCCCCCACATTCTTGATAGCACTTGATGTTGGCACTATTTTTTATTTTAGCCATTCCGATAAGTATCCTAGTGTGCTTTTCATTTACCTTTCCCTGATAGCTAATGGTATGAACATCTTTTCATGTGCTTATTCTCCAACTGGTATCATCCTCAGTGAAATGGAATGTATTCTTCCCATTTTCTAACCAATTTGTTGGTATTTTTCCCGTTGAATTTTGAGAATTTTTTTTATATATTTGAGATATTAATTATTTGTCATTGTGTGGTCTGTAAATATTTTCTGCTCGTTGTTAGCTTGTCCTTTCATTCACTTAATAGAATCTTTAACAGAGTAAAAGACATTAATTTGGTGGGGTCCAGAGTATCAATTCGGCTTTTCTGGATTATTTTTGGTGTGAAGTGTAAGTATTCTTTGCCTCATCCTAGATTCTAAAGATTTTCTTCTGTTTTTTTAAAAAAGATTTTTACTTTGATGTTTTTACATTTAAACCAGTGATCTATTTGAGCCAATTGTTGTATGAAGTGAGAGGTTTTGTCTATGGATGTGTGATTGGTCCAACACTATTTGTTTGAAAAGCTTGCTGCCTTAAGTTGCTTATACCCCTTTGTCAACAACCAGTTAAGCATGTAGGTCTCTTTCTGGGATTTCCATTCTGTTCCATTGATCCATGGGTATATCCCCCTGCCAGGACCACACTCTCAATCCTGTACCTATGGAGTGAGCCTTAATAGTGGTGAGTGCAAAGACTACCCTTCCATCCTCTGGCTACAAACACACAATTCCTCTTTGTCCACAGTGCTTTAGCTAACCTAAGTCCTGTGCATTTCTATGTATGTTTTAGCATAAGTTTGTCTATGTCTAAGAAAAAATTTCTTGGGATTTCAGTAAGAATTGTTACCAATTTATGGATGAATTTGGGAGGACCGATGCCTTTATTACGTTGAGCCTTCCAGTGAACACAGCATGGTTCTTCTCATATTTAGGTCTTCGATTTTTTAAATTAACATTTTCTAATTATCAGCATTTCAGATCCCCTACATGTTATCTTTATACTTAAATATTCCATTTTCTTTGGAGTAAGTGTAAATGATACCATTTTTAATTTTGATTTTGACATGTTCTTTGTTAGACATGTATTTGAATTTTGTATGTTTTTCTTATATCCTTCAACCTTACTGATTTCATTTATTAGTTCTATGATTTTTTTTTTAGACTCCTTTAGATTTTCTACATAGATATTCATGTCACCTACACATAGGTCCTTCGCAATTTGTGTGCTTTCCCCACTGGCCATATTGCCTATAACTTCCACTCACATGTAGAATGAGAGTGGACATTGTTTCCTTACTCCCAAACTCAAAAGGAAAACATTCAGTCTTTCATCATTTGAGATAAGATGTTAGGTGTAGGTTTTTTGTACACATTTCTTTTTTTAAGTTGTGAGAGTTTCCCAGTTTCCTGAGGTTTTTTTAATTTAATTTTTTTATTGTTAAATCATAGCTGTGTACATTAGTGCAATCAAGGGGTAAAATGTGCTGGTTTCATATAGAATTTGAAATATTCTCATCAAACTGTTCAATGTAGCCTTCATGGCATTTTCTTAGTTATTGTATGTAGACATTTGTATTCTGCATTTAGTAGGTTTCGCCTGTACCCATTCTAAGAGGCACCTTAGGTGTGACCCCACCTATTACTCTCCCTCCACCCTAACCTCCCCCCTCCCTTCCCCTCCCTTGGCCCTTTCCCCATAGTCTTGTGCTATAGTTGGGTTATAGCCTTCATGTGAAAGCTATAAATTAGCTTCATAGTAGGGCTGAGTACATTGGATACTTGAGATACTTTGCTAAGAAGAATATGTTCCAGCTCCATCATGTAAACATGAAAGAGGTAAAGTCTCCATCTTTCTTTAAGGCTGCATAATACTCTATGGTATACATGTACCACAATTTGCTAGTTCATTCGTGGGTCGATGGGCACTTGGGCTTCTTCCATGACTTAGCAATTATGAATGGGGTTGCAATAAACATTCTGGTACAGATGTCTTTGTTATATTGTGATTTTTGGTATTCTGGGTATATACCTAGTAAAGGAATTATAGGATTGAATGGCAAGTCTATTTTTAGATCTCTAAGTATTCTCCAAACATCCTTCCAAAAGGAACGTATTAGTGTGCATTCCCACTAGCAGTGTAGAAGTGTGCCCTTTTCTCCACATCCACACCAACATCTCTGGTTTTGGGATTTTGTTATATGGGCTACTCTTACTGGGGTTAGGTGATATCTCAAAATAGTTTTGGTTTGCATTTATCTGATGATCAAGGATGATGAGCTTTTTTTCATGTGTTTGTAGATCGTGTGCCTGTCTTCTTTAGAGAATTTTCTCTTCAAGGCCTTTGCCTACCCTGAGATGGGATCACTTGTTCTTTTCTTGCTAATACATTTGAGTTCTCTGTGGATTCTGGTTATTAAACTTTTATTGGAAGTATAACCTGCAAATATTTTCTCCCATTCTGAGGGCTGTCTGTTTGCTTTACTTACTATGTTCTTGGCTGTGCAGAAGCTTTTTAGTTTGATCAGGTCCCAGTAATGTATTTTTGATACTGCTTCGATTGCCTGGGGAGTCCTCCTCATAAAATATTCACCCAGGCTGATTCCTTCAAGAGTTTTCCCTGCACTTTCTTCAAGTATTTTTATAGTTTCATGTCTTAAGTTTAAATCTTTAATCCAGTGAGAGTCTATCTTAGTTAATGGTGAAAGGTGTGGGTCCAGTTTCAGTCTTTTACAGATCGCCAGCCAGTTCACCCAGCACCATTTGTTAAATGGGGAATCTTTTCCCCACTGAATGTTTTTAATTGGCTTGTCAAAGATCAAATAACGGTAAGTAGCTGGATTCATCTCTTGGTTCTCTATTCTGTTCCAGACATCTACTTCTCTGTTTTTGTGCCAGTACCATGCTGTTTTGATCACTATCGATTTATGGTACAGTCTCAGGTCAGGTAGCATGATTCCTCCTGCTTTGTTTGTATTTCTGAGTAATGTTTTGGCTATTTGAAGTTTTTTCTGATTCCATATAAAACGAAGTATTATTTTTTCAAAATCTTTAAAATATGACAATGAAGCTTTAATAGGAATTGCATTACAATTATATATTGCCATGGGTAGTACAGACATTTTAACAATGTTGATTCTTCCCAGCCATGAGAATGGTATGTTTTTCCATTTGTTAACATCTTCAGCTATTTCTTTTCTTAAAGTTTCATAGTTCTATTTATAGAGATTTTTCACATCCTTCGCTAGATAAACTCCCAAATATTTCATCTTCTTTGGCACTACTGTGAAAGGAATAGAGTCTTTGACTGTTTTTTTGGCTTGGCTGTTGGTGGTATATATAAAGGCTACAGATTTATGGGTGTTGATTTTGTAGCCTGAGACATTGCTGTATCCTTTGATCACTTCCAAAAGTTTTGTACAAGAATCCCTAGTGTTTTCCAGATATACGATCATGTCATCTGTGAAGAGTGAAAGTTTGATCTCTTCTGACCCTATGTGAATAACCTTGATCGCCTTTTCTTCCCCAATTATAATGGCTAAAACTTCCATTACAATGTTAAAGAGCAGTGGAGACAATGGGCAAAGCCATCTGGTCCTGAGCTTTTCTTTTTAGGGAGATTTTGTATAATTGATGCTATTTCAGAACTTGATATAGGCCTGTTCAACATGTCCACTTCGTTCTGGCTAAGTCTTGGTAGGTGGCGTACTTCCAAGTATTGGTCGATTTCTTTTAGATTTTCATACTAAATTTTCTTGTAATATTTGTTAAGGATTTTTTTGAATTTCTGAGGGGTCTGTTGTTATTTCATTGTTACCATTTCTGATTGATGAAATTAGAGATTTTATTCTTTTTTTCCTAATTAGGTGGGCCAACGGTTTATCTATTTTATTGATCTTTTCAAAAAACCAACTTTTGGATTTATTGATCTGTTGTATAATTCTTTTGTTCTCAATTTCATTTAATTCTGCTCTGATTTTGGTTATTTCTTTTTTTCTGCTGGGTTTGGGGTTGGAATGTTCTTCCTTCTCCAGTTGTTTGATGTCCCATTAAGTTATTAACTTCCACTCTTTCCATTTTCTTCAAGAAGGCTTGCAGTGCTATAAATTTCCCTCTTAGTACTGCCTTTGCAGTATCCCAGAGGTTTTTATAGTTCGTGTCTTCATTGTTGTTATGTTCCAAAAATTTGGTGATTTCTTTCTTAATCTCATCTATAACCCATTTATCCTTCAGCATAAGGTTATTTAGCTTTCATGTTTTAGTATGGGTATGCAGATTCTTGTTGTTATTGAGTTCAACTTTTATTCCATGATGGTCTGAGAGGATGCAAGAAATAATTTCTATTGTTTTAAATTTGCTGAGGTTAGATTTGTGGCCTAGCATGTGATCTATTTTGGAGTATGTTCCATGGCTGGTGAGAAGAATGTGTATTCAGTTTTGTTGGGCTGAAATGTTCTGTAGATGTCTGTTAAGTCCAGATGTTGAATGGTTAAGTTTAAATCTAAAATTTCTTTGCTTAGCTTCTTTTTGGAGGATCTATCCAGCACTGCTAAAGGGGTGTTAAAATCTCCAACTACTATGAAACTGGAGGAAATCAAGTTGCTCATATCTGTTAGAGTTTCTCTTATAAATTGAGGTGTGTTATGGTTGGGTGCATAAATATTAATAATTGAAATCTCATCATATTGAGTATTACCTTTAACAAATATGAAGTGTCCATCCTTATCCTTCCTTATTTTGGTTGGTTTAAAGCCTATTGCATCTGCAAATAGGATTGCAATGCCTGCTTTTTTCTGATTTCCATTTGCCTGGGGTATAGATGACCATCCCTTCACCTTGAGTCTATATTTGTCTTTTAATGTAAGATGTGATTCTTGTATGCAGCAGATATCTGGCTTGAGTTAGGGAGCGTTCAAAGGCTTTATCTTTGATGTCAGAAATCCTTTCTTCTGCTTGCTCCATTCTGTTGCTGAGGGATTCTACTGTATTTTTCATATCTTTGAGGGCTACAAAGTCTTGCTTCAGTGTGTCTAAGTCTTTGGTGGTTTTGTCTTTAAATTCATTAAATTCTTGAGACAACTTTTGAATTTCTCCTCAAATTTCCATTTCCACTTTGTTAATCTTGTCTGCAATCCAAATTCTGAATTCGATTTCTGACATCTCA
Organism: Nycticebus coucang; assembly: GCF_027406575.1. Taxonomy (NCBI): domain Eukaryota; kingdom Metazoa; phylum Chordata; class Mammalia; order Primates; family Lorisidae; genus Nycticebus; species Nycticebus coucang. The sequence continues at coordinate 107,981,229 of NC_069781.1, forward strand.
GCCAGTTGTTTATGAATGGGATCTTCAATTACATCTGCCATATTTTTCCTTGGGTGGGGGGGTGATCTATTCTGGTTATTCATGTTACCAGAGTTTTTCCATTGATTCCGCCCCATGGTTGTTTTACTCCCTTTGATTTTTTCCCCTGGGGCTTTTTTGAGGGCCTGTACAGTGTTGTGGCCTGAGAAACTGGGGCCCTGTCTGGTGTGGTGGGGCTAAGTGGTTCTGTCTTGTTTTCAGCCGGTTTCTGTTCCACCCTAGTGAAACAGATACTCTGGATTGAAGTCTCAGCTGTGGAGAAATATCAGCAATTAAGTCACCCCGCCCCCCACTGGCAAACAATTGGAAAAGAAAAATCAAACCTTCCTACCACCATGCGCCCAGGGCACCACCTGATTTATCCTCAGGCGATTGGTTCAGTTCAAAAGGTCCAAATCAATTGTCTCAGTCTGCACCTGTCTCGGATGAGAGAGTTTAAGACGTCTCTGGGAACTGGATCACAGGGGTCTGGTGACTACTCTGGTGTGGCTTGGTCCAGTGCCGTGTGGAGTCAGGAGGAGCCACCCAGCCAATAGATCAGTCTGGGAAGGTTGTTGCCTCCTTCCCCACCTTGCACCACTGTCACACCCAGTCACTGATAGCCCTGCAGTTGATGACCCAGTTGCCTGTAGTGAATCGGTACTCCAGGAGTTTGCACCTGCCTGAATCACAAGGAAGTCTGCCAGGCCGCTGCGCTCTGTCTCTCTCCAGCAGGAGGAGGTGAGGCCTGACAACCTCGGTGCTTGATGAAGGTTGGGGGGTTTTCACTCAGGTGCAGTCTTGCCCCTGATTAATGTTACTGACAGAACAGAACAGAACAACTCTGTGGGTCCCCTGTAGAAGAGAAGCTGAATTGAGTTCCCAATCAGCTTATCTTTGCTCTTGTATTGTGTATAGGCTGACAATCCCCTGAGGGCCAGGTGCGTCTTAGGTTTAGTAAAGTGGACCTCTGGGTCAGCCCCATCCTGGGAGTTTCCCTGGTTTACAAGTTGGAGTTGCCTCAGGCAAACTCAGAGTCTCTGGTTGCCCAGGGAGACAGGGGGTGTGGCTTCAGAATATTCGGTAGTGAGCTGTATTGCTAGCGAAAGAGGGCTGTTGTTTTATGGCTCAGGCAACCGCTGCTCTGGTGTAGCTCCCTTCCGGCCAACCGTCCTCTCTCCGCTCCTGTACCCCAGAGTCTGCACTGACTGGCTACAGCCCAGCACTGTCTACACCCCTCAAGCAATCGCCCAAAAGTCTGGACCCCTGGGGGACAGGCCTCCAGACCTTGGAGCGAGAGCAGAGTGGAGCATGGGGAGCTCTGGGAGCCTGGAGCTGTGGGCAGAGAACACACACAGCTCTACAGTTTTATGCCTGACCATATTGTCACCAAAAGACGGCTGTCACACTGTGCCTCAGGGAACTGCCACTCCGGTGCGGGCCCCTCTCCACCGACTGGGACTGGCCTCCAGACCTCAGTGAGTGAAGGGGAGTGCTGGGAGCTAGGAATTCCAGGTAGAGACTATATACAGTTTTATGCCTGGCAGGAGGACCCGTGGCACCCTAGTAGGGGAGGTAGGTCCAGTTTTTAGAGGGTCTGTCCCATGGAGTGTAGTGGGAGGAACTTTGAACTCTGCCAGATTGTTCGTGGGGCACTCTGAGCCGTTCTCATGGGGGAGGGGACTCCCGTCTGCTTGGTGATGGATTTTGTACCCTTTGTTTGTATCCTTGTGGTCGCAGCTCGCCTCAGCGGGGTTGACGTGCGTTCTATAACCTTCTCTCTTAGTGTAGCTCAAATCCACCAGGTTACTTGCTGAATTTTTGTCCTTTAACTCTCCTTCTGGACAGGAGCCTCTGTGGAAAGCTGGCTTCAGTCAGCCATCTTGTCTTCTCCCCCCGAATTCGTTGAATTCTTGAGATGTCTTTTGGGTTACTGCTTGGAACTCTAATTTGATCTTATTTGCTATCCGGATTCTGAATTCGATTTCTGACATGTTAGCTATTTGTTTGTGCATGGAATCTTGTGCTATGTCTGCTCCATTGTTTCTTGGGGGAGTTAATCTAATCTGATTATTCATATTGCCAGAATCAATTTCTGTTGATTTCACCTCATGATTTTTTTTTTTTTATTGTTGGGGATTCATTGAGGGTACAATAAGCCAGGTTACACTGATTGCAATTGTTAAGTAAAGTCCCTCTAGCAATCATGTGTTGCCCCCATAAAGTGTGACACACACCAAGGCCCCACGCCCCTCCCTCTGTCCCTCTTTCTGCTTCCCTCCCATAACATTAATTGTCATTAATTGTCCTCATATCAAAATTGAGTACATAGGATTCATGCTTCTCCATTCTTGTGATGCTTTACTAAGAATAATGTCTTCCACTTCCATCCAGGTTAATACGAAGGATGTAAAGTCTCCATTTTTTTAATAGCTGAATAGTATTCCATGGTATACATATACCACAGCTTGTTAATCCATTCCTGGGTTGGTGGGCATTTAAGCTGTTTCCACATTTTGGTGATTGTAAATTGAGCTGCAATAAACAGTCTAGTACAAGTGTCCTTATGATAAAAGGCTTTTTCCTTCTGGGTAGATGCCCAGTAATGGGATTGCAGGATCAAATGGGAGGTCTAGCTTGAGTGCTTTGAGGTTTCTCCATACTTCCTTCCAGAAAGGTTGTACTAGTTTGCAGTCCCACTAGCAGTGTAAAAGTGTTCCCTTCTCTCCACATCCACGCCAGCATCTGCAGTTTTGAGATTTTGTGATGTGGGCCATTCTCACTGGGGTTAGATGATATCTCAGGGTTGTTTAGATTTGCATTTCTCTAATATACAGAGATGATGAACATTTTTTCATGTGTTTGTTAGCCATTTCTGTCATCTTTAGAGAAGGTTCTATTCATGTCTCTAGCCCATTGATATATGGGTTTGTTGGCTTTTTTCATGTGGATTAATTTGAGTTCTCTGTAGATCCTAGTTATCAAGCTTTTGTCTGATTGAAAATATGCAAATATCCTTTCCCATTGTGTAGGTTGTGTCCTTGCTTTGGTTATTGTCTCCTTAGCTGTACAGAAGCTTTTCAGTTTAATGAAGTCCCATTTGTTTATTTTTGTTGTTGTCACAATTGTGACGGCAGTCTTCTTCATGAAGTCTTTTCCCAGGCCAATATCTTCCAGTGTTTTTCCTATACTTTCTTTGAGGATTTTTCTTGTTTCATGCCTTAAATTTAAGTCCTTTATCCATCTTGAATCAATTTTTGTGAGTGGGGAAAGGTGTGGGTCCAGTTTCAGTCTTTTACATGTAGACATCCAGTTCTCCCAACACCATTTATTGAATAGGGAGTCTTTCCCCGAAGGTAGGTTCTCGTTTGGTTTATCGAAGATGAGGTGGTTGTAAGATGTTAGTTTCATTTCTTGGTGTTCAATTCGATTCCAAGTGTCTATGTCTCTGTTTTTGTGCCAGAACGATGCCATCTTGACCACTATGGCTTTGTAGTTCAGACTAAAATCTGGTATGCTGATGCCCCCAGCTTTATTTTTGTTACTAAGAACTGCCTTAGCTATACGGGGTTTTTTCCGGTTCCATACAAAACACAGAATCATTTTTTCCAAATCTTGAAAGCATGATGTTGGTATTTTGATAGGAATGGCATTGAATAGGTAGATTGCTTTGGGAAGTCTAGACATTTTAACAATGTTGATTCTTCCCATCCATGAGCATGGTATGTTCTTCCATTTGTTAATATCCTCTGCTATATCCTCTGAGGATTTCATAGTTTTCTTTATAGAGGTCCTTCAACTCCTTCATTAGGTATATTCCTAGGTATTTCATTTTCTTTGAAACTATGGTGAAGGGAGTTGTGTCCTTAATTAGCTTCTCATCTTGACTGTTATTGGTGTATACAAAGGCTACTGACTTGTGGACATTGATTTTATATCCTGAAACATTACTGTATTTTTTGATGACTTCTAGGAGTCTTGTGGTTGAGTCTTTGGGGTTCTCTAAGTATAAGATCATGTCATCAGCAAAGAGGGAGAGTTTGACCTCCTCTGCTCCCATTTGGATTCCCCTTATTTCCTTGTCTTGCCTAATTGTATTGGCTAGAACTTCCAGTACTATGTTGAATAGTAAAAGTGACAGAGGACAACCTTGTCTGGTTCCAGTTTTAGGAGGAAAAGCTTTCAGTTTTACTCCATTCAGTAAAATATTGGCTGTGGGTTTGTCATAGATAGCTTCAATCAGTTTTAGAAATGTCGCACCTATGCCTATACTCTTCAGTGTTCTAATTAGAAAAGGATGCCGGATTTTATCAAATGCTTTTTCTGCATCTATTGAGAGGATCATATGATCATTATTTTTGCCTCTGTTAATATGGTGGATAACGTTTATGGACTTGCGTATGTTAAACCAGCCTTGCATCCCTGGGATGAAGCCTACTTGATCATGATGAATGACTTTTTTGATGATAAGCTGTAATCTATTGGCTAGGATTTTGTTGAGAATTTTTGCATTTATATTCATGAGTGAGATTGGTCTGAAATTCTCCTTTTTGTTTGGGTCTTTTCCTGGTTTTGGTATCACGGTGATGTTTGCTTCATAGAATGTGTTGGGGAAGATTCCTTCTTCCTCAATTTTTTGGAATAATTTTTGCAGTACAGGAATAATCTCTTCCTTGAAGGTTTGATAGAATTCTGGAGTGAAGCCATCTGGACCAGGGCATTTTTTGGTTGGAAGATTTTTTATTGCTTCTTTGATCTCAGTGCTTGAAATTGGTCTGTTCAGGAGGTCTATTTCTTCCTGGCTGAGTCTAGGGAGAGGGTGTGATTCCAAATATTGATCCATTTCCTTCACATTGTCAAATTTCTGGGCATAGAGTTTCTGGTAGTATTCAGAGATGATCTCTTGTATCTCTGTAGGATCAGTTGTTATTTCCCCTTTATCATTTCTGATTGAGGTTACTAGAGATTTTACTTTTCTATTCCTCGTTAGTCTGGCCAATGGTTTATCTATTTTATTAATTTTTTCATAAAACCAACTCCTTGTTTCATTAATTTTCTGAATGATTCTTTTGTTTTCAATTTCATTGATCTCTGATTTGATTTTGGATATTTCTTTTCTTCTACTGAGTTTAGGCTTAGATTGTTCTTCTTTTTCCAATTCCATGAGATGGCTTGTGAGATTGTTGATGCGCTCTCTTTCTGTTTTTTGAATGTAGGCATCTAAAGCGATGAATTTTCCTCTCAAGTGTGCTTTTGCAGTATCCCACAGGTTTTGGTAGCTTGTGTCTTCATTGTTGTTATGCTCAAGGAAGTTAATGATTTCCTGTTTTATTTCTTCCTGCACCCATCTGTTATTCAACAGAAGATTGTTTAATTTCCATGTCTTTGGGTGGGGTCGAGCGTTTTTGTTAGAGTTGAGTTCCACCTTTATCGCCTTATAGTCTGAGAAGATACAAGGTAAAATTTCAATTCTTTTGATTCTGTTGATATTTCTTTTGTGTCCCAGGATATGATCAATTTTGGAGAATGTTCCTTGGGGTGATGAGAAGAATGTATATTCTTTATCTTTGGGGTGGAGTGTTCTTTATGCGTCTATCAAGCACAGTTTTTCTAGGGTCTCATTTAAATCTCTTATGTCTTTGTTTAATTTCTGTTTAGAGGATCTGTGCAGTTCTGAAAGAGGAGTGTTAAACTCCCCTGTTATTATGGTATTATCAGATGTCATATTGCTCAGACTGTGTAAGGTCTGTTTCAAGAGTCTGGGAGCATTTAAATTGGGTGCATAAATATTTAGAATTGAACTGTCTTCTTATTGTATTATTCCCTTGACCAATATAAAGTGACCACCTTTGTCTTTTTTGACTTTACTTGCTTTAAATCCACATGTATCTGAAAATAAGATCACAACTCCTCTTTTCTTCTGAATTCCATTTGCCTGAAAAATTGTCTTCCAACCCTTGACTTGGAGCTTTAATTTGTCTTTTGAAGCCAGGTGTGTTTCTTGCAGACAGCAAATGGATGGCTTGTGTTTTTTAATCCAGTCAGCCAATCTATGTCTCTTCAGTGGGGAATTCAAGCCATTAACATTTATGGAGATAATTGATAAGTGTGGTAGTATTCTATTCGTCTTATTTAGTCAGAGTCCATTGCTTAGTTTTATCTTTTGATCAGTGTGGAGGTTAGGTTCTGTCCTTTAATTTCTGAGTTCTTACTTTGCTGCTGATGCATTGTGGTGGTCAGTGTGCAGAACAGGTTGAAGTATTTCCTGTAGAGCTGGTCTTGTTGTGGCGAATTTCCTCAATGTTTGTATATCCGTAAATGATTTGATTTCTCCGTCAATTTTGAAGCTTAGCTTAGAAGGGTACAGAATTCTGGGCTGGAAATTGTTCTGTTTAAGTAGATTAAAGGTAGATGACCATTGTCTTCTTGCTTGGAAAGTTTCATTAGAGAAGTCTGCCGTCACTCTGATGGATTTGCCCCTGTAGGTCAACTGGTGCTTACTCCTGGCAGCTTGCAGAATCTTTTCTTTTGTCTTGACTTTGGACAGGTTCACCACAATGTGTCTTGTAGAAGCTCGGTTAGAGTTGAGGCGACCTGGGGTCCGATATCCCTCTGAAATCAGTGTGTCAGAATCTTTGGTGATATTTGGGAAATTTTCTTTTATAATATTCTCTAGTATGGCTTCCATTCCTCTGGGGCATTCTTTTCCCCTTCTGGGATTCCTATAACTCGTATGTTAGAATGCTTCAGATAGTCCTATAATTCTGACAGTGAATGTTCTGCTTTCTCTCTCTTCTTTTCTGCCTCTTTTAGTATCTGAGTTGTCTCAAGAACTTTGTCTTCTACCCCTGAAATTCTTTCTTCTGCATGGTCTAACCTGTTGCTGATACTTTCCATTGCATCTTTAAGTTCCCTAATTGACTGTTTCAGTTCCTTCAGCTCTGCTATATCCTTTGTATATTCTGCATATCGTTCATCTTTTATTTGATTCTGTTTTTGGATTTCCTTTTGGTTATTTTCCACTTTATTAGCAGTTTCCTTCATTGTTTCCATCATTTCTTTCATTGTTTTCAACATGTGTATTCTAAATTCCCTTTCTGTCATTCCTAACATTTCTTTACAGGTGGAATCCTCTGCAGTAGCTACCTCATGGTCCCTTGGCGTGGTTGTTCTGGACTGGTTCTTCATGTTGCCTGGAGTTTTCTGCTGATTCTTCCTCATGAGTGATTTCTTTTATCTGTTTCCTTGCCCTAATTTTCCTTTCACTTCCTCTTGTTCTTTAAGTTCTCGTGCCTGTGTGCCCTTTGGATCCCTCCCTGCCTCTGAGCAGAGCTCTTCTCCTGGTCAGAGACTGCTGGAGCCTTGGGCTCTCTGTGCCAAAGTCACTGGACACCTGGCACTCCCAGAACCATGCTCCCTCATGATTGTTGTTTACCATTGCCTCTGTCTGTCCTCAGAGTTGGGGAGGTGTCTCTCCAAGACCCCAGTGGGATCACTCTGTTGTTGCTGGATCTTTGTAGGGAGTGACCCTTTGTGGCTCCTCTGGGGTTGCCCCAGCTAGGGAGTTCTGGTTGTGGGAGGACGTGTGCAATGTGACACCCCGATCCAGCAACAGGGCTGGGGGTGGTGCACATAGTTCTGGGAGTGCCTGGCACCCAGTGACTTTGGAACAGAGGTCCCAAGGCTCCAGCAGTCTCTGGCCTCCTGGCACAGAGGCAGGGAGGACTCCGGGGGAACGTGGCTACCAGAGTCACTGGACAGACGAGTGGGCCAGTGTGGAGGCAGGGAGGGTACAGGAGGGAGGACGTGGGGTTGCGTGGGTCCCAGACTACCTGGTCAGGTTATGAGGAGGCCCAGTGGGCAGAGTAGTGGGTCTGGGGGGGGTGCCGATAGCGGGTCATGGCACAGCTCTCCCAGAGTTTCAGGCTGTTGGTGATCACAGAGCAGCTCTTCTGGAGGTCCGGGAGGATGCCAATCGCAGTTCCTAGCGCAGCTCTCGCAGAGGTCTCGGAGGGTGCCGATCCGGGTCATGGAGCAGCTCTTCCAGAGGTCCGGTGGGTTCCAATTGTGGGTCCTGGCGCAGGGCTTATGGAGGTCCCAGTGGGTGTTGATCAGGGGTCCTGGCGCAGCTCTTCCAGAGGTCTGGGAGGGTGCTGATTACAGGTCACAGCGCAGCTCTTCTGGAGGTCCAGGAGGGTGTCCATAGCGGGTTCTGGGACAGCTCTCCTGTAGGTTGCAGCGGGTGTCAATCCCGGGTCACGGAGCAGCTCTTGGAGGTCCAGGCTTGTCGTTTCCTGAGGTTTTTATCATGAATGGGTGTTGAATGTTGTCAAATGCTTTCCCTGCATCAATTAATATAATTATGTAACTTTTTCCTTTAACCTAAGGACATGGTGAATTACATTGATTGCGTTAAAATTATTGAACCAGCCTTGCATTCCTGGAATAAATCACACTTGGTTATGGTATATAATTTTTTGTTTTACATTGCAAGTTTTGGTTTGCTCATGTTTTGTTTACCTCTATGTTTATGAGAGATACTGGTCTGTACTTGTCTTTTTTGGTATCCTCTGTGTTGTCTGGTCTTGGTATTAGGGTAATACTGGCCTCAGAACCAGTTTTTTCAGATAATTCCACATTTAACACATCTCAGTGTCTATGAATGTTGATTGTTTTTCTCATTCATGTTGTGATTTTCCTAGTTCTTGGGATGACAAGTTAGTTTTTATTGTATTATGGACATTTTGGATATTATGAGATTCTGGATTTTATTTAATCTTCTTCTTCTCTTAACATGGAAGACTTCCTGTTCATATGTAAGATAAGGGTCAGGTGGTTGTACGTGTTTGGCTTCCCCTTTGTCCCTGCTCATACCTTCTTGGCTGAAGTGTGGCACCAGCTCAAACCACCTCATTGTCTCTGAGTAGAGATTTAAGATCAACTCTCTGCTAGACCTGGCTAATACTAGGGAGAGAAAGTGGAGGGCTGGCTCACAGTGTTTTGTTGCTGCAGACTCAGTTTCCCACCAGGCCTCACTGGTACCAGGAACACTGACTTGTATAATTTTGTTCAGTCTTGTTGATGCTAGAGGTGATGGAGGCTCAGCCTGCCTCTGGATCACACTAACACTACTGGCAGGAGAATTATTGTGCCATCTGCTTCTGCCAGGCAGGGGATGGAAGATAAGCAGCCCACTCAATACCACCCAAAGTAGTCTGGCAGGAGAATCTGGGCACTGTTGTCTGTTTCTACTAAGCATAGAATACAAGGTTGACTTCTTGCTCAGCTCTGCTAATACCATAGTGGTGGAGTGAGTATAGGTTTCCCTTCATCTTTGGCCAGAGTGGGATGTGTTTTGACAAAATAGTTTTCTGTTGTTAGGCTACCATTTTTAATTTTTGTTTAGGGGTACAGACTTTTAAAATTTTAATATTATTTTATTGATGCAAAATATATATAACATTAAATTTACCATTAGGGACAGTTAGTATATTCACAAGATTGTACAACCATCACCAATTCCAAGTTCTAGAACATTTTCATCACTGCAAAAGGAAACCCTGTCCCCTTTAAGCAGTCACTCCCCACTCTTTCCTCCCCCATTCCTGAAAACCACTAGTTGGCTTTCTGTCTCCATGGATTTATCTACTCTGCACAGTTCACATAAATGGAATCATACAGTATGTGGCATTTTGTGTCTAGCTTTTCACTTGGCATAGTATTTTCGAGGGTCACTAATGTTGTGGTATGTATCAATACTTTATTCACTTTTTATAGCTAAATAGTACTCTACTGTCTGCATTACCACATTTCCTTTGCCATTCATTAGTTGATGGACATTTCTCACTTTTTGGGAAACATCTCACATCATTGTGAATGATGCTGCTGTGAACATTCACCCATGTTTGTGTTTCAAACCACTTTCAACTCCTTTGGGGATATGCCCATGAGTAAAATTGCTGGGTTGTGTGGTAATTCTGTGTTTAACTTTTTGAGGACCTGCCATACTGTTTTCCACAGTAGCTGCACCATTTTATCTTCCTACCAGCAATGGGTAAGAGTTCTGGTTTGTCCATGTCCTCAGCAACACTTAATATTTTATGTTTATTTTTCTTAATTGTAGTCATACTAGTGGTGTGAGGTAATATTTCTGCTTGGTTTTGATTTGCATTTCCCTTATGACTAGTGGTGTCAATCATCTTTTCATGTGCTTTTTTGCCATTTGAATATCTTCTTCAGAGACATATTTATTCTAGTATTTTTCCTAATTTAATTGGGTTATTTATCTTTTTGTTGTTGAGTGGTAAGAGTTCTTTTATTTATTATAGAAACTAAGCCCTTATCTGATATTGATTTGCAAATATTTTCCCTTATTCTGAAGGTCATCTTTTTACTTTCTTGGTAGAAACATTTGGTACATAAAAATATTTAATTTTGACAAAGTTCATTTTATCCACTTTTTTTCCTTTGTTGCTTGTGTGGAACAGGCTTTTTTTTTTTTTTTTTGAGACAGAGTTTCAAGCTGTCACCCTGGGTAGAGTGCCATGGTGTCACAGCTCACAGCACCCTCAAACTTTTGGGCTTAAGTGATTCTCTTGCCTCAGCCTCCCAAGTAACTGGGACTACAGGCACTGCCACAATGCCTGGCTATTTGTTTCGTTGCAGTTGTCATTGTTGTATTTTAGCTGGCTGGGGCTGGGTTCAAACCTTCCAGCCTTGGTGTATGTGACCAGCACCCTACCCACTAAGCTATGGGTGCCACCACGTGGAACAGGCTTTTTTGATGCCTCTTGCTGGACATGAGTATCTTGGGCAGGGCATGGTGGCTCACACCTTTAATCCTAGCACTTTGGGAGGCCAGTGCAGGAGGATTGCTTGACTCCAGGAGTTTGAGATCAGCCTAAGCAACATAATGAGACTTGATCTCTAAAAAAAAAAAAATAGAAATATTATCCAGCCCTAATAGCACACACCTGTAGTCCCAGCTACTTAAGAGGCTAGGAGAAGGACCACTTGAGCCCAGGAGTTTGAGGTTTTAATGAACTATAATGACACCATTGTTCTCCAGCCTGGGCAACAGAGTGAGACCCTATCTCAAAAAAAAGAAAAAAAGGAAAAGACTATTCTCATTTACAGGCAGAGTACAACTGAAGCCCAGGAAGTCTGAGTGATCTGCCCAAGGCCATTCCACTTGCAGGTGGTCGAATTAGTGTTGGAAGCCAAGCAGCTTGGCTGCAGAGCTTTGCTGGCTTTCAGACAGGTAAGTAATGAAGACTTAGCTACTGGTCTCCAGTGCCGTGAAATGATGAGATTTATTTCAGTGGCCTTCTTTGTGTAAAACCTAGGTATCTCACTTTTAAGAAACCAGCTAGTGCTATCAGAAAACCCAATTAATTCATAGCTATGCAATAAGCTATCATGCCATATAAAAGTCTAAGCCTAGAATTTTACCAAGGTTAACTGAGCATTAAAAGTCAAGACACCTTGGGCACCCATAACTCTGTGGGTAGGGTGCCAGCCGCATACACTGAGGCTGGTGGGTTAGAACCTGGCCAGGGCCTACTAAAACAACAATAACAAAAAAATAGCCTAGTGTTTGGCAGGCTCCTATAGTCCCAGCTACTTGGGAGACTGAGGCAAGAGAATTGCTTAAGCCCAAGAGTTGAAGGTTGCTGTGAGCTGTGATGCCACAGTACTCTACTGAGGGTGACATAATGAGACTCTGTCTCAAAAAAAAAAAATGAAAAAAGTCAAGACACAAAGAGGTAAGTGATACAGAAAGAGTTTCTCAGAACTAGATTTGCAGTGTGGCAGTCTCATTTGATCTGAATCAAACTCTAAATATATTTAACTCTCCTAGGGAGACACAAGACTATTAAGCTGTTCATCAATGCTGGCTTAAGACAAAACATGAAAACCTTTTAAAGTTTCAAATATAATTTATTTTTATTATATTATATTATGTTTATAAATTATATACAAATTATATAATTTAACTACAGTAAATTATAAATATATTTTTAAAAAGAAGTAACTTTTTGCTATGATTCAAAATTACATAGGTACAACAGGGTGCATGGGAAAAATCTCTCCCCTACCTGTCCAGTCCCTACCAGCCCATCCTACCCATTTTCTGCATGTCCTTCCAGGATTTATTTATGTACAGACAAACATTTTATCTATATATTATTTTGATTTTAACAAATACTGTATAAGTGTACAAATGTGGTGCTTTTGGGTTCTGTCCCCCACTTACTAACATATCTTGGAGATCAGTCTGTAGGAGCATGTATAGAGCTAGCTTCCTTGTTCTTTATGACTTGCACTCATCCTCTCTCCCTTCCCTTCCCAGTAAGAGGCAGGGCTGAGCCAGAGCCCCCAGGAGCCTTGTCTCCAGCAGAGTTGTTACCAAATCTTTCCTAGACCCAAGAGCACAGCTCTCTTGCCAACTGCCTCTTGGAAACCTCTGAGGAAGCCATGAAGCCTCCTAAGACGGTGGGAGCTCTCTTGTGCCTGCTGAGATGAAGCTGGACCCAGCAGAGAAAGGGGTAGGAGAGGGGACAAAATCCAGCCAGACCCAGCAGAGGAAAGATACCTTCCTTCTGGCTCATAAGGAAATTCAGTTTTGACAAAGTACAGTTTGTTTATTTTTTCTTTTGTTGCTCATAAATTCAATAATTTAGAAGAAATGGACTAATTCCTAGAACACCACACACATACACACACACATACAACAAAGGTTAAATAGGTAATATCAACAGTCTTAATACCAGAAAAGAAATTGAACCTGTAATTTAAAAGCTCACAAATTAGAAATCTGCAGGTCCAGATGATTTCACTGGAGAATTCTACCAAATGCATAAAGAAGAACTGACACTAATTCTACACAATTTATTCCAGAAAATAGAAGGGGGAACACTTTTCAAATGCATTTCAAGAGGCTTTCAATAAGTAACAACAAACTATGTATACCATGGAATAATACTTAGCAATAAAAGGAAATAAACTTTTGATACACACAACAACTTGGATGAATCTTCAGGGAATTATGCTGAGCAAAAAAAGTCAATACCAATTATACTGTATAATTACATTTATATATCATTGCTGAAATAAAAATGGAAAACAGATTAGTAGTTACTACTACTAAGTACTACCAAGAAACAGGCTAAGAAACAAGTGTGCAATGGGATGTAAGTGTAGACATAAAAGGGTGAAAGGAAGGATCTTTGTGGTTACAGACCTGTTCCGAATTTTAACCGTGTTGGTGGGTCCATGAACATACATGTGTGATGAAATTGTATTGAACTAAGCATACACACACACATAAATGAGCAAAAATAAAACTAGGGAAATCTGAATAAAAATGCAAGAGTGCCTCAATATCAATATCCTGGTTGTGATGTTTTGCAAGGTGTTACCATTGGGGGAAACTAAGCCAAGAGTACAAAAGATCTGCCTATATCAGTTCTTACAACTGCAAGTCAACAAAATCATCAACTGAAATACACTAATAGTGCATCCATATAATTTCTACAAAAAGACCAAAGCCACAAATGATACTTTATCCAAATAGGTAAAAATAGTGAACATTTAGACCTATAGAAAAAGGAGGGTAGCCTTCTTATGTAGGAATAGAAGCCCTCTTTTGCCTGAAAAATCTGGAATGCCCACTCTCTGACCCCAGCAGTTGTCTTGTAAGACACTGCTAATTACCCTCAGGGCCCACCCCACCACTCACCTTTGCTTCTAGACTGATAACTAAACTCAAATCTAGTAGCAAAATGGCAAGTACAAAGTGTGATCCATGAGGCGATGTGCTATACTCCAAAATAACATGAATTGCCCCTACCTACAGAATAGTAAACCACAAGCAATTCTTTGAGAGATTGCAGAGCTTAGTACCACCAGCAAGGACTTGGAAGGACTTGGATGTGATTCCTACCATGTCCCCATTCAATTAACTTACATGGCCTGTGCTCATGACAATGGATCTTGTCAGCAGATCCTCATAACAGATGTGGTTTCATTGCTGGAGCAAAATTAACTCATCCCCTGGTACCTGGTATATAGCTACTGTGAACTACCCGGTTTTCCTGAAAATAAGACATCCTCCGAAAATAAGACCTACTTACAGGAAAGATAAGACGTCCCCTGAAAATAAGACCTAGCGTGTCTTTGGGAGCACACCTTAAAATAAGACACTGTCTTATTTTTGGGGAAACAGGGTAAAATAAAATCTTAAGGTTCTCCCCCACCTAGCAGCTGACTGACTAGACTTCTTGTTGGCCAAGGGGATCCCTAAAACTAGCCATGAGAAAAAAGATCTGACATGCCTCATCAAACTCCCTCCCCTCTTAGAGATGTCTTCTGTATCTGATTAGCAGGCTTAAAGCTATGTAAGACACACCTGCAGGTCCTCAATATACCCACAAACCACTTGAGTCTGGGCATGTCTGGTACTTTGTCTCTGATTAACAGACCCCTATCTTAACTCATGCATTCCTTTTTGCTGTATTCTGGACTATTAGACAAAGCCTAACTTTCAGCCAGTTGTCAGCTAAAGAATCTTTAAGCCCACCTATAACCTGTAAGCCACTCCCACCCACTTTTTGAGATGTCCCACCTTTTCAGGCCAAACTAATGTATACTTTCCACATACTGATTTATAACTTTACCTGTAATTACTGTGTTCCTGAAATGTATAAAACCAAACTATAATTCCACCACAGTGTGTACACTTGCTTAAGGCTTCTTGGGTGTGGCTATGTGTCATGGTCCTCAAAGTTGGCTCAGAATAAATCTCTTTAAATTATTTTATGTAGTATGGATTCTTTTCTGTTGACACTATCGATCTGGCAAATGCCTTTTTCTCCATCTCTGTCCATAAGCCCCCCCAGAAGCATTTTGCTTTCAGCCAGTAAGGCCATCTATACACCTGCAGGGCTGTCTCACCTGGCCCTCTGTTGTAATTTAGTTCATAGAGATGTTATTGTCTTTCTGGTTCACAAGGTATCACACTGGTCCATTACACTGATGACACCATGCTGATTGGACTAGTGAGTGAAATGTAGCAACTACTCTGGACTTATTGGTAAGTATGGGGGAAAAAATCTGACACAAATGCAGTGGCCTTCAATCTCAGTGAAACCCAGGGTGTGGTGCATGTCAAGATATCCTGCACGAATGGCCAAACCTGTAAGGGGAGTCTGGGAAAGCTAAAGCCAGGAATAAGGAAGGACTGGGGAGAGAAGCACATGGGGACATCTACCACTGGAGAGATGCAGCTGACTCCTTAAGGCAGCACTGAGCCAAATTTTTGTTCAGAAGGGGGCGGGAGGTGACTGCTTTCATTGTGCCAACAATATCCCTTGGGAAAGGGTCTGTACACTGGCATCCATAGAGCAGAGCCACTTCCTAATCCATGGCACCCTCCATTGGGAATTCCCTCATCTCCCTTGCCAGTCCTTACTGGAAACTTCCATGTCAGCCCCATAATTATCAGCTTGAGGCAAACCTTTGGCTCCCAGAGTCTGTTTTGCCCACTTGCATGGGGGGACTAGAAGTGCTAGGGAATTAATATCTCTGACCAACTGCAGCAGTGTTGGTTCAATGTCTCTGATGGAGGCTAGAGGTAAATACCCTAGGTGCCCTTTCCTGCTGGGGAACCTCCTCTAAGTAATGGGTCAAAACCCACCACGGTAGCTTGCTGCCTCCTTTCCTTGCTATACTTCCTAGGGCCACCTCCCGTGCCTCCTCAGTAGGATCCTTGTTCCAAGGGTGCCTTCCAGTAAACCAAATTTCCTGGGCTTTGACTAAAGATGAGGAATTAAATAGAATCTTCCCCACATTCCATGCCCCAGGCTGTCCTGGCTTTTTCTTACACACTTAAAACAATGGGGACCTCACCATTGTTCTATAGTGTGGACTTCTGGTTGTGGCTTCCTTCCTGAACTCTGCCCAGCCAGAATCTTCACTTAGACATGGCTGGAAAAATAATTTAAAGAGTGCCTGTGTGTTCTAAAGTCTGCACTGATTATACTTATAGAATGGTATAATATAGAATATTATAAAAAGTGATATGGTACAAAATAGTGCATTATATAATAGAGTAACATATCATTATATTATTTAAAATATAATATGTACATATAATTATCCTATGTATCTTCATATACATATACAGATATATAAATATATTTATTTACATATAAAATAGGGTTTCCTAAGCCACTCTAATCAAAGAAGGCAGCTCTAGGTGGGCCTTATTCTTACTTAAAGGGCCCTATACTCCTCAGTGACTTGAAGCCTCACCCAGGACTCCCCCAGAAGGGCTGTTGGGGAGGAAGCAAGCCCTGCAGTTTCCACTATGACAGAAATGGCTTTACCTCTAGCCTCTTCTGACCACAGTGCCTGTTTTCTTCTGGGGCTCACCTGTCTCCCCTGAGGTGGAAATGTGGACCCAGCCCAGCAGATCATCCACTTCAGTGCCCTGAGAGATTAGGTGCATAGTCTTGGCTGTCCGATCAGAGTGAGCCTTGGGTATGAGAAGGGAGGACATGGCCCTAGAATGAAGAGGGAGGATCGTCATAACATCCTGAGTCCAGGAGTCAGTCTCCCTGCCTTTTTCCCCAGGAATCCTTGCCAGGAACTTCCTCAAGGGTGCTGGGGCCACCTGCCCCACATGATCTCTGGGAACTCAGGTGGTGAGTGCCATCTCTGACTCTCAGCTTCTTTAACTATAGACTTGCACCATAGTCTTAGGGAGTAAGGGCAAGCGCTACACCAGATAATTGACACAAAGGACCTAGCACCTTGTTTGCCATATGGCTGATGCTCAATAAATGTGAGCTCTATGTCCCTAGGCATAGAAAAGGAGACAGAGTTTTGGGAGTGAGGAGGGGTGGCGGCTAATAACACCATCCTCTCCCATGTACACAGCCAGGATGGGCTGAATGAGGATCATCAGAATCACAATCCAAGACTTCATTCCAGCGTCTCTCTAAGTGTTCTTACTGGTAAGAGAAAGTTCTGTTAGCAGAATCTTGACTAAAGGCAAAGATGACACGATGTACTCTGTAAATTGGTATTAGGTTTGGCTATAATATACATAAAATCCAAAATTACAGTAGCTTAAGAAAGATCAAAGGTTATTCTTCTTTTTCATTAAAAAAATGCAGAAATAGGCATCAGGAACTCAAGCCTTTCTAACTTTCTGCTCAGTTTTTCTCAACTCACAGCTTCCATCTCATGGTCAAATATGGCTGCTTGAGCACCAGCTGTCACATCTGCCATCCCAGCAAGCAGACAGTAGGACATGTGGCAAAGAGAGCTCACCTTTCACACTTTACATTCATTACTTTTATGAAATTCCATGTGACACTTCTGCTATGATCCCATTGGCCATGTCTAGCCACACAGGAGCTGGGAAATGTTTGCTTGTGGACCCAGCTGCATAATTCTCTATGAGTAAGGGTGGGAGGGAGAATAGGTCATGGAGACACAGCCATCTCTGCCACTCCTGCTGCCCAGGTGGGCTCTGACTCCTTTAAGACTTTGTGTGTGTTTCCCTGTCATCATTAGACTGTTACCAAATCTATTCTCATTGTTCTTCCCTGGTTTCCACTGTGCTCAGAGGAGCAATGGAAAATGTCTTGAGTCTCAGATCAGCCAGAGAGTGGAGCAGGGCCTAGGGTCAATTGCTGTTGGCCATGGTAATTAGTAAGGGATTCTCACAGCCTGTGCCCCCTACGCCAACCAGTTTCTCTCCAAGGCTATCTTGTGGGACTATTGCCTTTCTCAGGGCCTGTACGTTCTGAAGTCCCCAACCTGCCACTAAACACCTTTTTTTGAGGCCATGTGGGTGCAATAGGAAAAGCCCAGGTCTTGGAGCCAAATAGACAGGGGGTTGAATTTCAGCTCTGTGGCCTTCCTGGTGTGTGACCTTGTGGGTAGGTTGGGGGTGAGGGAAGGGAGTGGTATTACCAGCTCTCCAGCCTCACCCCTCAGTTTGAAAGTAGGGGCAGGATTATTGACAATGCCGGGGTATTAGGAGTAACAGATAAACAGCACATCCACCTAGTCACTCATGCATTTGTGGAACACATATTATCTGCCAGATTGTGCTTGTCACCAGGGATAGAAGAAAGCAGGTGGGAAACAAGATAGAACCTGCCCTTGCCTTTGGACCACACAGTCTAGTAGGGTAGAAAGATAGTGGGAACAATGCCAAGTGGAAGTGTGTGATGAAGGTGTTCCTAATGCCCCAGGAACCTGCCCTGGGTACCCTGCAAGTCTGAGGTCAGGGCGTGCCCCCTGGAGGGACTCACAGTCTCTGAAGCCTGAAGAATCAATAAGGAGGCTTGAACACTGTAGAAGGCAGTGCCTGTGTCCCACCCACTTTAACTCACAGCCTTGGGGTCCATACTACATGAACCAGGGTTGCGTGTGACCAGTGTTCTAGAGCTGCCATAACAAAGTACTGCAAACCAAATGGACAATAGGAATTTATTCGCTCACAGTTCTGGGGCCATGATTTTGGATCATGATTTTGGCTGGGTTGGTTCCTTCTGGAGGTTCTGAGGGAGAGAATCCTATATGCTTCTCTCCCGGCTTCTGGTACTGCCAGCAATTCTTAGAGTTCTTTGGCTTGTAGACACATTACTGCAATCTCTGCCTCCATCCCATGTGGCCTTGTCCCTGTGTGACCTTTGTGTTTGTGTCTTCATGTGGCCTTTTTATGAGGATGTCAGTTAATAGAGATATGGCTCAATCTAATATAGTATGATCTCATACTAACCAATATTTTCAAAGACACTACTTCCAAATAAGCTCACATCCTGAGGTTCTGGGAACACCTGAATTTTGATGAACATTTTAAATTTAGTATACTGCTGCATACAGCAGAGATGATGGTTTATCACTTCCAAAATTAGGTTGTAAAAGACTGTGCTTTCCATTTTGACACTCTCTTTCTCTCTCTTCTCTCTTTCTGATTACTCTCTCCAGGGGAGGTCAGTCACAATGTTGTGAGTCTACTCAGCAGCCTATGGAGAGGTCCATGTGGTGAGGAGCTGAGGCCTCCAGCCAGCAACCATGGGACTAAACTTGGAAATGGATCCTCCAGCAATAGTCAAGCCTTCAGATGAGACCACAGCCATTATCCTTGAGAGAGACCCCTGGGCCAGAGCCATCCAGAAAAGCTGCTGTTGCCTTTCTGATTCACAGAAACTGTGTGATTCTAAGTGTTTGTTGTTCTCAGTTGCTAAGTTCTGGAGTGATTTGTTACACAGCCATAGTGAGCCAGCACAGAAGAGAATAGTTGGGGGAGTGCTCCTGGCACAGACAAGAGCCTGAGCAAGCTTTTGCGGAGGGTGGAGTCTGAAGTCCAGTGGGAATATGTCCTGAGCTGGGGCCAGAGCAGTTGGCTGTGGCCCTGAAGGCTTTCTGACCAGGCCTGGCACCCAGCATGTCTTCCATAAACAAAGCTGATGGATATGTTTGGGGATGATGGTACCTGTCCTCTAGCTTCCTGCACATTTTTTGGGAAATATCTGTCCTTACTACAGCATGGGGCATCCCAATTGCTCCTCCCTGCACTATCTTTTGTTTATGTTGTGATTTGTTTTTTTCTGGGTTCCCCATTTACAGTCACCAGGTGTTGGCTGCTTTTTTTTTTTTTTCTTTTTTTTTTATTGTTGGGGATTCATTGAGGGTACAATAAGCCAGTTACACTGATTGCAATTGTTAGGTAAAGTCCCTCTTGCAATCATGTCGTGTTGGCTGCTTTTAACCACACTGGCTGGCTCTCAAAGTTCTGGGGAAACATGCTCCTGAGCATTGCAGAGAGTTAGTTATAAATGAGTCCATTAAGGGAGGTGGATTTGTTAAAAGGTTGTCTTCATTCCACCTGGTCCAAAGATCATTCACATGATCGATGACTCCAGTGCCTTTAGACATGTCTTAAACCTCGGTGCATTCTTAATGCTTCAAAGTTTCCAATTAATGTTAAATGGCTCTTCTTAAAGTCTAAGGCATTTTTACTAACTAAAATAAATACCTGGGCAGGTTCCACAGTTTATGACTTTTCCATGCTGCTGAGGATAAGCAGTTAGGAGGTTGGGGTCAAGGACACATTAGGAATAGGAGGGCCGATGAGACCATGAAAGTCACAAAGAAAACAGTGCTGGCTTCAGGCTCCTGTGCACCAGGGCCAAGGAGTTGCAGCAAACTCATACTTTTTACCTTTATGGGAAGGGGTGGAAGCAGGTGGTGACATAGTGAAGGTCTTGAGGAGGGAGACATTGGACTGAAGTTAGGATGCAGAAGTCAGCCTTCTGGCCTCAGCCCACCCTTGAAATTATGCTTTCTGAGCTCATTTCTGCACCAACCTCCGAGGCTAGGGTGAGGTTTAACTGAGCAAGTGTGTGAGGTCTTTGGAAAGTGCACCTATTATTTGGGGCTACCTGGTGTGACACACAGGTCTCTAAGACACACATGGGTTGTTTTTCAGCAGCAGGCTGGAGTCTTGGGGGAGGAACAGCTCCTGAGAGCTCAGGATCCCATTCTGGGAATAAGAGTAATCTTCTTTGAGGCATATAATCTCAACCCTTGGAAGGCTCAGCTGGATCCCTTATGCAAGGAGAGCCTCCCTCTCTCTCAACCCAGAAACCTCTCTTCTTCATGCTCATTAACACTAGGAAGACCATCCCCTTTAAGCAACCACAGCCCCTGCACAGTGGGCAAGAAAGGTTAATGGGGACCAGCAAGGGGTGTATAGTATGCTCCTCTAGGAGCTAATCCTGAAAGAGGAGGGGAGGGCAGCTTAGGTAGGACCAGGCCCCTAGACCAACTGGCATTCCAGGGCACACACGGTCAGGGTATGTGGTTTGAGCTGAGGATGGAAGACACACCCTCCCCACATGACATTCCCTGTATGCCTTACCCTCTGAGGAACTGAGCTGCAATGGGTAAAGACCAGGGTATGTCAATGTGCACAAAGAAGACCCAGGTTCTGGGCTCAGGCTCCTCAACAATGCATCGGAGGTGATAACAGATCAGAAAGATGTGTCTGTAGCAGGGCTGGGCAAGGCCGGGTGGCTATGCATGGAGGGCAGGGTCCTGGGGGAAGTACATGGCCTGAGACTTCTATTCCCAGAGTCCTACAGAATTTATACTGACCTACTTGATCATCAGTTTTGCCAAACCCTGTCCTAGGCTGGGGAATCTCCCTGAGGTTCAAGGACACTGCTTCTGTTGGGGAAAGGACAGCAGAGCCTCCGCTTTAGCCCTCCAGCCTAAACCTAGGCGTCTTTTCTCCCAGGGGTTGACGTCTTCTCCTTAGATGCAGATTCCTTCAACAAGATAGGGTGGCTGGATGGCCATGTGCTCTCACAGCATAATGGCATCAAGCAGGTAGCAGGGCGGCTGGGGCTGGGGGTTCAGAGGTCTCCAGGGCCCAGGTTCCAGGGAGGCAGCCACACCTGGCTGGGAGCTGTGGAGTCACAAAGAATGATGCTGTGGCTTCAGGCAAATGTCATGGCCAGGGATTTTAGGGAGAGAGCAAACATAAAAATTATATCCAGTTTCCTTGCCATAGAGCCCTTGACAGGATCAGGCAGCAGGGCCATTTTAGGGAGAGGCTGATTGCTTCAGGGGTAGAGGGTCTCACTCTGTTACCCTTAAAAAAATTCCTCCTATTATTCATCTTCCTTTAAAAATTTTTTTGTTTTGAATTATAAATTGTTTAATTGCCATTTTTCCTAGTTGCTTTGTGACATTTGTAAATAATATACTGACAATTCTGAAAAATATCAGAAATAGAACTGAGAATCTGAGGGTGCCAGGGCAGGCAAGGGGATGAGCAACTTGGGGCATGTGGCCCCAACACCTGGGAATAGTTTGGCATCAGCTGGCTGAGATAAGAGGTGCCCACTCTGTGCCTGGCAATTCCACCCCTGGGTGAGTCCCCTTACACGGGTAGTGGGAGATGGCCCAAGGGTGCTCCCGGGAACTTTTACACCAGCATTGAAGCAGGGTGGCCCTTGGCAGAAGAGTGGACAAAATGTGTGAATCTATACATTGAAAACAACACACTAAGGACAAATTAACTACAGCTACATACTCAGCCATGTGTGAATCTTAAGAACCTGATGTTCAGTGAAGAGGCTAGTCACAGGAGAATATATGTATGGTTCCCTTTATATACATTTGAAAATATGAAAAATTAATGCTATGTCACTTAGAGATGCACACAAATTTCTTGTTTGTTGAAATCTCAACAAACAAGAGAATTGTTAGCACAGAATTGGGGTAATAGAGGGGCCCCAGGAGAGTTAATATTTCTTAAGCTGAGTGAATACGATCATATAGGTGAATACCATCACTCTTGGTATTCCTTACACCTTACGCCTGTGTTGTGAATCATCATTCCTATGAACTCTGTATTACTAAAAAGGAGTTCAGGATTTTACTTCTTTTCCTGCTCACACAGCCCAGGCATCTGCCCTGAGACCTACACCTTGGCTCACCCTCCTCTCTTCCACTGCCCCTGGTCTCTCTTCTTCCTGCAGGCCCTGGCCAGAGCGGAAAGCTTCACTCTTCCTCCATGGTCTAGCTGGAGTCCTGTCTATCGTGGTCATAGGGAAGACTCCATGATCTTGTCCTCAATATCTGCTCTCAGAATAAACAAGGGATCCCATATAAAATATTCCAATTTAATACTCTCAGCGTGCAGCTCCTGTCCCATCAGTTTATCCTGGCTGCCTGCCTCTCAGTCCCTCTTCATGCTCTAGGAAAGTGCTCCCAGCGGCTCTTGATCAACAGTGAGGAACTCCTGATCCAGACTTCAGATGCTTCACCAGGTGTTGTCTGTTTAGTCTTGCCAGGGAACCAGCCTCTGTCCTGAGACACAGCCAGCTCCTCCTCCCCAGGGGTCCAGGACCTTTTAGGGGGGGCCACGGTGACTTCAGGATGGTTTCTGGAGCAGCTTTGCAGTCTGGGCACAGGCTCATTTGGGCATCCCACAGCCCTGGGAGCAGGTTGTGACTGTCCAGAAACACAGAGGCTCAGTCTCCCAGGTGATGAACACTTCTGCCTCCTACCCACAATCTATAGATGACCATTAGCTCATTGTTGAATGTTATGGGTTGAATTGTGTCAAACCATAGTCATGCTGATGCCCTGACCCCCCAGATTGGGGTAATAGATGGTAATAATGTTCACGATGTGACATTATTTGGAAATAGTACTGTTGGTAATTAGTTAAGATAGAGTATATTGGAATAGGATAGGTCTTAATCCAACATAACTGGTGTGCTTATAAGAAGAGTAGAAGAGGCATGTGGCTCATGCCTGTAATCTCAGCAATTTGGGAGGATCACTTGGGGCCGGGAGTTCAGGACCAGCCCTGGCAACATAGAATGACTTTGTCTCCATTAAATAAATAAATAAACCAGGTGTGGTAGTGCACACCTATAGTCCCACCTAGCTACTGGGAAGGCTGAGGCTGGATAAGGACTTAACTCTAAAAGTTCAAGGTTGTCATGAGCAATGATTATACCATTGCACTCTAGCCTGGGTGACAGAGTAAGACCTTGTCTTTAAAAAAATTAATTATTTTTTTAAAAAAGAAAAGCAGAGATATAGACACAGGCAAAGACACACAGCGAAATGGCCATGGGGCCACACAGGCAAAGAATGAAGTGCTGCAGCCGCTGCCCAGGAGAAGAAGGGCTGCTGCTTCCATCAGCCAAAGTTGGAAGAGGCAGGGGGACCTACCTTCCCTTTGCCCTCGCCAGAGCCTTCACAGGCAGCACAGCACTGCTGACACCTTGATTTCAGACTTCCAGCCTCCAGAACCGTGAGAATAAAATTCTGTTTTTTTAAGCCACCAAGTTTATGGTACTTTGTCACAGCAGTCCTAGGAAACTAACACTCTAGGTATCTCATCACAGAATCAAGTTAAAACCACCTGAAATTCCATCACACAGAGGAAATTACAGCTTCTGATGGCCATGCCTGTTTCTGGGCTTATAGTCACTGCATTGATTTATTGCACCAAGGTGTGCTTCTCAGGCTGCTCTGAAACCTGCTTTGTCACTTGCAGACATACTATAGACATGTACAGAATGATCTGCAGCATAGTCTAAATGAATGTGCAGCACTCCATGCATGGAAAGACTAAACATTAACAAAGCCACAGTTGGCAGATAATAAGGTTGTTTTTTATCCTCTTCCCCTCCTTTTTTCTCCACTCCCCCGCCTCTTTCATATTCTCTCTCTCTCCTCCTCATACTTGCTCTCTCTTAAACCTCCCTGATTCCATAAAGAAATGAGAAAACACAGACCTTTCTGATCACAAATGTTTTTAAACACCTGCGTATTAATGACTGGTGAGTATGTGTGTTGATGAGCAGAGGGCAATCTTTCTTGTCTTAAATGAGAAAAAGTCATAGGAAAAATGGGCTTGTGTTGTCAAACATTAGCCTGAGCAGACGCCTTCTGAGTGCTGGACTCCAGGGCCTTCCTGAAACCGATTGCATTTTTCCTGAAGGAGTGTGTTTAACGTCAGCACCCTGAGGAGCTTGGCTGAGAAGAGCCCTGAAGGCCAAATATTTACACAGCCAACCCCAGAGCCCCATGGAAATGACCTCATGAACATTGTTTTTAATTCATAAGACATAGTGATGAATAGGGGCCTTAGCCTTTCTAACACTTATTCTAACACTCTGGACAGCGGAAGCATGGGGAATAGGGCCCTGAGGGTGTGCAACCTGGTGGAGACTGTGGGAAAGACTTTGTTGTCCAGCAGGACTGGGTTTTAATCCTGCCTCCAAATCCCTTACTGTGTGGCCTTAGATATGTCATTGCAGCTTTCTGAGCCAAACTTTCTTCTATAAAGCGTAGATGAAAATGACACCAACTCCTGGACATATGGTGAAGATAGAATGTAAAGGTGTGTGTAAACCTCTCTATGTATGAAGGTGGGGAAATGGGGTTTCAGAACTTTGTCTGCTATTGAGGTCTTGGCAGAGAACCATTGTGCCCCATCAAGAACCACTGTGCCAGAGCATCTAGGAAAATAGCAAACCAACATGAGATAACACAGTACTTCCTTTCATTCTCAAATTTGGCAACCATGGGCTGGTGAGTGGCTGATTTGTGACTGTCCTCTGGTTTATTTTATCCAGGCCCTGTTTATATCCTCTTGGGCCTAACAAGCCTACATCGAACTGTCAGCACCTGAATCTCCACCTGAGGCTTTCTGGCCTTCAGAGAGCTTACTGTGCCCATATGAGGCAGGCCAGAGTATCTGAGATTTAATGCCCCTCAGGACCAACTTTGTACCAATAACTGGCGGGAGCTAATGGACAAATAACTCCATCTTTCTGTCCTTGTGTTGGATATCTCTGAAGAGTACATTCTATGCTGGCTCCAAGAGTTCTCCAAGGGGGATTAAACTCCAGTCACCTATAGTGGTAACTTTCTCTCTCTCTCTCTCTCTTTTTTTTTTTTTCAGGTTAATGTGAGAGTACAAGCAACCAGGTCAAAATATTTGATTTTGTTAGGTAGAGTTCGTCTTGGGGTAATGTCCCACACACAAAAGGTATGACAACCCCCTCCACCCCCATGTACATTCAATGAGAGCACCCCTCCACCTTCCCCTTCCCTCAACTTGAATTAAAATTAGTTTTTCTCCTATTTTGGCATGCATTAGATCATCTACTGGTTTCATATTAGTATTGAGTAGATCGGATATTTGCTTTTTCATTCTTGTGATACTTTACTGAGAAGAATGTGTTTCAACTCCATCCAGGTTAATACAAAAGATGTACAGTCTCCATCTTTTTTTATGGTGAAAGTCTTCCATGGTATGCATATACCACTGTTTGTTAATCCATTCCTGAATTGATGGGCATTTAGGTTGCTTCCACGTCTTGGCGATCGTACATTGAGCTGCGATAAATAATCTAGTGTATGTGTGTTTATGATAAAATGATTTTTTTTTTCTTCTAGGTAGATCCCTAGTAGTGGGATTTCAGGGTCAAATAGGAGATCTAATTTGAGTTCTTTGAGGATTCTCCGTATGTCTTTCCAAAGAGGCTGTATTAGTTTGCTGTCCCACCAACCATGTAAAAGTATTCCCCTGCTTTCCACAACCATGCTAGCATGGGTAACTGGAATTTTGTGATGTGGGCTAGTCTTATTGGGTGGGACAAGGTGATATCTCAGGGTGGTTTTGATTTGTATTTCTCTGATTATTAGGGACAAGGACCATTTTTTCATGTTTGTTAGCCATTCATCTGTCTTCCTCAGAGAAGGTTCTGTTCACGTTTCTTACCAGTGATAGATGGGATTGCTTGCTCTTTTTTTGTTGATTAATTTGAGTTCTCTATGGATCCTAGTTATCAAGCCTTTGTCAGATTCATAATATGAAGATATCTTTTCCCATTCTGAAGGTTGTCTATTTGTTTTGATTATTATACTCTCAGTTATGTAGAAATTGTTCAGTTTAATTAAGTCCTATTTGTTAATTATTGTTGTTATTGCAATTGCCACAGAAGTCTTTGTCATAAAGTCTTTCCCCAGGCTGACATCTTCAAGAGGTTTTCCCACACTTTCTTCTAGGTTTTTTATCATTTCATGCCTTAGATTTAAATCTTTTATCCATCTCGAATCAATTTTCATAAGTGGTGAAAGGTGCAGGTCAAATTTCAGTCTTTTATATGTGGTTATCTAGTTCTCCCACCATCATTTATTGAATAAGGATTCTTTACCCCAGTGGATGCTTCTTTTGGGTTTATCAAAGATCAGATGGCTAAGTTTCATCTCTTGGTTTTCTATTTGGTTCCAAATGTCTGTATCTCTATTTTTGTGCCAATACCATGGTGTTTTGATCACTGTGGACTTATAATATAGCCTAAAGTCTGGTAGAGTGATGCCTCCAGCTTTGCTTTTATTACTAAGAATTGCATGGGCTATCCAGGTTGTTTTTCTTGTTCAATATGAAATGAAGAACTATTTTTTCTAATTCTTCAAAGTATGATATTGGTATTTTAATGGATTGCATTGAATCTGTAGATTGGTTTGGGAAGCACAGACATTTTAACAATGTTGGTTCTTCCCAGCCAGGAGAATGGTATGTTCTTCCATTTGTTAATGTCTTCAGCTATTTCTTTTCTTAGGGTTTCATGATTCTCTTTGTAGAGGTCCTTCACCTCTTTTGTTAGGTATATTCCTAGGTATTTCATTTTTGTTAAAGCTACAGTAAAGGAAATTGTGCCTCTGATGAGTTTCTCAATTTGGCTGTTACTGACATATGCAAAGGCTACTGACTTGTGGACATTGCTTTTATACCCTGAGACATTACTGTATTTCTTGATCACTTACAGGGAGCTTGTAGTTGACTGTTTGGGGTTCTCTAAGTATAAAATCATATCTTCTGCAAAGAATGGCAGTTTGACTTCCTCTCCCTCCATCTGGATGTCCTTTACATCCTTCTCTTGCCTGATCGATTGGCTAGAACTTCCAGAGTTATTTTGAATGGTAGTGGTGATAGAGGACATCCATGTCGGGTTCCAGTTCTAAGTAGAAAAGCTTTCCATTTTACTCCATTCAGCCTGCAATTAGCTGTAGGTTTGTCATAGATGGCTTCAATCAGGTTAAGAAATGTGCCATCTATACTTATATTCTTAAATGTTCTAAGTGTTCTTGTTAGAAAAGGATGTTGAATTTTATCAAATGCTTTTTCTGCGTCTATTGAGAGAATCATATGGTCCTTCTGTTGATATGAATTACATTATCAATTAATGTAATTGATAATTATCAAACAAAAAACATTATTTTTGTTTCTGTTGATATGAATTACATTATCAATTCTATTGATATGAATTACATTTATGGATTTGTGCATGTTAAACCGCCTTGCATCACTGGGATGAAGCCTACTTGGTCATGATATATAATTTTTTTTTTTTTCTGAGACAGAGTCTCAAGCTGTCACCCTGCGTAGAGTGCCATGGTGTCACAGCTCACAGCAACCTCAAACTCTTGGGCTTAAGTGATTCTCTTGCCTTAGCCTCCCAAGTAGCTGGGACTACAGGCACCTGCCACAATGCCCAGCTATTTTGCTGCTGTTGTTGTTGTTGTAGTTGTCATTGTTGTTTAGCTGGCCTGGGCTGGGTTCTTTTTTTTTTTCATTTTTATTAAATCATAGCTGTATACATCGATATAATCATGGGGCATTATTCACTAGCTTCACAGACCATTTACCAAGTTTCACATATACCCTTGTAAGATGCACCGCTGGTGTAATCCGACCAATCCCCTTCCCTCTTCTCCCCTCTACCCTCCCTTCCCTCCCTATCCCCCTTCCCCCTATTCTTAGGTTGTAGCTGGGTTATAGCTTTCATGTGAAAACCCTAAATTAGTTTCATAGTAGGGCTGAGTACATTGGGTACTTTTTCTTCCATTCTTGAGATACTTTACTACAGCTCCATCCATGTAAACATGAAAGAGGTAAAGTCTCCACCTTTCTTTAAGGCTGCATAATATTCCATGGTGTACATATACCACAATTTATTAATCCATTCGTGGATCGATGGGCACCTGGGCTTCTTCCATGACTTAGCAATTATGAATTGGGCTGCAATAAACATTCTGGTACAAATATCTTTGTTATGATGTGATTTTTGGTCTTCTGGGTATATGCCCAGTAGAGGGATTACAGGATTGAATGGCAGATCTATTTTTAGATCTCTAAGTGTTCTCCATATCTCTTTCCAAAAGGAATGTATTAATTTGCATTCCCACCAGCAATGCAAAAGTATTCCCTTTTCTCCACATCGGCACCAACATCTCTGGTCTTGGGATTTTGCGATATAGGCTAGTCTCACTGGAGTTAGATGGTATTTCAAAGTAGTTTTGATTTGCATTTCTCTGATGATTAAAGATGATGAGCATTTTTTCATATGTCTGAAGGCCACGCGCCTGTCTTCTTCAGAGAAGTTTCTCTTCAAATCCCTTGCCCAGCCTGTGATGGGATCCCTTGTTCTATTCTTGCTAATGCGTTTGAGTTCTCTGTGGATTCTGGTTATTAAACCTTTGGCAGAGACATAACCTGCAAATATCTTCTTCCATTCTGAGAGCTGTTTGCTTGCTTTACTTACTTGGCTGTGCAGAAGCTTTTTAGTTTGATCAAGTCCCAGTAGTGTATTTTTGAAGCTGCTTCAATTGCCCCGGGGAGGGGGGGGTCCTCATAAAATACTTGCCCAGACCAATTTCTTCAAGGGTTTTCCCTGCACTCTCCTCTAGTACTTTTATAGTTTCATGTCTTAAGTTTAAATCTTTGATCCAGTGAGAGTCTGTCTTAGTTAATGGTGAAAGGTGTGGGTCCAATCCCAGTCTTCTGCAGGTTGCCAGCCAGTTCACCCAGCACCATTTGTTAAATAGGGAATCTTTTCCCCACTGAACGTTTTTAATTGGCTTGTCAAAGATTAAATAACGGTAAGTAGCTGGATTCATCTCTTGGTTCTCTATTCTGTTCCAGACATCTACTTCTCTGTTTTTGTGCCAATACCATGCTGTTTTGATCACTATCAATTTGTAGTATAGTCTAAGGTCTGGTCACCTAATTCCTCCTGCTTTGTTTTTATTTCTGAGTAATGTCTTGGCTATTCGAGGTTTTTTCTGATTCCATATAAAACGAAGTATTGTTTTTTCAAGATCTTTAAAGTATGACAGTGGAGTTTTAATAGGAATTGCATTGAAATTATGTATTGCTTTCGGTAGTATGCACATTTTAACAATATTGATTCTTCCCAGCCATGAGCATGGTATGTTTTTCCATTTGTTAATATTTTCATCTATTTCTTTTCTTAGAGTTTCATAGTTCTCTTTGTAGAGATCTTTCACGTCCTTTGTTAGATAAATTCCCAAATATTTCATCTTCTTTGGCACTACTGTGAATGGGATAGAGTCCTTAACTGTTTTTTCAACTTGACTATTGTTGGTATATATATAAAGGCTACCAATTTATGAATGTTGATTTTGTAACCTGAGACAGTGCTGTATTCCTTGATCACTTCTAAGAGTTTTGTAGTAGAGTCCCTAGTGTTTTCCAGATATACTATCATATCATCTGCGAAGAGCAAAAGTTTGATCTCTTCTCACCCTATATGGATATCCTTGATCGCCTTTTCTTCCCTAATTGCGGTGGCTAAAACTTCCATTACAATGTTAAAAAGCAATGGAGACAATGGGCAGCCTTGTTTGGTTCCTTATCTGAGTGGAAATGATTCCAATTTAACTCCATTCAATATGATATTGGCTGTGGGTTTGCTGTAGATGGTCTCTATCAGTTTCAGAAATGTCCCTTCTATACCGATTTTCTTAAGTGTTCTGATCATGAAGGGATGCTGGATATTATCAAAAGCTTTTTCTGCATCGATTGAGAGAATCATATGGTCTTTGTTTTTTAATTTGTTTATGTGCTGGATTACATTTATACATTTACGTATATTGAACCAGCCTTGAGACCCTGGGATAAAACCGACTTGGTCATGATGTATAATTTGTTTGATGTGTTGCTGGATTCTGTTAGGATCTTGTTGAATATTTTTGCATCTATATTCATTATTGATATCGGTCTATAATTTTCTTTTCTTTTCTTGTGGGGTCTTTTCCTGGTTTGGGGATCAGGGTGATGTTTGCTTCATAGAACGTGTTAGGTAGTCTTCCTTCTTTTTCTACCTTTTGGAACAGGTTGAGTAATATAGGTACTAATTGCTCTTTAAAAGTTTGGTAGAATTCTGACGTGAAACCATCTGGTCCAGGGCTTTTCTTTTTAGGGAGGTTTTATATGGTTGATGCTATTTCCGAACTTGATATGGGCCTGTTCAACATTTCCACTTGATTCTGGCTAAGTCTTGGAAGGTGATGTGCTTCCAAGTATCGGTCAATTTCCTTCAGATTTTCATATTTCTGAGAATACAGTTTCTTGTAATATTCATTAAGGATTTTTTGGATTTCTGAGGAGTCTGTTGTTATTTCGTCTTTGTTGTTTCTGATTGATGAGATTGGAGATTTTACTCTTTTTTTCCTGATTAGGTTGGCCAAAGGTTCATCTATTTTATTGACCTTTTCGAAAAACCAGCTTTTTTATTTATTGATCTGTTGTATTATTCTTTTATTTTCAATTTCATTTAATTCTGCTCTAATTTTGGTTATTTCTTTTCTTCTACTGAGTTTGGGGTTGGAATGTTCTTCCTTTTCCAGTTGCTTGATATGTCCCATTAAGTTGTTAACTTCCTCTCTTTCCGTTCTCTTGAGGAAGGCTTGCAGTGCTATAAATTTCCCTCTTAGAACTGCCTTTGCAGTGTCCCAGAGGTTCTGAAAGTTTGTGTCTTCATTGTTGTTTTGTTCCAAAAAATTGGCAATTTCTTTTTTAATCTCATCTCTGACCCAGCTATCATTCAGAATAAGGTTATTTAACATCCATGTTTTTGTATGAGTATGAAGATTCCTGTTGTTACTCAGCTCAAGTTTTATTCCATCGTGGTCCAAGAAGATGCATGGAATAATTTCTATTCCTTTAAATTTACTGAGATTAGACTTGTGATCTAAGATGTGATCGATTTTGGAGTAAGTTCCATGGGCTGATGAGAAGAATGTGTATTCAGTTTTGTTGGGATGAAATGTTCTGTAGATGTCTGCTAAATCCAAATGTTGGATGGTTGGGTTTAAATCTAAGATTTCTTTGCTCCGCTTCTTGTTGGAGGATCGATCCAACACTGCCAAAGGAGTCTTGAAATCTCCGACTACTATGGAGCTGAAGAAAATCAAGTTGCTCATGTCTGTTAGAGTTTCTCTTATAAATTGAGGCGCATTCTGGTTAGGTGCATAGATATTAATAATTGAGATCTCATCATATTGAGTATTACCCTTAACAAATATGAAGTGACCATTCTTGTCCTTCCTTACTTTTGTTGGTTTAAAGCCTATTGTATCTGCAAATAAAATTGCAACACCTGCTTTTTTCTGATTACCATTTGCCTGAAATATGGATAACCATCCTTTCACCCTGAGTCTGTATTTGTATTTAAGTTAAGATGTGACTCTTGTATGCAACAAATATCTGGCCTGAGTTTTTGTATCCAGTCAGCTACCTATGCCTCTTTAGAGGACAGTTTAAGCTGTTCACATTAATGGAGAATATTGATAAGTCTGGTGAAGTTTTGGGTATCGAGTTTTTCAAAAGTCCAGTGGACATTTTTAATCCTTTCGCCAGTGTGGAAATTGGAGTTTGAGCCGACGTTTCTGAGTGAGTTTACTTTTGTGGTATAGGATTGGGTTGGTCATTATGGAGGATAGGTCTGAGAATATCCTGAAGAGCTGGTTTGGTTATGGCAAATTTCTTCAACATATGAATGTCATTAAAGTATTTAATTTCTCCATCATAAATGAAACTCAGTTTAGCTGGATGCAGGATCCGGGGTTGAAAGTTATTTTGCTTCAGGAGATTAAAAGTCGTTGACCACCCTCTTCTGGCTTGAAAAGTTTCAGCAGACAGATCTGCAGTCATTCTAGTATTCTTCCCTTTGATGGTAATGGTTTTCTTTCTCCTGGCAGCTTTGAGGATTTTCTCCTTCATATCAACTTTAGTGAAGTTAATTATGATATGCCTGGGGGATGTCTTATTGGGGTTGAGTTGTGCTGGGGTTCTGAAGCTGTCTGCTATCTGAATTTCAGAATCTCTAGGCATGTCTGGAAAATTCTCTTTCATAATTTCATGCAGAAGGGCCTCTGTGCCCAGCGAGGCCACTTCATCTGTTTCTGGAACTCCAATGATTCAGATATTCTCCTTCTTCAAATTATCCCAGAGCTCTTGGAGAGAATGATCCATTTTTGCTCTCCATTTCTCTTCCTCTTTGAGAGTTAGGGAGCGTTCAAAGGCTTTATCTTCAATGTCAGAAATCTTTTCTTCTGCTTGCTCCATTCTGTTGCTGAGGGATTCTACTGTATTTTTGATATCCTTGAGGGCTGCAAATTCTTGCTTCAGTGTGTCTAAGTCTTTGGTGGTTTTGTCTTTAAATTCGTTAAATTCTTGAGACAACTTTTGAATTTCTCCTCGAATTCCTAATTCCACTTTGTTAATCTTGTCTGCAATCCAAATTCTGAATTCGATTTCTGACATCTCAGCCAGTTGTTTATGAATGGGATCTTCAATTACATCTGCCATATTTTTCCTTGGGGGGGTTGATCTATTCTGGTTATTCATGTTACCAGAGTTTTTCCACTGGTTCCACCCCATGGTTGTTTTACTCCCTTTGATTTTTTCCCCTGGGGCTTTGTCAAGGGCCTGTACAGTGTTGTGGCCTGAGAAATTGGGGCCCTGTCTGGTGTGGTGGGGCTAAGTGTTTCTGTCTTGTTTTCAGCTGGTTTCTGTTCCACCCTAGTGGAACAGAGATACTCTGGATTGAAGTCTCAGCTTTTGTTTGTATCCTTATGGTCGCAGCTCGCCTCAGCGGGGTTGACGTGAGTTCTTCAACCTTCCCTCTTAGTGCAGCTCAAATCCACCAGGTTACTTGCTGAATTTTTGTCCTTTAACTCTCCTACTCATGGGACCCTCTGTGGAAGCTGGTTTCAGTCAGCCATCTTATCTCCTCCTCCCTGGGCTGGGTTCAAACCCGCCAGCCTGGGTTTACATGGCCAGCACCCTACCCACTGAGCTATGGGTACTTCCGATATATAATTTTTTAAATGTGTAGCTGTAAGTCTATTTTATTTATTCATTATTTTTTTTTGAGACAGAGTCTCACCCTCGGTAGAGTGCTGTGGAGTCACAGCTCACAGAAACCTCAAACTCTTGGGCTCAAGTGATTCTCTTTCCTCAATCTCCCAAGTAGCTGGGACTATAGGCACCCACCACAATGCCCAGCTATTTTTTGTTGTAGTTGTCATTGTTGGTTAGCAGACCCAGGCTGGGTTTGAACCCACCAGCTTGATGCAGGTCCCTGGCACCATAACCACCATGCTACAGATGCTGAGCCAAAGCTGTAATTTATTGGTTAAGACTTTGTTGAGTATTTTTGCATCTATATTCATTAGTGAAATTGGTCTGTAGTCCTTTTTTGTTGGATCTTTTTCTGGTTTGGGACCAAGGTGATGTTTTCTTCACGAACATGTCATGAAGATTCCTCATGTTCCTTCCTAGAATATGTTGGGGGGATTCCTTCCTTTTCAATGTTTTGGAATAATTTCTCCAGTATGGGTATAAGGTATTCTTTGAAGATTTGGTTCAGGGCATTTTTTTTGTTAGGTTTTTTTTATTGTTTCTTTAATATCAGTGCTTGATATTGGTCTGCTCAAGAGATCTGTGTCTTCTTGGTTAAGTCTAGGGAGAAGATGTGATTCCAGTTACTGGTCCATTTCCTCCACATTGTTAAATTTCTGGGCATAGAGTTTTTTGCAATAAAGATAATCATTTGTATCTCTGTGGTGTCTGTTGTTATTTCCCCCTTGTAATGTCTGATTGAGGTTATTAGAGATTTTACTTTTCTCTTTCTAGTTAGTTTGGCCAAGGGTTTAATTAATTTTATTTATTTCTTGGAAGAACCAGCTCTTTGTTTCATTAATTTTCTGAATCATTCTTTTATTTTCAATTTCATTTATTTCTGATTCAATTCTGGTTATTTATTTTCTTCTGCTAGGTTTGGGGTTAAATTGGTCTCTCTTTTCCATTTCCATAAGATAATTTATTAGATTGTTAATGTGCTCTCTTTCTATTTTTTGGATGTAGGCATCTAATGCAATAAATTTCCCTCTGAAGACTGATTTTGCAGTATTTCACAGGTTTTGGTGACTTGTGTCTTCATTGTTGTTACAGTCAAGAAAGTTAGTTATTTTCTTCTTTATCTCTTCATTGACCCAACTGTTATTCAGTGTAAGGTTATTTCATTTCCATGCCTTTGTATGGGGATAACAGTTCTTATTGAAGTTGAGTTCCACCTTTATTGCCTTGTGGTCTGAGAAGATATAAGGTATAATTTCAATTGTTAAATTTTTGTTGATGTTTGATTTGAATCTTAGGCTACGATCTATTTTGGTGTATGTTCCGTAGGCTGATGGGAATAATACATATTCCTTACTTTGGAATGATGTGTCTGTATACATTCTAGGGTCATGTTTAAGTTCCTTGTATCTTTGACTACTTTCTCTTTAGAGGATCTATCCAGTTCTGTCAGAAGGATGTTAAAGTACCCAGCTATGATGGTTGTCATTGTTGTTTAACAGGCCCATGCTGGAATATCATATTGTTCAGACCAATCAGGGTCTGTTTCATAAGACTGAGAGCATTTAAGTTGGTGCATAAATATTTAGAATTAAAATGTCTTGTTTTATTGTCACCTTGACCATATAAACTGACCATCTTTGTCTTTCTTAACTTTAGTTGCTTAAATCCACTTGTATCTGAAATACAATTGTGACCCCTCTTTTCTTCTAATCTCCATTTGCGTGAAATACTGTTTTCCATTCCTTTACCCTGAGTCTTGATTTGTCCTTCTGGGTTAGATTGTCTCCTGGAGATAGCACATGAATGGCTTGTGTTTTTTAATCTAATCAGCCAGGCTGGGCCTCTTCAGTGGAAAATTCAAGTCATTAACATTTATTGAGAGAATTGATAAGTGCAGTGGAATTTTATTCTTCTTATTTTGTGAGAGTCCATTGCTTAGTTTTATCCTTTTTGCCATTGTGGAATTTTTCATTTTGTTCATTAGTTTCTGGGTGTTTATTTTGCTGGTGGTCCATTGAGATGGTCAGTGTTAAGAATAGGTCTCAGTACTTCCTATAGAACTGGTCTTGCTGTGGTGAATTTCCTCAATGTTTGCATATCAGTTAAAGACTAGATTTCTCCATCAATTTTGAAGCTTAATTTAGCAGGACCCAGGATTCTGGGCTGAAAATTGTTCTGTTTAAGATGGTTAAAAGTAGATGACCATTCTCTTCTGGCTTAAAAAGTTTCAGTTGAGAAGTCTGCTGTCACCCTGAAGGATCTGCCCCTGTAGGTCAGTTGGTGCTTACTCCTGGCTGCTTGAAGAATTTTTTCTTTTGTCTTGACTTTGGACAGGTTCATTACAAAGTGTCATGGAAATGCCCTATTTGTGTTGAGATGACCCAGGGTTTGATATCCCTCTGAAAGGAGAGTTTCAAAATCTTTAATGATACTTGGAAAGTTTTCATTTATGATACCCTCCAGTAGGGTTTCCATTCTTTTGTGATGGTTTTCTTCCCCTTCAGGGATCCCTACAATTTGTATGTTTGAATGCTTCATGAAGTTTCATAATTCTCTGAGAGAATGTTTTTTTTTTTTCTCTCTTTCTTCTTTTCTGCCTCTTTCACTGGGTTAGTTCATGAACCTTATCTTGTAGCTCTGAGATTCTTTCTTCCCCATGGTCTTATCTGTCATTGATACTTTCTATTGCAGCTTTAAGTCCCCTGATTGGCTCCTTTAAGACCTTAAGCTCCATCATATCCTTTCTATATTCTTCATATCTTTCATCCTTTTTTGATTCTGTTTTTCCACTTTCTTGTCAATTACCTTTATTTATATTTTATGTTCCCTTTCTGTCATTTCCATTACTTCTTTATAGTTAGAGTCCTCTACAGTAGCTGTCTCATCATCCTTTGGGGGTGGTGGTACTCTGTTTTGGTTTATCATGGCATCAAAATTTTTCTGTTGGTTTCTTCTCATGTGTGTTTTCTTTTTATTCACTTTCTTCCCCTACTTTATCCTTCTCATTGCCTCCTTCACTTTGAATTGCCATGTAACAGAGATTAGGTGTTGATGTGGTCTCTTGGCATAAAGCCAAAAGAAGGGAAGGGTAAAGAGTGAGCAGTGAGAAAGAAGGGGAAAAAAGAGAGAATGAAAGAAAGAAAAACAAAAACAAAAATGGCAGTAAAAGAAAGAATTGGAGAAAAGGAGAGATGGACAGGAAGATAGAAAAAGAAAGACAGGAGAAATGGTGTCAATAGGCTGGGTGCTATGGCCACACCTGCAACTCCAAGAATTTGGGGTGCTGGGCTGGGAGGATCCTTTGAAATCTGGAGCTCCTTATGAATCTGAGCAAAGGCAAGACCCCACCTCTGCCTATTATAGGAAGAGAATAAAATAAAATAAAATAAAGAAAAATTCAGCCATGTCATAGTGGGGACCTGCCAGTACTGACTTTCCAAGAGCCAAAGCTAGAAGGACACCCTGAACTGTGAGCTGGTGATCTCCTTGAGGCAGACCATTCTGTGATCTTCCAGCCAGAGCAAAGCTGGAAACACACGTGTTCCATGCTAGCTGTCCTCAGCTCCTGATGTCCTCTCTGGCTTCTGTAGTATACCACTCTCTCAGTGTGCCCCAGGAGTGATGACTCTAGGTAGGTTCCCTTTGCTGGAGATGATTGAGACTTTTTCCCCCTACCTGGTTGGGAGCAGGCTAATAGGGACATGTTTCTTGTCCACCATCTTGCTTCCTCTCCCAGCAGTAACCTTTTTGACAATATATCTTCTATTTGTCTGCCCTGCCTTCCCTGCCTCACCTGTCTACTTTCCTTTTGATGCTTCTTGGAATTACCACTCAAATAAGTTACTTGCACTGTAATGGTAACTCACAGGATTAATGTCAGGAGGAGCCCAAAAGGACTGGTTTTCTTTATCTCTGAATCAACCAAACTGTGGTTCCCTTGCCCTGCAACAGCTGTCTTCCCTTTCTCAGCACTTTGTACTTTACCCTTCTAGTTGCTAAAACCTAAAATCTGGAAATACCTTTGATTCCTTTCCTCATTGACTCCACATTTGATTCTTCACCAATATTCTCTTGTCTCAAACTTCAAAACATATCTAGAGACTTTGTGTATCATGATCGTACTATTTAAAGGCAATTATAAAGGGAGAATTCTAAAAGAAAATAGAAATTTTGTATATGGAAATTTTTATATCCTAAAAGAAAAGAAAAAACAGATGATTTCTTGTCAGAATCGATGTAAGTCAGAAAATAATGGAGCACTATCTTTAAAGTACTAAAAGAAAAAAACCAAACTGCCAAACTAGAATTTTATATCCAGAAAAAATACCTTTAAAAATCAAGGCAAAGGCAGCACCAAATGCAGGCAGGCATGTAGAGCAACAAGAATGCTTATTCACTGCTGGTGGGAATGCAAAATGGTACAGTCACTTTGGAAGAAATTCTAGCAATTTTTTAAAATAAAGCTGAACATAATTCTACAATAAGATCCAATAATCATTCTCCTAGATATTTTACCCAAATGAATTGAAAACTTGGTCCACACAGAATCCTGCACACAAATGTTTATTGAAAATTTATTCATTAGTGACCCAAACTGGAAGAAATCAAGATATTCTTCAATAAGTCAGTGGATAAACTGTGTTACATCCATACAATAGAATATTATTCAGCACTAAAATGAAATCAGTTATGAAGCCACAAAAATACATGGAGGAAACATATATGCATGTTGCTAAGTGAAAGAAACCAATCTGAGAATGTTACATACTGTATGGTTTCAACTGTCTGTCATTTTGGAAAGAAAGGTTTATCCCCCATGGATAAACCTAGGGAGGCAGTAAACAGTAGTAACTGGAGGGAGGGATAAAGAGAGGGATGAAAAAATGGAGCATAAAGGATGCTTAGGATAATGAAACCATCTTATATGATACCATAATGGTGGAGAGATGTCATTATGTATTTGTCAAAACTCATAGAACATACAACACAAAGAGTAAACCCGAATGTGTTTAAAGTAAACTATGGACTTTAGTTAATAATAATGTATTGGCTTATAAATTATAACATATGTAGCACACCAATGCAGAATGTCAATAATAGGTGAGACTGTGTATGTTTCAGTGATGTGGAGACATAGAGGACCTATCTATACTTTCTGCTCAATTTTTCTGTAACCTAAATTTTTTCTAAAATATAGAGTTTATTAATTAAAAAAGTAAAGATAAAGATTTCCAACTTCTTTTCCAATAAGTAAGGAGCTTGGACATCATTACTTCTGTCTCCACAACAAAAAATGGTGAACAAACTGAAAATCAACAGTTCTTAGATTCATCAAGTAATTGAGTTTATAGGGCAAACGGCTACCTGTAAAATTGGAGAGTCAGAAAGATACATAGAATCACAGTTTATCATGAGTTGAATCCACTACCAG
Source organism: Nycticebus coucang (assembly GCF_027406575.1). Classification (NCBI taxonomy): domain Eukaryota; kingdom Metazoa; phylum Chordata; class Mammalia; order Primates; family Lorisidae; genus Nycticebus; species Nycticebus coucang. The sequence goes on from NC_069781.1 coordinate 108,020,471, forward strand.
AGTCAGCAAATGAAGATATACTTGGGGTAATTTACTAATAGCCAGAGACTGTATTTATATGGCTTGATAACTTATTTCTTTTAGGTGCTGAATAATATTCTAGTATATAGATGTACCACAGTTTGTTAATCCATTCACCTATTGAAGAATATCTTGGTTTCTTCCAGTGTTCAGAATTTATGAATACATTTTCTATAAACATTTGTTTGCAAATTTTATGTGGATACAGTTTTTAAATAATTTAGGCAAATACCTAAAGGATTGATTAGATCAGCTTGATAGATAAAAACATCTGGAGGTTCAGACTTAGGAAGAACACCTGCTTTTGTGAGTTTTGCCTTCAGGACTCTCACCAAATTATCTCAAGCATCCAGTAGGAAAAGTTATCTCAAGCAAAATATTCTCAAGCATCCAGTATGAAAAGAAGACGAGTACCATTTCAAAATATGTCAGAGCATTTTATTGTTCTTAACAAAGTCCTGCCCTTGGGTGGTGCCTGTGGCTGAAAGGAGTAGGGTGCTGGCCCCATATACCAGAGGTGGTGGGTTCAAACCCAGCCCTGGCCAAAAACTGCAAAAAGGAAAAAAAAAAAAAAAAAAGAAGAAGAAGAAGTCCTGGCCTTAAAGGAAACTATTTAACCAGAGTCTGAATTCCTTGAGTTTTACTAAAGCCTAACTGATTTAGGGAAAGAAAAACACCCAATTTTAGCCCCCTACCACCTCCCTGTCTCACCTGCAGGGCGTTTGGAGAAGTACTTATCAAGGTCATAGCCTGGGTACTTAGGTTCACTAAAAGACAGAGACCTATCATAGGACTATAGAATAGTTCCCCCCACCCCACCCCACATATCTCCAGTGTATCTATAGGGTTCTTGAACTATTGGTCCTTGTTATTACAGGGGATTGCAGCTGAAAGAACTGAAAGGCTCCAACATGGTTAAAAAGGAAGTGTCTAGAAAAACTCAAAGACAATAGGGGAGATAATACCAAGAATGCAAGAGGGCATTTTATCCTCTGACACCTATAACTAGAAAAAAGAGTATATTTGGTCTAGTTCCTAGACAGAAAAGCAAAAACCTCACACTGAAGACCTATTTATCTCAGTTTCTTTTACCTGAGCATAATGTTCAGCTTTAATCAAACAATTACAGGGTGAACTAAAAGACCAGAAAACAAAAACAAAACAAACAAACAAAAAAAGAAAAACAGTCTACAGTGAAAGCAAGTATCAGAAGCAGACCTCAGGTAGAGAAGAGATTTTGGAATTATCAGATCAATATTATTTAAAATAAAAATAAGTAATAAGCTAAGAATTAATGGGAACATAGAAAACATGCAAGGACAGATGGATAATATAAGCAGAGAGATAGAAACTCTAAGAAAGAATGAAAAGAAAATTCTAGAAATCAAAAACATTATAACAAAAGTTAAGGATACTTTTGATGGGCTCATCAGTAGACTATATTGCCAAAGAAAGAATTACTGAGTTTGAAGATACGTAAATAGGATTGTCTCAAACTGAAAAGCAAAAAGAAAAATCATGGGGGAAAATGAAACAGAATATTCAAGAACCATGGAACAATTATAAAAGTTATAAAATGTGTATAATGGGGATACCAGAAAGAGAAGTAAGAGAGAAAGGAACAGAAGACTTATTTGAAGTAATAATTAGATGAAAACATTCCAAAATTAATGATAAACACCGAACCACAGATTCAGGAATGTCTGAGAATACCAAATGGGATAAATACAAAAATAATCTACCCTTAGGAACATCATATTCAAATTGCAAAATATCAAAAACACAGAGAAAATACCAAAAGAAGCTAGTGGGAGGAGGGCTTTACTTATAGAGGAATTATACTGGACTTCTTTTTAGAAACTATACAAGCAAGAAAAGACTGGAGCTGGCTTGGTGCCTGTAGCTCAGTGGTTAGGGCACTGACCACATAAACTGGGTCTGGTGGGTTTTAACCCAGCCTGGGCCTGCCAAACAACAATGACAACTGAAAGGAATAATAACCAGAATCCACAGAGAACTCAAACGCATTAGCAAGAATAGAACAAGGGATCCCATCACAGGCTGGGCAAGGGATTTGAAGAGAAACTTCTCTGAAGAAGACAGGCGCGTGGCCTTCAGACATATGAAAAAATGCTCATCATCTTTAATCATCAGAGAAATGCAAATCAAAACTACTTTGAGATATCATCTAACTCCAGTGAGACTAGCCTGTATCGCAAAATCCCAAGACCAGATGTGTTGGCGCGGATGTGGAGAAAAGGGAACACTTTTGCACTGCTGGTGGGAATGCAAATTAATACATTCCTTTTGGAAAGAGATATGGAGAACACTTAGAGATCTAAAAATAGATCTGCCATTCAATCCTGTAATCCCTCTACTGGGCATATACCCAGAAGACCAAAAATCACATCATAACAAAGATATTTGTACCAGAATGTTTATTGCAGCCCAATTCATAATTGCTAAGTCATGGAAGAAGCCCAAGTGCCCATCAATCCACGAATGGATTAATAAATTGTGGTATATGTACACCATGGAATATTATGCAGCCTGAAAGAAAGATGGAGATTTTACCTCTTTCATGTTTACATGGATGGAGCTGGAACATATTCTTCTTAGTAAAGTATCTCAAGAATGGAAGAAAAAGTACCCAACGTACTCAGTCCTACTATGAAACTAATTTAGGGTTTTCACATGAAAGCTATAACCCAGTTACAACCTAAGAATAGGGGGAAGGGGGAAAGGGAGGGGAGAGAGGGTGGAGGTGAGTAGAGGGAAGGGGATTGGTGGGATTACACCAGCGGTGCATCTTACAAGGGTATATGTGAAACTTGGTAAACGGTCTGTGAAGCTAGTGAATGATGCCCCATGATTATATCAATGTATACAGCTATGATTTTATAAAAAAATAAAATAACATAGAAAAAAAACAATGACAACTACAACAATAACAACAACGACAACGACATAGCCAGGTGTTGTGGAAGGTGACTATAGTCCCAGCTACTTGAAAGGCTGAGACAAGAGAATCACTTCAGCCCAAGAGTTTGAGGTTGCTGTGAGCTGTGACACCATGGCACTCTACCGAGGGTGACATGGTAAGACTCTGTCTCAAAAAAAAAAAAAAGAAAAGAAAGAGAAAAAGAAAAATGCAAAGAGTAGAGTAAAATATATAGTGCTGAAAGAAAAATAACCTTATCAAGCTAAAACTATTCATCTCCTCAAATTATCATCCAAAAATGAAAAAGGAATGCTTTGTAAGAAAAGCAGAAATTGAGGAAATTTGTCACCGGTAGATCTTCTTTACAAGAAATGTAAAGACAGAAGAAAACTAATATAGGTCAGAAAGTTGGATCTACATAAAGAAAGAAAGAGTATTAGAGAAAGAATAAATGGGGGTAAATAAAATATTTTATTTTTCTTATGCCATGAAGGCTATGTCGAACGGTTTGATGAGAATATTTCAGATTGTATATGAAACCCGCACATTGTACCCCTTGATTGCACTAATGTACACAGCTATGATTTAACAATAAAAAAAATGGTCAAAAAATATTTTATTTTTCTTATACTTAATTAATCTAACAAAAGAAGGCTGTTTGTTCAACATAATAATGACAACAATGTATTTGGTGATTATAGCTTATAAATAAGTGAAGTGAAAGACAGTAGTGTTAAAAGGAATGGGAGTAAGAAATTTAGAATACTCTAAGGTACCTGCACTACCTATGAAGCTGTATACTATTATTGAAAGTGGATTTAATTTAGTTGTAAATGTAGATTTCAAACTCTAAGCCAACCACTACAAATTTTTATAAAAGAAGTATAATTAATATACTTCTTAATATACTAAGAAAGAGAAAATGGAATCATACAAAATGCCCAATTAAAACCAGAGAGGGTAGCTAAAAAGCACAAAACACCTCCCCAACCCCCAAAAGAAAAAAGGCAATGGATAGCAACAGTTACAAACATAGAAACTATTAATTTAACTATATAGCTAATCATTTTAAATTTGAATCATCTATATATGCCAATTAAAAGACAGATTGTGGCTCGGCGCCTATGGTTCAAGCAGCTAAGGCGCCAGCCACATACACCTGAGCTGGCGGGTTCGAATCCAGCTAGGGCCCACCAAACAACAATGACACCTGCAACCAAAAAATAGCTGGGCATTGTGGCAGGCACCTATAGTCCCAGCTACTTGGGAGGCTGAGGTAGGAGAATTTCTTGAGCCCAGGTGTTGGAGATTGCTGTGAGCTGTGATGCCACAGCACTCTACCCAGGGTGACGGCTTGAGGCTCTGTCTCAAAAAAAAAAAAGATAGATTGTCAGAGTGTTTATAATAGGCACACAGATCTAACTGCATGTGGTCTAGAGGAAACCCACTTGATATGTAAAGACACAGATTCAGTGTGAAGGGAAGGGAAAAGATATACCATGTGAGAACTAATTAAATGAAGCTGGAGTAGCCATAACTTAAGACAAAGTATTAATAGATTTCAGAGCAAAGAGATTAGCAAGGATAAAGAGGGACACACATAATGATGAAGGTGTCAATTTTCCAAGAAGAAAACAATCTTAATGTATTCACACCTTAATAGAACATCAAAATATGTAAGGCAAAAGTAAATAGAACTGTAAGGAGAAGTGGACAACTTCACTGATTTTAGTTGGCAAATCCAACACCCTTCCATCATTAATTAACAGCTCCAGCTGGCAGAAAATCAGTAAAGATACAGTTGAACTTAACAGCACCATCAATCAACTAAATCTAATTGACATTGTTCAATAGAACGATAACCACTTTATTCTTCCTATGCTTTTCAAGCTCACATGGAACATTCATTAAGATATAACACATCCTGGTGCATAAAACACACCTCAACACATTTAAAAGAATAAAAATCATACAAAGTATGCTTTCAGGACACAATGGCATTAAATTGTAAATCAATAATAGAAAGAAAGCTGTAAAATCTCTAAGTATTTATAGATTAAACAACATGTTTTTAAATAACACACGAGTCAAAGAAGAGATATCAAAAGAAATTTTAAAATATTTTGAACAAAACAAAAATGAAATTTGTGGGATGCAGTGAGGGCAGTGCTTAGAGTAAAATTTATAGTGTTGAATGTATATACTACAAAAGAAGAAGTATCTAAAATAAATAATCTAAACTTCCACTTTAGGAAATTAGAGAAAGAAGTTCAGATTAAATCTAAGTATAAGGTGAAGAAAAGTAATACTAAATACTTAAGCAGAAATGAATGAAATGGAAAATAGGAGAATAATAAAGAATATCAACAAAACAAAAAGCAATAAAGTTGGGCGGCGCCTGTGGCTCAGCAGGTAGGGCACCGGTCCCATATGCCAGAGGTGGTGGGTTCAAACCCAGCCCCGGCCAAAAAAAAAAAAAAAAAAAAAAATCAATAAAGTTGATAAACTTCTAGCTAGGCTAATGAAGAATAGAAGGGAGAAAACCTGAAGACAGAAGATCTGATTAAAAAAAAAATACTAATACTGGAAATTAATGCAAGGCCATCACTGCTTATCTCAAGGACATTAAAAGATTAATAAAGGAATGCTATGAAAAACTCTATGCCCACACATTTGACAACTTAGATAAAAAGACTAATTCCTTGAACAACACAAATGACCAAAACTCACAAATGGGAAGTAAAGAATCTGAATAGTCCTATATCTATTAAAGGTATCAAATGAATAATTAATAATCTCCCTAACAGAAAGCACCAAGTCCAGATGGGTTTACTCCTGAATTGTACCAAACCTTGAAGGAAGAAATGATTTCAATTCTCAACAGTAAAAAGTGAGTTATAAAGTCATGAAATACACAGAGAAACCTTTAATGCATATTGTTAAGTGAAAGAAGCCAATCTGAAAAGGCTATACAATTTCAACTATATGACATTCCAGAAAAGATAAAACTTCAGAGGCAGTAAAAAGTTCAGTGGTTTCCAGTGGTTGGTGGAAGAGGGGGAAACAGAAAGACAAATAGGTAGAGCACAGAAGAATTTGTGGGTGAAAGAATTATTCTGTATATTACTTACAGTAATGCACAGTAATGGTGTATGCATGGCATCATGAATTTTCTAAAATCCATATAACTGTACAATACAAAAGTGTATGTAAACTTTTGTGAACCAGGGCGAGAGGGAACAAACCAGAGTGGGAATGATGGGGAATGAGGAAATAGAACACACAAAAGACAAAGTTGGGATTGGAGGGACTGGAGCAGCTAAGACTGCAGGCAGCACTGAACCATGAAAACAGCTTTATTATATAGTATCTAAACAAGGTCACTTATTTTAACAAAGTTGCTTATCAGAGGGAAATTGTTATGAATCTGGCACATGGAGTAAAGATTAACTTGAGGGAGGAAATGCTATGTGCTATCCAGCAAAAGATAAAAAGGAAAGTATGCAGGGGCTACATGATTTCTGATAGAGGAGAAAACAACGTTGTTCTAGGAGAAGCAGTTAGGGGTTGTTCCCTAAACATCCCCTAGGATGTAGGGACCTTGCTGCCTCAGAGCCATACTCCACAGTAAACTATGAATAATAATATTTTTAAAATACTTTAAAATCGGTTTATTATTTGAAAGAAATGTACCACAGTAATGTAAAAATCTTAATAATAGGGGAAAGGAGACTATGTGGGTGGAGAAGAGGTAGTATATATGTACTCTCTGTACTGTCTGCTCAATTACTCTGTAAACGAAAAAGTGCTCTACAAGAAAAGGCTACTACTTTTTTTTAAATAAAGGCAAATAAGTCAAAATAATCTTGAAGAAGAAGAACAAAATTTCAGGTCTCACACTTCCTTATTTCAAAACTTACTACAAATTTTCAGCAATCAAAATATGTGGGATTAACACAAAAACAGACACACAGACCAATGGAATAGAATAAAGAAGCCAGAAATAAACTCTTACATAAATGGTCAAATAATTTTCAACAAGGGCATAAAAACTATTGAATGGGGGGAAATGACAGTCTTTTCAATTAACAATATACAGAAAACTAGGTATGCATTTGCAACACTAAAAATATAAAACTATTAGAAGAAAACATAGAGGAAAACTTCCGTGGCATTGGATTTCACAATGATTTCTTGATATGACACCAGGGACAAGCAAAGTTAAAACAGATAAATGAAAAACATCCATTTATCAAAGGACACAATCAACAGTGTGAAAAGTAAAGCTATGTAATGGGAGAAAATATTTGCAATTCACTTAATAAGAGTTAATATCCAGGATATGTAAATAACTCCTTCAAGCTGACAACTACTACAATAAAAACAACCCAAATAAAAAAATGCTCAAGGGACTTGAATAGACATTTCTCCAAAAAAAGATGTACAAATGACCAACAAGCCCATAAAAAGATGTCAACCATCACAAATCATTAGGGAAATGCAAATCAAAACCACAATGAGATAACATCTCACATCTATTAGAATGGCTACTATCAAAAAAAAAAAAAGGAAAGGAAGTATGATTGAGGACGTAGAGAAAGAACTTTTGAAGAATACTGGAAATGGTGAGTACATGGGTAACTATAAAAACGTTTCAGCAAATCCATCACCTCAAACTTGTTATCATTTCATTGTGGTGAGGCCATTCAGAATCATGTATTCTAACTACACAAGCTCTGTGAGTTGACCACCCAAAAGACTGTAATAAACTGGTTAATATCCAAAGGTGGCAATATATGGAACTAGGTGTACTGTACTGTATGTGTGGTTCATGTTTGATCTATGAAAATTAGGTCAGCTTAAGGAGGTGGTCATTTTAGGGAGATAGTCAGCTATGGAAGTTCTACTATATTTTGAAATTACCCTTATTTGATCATTATACAATGTGTACATGTATCAAATATCACTCTGTATTTCATACATAGTACCACTGTTATATGTCAGTAAAAGTAAAATAAAAACTTAAAAAATACTTTTTCATAGAAGTTTTAAAACAATATTTAATTTTTTTTTTTTTTTGATAGAGACAGAGTCTCACTGTACTGCCCTCGGGTAGGGTGCCGTGGCGTCACAGGGCTCACAGCACCCCCAACTCTTGGGCTTACGTGATTCTCTTGCCTCAGCCTCCTGAGCAGCTGGGACTACAGGCGCCCACCACAACGCCCAGCTATTTTTTTTTTGTTGTTGCAGTTTGGCCGGGGCTGGGTTTGAACCCGCCACCCTCGGCATATGGGGCCGGCGCCCTACTCACTGAGCCACAGGTGCCGCCCACAATATTTAATTTTTAAAGCAAAAATACACAGTGAAATTTATACTATACGTAGAAGTGAAATCAATACTAGAGATGATGAAGTAGCTCAATATTATTTGAAGGTGACTGTGATGGGCAGAATTGTATGTTGTAAACCCTTGTGCAGTCACTAAAATGAAAAACAAAAACAAAAGTAAATGCATGACTAATAAACTGAAGCAGAGATTAAATGAAATCATAAAAATAACTCTTCAAAAGAAAGCAAGAAAGGTAGAAAAAGAAACAAAACAGATTAGATTAATAGAAGATTAAACAGGAAAACTATAAGTTTAAATTCAACTATATTGACAATTTATGTTAAATGTAAACAGTATAGCATTCCAAACACAGCACATATTGCCAGGTCTAATAAAAAATGCAAGATATAGGCTAGTCTCATTGGAGTTAGATGATATCTCAAAGTAGTTTTGATTTGCATTTCTCTGATGATTAAAGATGATGAGCATTTTTTCATATGTCTGAAGGCCACGCGCCTGTCTTCTTCAGAGAAGTTTCTCTTCAAATCCCTTGCCCAGCCTGCGATGGGATCCCTTGTTTTTTTCTTGCTGATGCATTTGAGTTCTCTGTGGATTCTGGCCCAGAAGACCAAAAATCACAACATAACAAAGATATTTGTACCAGAATGTTTATTGCAGCCCAATTCATAATAGCTAAGTCATGGAAAAAGCCCAAGTGCCCATCGATCCACGAATGGATTAATAAATTGTGGTATATGTATACCATGGAATACTATGCAGCCTTAAAGAAAGATGGAGACTTTACCTCTTTCATGTTTACATGGATGGGGCTGGAACATATTCTTCTTAGTAAAGTATCCCAAGAATGGAAGAAAAAGTACCCAATGTACATAGCCCTACTATGAAACTAATTTGGGACTCTCACATGAAAGCTATAACCCAGCTACAACTTAACAATAGGGGGAAGTGGGAAACGGGGGGGTGGGTAGAGGGAGGGGGATCGGTGGGATCACACCTGTGGTGCATCTTACAGGGGTATTTGCGAAACTTGGTAAATGTAGAATGTAAATGTTTTGGCACAGTAACTGAGATAACGCCGGAAAGGCTATGTTAACCACTGTGATGAAAATGTGTCAAATGGTTTATGAAGTGAGTGTATGATGCCCCATGATCATATCAATGTATACAATTATGATTTAATAAAAAAAAAATGCAAGACCCACCTATATATTTTCTATAAGAAACCTATTAGATTAAAAGTAGAAAGATGAAAATATATATGCCATGTAAACACCAATAAAAAGAAAGCTAGAATAGATATCTTAATTTTAGGAAAAGCAGATTTCCGAGCAATGTATATTATCATGGAGGAAGAGGGGAATTTCTTAATGATAAAAGAGGTTTAGTACATCCTAAATTTGTATACATATAAGTGCTGTGTAATAATGCACTTCAAAAGACATGAAGCAAAATTAATAGAACTGAAAGGAAAAACAGACAAATCCAAAATCATAGTTGTGAATTTTAGCACTCCTCTCTCAGTAATAGGAAAAATAGATGAAAATCAGTAGGGGTTCAGAAAGTTTGAGTAACACAATCAACCAACTTAAACTAGTTGTCTTTTATTGAGTTAAGTCATCCAACAACAGCAGAACACACATTATTTTCAAGTGCACACAGAACATTCACCAAAATAGACTGTAGTTGTCCCTCAGTATCCATGAGGGATTGGTTATAGGACCCTCCAGGGTGACCAAAATCTGCAGATGGTCAAGTCCCTTATATAAAATATTGTAGTATTTGTATGTAACTGATGCATACCTCCCATATATTTTGTCATCTCTAAATTACTTATAATAATTAATATAATGCAAATGCTATGGAAATAGTTCTTACACTATATTGAGTTTTAATTTGTATTATTTTTATTATTGTATTGTTATTTTTAACTTTTTTCTAAATATATATTTTTTTTATTAAATCATAGCTGTGTACATTGATATGATCATGGGGCATCATACACTCAATTCATAGACCATTTGACACATTTTCGTCACAATGGTTAACATAGCCTTCCTGGCATTATCTCAGTTACTGTGCCAAGACATTTACATTCTACATTTACCAAGTTTCGCAAATACCCCTGTAAGATGCACCACAGGTATAATCCCACCAATCCCCCTCCCTCTACCCACCCCCCTCCCTTTCCTCCCTTTCCCACTTCCCCCTGTTGTTAGGTTGTAACTGGGTTATAGCTTTCATGTGAAAGCCCCAAATTAGTTTCATAGTAGGGCTGAGTACATTGGGTACTTTTTCTTCCATTCTTGAGATACTTTACTAAGAATATGTTCCAGCTCCATCCATGTAAACATGAAAGAGGTAAAATCTCCATCTTTCTTTCAGGCTGCATAATATTCCATGGTGTACATATACCATAATTTATTAATCCATTCGTGGATCGATGGGCACTTGGGCTTTTTCCATGACTTAGCAATTATGAATTGGGCTGCAATAAACATTCTGGTACAAATATCTTTGTTATGTTGTGATTTTTGGTCTTCTGGGTATGTGCCCAGTAGAGGGATTACAGGATTGAATGGCAGATCTTCTATTTTTAGATCTCTAAGTGTTCTCCATATATCTTTCCAAAAGAAATGTATTAATTTGCATTCCCACCAGCAGTGCAGAAGTGTTCCCTTTTCTCCACTCCACGCCAACATCTCTGGTGTTGAGATTTTGTGATATAGGCTAGTCTCACTGGAGTTAGATGATATCTCAAAGTAGTTTTGATTTGCATTTCTCTGATGATTAAAGATGATGAGCATTTTTTCATATGTCTGAAGGCCACGTGCCTGTCTTCTTCAGAGAAGTTTCTCTTCAAATCCCTTGCCCAGCCTGCAATGGGATCCCTTGTTTTTTTTTTTTTTGCTGATGCGTTTGAGTTCTCTGTGGATTCTGGTTATTAAACCTTTGTCAGAGATATAACCTGCAAATATCTTCTCCCATTCTGAGGGCTGTTTGCTTGCTTTACTTACTGTGTTCTTGGCTGTGCAGAAGCTTTTTAGTTTGATCAGGTCCCAGTAGTGTATTTTTGAAGCTGCTTCAATTGCCCGGGGGGGTCCGCCTCATAAAATACTCGCCCAGACCGATTTCTTCAAGGGTTTTCCCTGCACTCTCCTCTAGTATTTTTATAGTTTCATTTCTTAAGTTTAAATCTTTAACCCAATGAGAGTCTATCTTAGTTAATGGCGAAAGGTGTGGGTCTAATCCCAGTCTTCTGCAGGTTGCCAGCCAGTTCACCCAGCACCATTTGTTAAATAGGGAATATTTTCCCCACTGAATGTTTTTAATTGGCTTGTCAAAGATCAAATAACAGTAAGTAGCTGGATTCATCTCTTGGTTCTCTATATGGTCTAGAAGGGACTTTTCTTAAACTGATATAGGCCATCTACAGCAAACCCACAGCCAATATCATATTGAATGGAGTTAAATTGGAATCATTTCCACTCAGATCAGGAACCAGACAGGGCTGCTCCATTGCTTTTTAACATTGTAATGGAAGTTTTAGCCACCGCAATTAGGGAAGAAAAGGCAATCAAGGGTAACCATATAGGGACAGAAGAGATCAAACTTTCGCTCTTTGCAGATGATATGATTGTGTATCTGGAAAACACTAGGGACTCTACTACAAAACTCCTAGAAGTGATCAAGGAATACAGCAGCGTCTCAGGTTACAAAATCAACATCCATAAATCAGTAGCCTTTATATACACCAACAATAGTCAAGTTGAAAAAGCAGTTAAGGACTCTATCCCATTCACAGTAGTGCCAAAGAAGATGAAATATTTGGGAATTTACCTAACAAAAGACGTGAAAGATCTCTATAAAGAGAGAAACTCTAAGAAAAGAAATAGCTGAAAATGTTAACAAATGGAAAAACATACCATGCTCATGGCTGGGAAGAATCAACATTATTAAAATGTCCATACTACCCAAAGCAATATATAATTTCAATGCACTCCCTATTAAAGCTCCACTGTCATACTTTAAAGATCTTGAAAAAACAATACTTCGTTTTGTATGGAATCAGTAAAAACCTCGAATAGCCAAGACATTACTCAGAAATAAAAACAAAACAGGAGGAATCACACTACCACACCTCAGACTTTACTACAAATCGATAGTGATCAAAACAGCATGGTATTGGCACAAAAACAGAGAAGTAGATATCTGGAACAGAATAGAAAACCAAGAGATGAATCCAGCTACTTTTCTAAATATTTTTGATCCATGGTTGGTTGAATCCATGGTTGCAGAACTCACAGATATGGAGGGCCAAATATATGTACTAGGGAGGACATTTGGGTGGCGCCTGTGGCTCAGTGAGTAGGGCGCCGGCCCCATATACCGAGGGTGGTGGGTTCAAACCCAGCCCCGGCCAAACTGCAACAAAAAAAAAAATAGCCGGGGGTTGTGGCGGGCGCCTGTAGTCCCAGCTACTCAGGAGGCTGAGGCAGGAGAATCGCCTAGGCCCAGGAGTTGGAGGTTGCTGTGAGCTGTGTGACACCACGGCACTCTACCGAGGGCCATAAAGTGAAACTCTGTCTCTACAAAAAAAAAAAAAAAAAAAAAATCTAAAAAAAAAAAAAAATAATAATGTCAACAAATCTAAAATAATTGAAATTATTCAAAGTGTGTTATTTGATTACATTAGAATTAACTAGAACCAATAACAAACAAAAATCACAAGAGAAATTATAAAATATTTTGAATTAAATAAAAATGAAAGTACAACATATTGAAATCTGCAAATTTCACTCCAAGTGATGCTTGGAGGGAAATTTATAATATTAAATGTTATACTAGAAAAAAAGAAAGGTTAATATCAATAATCCAGGCTTCCACCTTAACAATCTTCAAAATGAATTATAGATTAAACCCAAACTAAGCAGATGAAAAGAAATAATAAACACCAGAACAAAAACAGTCAAATAGAAATACAAAAACAATAGAGAAAATTCAATAAAACCAAAAAGTGGTTCTCAATCTTGCATGAAATACTAATCAAATTAAAACATATTCTCAGCCATAAAGACACCTCAAAATTTTTAAATAATAGATATCGCACAAAGTATGTTCTGAGACCTCAATAGAAGTAAGCTGTAAGTTAATAACAGAGCATTGCTGGATAATCCCCAATATTGGGAAATTAAATAATTGCCTCTAAATCATACATGGGCCAAAAATAAATCACAAGAACAAATTGAAAATATTTTGCACTTAAAAGTAAAATTTGTGAGATATAGCAAAAGGAGGTTTAGAGAAAAATTTATGACATTAAATAAACATCTTATACAAAAGAAAGAGGATCTAAAATTAATAACATAAACTTTCACCTTAGAAAAATAGAGACATAAAAGTAATTTAATCCTAAAACAAATGAAGAAAAGAAAATAAATATTGGAAAATAAATAAAAAATTGAAAATAGGAAAATATTTAAGAAAATCAATGAAACGTAAAGCTGTTTCTTTGAAAATATCAGTAAAATTATAGCCACTTCAGCAGTGATTCCAGCGACAAGCACTTCCCTGAGAAAGCTTCTGCTCATCCACAAGCACGAGAACTTAAAGAGCAAGAGGAAGTGAAAGGAAAATTAGGGCAAGGAAACAGATAAAAGAAATCACCCATGAAGAAGAATCAGCAGAAAACTCCAGGCAACATGAAGAACCAGTCCAGAACAACCCTGCCAAGGGAACATGAGGCAGCTAATGCAGAGGATTCCACCTATACAGAAATGTTAGGAATGACAGAAAGGGAATTTAGAATACACATGTTGAAAACAATGAAAGAAATGATGGAAACAATGAAGGAAACTGCTAATAAAGTGGAAAATAACCAAAAGGAAATCCAAAAACAGAATCAAATCAGAGATGAACAATATGAAGAATATAAAAAGGATACAGCAGAGCTGAAGGAAATGAAACAGTCAATCAGGGAACTTAAAGATGCAATGGAAAGTATCAGCAACAGGTTAGACCATGCAGAAGAAAGAATTTCAGAGGTAGAAGACAAAGTTTTTGAGATAACTCAGATAGTAAAAGAGGCAGAAAAGAAGAGAGAGAAAGCACAACATTCACTGTCAGAATTATGGGACTTTATGAAGCGTTCCAACATACGAGTTATAGGAATTCCAGAAGGGGAAGAAGAATGCCCCAGAGGAATGGAAGCCATACTAGAGAATATTATAAAAGAAAATTTCCCAAATATCACCAAAGATTCTGACACACTGCTTTCAGAGGGCTATCGGACTCCAGTTCACCTCAACTCTAACCGAGCTTCTCCAAGACACATTGTGATGAACTGTCCAAAGTCAAGACAAAAGAAAAGATTCTGCAAGCTGCCAGGAGTAAGCGCCAGTTGACCTACAGGGGCAAACCCATCAGATTGACCGCAGACTTCTCTAATGAAACTTTCCAAGCAAGAAGACAATGGTCATCTACCTTTAATCTACTTAAACAGAACAATTTCCAGCCCAGAATTCTGTACCCTGCTAAGCTAAGCTTCAAAATTGACGGAGAAATCAAATCATTACGGATATACAAACATTGAGGAAATTCGCCACAACAAGACCAGCTCTACAGGAAATACTTCAACCTGTTCTGCACACTGACCACCACAATGGATCAGCAGCAAAGTAAGAACTCAGAAATTAAAGGACAGAACCAAACCTCCACACTGATGCAAAAGATAAAACTAAGCAATGGACTCTCACAAAATAAGACAAATAGAATACTACCACACTTATCAATTATCTCCATAAATGTTAATGGCTTGAATTCCCCACTAAAGAGACATAGATTGGTTGACTGGATTAAAAAACACAAGCCATCCATTTGCTGTCTGCAAGAAACACACCTGGCTTCAAAAGACAAATTAAAGCTCCGAGTCAAGGGTTGGAAGACAATTTTTCAGGCAAATGGAATTCAGAAGAAAAGAGGAGTTGCAATCTTATTTTCAGATACATGTGGATTTAAAGCAACTAAAGTCAAAAAAGACAAAGATGGTCACTTTATATTGGTCAAGGGAAAAATACAACAAGAAGACATTTCAATTCTAAATATCTATGCACCCAATTTAAATGCTCCCAGATTCTTGAAACAGACCTTACTCAGTCTGAGCAATATGATATCTGATAATACCATAATAACAGGGGACCTTAACACTACTCTTACAGAGCTGGACAGATTCTCTAAACAGAAATTAAACAAGGATACAAGAGACTTAAATGAGACCCTAGAACAACTGTGCTTGATAGACGCATATAGAATGTTCCATCCCAAAGATAAAGAGTATACATTCTTCTCATCGCCCCATGGAACATTCTCCAAAATTGATCATATTCTGGGACACAAAACAAATATCAACAGAATCAAAAGAATTGAAATTTTACCTTGTATCTTCTCAGACCATAAGGCACTAAAGGTGGAACTCAACTCTAACAAAAATGCTCGACCCCACCCAAAGGCATGGAAACTAAACAATCTTCTGTTGAATAACAGATGGGTGAAGGATGAAATAAAACAGGAAATCATTAACTACCTTGAGCATAACAACAATGAAGACACAAGCTACCAAAACCTGTGGGATACTGCAAAAGCAGTTTTGAGAGGAAAATTCATCGCTGTAGATGCCTACATTCGAAAAACAGAAAGAGAGCACATCAACAATCTCACAAGCCATCTCATGGAATTGGAAAAAGAAGAACAATCTAAGCCTAAACTCAGTAGAAGAAAAGAAATATCCAAAATCAAATCAGAGATCAATGAAATTGAAAACAAAAGAATCATTCAGAAAATTAATGAAGCAAGGCATTGGTTTTTTGAAAAAATAAATAAAATAGATAAACCATTGGCCAGACTAACGAGGAATAGAAAAGTAAAATCTCTAGTAACCTCAATCAGAAATGATAAAGGGGAAATAACAACTGATCCCACAGAGATACAAGAGATCATCTCTGAATACTACCAGAAACTCTATGCCCAGAAATTTGACAATGTAAAAGAGATGGATCAATATTTGGAATCACACCCTCTCTCTAGACTCAGCCAGGAAGAAATAGAGCTCCTGAACAGACCAATTTCAAGCACTGAGATCAAAGAAACAATAAAAATCTTCCAACCAAAAAACACCCTGGTCCAGATGGCTTCACTCCAGAATTCTATCAAACCTTCAAGGAAGAGCTTATTCCTGTACTGCAGAAATTATTCCAAAAAATTGAGGAAGAAGGAATCTTCCCCAACACATTCTATGAAGCAAACATCACCCTGATACCAAAACCAGGAAAAGACCCAAACAAAAACGAGAATTTCAGACCAATCTCACTCATGAACATAGACGCAAAAATTCTCAACAAAATCCTAGCCAATAGATTACAGCTTATCATCAAAAAAGTCATTCATCATGATCAAGTAGGCTTCATCCCAGGGATGCAAGGCTGGTTTAACATACGCAAGTCCATAAACGTTATCCACCATATTAACAGAGGCAAAAATAAAGATCACATGGTCCTCTCAATAGATGCAGAAAAAGCATTTGATAAAATCCAGCATCCTTTTCTAATTAGAACACTGAGGAGTATAGGCATAGGTGGCACATTTCTAAAACTGAAGCTATCTATGACAAACCCACAGCCAATATTTTACTGAATGGAGTAAAACTGAAAGCTTTTCCTCTTAGAACTGGAACCAGACAAGGTTGTCCTCTGTCACCTTTACTATTCAACGTAGTGCTGGAAGTTCTAGCCAATACAATTAGGCAAGACAAGGAAATAAGGGGAATCCAAATGGGAGCAGAGGAGGTCAAACTCTCCCTCTTTGCTGACGACATGATCTTATACTTAGAGAACCCCAAAGACTCAACCACAAGACTCCTAGAAGTCATCAAAAAATACAGTAATATTTCAGGATGTAAAATCAATGTCCACAAGTCAGTAGCCTTTGTGTACACCAATAACAGTCAAGATGAGAAGCGAATTAAGGACACAACTCCCTTTACCATAGTTTCAAGGAAAATGAAATACCTAGGAATACACCTAACGAAGGAGGTGAAGGACCTCTATAAAGAAAACTATGAAATCCTCAGAAAGGAAATAGCAGAGGATATTAACAAATGGAAGAACATACCATACTCATGGATGGGAAGAATCAACATTGTTAAAATGTCTATACTTCCCAAAGCAATCTACCTATTCAATGCCATTCCTATCAAAATACCAACATCGTACTTTCAAGATTTGGAAAAAATGATTCTGCGTTTTGTATGGAACCGGAAAAAACCCTGTATAGCTAAGGCAGTTCTCTGTAACAAAAATAAAGCTGGGGGCATCAGCATACTAGATTTTAGTCTGTACTACAAAGCCATAGTGCTCAAGACAGCATGGTACTGGCACAAAAACAGAGACATAGACACTTGGAATCGAATTGAAAACCAAGAAATGAAACTAACATCTTACAACCACCCAATCTTCGATAAACCAAACAAGAACATACCTTGGGGGAGAGACTCCCTATTCAATAAATGGTGTTGGGAGAACTGGATGTCTACATGTAAAAGACTGAAACTGGACCCACACCTTTCCCCACTCACAAAAATTGATTCAAGATGGATAAAGACTTAAATTTAAGGCATGAAACAATAAAAATCCTCCAAGAAAGCATAGGAAAAACACTGGAAGTTATTGGCCTGGGGAAAGACTTCATGAAGAAGACTGCCATGGCAGTTGCAACAACAACAAAAATAAACAAATGGGACTTCATTAAACTGAAAAGTTTCTGTACAGCTAAGGAGACAATAACCAAAGCAAAGAGACAACCTACACAATGGGAAAGGATATTTGCATATTTTCAATCAGACAAAAGCTTGATAACTAGGATCTATAGAGAACTCAAATTAATCCACATGAAAAAAGCCAACAATCCCTTATATCAATGGGCAAGAGACATGAATAGAACTTTCTCTAAAGATGACAGACGAATGGCTAACAAACACATGAAAAAATGTTCATCATCTCTATATATTAGAGAAATGCAAATCAAAACAACCCTGAGATATCATCTAACCCCAGTGAGAATGGCCCACATCACAAAATCTCAAAACTGCAGATGCTGGCATGGATGTGGAGAGAAGGGAACACTTTGAGACTGCTGGTGGGACTGCAAACTAGTACAACCTTTCTGGAAGGAAGTATGGAGAAACCTCAAAGCACTCAACCTAGACCTCCCATTTGATCCTGCAATCCCATTACTGGGCATCTATGCAGAAGGAAAGAAATCCTTTTATCATAAGGACACTTGTACTAGACTGTTTATTGCAGCTCAATTTACAATCGCCAAAATGTGGAAACAGCCTAAATGCCCACCAACCCAGGAATGGATTAACAAGCTGTGGTATATGTATACCATGGAATACTATTCAGCCATTAAAAGAAATGGCGACTTTACATCCTTCGTATTAACCTGGATGGTCGTGGAAGACATTATTCTTAGTAAAGCATCACAAGAATGGAGAAGCATGAATCCTATGCACTCAATTTTGATATGAGGACAATTAATGACAATTATGGTTATGGGGGGGAAACAGAAAGAGGGAAGGAGGGAGGTGGGTGGGGCCTTGGTGTGTGTCACACTTTATGGGGGCAAGACATGATTGCAAGAGGGACTTTACCTAACAATTGCAATCAGTGTAACCTGGCTTATTGTACCCTCAATGAATCCCCAACAATAAAAAAAAAAGAAAGAAAGAAAATATCAGTAAAATTGATAAATCTCTAACCAAGGTAACAAAAAAACAGGAGATATACATCGCCAATATCAGAAATAAAAGCGGCGGCAAAACTGTGCATCCCATAAACTGTAAGAGTATAATAAAGAAATAGAAAGAACAATTCTATGCCCACAAATTTGATAGCACACGTGATGGACAGATTCCTCAAAGGACACAATCTACCAAAACTCACTCAAGAAGAAACAATCTCAACAGTACTATCTTCAAAATTGAATGAATAATTGATAACAGATTATCAATTGATTGTTTGGAATAATTCCAAAACAGAGAGCACCAGGTGCAGATGGGTTCACTGATGAATTCTTCCAAAAAATTAAGGAAAAATTTATACCAAATTTATATGTGTCTTCTAAAAACACAAAAGAAGATGAAATACTTCCCAACCCATTCTATGAGGTCAGAATTTACCCTCATGCTAAAATGATACAAAGACATTACAAGTAAGAAAAATTATCTACAAAAATTTTTCACAAACATAGATGTAAAAATCCTTGACAACACCTTAGCAAATCAAAACCAACTATGTATTTTTTCTTTTTTGAGAAAGAGTCTCACTTTGTTGCCCCGTGGAAGAGGGCTCTGGTGTCATAGCTCACAGCAACCTCAGACTCTTGGGCTCAAGTGATTCTCTTGCTTCAGCTTCCCAAGTAGTTGGGACTACAGGCGCCTGCCACAGTGCCTGGCTATTTTTTTTTTTTTTTTTGTAGAGACAGAGTCTCACTTTATGGCCCTCGGTAGAGTGCCGTGGCCTCACACAGCTCACAGCAACCTCCAACTCCTGGGCTTAAGCGATTCTCTTGCCTCAGCCTCCCGAGTAGCTGGGACCACAGGCGCCCGCTACAACGCCCGGCTATTTTTTGGTTGCAGTTTGGCCGGGGCTGGGTTTGAACCCGCCACCCTCGGTATATGGGGCCGGCGCCCTACCGACTGAGCCACAGGCGCCGCCCCGTGCCTGGCTATTTTTAAAGATGAGGTCTCGCTCTAGCTCAGAGTGGTCTCAAGTTTTGAGCTCAGGCAGCAGTCTGCCCTCCTCAGTCTCCCAGAGTGCTGAGATTAAAGGCATGAGCCACCACACCTGGCCCTCCAACAATGCATTTTTTAAAAATGACCAAGTGGGATTTATTCCAGAAGTGGAAGGCTGGTTCAATATTTATTTACTTACTTAGACAGAGTTTTACTCTGTTACTCAGGCAGGAGTACAGTAGCATGTTCCCAGGTCATTGCAACCTTCAACTCTTGGGCTCAAGCAATCCTCCTCCTTCAACCTGTTGAGTAGCTGGGAATACAGGGGTATACCCCACACCCAGCTAATTTTTCTTATATTTTTAGACATAGAGTTTCCCTTATTTTGCCAAGGATGGTTTTGAATTCCTGTCCTCAAGTGATCCTCCCACCTCAGCCTATTGAATCACTGGGATTATAGGGCATGAGCCACTGTGCCTGGCTCTGGTTCAACATTAAAACAATAAATCAGCGGGACAGAGCCAGATGTCAGACTAGAGACATCTCCTCAGTTCCTCTTGGTGAAACAGGGGAGAAAGGACTTCAGCCATGTCTGGCTGGGTGAACCAAACCAGAAACATTGCTCCAGAGGCACAGTGAAACAGTAGCAGACTCCAGGAGCCAGCGAGGAGGTCTGGAGCTGAGGAAAACCAGCACAGAAGGCGAGTACCTAGGTATAGGCAGAGGTTGGCGAGAGGCCCTCTTGTGCAGGACCAAGGACAGGTAAGGGCTATGCTATAGCTTTTGTTTTTGTTTTTGTTTCTGAACTGGACTTCTCCCTGGGGCTCTTTTGGAGGGGCTTGGATGAGCGAGAGAAGTCAAGCAGTGTCAGGCAGCCGAGATTGATTGCTGAGTTCAGCAAAGCTTCCATAGTCTTGGCTATGGGCATCCACCGTTGTGAGAAGACTGCAGGGGAGAAACAGTCTTCAGGGTCCTAGTGCACAGCCAGGATCTGGCATGCCTCCTGAGATTGGGTAGCCATCCTTGGGAGGAGTTGAGTGTGTCTCTTGGGGAAAAGCACTTTGTTATTGGGGACTACTGTTTGAAAGGTCAAGAAAAGCCATGTGAGAGATCTGGTGAGAGAATTGGGACCCCAGTCCATGGGGACTGAGTGCTGGCAAAGTGACTAGGCCCTGATTGGGGGTACTCAGGTCAGGAGGAGAGAATTGGGTTTTCTCTGGTACTGAAAAGTGACTTCTGGCCTCCATCTTATACAGCAAAAACAGCATCTGTGTTCTCCATCTCCTAACACCACAGCCCCACTTGGTGTCCAGGCTATATATTATTTCTCTCTCTTGCTCTCTTTTTTTTTGCTTCTTTCCCCAATTTTTTTTTTGTTTTTTTGTTTGTTTTGTTTTTTGTTGCTGTTGTTGTTTTTTGTTTGGTTTGGTTGTATTTATATTTTTTCAATTTTTACTTTCTTCAGTAGCAAGGGCTCCTCTATTTGGTTGCAGTTTTTCATCCCTTTTATTCTTTATTTATTTTTTATTTCTTTCCTTTTCTCTCTCTTTTGGTAAATATTGTTCTACTTTTCTTATCCACATGAATTTCTCATACAACAGCTAAGATATATTTTTTTCCTCCTTTAGTTTATATAATGGTATTTTAAATTTTCTTTATCTATTCTTATTAATTTTTTTTTGTTTTCCCTGAGGGCTGGGGGATATAGCATTGGTCTGGCTGGGATGAGGCACAGAATTGGCCTGGCTCAAGGAGGCCATGAGCTCATGATCTAGGAGGTTCTTTTAGCTTTAGCCTTTGGAAAAACAGTATTGGTAGGCCCCCACTGCAGTACACTGCTGATTTTTTTCTATATTTTGTGGGCTGAGGCCTTGTTTATGGCTAGGCTGATAAGGAACAACAAGCCTGGCCCCCAAAAGTCCTGGAGTTGTGGATGTGAGCCAAAGCACCCTGCTCAACACTATCATTTCTCCTGTCTCTTTCTCTTTCTCTTTCTTATCCTCTTTTCTCCTTTTCTTCAAATCTTTGCTTTTACCCTCCCCCTTATTTTTTCTTTTTTTCTATATCTTTTTCTTTCTTTTCTCCCTTCTTGCTCTCTATCCTTCTCTTTCTTTTGTTGTTATGCCTAAAGGGAACTTCAACACCTAAGCTTAGAGACAAGGTTGTTTAAAGTGAAGGAGGTAGTGAGAGGAAAATATAGGGGAAGAAAGCGAATAAAAAGATAACACACATGAGAAGGAACCAACAGAAAAATTCTGATGCTATGAAAAACCAAAATACAACATACCCCAGAAAGATGATGAGACAGCTACTGCAGAGGATTCCAACTATAAAGAAGTAATGGAAATGACAGAAAAGGAACTTAAAATATGAATGGTAAGGGAAATAAAGGTAATTGACAAGAAAGTGGAAAAACAGAATCAAAAAAAGGGTGAAAGATATGAAGAATATAGAAAGAATATGATGGAGCTTAAGGACTTAAAGTAGTTAATCAAGGAACTTAAAGATGCATTAGAAAGTATCAATAACAGATTAAACCAAGGAGAAGAAAAAATCTCAGAGCAAGAGGATAAAGCTCTTGAGCTAACCCATTATGGGACTTCAGGAAGCATTCAAACATATGAATTATAGGGATCCCTAAAGGGGAAGAAGGACATCTCAAAGGAATGGAAGTTCTACTGGAGGATATTATAAATGAAAATTTCTCAAGTATCACTAAAGATTTCAAAACACTCCTTTTAAAGGGATTTTGAACCCCAGGTCATCTCAACACAAATAGGGCATTTCCAAGACACATTGTAACGAACCTGTCCAAAGTCAAGATAAAAGAGAAAATTCTGCAAGCATCCAGGAGTAAGCACTAATTGACCTATGGGACAGATCCATCAGGGTGACAGCAGACTTCTTAGCTGAAACTTTCCAAACCAGAAGAGAATAGTTGTCTACCTTTAACCTTCTTAAACAAAATAATTTTCAGCCCAGAATTCTATATACTGGTAAGCTAGCTTCAAAATAGATGAAGAAATCAAGTCTTTTACTGATATGCAAACATTGAGAAAATTCACCACAGCAAGACCAGCTCTACAGGAAATCCTTAGACCTATTTCTCCACACTACCCATCACAATAGAACACCAGGAAAGTAAACACCCAGAAACTGAAGGACAAAACCTAACTTCCACAATGGTGCAGAGGATTAAAATTAAGCAACGGACTTTAACAAAATAAGGTGAATAGAACTCCACCACACTTATCAATTCTCTCAATTAATGTAGATAGCTTGGATTTTCCACTGAAAAGCCACAGGTTGGCTGAATGGGTAAAAAAGCACAAGCCATGGATGGTGCCTGTGGCTCAAGGAGTAGGGCACCAGCCCCATATACCGGGAGTGGCAAGTTCAAGTCTGGCCCTGGCCAAAAAAACTACAAAAAATAAATAAAAGCAAACAAACAAACAAACAAACAAAACACCCACACAAGCCATGTAGATGCTGTCCCTAGAAAACACACCTAACCTCAAAGGACAAAACAAGACTCAGGTGAAGGGTCATAAAACAATATTTCATGCAAATGGAAACCAGAAGAAAGGAGGGGCCACAATCTTATTTTTAGATGCCAGTAGATTTAACGAACTAAAGTTAAGAAAGGCTGAGTTAAAGCAGATTCCCTTCCCTAATTTGAATAGTCAATCACCTGAAGGCCTGCCTAGAACAAAAAGTCTAAGTCTCATCCAAGTGAAAAGGAGTTCTTTCTGCCTGACTGCCTTTCACTGGGACATCAGCTTTTTTCCTACCTTTGGACGTTAACATCAACTTTCCTGGGTCTCAAGCCAGACAGTCTGTGAACATGAACTACATAATCAACTCTTTTGTTTCTGAGACCTTTGAACTCAGAGTTTTGGACTCAGATTGGAATAAACTACGGGCTGTCCTAGGTCTCCAACTTTCAAGATGACCCAGATCTTGGGATTGCAGATCTTGGGACTTGCCTGCCTTTTTAATTAAGCAAATTGCTTATAAGAAAGCTCTTTTTTATATATCTATTTTCTCTTGATTGTGCTTTTCTCGAGGACCATTTCTAATACAGAATTTGGTACTAGAGTGGTTCTTGAGAAAAATAATTTTAAGGATGAGTTTTCTGAGTTTGTCCTTCGTTTTCTGGAATACTCTGTATTCTGATTAAATTTGAAGATGCTAATGATGATTTCTAACAGTAAAGTGATACTTCACCAAAAATAATTTACACCTTGTTCATGGACATTCCAGCATCCAGAACAGTGAAAAAATAAGCAACTGTTGTTTAAGCCATCCAGTCTGTGGTATTTCATTATGGCAGGCTAAGTAGAGTAACATAGATTTTGGAATCAAGAAGTGGGTTGTAAAAAATACCTAAAAATGTAAAGTGGCTTTGGAACTGGGTAATGTGTAGAGCATAGAAGAATTTTGAGGTGCATGCTAGAAAAATATTAGATTGTCTTGACAGGACTAGTAATAGAATCAGAGATGTTAAAAGTGCTTCTGATGAGATCTCAGATGGAAATGAGTAACGTTTACCAGTCAGCACTTGGAACACAAAACCCCAACATCTGAAGGACAAGATCCTTGATTTCCATTCTAGATCCAGCAAGTTGCACCAAGAATAATAATTTTATAATTTTTAGGAATTTGGTCTATTTCTTTCTTTCTCTTCTTTTTTTTTTTTCAAAGATGGAGTCTTGCTTTTTTGCTCTTGGTGGAGTGCCATGGCATCATAGCTCACAGCAACCTCCAATTCCTGGGCTCAGGCGATCCTCTTGCCTCAGCCTCCCGAGTAGCTGGGACTACAGGTGCCCACCACACAACTAACTGTTTTTAGAGATGGGGTCTTGCTGTAGTTCAAGCTGGTCTTGAATTCCTGAGCTCAGGCAATCCACCCACCCTGGTATCCCAGAGTGCTAAGATTACAGGCATGAGCCATCCCTCCTGGCCTTAGTCTATTTAAGTTGAATTTTTGAATGTAAAGTTTTTTGTACTTTTTCCTTCTTGTTATTTCAATTGTGGCAGAATCTTTTTTGACACACTATTTGTTGTTGATATTGGTGATTTTTTTTTTAATTTTTCCATTTTTAGTTTTATTTTTCTTTTTATTATTAAATCATAGCTGTGTACATGAATGCGATCATGGGGCACCATACACTGGTTTTATAGACTGTTTGACACATTTTCATCACAATGGTTAACCTAGCCTTCCTGGCATTTACTTAGTTATTGTGTTAAGACATTTATATTCTACATTTACTAAGTTTCACATGTACCCTTGTAAGATGCACCGCAGGTGTAATCCCACCAATTACCCTCCCTCCACCCATCCTCCGATATTGGTGATTTGTGTTCTGCCTCTTTATCATTGTCAGTCTCTTGAGAATTTTATTTTAATGATTTTTTTTTTTTTTTTTGAGATGGAGTCTTAAGTCATTGCCCTGGGTAGAGTGCTATAGTATCATAGCTCACAGCAACCTGAAACTCTTGGGCTCAAGTGGTCCTTTTGCCTCAGTTTTTCTATTTTAGTAGAGATGGGATCTTGCTTTTGCTCAGGCTGATCTCAAACTCTTGAGTTCAAGCAATCCACTCATCTTGGCTTCCCAGAGTGGTAGGATTACAGGTATTGAGCCCCATGCCTGGCCATTTAATGATTTTTAAAAGAATTCTTCTTTTATTAATTTTTATATTATCTTCTCATTTTTTAATTTTATTTATTTCTATTTGCATCTTCTTTAATTTCCTTCTGGTTGTTTTGCATTCATTTTGCTCTTCCTTTCTAATTTATTAAGATGTGAGTTTAGATTATTGATTTGGAGTCCTTGTTTTCTAAATATCCCTTGTAGCACTGGTCTTGCTGCATATCACACACTTTTTAATTCACACTTACGAGTATTTTAAAATTTCCTTTAAGATGTGCTTTTTGTCTCATAGATCATTTAGAAATGTGTTGTTTAATTTCCAAGTGTTTGCAGATTTTCCTGTTGTCTTTCTGTTAATATTTCTAGTTTTCTTTGGAAGAATACATAGGTGAAAAAAATGTTTCTAATTCGATACGATAGTGATTTGGGAACACATTCTGAGTGCTTTTAATTTTTCTCAATTTTTCAGGTTTGTTTTATGATACAGGATGTTATCTATCTTAGTGAATATTCCATGAGCACATAAAAATAATCTGCTCTTGGTGGATAGAGTATTCTATAAATATCAATTAGATTTTCTTGCTTAAGGCAAAGTTCATGTTCTCTATAACTTTGTTAATTTTTCTACTTAGTAGAAAATAGTTTTTGACTTTAGTGTATTTTGAAGCTCTGTTATTTGGTTCACAAGTATTTAGAATTGCTTGGTGAGTTGCTATTATTTATTATGACATATGTCCCTTTTTGTTCTTACTAATTTTTTGGCTCTCATGCCTAATCTATCTGATGTTATTAATACAACCACTTTTGCTTTTTAAAAATTAATATTTTTAAGATTTCTTTTTTCATCCCCCCCTTTTTTAGCCTATCTATATCATTGTGTTTAAAGTGAATTTCTTGTGGTTAGGATGTGTTTTCTAATCCACTTATTCAATCCATGTCTTTTTAAGTCCCAACATATTGATAAAATGCTTTTATCAATATGTTGGGACTTAAGAATGCTCCTTTATTATTTGTTTCTACATTTTTCCTCTCATTCTCATTTCTCTATTTCTTTTTTCTTATCTATCTATAGATTACTTGAACATGTTGTGGTGATCCATTTTGAGGTATTTTTAAATATTTTGAGTATATTACTTTGTATACCTTTCTTACTGATGAGATTCTCTAGATATTATATGTAATGTATGTGACTTTCTAAGTATTACTATATATATCTATATTCCATCATCTGAAAATGTTTTTATTTCCCCTTTGTTCTTGAGGATGGCTTCCCTGGATATAGAATTTGAGGTTTCTAGTTCTTTTCTTCTAGCATTTGAACAATGTTGTATCACTTCCTTCTGACATTCATGGCTTCAGATAAAAAATCTTCTGTAATTTGAATTTTTTTATTTATTTACTTACTTATTTAATAATATTATAGGGTACCAATATTTTGGTTACACGCTTTACTTTTGTATAGTTCGAGTCAGTTATAAGTGTGTCCATTCCCCAGATAGTGTGCATTGTACCCATTAGGTGTGAATTTACCTCTCTGTTGCACTCGCTAGATTTCCTTTGAATTTTGTTACTGTATGTACATGAGTGTTGATCATTTGTTTCCAATTTAAAAATGATTATACATGATATTTTTTTTTCCATTCTTGTGATAATTCACTTAGGAGGATGGTCTCCAGTCCCATCCAGGTTGTTACAAAAGGTATTAGTTCACCATTTTTTATGGCTGAGTTATACTCCACTTTGTATGTATATCTATATATATATACCCTAATCTCCTTGTGTATTGGTGGTCACATGGGTTGTTGCCACATCTTTGCAATTGTAAACTGTGGTGCTATAAACATTCAAGAGTTCTTTATTTTTGTTTTTCTGAGACAGAGTCTCACTATGTCACCTTTTTTTTTTTTTACTATGTCCCCTTTTGGTGGAGTGCCACGGCATCAAAGCTCACAGCAACCTCCAATTCTTGGGCTTTAAGTGATTCTCTTGCCTCAGCCTCCCAAGTATTTGGGACTACAGGCACCCACCACAACACCCAGCTATTTTTTGTTGCAGTTGTCATTGTTGTTTAGCTGGCCTAGGCTGGGTTCGAACTTGCCAACTTCAGTGTATGTGGCTGGCACCGTAACGACTGTGCTATAGGCACCGAGCCAAGAGTAAATGTCTTTTTTGTAAAATGTCTTTTTTTTCCTTTGAGTAAATACCCATTAGTGGGATCGCTGGATCAAATTGTAGTTCTACTTTTAGTTCTTTGAGGTATCTTCATACTACTACCCACAGAGGTTGTACTAGTTTGCACTTCCATCAATAATGTATAAACGTTCTTTTCTCTCTGCATTTATACCAGCACTTGTTGTTTTGGAACTTTGGATAAAAGCCATTCTCACTGGAGTTAGGTGATATCTCATTGTGATTATGATTTACATTTCCCTGATAATTAGAGATGTTGAGCATTTTTCATATGTTCATGGACCATTAGTTTATCTTCTTTTGAAAAGCTTCTGTTCATGTCTTTTAGCCCATTTTTTAATGGGGTTGTTTGATATATTCTTGTTGATTTGCTTGAGTTCTTTATAGATTCTGATCATTAGCCCTTTTTTGGATGCATAGCATGCAAACATTTTCTTCCATTTTGTAGGTTTTCTATTTGCTCTATTGATTATCTCCTTGTATGGATAGAAGCCTTTTAATTTAGTCTGGTCTCATTTATTTATTTTTGTTGTTGCTCTTTTTTGTTATTGTTACCTTTGGAATCTTCTTCACAAATTCTTTACCTAGGCCAATATTTTTAAGAGTTTTTCCAACCTCTTCTAGAATTCTTACCATTTCATGTCTTAGGTTTAAGTCTGTTATCCATTGTGAATTAATTTTGGTGAGTAAGATTCTGGTTTCAGTCTTCTATATACAGCTATCCAATTTTCCCAGAACCATTTATTTATTAGGATTCTTTTCCTCATTATATCTTTTGTCTGCTTTGTCAAATATCAGATGGCAATACGAGGATGGATTTATATCTAGGTTCTCTTTCTAATCCATTGGTGTGTGTCTCTGTTCTGGTGTGAGTTTATTTTTCTTTGTAGATAGTCCATAATTTCTCTCTGGCTCTTTTAGAGACATTTTTTCTTTATATTTAGTTTACAGAATATGTCTTGATACTATAGACTGAATGTTTGTGGCCTCCCCAAATTCCTATGTTAAAGCCCTAACCCCAAATGTGATGACGTTTTTGGGTGGGCCTGTGGAAACTAATTACATTATGATGAGGCCATTAAGGTGGGGCACCCATAATGGAATTAGCATTCTCACGAGAAAAGAGAGATCACAGTGTGTGCTCTCCCTTCCCCACTTCCATTTTCTATTTCTCCTTTCCTCTCTCTCTACCATATGAGGATACAGAGAAAAGCAGTTGTCTACAAGCCAGGAAGAGGGCCTTCACTAGAAACTGAATCTTCTGGCACCTTGATCATAGACTTCTCATCCTCCAGAACTGTGAGAAATAAGCATCTGTTTTTTAAGCCACCAAGTATATGATATTTTGTTTTGGCAACCTGCACAAATTAATACTGGGAAAGTTGGTGTGGATTTCTTTTGGTTTATCTTTTTGGGGATTCATGCAGCTTTTCATATCTGCAGATTTTTGTCTTTAAACAAATTTGGGAAGTTTTAGCCATTACTGCCTCATACTTTCTCTTCTCTTCTTTTGCACACTTTCTCTTCTCTTCCTGGGACATCAATAATATGTGTTAAAACTTGTTTTATCATTTCACAAATACCTAAGGCTCTGTTTATTTGTTTTCAGTCTAGTTTCTCTTTATTATTCAGGTCAAGTAAATACTATTGATCTAACTTCAAGTTCACTGATTCTACCTTCTTTCATCCCCACTAGTTCATTGAGTCCAGTCAACAAAGTAATTCAGGAATTGTAGTTTTCATATTAGCTATCTATTCACAGAAGTGACAGTAGTATAAATAAGTTTCTCAAATGTGTTTGGCATAATAATGAGGTCACTCAATTCCTCATCTGCTCATAAAGGTGGTAGTAGTATCTCTCAGTTCCTCATCTTGCATTGAGGTGATAGTATGATTCATTTATTTTTCTCTATATTGAGTGATATATAGTACCACATGATTCATTGTCTGTACATTGGCATGACAGCAACGTCACTCAAAATTTTATTCATATATTAGGTAAATAGCAGTATCAGTCATGTCTTCATCTGTATGTTGATATGATATGGTATTGCTTTATTCATCATCTACTTTTTTTTTCTTTTTTGAGACAGAGTCTTACTATGTGGGTCTCAGTAGAGTGCCATGGAATCTCAGCTCATAGCAACCTCAAACTCTTGGGCTTAAGCAATTCTCTTGCCTCAGCCTCCCAAGTAGCTGGGCCTACAGGCACTCACCACAATGCCTGGCTATTTTTTTTTTTTTTTTTTTTTTGGCGTTGTTGCAGTTGTCATTGTTGTTTAGCTGGCCCAGGCTGGGTTTGAATCCACCAGCCTCAGTGCATGTGGATGGCACCATAACCACTATGCTATGGGCATCGAGCCCATCATTTACTTCTTGATGTGATAGTAGAATCACTAAGTTTATTAGTCAACTGGACTGATTAGAATATTGCTGTTTTCCTCCTTTGTATATAACATTGATTAGGGTATTGTTTGTTTCATAATCTATGTCTTGGTGCGATAGCAAGATTATTTATTTTCTCAGCTACGCATTGGGATAGTCATAGGATCACTCTGTGTCTCATTTGCACAGTGAAGTTATAATAGGATAACTCATTTCTTAGCTATACAGGTTGAACATCTCTTATCTAAATGCTTGGAAACAAAAGTGTTTTGAATTATTTTTAGCTTTTTTTTAATTTTTAGATTAAAACAAATTTTCAGACTAATATGGAGATACACACGATTAGGTTACATAGTTAGCTTTTGTAAGGTTAAAGTCCAAATTGTAGTTATGTCCTTCACCCAGGAAGTGTGCAATATGCCTGTGCAATGTATCTGTTGAGTGAGAGTTTACCCAATCCCTTTTCCTCCTCCCCCCTACTTTAAGTTTGTGGAGATTTTTTTAGGGGGGATTTGGGAATGTTTGCATTATATACTTACTAGTTGAGCATCACAAATCTAAAAATCCAAAATCCTAAATGCTCCAAGGAGCATTTCTTTTGAGCATTGTGTTGGCACTCTAAAAGTTTCAAATTTTGGATTTTAAATTTCCGGATTTTGGATACTTAACTTGTAGTAGGATCATCAGTTTCTCATATCTACACCAGGTTGGGTGGTATAACTCAGGCTACAGCCATATCGTAGGGATCAGCATCTGTACAATGAGTTGGTAGCAGGATCATTAGTTTCCTCATCTGTGTATTTAGTAAAAGTATCACTAGATACTGTATCTGCACTTTAGAATAATATTATCAATGAGTTCATCATTTGTGCATTGAGGTGATAGCAGCATCATGAAATTCATTGTATGTGTTTGGGATGGTAGCAGTGTCAACTGGTTTCTCATCTATACATTAGGCTATTAATAAGATCATTCAATTTGTGATCTGTACAGTGAGCTAATAGTAGTATCTCTAGGCTCCTTATCTGCATAGTTGGAGTTCTTCATCTATGCATTCTGGTGATCATAGAATCAAAGGGGCCTCTTCATACTTTTGGTTATGAGTTGTATCATTTGATTCCTTATCTGTGCATTGGGCTTAAGTTAGATTTCACTACCTAGTTTAGGGTACTGTGACATTGCAAACAGAATGACTATCTTGAGGCAATCTTATAATAGAAGAGATATTTCATACAGAGAGATATGGCCTTTATTTAAGAATCTATTACATTATAGTCCTGATGGCCCAAACATTTCACTCAAGTTAATTTATATGATTCAATGAATTCATTTTGTTCTAAGATCATCTATGGAAAATTGGTCAACAATCTACAAATTTTTACAAGTAGCCCTAAGTCAGAGGTCTGAAAAATATCTCAGCTGGTGAAAAATCATGGTTCAGAGAGGGAAATTAATTGCAGAAGTGACACACCAGCACCAAAAGTCTTCAGAGGCAGATGGCTGTGGGTTTTCAGTGTTTAAAGGTGTTGTTCTGATGCAGTAAGATATGATTCCTACTGTGTTCACTTGAGCATATTACCCAATTCCTCGAGCCCCACTCTTCTGCCCATCTGCTTAGGCATTCCAGGAGATAAATGTGATTTTATTCTGGGCAGGCACGTCTAAGGACAGCCCTGGCTTTGAGGTTGTCATCAAGGGAAGCCTTTCCTTCTTATCTCTCCCTGGTAGCCTGGGGCCTCCTCTGGTCCCAAGAGCCTGTTGCAAGTCCCGATGTTTGGGGATATTTGCAGGTCTAACACCCTCCAGACAAAGCTGGGCTTCATGAGGGCCACACCTCAACCAGAGGCCAAGGGGCTGATTTCCCCCATAGTACAAGAGGCTGAGCTCACTGGGAGCTGTAATCACCTCTGATGGAGCCAGGCCAGCTGAGCCTCAGAGGAGGCCTTGCAAGGGCTATTTGCCCAGCAGTCAGCAACTGCCTCTTCCAGTTGACATATCTTCTGAGTCAGGGAGATACACCAACCAACCTGATCTGTCCTTTCCTGCCTATGTGACACCCGACTCTGACCTCTGTCCCACCACTTGCAAAATGGGGTTATAATGACATGAGAGAATGCAGGGGAAGTGTTTAGCACACAAGAAGAGCTTAATCACCATCAGCTGTCATTGTGGTTGTCATCATCCCCCTGCCCAGGGGCTGAAGTAGCCCAGGGTTTGGCACCTGTAAGTGTAAGAGGTGCCTGGCCTCTCCTGCTGGCCCCTGTGGGTGCAGGGTGCAACTGTCCCAGACCTACCAGACTCACAGATAATGAGGAGTTGACAAATGGCAGGGCCACAGGGGCTCTGTTTTCAAAGTTGCCCCTTGCAGGCTCTTGAAGCAGCAAGTGTTTATATGCTCAGAACAAGTGGCCGGGGCCTGTACTTTGTCAGGCATGGGGGCTCCAGCTTTGGCCGCATCTTCGGCCCCAGTCAAAGTGGTATAAGGGCAACTATTGGAGGAAAGTATAGACAGAGAACCCAGGTCCAGGGCAGGATATGGAAGGCCCTGTTCTCTGGGAGGAGGCAGAGGTGCAAAGACAGGATGGAAGATTCAGACAAGGAAAACAAGGCTCAGATAGGTCAAGTGATCTTCACCCACCCAGGCAGAGGATGCTGGGCCAGGATAGAAGCCCAAGGCCTCCTCTGTGGACCCAGGCTGATCAGCTACTTCCAGTTTCCAGTTGTTGTCACAGTGACAGCACAACACACCCACTGGGTGCAGGCCCAGCTGAGGTCCTGGACTCTCTCCAGTTTCTTTCTCCCCTCCCTCAAAGCTCACATTTCCTCCAGAGAAGAGATTATGTGCTTAGTATCCTCTTGCCCAGTGATGGGACCTGAATAGGATGACCCTGCTTGCTAAAGAAAGTCTGGGATCACAGCACCATCCATGATCAGTGACTTCTTGGAGCTGAATATGGCCTCAGCCCCTGCCTGACCTGTGCCACTACCCCAGTCTCAGCCCCTTACCAGGCCATTGGCTCAGGCCCTGCCAGACTAGGGCTGGTAAGGCCAGCAGCCTCTGCCCAACAGGAACTGCCCTTCGGGACCTTGGACAGCCCTGTATTTCCTGAGCCCGTGGATCCCATCTCTATGATGGGGAATGCAATGAAAAGGACTTGCTGAGTTGCTTTCCTCTTCACAGCAGCTTGCAGCTTGCAAGGCGTCCAACTGTGTGGCTCTGGGAAGGGATAAGCTCTCAGCTAAGGTGCTTTGTGACTCTGGGCAAGTTAATTAGCCTTTCTGTGTGTTTCAGTCTCCTCTGTATAATGAAGGTAATAAGAATGCCTACCTTGAAGAGTTGTTCTGAGGATTCAATGAGCTACTATATGTAAACAGAATACAGAGCTGGACACACAGAAGCTATATAAGTTCTTCCTTCCACTAGAGTGACTCTTATCTGTACTTTGAATACAGTTGTAATTAGGTCTGAGAAGTGGACTAGGCCTGGACTCATCTTCCCTCCCTATATACTACCCATCTGGGCCCTCTGACTCTGCTTCTTCTTCAGCTAAGGAGCTGAGTACCTAGGTCTGCCTGCCCAAGTCAGCAGAAGGGCCACCTCTCCCCTAACAAATGGTCCTTGGCTGCACCTCTGCCTCCTCCTGGGCCAGCCCTTAGCTTCTTGGCCGCTCCCCTCCACCCCAACTCCAGCACCAAGCCCACTCTAGGGGGGTGCTTAGCTCACACCTTTTAGAGGATTCAGAAGAGGCAATGCTGCTATGAACTTAGGGCCCAAATGGATTTGCTTCTGTCTAGGACCTGCAGTGACTGGGCTGGGCCAGATTGGCTGGCCCCTCCCTCAGAGGGCCAGTCTCCTCCCCTTCTAATTGCACTGCCACATCCTAGGCAAGGAGGATTGACATGCTGTCACACAGTAGGACCTTAAACAGGACAGTCACCCACAGATGAGCTGCTGGAATTTCTGAACCTCCCCTTTCCACATGTCCCTCTCCTGTGTCCCCTCCCCCACCTGACGTCCCCTCGCTGGTGGTTGTGTTTAAGTGAGTAATTTGGCCCCTGTTTAAGGAGAGGAAGCAATAATAGCAGCTGTAATTGTCCAAATTACTGCTGCTCCTTCGAGTTTGACATCTGTCTAATGACGGCGGATGGAAACCTGACCCATGGCCACAGGCGGTGGGTGCTGATGGCCGCTAGGAGTGGCCCAGAGCATCCCCAAAGCTGACAGCCCCTACTGGCCAGCACCCAGACCTCAGGGCTATGCCGGTGGGAACCTGTGGACTGCAAGTTAGGGAAGAGGACACTTGGAAACCAAATCCAGAGGAGCAGGGAATGGCCTCAAGGACACGGAGTGTGGCTGGAATGGAGGTGGGAGGGCAACTGTTCACTGTTTGCCATTTGGTATTTTTTGAATTTTGAACCAAGTATTGCATTATTAATTCAAAATGTAAAATAAACAAGGCAGTCCACTTCAGCTCTGGCTTTGATTGCTCCTGTCAGTCAGAGATGCCTGCGGAACCGACATCCAAGTGAACAGTATGGAGCTCCGTTATCACCAAAGCCACTTGGCCAGGACCCTGCTGCAAAGATACAGGGCATAGATAGGCCTCTTTGCCTCTTCACCCACATGCCCTAACAGTGAAGGACCATTTGCTGTCTATGGCAAATATATCTTGCTCTGAAGCCTCTATTTTGCTCTTACTCTGTAAACCTATCTTTCTTTCCCTCAATAAACTTTGTTTCAGCCTAGCTTAAAAAAAAAAAAAAGGATACAAGGCATGAATACAGCCCCACTGTGCTGACCATCGTCTCCTCTGAAGGCTCACAGGGTCAGTGGTCCCAGGAACTCCTAGTCATGAGATTTCATGAACCTGTAAAAGTAAGAAGAACCCCGGGTGGTGCCTGTGGCTCAACAGAGTAGGGCGCCGGGCCCATATGCTAGAGGTGGTGGGTTTAAACCCATCCTGGCCAAAAAAAAAAAAAGTAAGGAGAACCTATTCAGGCTGTTCAGCCTATGTCAAGTACCAACTAAAATAGACCTAACACGAACTATTGCCATTTGTAATCACCAAAAAGCAGGGCTCTCAGTATCAAGGACTTTCCAAGAATGGTAATAGCTTTAGGACCTGCTGGCTATTGAGCCCAATTTTCACCATGAAAGGACAGAGGGAGAATATTGGTCCCAGACTAAGAAGTCAGGAGGTGGGTTGCTGTAGGTGCACCAGGTTCCAGTGACATCCTTGGGAGGGTTTCATTCTCCACCTCTCAGCTGCATCCCTCAGGCATTCTCCAAGCTCAAGCAGGAGATGTGTCTCTAGAGACAAGAAGAGGACAAGGCAATGGAGTCCAGAGAACTGGAGAACTTGAAGAGCACCCCTACCAGCTCTGTAAGTGTGTGGAGCCCTGGTTGCCACCATTCACATGGTCAGGCGGCTTTGGGCTGCAAGTGGCTGAAACCATGGGGTTCTCAGGGATCTCCAGGGGCTTAGGACCCTTTGCTGGGGACCAATGCAGATGGCGATCCTAATACTGATTCTGGACCAGTGGACGGAGCTCAGTTTGTCAGGCCTAGGATGCTACAAAAAAGTTAAAGAATATGCCATTTCTTCCACTCCTGACTGGCTCATAACTAATACCTCTTCATCTGCTTTTCCAGGAAACTCTGGACTTCACATGGGACCTTGCCTGGCCCTGGGAGAGTCAGGTCAGTACTACTAATCAAATGCTAGACCATTTCTGATTCCCTTTTCCAGGAGGGATTTCTCTATTTGTTCATTTAGCAAGTACTTAATGTCTGTCAGTCAAGGGGCCAACAGTATAAATAATTCTAGAGTTAAGCCAGGTGCACATGGGTTTGAATCCAAAACTCTATTCTTTTGTCATCTTGAACAGAAGTGTTCACAACTCGTGCCTCAGTTTACTCCACTACAAAATGGGAATAATAATTCTGATATTATAGGGCTGTCATGAGGGCACATTGAGTCCCCAGCCTTGCATCCATCCTTGGGCTCTTCCTGTAGGACACAGGCCTCTAGCAGCTGCAGGCTCCCTCACCTTCCTTTCCATGGGTCCACTTACCCTCTGGCCCTGGAGTTCATTGCATGTTATCTCACCCTCATGTTTGGGGCCTAGGGAGTGTCCCAGAGCTGCAGGGTCACAGGCTGATGGAGTGGAGGGATATCAAGAGGCCAAGATGGTGGGCAAGCACCAGGCTTTTGAGGACCAATGTCAAACATCCCTGATCCCAGACATTCAGATGGCTGAGGTCTTTGTTGGAGGAGTCCTTGGTCCAATCTGCTGTTTCCTCCCTACTGTGTGGCCTTGGTGGCTCCCACTACTCTGAGCCTCTGGTTCTTATGTGTAAGAACCATTCCCAGTCCATTGCAGACCTGGGAGGGAGGGACACAATGGGGAGGGAAGTAAAATGTTAGCGACTACCTACTAATGTCGGTCCTGGTGCAAGGGGCCACAGGGACTCCCACACCGAGTACAACAGGTCAGGCCAGGACAATGAGCCTATGCAGAGGGGATGGTGCTACTCTACAGCTCCCTGAGACAGTCTGATGTGGTGAAAAACTGGGTGATCTTCAAATTTAAGCTCAGGTTTTGGCCCACAGCCCTGCTTAGGGTGGCACATACCTGGGGAACCTCCTCACTGACTGGATGTCCTCGGCCAAGTGACCCCAGAAACCAGCTCAGAGGGCCCTAGAACATTGCTCAAGTTACCTGCAGGCGTCTCCAGCCTTCCTGTAGAGGACCTGGGGCTGACTTGGCGGGCAAGGGGGCGCCCAAGCTGCACCCAAACCCCATCATCCGCCCCTCGGCTTGCTCAAAGCAGCTGCTTTTTTAGCCACTTGCTAAAAGGCCTGGGTCCTTCCTTCCGGCCTCGAGGCAGCTGGGGCCTCAAAAAGAGCATTAAAACGTCTGGATGACACTCGTTCACCTTTATTATATACAGAGGCCCCTCATCTCCAGCCTCTCAAGAGCGCCTCTCCGCCGGCCCTGCGGGGGCGGCCGCTGCCCTCCCTGTTTATCTGGAGAGGAATGTCTGCGGAGCCGGCGGGACGGATCCTCCCCCTGCCATCCATCACCGCCTGACCCGCCTGCGCCCGCGGGGCAGGGGCGCTCATGTGGCCTGACCGCAGGGACTCAGGCGGGCGCCCGCGCTGGGCTCTTCCCAAGGAACTTACTCGCGCATCTGCCCCCATCAGCTGCTAGCGAGTAGGACCCGTAGACCGCGCTGGAGGCTTTGCCCGCCCGCCTGGCGGGGATCCAGGGCTGGAGGCTGGAGCCTAGCGGGGGCCCTTTGAGCAGTGAGGGAGCGCCGCGGCATTGACGGTGCAAGGCTCCAAGCCAGGCCCAGCGTCCTGGGGCGACAGTAACGTTAGCGTCCGCTCCGGAGCCGCACTACTTCCTACGAAATCTTAAGGGCACTTTGCGGTGTTTCCCATGTACACCGACTTTCCAAGACCGCAATGCCGTAGGAAACGTGGAACAGTCACATCCCACTTTGTAAAACAATGCTCTGCACAGCCTCGGCGCTGTGGCGGTGTTAACCGTGCAATGGTGTAACGGTGTAGCGGCGTGGCGCTGTGCCTCGCGCTGAGGGTGGGAGCCCCACGGGGAGAGGGGGCACTCGCGCAGACACGCCTTTGTTACCTAGCCGCGATCCGCGACTTTCCCCCTTGCGGGAAGGGTGTGATCTGACGCCACGCAGTTAGCAGACTTCTCTTAACACGATTGGAACTTGATTCACTGTGCACTCATCCTAGCGCCTCCTGATGCTGTCTAGTGTTCCCAGGCCTCTTACACATTTGTATACTGAAACACACCTTTAAAAAAATTAAATATTAATTTCCTTTTGTGTATCCTTCAATTGCAGTTGAGACATTATGTGGTAACTGGGATGTCAGAAATTCTTCAGAAGCTGTGTTCTGGTTCTAACTGGGCAGGTAGGCCTGCTGAGAGGTCCACAACCTTCTCCCCTTTCCCACTCCCCTCCCTGCACTTGCTGGCTTGGAGCCTTGGAGGAGTCACTGCACTGGGGCTCCATTATCCCTCATCATCACCACCACAGCAGGAGCAGAAGCCTGAGCAGAAGCTTGGTGATGGCACCACCCCATGAGCACTGTCACCTGTTTTGTTTCAAGCTCTGCCCCAAGTAGCAGACACACATGTGAGCAAAACAAGCCCAAGTTCTGAGCCCCTTGAAATGATGTTCCAGTGAGGAAGGCCAAGAGGAGACATCTAGAAAACAGAATTGTTTTAGAGAAAGAGAAAGTGAGAGAAGAGCTATGAAGAAAGTCACACAGGTCACAGGTTATAGGCTAAGGGTCTAACTGAGGTAGTCCAGGAGAACCTTCTGGGGAAATGATGTGAGCCAAGCTAGAGCCAGGACTCAACAAAGCACTGGAGGGGAGGGAAGGGAGAGCAGTTGTTGTCTTCATCAAGTTGCTGAGCCAGGGATTCTGAAGTGCTCCTAGCCTTTTGCTTATTGGCACAAAGTGGCTGCCATAGCTTCAGACATCACATGCGCACGGGAACACAGCCAAAGGCAAGGACATGGATATGTGTATCTGGAGCTAGACATCTAAACAATTTCTCTTCTCAGGCAAGAAAATCTATCTTGGACACCCCTTTCCCAGGAGGGTTTATCTGTATTTCGTTGGCCAGAACCACCTGCTCTTCTTTCATTGCTCTTAGCTAGAAAGTGAAGTGAGTCTGACCTTTTTTACACTTTCAGTGAGAGTAGGGAGAGGATGTGAAGATCCTGTGGGGGTAGGCAGGAAAGGCTTCTGGGCAGGACCACTCAGAGCCTATGATGCTCACCTAGGATCTCCAGGCATTTCCCAAACCTATTTGACTCTTTTTCTCCCGAAGCATTTCATGAGACTATATTCTAAAGACCACTTTTCTGAGGAAACACCACCAAAGTGATAGGGTGTCCCCACTGGCTCTACTTAGGGGTGTTGCCCAATGGGGTCTGGGTTTGATACCAGGTGCTGATGTGCAGGCCAGCCTAGAGCAAAAGCCAGGGGAAATTAGGCCCTAGGAAAGAGGCTGGGTGGGCAAATCCTCCAGACACCGATTTTGACACATGCAATTGTGGTTGGAGAAGAAACAAAACATTTCATGGCTCAAAGGAAAACAATCACAGATCTGATGGACTGGGATTAATTAGGCTTAATATCATTCCTATGGCTTCTATTAAGGGCTAGCAAATTACAGGTGAAACCACCTGAAACCACATTTCTATGGGATGGAATGGCATCCATCTGCCCAGGAGCTTCTCCAGGGATGCAACTAAGCCTTCCTTTCTTATCTTCCTCCCTTCCTCCTTCCCTTTCCATCACTGGGCTCCAGCTTTTCCTTTTTTTTTTTCTTCTTTGCAGATTTTGGCCAGAGCTGGGTTTGAACCCACCACTTCTGGCATATGGGGCCGGTGCCCTACTCCTTTGAGCCACAGGCACCAGTCAGCTCCAGCCTTTTTACTGTCCTTGAACCCCAGGCTAGTCTTGCCCCAGGACCTTTGTACATGCTATGCCCTGAAGCACTCTTCCCCAGATGTCTGCCAACATGCCCCCTTCCCTCAGCTCCTCAGGTCTTTGATCAAAGCCCCTTTCTCAGGAAACCCCCACCACATCCCATTGTTTCCTCTGGGGTCTCCCACAGCACGGACCACTCCCTGATCCTCTGACATGCGGTTCCCTCTCATAATGGCAGCCTCCACACAGGTCTGGTGAGTGGTAGATGTTCAAGAAGTCATTCATTCTTTTATCCATTCATTCAAGAAACACTGATTAGCACTGGCGGGGGAGGTGAGGGTCATTAAAATCCCCTAAGAACCACTCAGTCTGGTGCGGAAGACAGACTTATAAACAGACCATCATGCAGCCTTGCTGTAAGTGCTGGGGGAATATGGCTGCATGCTGCTGAGAGACCCTCTCTGAAGCTGCCACATAAAACCCATCTGAGCTGAAATGGACCCGACATCAGCTCAGAAGCAGGGGCAGAGGCATCTGCAGGTGTCCAGGCCAGGAGGCAGAAGATTTGGGGCACCCCCACAGGCTTGAGACCTCCATCTTAGATGCTGATGGGAGTGTATTTTTTGTTCAACTTACAGTATTTTTTTTCTTTCTTTTTTTTTTTTTTGTAGAGACAGAGTCTCACTGTACCGCCCTCGGGTAGAGTGCCGTGGTGTCACACGGCTCACAGCAACCTCTAACTCTTGGGCTTAAGCGATTCTCTTGCCTCAGCCTCCCAAGCAGCTGGGACTACAGGCGCCCGCCACAACACCCGGCTATTTTTTTGTTGCAGTTTGGCCGGGGCTGGGTTTGAACCCGCCACCCTCGGCATATGGGGCCGGTGCCCTACTCACTGAGCCACAGGCGCCGCCCAACTTACAGTATTTTTTTTACCTGTCTCTCCCTGGATACAGAAACACCCTGAGATGGCACCTGGCCTCACTGTGCCTGAGTACCAATGTGGGGAGAGCACAGAAGGCCTCTGGCATATGCCTAGGACAGACGCCCACTGATTGGAGAAGCTGCCAGGCTCAGCCTCCCAACTCAGGTGCACAAGGTACAGCCCCCACCTTCCTCTCCCTACCCCTCCTCAAGCTCCCTAAGCCCTCTGTTTACACAAGCAGCAGCTAGCAATACAAATTACCTGCCTCCACTAATGGACCAGCCGCCTGCCAAAGCCAGCCCTCTGACAGCTGCAAAATGATTTCAGGAAAGGCTTTTGACTCCCTGTGACATTAGAGTAAAATCTCCTACTTCAATCCCCCTCCCCCAGCCCTACTCGCAGACTCACACAAAGGACGGCTCTGAACAAAATGCCCTGCACAGAGGTAGGACATAGGAAGAGCCCTGTTCCCTTAGCATAGGTGGAGTCTTCTTTCTACTGTGGGACATGAACATTCTTTGGAAGGGGGACAGAGGGACCCAAGCAGCTACACCTTCAAAGAAATGCCTGGACTACAACCTGTACAGTCCTAGGAGACACTGAGGCATGGCCATGTGTGTCTGACCAGGCCTAGTTTGGTCTTAGCACTGACAGCGACCTGGCATGTGGTCCTGGGTGGGTCCCCTTCCTTCTCCCTCTGGTTTCTCTGACATTAGTGCTTCCTGCTTCCTAAAGGGGAGAACTCATGCCCTGTGGCATTGCCTATCAGTTCAGGATGTGTGGACACAGGGGTATCCTAATAGGGCAATCTCTAGAAGGTTGGCACCCCCT
Source organism: Nycticebus coucang (assembly GCF_027406575.1). Taxonomy (NCBI): domain Eukaryota; kingdom Metazoa; phylum Chordata; class Mammalia; order Primates; family Lorisidae; genus Nycticebus; species Nycticebus coucang. Next base: position 108,062,034 of record NC_069781.1, read on the forward strand.
TCAATCTTCTGGCACCACTTGGAGCAAGCTCACCACACGGAGCAAGCTCACCACACCGAGCCCTGGAGTCTGACTACAATTTAATATCATTGTTTGCTTTCTTTTCCTAGTTATGTTTTAATTTACAACAAGTTCTATTGGGGTTTATGGTAGTAGTACAAAGTCTCCCTCAAAGTAAATTAATTCGAGGGAAAAGGAGCAAAGCCACGGAAGGGGAAATGGGTGAATCACAGTGGCGGCTGTGGCAGAGCCTGAAGTTGCTTGTGATATGAAACAGGTCAATGGATGTTTGCTCTGATCCCCCAGCTCTGTGGACTTGGAACCAAACTAGTTTGAAACCCTGATTTGTGACCCAGCAGAAGAGTTGTGCCCCCACCTTGGCCCAGCTGCTCTCCCTTTGTGCTACCCTGCAAGCCCTTCCTCCCTTCCTCTTTCCCAGGATTTCCAGTGGGAGAAGTGGGAGACAGAGAGTGGAGAGAAGCCATCATATCCCTCTCTCACTTCTCTGTTTACTGTGGGTGCCTAGGTTTATGTGGGCCATGGCACCACATCTCTCTGCCGCTCCAGCCTCAGGTGGTAGGGGCTTCCTACTGGTGATAATCTCAGAATGCCTCCCCATCTCATCTCCTCCAGCACTGGCACAACCATTTTCTGCATTAAATATCCTCTATCCTAAACTCATGAGGCCCTTTTGTTACCCCTTCTGTCTGTCTGGCAAAAGACCTATCCGGGCTTTTGCCAACCTCTTCCCATAGGTATGCCATGAGAGATCAACACCATGTATGACATCTGTCCGTCCCAAAAGAAGAGTATGTCCCTCGCTGCTGTGAAGCTTTCCTGTCCTGCAATCGCAACATCTTGGTGCTCATCCACCTAATCTCTGGGCCATTCTTGGTTTCATGAACCTCCTGGGATTTGGGCTTTCTATAATTTCTGTAGAGCTTGTTCGATATAAAGATTCAGATATAGCTCAGAAAGAGTCATGACACCGCAGGCCATCCCAAGCAAAGCCATGCATCCACATGGCCTGGCCACTACCTCTCTCCACCTTGGTATTCTGATTTATAACCTGGGGAAATAATGCTGCTGCAAGCACCCACATATATATAGCTTTTTGCATTTTAAGTAATTTTTGTAGAGAAAAATATTCTTAACAGGATAACTTTGCCAAAGGATATGAGCATTTGGAAGGGCTGATTCCAATGTTTTTAATGTCTCAGTTGCAAATATTTAAGAATGCTATACCCACTTATTATCATAGCTTCAGATGGACATTATTCTCATTTGTTAACCACAAATGGGTTGGTCTCTCTGTTAAAAAATTCCAAGCAGTCATTAATTACTCCCAAAGATTGCAGGGTTTTAATGGAGGTTTGGTGGAGGAATTCCCACTCCTCCAGTAAACCTATCAGCCCTCACCAACCTGATGGCAACTTGGGGTCAGAATGGGGAAGGCAGAAACTCTCAAAAATGGCTTTGAGATGCACTGCCCAATGCCAACTCAGATAACTCCTTTTTTTTAATAGATACACATTACTAACTTTATTGAGATGTAATTCCCATAACTTAAAATTCACACTAAGTGTACAATTCAATGCCATTAGTATACAGAGTGGAACAGCCATCACCACTAATCCCAGAGAATTTTCATCACACCAAAGGAAACCCCATGACCATTATCAGTCACTCCTGGCAACCATCAATCTCCTTTCTGCCTCTATGGATTTGGCTATTCTGAACATTTCACATAAATGAATCCTATAATATTTGTCCTTTTATGCCCAGCTTCCTTCACTTAGCATAATGTTTTCAAGCTTTATCCATATTGCAGCATGAATTAGTACTTCATTTTTTATAAAAGAATAATATTCCATTGTATGGATATAACACATTTTCTTTATCCATTCACCTGTAGTGGACATTTGGATTGTTTTTACCTTTTGGCTATTATGAATAATGCTGCTATAAACATTCATGTACAAGTTTTTGTGTGGACAATGTTTTCAGTTCTCCCGGATATATACCCACGCGTGTGGTGCTGAGTCATATGGTAACTTTATTTTTAAAATTTTGAGGAACTTCCAAACTGTTTTCCACAGCAGCCATACCATTTTACCTTCCAACCAACAACATATGAAGGTTTCAATTCTGTGCGTGTTCTTATGAACATTTGTTATTATCCGTCCTTTTGATTTTAGCCATCCTAGTGGGTGTGAAGTGGTATCTCTCCAAGAACTTGATTTGCATTTGCCTGCTGTGGGTGGTGCTGAGAACTTTTTGTGTGCTTGTTGGCATTTGTATTGCTTCTTTGAGAAACATTTATTTAGATTTTTTGTCTGTTAAAAACATTGGGCTACTTGTCTTTATTGTTGAGGTTTAAGACTTCTTTTTATATTCCAGATACAAGATCCTTATCAAATAGAGGATTTACAAATATTTTTTCTCATTGTGGCTTGTCTTTTTTCTTTCTTGATGGTGTCTTTAGAAGCACAAAAGTTTTCAATTTTGATGAAGTCCCATTTGTCTTTTTTTTTTCATTTTTTGCTTATGCTCTTGTTGTCATATCTAAGAATTCATTGTCAAGGGTTCAAAAATTAACTTCTATGTTTTCTTCTACAAGCTTTGTAGTTCTAGCTCCTACATTCAGGTATTTGAACCATTTTTAGTTAATTTTTGCATATTGTGGATTTGTGTATTTTTCTTTGGAACAGTTACTTACTTTTTAAAGCTGACTACCTTAAAATGGCACTTTATGAGAAACAGTTGCGATGTCTGGTCTATGTTATCTTTATTATTAACAATACTGCTTGGTTTTGGAGCTGTCTTACCAAAAGGAAGTTGATGGCATACCCATGATCTTATTCTCTCCTCATTCAGCTCTATGCCTGATAGTTAGTGACTCCACTTCACAGAGGGGTGGGGCTGAGACTTGTGATGAGAAGGTGAGATCACATGGACAGTGAAGTGAGCCCATGTTCTTTTCTCAAACCTTTCTTCCACCCCTTTCTTTCCCTAGCAAAGAAATAAGCTTTGCTATGAAGTGAGGTGACCTCCTTACTCATCAAAAACCCCAACTGACTGGCTGCTTTGGGTCATTTCAGGTAGAGATGATGACTTAGGGCTAGATTTACTGTTCTCTCTGTCTTAAATTAACAGCTTCATCTATTGAAAGGAAGGAGGAAAAGAAGAAAGAAGGGAGGGAAGGGAAAAGGAAGGAGGAAGATTATTTCCTCAAAGAAGTAAGAGTGGAGTTCCACGTTCCTCTGTAGGTTCCCCAGAGTAGAACGTGACAACGTGAGAACACGAGTTAAGCCAAACAACAGATTTGTCTCTAGGGAGAGCCCTTGAATCTGTGTGGTCAAGCCCTCAGTTACCACAACAGTGAAGACAGGCCCACAGTCTGATCTGTGTGCAGAGGAGACAGGAGCCCTGAGGAGGAGATCAGGCTAAAGTCCATGTTTGCTCACAGCTTGTGTGATCCAGACATGTGCCCTCCTTGCTGGGGATCAGGTGTTTCATCTGCCAAGTGCTGGTGGCTGGGACAGGATCCTTTGGCCTGACAGACGAGACTAAGTGCTGCCGGAGTTCAGGCGGCAACACAATCTCCAAGCCTGTCAGGGACTCCTGGTAGCCGGGTGAGTGATGGGTCCAGGGATTGACCAGGTGTTTGGGTGTCCCATAAACATGGCCTCAAAGTGGCTGGTGATGCCCATCCATCTTGCCCTCAGGGCTGCAGCTGGGCGGCTTTCAGAGTGGCCCTAGTTGACACCGGCTTTGGCCCCTTCCGGGTGGTGCTAGACCATTGATGTGCTTTTTGATGGATGATCTCCCCCATGGAGGTGCCACAGCTCAGGACAGCCTAAGGAGGATGCTGGGGCTTTCAAAGTCTGGGAGGAGGCAAAGATGTGCTGTTGGGACTGCTCTCCTGAACTCTGGATCTCCAAGCTGAGAGCCTGGGGTCCAGGGAGGGAGTCGATGCAGTCACATGGATATAATAGACTTTGGAGTTTCTTTAGCATCTCTCAAATCTGCTCCCTTCTCTATGGCTGCAGCCCTTTTGGATCTCTAGAATAGAAGATCCAAATAGAATAAAGCCTATTGTGGCACACAGCCTTTCTTGGAGGACAATAGAGAGTGGTAGAGACTGTGGCCAGCTGAGCCACTCAGGGATCTACATTTACAAAGGCCGTGTTTTCTGATTCCCCCAGGGAACCCTGTATAAACCAAACACAGCCATCTCCTGCAGCCTCTGGGTCTGACTATGGATAGCTGGCTAGTTCCTCCTCCTTCCTCCCTCCTCCTTCTACATACCACTGCATCCAGGGTTGAGGGCTGGAGAGAGAAATAATGAACTTACCGAGAGCTCTGCCAAGGCTAGGCAGGTGGCTGCTAGCTGCTCACCACAGCCCCTTTGACAGCATCTGACTTCATGGGGGGCTGGTGACATGACCAAGGTTACTCAGAGTACAGTGCTTGAGCATCCCCAGGCCATGTCCTATGGTGTTAGAGCAGTTTACTTCTCTGCTTGGTTCTGCAACACACCTCAGAGACTCTCATGGTGGGGTCTGAGGGCCTGGCTCTAGCTGGAGACAGAGAGGAACTCATACACTCACAGGCACCTAGAGTTGGAACAGGGTCTCCAAGATGGGGTAGAAGGGGGGGCAGTGAAGCCGCCTAAGATCTTTCCTCATTGGCCCCATTTGCCCTCTCTACCTGTGGCTTTCTGCAAGCACACACTCCCTCTCCAGGCCTGGCTGTCCTCCACCATGCCCAGCTAGAAATTCAGACTTTGTAGGAAGGGTCCTCAGAGCCCAGGAATTCCCTCTACAGCTACCCTAGATATTGGGCATCTGCTGCCCTTACTTACATGTCTCCTATGGAGAGCTCATCACCTATCAAGCAGCCTTGTGGCGTTACTTCTGCTTTCTTCCTGCCCCTTCCCTCCAGGGACCCCAGCTCTGCTCTCCTGGCCCTAGGGCTCCATTGGCTCTCCCTGCCCAGGACTAGCCCTCAGAGACTTGGGAACAGTGAGTAGATCTTACTCCTTGCTATTTAGGCTGTTCTTTGGGTCCAGCAGCCTGGCTTCCCAGAGATTGGGGTTTCCAGGCCCCTCCTCATTTTAGTTGCCTATTGTGGACATGGTGCTGTCCCTCCCCAGGATCCTGGTCCCACTTGTTCCATGGACCCTTGCTCTGAATCCAGTAACTTCAGGCAAAGATTTGTGGGGCCTAAAGAAGCACAGTAACTCATTAAAAAGTTCTATAAGAACTTCTCTGCCCTGGGCACACATCAAGGGACAACTCAGGCCAATCTCCACTTCCAGGGGACTTAGAGATGGATCAGATGGAGAATAAACGAGTGACGGATCATTTCAGCATAACCTACAAAACACATGATGGGATGATGTGCTAAAATACGAGGTGGTGTATTTCCCACTAACACTGACTGACACTTTTGGCCACTTAGGGACAAAAAACCTTTTTGGTCTGGAAGTTCTTAGGTGTCAGGCTGTCACCACTTCTAGTCTCCAGTGCATACTGTCAACCAAATATTGGGTAGATAGCTATATAGACTAAAAGTTCCCTTCTCTCCCTGTGTCTGTCTTTTAGCTGTTTCTAAACACCTGGTTCTCCCTCTCATTCTGGGCATTTCCCTATTCCCTTAAAAGGTTGGGATGGCCACATGACTCGCCTGGCAAATGAAATGAGGTAGAAGGGATGTGTGTAGCTTCAGGTAGAAGCCTTGTCCTCTTGCCCCAGCAATAGCTGGGGTTCTTGGGTGACTAATGGTCTAGTCCATGTGGGCACATAGTGTGACTGACTGAGAAAAGCTGCTTTGTGTGTGTAGACATGAAATGTTTGGCTTGTTTCTTACTGCAATAGAACCCAACTCTGATGGACCCTGAAACTATAATCAGGACAAAACCATGCCCTTCTTCATAGCAGAATATTCTTCCACCACCTGGTGGCTGTTACCAAAGCATTAGGAGCATTCTTCCGATCCACTATTACCTTTCTCAATTAGTCCAAGACCTGTTTGAAGGCTCAACACATATTTGCAGAATAAATGAATGATAGTGTAAATCTTTCTTCACTCAAGGGCATCCCTAGGGCTATGGTCAGCTACCAATTGCATCTATTGCACTGAAACTAAATCCCAAACTCTCTACCAGGATTGATCTTGTCCTCACCAATGTCTTCACCCTCCCTGCTCCTCCCCTACTGCACCACCCTGTCCTGAGCTCATCTAGCCTGTGGCCTTTGCACATGCTGTTCCCTTTCTCTGGAGCACTGGAGGGTTCTTTTCTCATGTTTTATTCCTGACCACTCCCACCTCAAGTTGTCCTGTACCCACATCACTTTTAATTGTAACTTTTTATTTGGAAACAATTTAAAATTTAAAGAAAAGTTGCAGGGATGAGAATGGGACAAAAAACACCTGCGTACTCCTCACTTACTGTTAACTTTTTCTTTTCTTTCTTTCTTTCTTTCTTTTTTTTTTTTTACTCTGTTGCCCAGGCTAGAGTTCAGGGGCATCATCATAGCTCACTGCAGCCCCAAACTCTTGGGTACCAGGCTCAAGCATTCCTCCCACCTCAGCCTCTCAAGTATCTAGGACTGCAGGCATGCACTAGCATGCCCAGCTAATTTTTTTTTTCTTTTTAGACATGGGTTCTCACTATGTTGCTAAACCTGGTCTCAAACTCCTAGCTTCAGGTGATCCTCCTGCCTTGGCCTCCCAAAGTGCTGGAACTACAGGCATGAGCCATCACACCCAGCCCAGTTGTTCATTTATTATTCACTCTTGATCTCTGTCTCTGTGTCTATTAATCTGTGTCCTGTGTCTTTCCTCTGTGTCTGGCTGTCACAAACACAAAATTTGACAATAAGTTGCAGACATTGTGGCCCTAAATAAATACTTCAGTATGGATTTCCCAAAAATAGGGCATGTGCCTATGTAATGTAACCACAGTCCCATTCTCAACTTAAGTGAATTAAACATCAACACAACAGTTTAATCTTCTATCTATATGCCAACTTTGTCAGCTGACCTAACACTATCCTTCTTGGCATTTCTTTGCTCTCTATCACTTGTCTGATCTAGGGTCAGGTACTGCATTCAGTTCTTATGACTCTTTGGTCTACTTTGCTCTGAAGCAGCACCCACAGTCTGTTTTTGTCTTTTATTGCATCGACATTTTTGAGAAATACGTCCTCAAACGTTTGTGGAACGTTCCTCACTTTGGGTTTGGATTGTGTCTTCCCAGCTGGTGTAAGTGGTACAAGGGACATGGGATGTGCCACCTGCACCTACATGATAGTGATAGATTTTGTCACTCTGCTAGGATGGGGCCTGATTTCTCCACAGTAGAACTTTCCCCTTCTTGCATTAATGCATCTGTAAGGAGATCCCCATGAGCGTACAAACATACTCCTCACCAAAGCTTTCTACCAGATTTATATCCATAGATCATTCTTGCCTTAGCCCATTTTCACCACAATGGCTGCAAAATGCTAATTTTCCAACATTGAGTCCCCCCTTGACATTTGCCAGCTGACCCTTAGTAGTCTACTATAAGAAAGGCCTCCCCCGGCTTTATGTGTCTATTATCAGTATAGATCATGAGTTCCTGTTTTTCAATGGTTATAATCATCGCCCTACTTAATTATTTTGATGCTCAATTTATCTTAGATTCAGTGAAAGCCCCTTCCAGGTGGCTCCTCTATCCTTGTCACATGCCACCATCATTTCTTTTTTAGTACTTTATTAATTTACCCTATAACAACGTGTTTCAGCCTTATAATATATTGGTCCTGCCCCAAGTTTGTAATCAGCCATTTCTCCAAGAAGCCCTGGGTCCTTTCCCCAGGAATGATATTAGAGACCAAGAGCCAAGTACAGGGCACGCTCACTGCCACTGAGGTGCCTGCTTCAGAGCTCTCAGACAGACCCAGGGACACACAAAATATGCATTCATCCAAAACTGTGCATACATACATCACATCGGATTTTAGCACATCATCCCATCATGTGTTTTGTAGGTTATGATGAAATGATCCGTCACTCATTTATTCTCCATCTGATCCATCCCTAAGTCCCCCGGAAGTGGAGATTGGCCTGAGTTGTCCCTTGATGTGTGCCCAGGGCAGAGAAGTTCTTATAGAGCTTTTAAATGAGTTACTGTGCTTCTTTAGGCCCCACAAATCTTTGCCTGAAGTTACTGGATTCAGAGCAAGGGTCCATGGAACGAGTTCATTGGACTGTATGGGCACAGGCCCTGGCTTGTGGAAGTGGGCAGCAGACGTGTATCCCCACTACCTGCCTGCCAGTCCTCATGCCAGCCTCCCTGGGAACAGAACTGCTCCTGGGCCATTCTGTGGCTACCCCATAACTCTCCACACTAGGTGCAGGTGGAGTGAAGAGCCTAGAATCCTCATAGCAGCTCTACCCTTTGGTGAACCAGAAACCCATTTTGCATATTAGAAAACCAAGGTTCAGACAGGCTCTTGCACCTCTTTGGAAAGAGGTTGTGGAGCTCATTTCCACCCAAGAGCATCATGAACAGCTCACATGGGCCAAAGGTTTTGTGTGCACAGAGTGGACCATCTGAGTCTTTTCATTGTTCAGTTGGATACATGGACATTTTTCTTTTCTTTTATTATTGTTGGGGATTCATTGAGGGTACAATAAGCCAGGTTACACTGATTGCAATTGTTAGGTAAAGTCCCTCTTGCAATCATGTCTTGCCCCCATGAAGTGTGACACACACCAAGACGTTTTTCTTTTAAATTTCTTGTCAATGTCACAGCCCAGCAGGCCCGGAACTCAGAAAGTGAGTCCCATTCCATGTGACTCACCTTGCCCCAATTCCAAGGGCATGAAAATCCCTGCCCTTCTTGCCCTATCTCCTGCTCCTGGACTGAAGCAAAAAAGCTTGGGTCTGATTGACATCAGCTCACATTCCTTGGTGACTTTCAGCACATCCCAACTTCCTCCAAGCCTCAGTTTCCTCATCTGTAGCTGGGGCTAAGGGCCCTCCCCCTGGCAGAGTTGTTGGGGAGGGAGAGTTCCACCTCCCTCAGAGGCCTTGGGAATGCCACCCCCTGGGGTCCCATTGCTGTACCCCAAACTTCACTGGCTGTGTGATCAGCAGACACAAGAAGGGGGAGGGCAGCTCATTTTTCAAACAAAACGGTATCAGATGTGTGATTTGGTTAAAAAAAAAGTATGTTTCTGGCAATGGCTTCAGCTTCAGTTCGAGAGAGAAGCCAGTGGGGGTAGGACGTAGAGGGAAGGCTGTTTCGGTGGCTTAAAAAACCCCAGATAAGTGTGTGGTGATTAAGCGCGACCATTAGCTCTAATGGGCAATAATTGGCAATGAGAAATAATTTTCTAGGGCACAACTGCCCCTGGTGCCCCCACGCCTGGCCCCAGTAGGGGGACAGCCAAGGGGCTGATTAACTCCCAGGCTGGAGGAAATGTCGGAGGCACAAAAAGTTTCCAGATTCAAAGGTAATTGGGAGAAGTTATTTCACTTTCCACATCAGGCTGATGAGGGGCCACCCACCTGCCGATGAGGGAGGGGCTCAGCCAACTTCCTGCTCAAGAATAGAGAACCACTGTGAGGGGAGGGGAGGAACCAGAACTGTTAGAGGGTGGGGGCAATCCCACCTGTGTCACGGCCCCTGAATCAACTCAGGGTCCCTTCTCTGCCCTGACTGCTCTCCCCACCAACATTTGTACAGGCCATGGGCTTCTCTACTTTAATATTCACAGATAGACAGACAAACCTACCAGCCAGAAGCTCTGCCAACACTGTTTTTCCCAGTGCCTGCCCAAGACTCTGCTGGCCTTAGGTTACTTTATGGGATACAGGGAAAGATGCCCTCCTGGGGCATAGGATACAGCCTCCCTCTAGAGCGTGTCCAGTGAAAATGGGCTGGCCTCCTGGGAGCCTCTGTGTGCAGTGCACTGCCTGCCACCTTAAGCATCCAGTGGTGCTCTTGCCTCCACCTCTCACCTTTTCACTTCTACCCACTCAGCCTGTCCCTACAAAGGGCTCCTGGTCACTTCACATAGCCAAAGGCCCTATCTCCATCCCATCCACCTAGCTGCTCTTTCCTTCTACAAATATGCTGTTTCCAGTACCTTTCTTCCTCTCTAGCCCAGTCTTACTCACACTTTTCCAATCCAAAGCACAAGTCCCTGTTTCCACTTCTGTCTTTATGACCCTCACATTGCTACCCCCAGCCCAACCTCTCTCTGTAAATCCCTCTGCCTCTGGGAGAGGTCCCGCGCACCCTGAATGTCTCCTTGCCAGGCCTATACCTCTCCCTGGGTCTGTGGGTAGACAGCACTGCTATCTGCCATACCTGGACAGGGAATAGATGGCAGTCTGCAGTGTGATTATCAGTGCTCATGTCTTCCCAGCCAGAAAACTGGGTGGGCTTGGCTCCTGCCTTGGTGAAGCTGATGTTCTTCCTAATAGGGATCCAGACAAGAGCCAACCAAACCACAAACTAGACAATCTCAAGAGGAATTAGCACTGAGAATACAATAAAACATGTACAAAGATAGGGAGACAGGTGGATGGTCAGAGAAGCATGGGCTGAATGAATGAATGAGCAGGAGGAAAATTCTCATATCCAACTAGGGAGTCCAGAGAGGAGAGCTCATACAATAGGAAGGCCTTTCCCTCCTCCATCTCAGAACTACAGTGCTCTGCCAGGCATGAGACTGAGATCCCCACCACAGGAGGCATGTAACCAGGACTTGGAATGCTGTACCCCTAGGACTCTACACAGAGGAATCCTGCCCTGTGAGGGCTTAGGTAGGATAATCCAAGGATGTGCTGGCCTAGGATGAGCCTTGAGGCCTCTAGGATGATTGCAGAACACCCATGGTAGACTTCCCTGGCTGTCCCTACCTGCCATCTTTATGCCAGAGCCTTGGCTCCCAAGTTGAAGGTGTGGGAAGCCTGAGGATGCTTCCACCGCTGACAGCTGTGTGTCAGCAAGAAGGCTGCTGAACCTCTCTGGGCCACAATGTCGTCCAGAAAACAAGGATCATGGTGTTTCCAACTTTATAGAATGGGCTGGAAGGTGAATGGAGTTGGCCACTCAAGTGCTTAGGAGCTGACTGGTGCCCAGAAATCTCCACTGACAGCAGCTACTAGGATCTCCTTTTGGGGTAGTGAAATATCAGTGGTGTCTGGGCTCCAGGACTGCCCCAGGTTGTTGCACGCCAAATCTCTTTTTTATGCCCAGTGCCCCAAGAATGGCACGGGGCTGGTAATAAATGTTAGACTGTGTGCCTGCACGACTGTAAGCAACGCAGATGCTTGTTTATTCTGTTTCCCCAAACGGCTATGCGTTGGGGACTCTTGTGGACTCTTGTGTTGCTCACTCCACAGCTGAGAATCAGAGCCAGAGAGATCCAGTAACTGCCTCAGGCCACACAAGCACTAGTGCCTCCTCTGGGAGCAAGCCCTCTGGCTTCACAGTCTGTGCTCTTAGCTATTAAGCTATAGACTCCAATAACAATTATAATTGTTACCACCCTCGCTGTCACCATCGTCCTCATGATTAGAGAACACAATACACTGCGCATCTCTCCGTCTCCTATACAGATGAGCAAACTGAGGCTCAGAAGCGTGGCCGCTATGCGGCGCTGCGGAGCTCAGGGCTCCCAGGTGAAGCTTAACAACCCGGACACTGCACTTTCTGAGGGCGCTGTGGGCGGGGCACATTTAAGGCCCGCGACCTGGACGTTCACCTGAAGGGGGAGGGGACCTGAGCGGCAGCAGTCTTGCAGTGCCTCGCGCCTCCCGGGGCGGGGGCTTTCAGCAGCTTGTCCGCGAAACATTTGCATGTAATTTGGGAGCGGGTCACATGTGGGAGTCATCAGGCGGAGGAAAGGCTCAATCAGGACCTAATCACTGTCTGTTTGGAGGGGTCTGGGCCCAAGTGAAAAATGAAAACGGGGCTATTTTGCTTGAGTGACAGCCATCAGCGGCCACCTTTGACCTCCCCACTCGGGCTTGGGTCTGCCTGAGCTTTAAAAACCAATCATCAGGGAAGGGGCGGGAGGGGCACGCCTCCCCTGGGCTCTCCCTTCCCCCGCTCCCTTCCTTTCATGGACCTGAGTTTATAGAATTCATTCATTCATCACTTCCATTCATTCTTTCAACAATTCATCCTGGTGCAGCAAGACTAGAGTCATTGAGTCCTGACGCTGTCCTTGCCGGCTAGGTGACCGTGGGCAGGTGACAATTGAGTGTCAGCATTCCCATTTGTGGAATGGGTGAAGGAGTCATGCGGAGAACAGTTGGTATGGTGAGTGTGGTGTTGAGGGGGAAAGGAGTCCAGGAGGGCTGGGCTGCAGAGCTGTGAGGCAGGGGGCCACTGGAGCAGGGGTCCTTGCCCTTCCTCAGTCTTCTCTAAGGGAAGGGAACTTTGCAGAGAAGGGCTACAACCCGTTGCAGGGGGGTGCTGCCTCTGCTTTCTGCACCAATGAATCCCATCTTTCCAGACATCCTGTGCATGAGACAACCTGCAGGCCTCTGCCAGGTGGACAGGAAGAGAGGGCTCATGCAGACCAGGGAGGCAGATCTGGGAGACTGAGGTGCTGGGCTGCCTGTGGGCAGTGACTGCTCCACAAAGCAACCATGAGCCCAGGCAGTTTCCTCACTTGGTTCACCCTGGCACCAAGCGACCCTACCAAAATGGTCTCCAGATCCCTAGAGTCCAAGGTCCTGCACCTGGGGGCCTTGAAGGTGACCAGTACAACAGCATCCACTGGAGGCAGCACACATCAGCAGCCCATTGCTCAGAGGGGCCCTAAGCTCAGGGAGCAAGTAAGTGCCAGCATACAGTCTGAAGGGGTCAAGTGGGCTGGACCAGGCTGACTGCCCAGGCTACCATGCCCCTGCACTCCCTGCCACCCAGTGGAACCCATTTGCCCTAAAGGGGCCCTGAGTCCCTTGGCTGAAGCTGGGAATTCTAGGCAGCCAGTGCAGCTGCATGGGGGGGGTGCGGGGGGGGCTTTCAGGCTTGAGGAATTGCTCTCAGGCCCACTGGGGCGGGTGGGGCATGGGTACATTAGCGCCTGCTTTGCTCGCTGATGGTGTTTATAGGGATGTGGAACCGGCCTCCAGGAAACCGTCTGGCAGGCCAAGCTTCAGCAAATGGATTGCCAATTAATCAGCATCTATTTATGAGAACATTTAAACCATTATTAATGTAGTGTAAATACGGAACCACTGGCGGCCCAGGGAGGGTGGGTGGGCAGGGGGCCATCTGCCGAGGGGAGGCAGCCATCACATTCCTGGGGCTTGTTCCTGCTCCTGCCCTCCTGGGGAGGGATTCCATCTCCTAGCCCCTTGCCCCCACCCACTGAGCTTGCTCCTCCAGGTGCTGCTGCTTCTCCTGCTCAGCCCTGCTGAGTTCTGAAACCTGTGCCTGCACCCCAGCAGGGTTCTCAACAGATTCTCTTTATGCTGAACAGGGGTGCGACTTGGTTACTCATCAGAAGTCTGCCTGCATCCACTGGCTGGCCATGGCCAGGTGTTTTTCCACCCCTGGGGAGACCAGACAGGTGTCCCACTCTGCATTTTGTCTTCTCTTCCCTTCTTCCTGCTCTGGATTTACGGATCACGTCCTGGCCCTGTGTCCAGGTCCCTGACTGGACCCAGCCTTGGGAACAGGAGGGGAGGGATTGGAGAACCTTCCCAGCTCCTCCCTCAACTGAGGCCCTAATTCCTGAGGCCTCCCTGTCCCCTTGCCCTTTGTTCCCTCCACCCTGCTGGTCCCACCTCTTCTCTCCAGCCACTGGCCAAGCAGTCTGTTGTCTTGCTGGCCTCCTCTCTGACATGTCTGGGCCTCCAGCACATACTGAGCAGAGCTGGACGGTCTCAGAGCTGGTGCTGATCTAGACCAGCCCATGCTCCAGAGCTTGTCAGCTTCATTGCCCACGAGGTCCTGATGATCTTTCTTTCTCTGTATCACCTCAGGTGGCTTTTTATTTACTATTTGTACCCATTTTACAGGTAAGAGAGGGCAGCTTAGGAAGAAGGAGCTACCTGAGGCCAGAGAGAGAAAGAGAACTAATCACTCCCTTTGGCCCCATTTGCCATCAAGGCCTCTGAGGTCCCTAAACACTGCATGGCCATATATTTCTGCAATATATAAGTTTGTACAAATGTTCCCAGAGTCTTCTAATCTTTCTGTTGCGTGAGCTGTGCTCACCTGAGCCTGCCTTCTCTCTCTTGGTAATTTGTGCTGAGGGGCCACACAGCTTAGAATTGGGTGTCAAACGAGTAGCTAGCTCAGGAGGTCTCTCTGCAAGAAAGAAATTTGAGTTTTGTGCTGGGTATTATCAAATATCTTTGGTAATTCTGTGGACTTTCTTTGCTCTGGGTAATTGAGGTGTTAAACTAAGATGGGCCCTTGACGGGAAATGGTGAAATGGCTTAGGAGAAGGCAGCAGCACAGCATTGAAGAGATGGTTAAGCCCTCCAAGGCAAGAGAGTGCTGCTCCCCCGCCTCCCTTCCCCTATCCCTGCCCTGGGGAGTTATGGGTGTGTCTAACTCCCTCAACCCAGACACTGTACTATGCTGCTAAGACTTATAGCTTGTGTGTTTGTTGGTTTCTTCACTCAACTCCATGCCCCCTGAGACTGGGGATGGCATTTTTACTCCTTATGTCCTGGTGTCTTGAGAAGATGCCAATCAATGTTTATTGACTGACTAACTCACTATTTGAGAAACTTCTGCTTGGTGCCACTTCCCCAGATTCCCTCCCCTTCTCCCAGCTCCCTCAGTCTCACTGGCCTCAGCCCTGGCCATTCCACCAGCCCCCAGAGCAAGCCTAGGGCCCAGAAGTATAGAAGGGCCCAATGAGCCAGAATTGGACCTAACAGCCCTTTAGATGATGCCTGTCTATGCCAATCCACCATAGTTGGAACACTAGGTCCCCAGGGCAGCGACCTGCCCATGGTCACTGGGTACCCCAGGAAGCCAGGATTTCTGATGTCCTGAGGAGCTCTGAGAACCAGGCTGTTCCCCGAGGCCCCAGCCCTGCTGCACGCTGGGAGGAGAGAGAACAAAGACCAGCATGTGCCCCACTCCCACCCCTTATTTCCCGCCCTACTCCCCACCCCCCATTAGCCGAGTGAGGCTTGTTTATATTACAGCAGGAATTATTCCAGCCCTAATCAGAGGCCCTGCGAGGTTTCAGCATTCGAGGTATTTCTTTACCCAAGGACACTCTCCAATCCTATAATTTCCATTTCCCCAGACACCCCTGATTGAAAGCAAACATTTTATATTTGGAAAGGAAAAGCGCTGTGTGCTATTCATAGCCCAGCAGGGCTGTTCAGAGTTAGGCCCTGGGGGGCTGCAGGCCAGGGCCTGGACCTGGAGGGATGGACAGATCTGGGAGTACATCAGTGGGCATGGCTGGGTCCCAGAGGGAGAGGGGGGAGAGTCCCCAACTGGAGGGGGAGACCAAGGAGCAGAGAGGATCCCTTTGTGCTGGAATGACCTCTGGGCCAAAGGTGTGGGTGCTGCCTAGCTTCCCTGGTTGATGGAAGTGAGGGGAGGGAGTGCTGAGGGAGTGACAGAGACCATGGATTGGGACAAGGGTGGGTAAAACATGAGCCCCTTTCTCCTTCACATCCTCTTATCTGGCTGCTTCACTGCATTTTCCAGGAGAGGATATTGAGAACTACTGCTACAGGGTTGGGACTGAATTCAAAACTAAGAGCGGGTCCGTGAGAGCTCCACATTGGGCAACAGAGTGCAGCATTTGACCAGAGGGACTTTGAGCAGCTCACTGACCAGGGGATCCTGGTCTTCATTTCCGGCCCCTTCATTGTCCTGGACCCCAGTTTTGCTTCTCCTCCAGGAGCTGCTCCACCCTCTCATTGCATTCATCTACTGCTCCATACCCTGTCAGGGACCAAGAAGCAAGGACCCTGTACCAGGGCCATCTTCTTTCCACCCACTTCTGAGTTCTTTGCTGTCTCACTAGACGTGGCCTCTCTCAGCTCTATCATGGAAGTCCAGGCAAAGGCCATGTGCCCTTTCACTGGGAGTTGTCAGAGCTACCCTTTGCTTGGAGCTGTGGATATCCAGCCCTTTCTGCATGCCAACACTGCTAAGCCTTTACAAAGATGCCTCCACCAATCCTTAGATATTATTTTTCCCATTTTATGGGTGAAAACACCAAGGTTTGGAGAGCCTAAGTAAAGTTGCCATGGCCCCATCTGTGTCCTTGAATCTCAGTGCCTCAGAACTCATCTTGTAAGGCCAGGGAGAATAAACCAAGGCAATGTGTATCAGGGGTCACAGTGAGCTTGGTATGTGCTGAGCAGGGCATATACTTTATTTTTATTTTATTTTATTTTATTTTTTTGAGGCAGTCTCATTATGTTGCCCTCGGTAGAGTGTCATGGGCTCAACCTCAAACTCTTGGCCTTAAGTGATTCTCTTGCCTCAGCCTCTCAGTAGCTGGGACTACAGGCGCCCTCCACAATGCCCAGCTATTTTTTTGTTGCAGTTGTCATTGTTTTGCAGGCCTGGGCCAGGTTCAAACCCTCCAGCCTCTGTGTATGTGGCTGGTGCTGTAACCACTGCGCTATGGGTGCTGAGCCACATACTTTATTCTTTATTTGAATGAACGAATTCCAGCGAAGCCCCCAACTGGGATAAGCCCAGGTGTCTTTCAGTGAGTGAATGGTTAAATAACTGTGTTATAGACACACCATGGATTCCTACTCAGCAATAAAAAGAAATGAATATGCAGAGTGACCTTAAGTTTCTGCTCTGTATCAGTCTGTACTGTTGAAAATGATAAAGAAACTGCACTCACAATTTAATGTTTTTCTTAAAATTCAATTTTTATTTTTATCAGTCATGCATGCATGCATGGTTTTAACTGCTTTACTGAAGTATAATTGATACATGATAAAATGCAAACATGTATTGTGAAAGGTGGTAAGTTCTTAAAGCAGCTTTGTTGAGATATAATTTACATACCATACAATTTGCCCTTTGAAGTGTATAGTGCAATGGTTTTGGTATATTGTAGTATTATTTTTAATTGTGGTTATACATATAACATATGATTTGCCATTTTAACTATTTCAAGTATAATTAAATACTGAATTAAATATACTTAAATACCAAATTAAATATATAATTCACTGGCATTAAATCCTTATACATTGTTGTGCAACCATCACCCCAAAAGAAAACTTGGTTCCCATGAAACAGTAACTCCTATGTGTCCTTCCCTGGGCTCTGGGGAATACTAACTACTTTCTGTCTCCATGATTTTGCCTAAGCCAGATTTTTCATAAAAGTGAAATCATACAGTATTTTGTCCTTTTGTCTCTGGCTTATTTCACTTGGCATATTTTCAATAATCACTCATGATGCAGCATATATCAGAATTTCATTCCTTTTTATGGCTGAATAATATTCCATTTCATAAACAAACCACATGTTGTTTATACACTTCTCTATGGATGAAAGGGTGAATTGTTCCCACCTTTTGGCTATTTGGCTATTGTATATAGAGTTACAATTAGCCACTGGTGAACAAATATCTTTTCAAATCCTTGTTTTTAATTCCTTTTGGTATTTACCTAGGAGTAGAATTGCTAAGTGATATGGTAACTCTGTTTAGCTCCTTAAGAAACTGCCAAACTGTATTTCCACAGTGGAAATACAGTGCCACCATTTACATTCTCACCAGGAATGTATAAATTGTACCCTCAATGAATCCCCAACAATAAAAAAAAAAAAAAGAAAAAAAAAAGGAAAGAAAATAGATTATTCATTTATTTCTCAAAAATGTCTGTTCAAGGTTTGGCACAGGTTAATTTTTTTTTTTTTTTGAGACAGAGTCTCAAGCTGTTGCCCTGTGTAGAGTGCCTTGGTGTCATAGCTCACAGCAACCTCAGACTCCTGGACTTAAGCGATTCTCTTGCCTCAGCATCCCAAGTAGCTGGGACAGATGTCCGCCACATGCCCGGCTATTTTTTTTGTTTCAGTTTTCACTGTTATTTTAGCTGGTCCTGGCTAGGTTTGAACCACCAGCCTCGGTGTAGTATGTGGCTGGCACCATACCCACTGAGCTATGGGCGCCACCACAGGCTAATATTTTATTTAAGAAAAGAATCTTGAAGTTTTATAATTGTATGGAACATTTAAAAAACATTAAAATGTTTATTGTTTTCATAAAAAAAAAATTCCAACTTCTCCATATCCTCACCAACTCTTGTTACTTTCTGTTTGCTGATAATAGCCATTCTAGTGTGTAAAGTAGTAAACCTATCTCATTCTGGTTTTCATTTGTATTTTTCTGATGACTAATGCTGTTGAGCATCTTTTTATGTCTTGTTAGCCACTTATATATCTTCTTTGAAGAAATGTCTATTCAAGTCCTTTTCTCGTTATTTAATGGAATTGTCTTTGTTGTTGATTTGTATGGATTTATTTGCAAATATTTTCTTCCATTCTGTAGATTCTCTTTTTATCTTCTTGATAAAGTTGATATGTTTGTGTGTATATGTGTATTTATTCTCTCACCAGAATAAAAGTACAGAACATGCATAATGAATGTTGCATGTTCACTTCTTTTTATTGCTGAGTAGGATTCTATGGTGTGTGTCTGAAGGACACCTGAGCTAGTTCCAGTTTGGGGCCACACTAATTTTGTTTGTTAAATAAAGCCTTTCTAACAATCATATGCTAGTCTTCATTTCTCTTGAGTATATACCTCAGCATGGAAACTCTGTTTAACATCTTAAGGAAATGCCAAACATTTTTCCAAAGCAGTTGCACATTTCCACCAGCTTTGCATAAGGATTATAATTTATCTACATCTTTGCCATCACTTGCTAATGTGTTCTTTCTTTTTTTTGAGATGGAGTCTCACTCTGTCACCCTGGGTAGAGTGCCATGGTGTCATAATTCACAGCAACCTCAAACTTTTGGGTTCAAGAGATCCTCTTACCTTAGCCTCCTAAGTAGCTGGGACTACAGGAGCCTTCCATGATCCCCAGCTAGTTTTATTTTTCTATTTTTAGTAGAGACAGGGTCTTGGTCTTGCTCAGGCTAGTCTCAAACTCCTGAGCTCAAGCAATCCACCTGCCTCAGCCTCCCAAAGTGCTAGGATTACAGGCATGAGTCACCACACCTGGCTTTCTTTTTTATTATAGTCATTCTAATGGGTGTAAAATGGTATGTATTATGAGTTTGGCGTTTGCCCAGTGGTCAATGATGACAAACATCTTTTTTGTATTCTTGATGGCTAATGTATGTATATTCCTTGAAGAAATATCTACTCAGATATTTTACTCATTTTTAATTGGGCTATTTATCACTTGATTAGTAATAATTGATTAGTAATAATTCTTTATATATTCTGGATTCAAGTCCCTTATGACATATGTGATTTACAAATATTTTATCTCACTTTGTGGCTTTTTACTTTCATGATGGTATCCCTTAAAGCACAAAAAATTGTAATTTTGACAATGTCTAGTCTACTTTTCTTTGGTTGCTTGTGCTTTTGATGTATTTCCTATTTAAGGTTGTGACTGTTAGCCCTGCTCTATGGCGCTGTGTTTTCTTCTAAGACATAGATTTAGCTCTTACATTTAGGTCTTTGATCTATTTTTAGTTATTATTTTGATATGGTGTGACATAAGGGTCCAACTTCATTCTTTTGCATGTGGATATCCAGTTGTCTCAATACCATTTGTTAAGATTATTCTCAAAGGGCTTATTTCTGGACCCTCAATTCTATCCCATTGATTTATGTCTTTCCTATGCCAGTACTACACTATGTTGATCACTATAGCTTTGTAGCATGTTTTGAAAAGGGAAGGGTGAGTGCTCCAAATTTATTCTTTTACAAGATTGTTGTGGCTATTTTAGCTTCCTTGAATCTCTTTATGAATTTTAGGATCACCTTGTTTATTTCTGAAAAGAAGTCAGCTGACATCTTGATCAGGATTGCATTAAATCTGCAGATCACTTTGGATAGTATTGCCATCGTAATAATATTAAATCTTCAGTCCATGAACATGGGATGTCTTTCAATTTACATGTATTTAGGTCCTCTTTCATTTCTTTCAAAAATAATTTGTAGTTTTCAGAGTAAAAGTTTTGTACCTTTGTTATACTTATTCTTAAGTATTTTATTCCATTTGATGTTATTATAGAATTATTTAAAAATATGCTTACTTGACTTTTATGTAGTGATCTTATATTCTGCAACCTTGTTGAACTTGTTTATTTTAGTAGTTTTTTAGTAGATACTTTAGGAGTTTATGTATACAAGTTTATGTCATCAGGAAATAGAGGTAATTTTACTTCTTACTTTTCAATCTAGATACCTTTTATTTATTTTTCTGACCTAATTGCCCTGGCTAGAACACCCAGTACAAGTTGAAGTTGTAAAAACAGACATCCCTTTCTTGTTCCTGATTAGGGGGTAAGCAAATGTCAATTTTGTTAATCTTTTTTGAAAACCAACACTTGGTTTAGTTGATTTTCTCTACTATTTTTCTATCCTTTATTTCATTAATTTTCACTATAATCCTTATTATTTTTTTCCCACTGCTTACCTTAGGTTCAGTTTGCACTTCTTATTCCAGGTTCTTAAGATGAAGGTTGTTTATTTGAGATTTTTATTTTTTCTTCAAGTAACTTGCATCTATAAATTCCCCTATAAGTAGTACATTCATATGCTGTGTCTTCATTTTTACTCAGAGTATTTTCTAATTTCCTTTGTGATTTCTTCTTTGACGCATTAATGGTATGTTGTTTAATTTTCACACATTTGTTAATTCACCAAATTTCCTTCTGTCATTAATTTTCCATTTCACTTCACTATAATTGGAGGTAATAATTTGCACAATTTCTTGCCTTTTTAATTTACTTAGATTTGCTTTGTGACCTACTATGTGGTCTATCCTGTAGAATATTTCATGTGTGCTTGAGACTAATGTTGTTCTGTTTTTCTTAAATTCTATACCTATCAGTTAGGTCTAGTTTATGCATATTGTTGTTTAAGTTTTCTATTTCCTTATTGATCTTCTGCCCAGTTTTTCTATCTATTAGTTAAAGTGAAATATTGAAGCCTCTCACTATTGTTGAATTATCTATCTCCACCCTCAATTCTGTCAGCTTTGCTTTATGTATTGCAGGGATCTATTGTTAGGTCCATATATGTTTATAATGGTATAACTTTTTGATGAATTGAGACTTTTACCATTATAAAATATCCCTCTTTATCTCTAGGAAGAAAATTTAAAGCAATTTTATATGACATTAATATAGCCACCCAACTTTATTATGGTTGTTGTACACATGATATTTCTTTTACATCCTTTTACTTTCAGTCTATCTGTATCTTTGAACCTAATATGTCTCTTAAATAAAAATAATTGGAATATATTTTTATCCAGCATGACAATTCTGCTTTTTGATTGTTTTATGTACTCACAGTTAATGTCATTATTGATATAGTTGGACTTACACATACATTTTACTTTTTGTTTATTATATGTCTTCTTTATTTTGTTCCTCTATTCTTCCTTTACTTTTCTTTTGTGTGAAGTGAATATTTTCTTGTGTAACATTTTAATTCCTTTAATGCTTTTTTTCTCTATTTTTAAAAAATTAATTGGCACATAATAGATGTAATACATATTTTGGGGTACATGTAATAATTTAACACATTCATGTAATGTGTAAAGATCAACTAAGCATAATTAGGATCTCCATGACCTTGAGTATCTGTCTTTTCTTTATGGTAGAAATATTCAAATTATTCTCTTCTAGCTATTTGGAAATACAATAGATTGTCACAAACTGTAGTCACCCTAGTGACATATCAAACACTAGATCCTCTTTCCTCTGTCAAACCATGTATTTGTACCCATTAATCAACCCCAATCCATTCTGATTGCCCTTCCTGATTTCTAGTAGCCACCAATATACTCTCTATATTTATGAGATCCACTTTTTAGCTCCTACGTATGAGTGAGAATATGCAACATTTGTCTTTTCGTGCTTAGCTTATTTCACTTAGCACAATGACCTCCAGTTTCATCCACATTGCTGCAAATGACAGCATTTTGGTTTTTTATGGCTGAAAAATACATTATGTGTATATATCCACATTTTCTTTATCCATTCATCCACAGAGAGGTGCTTAGGTTGATCCCATATTTCGACTATAATAAACATGGGAGAGCATATATATCTTTGATATATTAATTTCCATTCTTTTGGATATATACCTGGTAATGGAATTGTAGGATCATAAGGAAGTTCTATCTTTAGTTTTTTGAGGAACCTTCATAATCTTTACAGTGGCTATACTAATGTATTTTCCCACCAACAGTGTACAACAAATCCTGTTTCTCCATGTCCTTGCCTACATCTATTCCTCCCTGCCTTTTTGATAAAAATCCATTTTAATTGGGGTGAGATGATACCTCATTGTGATTTTGATTTGTATTTCTCTGATGGCTAATGATTCGGAGCATATTTTCTTACACCTGTTGGCCATTTGTATGTCTTCTTTTGAGAAATGTCTATTCAGATCTTTTGCTTATTTTTAAATTGAATTATTTGATTTTTTTTGCTATTTAGTTGAGATCTTTATATGTTCTTTTTATTAATCTCCTGTCAGATGGATGGTTTGCAAATATTTTCTCCCATTCTGTAGGTTGTCTCATCACTTTGTTGATTTTTTCCTTTGCTGTGCAGAAAGTGTTTAACTTGATGCCACCTCATTTGTCTATTTTTTCTTCGGTTGCCTGTGTTCTTGAGGTCTTACGCACAAAATCTTTGCATAGACCAATGCCTAGAGCATTTCCTCAGAATTTTCTTCTAGTAGTTTCATAGTTTTAGGGCTTAGATTTAAATCTTTATTCCACATTAATTTGATTTTTGTATATGATGAGAGATAGGGGTCTAGTTTCATTCTTCTCCATGTGGTTATTCCATTTTCTCATTGCCATTTTTTGAAGAAGACTGTTCTTTCCCCAGTGTATGTTCTTGGTGCCTTTGTCAAAAAAGAGTTGGCTGTAAATGCATGAATATACATATTAGGTTTTGGTTTATGTGTCTGTTTTTATGCCAGTATCATGCTGATTCGTTTGCTATAGTATATTTTGAAGTCAGATAGTGTGATGCTTCCAGCTTTATTTTTTGCTTAGAATTGCTTCAGCTATTGGGGGACTTTAATAGTATCGTATAAATTTTATAATTGTTTTTCTATTTCTGTGAGAAATCTTATTGGTATTTTGATAGGAATTGCATTGAATCTGTAAGTTGTTCTAGGTAGTATTGTTGTTTTAACAATATTAATTTTTCTAATCTGTAAGCATGAAATATATTTCCTTTTTTTTTATTTTTTGCCCTCTTCAATTCCATTCATTGTGTTTTATAGTTTTCAGTATAGAGGTCTTTTACTTCTTTGATTTAAATAATTCCTAGGCATTTTACATGCTTTTTTATATACTATTTAGGATTGTCTTTTTTATTTCTTTTTGTGATTGTTCACTATTGGTATATATAAATGCTACTGATTTTTGCTATGTTGATTTTTATATCCTTCAACTGTAACTGGATCCATTTTTCAGTTCTAATAGTTTTTTTGCAGAGTATTTAGGTTTTTCTAAGTATAAGATTATGCTGTCTGCAACCAAGGCTAAATTGACTTCATTCTTTCCAATTCAGATGGCTTTATTTCTTTCTATAGCCTAATTGATCCAATGAAGAGATCCAGTATTATGTGGAATAAAACTGGTGAAAGTGAGCATTTTGTTCCAAATGTTAGAGTAAAGGTGTTCATTTTTTTCAAATTGTTCCATCATTTGATTTTCTTTTTTTTTAAATTATTTATTTTTATTTATTTTTTATTAAATCATAGCTATGTACATTGATGCATTTATGGGGTTCAGTGTACTAATTTGATATACAATGTGAAATGGTTACATCAAACTGATTAACACATCCACCACCTTGCTTACTTGTTGTACTAAGACAATTATACTCTTTTCTTAATAGTTTTGAAATGTACCATTGTATTATGCACATTAGGTGAGGTCCCCCCAAATATCCTCCCTCCTTGCAGCCTTCCCCCTTCCCTCCCCTCTCCTCTTCCCTCCTACTTTCTGGCCTATAGTTATGTTTTACCATTATGAATGTGTAGGTGATTATATATATTCATTTGTATGAATGTGTAGGTGATTTCATAGTAGTACTGGGTACATTGAATACTTTTTTTGTGTAGGTGATTATATATATTCATTTGTATGAATGTGTAGGTTATTTCATAGTAGTACTGAGTACATTGGATACTTTTTTTGTGTAGGTGATTATATATATTCATTTGTATGAATGTGTAGGTGATTTCATAGTAGTACTGAGTACATTGGATACTTTTCTCCCCCCATTCTTGAGATACTTTATTAAGAAGAATATGTTCCAGCTCCATCCAGATAAACATAAAAGATGTGAAGTCTTCATCTTTTTATGGCTGCATAGCATTACATGGTGTACATATACCACATTCCATGGTGTAAATATACCCACAATCCATTTATGGGTCGATGGGCACTTAGGCTATTTCCATGTCTTGGCAATTATGAATTGGGCTGCAATAAACATTCTGGTGCAAATATCTTTGTTGTAAAATTACTTTTAGTCATCTTGGTATATACCTAGTAGAGGAATTGTAGGATCAAACGTGGTCTGTTTTAGTTTTAGTTCCTTGAGTATTCTCCAAACTTCTTTCCAAAAAAGGCCATATTAGCTTGCATTCCCACCAGCAGTGTAGTAGTGTTCCCTTTTCTCTGCATCCACGCCAACATCTGTAGTTTTGAGATTTTGTTATGTGGGCTAATTTTACTGGAGTTAGATGATATCTCAAACTGGTTTAGATTTTAATTTATCTGATGATAAAAGATGATGAGCATTGTTCATGTATTTGTAGGCCATGCTCCTATCTTCTTCAAAGAAGTTTCTGTTCAAATCTCTTGCCCACATAGAAATGGGGTTATTTATTCTTTTCTTATTGAATAGTATGAGTTCTCTGTTGATTCAGAATGAGACAATCTTCTCCCATTTTGAAGGTTGTCTGTTTGCTTTACTTACTGTGCTTTTGGCTGTGCAGAAGTTTTTTAGTTTGATCAGATCCCAGTAATGTATATTTTGGTGTTGCTTCAATTGCCCGGGGGGTCCTCCTCATAAAATATTCTCCGAGCCCGATTTCTTGAAGCGTTTTCCCTGCACCATCTTCTAGTATTTTTATAGTTTCATGCCTTAAGTTTAAATCTTTTATCCTGGCTCAGCACTTTTAGCTTGGTGGTTAGGGCACAAGCCACATACACTGCAGCTGGCAGTTTTGAACCTGGCCAGGGCCTGCTAAAAACAACAATGACAACTACAACAACAACAAAAATATCCAATAGTTGTGGCAAGTGCCTGTAGTCCCAACTACTCGGGAGGTGGAGGCAAGAGAATCACTTAAGCCCATGAGTTTGAGGTTGCTGTGAGCTATGATGCCACAGCACTCTACCAAGAGTGACAAAGTGAGACTCTGTCTCAAAATAAATAAATAAATAAATCTTTTATACCATGAGAATCAATTTTTGTTAATGGTGAAAGGTGGGGGTCCAGTTTCAGTCTTCTACAGGTTGCCAGCCAATTCACCCAGCACCATAGGGAGTCTTTCCCCCACTGAATGTTTTTGGTAGGCTTATCAAAGATCAAATGATGATAAGTAGCTGGGTTCATTTCTTGATTCTCTATTCTGTTCCATAAATCTACCTCTCTGTTATTGTGCCAGTACCATGCTGTTTTGATCTCTATAGATTTATAGTACAGCCTGAAGTCTGGTAATGTGATACCTCCTGATTTGTTTTTATTTCTGAGCAATGTACTGACTATTTGAGGTTTTTTCTGATTCCATATAAAACAAAGCATATTTTTTACAGATCTTTAAAGTATGACAACGGTCCTTTAAAAGGGATTGGGATTTGATCTGTAGATTGCTTTGGGTAGTATAGACATTTTAACAATGTTGATTCTTCCCAGTCATGGGCATGGTATGTTTTTCCATTTGTTAACATCTTCAGCTATTTTTTTCTCAGAGTTTCATAATTCTCTTTGTAGAGATTATTCACAGCCTTTGTTAGGTAAATTCCCAGATATTTCATCTTCCTTGGTGCTATTGTTAAAGGAATAGAGTCCTTGACTATATTTTCAGCTTGACTATTGTTGGCATATATAAAAGCTACTGATTTGTAAGTATTGATTTTGTATTCTGAGACACAGCTATGTTCCTTGATCACTTCTGAGAGTTTTGTAGTTGAGTCCCTGGGATTTTCCAAGAATAGGATCATATCATCTGTGAAGTGTGAGTTTGATCTCCTCTGATCCTATTTGAATACCCTTGATCATCTTCTCTTACCTAAAGGCAATGGCTAAGACTTCCCTTACTATGTTGAATAGCAGTGGAGACAGTGGGCATCCCTGGCTAGTTCCTGATCTAAGTGGAAATGTTTTCAATTTTACTCTATTCAATATGATATTGGCTGAGGGTTTGCTGTAGATGGCCTCTATCAGTTTAAAAAATGACCCCTCTAAGCCCTTTTTCTTAAGTGTTCTGATCATGAAAGGATGCTGGATATTATCAAAAGCTTTTTCTGCATCAATTGAGAGAATTATATGGTCTTTGTTTTTTATTTTATTGATGTGATGTATTATATTTATAGATTTGCATATGTTGAACCAACCTTGTAACCCTGGAATAAAACCAACTTGATCAGGGTGTATAATTTTTTTGATGTTTTGTTGAATTCTGTTTAAGATCTTATTGAATATTTTTGCATCGATATTTATTAATAATATTGGTCTATAATTTTCTTTCTTTGTTGGATCCTTTCCTGGTTTGGGGATCAGGGTGGTATTTGCTTCATAGATGTGTTGGGAAGTATTCCTTCTGTTTCTATGCTTTGGAAAAGGTTGCATAATATAGGTACTAGTTCCTCTTTTAAGGTTTGATAGAATTCTGATGCAAAGCCATCTGGTCCCAGACTTTTCTTTATTGGGCAATTTCATATAGTTGATACTATTTCAGTGATTGATATAGGTCTATTCCAAATTTCTAATTCTTTGTGGTTGCATCTTTCCTTCAGATTTTCATATTTCTGAGAATAGAGCTTTTGTAGTAATCATGGAAGATTTTTTGAATTTCTGAGGTGTCTATCATTATTTCTCCTTTATTGTTTCTGATTGACAATATTAGAGATTTTATTTTTCAGTTTCTGGTTAGGTTAGCCAAAGGTTTATCAGTTCTTTGTTTGTTTTTGTTTTTTTTTAGGCAGAGTCTCATTACGTCACCCTCAGTAGAGTGCTATGGTATCAGAGCTCACAGCAACTTCAAACTCCTGGGCTTAAGCGATTCTCTTGCTTCAGCCTCCTGAGTAGCTGGAACCACAGGTTCCCGCCACAATGCCATGCCTGGCTATTTTTTGTTTGCATTTGTCATTGGTATTTAGCAGGCCCAGACCAGGCTCAAACCCACCACCTTCAGTGTACGTGGCCAGTGCCCTAGTCACTTATCTACAGGTGCTGAGCCTATCAATTTTATTAATCTTTATAAAAAGCATTTTTGTTTCATTGATCTTCTGAATGATTCTTCTGTTGTCAATTTCATTTAATTCTGCTCTAATTTTGGTTATTCCTTTTCTTCTGCTGGGTTTGGGGTTGAAATGTTCTTCCTTTTCCAGTTGCTTGAGATCACCCATTAAATTGTTGGCTTCCTCTCTTTCTGCTTTCTTGATGAAGGCTTCCAGTGCTATAAATTTCCCTGTTAGGACTGCCTTTGCAGTATCCCACTGGTTTTGATAATTTGTGCTTTCATTATCATTTTGTTCCAAAATTTGGTGATTTCCTTCTTAATCTCATCTTTGACCCAGCTATCATTCAGCCTAAGATTAGTTTCCATGACTTTGTTTGAGTATGAAGATTCCTGTTGCTGTTGAGTTTGACTTCTATTCCATAGTGATTTGAGAAGGTACAAGGAATAATTTCTATTCTTTTAAATTTGTTGAGGTTAAATTTTTATCCTAAGATATGATCAATTTTGGAGGATGATCCATGGGGTGATGAGAAGAATGTATATTCAGTTTTATTAGGATGAAATGTTCTGTAGAGATCTGTTAAGTCCATTTGTTCTAGGGTCAAGTTTAAGTTTAATATTTCTTTGTTTAATTTCTTCTTGGAGGATCTATTCAAAACTGTCAAAGGTTTGTTAAAATCTCCAATTATTATAGTGCAGGATAATATCAAGTTGTTCATACTCATTAGACTTTGCTTTATAAATTGAAGAGCATTCTGGTAGGATGCATAAATGTTAATTATCAAAATCTCTTCATGCTAGGTGGTTTCCCTTGATAAATACATAGTGACTCCTTATCTTTATTTTTGTTGGTTTAAAGCCAATTGTTTCTGCAAATAAAATTGCAACCTCTGCTTTTTTTCTGATTTCCATTTGCCTGTATTGTAAATGTCTATCCCTTCACCCTGAGTCTAATGGCTTCTTAATGCTGCAGTCCTTTAATACCTTTCCTATGGGTCGCAACCCACAGGTTGAGAACCACTGTGTTAAGGTAAGATGAGATTCTTGTATGCAGCAAATATGTGGTGTGAATTTATATATCCAGCCAGCCAACTTGTGCCTCTTTAGAGGACAATTTAAGCCATTCACATTAATTGAGAGAATTGGTAAGCATGGTAGTGTTTTGCATGTCATGTTTTTCAAAGGTCCAGTGGATATTTTTAATCCTTTTGCCACGGTGGAAGTTGGGTTTTGTTCAAAAATTTCTGGGTGAATTTACTTTGGTGGAAGACCATTATGCTGGTTATTATGGAGGATGGGTCTGAGACTATCCTGGAGTACTGGTTTAATTATGGCAAATTTCTTCAACATGTGTATGTCATTAAAGTATTTGATTTCTTCATCACAATTGAAACTCAGGTTAGCTGGATACAGGATCCTGTGCTGAAAGTTGTTTTGTCTTAGGAAATTGAAGGTCGATGACCATCCTCTTCTAACTTGTAAGGTTTTGTCAGAGAGATTTACAGTCATTTTGATATTTCTCCCTTTATAGGTAATGCTTTTCTTACGTCTGGCTGCTTGCAGAATTTTCTCCTTTGTTTTAACTTTGGCAAAGTTAATCACAATGTGTCTAGGAGATATTTTATTTGGATTGAGTCTTGCGGGGCTCTGAAACAGTCTACTGTCTGGATTTCTGTATCTCTTGCAATGCTTGGGAAATTCTCCTCCATAATCTCTTGGAGGAGAGCATCTGTACCTTTAGTACCATCCCCTTCTCCTTCAGGAATTCCTGTAAGATGAATATTTGATCTTTTGAGGTGATCCCACAACTCTCTCAGGGGATGATCAGTTTTTGCTCTCCATTTGTCTGCCTCTTTGAGCATTTGAGAACATTCAAAAGCTTGGTCTTCAGTTTCAGAGATTCTTTCTTCTGCCCTGTCAACTCTATTAGATTCTACTGTATTTCAGAGTTCCTCTAATAATGTTCTCATTTCCTTGAGCTCTGCTATCTCTTTTCTCATTACGTCCATATCTTTGGTGACTTTGTCTTTGAATTCATTAATTTCTTGAGACAACTTTACAACTATTCTTTGGATTTAAATTTCTAACTTTTTTTCCATTCTATTCATCTTATTTGCCATCCATGTTCTGAATCCTATTTCTGACATTTCAGCCATTTATGCATGGCATCTTCAGTTGTATCTCCTTTGTCATTCCTGGGGGGGTGGGGTGGGGTTGATCTACTCTGGTTATTCATGTTGCCAGAGTATTTCCATTGGTACCACCCCATGTTTATTTTCCACTGTTTGGTTATTAAAACTGGGAGGGTGAGATTGAATTTGGGGTCCCAGGTAGTAGAGTTAATCAGCCCCTTACCAAAGCACTAGGCCTTGTAATTGTGTTTTATCCCCTACAACCTTACAAATAACCCTTTCAGAGTTTTGGCTGGAGACTCTGGGGACCTACTTGGTGAGATACCACAAGCTGACTTTGTTCTGAAATCAGCCAACCTCTACCATATCCTAAAAAGTCACGGTACTAGGTTAAAATCTCAGCTGGGGAGAGATACAGACAGCTGCAGCACCCTCCCCACTCCTTTCAATTCTTTTCCACTACAGAACTTTGAAGGTCAACCTCAGAGTGTCCCCAGGTAGATAGCCCTAGACATGAGTTCCAATCAAATTGTCTCAGGCAGTACAAACCCTGCTCAACAGAGAGGGATACAAGGGTCTCCAATTGAGATAGAAATCCTCAGTCAGTTCTGTCTGACATCCCCAAGGGTATGGCACCCTGTCTCCTCTCATTAGCCACCAATTGCCTGTCAAAGTCCCAACTGGGCATCAACACCCTGTTCTCCCCTGCTGCCCCAGGGGCAAAATCAAAGCCAGGTGTCTGATACCTTGCCCTCCAAGTTCAGTTCAAACCGGGCATCCATGCCTCTGCTTGCCAGCTCAATTAGACAGGGCACATGCCCTCACCCACTGGACTTAGTCCACACTGGCTTCTGCATCTCTACTTGTCACTTCATTTGGAGCCAGGGGACCATGCCCCAGCCTGCCAGGCTCAGTTGAAGCCAAGGATCCCTGCCCCCATCTGCCAGGCTTAGTCCATACTTGCTCAGTCCACACTCAGTTGGAGCCAGGGGACCACACCTCCACCCACCAGGCTTAGCCCACACCCTGCAAGTCTCTTCTCACAGGCTCAGTTGGAGCCACAGATCCTTGCCCCTGCCTGCCAAGCTCAGTCCACACCTGGTGACCACTCTCCCACTTGTGGGCACTGTTAGAGCCAGGGGTTCTGCACCCCTCCTGTCATACACAGCTCCAGTGCCAGGCAAAGTCATAACCAGGGAACTGTTCTTCCTCCTGCCGCCTGTCCCTTTCTTCCCCACTAGTCACAGATTCCATCTTGATGTTTGGTGGTCTATACTATGTCCAGATCTCTCAGGAAAAGAGAGAGCCCAAACACTCTGGGCTCTGCAGGGGGAAGTACTTCAGACTGCCATGTGAGGGGGGAAGGGTGAACTGGGAGTTTAGAATTGTGAGGAAAATATTTGTTCAATTTTATGCCAATGGGATGGTGTCTAGTTACACATGTGGGACCTCTCTGGAGAAGGAGAACCATTGTTTAGCAGCTCTCTCCAGTGAGGTAAAATGAGAGGTCTTTTGTCCTCTGCTCACTTGCAAGAGCCCCCAAAGCCTCCCACTTGGAGGAAGGGTCTTCTGTCCTCTAGATGATAGGCTTTGTACCTGTTCAATTTGTTTCCTTGAATGCTCTTCCTTGGAGTCACAGCTTGCCGAACTTCTTTCTTGGCTAAGCTCCCCACCTTTGGTTTCATAGAGTCCAATTCTGTCCAGTTTTTCTCCCTCTGGTCAGGAGCCTCTGACAAGCATTACTACTAGTGAGCCATCTTCCCAGAATTCCCCAAGGTGTTTATTTTTCCTTGTTCAGTATGATGTTATCTGTGGGTCTGTCATATAGGACCTTTATTATTTTGAGGTATATACCTTCTATACTAAGTTTGCCCATAGTTTTATTCATAAAGGGATGAATTTTATTGAATGCTTTTTCAGCATCTATTGAAATGATAATAAGGCTTTTATTCTTGTTTGTGTTAGTGTGATTTATCATGACTACTGATGCATGTATGCTGAACCATCCTTGCATCCTTGGGATGAATCCCACTTAAACATGGTGAATGATCTTTTTAATGTATTATTAAATTTGGTTGCTAGTATTTTATACAAGATATTTGTATCTATGTTCATCACGTTGTTATTGTTTTGTCCTTGTCTGGCTTTAGTATTAGAGTAATACAGACCTCATAGAATGAGTTTGGAAGTATTCCCTTCTCTTCAATTTTTTGAAGAGTTTGAGTAGAATTAGTGTTAATTCCTAAATGTTTGGTAAAATTCAGCAATGAAACTGTCAGGTTTAGAGCTTTTCTTTGACGGGAGACTTTTTTATTATGGCTTCAATCTTCTTACTTATTATTGTTGAGATTTTCTATACCATTGTGGTCCAATTTCAATAGGTTGTATGTGTCCATAAATTTTTCTATTTCTTCTAGGTTTTCCAATTGGGGGGATGTATAATTGTCCATAATCATCTCTAATGAGTTTTTATATTTCTGTAGTTTTAGTTGTTATGTCTTATTCTATTTTCTGATTTTATCTATTTTTTTGTGTCTTCTTACTTTTTTATTAGTTTAGCTAAAAGTTTGTTGGTTTAAAAAAATAAATTTTCACTTCGTCGATCTTCTGTATTATTTTAGTCTAAATTTTATTCATTTCTACTCTGATGTTTATTTCTTTTCTTCTACTAATTTTGAGTTTGGTTTGTTTTTACATTTCTAGCTTTGGAGGTGCATCATTAGGTTGCTTATTTGAAGTCTTTTTACCTTTTGGCATAAATATATTTGTTATAGACTTCTCTCTTAGTACTGCTTTTGCTATACTCCATAGGTTGTGGTATGTTATGTTTTTATTTGTTTTAAGAAGTTTTAAATTTTTTTTCTTAATTTCTTCATTGACCAATTGATTGTTCAGGAGTATGTTGTTTAATTTCTATGTGTTTGTGTATTTTCCAAGGTATTCTTTTTTATTATTAAATCATAAACATATAGATCATGTATATATTAATGCATTTATAGGGTACAATGTGCTGATTTCATATAGAATTAGGAATGCATACATCACACTAGTTAATATATACCTCATCTCGTTTACTTAATTATTATGTTAAGACATTTATACTCTATACTATTAGATCCGACATGTACCCTTGCATTATGCATCATAGGTGTGATTCCACCATTCACCCTCCTTCTATCTGACCTCCCCCCTCCACTCCCATACCCCCACCTCCATCCTTGATCTTGGGCCATAGTTGTGATCTATTCTTCATATGAAAGTATGAATGACTAGACTGTTTATTGCAGCTCAATTTACAATCACCAAAATGTGGAAACAGCCTGAATGCCCACCAACCCAGGAATGGATTAACAAGCTGTGGTATATGTATACCATGGAATACTATTCAGCCATTAAAAAAAAATGGAGACTTTACATCCTTCGTATTAACCTGGATGGAAGTGGAAGACATTATTCTTAGTAAAGCATCACAAGAATGGAGAAGCATGAATCCTATGTACTCAATTTTGATATGAGGACAATTAATGATAATTAGGTTATGGGGGGAAGCATAAAGAGGGACGGAGGGAGGGGGTGGGGCCTTGGTGTGTGTCACACTTTATGGGGGCAGGACATGATTGCAAGAGGGACTTTACCTAACAATTGCAATCAGTGTAACCTGGCTTATTGTACCCTCAATGAATCCCCAACAATAAAAAAAAAAAGAAAAAGAAAAAAAAAAAAGAAAGTATGAATGATTGTAAATTGGTTTCATAATAGTACTGAGTACATCGGATTTTTTTTCTTCCATTATTGAGATACTTTACTAAGTAGGCTATGTTCCAGCTCCATCCATGTAAACATAAAAGAGGTAAAGTCTCCATCTTTTTTAAGGCTGCATAATATTCCATGATATACATATACCACAATGTATTAATCCATTCATGTGTCAATGGGCACTTGGGCTACTTCCATGACTTGGCAATTATGAATTGAGCTGCAATAAATAATCTGGTGCAAATATCTTTGTTGTAAGTGATTTTTGGTATTTTGGATATACACCTATTAGAGGAATTGCAGGATCAAACAGCAGGTCTACCTTTAGATCCCTGAGTATTCTTCATACTTCTTTCCAAAAGGGATGTATTATCTTGCACTCCCACCAGCAGTGCAGAAGTGTTCCCTTTTCTCAACATGCACCCCAACATCTGTAGTTTTGGGAACTTGTTATGTGAGCCACTCTTACAGGAGTCAGATGATACTTACTTTGAGATATCAAAGTGGTTTTGATTTGCATTTCTCTGATGATTAAGGATGATGAGCATTTTTTCATGTGTCTGTAGGCCACATGCCTATCATCTTCAGAGAAGCTTCTGTTCAAGTCCCTTAACCACAATGAAATGGGCTTACTTGTTCTTTTCTTATTAATAAGTTTGAGTTCTCCGTGGATTCTGGTTATCTAACTTTGTCAGAAGCATAACCTGCAAATATCCTCTCCCATTCTGAGGGGTGTCTGCTTGCTTTACTTACTGTGTTTTTGGCTGTGCAGAAGCTTTATAGTTTGATCAGATCCCAGTAATGAATTTTTGATGTTGCTTCAATTGCCCAGTGGATCCTCCTCATGAAGTATTCTCTCATGCCAATTTCTTCAAGTGTTTCTCCTACACTCTCTCCAAGAATCTTTATACTTTCATGTCTTAAGTTTAAATCTTTTATCCAGTGAGAGTTGATTTTTCTCAATGGTGAGTCTCCAGTTTCAGTCTTCTACAAGTTGCCAGCCAATTCTCCCAGCACCATTTGTTAAATAGGGAATCTTTCCCCAATTTATATTTTTGATAGGCTTATCAAAGATCAAATGATGATAAGGGTCTGGGTTCATCTCTTGGTTCTCAGTTCTGTTCCATACAATTACCTCTCAATTTTTGTGCCAATACCATGCTGTTTTGATCACTGTAGATTTATAATATAGTTTGAAGTCTGGTAGTATGATTTACCCTGATTTGTTTTTATTTATGAGGAATGTCTTGGCTATTTGATTTTTTTTCTGGTTCCACACAAAATGAAGTACTATTTTCCCCAGGTTTTTAAAGTATGGTGGTGGTGCTTTGATAGGAATTGCATTAAATTTGTAAATTGCTTTGGGTAATATGGACATTTTAACAATGTTGATTCTTCCCAGCCATGAGTATAGTATGTTTGTCCATTCATTAACATCTTCAGATATTTCTTTTCTCAGAGTTTCATAATTCTCTTTATAGAGATCTTTCACATCCTTTGTTAGGTAAATTCCCAAATATTTCATCTTGTTTGGTATAACTGTAAAGGGAATAGAGACTTTGAATGTTTTTTCAGCTTGACTATTATTGGTATATATAAAAGCTACTGATTTGTGAGTATTGATTTTGTATCCTGAGATGCTACTGTATTCCTTGATTACTTCTAAGAGTTTTGTGGTTGAGTCTCTGGCATTTTCCAGGTATAACATCATATCATCTGCAAAGAGTGAAGGTTTGATCTCCTTTGAATCTATTTGTATGCCCTTGATTGCCTTCTCTTGCCTGATTGCAATGGCTAAGACTTCCATTACAATGTTAAAAAGCAGTGGAGACAATGGGCAAACTTGCCTGGTTCCTGATCCGAGTGGAAATGTTTTCAATTTTACTCCGTTCAATATGATATTGGCTATGGGTTTGCTGTAGATGACCTCTATGAGTTTAAGAAAACTCCCTTCTATACCTATTTTCTTAAGTTCTGATCATTAAAAGATGCTGGATATTGTTAAAAGCTTTTTCTGCATCAATCGAGAGAATCATATGGTCTTTGTTTTATAGTTTGTTTATGTGATGTGTTATATTTACAGATTTACATATATTGAACCAACCTTAGACCCTGGTATAAAACACACTTGGTCATGGTATATAATTTGTTTGATGTGTTGCTGGATTCTGTTTGCTAGAAATCTGATTGAATATTTTTGCCTCTATGTTCATTAAAGATATTGGTTTATAGTTTTCTTTTCTTATTGGGTCTTTTCAGGGTTTGGGGATCAGGGTGATATTTGCTTCACCAAATGTGTTGGGAAGTATTCCTTCTTTTTCTATGCTTTGGAAAATGTTATATAATATGGGTACTAGTTCTTCTTGAAAGGTTTGGTAGAATTCTGATGTGAAGCCATCTGTTCTCAGACTCCTCCTCCTCCTCCTCCTCCTCCTATTCTTCTTCTTCTTCTTCTTCTTCTTCTTCTTCTTCTTCTTCTTCTTCTTCTTCTTCTTCTTCTTCTTCTTCTTCTTCCTTCTTCTTCTTCTTCTTCTTCTTCTTCTTCTTCTTCTTCTTCTTCTTCTTCTTCTTCTTCTTCTTCTTCTTCTTCTTCTTCTTCTTCTTCTTCTTCTTCTTCTTCTTCTTCTTCTTCTTCTTCTTCTTCTTCTTCTTCTTCTTCTTCTTCTTCTTCTTCTTCTTCTTCTTCTTCTTCTTCTCTTCTTCTTAAATCATAGCTGTGTACATTAATGCAATCATGGGGCACCATGCACTGGTTTTATATATAATTTGAAATATTTTCATCAAACTGGTTAACATAGCCTTCCTGGCATTTTCTTAGTTATTTTGGTGAGACATTTATATACTACATTTAGTAAGTTTCACATGTACCCTCGTAAGATGCACCATAGGTGTGGTTCCACCAATTACCCTCCCTCCACCCATCCTCCCCCACTCCCTTTCCCCTTTCCCCCATATTCTTTGGTTATAATTGAGTTATAGCTTTCATATGAAAGCCATAAATTTGTTTTATAGTAGGGTGAAGTACATTGGCTACTTTTTTTCCCATTCTTGGGATACTTTACTAAGAAGAATATGTTCCAACTCCATCCATGTAAACATGAAAGAGGTAAAGTCTCCATCTTTCTTTAAGGCTGCATAGTAGTCCATGGTGTACATACACCACAATTTATTAATCTATTCATGGGTCAATGGGCACTTGGGCTTCTTCCATGATTTAGCAATTATGAATTGAGCTGCAATAAACATTCTGGTACAATCTGGTATATCTTCATTATAATGTGATTTTTTTTTTGTCTTCTGGATATATACCTAGTAAAGGAATTGTAGGCTAGAATGGCAGGTTCAATTTTAGATCGCTAAGTGTTCTCCAAACATCTTTCCAAAAGGAACATATTAGTTTGCATTCCCACCAGCAGTATAGAAGTGTTTCCTTTTCTCCACATCCACACCAACATCTCTGGTCTTGGATTTTGTGACATGGGCTAATCTTACTGGAGTTAGATAATATCTCAAAGTAGTTTTGATTTGCATTTCTCTGATAATTAAGGATGATGAGCATTTTTTCATATGTCTGTAGACCATGCGCCTGTCTTCTTCAGAGAAGTTTCTTTTCAAGTCCTTTGCCAACCCTGAGATGGGATCACTTGTTCTTTTCTTGCTAATACGTTTGAGTTCTCTGTGGATTCTGATTATTAAACCTTTGTCAGAGACATAAACTGCAAATATCTTCTCCCATTCTGAGGGCTGTCTGCTTGCTTTACTTACTATGTTCTTGGCTGTGCAGAGCTTTTTAGTTTGATCAGGTCCCAGTAGTATATTTTTGATGCTGTTTCCATTGCCTGGGGGGTCCTCTTCATACAATATTCGCCCAGACCAATTTCTTCAAGAGTTTTCCCTGCACCTAGTATTTTTAGTTTCATGTCTTAAGTTTAAATCTTTAATCCAGTGAGAGTCTATCTTAATTAATGGTGAAAGGTGTGGGTCCAGTTTCAGTTTTCTACAGGTCGCCAGCCAGTTCACCCGGCACCATTTGTTAAATAGGGAATCTTTTCCCCATTGAATGTTTTTAATTGCCTTGTCAAAGATCAAGTAATGGTAAGTAGCTGGATTCATCTCTTGGTTCTCTATTCTTTTCCATACATGTACTCTCTGCTTTTGTGCCAGTACCATGCTGTCTTTATCACTGTTGATTTATAGGATAGTCTGATGTCTGGTAGCATGATTCCTCCTGCTTTGTTTTTTTTTCTGAGTAATGTCTTGGCTATTAGAGGTTTTTTTCTGATTCCATACAAAATGAAGTATAATTCTTTTGGGATCTTAAAAGTATGACAGTGGAGTTTTTTTTTTATTGTTGGGGATTCATTGAGGGTACAATAAGCCAGTTACACTGATTGCAATTGTTAGGTAAAGTCCCTCTTGCAATCATGTCTTGCCCCCATAAAGTGTGACACACACTAAGGCCCCACCCTCCTCCCTCCATCCCTCTTTCTGCTTCCCCCCCCCATAACCTTAATTGTCATTAATTGTCCTCATATCAAGATTGAGTACATAGGATTCATGCTTCTCCATTTTTGTGATGCTTTACTAAGAATAATGTCTTCCACTTCCATCCAGGTTAATACGAAGGATGTAAAGTCTCCATTTTTTTTAATAGCTGAATAGTATTCCATGGTATACATATACCACAGCTTGTTAATCCATTCCTGGGTTGGTGGGCATTTAGGCTGTTTCCACATTTTGGCAATGGTAAATTGAGCTGCAATAAACATTCTAGTAAAAAAAAAAATCCTTTTATCATAAGGACAGTGGAGTTTTAATAGGGATTGCATTAAAATTATATTTTGCTTTGGGTAGTATGGACATTTTAACAATGTTAATTCTTCCCAGCCATGAGCATGGTATGTTTTTCCATTTGTTAACATCTTCAGCTATTTATTTTCTTAGAGTTTCATAGTTCCCTTTATAGAGATCTTTCACAACCTCTGTTAGATAACTCCCAAATATTTCATCTTCTTTGGCACTACTGTGAATGGAATAGAGTCCTTGACTGTTTTTTCAACTTGACTATTGTTGGTATATATAAAGGCTACTGATTTATGAATGTTGATTTTGTAACCTGAGATACTGCTGTATTCTTTGATCACTTCTACGAGTTTTGTAGTAGAATCCCTAGTGTTTTCCAGATATACAATTATATCATCTGCGAAGAGTGAAAGTTTGATCTCTCCTGACCCTATATGGATACACTGATCACATTTTCTTCCCTAATTGAGATGGCTAAGACTTCAATTACAATGTTAAAGAGCAGTGTAGACAATGGGCAACCTTGCCTGGCTCCTGATCCGAGTGGAAATGATTTCAATTTAACTCCATTCAATATGATATTGGCTGTGGGTTTGCTGTGGATGGTCTCTATCAGTTTAAGAAATGTCCCTTCTATACCAGTTTTTTAAGTGTTCTGATCATGCTGGGTATTATCAAAAGTTTTCTCTGCATCAATTGAGAGAATCATATGATCTTTGTTTTTTAATTTGTTTATGTGCTAAATTATATTTATAAATTTGTGTATATTGAAACAGCTTTGAGATCCTGGGATAAAACCCACTTGGTTATGGTATATAAATTGTTTGATGTGTTCCTGGATTCTGTTTGCTAGGATAGTGTTGAATATTTTTGCATCAATAATCATTAGTGATATTGGTCTATAATTTTATTTTCTTGTTGGGTCATTTCCTGGTTTGAGGATCAAGATGATGTTAGCTTCATAAAATGTGTTGTGTAGTATTTTTTCTTTTTCTTTATTTTGGAAAACATTGAAAAATATAGGTAATAGTTCCTCTTTAAAGGTATGGTAGAATTCTGACATAAAGCCATCCGGTCCCGGGCTTTTCTTTTTAGGGAGATTTTGTATAGGTGATGCTATTTCAGAACTTGATATAGGCCTGTTCCACATTTCCACTTGATTCTGGTTAAGTCTTGGAAGGTGGCATGCCTCCAAGTATTGGTCAATTTACTTCAGATTTTCACATTTTTGAGAATAAAGTTTCTTGTAATATTCATTAGGAATTTTTGAATTTCTGAGGAGTCTGTTGTTATTTCATCTTTGTCATTTCTGGTTGATGAAATTCGTGATTTTACTCTTTTTTTTTTTCCTGGTTAGGTTAGTCAAAGGTTTATTTATCTATCTAGACCTTAAAAAAAAAGATCTATCAATCTAACCTACTTTTTGATTTATTGATCTGTTGTATAATCCTTTTCTTTTCATTTTCATTTAATTCTGATCTAATTTTGGTTATTTCTTTTCTTCTGCTGGGCTTGGGATTGGATTGTCTTCCCTTTCCTGTTGCTTGAGCTGTCCCATGAAGTTGTTAACTTCCTCTCTTTACGTTCTCTTGAGGAAGGCTAACAATGCTATAAATTTCCCTCTTATGACTGCCTTTGTGGAATGTCAGAGGTTCTGATAATTCTTGTCTTCATTATCATTTTGTTTCAAAAATTTGGTAATTTCTTTCTTAATCTCATCTATGACCCAGCTATCTTTCAGCATAAGGTTATTTAGCTTCCATGTTTAGCTTTCATGTTCCATGTTTCCATGAATATGCAGATTCCTGTTGTTACTGAGTTCATCTTTTATTCCATGGTGGTCCACGAAGATGCAAGGAATAATTTCTATTCCTTTAAATTTACTGAGATTAGACTTGTGACCTAAGATGTGATTGATTTTGGAGTATGTTCCATGGGCTGATGAGAAGAATGTGTATTCAATTTTGTTGGGATGAAATGTAGATGTTGGGATGAAATGTAGATGTCTGTTAAATCCAAATGTTGAATAGTTAAGTTTAAATTTCAAATTTCTTTGCTGAGCTTCTTATTGGATGATCTATCCAACAGTGCCCAAGGAAAGTTAAAATCTCTGACTATTATGGAGCTGGAGAAAATCAAGTTGTTCATGTCTGTTAGAGTTTCTCTTATAAATTGAGGTGCATTCTGTTGGGTGCATAAATATTAATACTTGAAATCTCATCATATTGAGTATTACCCTTAACAAATATGAAGTGACCATTCATATCCTTCCTTACTTTTGTTGGGTTAAAACTTATTGTACCTGCAAATAGAATTGCAACACCTGCTTTTTTCTGATTTTATTTGCCTGAAATATAGATGACCATCCCTTCACCCTGAATGTATATTTATCTTTTAAGGTAAGATGAGATTCTTGTATTCAGCAGATATCTGGCCTGAGTTTTTGTATCCAGTCAGTTAACCTGTGCCTCTTTAGAGGACAATTTAAGCCATTTGCATTAATTGAGAATATTGATAAGCCTGGTAGAATTTGGGGTATCGAGTTTTTCAAAATTCCAGTGGACATTTTTAATTTTTTCACCACTGTGGAAGTTGGAGTTTGATCAAAAGTTTCTGAGTGAGTTCACTTTTGTGGTGGAGGATTGTGCTGGCCATTATGGAGGATAGGTCTGAGAATATCCTGGAGAGCTGGTTTAGTTATGGCAAATTTCTTTAACATGTGAATGTCATTAAAGTATTTAATTTCTCCATCATAAATGAAACTCAGTTTAGCTGGATATAGGATCCTGGGTTGAAAGTTATTTTGTTTTAGGAGATGAAAGTCGATGACCACCCTCTTCTCGCTTGAAAGTTTTCAGCAGAGAGATCTGCAGTCATTCTAATATTCTTCCCTTTGTAGGTTATGGTTATCTTATATCTGGCTGCTTTCAAAATTTTCTCCTTCATATTAATTTTATTGAAGGTAATTATGATGTGCCTGTGGGGTGTCTTATTCAGGTTGAGTAGTGCTGGGGTTCTGAAACTATCTGCTATCTGAATTTCAGAATCTCTTGGCATGTCTGGAAAATTCTTTTTCATAATTTCATGAAGAAGAGCCTCTGTGCCTTGCAAAGCCACTTTGTTGCTTTCAGGGATTCCTATGAGGCTAATATTGATTTTCTTTGAATTATCCCCGAGCTCTCTGAGAGAATGATCCATTTTTGCTCTCCATTTCTCTTCCTCTTTGAGAGTTTGGGAGTGTTCAAAAGCTTTGTCTTCAATGTCAGAAATCCTTTCTTCTGCTTGCTCCATTCTGTTACTGAGGGATTCTACTGTATTTTTCAGATATTTGAGGGTTGCAAATTTTTGTCTCAGTGTGTCGAAATCTTTGGTGATTTTTGTCTTTGAATTCATTGAATTCTTGAGACAACTTTTGAAATGCTT
Source organism: Nycticebus coucang (assembly GCF_027406575.1). Lineage (NCBI taxonomy): Eukaryota > Metazoa > Chordata > Mammalia > Primates > Lorisidae > Nycticebus > Nycticebus coucang. The sequence goes on from NC_069781.1 coordinate 108,103,826, forward strand.
CTTGACCTTCTAATTCCAACTCTCCTCTATTCTATTAATCCTGTTTATAATCCAAAATCTGAATTCAATTTCTGACATCTCAGCCATCTGTTTATGAATGGGATATTTGGTTGTGTCTGCCATATCTTTCCTTGGAGGGGGTTGATCTACTCTGGTTATTCATGTTACTGGAGTTTTTCCACTGATTCCGCCCCATGATTATTTTACAGTTTCACTAGATGTGCAGATAAAGAGAATTTGGGTTGGTGGCTCCAGGAGTAGTGCTTAACCAGCCCTTTGCCCAAAAGCTGGGACTGGTGTCTGTACCTTTTCCACTAGAGCTTTGCCAAGGACCTGTACAGTGCTATGGCCTGAGAAACTGGGGACCTGCTTGGTGTGGTGGGACTAAGTGGCTCTGTCTTGTTTTCAACTGGTGTCTATCCTACCCTGGTGAATCAGTTACTCTGGGTTGAAGTCTCAGCTGTGGAGAAATACCAGCAATTAAGTCACCCCACCCCATACAGGCAGCAATTGGAAAAGGAAAATTAACCCTTCCCACAACCACACACCCATGGTACCACTTGGATAGTCTTTGGGTGATTGGCCCTATTTAAGAGGTCCAAATCAATTCTCTCAGTCAGTACCTGTCTTAGGTGGGAGATTTCAAAAGGTCTCCAGCAACTAGATAGCAGGAGTCTGCTGGCAGCTAAAGTATGACTCACTCCAGTGCTCTGTGAGGTCAGAAGGACCCACCCAGCAATTATATTAGTCTGGAAGATTGATGCCTCCTTCCCCATCTTGTACCTCTGTCAAATCCAGTCATTGATAACCCTGCAGGGCTTGTTACCCAGTTCCCTCCAATAAGCAGATGCTCTAGGGGTTTGTGCCTGCCTGAGTCACAGGGAGATCTATGTCTCCTCAGCCAGGCTACTGCTCTCTGCCACTATACGGCAGGGCGAGGTGAGGTCTGACAACCTTGGGTGCTTAATGGAGGCTGGTGTGGTTCACTCAGTTCCCGCCCTGCCCCTGATTGATGTTGCTGACAGAACATAACAACTTCACAGAATTTGTTTCTGTCCTGGGTATATTCCCCTGCAGATCAGACACTGTTTGAGTTCACAGAAACTGTGACTCAGCCCTGGTCTGTGTCACTGTCCAGTCTCTGCTGCAGTTTATGTTGGGGCAGGTGGGGTTAGAGCTCACACTCAGCTGTCATTTCCAGCCTCTGCCTACCCATCTTTGTCTCAGCTATTATCCCCTGACGACCAGGTGCATCTTAGGCTAAAGCCTTCCTCTCAGTCAGCCCTGATCCTGGGAGTCTGCTGTCTCTGCGTATGCATATTCTTGTCTCACTCCCCACCTAGGCCAGTACCGCTTCAAAGCATACCCTTTACTCACAGGGTCTGTGTTTCCATCCCAGACCTGTTTCAGCAGTGGCTGCCACCAGAGAAGATGCCTGGCCTCCTCTGGTTGCCTAGAGAGACAGGTGGTGTGACTCTGGAATATCTCCAGAGGTGTGAGCCCTGTTGTTCCTGCCACAGCTGCTGCTCTGTGCTCTGGGCCACCACTAGTCCTGTATGGTTCCCTCTCAGCTGACAGTCCTCTCCCCACTCCCATGCTGCAGAATCTGCACTGACCAGCAGTAGTCCATGCCCTACCCACACTTCTCAAGAAAACAGCCAAGCATCTGGACTCCATGGGGGACAGGCCTCCAGACCTTGGGGTGAGAGTGGAGGGGAGTGCTGGAAGTTCAGAATTGCAGGTAGAGAATATATACAGTTTTATACAGTTTTATGCCTGGTAGGAGAGTGCCATGGCACCCTAGTAGGGGAAGGAAGTCCGGTTTTAAGAGGGTCTTTCCTGTGGGATAAAATGGGAGGACGTTTGAACTCTGCTTGCTTGTTTGTATGAAATATTGCAAGCTCTTCTCCTGGGGGAGGCTACTCCTGTCCGCTTGGAGATGGATTTTTTACCTTTTGTTTGTATCCTTGGGTTGCAGCTCAGCTCAGAAGGGTTGATGTGCTTTCTTCAACCTTCTCTCTTTGCTCATCTCCAATCCACCAGGTTACTTGCTAAACTTCTGTCCTTTAACTCTCCTTCTGGATGGGAGCCTCTGTGAAAAGCTGGCTTCAGTCAGCCATCTTGTCTCGCCTCACTCTCGGACTCTTCTTTTTTGGGAGATTTCATATAGTTGATTCTATTTCAGTACTTGATATAGGTCTATTCAGCATTTCCAATTCTTTCTGATTAAGTCTAGGAAGTTGGCATGCTTCCAAGTATTGGTCAATTTCTTTCAGATTTTCATATTTCTCAGAATAAAGTTTTTTATAGGATTTATTAAGGATTTTTTTAATTTCTGAGGTGTCTGTTTTATTTTGCCTTTGTCATTTCTGATTGATGATACTATAGACTTTAACTTTCTATTTTTGGTTAAGTTGGCCAAAGTGTTGAATTTTTCAAAAACCCAACGTTTTAATTCATTGATCTTTTTGAATAATTGTTTTGTTTTCAATTTCACTCAATTCTGCTCTAATTTTATTATTTCTTTTCTTCTGTTGGCTTTTGGGTTGGATTGTTCTTCCTCTTCCAGTTGCTTAAGATGTCCCATTAAGTTATTGACTTCCTCTCTTTTTATTCTCTTGAGGAAGTCTTACAATGCTATAAATTTACCTGTTAGGACTGCCTTTGTAGTACACCAGAGGTTCTGACAATTTGTGTCTTCGTTATTGTTTTGTTCCAAAAACTTGGCATTTTTCTTCTTAATCTCATCTATGACCCAGCTTTCCTTCAGCATAAGGCTATTTCATTTCCATGTCTTTGTATATGTATGCATATACCTGTTATTGGTGTAGTCAACTTTTATCACGTGATGATCTGAGAAAATACAAGTAATAATTTCTATACTTTTAAATTTGCTGAGGTTGAACTTGTGACCTTAAGATGTGATCAATTTTGGAGGATGTTCCATGGGCTGATGAGAAGAGTGTGTATTCAGTTTTGTTCAGATGAAATGTTCTGTAGATGTCCATTAAATTCAATGTTGTATGGTGAAGTTTAAGTCCAAAATTTCTTTGCTTAGTTTATTATTGTTGGATCTATCCAACACTGCCAAAGGGGTGTTAAAATCTCTAACTATTATGGTGCTAGAAGGTATTAAATTGCTCAGGTCTTTTAGGGTCTCCCTTATAAATTGAGGAGCATTATGGTTGGGCACATAAATGTTAATAATTGACATCTCATCATGTTGAGTGTTTCCCTTAACAAATATGAAATGACCATCCTCATCTTTCCTTACTTTTGTTGGTTTAAAGCCTAGTGTATCTGAAAATAAAATTGCCACCCCTGCCTTTTTCTGATTTCCTTTGCCTGGATTACAGATGCCCATCCTTTCACCCTGAGTCTATATTTATCCTTTAAGGTAAGATGAGATTCTTTTATGCAGCAGATATGTGACCTGAGTTTTTGTATCCAGTCAGCCAACCTGTTCCTCTTCAGAGGACAGTTTAAGCCATTCACATTAATTGAGAGTATTTATAATCCTGGTAGTATTTTGAGTGTCAAGTTTTTTGAAAGTTCAGTGGACATTTTTAATCCTTTCACCACTATGGAAGTTTGGTTTCGGTCAAGAATTTCAGAGTGAGTTTACTTTGTTGGTAGAGCATTGTGCTTGTCATTATAGAGGATGGGTCTGAGGATATCCTGAACAGCTTGTTTGGTTATGGCAAATTTCTTCAATGTGTGTACGTCATTAAAGTATTTAACTTCTCCATCATAAATGAAGCTCAGTTTAGCTGGATACAGGATCGTGGGCTGAATGTTGTTTTGTTTTAGGGGATTGAAGGTTGATGACCATCCTCTTCTGATTTGAAAAGTTTCAGCAGAAAGATCTGCAGTCATTTTAATATTCTTCCCCTTGTAGGTTATGATTTTCTTACATATGGCTGCTTGAAGAATTTTCTCCTTCATATTAACTTTGGAGAAGTTAATTACAATGTTTCTAGAAGATGCTTTATTTGGGTTGAGTCATGCTGGGGTTCTGAAACTGTCTGCTATCTGAATTTCAGTATCTCTTGCCATGCTTGGGAAGTTCTCCTCAATTCTCTCTTGGAGTAGAGTATCTGTGCCTTTTGGACCACCTTCTCCTGCAGGAATTCCTATGAGGAAAATGTTTGCTCTTTTGGAGTGGTCCCATAATTCTCTCAGGGAATGATCCATTTTTGCTCTCCTCTTCTCTTCCTCTTTGAGTGTTTGGGAGCATTCAAAAGCTTTGTCTTCAATGCCAGAAGAGATCCTTTCTTCTGCCTGCTCTATTCTGTTACTGAGGGATTCTACTGTATTTCTTAGATGTTTGAGGGCTGCAAGTTCTTGCCTCAATGTGTCAAAATCTTTGGTGATTTTTTTCTTAAATTCATTGAATTCTTGACACAACTTTTGAGTTGCTCCTTGAATTTCTAATTCCACCTTTACCTCCATTCTGTTAACCTTATTTGCAATCCAAATTCTGAATTCGATTTCTGACATCTCAGCCATTTATTTATGAATGGTACCTTCTGTTGTTTCTCCTTTGTCATTTTGGGGTGGAGTTGATCTTCTCTGATTATTCATGTTGCCAGAGTTTTTCTGCTGATTCAGCCCCATAATCATTTTTCACAGTTTGGCTAGAGGAGCTGGTAAGGTGAAATTGAATTGAGGGCTCCTGGAGATATAATTAACCAGCCCTTTACCAAAGAACAGAGACTGGTGATTGCAGATTTCCCCTAGAGCTTTAAAAAGGTCCCATTCAGAACTATTGTCTGAAACTCTGGGTACCTGCTTAGTATGGTGGGGCTAGATGGTGCTGACCAGTATTCAGCTTGTCTCTGTCCAATCCTAGTGAATCAGTGGCTTTGGGCTGAAATCTCAGCTGTGGAGATACATAATTAACTAAGACACTCCAACCCCATAGGCAACAACTGGAAGGAGAAAATCCCACACTCCCACAACAACACAACCACAGTACAACCTTGGTTTGTCCCCCGGTGATTGGCCCAGGTCAAGAGTTCCAAACCAATTGTCCCAGTCAACACAAACACCCATCAGGTGGAAGAGTTCAAAAGGTCTTCAGCATTTAGGCAGCAGGAGTTCACTGGCAGCTAATTTTGGCCCAGGTGGGAGGACCATGGAGTTGCCACCACTGTGAGGGGCAGCTGCCACTGTCAGGGGTGGTGCTGCCAATCTGGGGTAATGCTATGTACAGGTCACAGGAGCTGGTAGGGAGCTGGAGGGTGTTGCCATCGGCCACAAGGGTCACATAAGCTGGCTGGAACTGGAGAGTGGAGCCGCTGACCCCTGGCCTCGGGTTGCAGGAGCCAGGTAGGAAGCTGGAGGGCAGAGTCACTGGCCTAGGGGGGTCTGGGGTCACAGGAGCCAGGCAGAACTCACCAGCCATGGGCCTTGGGTCTCAGGAGCTGGGCAGGGAACCAAAGGGCAGAGTCACTGGCTGTCGGCTGTATAGGACAACACAACCAGGGTACAAGGAGGAGGAGCAGGAGCCGGGTGGGTCATATGGGCTGGGCAGCAGTCACCAGCTGCTGGCCGCGGATCTCAGGAGCTGGACAGGGTCTCCAGCCATGTGCTGCACGAGTTGCAAGACCTGCGTAGGAGTCACTGGCTGCAAGCCACAGGTTGCAGGAGCCAGGAGGGAGTCCCTGGACACGGGCAGAGGGTCTCAGGAGTCAGAGGGTGGAGTCATTGGCCGTGGGCTGCATGGATCACATGAGCCAGGCAAGAGTTGCCAGCCATGGGCCATGGGGTGCAGAAGCTGGGTGGGAGCCATGCTGCCCATCTCAGGCTGCCAAGCCAGGAAGCTGGTGGGCTGCAGTCCCCAGTGGTCAGTAGCGGGACCTGAGCTATGCTGTTTCCAACACAGGGCAAGTCTCTCTCCCCTTGTGACTCCCCGCCTCTATTAATGTTATAGTTTCAGTGCAACTGTCCCATAGTTCATGAGGTGCCCTGCCCTAGCAAATATCCACCAAACATTCCAGATTTTGCAGGTAATAGTCTTCCAGACCACCAGGAGAGGGAGGAGGGGTGGATTGGGAGTTCAGGAAGTTAGGGAGAATATTACATCAATTTTTGGCCCAGATAAAAAGACTGCCTGGGCTTGCAGTGGTATCTGTCAATGGAGGGAGTCCCGGCCCTCAGTCATTCTCTCCCTTTTGGTGAAACAAAATGTCCTCTGTTCTCTACTCACCTCAAGCTGCTCTACTGGTGGGGGATGTGGAGGGGAAGGATTCCTGTCTTCTTTTGGATAAGTTTTGTACCTGAAATTTGTTTCCTTGGAGTCCCAGCTTGTCACAACAGCAGTGATGCAAACCTATCAATCCTCTCTCTCAGCTCAGCTCCCGATCTTCTGCTTTATTGGGTTATTTCTGGCCATTATTTCTCCTTCTGGATGGGGGCTTCTGCCAAAATCTGGCTTCAGTCAGCCATCTTGCTTCCCTCTTCCAAGGTATTCTTATTGTTGATTTCTAGTTTTATTTCACTGTGGTCAGAAAATATACTTGATATAATATCTACTTTTTAAAATGTGTTTAGATCTGTGTTGTTATCTAAGGTATGATTTTTTTCTGGAAAATTTTCCATTAATAAATTAGATGTACTTATTAAAAAATGTATATTCTGTAGCAATTGGATGAAATGTTCTATAAATGTCAGTTTGGTCTATTGTGTAGTTTAATTCTGATATTTGTTGATTTTCTGTGTGGATGATCTGTCCATTTACTGATAATTAGGAGTTAACAACTCCTACTATTATTGTATTCCAGTCTATCTCTCCCTTTAGATCTACTAATATTTGTTTTATCTACTTAGAGTTCTAGTGTTGGATGAATAGGTATTTATAATTGTCATGCCCTCTCACTGAACTGACCCCTTTATGATTATATATTGTAATCTATTTTATATATATGTATTATATATATTTGCTATATAATATATATTTTTATAGACTATATATCTATATATATGGTTACACTTGCTTACCTATAATTCTTTCTTTCTTTTCTTTCTCTTTTCTTTTTCCTTCCTTCCTTCCTACCTTCCTTTCTTCCTTCCTTTCTTTTTTCATTCTTCTGAAATTATCTCACTCTATCCCCCAGGCCAGGGTACACTGGCACAGTCTTAGCTAACTGAAGCCTTAAACACCTTGTTTTAAGTGATCCTCCATTTTAGCTTACCAAGTACCTGGGACTAAAGGTGCATATCACCATGCTCAGATATTTAAAAACAATTTTTTGTAGAGACAGGGTCTCACTATGTTGTTCAGGTGTATCTCAAACCCCTAGTTGCAAGTGGTCATCCCAGTTCAGCCTCCTAAAATGCTAGGATTACAGATCTGATCCTAGCACTGGCCTTTTCCTGCTGTTTTTTAGTTTCAACTCACATAGAATATTTTTTTCTCATCCCTTCATTTTCATTGTATGTGTATCTCTATATGTGAGGTGGGTTTCTTTTAGACAGCATATAGTTGGGATATATATATATATATATGTTTTTTTTAAGCTTTTTAACTAGAGAATTCAGTCCATTTCAATTCAGTGTTATTGAGAAGGAAGGAGTTACTGTCATTCTGTTTTTTGCTTTCCAGTAATTTTTAAACTCCTCTTTTTCTGCCTTCTTTTCCTATTGTCTGCCACTGTGGTTAAATGGTTTTCTCTGATATTATGTTTTAATTGATTTATGTTTAATTTAATTGCTTTTTATTCTTAGTGAGTCTACATTATTATAGGTTTTTGCATTGTGATTACTGTGAGGTTTACAAAAACCATGTGATAGCTATAATGAGTTATTTTAAACAGGTGTCAGCTTATCTTAGATCACAAAGAAAAGAATAGAGACTAGGCACAGTGGCTCATGCCTGTAATCCTAGCATTCTGGAAGGCCAAGGCAGATGGATTGCTTGAGCTCAGGAGTTCAACACCAGCTTGAGCAAGAATGAAACTACATCTCTGCTAAAAATAGGAAAAACTAGCTGGGGGTTGTGGCAGGCACCTGTAGTTCCAGTTACTCAGGAGGCTGAGGCAAGAGGATTGCTTGAGTCCAGCAGTCTGAGGTTGCTGTGAGCTATGACAACACCAGAGCACTCAACCAGTGTGACAGAGTGAGACTCTGTCTCAAAAAACAAATAGAAAACAAAGGAATAGAAACAATGGTTAGGAAAAAAAAAAAAAAACCTTCTACACTTTTGACTCCATCCTTCCACATACATTTTGACTTTATGTTATCTCAGTTTACGTATCTCAGTTTACTTCCTATCTCTTAACAGGTTGCTGTAGCTATTGTTGTTTTTGATATATTTATCTTGGGCTTCTTACTGGAGTTATAAATGAATGCATACTACAGTTAGAGTAGTTTGTATTTGTCCATTATCTAATTTTACCAGAGGGTTTAATATCTTAAAGTGTTTTCCTTTTGCACATTAGTGTTCTTTTTTTGCAGATTTAAGAATTTTCTTTAGAATTTCTTATAAGATGGGTCTGTTGGTGATGGATTCTTAAGCTTTTGTTTGGGAAATACTTTATCTTATCTTCATATTTGAAAGTTTGATTTGTTGGATACAGTATTCTTGCTTGGCATTTTATTTTCTTTTGAAAATGTTAACCCACTCCCTCCTAGCCTGTATGGTTTCCATTCAGGAGTCTATTGCCTGATGAATTGTATCTTCTTTATATGCTATTTGCTTCTTTTGTCTTGCTGCTTTTAGGACCCTCTTTTTGTCCTTGACTTTTAAGAGTTTAATTATAAGACTGGGGTAGTCTTATTTGGATAAAATACTTTTGGTGTTCTCAGACCTTCCTATACCTATATCTGGTTATTTATCTCTTTCCCAAGTTTTGGAAAGTTTCCTATTATTATTTCTTTGAATAAGCTTTATAACCCCTCACTCTTGCTCAATTTCCTCTTAAACATCAATAATTCTTAGATTTGTTCTTTTGAGGTAATTTTCAATGTCATATAGGTCATCTTTGTTCTTTCTTATGCTTTCTTTTTTTATTCTGGCTGTGTATACTCAAGCAGCCTGCCTTTGAACTCACTAATTCTTTCCTCTACTTGGTCCATTAGGCTGTGAGAGACTCTAAAGTGCTCTTCCATTTAACACATATATTTTTTAGTTTTAAGATTTCTGTTTCATATTTTTAATTGTTTCAATTCCTTTTTTAAATTTGTCTGATAAATGTCTGAATTGTTTTTCTGTGTTATATTGGAGATCAGAGTTTCCTTAAAACTGATATTTTGGTCTGGCTGTGGTGGTTTATGCCTATAATTCTGGCACTTTGTGGGGCCAAAGTGGGAGGATCACTTGAGGATGGGAGTTTAAGACCAGCCTTGGCAACATCATAAGAACCTGTCTCTACAAGAAATAAAAATTTAGGCAAGTGTTGTAGCATGCACCTGTAGTCCAAGCTATATTGGTCACTAGAAAAGTTTTGAGATAGATTGTGTTATGGTCCATTATTTCATTTCCAAGAAACACAGTCAACAGTATCCTTTCTGATTCACCTGTGCAAGTTTCAACTTGTTTGGCTTATTGGTGTTGCTGGGAGGGCTTCATTTGTTTCCATCTATGCAGATTTTATGTTTCTTGATTTTTGTGTATCTCAAAATTTCCATAATGACTCCTGTATTGGATGGCTGAGACAGAAGAATCACTTGAACCTGGGAGTTGAAGGTTGCAGAGATCTGTGATCATGCCACTGCACTCTATCCCAGGAATCAGAGCAAGACATCGTCTCTAGATAAAAAAATATTTTAAGGACTCCTATTTAGACTTATTGATCAGAGAGTTCACATATAAGCATCTCATTAGCATTAGTTACTGGGTTTCTTGCTTTATCCTTTTGAGGAAGTCATAGTTCCTTATTTGCTGTTGTTTCTTGTGTATGTACATCTATGTCTTTGCATTGAAGTATTATTTTTTTTTTAAGCAAGTTCGCCATTTTTTCTTTTTTTTTTTTTTTTTTTGCAGTTTTTGGCCGGGGCTGGGTTTGAACCCACCACCTCCGGCATATGGGACCAGCGCCCTACCCCTTTGAGCCACAGGCGCTGCCCGCAAGTTCACCATTTTAATGAGCAAACAAGGTATCCCAACTGAAGTATTATTTATTTATTCCAGTATTCTCTGTCTGGCTTGTTTGTTTTTTTATTGGATATATTTACTTAGAGATTCTTTGTAATTTACCTATTGATTTTCTTTCTTTCTACTGTTAGTTTGCTGCTGTGTTTTTTGCACTAGATGGTGCCTTTGACCAGATTTTTCTCAGTTCTAGTAAACAATCAATGCTGCCCCTCTGAGTGGAGGAAGATGCAATGGGGATATCCCAGTGCTATTGGGAAGGCTGGCTAAGGAGTTTTGGCATTTTCTTTGGCTGAGTTACAAAGTAGAGTTTTCAGGGCTGGAGAAAGTTTTTCTACCTCTTTTCTTTGTCTCTGACTGTCCCACAAAATAGTTCTCTATTCAGGTACTACCAATACTTACCCTGGGTGAGGCAGGAACAGAGCTTCTGCCTGGGAGCCCATGATGGTGGGAAAGCTGGTTGTTCACCTCTCTCTTACTTTTTCCAGTATAGAAATTATGGGTTCAGTTTGTATGTGTTGGGAAGATGAAGCCAGCTTGGTTTTATGACACAATTTTGGATTTGGTAGTTCTCCAAATATCTATATTGTTTGAGTTATTTCTTCAGTGGTTGCTCTAGGGTTTGCCATGCACAATATGTGAGAATACACTTCAGAGTTCAACTAATTTAATTTCAGTAAAATATAGAAATGTTACTCCTAGCCAGCTCTATTTCCTCTTTCCCCTTTTATGGTATTATTGTTATATGTATTACATCAAAACATGTTAAAAATCTAACAATACATTATTATAATTATTACTTTATATATGGAAACATTTATATAGAAAGAAAATAAATTGTGTTCTTACCATTTCTGGTTCTCTTTATTGGTTCCTATGAGTTTGAGTTACCATCTGGCGGCCTTTACTTACTACACTATAACTCATTTCCTAACTATCTCTTTTGTACCCTTTTGTCAGGTACATTACATTTATAGGCCAAATAATACATAGATACATATACATATACTTGCTTCATTGTTTCATACAATTGCTTTCTAAATCAGCTAAAAAAGAAAATGTGCATTTATTTATTTTATTTTATTTTATTTTATTTATTTTATTTATTTATTTATTTTTGCAGTTTTTGGCCAGGGCTGGGTTTGAACCTGCCACCTCTGGCATATGGGGCTGGCGCCCTATCCCTTGGAGTCACAGGTGCCACTCTTATTTATTTATTTTTAATAATCACATGATCACCTTTAGCAATCTTCCTTTCTTTTTTCCCATGTGGACTCAAATTTTCATCTGAAGTTACTTGCTTTTCAGCCTGATTTCCTTTAATATCTCTTATAAGGTGGCTTTGATAACAAAAAATTCTCTCAGGTTTTGTTTATCTGGGTATGGTTTCATTTCACCTTCATTTTTGAAAGAAATATTTGCTGGACATAAGATTCCTGGCAAACAATATTTTTCTTTGAGCACTTTTGATATATCATGCCACTGCCTTCTGGTCTCTATTGGGTTTTGTTGTTGTTTTTCATTTAATTTAACTTTTTTTTTTTTGTTAAACATGGCTTAGTGGTTTCTGGGTACCTCTAATTGCTTTTCGTAAGAAGTCAGCTGTTAATCTTATTGTGGTTCCCTTGTGTGTGATAAGTCATTTTCTCTTGTTGCTATCAAGATTTTCTGTGTATCTTTCACTGTATTTACTATAATGTTTCTTTTTGGGTAGCAATTACTTTATATTTATCCTAATTGGGCTTTGTTAAGCTTCATAGATACGCATATCAATGTTTTTCAGCAATTGGAAGTTTTAAGCAATTATTTCTTATAATATTATTTCTGCTCACCTCTTCTCTCCTCCTAGTATGTTCATTACCTGTATGTTTATGTGCTTAAAGGTCTCTCACATGTCTCTGCAGTTCTGTTCATTTTTCTTCACTCTATTTTTACTTTCTTCTTCAGATTGCATTATCTCTATTTATCTATCTTTAAACTCACTGATTTCATAATTTTATTGGCCAATTAAAATCTACTTTTGAGCCCTTCTAATGACTTATTTTATTTATTGTCGTTTCTTATTATTACTTATTATTACACACAGCTTATTACACTTTTTTTTTTATTGTTGGGGATTCATTGAGGGTTCAATAAGCCAGGTTACATTGATTGCAATTGTTAGGCAAAGTCCCTCTTGCAATCATGTCTTGCCCCCATAAAGTGTGACACTTATTACACTTTTAAACTACAGAATTTTTGTCTGGCTCTTTGTAATACTTCCTATTTCTATTGATAGTCTCTATTTGATGGAACATTATCTTCTTGGTTTCTGTAACTTCTTTAAGCATGGATTCCTTTAGTTTTGTAAACATATTTATATGTTGAAGTCTTTGTTAAATATGACATCTGGAGTTTCTAATAGGCAATTTCTATTGCTCATTTTTTTTTCCTTGTGTGTTGGTCACAGTTCCCTGTTTGTTTACATGTCTTACAACTTTTTAGTTTGAAATTAGAACATTTTAGGTAATATATTGTAGCAACTTTGGATACTGATTGTCCTTTCCTCTCTCTGAGACTTAATTTTGTGTTTACTCACTGTTTGTTCCATGACTTGGCTAGACCATTTTACTCATGTACATTTTCCCTACAGCATGAAATTTTTGGTGTTCCCCTTCAAAGGCCCAACCTTGTACAGTTACCCTGGGATGTCAGTTATTTTAACAAGGTTCTGTTTCACTGTCTCTTCCTGATCTGTCTATTAAGCTTTTTCATTTGGTATTACTCTGTATCCTTTAGGCTCCACTGATTACCAGCTGATTGCTTAATTTCTTTTTCTGACAATGCCCTGAAACATTAATTTCTGAGCAGTGTAATCCAATTAAATTTGGAGAGGGACAGAATTTAAGGTCAATCTTTGAGGTTTGTTCTGTACCCAGGGGAAGTCTGCTTAGCTATCTCTTTCCTTGGTTCTCTGTGGTGAACTAGATGGGCTATGGTAAAGCTTGTTCCTCTTAATTAAAAGGATCTTTTGTTTTCAAGAGGAGCTTAGGCTTAAACTTCTTCACATTCTTTTTCAAAAAATCTCAGTCCCTTTGTGAAGAGTTAGGGACTCTCTTTTCCTATGGGTTTCTCTCTCCCCCAGGAAAGTCTCTGGGCTGTGAATGCAGTGGTAAAGCCTCTGGTCATCATTATTTTCCTATTTTGGTATAAAAACTCTGCCCTAAGCTGGGGTAATGGTGGTTAGGGTGCTTGTATTCTCGGCCTGATATGCCTGAGGTGGTGTTTCTGTCCTGTGTGTAGGAGTTTGCTGGAGGAAGGAAGCTCCTGACATCTATCTTGACCACAATCACCAGAACCTCTTCAACTTGGAATTAGAGGAGATTAGAAATGCTGGTGGCCTGATCCTCTCTGTGAGGCACCAAAAGCCTTGATCTAGAGCTAAATGGAGAGGATCCACCATCTTTTTGACCACTCACACAGATGGAGCATCTGTCAAACTGAACAGGAAAGGAAAGAGGAAATGAGCAATGGCTCAAATGTCACAGATTCTTGGCGTTCTTACTGACTTTTAATATACTTCATTGAATAAATATTTCTTTATTTCCTGGATAGCTTAGGACAATTTCCAGAGACTTTAAGTGATTGTCATTGTGTTTTTTTTTTTTTTTAAATAGCTATTGTCAGCTTTACCTTTTCTTTTTCCTCAAGATGCACTCTATGTTGCCCTGTTGCCCAGGGTGGAGTGGAGTGGCTATTCACAGGCATGATCATAGCATACTGTAGTCCCAAACTCCAGAACTCAAACCATCTTGTTGCCTCAGCCTCCCACTTAGATGGGACCATAGGGACATATCATCATGCCCAATTCAGCTTCCTTTTTTTGCGGGGAGTGGATCTGCAAAGATCTACATGCTGACATCCCATAATAATTTCTTAATAAACTGTCAAATTGTTTTCTAAAGTGTTGGTACCATTTACATAGTTACATTCCACCAGTTCTAGTTTCTCCATATTCTTATCAATAATTTGTATAGTCAGTCTCTTTCATTTTAGCCACTCTATTAGATACATAGTTGCATCTCATTATGTTTTTAATTTCATTTCCTGATGACTTAATGATGTTGGACATATTTTTATGTGAGTACCTATCCATATGTATTCATTGGTGAAGTGCCTGTTCAAAGCATTTGCCCATTTTTAAATTGAATTTTTTCTTATTATTGGATTTTAAGAGATGTTTTGCAAAGTTTTTCTTCCAATCTCTAGCTTGTCTTTTGATTCTATTAATAGCATCTACTGGGAAGCAAAAGATTTTAATTTTGCTAAAGTTGAAGTTATCAATTTGTTATTTTATGTATGGTGCTCTTGGAGTGGCATAATAGCTAACAAATTTTTGCCTACCCCAAAGTCACAAGCTTTTCTCCTATGTTTTCTTCTAGACATGTTATAGTTTTAGCATCTCAACTTTAGTATATGATTCATTTTGAGTTCAATTTTAGATATAAATTTTAAATTGAAATTCAATCTTTTTGCCTATTATTTCCAATTTTTCTAGCACCATTTGTTGAAAAGACTATCTTTTCTCTACTCAACTGCCTTTGACTATTGTCCAAAGTCAGCTACATATATTTGTGAGAACTTATTTCTGGACACAATTCTGTTTCATTGATATATTTTCTATTGTTGTGCCAATACTACACTATTTGATTATTGTAGTTTTATGACAAGTCTTGTAATTAGGTAGTGTTAGTCCTTCAATCTTCTTCTTTTTTTTTTTTTTTTTGAGAAGAAATTTGATTTGGGGTCTTTTTCATATTTCCTTGTTTCTACTTAACTTTTTGAATATACAGAATACAGTTACAATAACTTTTAATATTCTCACCTGCTAATTTTAACATCTGTAATGCTTTCAGGTCAGTTTTGATTGATTTTTCTCTTCATTATAAGTTGTATCTTCCTGCTTTTTTTCATACCTGGCAATCTTTTATTGGATGCCAGTCATTGTGAATTTTACCTTGTTGGGTGCTGAATATTTTGTATCCCTACAAAGCAGTGGTTCTCAACCTTCCTAATGCCACAGCCCTTTAATGCAGTTCCTGTGGGTCATGACCCACAGGTTGAGAACATCAACTACAAAGACTATTAAGCTTATATCTGAAACATAGTTAACTTACTGGGAAGAAGTTTGATGATTCAAGGTCTTGTGTTTAAGGTTTATTAGGTGGAAACAGAATAGTACTCAGTCTAGTGTACATTGTTCATTACTAATACAAGACTTCTGTGTATTCTACCCAATACCCTATTAATCATGTGTTTTTCCAGTCTAGCTGATGGGAACAGGCATTATCCTTGGTCCCACCTTAGTGCTGGGTATTTTTACTTCTAATCCTTTCAGGTAATTCCTTCTCCAGTCTTAGTAGTTTCTTCACAAGCATGTGCTGATCCAGACTTTGCTGAATATTTGAGGGAGACTCTTCTGCAGTTCTTTGGAATTGTTTCTTTGGGTAGCTCTCTAGTACTCTGTCCTACAAACTCTAGTCATCTAGTTTCCCGAGACTCTGTCTCTCAACTCAGAAAGACCATCAGACTCTGTCCAGGTTCCCTTTCCCTGCACCATGCCTGGAAACTCTCAAGGACCGTGAGGAGGAGCAATTGTGGAGTTCACATCCTTTATTTCCTGGCTCTCATAGATCATTGTCCTTCAATGCCTGATATTCAGTGTCTTGAAAAATCATTGTTTCATACATCCTGTTTAATTTGGGTGTTTATTTCAGGTGTAAGGGTAAATCTGTTACTCTATCTTGGCCAGAAACTGAAGTCTTCATGATTTAATTTTATATGTTTATTTTTATTAAGAATGATTAACTGTAGGATAGACTGGAAGGCCAGTGTTTGAGAGACCTGAAGTCAAGTGTAGAAGCTGGCAGAAGGAAAAAATCAGCAAGCAGGTCTCTTCTTTTTATAGCCATTGCCCCAGACTTATGGCACAGATTGGTTGAAGCCTCACCAGGAAGGACTTTGAATGGAGCCTCTGGCTGCCTCCTCCCTGAGGTGAGGCACCTATGGCTCTTCCCAGGCCCTTTTGCTATCCTGGGCACATCCCATTTCACTTACTACATTTTCTCACCTATCAGTAGACAGGAGTGCCTGACAGCTGGTGCATGGTGTGGGCACAGGTGGGCATTATATCAGCACACCTCGGCAGTCACCATCTTAGCTGCCATCACCTTCTTAGTGGATGGCAGTGACTTCTAATGCCTATCTGTACTGGCAGTTCTGGAGTCAGGGCCCTTCCTTGGCTATGCCTTGAGATGGCCCAGGAGAAGACTTATTTACTGGAGAGCTTGGGACTGTGTTCTGGCTTCCTAAGGGAAAAATCAATGCATTCCTTTGACCTTAAACATCCATTCTAGGAGTTTTCACTCCAGCTGCATAGACTTGTCCACATGCACAAAACATAACTGCAAGGAGTTTCACTGTGGTGGTATTGTGAGAACAAAAGATCAGAAACAATCTGTGTCTTCCAATAGCAGGCTCCTTCTACCCAATGGAATGCTATACTGTTGATGAAGTGGTAAGAGGCAGATCTAAACATGCTCACAGGGACCAACGACCGAGATGTATTTTGAAGTGGAAGAGACTGGGAGCAGAGAAGTTCAAAACATGCTTCTGTAGTGGACACTGTACCAGGCCATACAAATCAGTTTTTCACATTCAAATAATGGAGTCATACATTACAGAGTCTTCTGTATATAGATTCTTTCCCTCAAAATAATCATTTCAAAATTTATTTGTGTTGCCACATGTATGACCATTGGTTCCTTTTAGGTGGTTAGTGCACTGTTTGGGTGCACTCCACCTCAGCCAATCTCCAGCTGTTGGGCATCTAGGCTATTTCCAATCTAGACAAATTCTTAACAAAGTTTCTATGAATATTTTATACAAGTCTGTGGATAGATACATGATTTCATTACCCCTGGGCCTATTGCCTGGGAGCCCATTGCTGAGTCATGTGGTAAATATAATTTTTCCCAATGTGATTGTATTATTTTACATTCCTATCATCAGAATATGTGGTATGCAGTTGCTCCACATTTCACCTACATTTTGTATTGTCTGTTTCCTTTTAGCCTATTTGGTGGGTGTGTAGGAGTAGTATCTCATGTTGGTTTGAAAATGGTGAGTGCTTTCGTGTTCTTATTGATCATCCATGTATCTTCTTATTGTAAAATGTCTTTTCAGTATTTTCCTCCTTTTTCTTGGGTTATTTATATTTTTATTTATTTATTCATTTTTTAATTTTATTTTTTAATTTTTTTTTTTATAACAGTGCTGCTGCAGGATTTTGAAAACAAGCAAACAACATGCCTGTTAAATTATTGGGTTTTCAAATTCTAGCAGTTCACTGGAAAGAAAACTTGATCTTCCTTGGATTTCTTTTTTTTTGGGGGGGGGTTATTTATATTTTTAATATTGAGTTGTCATAGTTCTTTATATCTTCTGGGTACACTTAAGAGAGAAAAATAGAGATAGCAATTTTATTGATCTTTCCAAATAAAAATGTTTGCATTTCATGCATTTTTCTCTATTTCATTTTCTTTTTTTTTTTTTTTTATTGTTGGGGATTCATTGAGGGTACAATAAGCCAGGTTACACTGATTGCAATTGTTAGGTAAAGTCCCTCTTGCAATCATGTCTTGCCCCCATAAAGTGTGACACACACCAAGGCCCCACCCACCTCCCTCCTTCCCTCCTTCTGTTTCCCCCCATAACCATAATTGTCATTAATTGTCCTCATATCAAAATTGAGTACATAGGATTCATGCTTCTCAATTCTTGTGATGCTTTACTAAGAATAATGTCTTCCACGTTCATCCAGGTTAATATGAAGGATGTAAAGTCTCCATTTTTTTTTAATGGCTGAATAGTATTCCATGGTATACATATACCACAGCTTGTTAATCCATTCCTGGGTTGGTGGGCATTTAGGCTGTTTCCACATTTTGGCGATTGTAAATTGAGCTGCAATAAACAGTCTAGTACAAGTGTCCTTATGATAAAAGGATTTCTTTCCTTCTGGGTAGATGCCCAGTAATGGGATTGCAGGATCAAATGGGAGGTCTAGCTTGAGTACTTTGCGGTTTCTCCATACTTCCTTCCAGAAAGGTTGTACTAGTTTGCAGTCCCACCAGCAGTGTCAAAGTGTTCCCTTCTCTCCACATCCACGCCAGCATCTGCAGTTTTGAGATTTTGTGATGTGGGCCATTCTCACTGGGGTTAAATGATATCTCAGGGTTGTTTTGATTGGCATTTCTCTAATATATAGAGATAATGAACATTTTTTCATGTGTTTGTTAGCCATTCGTCTGTCATCTTTAGAGAAAGTTCTATTCATGTCTCTTGCCCATTGATATAAGGGATTGTTGGCTTTTTTCATGTGGATTAATTTGAGTTCTCTATAGATCCTAGTTATCAAGCTTTTGTCTGATTGAAAATATGCAAATATCCTTTCCCATTGTGTAGGTTGTCTCTTTGCTTTGGTTATTGTCTCCTTAGCTGTACAGAAGCTTTTCAGTTTAATGAAGTCCCATTTGTTTATTTTTGTTGTTGTTGCAATTGCCATGGCAGTCTTCTTCATGAAGTCTTTCCCCAGGCCAATATCTTCCAGTGTTTTTCCTATGCTTTCTTGGAGGATTTTTATTGTTTCATGCCTTAAATTTAAGTCCTTTATCCATCTTGAGTCAATTTTTGTGAGTGGGGAAAGGTGTGGGTCCAGTTTCAGTCTTTTACATGTAGACATCCAGTTCTCCCAACACCATTTATTGAATAGGGAGTCTTTCCCCCAAGGTATGTTCTTGTTTGGTTTATCAAAGATTAGGTGGTTGTAAAATGTTAGTTTCATTTCTTGGTTTTCAATTCAATTCCAAGTGTCTATGTCTCTGTTTTTGTGCCAGTACCATGCTGTCTTGAGCACTATGGCTTTGTAGTACAGACTAAAATCTGGTATGCTGATGCCCCCAGCTTTATTTTTGTTACAGAGAACTGCCTTAGCTATACGGGGTTTTTTCTGGTTCCATACAAAACGCAGAATCCTTTTTTCCAAATCTTGAAAGTACAATGTTGGTATTTTGATAGGAATGGCATTGAATAGGTAGATTGCTTTGGGAAGTATAGACATTTTAACAATGTTGATTCTTCCCATCCATGAGCATGGTATGTTCTTCCATTTGTTAATATCCTCTGCTATTTCCTTTCTGAGGATTTCATAGTTTTCTTTATAGAGGTCCTTCACCTCCTTCGTTAGGTATATTCGTAGGTATTTCATTTTCTTTGAGACTATGGTGAAGGGAGTTGTGTCCTTAATTAGCTTCTCATCTTGACTGTTATTGTTGTACACAAACGCTACTGACTTGTGGACATTGATTTCATATCCTGAAACATTACTGTATTTTTTGATGACTTCTAGGAGTCTTGTGGTTGAGTCTTTGGGGTTCTCTAAGTATAAGATCATGTCGTCAGCAAAGAGGGAGAGTTTGACCTCCTCTGCTCCCATTTGGATTCCCCTTATTTCCTTGTCTTGCCTAATTGTATTGGCTAGAACTTCAAGCACTATGTTGAATAGTAAAGGTGACAGAGGACAACCTTGTCTGGTTCCAGTTCTAAGAGGAAAAGCTTTCAGTTTTACTCCATTCAGTAAAATATTGGCTGTAGGTTTGTCATACATAGCTTCAATCAGTTTTAGAAATGTGCCACCTATGCCTATACTCTTCAGTGTTCTAATTAGAAAAGGATGCTGGATTTTATCAAATGCTTTTTCTGCATCTATTGAGAGGATCATGTGATCTTTATTTTTGCCTCTGTTAATATGGTGGATAACGTTTATGGACTTGCGTATGTTAAACCAGCCTTGCATCCCTGGGATGAAGCCTACTTGATCATGATGAATGACTTTTTTGATGATAAGCTGTAATCTATTGGCTAGGATTTTGTTGAGAATTTTTGCATCTATATTCATGAGTGAGATTGGTCTGAAATTCTCCTTTTTGTTTGGGTCTTTTCCTGGTTTTGGTATCAGGGTGATGTTTGCTTCATAGAATGTGTTGGGGAAGATTCCTTCTTCCTCAATTTTTTGGAATAATTTCTGCAGTACAGGAATAAGCTCTTCCTTGAAGGTTTGATAGAATTCTGGAGTGAAGCCATCTGGACCAGGGCATTTTTTGGTTGGAAGATTTTTTATTGTTTCTTTGATCTCACTGCTTGAAATTGGTCTGTTCAGGAGCTCTATTTCTTCCTGGCTGAGTCTAGGGAGAGGGTGTGATTCCAAATATTGATCCATTTCTTTCACATTGTCAAATTTCTGGGCATAGAGTTTCTGGTAGTATTCAGAGATGATCTCTTGTATCTCTGTGGGATCAGTTGTTATTTCCCCTTTGTCATTTCTGATTGAGGTTACTAGAGATTTTACTTTTCTATTCCTCGTTAGACTGGCCAATGGTTTATCTATTTTATTTATTTTTTCAAAAAACCAACTCCTTGTTTCATTAATTTTCTGAATGATTCTTTTGTTTTCAGTTTCATTGATCTCTGATTTCATTTTGGATATTTCTTTTCTTCTACTGAGTTTAGGCTTAGATTGTTCTTCTTTTTCCAGTTCCATAAGATCTCCTGTGAGATTGTTGATGTGCTCTCTTTCTGTTTTTCGAATGTAGGCATCTAAAGCGATGAATTTTCCTCTCAAAACTGCTTTTGCAGTATCCCACAGGTTTTGGTAGCTTGTGTCTTCATTGTTGTTATGCTCAAGGAAGTTAATGATTTCCTGTTTTATTTCTTCCTTCACCCATCTGTTATTCAACAGAAGATTGTTTAGTTTCCATGCCTTTGGGTGGAGTCCAGCATTTTTGTTAGAGTTGAATTCCACCTTTAGTGCCTTATGGTCTGAGAAGATACAAGGTAAAATTTCAATTCTTTTGATTCTGTTGATATTTGTTTTGTGTCCCAGGATATGATCAATTTTGGAGAATGTTCCATGGGGTAATGAGAAGAATGTATATTCTTTATCTTTGGGATGGAGTGTTCTATATGCGTCTATCAAGCACAGTTGTTCTAGGGTCTCATTTAAGTCTCTTATATCCTTGTTTAATTTCTGTTTAGAGGATCTGTCCACCTCTGTAAGAGGAGTGTTAAGGTCCCCTGTTATTATGGTATTATCAGATCTCATATTGCTCAGACTGAGTAAGGTCTGTTTCAAGAATCTGGGAGCATTTTAATTGGGTGCATAGATATTTAGAATTGAAATGTCTTCTTGTCGTATTTTTCCCTTGACCAATATAAAGTGACCATTTTTGTCTTTAGTTGCTTTAAATCCACATGTATCTGAAAATAAGATTGCAACTCCTCTTTTCTTCTGAATTCCATTTGCCTGAAAAATTGTCTTCCAACCCTTGACTCGGAGCTTTAATTTGTCTTTTGAAGCCAGGTGTGTTTCTTGCAGACAGCAAATGGATGGCTTGTGTTTTTTAATCCAGTCAACCAATCTATGTCTCTTCAGAGGGGAATTCAAGCCAATAACATTTATTGAGATAATTGATAAGTGTGGTAGTATTCTATTCGTCTTATTTTGTGAGAGTCCATTGCTTAGTTTTATCTTTTGCATCAGTGTGGAGGTTAGGTTCTGTCCTTTGATTTCTGAGTTCTTACTTTGCTGCTGATCCATTGTGGTGGTCAGTGTGCAGAACAGGTTGAAGTATTTCCTGTAGAGCTGGCCTTGTTGTGGCGAATTTCCTCAATGTTTGTATATCCGTAAATGATTTGATTTCTCCATCAATTTTGAAGCTTAGCTTAGCAGGGTACAGAATTCTGGGCTGGAAATTGTTCTGTTTAAGTATATTAAAGGTAGATGACCATTGTCTTCTTGCTTGAAAAGTTTCATTAGATAAGTCTGCGGCCAATCTAATGGATTTGCCCCTGTAGGTCAACTGGTGCTTACTCCTGGCAGCTTGCAGAATCTTTTCTTTTGTCTTGACTTTGGACAGGTTCATCACAATGTGTCTTGGAGAAGCTCGGTTAGAGTTGAGGCGACCTGGGGTCCGATAGCCCTCTGAAAGCAGTGTGTCAGAATCTTTGGTGATATTTGGGAAATTTTCTTTCATAATATTCTCTAGTATGGCTTCCATTCCTCTGGGGCATTCTTCTTCCCCTTCTGGAATTCCTATAACTCGTATGTTGGAACGCTTCATGAAGTCCCATAATTCTGACAGTGAATGTTCTGCTTTCTCTCTCTTCTTTTCTGCCTCTTTTACTATCTGAGTTATCTCAAAAACTTTGTCTTCTACCTCTGAAATTCTTTCTTCTGCATGGTCTAACCTGTTGCTGATACTTTCCATTGCATCTTTAAGTTCCCTGATTGACTGTTTCATTTCCTTCAGCTCTGCTATATCCTTTTTATATTCTTCATATTGTTCATCTCTGATTTGATTCTGTTTTTGGATTTCCTTTTGGTTATTTCCCACTTTATTAGCAGTTTCCTTCATTGTTTCCATCATTTCTTTCATTGTTTTCAACATGTGTATTCTAAATTCCCTTTCTGTCATTCCTAACATTTCTGTATAGGTGGAATCCTCTGCAGTAGCTACCTCATGGTCCCTTGGCAGCGTTGTTCTGGACTGGTTCTTTATGTTGCCTGGAGTTTTCTGCTGATTTTTCCTCATGGGTGATTTCTTTTATCTGTTTCCTTGCCCTAATTTTTCTTTCACTTCCTCTTGCTCTTTAAGTGCTCGTGCCTGTGGACTAAGGGTTACAGGACCAAAAGGGTGAGAAGGTTTAAGAGCAAAAAAGGGATGAAAGAAAGGAGGACTGAGTGATAAGGAAAAAAAAAAGAAAAATAGAGAAAGGAGAGGGGTTGGGTAAAAGAAATATTGACAAAAAGAAAAGAGGCACAGAAAGAGGGAGACAGAGCAATATAGGTGTACAGTAGGGTACTTTGATACAACCTTAAAAAAAAACCACCTTCTGGGGGTGCCCAGTTGGGTGGTTCCCTTGAGGTCAGCAGCTCTTTGCTAACCTGATCAGACACAGTACCCCACCTCCACCAAGTAGAGAGGAAAGACAAAAATGCTATAAATCAAACCAAAACAAGCAAACAGAAAACTTTACGGGATAAAATTGGCTGGAAAAACCAAATAATAGCGGTAGAAACACTAACAAAAATGAAGTTCTAATTATTGAAATAGGCAGCAATGGGAAATTATAATTAAACTAGAAAAATTGAGAAAGAAAAAGGATCTGTATGGAAAAGGTTGAACTTAAAAAACAAAACAACAATCCACAACATCAAAATAAACAAAAAAAACCCAACCAAACCAAAAAAAAAAAACCACAACCCAAAACAAAGCAGTATGTATATGTTATTGAATATTGTCTGGGCAACACGTGGTCTTCTGGGGTATGAGATGTTAATCACAGTTCTGATACGACTGGAGGCTGCTGATTTCTCAAACCCCAGCAGGTAGACACCCTAAATCTCTCTTCAGCCCATTTAAAAGGCACTTTGAACTTGTTCACTTACTAAGCAGAAGCTTTCTCAGGGAAGTGCTTGTCGCTGGAATCACTGCTGAAGTGGCTATCCACTTACCCTGTGTGTCAAAACTGGTCTCCCTCTGCCCCCGAGGGTTAGGGCTGCAAGGCGGCTCAGACCCCGCCCTTAGGCTACTTGGTCGCTGGGTTACCAGCTCCCACCCAATTCCAGCTCTGCGACCCTGAGGGCGGAGCTTGCCGGGGCAGATCGCTCACAATGTCTGCCTGTGACCCAGAGCCAAACACTATTAGCTCCGTCTGGCTCAGCGGCTCAGACTGGGGCCCTAGACAAAGGCCAAAGTTCTCCGCACTCCCGCTCAGGCTCTCCCCAAGGCAGTTCAGCTGAGTGCCAAGTCCAAAGACACCAAAACAGTTCACAGGTAAGGCCTTTCTGGTTTGCAGTCTCGCTGCTACTGAACTTACAGTTGCAGGCAGGTTTAGACGGATTGAACACACGCGACCACTTGCCGGTTTTCCACTGTTTTAGTCCTCCTCTTGGGGTCCAGAAGTCTCTCGCTGACTCCCTGTATCCTCTCAGGGGTGATGATAGACAGATCCCACCAGCCAGAGATGCCTGGAGTCCTATATCCCCAGACTCACGGTGCCCAGATGCAAGGAAGCTGTTACTCGGCTGCCATCTTGCTCCGCCTCTCTCTATTTCATTTTCTATTTCATTGATCTCTCTTCTTATTTTATACATTTCTTTCTTTTCATTTTAAGTTTGATTTCTTCTTTTTGTAGGTGCTTAAGGTAGTTGCTTAGATAATTGATTTTAGGCCTTTCTTCTTTTCTAATGTAAACATTTAAAACTATAAATTTCCCTTTAAGTTCAACTTTATTTGTATCTATAAGTTTTGATATGTTCAGCTTTAATTTTCATTAATTCAAAATATTTTTAAAATTTCCCTTGTGATTGTCTCTTTGACTTATGAATTATTTAGAAATGTGCTGCTTTTAAATATTTGAGAATTTTCCTGATATCTTACTATTATGGATTTCTAATTTAATTTAGAAAACAGAAAAAATTCTGTTAAGGGTAGAGAATATACTCTATATGATTTAAATTTTCTTAATTTATTAAGGCTTGTTTTGGTGTATATTTCCTACATATCCAATATAGTTATCTGTAAATGTTAATTAGGTCAAGCTGGTTCTTAATATTGGTCAACGGTTCTTTATCCTTACTAAATTGTCTATTGTATCAGTTACTCAGAAAGGAAGGTTAACTCTCCAACTATGTTTGTTGATTTGTTTCTTTCTCTCCTTAATTCTTTCTTTAGTTCTGTCAAAATGTTTTTTTTTATTTTCATTTTGACTGTTAGTTAATAGTGAACTTGCACTTAGAGTCACTATGTCTTCCTCAGAAATCTATGAATGAATTCTCTCCAGTGTTCATGTCTTTTAATTTTCCCACATAGTTACCATTTCTGGCATTCTTCATTCCTTCATGTACCTCTGTTTCCATATGATATCATTCCTTTTCAGTCCAAAGAACTTACTTTAACACTTCTAGGCATATCTAGTAATCTGTTGGTTACGAATTCTCTTAACATTTGTTTATAAGGAAATATCTTTATTTTGGCTTTGTTCTTAAGGTTTGTTTTTGCAGGCTACGGAATTTTAAATTGACAGAATTTTTCAACATTTCAGAAATGTCATTTCTATCATCTTTCACTTGCCTTGTTTCTGATACTCAGAAGTGGGTTTTTTTGTTTTTCTTTCTTCCTTTTTAACAATCTTTGTTATCTTAAATATAATTGTATCTTTTTGTCTGGCTGAATATTTTCTCTTCAACTTTGTTTTTTAATCATTTAAATATGATTAGTTCTGGTGTGGTTTTCTTTCTATTTACTTGAGTTTGGGGGGCTTGTTATAGAGGTCTATAATTTTAATCCAATTTCAAATCCAATTTTCTCCACTATTTATTAATATTTTGATAATTAATATTAATAATTTTAATAAAAATATTTTCCTGCTCCAATCTCTCTCTTCTTGCAGGACATCAACTTCATATATCTTAGAGTGGTTGATGTTGTCTCACATATTTCTGATGCTCTGGTTTTCCCCCCTAGTTTTTTTTACTCCCAGTATGCTTCATTTTGGATAGTTTCTATTGCCTTGTCTTTAAGTTCATTGGTCTTTCTTTCTACAGTGTCCAAATTACACTTTGCAAATACGTTGTTTATCAGCTCTTAAATTTCCACTTGGTGTTTTTTATAGTTCCCCTATTGAAATTTTTCTTTTTGTTCACTTGTATTGTGTCCATCCTCTACTTCAAATTGAGCATGGCATAAAAGAGCATTTAAAGTTTTTGTCTGGTAATCCAACATGTTTTATTTCTACTTATCTTTATTTTTTTTTCTACTGGTTGTATATTTCCCTTTTGTTGCTTTTTTGTGTGTCTAATAATTCTTTTAAATTTTATTTTATTTATTTATTTTTGAGACAGATTTTATTCTGTCACTTGATGCTGTGGCATCATCATGGCTCACTGAAATCTCAAACTCCTTGGCTGAAGTGATCCTCCTGCCTCAGCCTCTGGAATAGCTACCACACTCCGCCAACTTTAAAAAAAATTTTTTTTGTTGTTGTATGTTAATCAGGCTGGTCTTGAATTCCTGGCCTTAAGCAATCTTCTCACCTCAGCCTCTCAAAGTGCTAGGATAACAGGTGTAAGCCATTATGCCCAGTCCTTTTATTATATTTAACATTGTGGATGCTATGCTATTAAAAGCCTGGATATTGTTTTTCTTTAAAGAATGTCGACTGATTTCTGAGGGGTAGTTTACTGGAAGATGCACTTGATCCAGTTGATGCTTTTTTTTAGGCTTTTTCAGGTAAATGTAGAGTAGCCCATCACACCAGCTGGAACTCCAGTGTCTCTGAGAATTATATTATCCAACCTCTAGAATCTCCATTCAACTTTCAACCACCCAACCACTCTGCTAAACCTTGAAGAATCTTGCCACATGCATTTGCAGCTTAATATTCTGCTAAAGGCTCAAAGTTCCCCTGAACAGATTTCTAGAACTTCTCTGCATAGCTTCCTTCTTCCCAGTATTTTGTGCTGTAAACTCCACCTGCTTCAGCCATCCTAACTCCAGTCTGTTCCTTCTGCACACATTGCTCTCTGCACAGGTTTACATTGTTGTGCCACTGTTTTAGAAAATGCTCCCAGGCATAAAGCCAGAGCAAATACAGGGCTTGCCTTGTGTGTTCCCCTTCTCCCGAGAATCACAGCCTTGCTTTCAATGATGTCCAATGTTTGAAAGCAGTTGCTGCATATATAGTTTGCCTAGTTGCATAATTGCTCATGGGGATAGGATAAATCTGAGACTCAGTACACCATCATGATTATAGCTAGAAGTCAGGACTCCCTCTTCATTGTTTAACTTTTACATTTGAATTTTTCACCTTGTGTGTTATTTATATATACATGTATTTTTTTTTTTTAATGTTGGTGTAAAAAAATCCCAGTGTAGGCAGCACTTGACTCATTTGTTTCGCTTATGAACTCTACTTGCCTTGGCATGGCCACCCCACTCAGACTACAAACTGCTCTCCCTCTTTTTCTTACTGGAAGTTTGGGAGTTGGTTTTATGCTGGTTCAGCCACTTACTAGTTCTGTGGCCTTGCCTAAAGTAGTTAATCTCTCTGCTCTCCAATTTCCTATAGGCAAAATATAGAGAATAATTCTTCCATCATAAAATAGCTTTGAGAACTAGGAACCACTCCTGTAAGGGGTCTGCTGCAGTCCATGCTGTAGTGCTCACTACATGTTTCCTTCCTTTTATCTTCCCCATTCAGTGCTGGAGTAATGGAAACTTTGGTCCAGAGCTTGGAACTTTGCCTTTCTCCCACTGACATTCTCATCTTGGGAGAATGAGCACAGGGGATTGTCCAGGCAGCCAGGGGGCCTGTGAAGCCAAGTTCCACTGGACAGTCTGAGGTGATCTACGGGAGCTGTCAGGAGTTGCCCTGATGAGCAGAGCTGGGCTCAGAGAATCTGGTGTCAGGTCCCAGTGCCTCTCTTACTTCTTTGGTATCTTAGGCCTCTCATTCTCACCAGTTTTCTTATCACAGAATGGGGAAATGTGTTCCTGGAGGATGAAATGAGAAGTTGTTTATGGACATGCTTGGGAAGGATGATTTTATATTGCTTTGTCTTTTCTCTTCTCCCCCTGTTTAATCCATTCTCTCCTTGCTCTCCCCACCCAAGATGAACCCTTGTGAAATGTAAGTCTGTTCATTCCTTGAGGACCCCAGAGCCACAGCCCCACTGAGCTCTCCATAGCTGATAGGACAAGGTCCAAACTCCTTATGCAGGACTCAACATTCTCCAAAAGTTGTCCCCACTTTGCCTCCAGTGCTTTCTCCCTCCACTGGTCTCTTGTGCCTCTGCTCTCACCTTTCCAAATCTAAACACATTGTGTGATACTTCTGGTGATTTCCTACCTTCCTGGGCTTGCACAGTAACTTTCACCATGCGCCAAGACATCCCTCCAATGATCATGTGACAAACTCCCATTCATTCTTCAAAACCCCACTCCTGTGCTCCATTCTGCCCTTCCTGATAGGCCAGGTGAAAGGAGCAACTCTTGTTTTGCCAGCCTTGGCCCTTCCTCCTCATGATCATCACAGCAGTTTGCTAAAAGTGAAGTGTGAGATTATTTATTAATCTTTCTCTTGACTGTGAGCCCCTTGAGAAGAAGGTCCAATGTCTTATCCATTCACAAATGTTCAGCTGGGAACCCTGGCATGGGAAGCTCAGAGAGCTGATCAATGCATGATGAATGGTGGGTGAGTAGATGGGTGGATGGATGGGTGGGCAGATAGATGGATGGGTGGGTGGATAGATAATAAGTAGGTGGGTAGGTGATGGGCGGATGAATATATGAATGAAAGAAATAATGTTTATTCTATTTGTCTATATGTTGGCCTTTTTTAAGTTTTAGCTCTGTGAAGACAGGTCCATACCTTTTGCATTTGTATTTGTACATCCACAGCCCTTGCCAACAAACACGTTTGTTCTACTTGCATACTTTTACCACTTGGAAGCTCTTTGAGGACATGGATCTTGTTCATCAGATTTCTCTCTGTCACCCCACAACCAAGGGGATTAAATGGCTGCCTGGAATAAAATCCCAACTTCGCACTGTACCCATAGCCCTAGTAACCTCAATAGCCCTACTGAAGCACAAGTGCCCAGACATGCAGACTAACCTCCTCTCCATCCCAACCCTCAGGGTGTTAAGGCCAGTTCTACTTTAGGACAGCTGAATAAACATTATTTTAGAAGGTGAACAGTCCTGAGGTGGTCAGGACAGTAAGAGAGGGTAGGGCAGGAAGGGCTTCTAGCAATGTTACCCCATTGCTAGGACCCTTCTCTTCCTGGTGCGGGTAACCTTTCCTGCAGGACCCAGTGATGGAAGTGCCAAGGGTCCCAGGGGGAATGGTGAGTGATGATGGGCAGGGGGTGCTGACAGCCATGGGGTGAGGTGGTGGGAAGGTCATCACTCATTGGTGTATTCATTCATTTGGGTTTTTATTAGTACCTACACAGCAAATATTTACTGTTTGGCACTGAGAGCAATGCAGTGAACAAATTAGATAAGTTCCTCCCTTCAGGAGCTTACTGTCATGTGAGGGAAACAGACAATAAACAGATAAGCCAATAAGTACTATATCTAATATTATGTCAGGTTGGAGTCAGGGCTGGGAAGGAAACAAAATTAGGCAAGGGGATAGAGTGATGATGGCCAGGGCCCTCTGAGAGGAGAAGGAGCTGGCCATGCAATTATTGGGTCAAGGGTATACCAGGCAGAGGAAACAGCAAGTACAAAGGCCCTGAGGCAGGAAAGGGAGAGAAGAGATGATTGGAGCATGGGAAGGACAGAAAGTGAGAGAACAGAAAATGCCTAAAGACCCATGTGGTCTGATATGCCCCGTTTTTAAAAATATGAAATAGGTGCTAGACTTGAAAGACTGGGTACTTCACATCAAAAGCAAGATTCCCAACTTCTAACAATCAATGTTGCTGGCACCCTGTAACTGGGCAAGATTCTCCCTCCTATCCCCACCATGTAACGGAAGGTGAGACCTGTATACCCGGGCTTGGCATTTGCATTCTTGTCCCTACCAGACTCTCCATGGGAATTATTTGTCCCTGCACCTGCACCAAGCCTTACTCAGCCCCCCACAGGATGGAGGCCCTCACCCTACACTCCATCCCCTGGAAGGGCCCACTGCTTCCAACTCCTCGCCAGCTGCCATTCCTCATCCCCAGCTCAGCATTGGGGTCTACACTGGGGCCCTTGACTGGGCCACCTCATGCCCAATTCACTTCATGAGGGCCCCTGGCACAG
This sequence comes from Nycticebus coucang, assembly GCF_027406575.1. NCBI lineage: Eukaryota > Metazoa > Chordata > Mammalia > Primates > Lorisidae > Nycticebus > Nycticebus coucang. The sequence continues at coordinate 108,133,838 of NC_069781.1, forward strand.
CCCAAGCAGAGAAGGTGAGAGAGCCTCAGGGGAGGTGAGAGCTTCAGCCTACCTTCCACAACCCAAGAAAAGCCTGGCTTCCCTTCCAGGTCAGATATAGGCTACCTGGACCCTCATCTGACTGATCCTCACAGCCTCAGAAGCCATTCCCTTATTTCATCCTCATGGTGATGCAGAAAGCTGTGCTTTGGTGTTCCCATCTTAGAGGTGGGGAAGAGGCTCTGAGAGGGACAGTTTTCTCTGGACTGCTGTGTCCCCGCTAGGACTCATACCTGGCCACTGAGTGTGGCTTCTGAGCAGAGGATGGGGACCATCAGGGGCTTCCTCTCTCCAGGACCAGGGAACCCAGCCTTCTGCACACGCCCTCAGAGCTGCCTGCCCCAGTTTGTGCAACCAGCACCTATGTCCCCAGGGCTGTCATCTCATGACTTGGGAACTCAAGCACATCACCCCACACCAAAGCAATAGCTCAAACAGCCCCTCATCCCCACCGGCCAGGGCGGCCCATGAGCAAGTCATTAAAACCGAGTAGACTTTATAAACTTGGGCTTAATGTTAAGTACATAAGAAAATCTCTGTAATTTCCCGCTGGGCAATGGGGATGTTGTCTGGTTCCTACAGGCCATAATTTTTGAGGAGAGAAACATTTTCCCCCACAAATGATGGGAAGTCAGTAGTTACGGTTAAGGCTGGCTTTGACGTTGGGAAGCTGTTCTGATGCCCAGAATCCCACCTACCTCAGCTAAATGGTATCTTTATGAAATTAGCAGAACGCTGCTGCACCAAGGGGAGGCAAAAAAAAAAAAAAATGAACTTTCACATATTAAGTATAATTGGAAAACTGACCTTTGGAAAATATTTTCCCACCCCAGCCCCAAGCTGAGGAAGAATGGGTGCTTTATGCTGAGGCGAGCAGGCGACCTCGAGAAATTTGCTGCCCTCACCTGGAGGGGGAAGTGGAGCTCTGACTGGTTGTCACGTCTCTCCCTCTGGGTGTCCTCAGGTTACAGGGTCTGTGGTCACTGACTGAGGAGGAGCCCAGGATGCTGAGGCTGGCCTTGAGCCAGGGCATGAGGAGCAGTATGGACACTCTTGGCCCTTAGCCACAAAGTGGCTTGCACTGTTGGGTGGGAGAGTTGGGGGCTCCCCAGGCCTGACTGCCAGCACAGCTAGAGGGGCTCTGAGGGGCAGGAGAGGATCACACAGAGGGCTTGGCCTACTGTCAGCTAACCTTGAGGGCCAGTGTAACCCTGGAGTCAGGTTGGCTTGGTTAGCCTTAGCCTAGTGGAGGGCAGGGCAGTATGGAGGGGCCCACAGAGCTGAATCCAGGCTTGAGGCCTGACAGGGAGAGGTTGAGACCCTCAGACAGTGGGAGCAATGGGCATTCAGATGGGGAGGGCATATCTGCAGTGTGCTGTGTGAAAAAGCCACTTTGTATGTCAGGGGTCTTAGAGTAGGGGTGGAAGCAGATGTGTGGGGAGGGGTAGAGGCAGCCAACAGGGAGGAGGTTAAGGGAGCTGAGGGGGCTGAAGTCAGGCAGGCTGGCAAGCACTAGTGGTCCCATGGGAAGGCCTGGGGCACTGGTGGGCCCTCTCAGAAGCCTGCAGCCAAGGGGCTGGGTGCTAGGTACTGCCATTTGCAGCTCAAAAAGTGTGCCAGAAATGTTTGGAGGTGTGCTGACAGGGAGTCAGCCATGCACCTGGTTTAGAATTGATGGAGCTTGAGGTGTCTTGGGGACCTGTAGGTAGAGATGCCAAGAAAGTGCTGAGTGGGCTTCCCATGCTTGGCTCCATACTCAGTGCTGGGGGCTGTGGGTCAGTAAGATAAGGCCAATTCCACTCAGCAACTTGGCAAATGTCTACTTGAGTCTTGGTTGTGTGGTTCCATTCCTCTGAACTTCAGTATCCTTATCAATAAAATGGCCTAATAACAGGGTAGGAAAAGACAACAACCAGGCAGTGATCGACAATGTCTCCCTCTTGCTCTGGACCCACAGCATCTGCTCACACTGGCTGCCAGCCTGGCTGTCCCAGGATACTGTTTACCTATGCTTTACAACTCTGCAGGGCAGGCTTTTTCCATATGACAGATACAGAGGGTGCATCTGCAGCAGCTGAGGCCACATTGGCCAGAACAGTGGCCCTTCTGGGACAGAGCATTGTCAAGAACCCACTGTCCTCTAGTGGCCTCTGTCCCCTGCTCCTGACTGTGACTCCACCCATTGTGCCACCTGAGGACTGTCTTGCCAGTTTCTTTGGGCACAAACTGAAGCCCCAGGCTCTGAAGTTGGCCCAGAAACTATTTAAAGAATAAGGAATATGGCTGAGAAGCTATCTTGGACCCTCTGCAGAGAAGAGCCCATGAGCCTCTTCTGGAGGGAAGAGGGCAGACAGTTAAACCCCTCTCCACACCCAGCTGTATGGCTGGAACCCTAGTATCTAAGGCTATTTCTGGATCCTGCAGTGTTAGTGCATTCCTTTGAGTGGGTTTTCCCCACCAGCACTCACTCCCTGGTGGCTTCATCTTCCCTGCATATCCTGATCCCTACAGCCCCTGGTGCTTAAATGCTATGGACCTCACTGTGCACAGCCTGTGCCATACCTGCTTCTGGGTATCCTGCTATAGAATCCACCACCTCAGCAGTTCTCAACCTGTGGGTCGCGACCCCTTTTTAACAATGAAAATACATTGCGGCATTAGGAAGGTTGAGAAACACTGCACTACATCCTTTCTATAACCCTATTAGGGAGGGACCAATAAGGAACCCAAAGAGCAAAAAGACCTTCTTGGTGCCAACAGAAAGTAAGGGGGCAGAGCAGGGTGAATCCTGGCCACTTAACTGCCATCTATTAATTTAAGATCAGTGCAGCTCCTGGCTTACCCTGGCAGGGGCTGGTATCTTCAACCCATGTGCCATGCTGGGGCCTCAGCTTACTGCAAGGCAGGGATGCACTGTAATGGGGGGTTAGGCAGCAATAACTTCATGACTTCAGTTGTTTGGTTTGCAAAGTACCTGGTACAGCAAGTAGAGAGCTGATGGCAGGAGGTGAGAGACCCTAGGAGCAGAGTTCTCTTGGCTCTCTCAGCTACACTGGCCAGTCTCTCCAGATTTCTAAATGTTGGGGTAGTCTGACTGGTTGAGCTAATGATTGTGGCCTGGGGTTGGAGGTGGCCCAGCAGCTGGGGTACAACACTTACCTCATGACATTTGTATTCCAAGAACTATTGTAAGCTCTTGGCAGCCTCCTCACAGACCCCCACGATGTAGGTACCATCATCACCCTGCTTATAGGTTGGGAAACTGAGGCATACCTAGTCAGGTTTGAGGGTATACAAAGCCTCCCAGCCTTAGAAGCCAGGGAGAGGGGACCACCAGCAGATTTCTTACATCTGTCCTCCTTGGAAGAAAGGAGAGCATTTACTAATTACCATTCACTAATTACCACTTAGGCAATTTTCATAATTGTCTCAAGAAAAGATTTGGTTAGCCAAACTGTGAACAAAAACACCTTCAGGAATAAAAGCCAAAGGCATATGCTCAGGGGGCAAAAACCAATGGAAATAAACTACACAGGGCCATGTGGAGCTCTGGAATATCTGGGTCCAGCCTGAGTAGGCCCCTCCCCGTTCTACAGAAAGGGAAACCGAGGCCCATCATGGCCAGGTGGCTGGGGCCAGCTCACACAGAAAGTCTGTGCGTGATGGAATATCATGTCTCATGCAACTTGCGCTAGGAGTAGACTTGGTAGCGTTGAAATCCATCAGGACACATTATGGGGCTCACTCTTGAAAACCCTCCCAAAGACAACTCACAGTTCCTTGAAGCTAATTGCTTTAGTTTGAGGTAATATTCGTCACAGAAACACCAGCAGTAACCTTTGGTCTTGGCAAATTCTCCCCTCAATCACATAATGTAAACAGCGATAAACGAGGGCTTTTTAAGGCTTTCTTCATAATGCATTACACATGCATTCGTTACTGAAGCTGCCTGCGCTCCAAGCCCTGTAACCTGAGCTCAGCTGGGAGGTGAGCCGGGCTGGGCCGCCTGCGGTGGGGTCAGGGTCCCTGGGAGACACCCAAGTAAACTGGCCCTTTCTCCCCCTCCCCCTCCTCTCCTTCCCCTCTTCTCAGAGGTTTCTCTCCCTCTTTTCCCCTTTTTATTCCTTTCTTTTACTCTGTCTCCCTTTGTCTCACCCTACATCTCTTCTTTTTCTCTTTTTTTCTTTCTCCCACTTTCTGGATCTGTTTGTCTTTCTTTAACTTTCTTATCTTGGTCTGGGTATCTGTGTGCGTGTCTCTGATTTTCTCTATATTTCGCTCTTTGTCTGATTCTCTGTCTCTATATTTCTTTGTCTCTCTGTCTTTCCTTGTTTGATATTTTCTTTGTTCTCCATCTCTTTCTCTCAGTCTCTCTCTGTCTCCCTCTCTTCTTTCCATCTCTTTCTCCAACTTTCTCTCTCTGTCTGTCTCTCTCTGTTTCTCTTTTTCTGTCTCTGTCTCTTCATCGCTCTGTCTCTGCACTTCTCTTCATCTTTTTCTCTCTGTCTCTCTCTGTCTCTCTGTCTCTGTCTCTTGCTCTTTCTCACCCCACCCCATGTCCATCTCCGTTTTTCCCCTCCAATTCCCCCTCACACATGCCCATCAAATGGCCTGGCTCTACTTCCTTTCTTTTCTACCCTAGGGATTCAGAGGGGGATTCAGAGGCAGGGGTGGGCGGGGGGGCGGGGACTGCAGCAATGGAAGATGAATAAAGTATACAAGGGAGAGTGCACAAGAAGGACCATTGTCTTTAAGTAGGGGTAGAAGAAGATCAGGGCAAGCTGCATGGAGGTGGTGACATTTGGGCAGAGTCTAGCAGGAACAATAGGAACTGACTACTTGGAGACAGCAGGAAAGACAGTCCAGGCAGAGAGATCACGAGAGCATAGCCACAGGGAATGAAACCAGGAGTGGTAGGAGAATAGGAGTGGTGGGTGGGATGGGAGGATGGGGACCTGGAATAAGGAGTGTGAGGCCAACACTCTACATTACAAGAGGCGAAGGGGGCTCCCAGGGGCCCTCAGCGAGGGAAAGGGAGGCAACAGTTGATTCAGACTTGGATTTGGGGCAACCTCATCACTGGAGACAGACAGGAAGGGTGGGGACAGCCATATAGAGAGGTGTTCCTACCTGCTCTGACCCCAGATGACACCTTCCCCTGCCCCTCCCTCACTGCCCCTGAGTCTGCTCTTCTCAGAGACCTGTTTGTTTTTTTCTCCACTTCCCTCCCCAAGGAATTTGCCTATATTCTAGGGTCACTCCCTACCTATACCTGAATGTGGCTCCTGAGGGCTGGGTTTTGCCTAGCCTGCCAGGGCCAGGTGTTGTCTGTGGGTTGAGAACCTGACCATCAGGGTTTATATGGCATTTCTCAGGCCCAGCCCTGCAAGATATGGAAGGGCTGGGTGGGGGCGGGCTCTGGACTCAGGGAAGGGCCTGCAAGCAGGGGAGCCACAGTGCTGCTGTGGGGTGATGCGGTGCCCAGTTGTGGGGGGCCCAAACAGAGGAGCCAAAGCTCTGGACTTTGCAGACATAGCCAGGAGTGGGCCCTTCAGATTGAGGACACCTCTGGCCCTGGTTACCTGTGCCCCTCAGGAGAGCCGGCCCATACTTCCTAGGCTCTGGAATTCAGAGAGCTAGTTTCTCATGGAGACCCTTCTGGGCCCTTGGCCACACCTGTGAGCAGAGAACAAGAAAACTGAAAATTAAGACAATTTAAGGTTTTCCTTCAGGACTCACTTCAGTGAGCTGGAGCAAACCTGGAAGTGACTTCCTGAGGGCTCCAGCACCAGAACTTGCTTACCTGAGTGAGGGGTCAGCAAGCCCTTGGGCCCCACCTAGGTAGCTTCCTTGAGCCCCACCCAGTGTCGGGCAGGGAGGGTCCTGTGCCCTGGGAGCCCCTCCCACTGCTGCCCAATGCCTTAAACCTCCAACCCTATATCTATGTCCTTGCCAAGTCATGGTGAGTGTGGGTTTGGTATTTTTCCTAAGGATTTTTAAAGCTTTATTTTGCAGGTTTGGTGATGTTTGAGTGTTCATTTTAATAATATTTTTAAAAACATATTTATCCATTGCCTGTACTTATCTATGCTCAGTATAGTTCACAATTATAAAATAGGTTTTTTAAAATACAAAGTGCTACTGAAACAATACAAAGACTATGTGAGCATGTAAATGCCGTTATCATTTATGCTAAAGGAAGAGTTAAATATTAGATTAATGTATGTAAAGTGTTGTAAGAATTTAGTATTATTTGCAAAGAATAAAAGTATTCATTACTTTGAGAAGTAATACATATTATAATTTTTAAAGTAATCTCAAAAGAGAAATAGGTTATATAATTTTCAGAGTAGTAGTGGAAAAATGAAATGGCTAAATAATCAATTCAAAGAGAAAAGAAATATGGATCAGGCTACAAATAAAAAACAGAAAATAGCATGAAGATTAAAACTTAACTATACCAGTAGGTACTTTCTATGTACATGGTCCATATGCTTCCATAAAAGGTAAATGTCAGATTGGATTTTAAGGATTTTAATTACATGTTCTTAAAATATTTATGTACTTATTTATTTTTAATTGACACATAATTGTACATATTTATGAGGTACAATTTCAATACATACATACTTTGTATAATGATCCAATCAGGGTAGTTATGTATTTATCACTTCATGCATTTATTATTTCTTTGTAGTGAGAAACATTCAAAAGCCTCTTTTCCAGCTATTTTGTAACATATAATACTTTATTGCTAATCATAGTTGCTCTATTGTACCATGGAACACCAGAATTTATTTCTCCTATTTAGCTGTAACTTTACACCTGTTCACTAAACTCTCTCCATCCCCTTCTTCCCCGCCTCTCTCTGAGTTCTGCTCTCTGCTTCTATGATGTCAACTTTTCTTTTTTAGTTTCCACAGATGAATGAGATCATGTGGCATTAGTCTTTAGGTGTCTTTCACTTAACATGATGTCCTCCAGATTTATCCATGTTGTCACAAATGATAGGATTTCATTATTTTTATGGCTAAATAATATTCCATTGTGTGTATATACCATATTTTCTTTATCCATTCATCCATTGATGGATACTTAGGTTGATTCCATATCTTGGCTATTGTGAATAGTGCTACAATTAACATGGGAGTGCAGATATTATTTTTTTTTCTACATACTTATTTCCTTTCCTTTGGATATATGCCCAATAGTGGAATTGCTGGATCATATGGTAGTTCTGGTTTTCAATTTCTGAGGAACTTCCATACTATTTTCCATAGTGGCTATACTAGTTTATAATCCCACCAGCAAAGAGTGCCTTTTCCCCATATCCTTGCCAACACTTATTACCTTTTATCTTTTTGATAATAGCCTTTCTAATTGAAATGATATCTCCTGTGGTTTGATTTACATTTGCCTGACGATTAGAGATGTGCATTTGCATTTCAAGTCACATCTCCCCAACAGCTTAAACAAGTCCAAGACCACCACTTATACCTGCAACAAATCTGTTGTCAGTGCCTGCTGCCTGTGTCTTTCCTGTGCAGTTTCTGTCCTCAAAGCCCAGGTCCACCAGACTCTTAACTCCTCTGAGGAAGGGGCTATCTGTCTATAGGGCTTAGCACCCAGTGAAGCTCCAAGATCCCCCCTCAGGTCACTTGTGAATGAATTAGCTGAAGAACTTACCATCCCTCAGTTCTGAATGGAGCTGTGAATCTTAGAGTGTAAGATTAGACAAGAACTAAAGGAAATCATAAAAATTACCTAAGGACACTGTGAATATAAATAGAGACATATAAATTATAGAAAGGAACCAAAAAGAATTATGGATTATGGAGCAGAAAGGTAAAATGAAAAATTTACTAGAGGGGTTCAACAACAGATTTGAACAAAGAAAAGAATCAGTGAACATGGAGATAGGAAAATTAAAATTATTGAGTTTGAGGAGCAGTAAGAAAAAATAATAAAGTGAATACAGCCTAATGGACTTACAAGAGGATCATCAAGTAGACCAAGGTATGCATAATGGGAGTCTCAAAGGGAGAAGAGAAGGACAAAGAGGCACAAAATTATTTCAAAAGGGAGGCAAGATGGCAGACTGGAGCCAGCTTTCCACAGAGGCTTCCATCCAGAGGAAAGTTAAAGGACAGAAGTTTAGCAAGTAAGCTGATGGTTTGGAGCTGAGCCAAGGCAAGAAGGTTGAAGAATGCACATCAACCCTGCTGAGGCCAAGGATACAAATAAAAGGCACAAAATTCATCACCAAGACAGAAGACCCCTCCCCCATGAGAAGGGCTTTCTAGTAGTATACTTTCTACCAACAAGCGAGCAGGGTTCAAACATCCTCCCATTTTATCCCACAGGAGAGACCCTCTAAAAACTGGATGTCCTTCCCCTACTAGGGTGCCATGGCACTCTCCTGCCAGGCATAAAACTGTATATATTCTCTACCTGCAATTCTGAACTCCTAGCACTCCCCATCACTCTCACCCTGAGGTCTGGAAGCCTGTCCCCCATGGAGTCCATATTCTTGGGCATATTCTGGAGAGGTGTGGATAGGGCATGGGTTGTTGCAGGTCTGTGCTGATTCTGCATCACAGGGGTAAGGAGAAAATGGTGGACTGTAGGAACCGTACAGAAAGAGAGAGGTGGTACCCCACCAACACAGAGCAGCAGCTGCAGCAGTGGGAATAATAGGGCTCACACTCCTGGGGATATTTTGGAAAGACATTCTCTGTCTCTCAGGGCAACCAGAGAAAGCTGGGCATCTTCTCCAGTGGCAGACACTGTAGGAATAGACCTGGGATGGTAACGCAGACCCCGTGAACAAGGGATATGCCTGAGGTGGTACCAGCCTGGGCAGAGCATGGCGGGATGGAGAATTGAAGATGCCTGTGCAAAGACAGCATACTCCCAGGGCGGGGCTGCATCAGAACTACTTTAGTGAGCCTAAGAAACACCTGGCCCTCAGGGGAGCATAGCTGAGACAAAAGCAGGCAAGAAACTGAAAACTGAGTGTAAGCTCTAACCGCACCCTCCCCAACACAGATTGCAGGAGAAACAGAAACACAAGCTCTGGGCAGTGGCACAGACTGGGGCTGAGATGCAGTTTCTGTGAACTTAAACAGCTCCTGGTCCATAGAGGAATATAGCCAGGACAAAATCACAAATTCTGCACAAATATAAGTGTCAGCAACATCAATCAGGGGCAGGGCTGGAACTGAATGAACTGCCCCAGCTTCCATTAACCACCCGAGGATGTCAGGCCTCAGCTTCCCCTGCCAGATGGTGGCAGAGTGCAGAGGCCTGCCTGAGGAGACATAAGATCTCTCTGTGACTCAGGCAGGCTCAAACATCTGGAGCATCTGTTCATTGGAGGGAATTGGGTCATAGCCCTGTGGGTTTACCAGTGACTGGGTGGGACAGAGGTGCAAGGTAGGGAAGGAGGCATCAACCTTCCCAGACTGACTTCACGGAGCACCAGAATGAGTCATACTCAAGCTGCCAGCAGACCCCTGCTATCTAGTTGCCAGAGACCTTTTGAACTCCCTCACTTGAGACCAGGTGCTGACTGGGACAATTGATTTGGATCTCTCAGACTGGACCAATCACCCAAGGACTATGCAAAGTGGTACCTAAGGTGTGTGGTTATGGGAGGGTTTGATTTTCCTTTTCCAATTGTTGCCCATGGGTGGTGTGTATGTGACATAATTCCTGATATTTCTCCACAGCTGAGACTTCAACCCAGAGTGACTAATTCACTAGGGTAGGAGAAAGACCAGCTGAAAACAAGACAGAGCCACTTAGCCCCACCACACCAAGTAAGTCCCTAGTGTCTCAGGCCATAGCACTGTATGGGTGCTTTGCAAAGCTCTAGGGGAAAAGATACAGACACTAGTCATAGCTCTTGGGTAAAGGGCTGGCTAATCACTACTCCAGGAGCCCCCAAACCCAACTTCACCTTATGTGCTCATCTAGCCAAATGGTGTAAAATAATCATGGGACAGAATCAGTGGGAAAACTCCAGTAACATGAATAACCAGAGTAGATCAACTCCTCTGAGGAATGATGCAGCGGACACAACTGAAGATCCTACTCATAGACAAATGGCTGAGATGTCAGAAATTGAATTCAGAGTTTGAATTGCAAGTAAGATTAATAGAATGGAGGTAAAGTTGGAATTAGAAATTCAAGTAGCAATTCAAAAGTTGTCTCAAGAATTCAATGAATTCAAAGACAAAATTGCCAAAGATTTTGACACATTGAGATAAGAGTTTGCAGCCCTCGAAGATCCGAGAAATATAGTAGAATCCCTCAGTAACAGAATGGACCAAGCAGAAGAAAAGATTTCTGATATTGAAGACAAAGCTTTTGAATGCTCCCAAGCACTCAAAGAGGAAGAGAAATTGACAGCAAAAATGGATCATTCTCTCAGAGAGCTTTGGGGTAATTCAAAGAAAACTAATATTCACCTTATAGGAATCCCTGAGGTGACAAAGTTGCTTTGTAAAGCACAGAGGCCCTTTTCATGAGATTATGAAGGAGAACTTTCCAGACATGCCAAGAGATTCTGAAATGCAGATAGCAGACAGTTTCAGAACACCAGCAACTCAACTCAACCTGAATACGATAACCCCCAGACACATCATAATTAACTTCACTAAAGCTAATATGGAGAAAATTCTGAAAGCAGCTAGATGTAAGTAAACCATAACCAGGTGGCGCCTGTGGCTCAAAGGAGTAGGGCGCTGGCCCCATATACTGGAGGTGGTGGGTTCAAACCCAGCCCCAGCCAAAAACTGCAAAAAAAGAAAGAAAGAAAGAAAAATAAAAAAAGAGAAAGAAGGAGAAAGAAGGAGAAAGAAAAGGAAAACCATAACCTATATGGGGAAGAACATTAGAATGACTGAAAATCTCTCTGCTGAAACCTTTCAAGCTAGAAGAGGGTTGTTATCAACTTTTAATCTCCTAAAACAAAATAACTTTCAACCGAGGATCCTATATCCAGCTAAACTGAGTTTCATTTATGATGGAGAAATTAAATACTTTACTGACATTCACATGTTGAAGATTTGCCAGAACTAAACCAGCACACCAGGATATTCTCAGACCGATCCTCCATAATGACTAGTGCAATCCTCCACCACAAAAGTAAACTCACTCAGAAACTTTTGATCAAACTCCAACTTCCACAGTGGCAAAAAAATTAAAAATGTCCGCTGGACTTGTGAAAAACTTGATACCCAAAATCCTATCAGGCTTATCAATATTCTCAATTAATGTGAATGGCTTAAATTGTCCTCTAAAGAGGCACGGGTTGGCTGACTGTATACAAAAAATCAGGCCAGATATCTGCTGCATACAGGAATCTTGTCTTACCTTAAAAGATAAATATACACTCAGGGTGAAGAGATGGTCATCTATATTTCAGGCAAATGGAAATCATGAAAAAGCAGGTGTTGCAATTTTATTCGCAGATACAATAGGCTTTAAGCCAACAAAAGGAAGGAAAGATAAGGATGGTCACTTCATATTTGTTAAGGGTAATACTTAATACGATGAGATTTCAATTATTAATATTTATGCACCCAACCAGAATGTGCCTCAATTTATAAGAGAGACTCTAACATACATGAGCAACTTGATTTACTCCAGCTCCATAATAGTTGGAGATTTTAACACTCCTTTGGCAGTGTTGTATAGATCCCCCAAAAAGCAGCTAAGCAAAGAAATTTTAGACTTAAACTTAGACATTCAACAATTGGACTTAACAGAACATTTCATCCCAACAAAACTGAATACACATTCTTCTCATCGGCCCATGAAACATACTCCAAAATTGATCACATCTTATGTCACAAGTCTAACCTTAGCAAATTTAAAAGAATAGAAATTATTCCTTGCATCTTCTCGGACCACCATGGAATACAAGTTGAACTCAGTAACAACAGGAATCTGCATACTCATACAAAAACATGGAAGCTAAATAACCTTTTCCTGAATGATAACTGGGTCAGAGACAAGATTAAGAAGGTAATTAACAAATTATTGGAACGAAAAGATAATGAATCTCTGGGATACTGGTAAAGGCAGTTCCAAGAGGGAAATTTATGCTACTGCAAACCTTCCTTAAGAGAACAGAAAGAAAGGAAGTTAATAACTTAATGGGACATCTCAAGCAACTGGAAAAGGAAGAACATTCCAATCCCAAACCCAGCAGAAGAAAAGAAATAACCAAAATTAGAGCAGAATTAAATGAAATTGAAAACAAAAGAATTATACAACAGATCAATAAATCAAAAAATTGGTTTTTTGAAAAGGTCAATAAAATATATAAACCTTTGGCTAACCTAACCAGGAAAAAAAGAGTAAAATCTCTCATTTCATCAATCAGAAATGACAAAGACAAAATAACAACAGACTCCTTAGAAATTCAAAAAATCCTTAATGAATATTACAAGAAACTTTATTCTCAGAAATATGAAAATCTGAAGGAAATTGACCAATACTTGGAAGCATGTCACCTTCCAAGACTTAGCCAGAATCAAGTGGAAATTTTGAACAGGCTTATATCAAGTTCTGAAATAGCATCAACCATACAAAATCTCCCTAAAAAGAAAAGCTCGGGACCAGATAGCTTCATGTCAGAATTCTACCAAACCTTTAAAGAGGAACTAGTATTTATATTACTCAATCTTTTACAAAATATGGAAAAAGAAGGAATACTATGCAACACATTCTATAAAGCCAACATCATCTTGATCCCCAAACCAGGAAAAGACCCAACAAAAAAAGAAAACTATAGACCAATATCACTAATGAATATTGATGCAAGAATATTCAACAAGATCCTAACAAACAAAATCCAGCAACACATCAAACAAATTATACACCATGACCAAGTGGGTTTTATCCCAGGATCTCAAGGCTGGTTAAATATACATAAATCTATAAATATAATTCATCACATAAACAAAGTAAAAAATAAAAACCATATGATTCTCTCAATTGATGCAGAAAAAGCTTTCAATAATACCCAGGATCTCATTAATTATCAGAACACTTAAGAAAATTGGTATAGAAGGGACATTTCTTAAACTAATAGAGGCCATCTACAGCAAACCCACAGCCAATATCGTATTGAATGGAGTTAAATTGAAATCATTTCCACTCGGATCAGGAACCAGGCAAGATTGCCCATTGTCTCCACTGCTCTTTAACATTGTAACTGAAGTCTTAGTTATCTCAATTAGGCAACAAAAGGCGATCAAGGATATCCATATAGGGTCAGAAGAGATCAAACTTTCACTCTTCACAGATGATATGATTGTATATCTGGAAAACACCAGGGATTCTACTACAAAACTCTTAGAAGTGATCAAGGAATACAGTAGCATACCAGGTTACAAAATAAACACTCATAAAACAGTAGCCTTTATATACACCAACAATAGTCAAGCTGAAAAAAGTCAAGTCTCTATTCTGTTCACAGTAGTGCCAAAGTAGATGAAATATTTGGGAGTTTTCTAACAAAGGATGTGAAAGATCTCTATAAAGAGAACTATGAAACTCTAAGAAAAGAAATAGCTGAAGACATTAACAAATGGAAAAACATACCATTCTCATGGCTGGGAAGAATCAATATTGTTAAAATGTCCATACTACCCAAAGCAATATATAATTTTAATGCAATCCCCATTAAAGCTCCACTGTCATACTTTAAAGATCTCGAAAAAATAATGTTTCATTTTATATGGAATCAGAAAAAACCTTGAATAGCCAATACATTACTCAGAAATAAAAACAAAGCAGGAGGAATCATGCTACCAGACCTCAGACTATACTATAAATTGATAATGATCAAAGCGGCACGGTACTGGCACAAAAACAGAGAGGTAGATGTATGGAACAGAATAGAGAACCAAGAGATGAACCTAGCTACTTACCATTATTTGATCTTTGACAGCCAATTAAAAACATTCAGTGGGGAAAAGATTCCCTATTTAACAAATGGTTCTGGGTGAACTGGTTGGCAACCTGTAGAAGACTGAAACTGGACCCACACCTCTCACCATTAACTAAGATAGACTCTCACTGGATTAAAGATTTAAACTTAAGACATGAAACTATAAAAATACTAGAAGAAAGTGCAGGGGAAACTCTTGAAGACATCGGCCTGGGCGAATATCTTATGAGGAGGACCCCCCACCACCCCCAGCAATTGAAGCAACATCAAAAATATACTACTAGGACCTAATCATACTAAAAAGCTTCTGCACAGCCAAGAACACAGTAAGTAAAGCAAGCAGACAGCCCTCAGAATGGGAGAAGATATTTGCAGGTTATGTCACTGACAAAGGTTTAATAACCAGAATACACAGAGAACTCAAATGCATTAGCAGGAAAAGAACAAGTGATCCCATCTCAGGGTGGGCAAGGGACTTGAAGAGAAACTTCTCTGAAGAAGATAGTCACATGGCCTACAGACATAGGAAAAATGCTCATCATCCTTAATCATCAGAGAAATGCAAATCAAAACTACTTTGAGATATCATCTAACTCCAGTAAGATTAGCCCATATCACAAAATCCCAAAACCATAGATGTTGGCATGGATGTGGAGAAAAGGGAACACTTCTACACTGCTGGTGGGAATGCAAACTAATACGTTCCTTTTGGAAAGATGTTTGGAGAACACTTAGAGATCTAAAGATAGATCTGCCATTCGATCCTACAATTCCTCTACTAGGTATATATCCAGAAGACCAAAATCACATTATAACAAAGATATATGTACCAGAATGTTTATTGCAGCCCAATTCATAATTGCTAAGTCATGGAAGAAGTTCAAGTGCCCATTGACCCATGAATGGATCAATAAATTGCGGTATATGTACCCCATGGAATATTATGCAGTGTTAAAGAAAGATGGAGACTTTACCTCTTACATGTTTACATGGATGGTGCTGGGACATATTCTCTTAGCAAAGTTTCTCAAGAATGGAAGAAAAAGTATCCAATGTACTCAGTCTTACTGTGAAACCAATTTATAGTTTTCATAAAGTATAGCCCAAGTAGAAGGGGAAAGGGGAGAGGAAAGGGAAGAGGGGGGAATGGATGGATGCAGAGTAATTTGTGGGACCACACCTATGGTGCATCTTACAAGGGTACATGTGAAATTTACTAGGTGTAGAATATAAATGTCTTAACACAATAACTAAGAAAATCCTGTGAAGGCTATATTAACCAGTTTGAGGTAAACATTTCAAATTGTATATAAAACCAGCACATTGTACCCCATGATTGCACTATGACACAGCTATGACTTAATAGAAAAAAAAAGATTATAAACACTGAAAAAATTATTTTAAAAAGTAATAGCCAAAAATTTCACAAATTTAATGAAGGATATGAATCTAGAAATCCAAGAACCTCAAGGATAAACTCCTTGAACTCTTCAGAAGAATAAACTCAAAAAAAGTCCATGCTGTGACTCATTACTATCAAACTGTTAAAAGGCAAAAGAGAGAATTTTTTTTAATTTTTTAAATTAATATGGGGGTACAATTTTTATGTTACATGTTCTCACTTCCAGGGTAAAGTTTCAGTTGTAGAAGAGGCCCTCACCCAGGGGACATGTTATACACCCTCGTAATGTGCACATTAGGTGAGATCCCACCTTAAGCCCTCCCTTCTTCTTCTAAATGTCCTCACCACCCCCCACTTTCCTCTACTCCTGAACTGGACTATATTAGTGTTTCATTGCTCTTATGAGAATGCAATTGTTTATATATTGGAGTATATATGGAGTAAACTTGATATTTATTTTTCCATTCTTGCAATACTTTACTAAGAAGAATGTATTTTAATTCTATCCAAGTAAACAAAAAAGATGTAAAGTATCCATCTTTTTTAATGGCTGAATAATATTCCATCGTATAGAGATACCACAGTTTGTTGATACATTCATGGGTTGATGGGCACTTAGGTTGCTTCCATGTCTCAGCAATTATGAATTGAGCTGCAATCAACATTCTGGAATCAACAGTGCAAATGTCTTTGTGGCAAAATGATTTTTGTTCTTCTGGGTAGATACCTAGTAATTGGATTGCAGGGTCAAATGGAAGGTCTACTTTTATATATTTGAGGATTTTCCATACTTCTCTCCAGTGAGAATCAATTTTTGCTAATGGTGAGAGGAGCAGGTCCAGTTTCAGACTTCTACATGTGGATAACCAGTTCTCCCAGCAGTATTTGTTAAATAAGGATTCTTTTCCCCAATTGCATGTGTTTTTTAGGCTTATCAAAGATTAAATGATGATATGTGGCTGGGTTCATCTTTAGATTTTCTATCCTATTCCATAGATCTTTGTCTCTATTTTTGTGCCAGTACCATTCTGTTTTGATTACTATAGCCTTGTAATATAACCTGAAATCTGGCAAAGTGATGCCTCCAGATTTGTTTTTATTTCTAAGAACTGTATTTGCTATTTGGTTTTTTTTTATGGTTTATATGAATCAAAGTACTATTTTTTCAAGTTCTTTAAAGTATTACATTGGTGCTTTGAGGGGATTGCATTAAATCTATAGATTGCTTTGGGTAGTATGGACATTTTAACAACATTGATTTTTCCCACCCATGAGCATGGTATGTTCTTCCATTTGTTGATATCTTCTGCTATTTCCTTTCTCAAATTTTCATAATTCTCTTTATAGAGATCTTTCATGTCTTTTGTTAGATATATTCACAGGTATTTCATCTTCAAAAGAAAGAGTCTGGAAGGTTGTAAGAGAGAAGTTACTTATCATGTACAGGGGATCTTTGATAAGACTAATAGCTGCTTCTCATCAGAAATGTTAGGTACCAAGGGCTATGGGCTGACATATTTAAAGTGCAGAAAAAATAAAACTATCAACCAAGAATTACATATCTAACAAAACTATTTTTCAAAAATGACAGAAAGATTAAGACATTCGCAGGTAAACAAAAGCTGAGGGAGTGCACTACCACTAGACTTGTCTTACAAAATGCTAAAAGGAGTGAAAGGAATTCTTCAGGTTGAAATAAAAGGACTCTAGACACTAATTCAAAGACATAGGGAAAAATGATGATCTCTGTTAAAGGTAGATACATGGGCAAATATAAAATCCAGTATTATTATTATTATTTTTGTTTCTAACTCCACTTTTAATTTAGTACATAATTTAAAAAATAAATACACAAAAAATATTAATCTCTTATTTGGCACATAATGTTTAAAGAAGTAATTTGTGGCTGAGTGTGCTGGCTCATGCTGTAATTCTAGCACTTTGAGAAGCTGCGGCAAGAATATCACTTGAGCCCAGGAGTTTAAGACCAGCCTGAGTAACATAAGGAGATCCTATCTCTACAAAAATTGGAAAATTTATCTGGGTGTGGTGGTAGACTACTAGCTACTTGGGAAGCTGAGGTAAGAATATTGCTTGAGCCCAGAAGTACAAGGCTTCAGTGAGCTATGATGAGACCCCTGCAATCTATCTTGAGTGATCTTGGGCAGCAGAATAAGACCATCTCAAAAGAAAAAGAAAGATACCATTTGTGACAGCAATGACATAAGGAGTGGGGTAGAACCAGAGCTGTGTAGAACAAGAGGATTTGTACACAAAACAAAATCATTGACATTAAACTGGTATCAATTCAAATTAAATATTTATAAATTTAGAATGCTGAATGTAATCCCTATGGCATCCATAAAGAAAATACTTAAAGACCATACATAAAAAGAAATGAGAAGGGACTTGAAATATTTTGCTACAAAAAACAGCTAAACACAAAATAAGGCAACAATGGAGAAAATGAAGGACAAAAATAGTTAAAACATAAGGGAAATAAGAAAAGTGGCAGAAATTCGTCTTTCCTTATCAGTAATTACTTTAAATGTACATTGATTAAACTCCCTTATCAAATGATGGAGATTGACCAAATGGATTCAAACAAAATATACAGCTATATGCTGTCTACATAAGACTTACCTTAAGTTCAAAGACAAAAATAGACCAAAAGTCAAAAAATAGAACAAGACATTTCATGCAAATAACAAAAAGAAAAAGAAAGATAACAAAAAGAAAGTGATAATGTCTCTGCTAATATCAAAAAAAAATTTAACTTAAAAATTGTGAAAAGAAACAGAGAAGGGTGTTATATAGTGTGTAGTGATAAAGAGATCAAATCATCAAGATGATATAATACCTGGAAACATATGCATAAAATAATAAAGTCCAATAATATATGGTGAAAACATTGTCAAGTTTCATTGAGAAAAAAAGACAGTTCTACAATAATAGTTGAATACTGCAGGATCCAAATAAATGCATAGAACATACAACCCATATACCCAGAAGACCATTTCAAAAATAGAAAATGTAAAGGACACAATAAACCAGCTAGACTTAAGAAATATGTGTAAAGCACTCAACCCAACAATAGCAGAATACACATTCTTCTCCAGTATCCCTCTCTTCTAGGATAGACCATATGTTAGGACACAAAATAAGTTTTAGTAGATTTCAAAAGAAAAATATATAAAGAATCTTTGACCACAGTGGAAGAAAGCCAAGAATCAATTACTGAAGGAATTCTGGAAAATTCACAAATGTATGAAAATTAATCAACACACCCTTAGGCAATCAATGAGTGAAGAAATAGTAATAAGAAAAATTAGAAAATACTTAGGGACTAGTGAAAAAGAAAATGCAATTAACAAAACTTACAGGATGTGTGAATACAGTATGAAAAAGGAAATTTATAGCTTAAATGCTTATATTAAAAAATGAGAAATATCTTAAATCAATAGCTTAATTTTATGCCTTATGAAAATAGGGGAAAAAGTACAAATGAAATCCGAAGCTAGCAAAAAGAAGGAAATAATAAAGATTCCAGTGGAGAAAAAGGAAATAGAGAACTGAACTGAATTGTACTCCTAAAAATTCAGATTCATATGTTGAAGCTCTAACCCCTAATGTGACAATATTCAAACACAGAAGTAAAAATAAATCATAAATATAGTCCTAATCTGGTAAGGCTAGCGTCTTTAGAAGAAGAAGAAGAAGAAACACAAGATTTCTTTTCTCCCTGTCTTTCTCTCTCTTCCTCCCTCCCTATTTACCTCTTCTCTCTCCTCTCCAACGCTCTTTCTCTCATTTCCTCCCTGTTGGTGTACGGAAGAAAGCCATGTGAAGACACACAGTAAGTAAACAGCTGTTTACAAGCAAGGGAGAGATTCATCACCAAATTTATAGGTATTTTATTCATGGACTTTTAGTTTCTAGAACTGTGAGAAACAAATATCTTTTGTTTAAGTCACCCATTCTGTTATATTTTGTTATGGCAGCCTGAGAAGACTAATGTTTCTTCTTTGAATAGTTCAACAAAATTAATAAACCTTTAGGTAGACTGACAAAGAAAAAAAGAAAATTGGTCCATATAACTATAATAAAAAATAAAAATGGAAACATTGCTATCAATTCTGTAAAAATAAAAAGGATTATACTGTGATCATTTTTTCACCAAAAAAAATAGACAGCCAAGATGAACAAGTTAAATTCCTAGAAACACAGAAATTACTAAAATGCATTCAAGAAGAAATAGAAAATTTGAACAGATCTTTAAATATTAAGTAGACTGAATTAGTAATCAAAGGCCTCCCACTAGTGAAGTCATCTGCATTCACTAGTGAATTCTAACAAAAAATTATTTTTTAAATTATTTTTAATTAAATCATAACTTTGTACATTGATGCATTTATGGGGCTCAGGGTACTGCTTCGATATACAATGTGAAATTCTTACATTGAACTAAGTAACACATCCATCACAATTATACTCATTTCTTAATAGTTTTTAAATGTACCATTGCATCATGCACACTAGGTGAGGTCCCCCCCAAATACCCTCCCTTGTCTCATATCCCTCCTCCCCTCCCCTCTCTCTCCTTTTCCCTTCTACTTTCTAGACTATAGTTATATTTTGCCATTCATATGAGTGTGTAGGTGATTATATATTGATTTCATAGTAGTATTGAGTACATTGGATACATTTTTTTCCATTCTTGAGATACTTTACTAAGAAGATATGTTTCAACTCCGTCCAGGTAAACATAAAAGATGTGAAGTGTCCATCTTTCTTTATGGCTGCATAGTATTCCATGGTGTACACATACCACAATTTGTTAATGCATTCATGGGTCGATGGGCACTTGGACTGTTTCCATGTCTTGGCTATTATGAATTGGGCTTCAGTAAACATTCTGGGGCAAATGTCTTTGTTGTAAAATAATTTATGATCATGTGGGTATATACCTAGTAGAGGAATTGGAGGATCAAACAGTAGGTCTTTAGATCCTTGAGTGTTCTCCAAACTTCTTTCCAAAAAGGTTGTATTAGTTACATTCCCACCAGCAGTGTAGAAGTGTTCCCTTCTCTCCACATCCATGCCAACATCTGTAGTTTTGGGATTTTGTAATGTGGACTAATTTTACTGTAGTTAGATGATATCTCAAAGTGGTTTTGATTTGCATTTCTCTGATGATTGGGATGATGAGCATTTTTTTCATGTGTTTGTAGGCCATGCACCTGTCTTCAGAGACATTTCTATTCAAGTCTCTTGCCCACATAGAAATTGGGTTATTTGTTCTTTTTGTATTGAGTTCCCTGTAGATTCTAGTTATTAGACCTTTGTCGGAAGCATAACCTGCAAAAATCTTCTCCAATTCTAAAGGTTGTCTGTTTGCTTTACTTACTGTGCTCTTGGCTGTGCAAAAGTTTTTAGTTTGATCAGATACCAGTAATGTATTTTTGATCTTGCTTCAATTGCCTGGGGAACCCTCCTCATAAAATATTCTCCCAGGTCAATTTCTTCAAGTGTTTTCCCTGCACTCTCTTCTAGTATTTTTATAGTTTCATGTCTTAAGTTTAAATCTTTTATCCAGTGAGAATCAATTTTTGTTAATGGTGAAAGGTGGGGGTCCAGTTTCAGTCTTCTACAGGTTGCCAGCCAGTTCACCCAACACCATTTGTTAAATAGGGATGTTTCCCCCCACTGAATATTTTTGATAGGCTTGTCAAAGATCAAATGACCATAAGTAGCTGGGTTCATCACTTGGTTCTGTATTCTGTTCCATAAATCTACCGCTCTGTTTTTGTGCCAGTACCATGCTGTTTTGATCGCGATGAATTTATAGTATAGCCTGAAGTCTGGTAATGTGATACCTCCTGATTTGTTCTTATTTCTTAGTAATGTATTTGCTATTTGAGTTTTTTTCTGATTCCATATAAAACAAAGTACTGATTTTCAAGTTCTTTAAAGTATGACATTGGTGTTTTAATAGGGATTGCATTAAATCTGTAGATTGCTTTGGGTAGTAATTTTAACAATGTTGATTCTTCCCAGCCATGAGTGTGGTATGTTTTTCCATTTGTTTACATCTTCAACTATTTCTTTTCTCAGAGTTTCATAGGTCTCCTTATAGAGATCTTTTTGCGTCCTTTGTTAGGTAAATTCCCAGATAGTTCATCTTCTTTGGCACTATTGTAAAAGGAATAGAGTCTTTTATTGTTTTTTCAACTTGACTGTTGTTGGCATATAAAAAAGCTACTGATTGTAAGTATTGATTTTGCATCCTGAGATGCTTCTGTATTCCTTGATCACTTCTAAGAGTTTTGAAGTTGAGTCCCTGGGATTTACCAGATATAGGATCATATCATTAGCAAAGAGTGAGAGTTTTATCTCCACTGACCCTATTTGAATACCCTTGATGGTCTTCTCTTGCCTGATTGTGATGGCTAAGACTTCCATTACTATGTTGAATAGCAGTGGAGACAGTGGGCATCCTGGCCTCGTTCCTGATCTGAGAGAAAATGTTTTCAATTTTACACCATTCAATATTGGCAGTGGATTTGCTGTAAGTGGCCTCTATCAGTTTAAGAAATGTTCCTTCTATGTTTATTTTCTTCAGTGTTCTGATCATGAAAGGATGCTGGATATTATCAAAGGCTTTTTCTGCATCAATTGAGAGAATCATATGGTCTTTGTTTTTTATTTTATTGATGTGATGTATTATATTTATAGATTTATGTATGTTGAACCAACCTTGTAACCGTGGAATAAAACCAATGTGATCATGGTATATAATTTTTTTGATGTATTGTTGAATTGTTTGCTAAGATCTTATTGAATATTTTTGCATCGATATTCATTAATGATATTAGCCTATAATTTTCTTTCTTTGTTGGATCCTTTCCTGGTTTAGGTATCTGTGTGATATTTGCTTCATAGAATGTGTTGGGAAGTATTCCTCCTTTTTCTACACTTTGGAAAGGTTGGATAATATGGGTACTACTTCCTCTTGATAGAATTCAGATGTGAAGCCATCTGGTCATGGACTTTCCTTTTTTGGGAGATTTCATATTGTTGATGCTATTTCAGTGATTGATATAGATTTAAGATTTCCAATTGATATAAATTCAAGATTTCCAATTCTTTCTGGTTGAGTCTAGGAAGGTGGCATGCTTCCAGGTATTGGTCCATTTCCTTCAGATTTTCATATTTCTGGGAATAGAGATTTCTGTAGTAATCATTGAGGATTTTTTAAATTTCTGAAGTGTGTGTTGTTATTTTTCCTTTATCGTTTCTGATAGACAATATTAGAGATTTTACTTTTCTATTTCTGGTTAGGTTGGCCAAAAGTTTATCAATTTTGTTAATCTTTTTTTAAAAACTCAGCTTTTTGTTTTATTGATCTTCTGAATGATTCTTTTATTTTCAATTTCATTTAATTCTGCCCTAATTTGCTTACTTATTTTCTTCTGCTGGGTTTGAGCTTGGAATGTTCTTCCTGCTTGAGATGATCCATTAAGTTGTTGGCTTCTTCTCTTTCTGTTTTCTTAATGAAGGCTTCCAGTACTATAAATTTGACAAAGGGGTTTTAAAATCTCCAACTATTATAGGGCAGGATATATCAAGTTGTTCATATTCATTAGGGTCTGCTTTATGAATTGAGGAGCATTCTGGTAGGGTGCATAAATGTTAATTATTGAAATCTCTTTATGTTGGGTGTTTTCCTTGACAAATACGTAGTGACCTTCCTTACCTTTCTTTATCTTTGTTAGTTTAAAGCCAATTGTATTTGCTACTAAAATTGCAACCCCTGCTTTTTTCTGGTTTCCATTTTCCTGTATTATAGACTTCCATCCCTTTGCCCTAAGTCTATTTTTATCCTTTAATGTAAGGTGAGATTCTTGTATACAGAAGATATCCAGTCTGAGTTTATGTATCCAGTCACCCAGCCTGTGCCTCTTTAGAGGACAACTTAAACCATTCACATTAATTTTGAGAATTGACAAGCCTGGATGTGTTTTTAATGTCATGATTTTTGGATGTCCAGTGGACATTTTTAATCTTTCAACACTGTGGAAGTTGAGTTTTGTTCAAAAATTTCTCAGTGAGTTTACTTTAGAGGTAGAGCATTGTACTGGTCGTTGTGGAGGATGGGTCTGAGAATATCCTGGAGAGCTGGTTTAGTTATGGCAAATTTCTTCAACATGTGTATGTCATTAAAGTATTTGATTTCTCCATAACAAATGAAACTCAGTTTAGCTGGAGAGAGGATCCTGGGCTGGAAGTTGTTTTGTTTTAGAAGACTGAAGGTCAATGACTATCTTCTGGTTTGAAACGTTTTGGCTGAGAGATCTGCAGTCATACTGATACTTCTCCCTTTTTAGGTGATGCTTTTCTTACATCTGGCTGCTTGCAGAATTTTCTCCTTCATCTTAACTTTGGCAAAGTTAATCACAATGTGTCTAGGAGATGCTTTATTTGGATTGAGTCTTGCTGGGGCTTGGGAACAGTATACTATCTTAAGTTCTGTATCTCTTGCAATGCTTGTGAAATTCTCCTCCTTAATCTCTTGGAGGAGAGTATCTGTACCTTTAGGGCCACCCTCTTATCCTTCAGGAATTCCTATAAGATGAATGTTTGATCTTTTGGGGTGATCCCACAACTCCCTCAGGGAATGATCAGTTTTTGCTCTCCATTTGTCTGCCTTTTTGAGCATTTGGGAATGTTCAAAACCTTTGTCTTCAGTTTCAGAGATCCTTTCTTCTGCCTGGTCAACTCTATTATTGAGGGATTCTACTGTATTTTGGAGTTCCCCCAACTAATTTTTTTATTTCCTTGAGCTCTGCTCTTTTCTCATCATGTCCATATCTTTGGTGACTTGGTCTTTGAATTCATTAATTTCTTGAGACAACTTTAGAACTACTCTTTGGAATTCAATTCTATCTTTCCTTCCACTCTATTTATCTTATTTGCAATCCATATTCTGAATTTGACTTCTGACATTGCTGCCATTTGTTTATGCATGGCATCTTCAGTTGTATCTCCTTTGTCATTTCTTGGGGGGGGAGTTAATCTACTCTGGTTATTCATATTGCCAGAGTTCTTTTGTTGGGTCCATACCATGTTTATTTTCCACTGTTTGGTTATTAGAACTGGTAGGGTGAGATTGAATTTGAATTCCCAAGTAGTATAGATAGCCCCTTAGCAAAGCCCTAGGCTTTGTAATTGTGGCTTATCTCCTACAACCCTATGAAGGTCCCTTCAGAGTTTTGGCCAGAGACTCTGAGGACCTACTTGATGAGATTGCGCACGCTAGCTCTGTTTTGATATCAGCTAACCTCTACTCTATCCTAAGAAGCAACAGTATTAGGTTGAAATCTTGACTGTGAAGAGATACAAACAGCTGTGGCACCCATCCCCCACCCTTCAGTTCTTTTCCACTATAGAACTTTGAAGGTCAACCTCAGAATGTCCCCAGGTAGACAGCCCCAGACACAGGTTCCAATTAAATTGTCTCAGGCACTGCAAACCTTGCTCAACAGAGAGGGGTTCAAGGATCTCCAACAGCACAATTGGAGTCAGGGATCCACACTCCTGCCCACCAGACTCAGTCCACACCATTTTCTGCTTCTTTGCTCATAGGCCCAGTTGGAGCCAGGGGCCACAGCCCGCCCAAAGGTCTCAGTCCACACACAGCTAGCCTCTGCTTGCCAGACCAGTTGGAGTTAAAGGACCACACCCTGCCTGCCAGTGTCAGTCCACTGCCTGGCAAGCCTCTGATCCCCATTAGAATCAGGGAACTGCACCCCATCTGCAGTCTCAGTCCTCACCTGGTAAGCTTCTGCTCACCAGCCCCCCTGGAGACAGGGGACCACACCCTAGCCCTCAGGTCTTGGTTCACACCCAGCAAGCCACTGCTTGAGGGTTCCGCTGCAATCAGGGGACCATGCCCTTGCTCTCAGGTCTCAGTCTAGGCCTAGAAAGCCTCTGATAACAGGACCAGCAGGGGCAGGGGACCAGCCCTGTCTGCTGAACTCCATTCACATGGGGCAACCACTCTCCTGCTATGCGTGCCATCAGAGCCAAGGGTTCTGCACCCTGTGCAGCCAGACACAGCCCAAACCCAGGTCAACACCACTACTGGCCAGGCATAGTCATAACCAGGAGACTGCTCCTCTTCCCCTTGAGTGTCCCTTTCTTCCCACACCTTCTTTCTTCCCCGTTAGTCACATATTCCATCCTGATGGTTGGCAGCCCAAACTATGTCCAGATCTCCCAGGACAAGACTGAACACTCTGTGCTCTGTAGGGGGAAGAACTTCAGACCGCCATGTGATGCGGAAGGGTGGACTGGGAGTTTGGACTTATGGGGGAAAAAATCTGTTCAATTTTATGCCTGGCAGGGTAGTGTCCAGGTTCATAAGTGGGATCTCCATGGAGAAAGAAACCTGGAATTTAGTGGATGTCTCCAGCAAGGTAAAATGAGAGGTCTTTTGTTCCCTGATCATTCTCTGATAGCTTGCATCAGGCCTGCTTAGGGGAGGGGGTCCCCTGTCCTCCAGTCGATAGGCTTTATACCTAAAATTTGTTTTCTTGAATGGTCTTTCTTGGAGTTACAGCTTGCCGAAATTCTTTCTTGGCTCAGCTCCCCATCTTTGGCTTCATAGAGTCTGATTCCATTCAGTTTTTCTTTTTCTGCTCAGGAGGGTTGCTACCAATCAGCTATCTTCCCAGAATTTCTGTCTAATAAAAATTTAAAGTCTTGATAAAGAGGTGGAGCAAGATGGCGGCCGAGTAACACCTTCCTTGCATCTGGGCACCGTGAGTCTGGGGAGATAGGACTCCAGGCATCTCTGGCTGGTGGGATCTGCCTATCATCACCCCTGTGAGGATACAGGGAGTCAGTGAGAGACTTCTGGACCCCAAGAGGAGGACTAACACAGTGCAAAAATGGCAAGTGGTCGCGTGTGTTCAATCCGTCTAAACCCGCCCACAACTGTAAGTTCAGTAGCAGTGAGACTGCAAACCAGAAAGCCCTTACCTGTGAACTGTTTTGATGTCTTTGGACTTGGCACTCAGTTGAACTGCCTTGGGGAGAGCCTGAGTGGGAGTGCAGAGAACTTTCGCCAGTGTCTAGGGCCCCAGTCTGAGCCACTGAGCCAGACGGAGCTAATAGTGTTTGGCTGTGGGTCACAGGGAGCCATTGTGAGCGATCTGCCCCGGCAAGCTCCGCCCTCAGGGTCGCAGAGCTAGAATCGGGTGGGAGCTGGTAACCCAGCGACCAAGTAGCCTAAGGGTGGGGTCTGAGCCGCCTTGCAGCCCTAACCCTCAGGGGCAGAGTGAGACCAGTTTTGGCACACTGGGTAAGTGGATAGCCACTTCAGCAGTGATTCCAGCGAGAAAGCTGGGAAAGCTTCTGCTCAGCAAGTTTACAAGTTAAAAGTGCCTTTAAAGTGGGCTGAAGAGAGATTTAGGGTGTCTACCTGCTGGGGTTTGAGAAATCAGCAGCCTCCAGTCATATCAGAACTGTGATAAATATCTCATACCCCAGAAGATCACATGTTGCCCAGACAATATTCAATAACATATACAAACTGCTTTGTTTTTGGTTGTGTTTTTTTTTTTGTTTTTTTGTTTTTTGGGGTTTTTTGTTTGTTTGTTTATTTTGATGTTGTTTTGTTTTTTAATTTCAACCTTTTCCATACAGATCCTTTTTCTTTCTCAATTTTTCTAGGTCAATTATAATTTCCCATTGCTGCCTTTTTCAATAACTAGAACTTCATTTCTGCTAGTTTTCTACCGCTATCATTTGGTTTTTCACCCAATTTTATCCTTTAAAGTTTTCTGTTTGCTTATTTTGGTTTGATTTATAGCATTTTTGTCGTTCCTATCTACTTGGTGGAGGTAGGGTACTGTGTCTGATCAGGTTAGCAAAGAGCTGCTGACCTCAAGGGAACCACCCAACCGGGCACCCCCAGAAGGTGGTATTTTTTAAGGTTGTGTCAAAGTACCCTACTGTACACCTATAGTGCTCTGTCTCCCACTTTCTGTGCCTCTCTTCTTTTTGTCAATAGTCCTTTTACCCACCCCCTCTCCTTTCTCTATTTTTCTTTCTTTTTTTCTTATCACTCGGTCCTCCTTTCTTTCATCCCTTTTTTGCTCTTCAACCTCCTCACCCTTCTGGTCCTGTAACCCTTAGTCCACAGGCACGAGAACTTAAAGAGCAAGAGGAAGAGAAAGGAAAATTAGAGCAAGGAAACAGATAAAAGAAATCACTCATGAGGAAGAATCAGCAGAAAACTCCAGGCAACATGAAGAACCAGTCAAGAACAACCCCACCAGAGCTGAGCGCAGAGCTGGGACCTGCTCTTTCCTCGGCGCCCAGCTCGAGCTCGCGGAGCCGAGAAGCCGCGCCTCCGAGAGCGAAAGGAGACACCGGCGCGGAGCCTTGCCTCCCTGCCGCCCTCCTCCCCGCTTCCCCGGCGGTGGCAGCCTGCAGCCACGACTGAAAAAAGGTGTTCAGGATACCTTGGAGGGACAATCTGTTTTTCTTCCAACTCCACAGAGTCACGTTAAAATTAGACTTTTTTCTCTGAGGAAGGACCTGAGGGTCTGCATTTCAAATCAAATAACAGAGCAAGATGGCAGCCGAGTAACAGCTTCCTTGCATCTGGGCACCGTGAGTCTGGGGAGATAGGACTCCAGGCATCTCTGGCTGGTGGGAACTGCCTATCATCACTCCTATGAAAATACAGGGAGTCAGCGAGAGACTTCTGGACCCCAAGAGGAGGACTAAAACAGTGGAAAGCCGGCAAGTGGTCGCGTGTGTTCAATCCGTCTAAACCCGCCCACAACTGTAAGTTCAGTAGCAGCGAGACTGCAAACCAGAAAGGCCTTACCTGTGAACTGTTTTGATGTCCTTGGACTTGGCACTGAGTTGAACTGCCTTGGGGAAGGCCTGAGCGGGAGTGCGGAGAACTTTGGCCGTTGTCTAGGGCCCCAGTCTGAGCCGCTGAGCCAGACGGAGCTGATAGTGTTTGGCGGTGGGTCACACGGATCCATTGTCAGTGATCTGCCCCGGCAAGCTCTGCCCTCAGGGTCGCAGAGCTAGAAACGGGTGGGAGCTGGTAACCCAGCAACCAAGTAGCCTAAGGGTGGGGTCTGAGCTGCCTTGCAGCCCTAACCCTCAGGGGCAGAGTGAGATCGGTTTTGGCACACTGAGTAAGTGCATAGCCACTTCAGCAGCGATTCCAGCGAGAAAGCTGGGAAAGCTTCTGCTCAGCAAGTTTACAAGTTCAAAGTGCCTTTTAAGTAGGCTGAAGAGAGATTTAGGGTGTCTACCTGCTGGGGTTTGAGAAATCAGCAGCCTCCAGTCGTATCAGAACTGTGACTAACATCTCATACCCCGGAAGACCACGTGTTGCCCAGACAATATTCAATAACATATACAAACTGCTTTGTTTTTGGTTGTGTATTTTTTTCTTCTTTTTTTTTTTTGGTTTGGTTGTTTTTTTTGTTTGTTTATTTTGACGTTGCTGATGT
Source organism: Nycticebus coucang (assembly GCF_027406575.1). NCBI lineage: Eukaryota > Metazoa > Chordata > Mammalia > Primates > Lorisidae > Nycticebus > Nycticebus coucang. The sequence continues at coordinate 108,162,789 of NC_069781.1, forward strand.
TCTTTTGTTTTTTTAATTTCAATCTTTTCCACACAGATCCCTTTTTCTTTCTCAATTTTCCTAGTTTAATTATAATTTCCCATTGCTGCCTTTTTTAATAACTTCAACTTCATTTTTGCTAGTGTTTCTACCGATATAATTTGGTTTTTCACCCAATTTTATCCCCGTAAAGTTTTCTGTTTGCTTCTTTTGGTTTGATTTATAGCATTTTTGTCTTTCCTCTGTACTTGGTGGAGGTGGGGTACTGTGTCTGATCAGGTTAGCAAAGAGCTGCTGACCTCAAGGGAACCAAGCAACTGGGCACCCCCAGAAGGTGGGGTTTTTTTAAGGTTGTGTCAAAGTACCCTACTGTACACCTATATTGCCCTGTCTCCCTCTTTCTGTGCCTCTCTTCTTTTTGTCAATATTCCTTATACCCACCCCCTCTCCTTTCTCTATCTTTCTTTTTTTCTTATCACTCGGTCCTCCTTTCTTTCATCCCCTTTTTTTGCTCTTCAACCTTCTCACCCTTCTGGTCCTATAACCCTTAGTCCACAGGCATAAGAACTTAAAGAGCAAGAGGAAGTGAAAGGAAAATTAGGGCAAGGAAACAGATAAAAGAAATCACTCATGAGGAAGAATCAGCAGAAAACTCCAGGCAACATGAAGAACAACCCCAGTCTAGAACAACCCCACCAAGGGACCATGAGGTAGCTACTGCAGATGATTCCACCAGTATAGAAATGTTAGGAATGACAGAAAGGGAATTTAGAATACACATGTTGAAAACAATGAAAGAAATGATGGAAACAATGAAGGAAATTGCTAATAAAGTGGAAAATAACCAAAAGGAAATCCAAAAACAGAATCAAATAAGAGATGAACGATATGAAGAATATAAAAAGGATATAGCAGACCTGAAGGAACTGAAACAGTCAATTAGGGAACTTAAAGATACAATGGAAAGTATCAGCAACAGGTTAGACCATGCAGAAGAAAGAATTTCAGAGGTAGAAGACAAAGTTCTTGAGATAACTCAGACAGTAAAAGAGGCAGAAAAGAAGAGAGAGAAAGCAGAACGTTCACTGTCAGAATTATGGGACTTTATGAAGCGTTCCAACATACGAGTTATAGGCATTCCAGAAGGGGAAGAAGAATGCCCCAGAGGAATGGAAGCCATACTAGAGAATATTATAAAAGAAAATTTCCCAAACATCACCAAAGAGTCTGACACACTGCTTTCAGAGGGATATCGGACCCCAGGTCGCCTCAACTCTAACCGAGCTTCTCCAAGACACATTGTGATGAACCTGTCCAAAGTCAAGACAAAAGAAAAGATTCTGCAAGCTGCCAGGAGTAAGCGCCAGTTGACCTACAGGGGCAAATCCATCAGAGTTACCGCAGACTTCTCTAATGAAACTTTCCAAGCAAGAAGACAATGGTCATCTACCTTTAATCTACTTAAACAGAACAATTTTCAGCCCAGAATTCTGTACCCTGCTAAGCTAAGCTTCAGAATTGACGGAGAAATCAAATCATTTACGGATATACAAACATTGAGGAAATTCGCCACAACAAGACCAGCTCTACAGGAAATACTTCAACCTGTTCTGCACACTGACCACCACAATGGATCAGCAGCAAAGTAAGAACTCAGAAATCAAAGGACAAAACCTAACCTCCACACTGATGCAAAAGATAAAATTAAGCAATGGACTCTCACCAAATAAGACGAATAGAATACTACCACACTTATCAATTATCTCAATAAATGTTAATGGCTTGAATTCCCCACTGAAGAGACATAGATTGGCTGACTGGATTAAAAAACACAAGCCATCCATTTGCTGTCTGCAAGAAACACACCTGGCCTCAAAAGACAAATTAAAGCTCCGAGTCAAGGGTTGGAAGACAATTTTTCAGGCAAACGGAATTCAGAAGAAAAGAGGAGTTGCAATCTTATTTTCAGATACATGTGGATTTAAAGCAACTAAAGTCAAAAAAGACAAAGATGGTCACTTTATATTGGTCAAGGGAAAACTACAACAAGAAGACATTTCAATTCTAAATATTTATGCACCCAATTTAAATGCTCCCAGATTCCTGAAGCAGACCTTACTCAGTCTGAGCAATATGATATCTGATAATACCATCATAACAGGGGACTTTAACACACCTCTTACAGAGCTGGACAGATCCTCTAAACAGAAATTAAACAAAGATGTAAGAGATTTAAATGGGACCCTAGAACAACTATGCTTGATAGATGCATATAGAACACTCCACCCCAAAGATAAAGAATATACATTCTTCTCATCACCCCATGGAACATTCTCCAAAATTGATCATATCCTGGGACACAAAACAAATATCAACAGAATCAGAAGAATTGAAATTTTACCTTGTATCTTTTCAGACCATAAGGCACTAAAGGTGGAACTCAACTCTAACAAAAATGCTCAAGCCCACCCAAAGGCATGGAAATTAAACAATCTTCTGTTGAATAACAGATGGGTGAAGGAAGAAATAAAACAGGAAATCATTAACTTCCTTGAGCATAACAACAATGAAGACACAAGCTACCAAAACCTGTGGGATACTGCAAAAGCAGTTTTGAGAGGAAAATTCATCGCTTTAGATGCCTACATTCGAAAAACAGAAAGAGAGCACATCAACAATCTCACAAGAGATCTTATGGAATTGGAAAAAGAAGAACAATCTAAGCCTAAACTCAGTAGAAGAAAAGAAATATCCAAAATCAAATCAGAGATCAATGAAATTGAAAACAAAAGAATCATTCAGAAAATTAATGAAACAAGGAGTTGGTTTTTTGAAAAAATAAATAAAATAGATAAACCATTAGCCAGACTAACTAGAAATAGAAAAGTAAAATCTCTAATAACCTCAATCAGAAACGATAAAGGGGAAATAACAACTGATCCCACAGAGATACAAGAGATCATCTCTGAATACTACCAGAAACTCTATGCCCAGAAATTTGACAATGTGAAGGAAATGGATCAATATCTGGAATCACACCCTCTCCCTAGACTTAGCCAGGAAGAAATAGACCTCCTGAACAGACCAATTTCAAGCACTGAGATCAAAGAAACAATAAAAAAGCTTCCAACTAAAAAATGCCCTGGTCCAGATGGCTTCACTGCAGAATTCTATCAAACCTTCAAGGAAGAGCTTATTCCTGTACTGCAGAAATTATTCCAAAAAACTGAGGAAGAAGGAATCTTCCCCAACACATTCTATGAAGCAAACATCACCCTGATACCAAAACCAGGAAAAGACCAAAACAAAAAGGAGAATTTCAGACCAATCTCACTCATGAACATAGACGCAAAAATTCTCAACAAAATCCTAGCCAATAGATTACAGCTTATCATCAAAAAAGTCATTCATCATGATCAAGTAGGCTTCATCCCAGGGATGCAAGGCTGGTTTAACATACGCAAGTCTATAAACGTTATCCACCATATTAACAGAGGCAAAAATAAGGATCACATGATCCTCTCAATAGATGCAGAAAAAGCATTTGATAAAATCCAGCATCCTTTTCTAATTAGAACTCTGAAGAGTATAGGCATAGGTGGCACATTTCTAAAACTGATTGAAGCTATCTATGACAAACCCACAGCCAATATTTTACTGAATAGAGTAAAACTGAAAGCTTTTCCTGTTAGAACTGGAACCAGACAAGGTTGTCCTCTGTCACCTTTACTATTCAACGTAGTGCTGGAAGTTCTAGCCAATACAATTAGGCAAGACAAGGAAATAAAGGGAATCCAAATGGGAGCAGAGGAGGTCAAACTCTCCCTCTTTGCTGACGACATGATCTTATACTTAGAGAACCCCAAAGACTCAACCACAAGACTCCTAGAAGTCATCAAAAAATACAGTAATGTTTCAGGATATAAAATCAATGTCCACAAGTCAGTAGCCTTTGTATACACCAGTAACAGTCAAGATGAGAAGCTAATTAAGGACACAACTCCCTTCACCATAGTTTCAAAGAAAATGAAATACCTAGGAATATACCTAACGAAGGAGGTGAAGGACCTCTATAAAGAAAACTATGAAATCCTCAGAAAGGAAATAGCAGAGGATATTAACAAATGGAAGAACATACCATGCTCATGGATGGGAAGAATCAACATTGTTAAAATGTCTATACTTCCCAAAGCTATCTACCTATTCAATGCCATTCCTATCAAAGTACCTACATCGTACTTTCAAGATTTGGAAAAAATGATTCTGCGTTTTGTATGGAACCGGAAAAAACCCCGTATAGCTAAGGCAGTTCTTAGTAACAAAAATAAAGCTGGGGGCATCAGCATACCAGATTTTAGTCTGTACTACAAAGCCATAGTGCTCAAGACTGCATGGTACTGGCACAAAAACAGAGACATAGACACTTGGAATCGAATTGAACACCAAGAATTGAAACTAACATCTTACAACCACCTAATCTTTGATAAACCAAACAAGAACTTACCTTGGGGGAAAGACTCCCTATTCAATAAATGGTGTTGGGAGAACTGGATGTCTACATGTAAAAGACTGAAACTGGACCCACACCTTTCCCCACTCACAAAAATTGATTCAAGATGGATAAAGGACTTAAATTTAAGGCATGAAACAATAAAAATCATCAAAGAAAGCATAGGAAAAACACTGGAAGATATTGGCCTGGGGAAAGACTTCATGAAGAAGACTGCCATGGCAATTGCAACAACATCAAAAATAAACAAATGGGACTTCATTAAACTGAAAAGCTTCTGTACAGCTAAGGACACAATAACCAAAGCAAAGAGACAACCTACACAATGGGAAAGGATATTTGCATATTTTCAATCAGACAAAAGCTTGATAACCAGGATCTATAGAGAACTCAAATTAATCCACATGAAAAAAGCCAACAATCCCTTTTATCAATGGGCAAGAAACATGAATAGAACTTTCTCTAAAGATGACAGACGAATGGCTAACAAACATATGAAAAAATGTTCATCATCTCTATATATTAGAGAAATGCAAATCAAAACAACCCTCAGATATCATCTAACCCCAGTGAGAATGGCCCACATCACAAAATCTCAAAACTGCAGATGCTGGCGTGGATGTGGAGAGAAGGGAACACTTTTACACTGCTGGTGGGACTGCAAACTAGTACAACCTTTCTGGAAGGAAGTATGGAGAAACCTCAAAGCACTCAACCTAGACCTCCCATTCGATCCTGCAATCCCATTACTGGGCATCTACCCAGAAGGAAAAAAATCCTTTTATCATAAGGACACTTGTACTAGACTGTTTATGGCAGCTCAATTTACCATTGCCAAAATGTGGAAACAGCCTAAATGCCCACCAACCCAGGAATGGATTAACAAGCTGTGGTATATGTATACCATGGAATACTATTCAGCTATTAAAAAAAATGGAGACTTTACATCCTTCGTATTAACCTGGATGGAAGTGGAAGACATTATTCTTAGTAAAGCATCACAAAAATGGAGAAGCATGAATCCTATGTACTCAATCTTGATATGAGGACAATTAATGACAATTAAGTTTATGGGGGGGGAAGCAGAAAGAGGGATGGAGGGAGGAGGGTGGGGCCTTAGTGTGTGTCACACTTTATGGGGGCAAGACATGATTGCAAGAGGGACTTTACCTAACAATTGCAATCAGTGTAACTGACTTATTGTACCCTCAATGAATCCCCAACAATAAAAAAAAAAAAAAAGAACAACCCCACCAAGGGACCATGAGGTAGCTACTGCAGAGGATTCCACCTGTAAAGAAATGTTAGGAATGACAGAAAGGGAATTTAGAATTCACATGTCGAAAACAATAAAAGAAATGATGGAAACAATGAAGGAAACTGCTAATAAAGTGGAAAATAACCAAAAGGAAATAAAAAAAAAGAATCAAATCAGAGATGAACGATATGAAGAATATAAAAAGGATATAGCAGAGCTGAAGGAACTGAAACAGTCAACTAGGGAACTTAAAGATGCAATGGAAAGTATCAGCAACAGGTTAGACCATGCAGAAGAAAGAATTTCAGAGGTGGAAGACAAAGTTCTTGAGATAACTCAGATAGTAAAAGAGGCAGATAAGAAGAGAGAGAAAGCAGAATGTTCACTGTCAGAATTACGGGACTTTATGAAGCGTTCCAACATACGAGTTATAGGAATTCCAGAAGGGGAAGAAGAATGCCCCAGAGGAATGGAAGCCATACTAGAGAATATTATAAAAGAAAATTTCCCAAATATCACCAAAGATTCTGACACACTGCTTTCACAGGGATATGGGTCCCCAGGTCGCCTCAACTCTAACCGAGTGTCTCCAAGACACATTATCATGAACCTATCCAAAGTCAAGACAAAACAAAAGAGTCTCCAAACTCCCAGGAGTAAGCGCCAGTTGACGTACAGGGGCAAATCCATCAGAGTGACCGCAGAATTCTCTAATGAAACTTTCCAAGCAAGAAGACAATGGTCATCTACCTTTAATCTACTTAAACAGAACAATTTCCAGCCCAGAATTCTGTACCCTACTAAGCTAAGCTTAAAAATTGATGGAGAAATCAAATCATTTATGGATATACAAACATTGAGGAAATTTGCCACAACAAGACCAGCTCTACAGGAAATACTTCAACCTGTTCTGCACACTGACCACCGCAATGGATCAGCAGCAAAGTAAGAACTCAGAACTTAAAGGACAGAACCTAACCTCCACACTGATGCAAAAGATAAAACTAAGCAATGGACTCTCACAAAATAAGATGAATAGAATACTACCACACTTATCAATCATCTCAATAAATGTTAATGGCTTGAATACCCTACTGAAGAGACCTAGATTGGTTGACTACATTAAAAAACACAAGCCATCCACTTGCTGTCTGCAAGAAACACACCTGGCTTCAAAAGACAAATTAAGCTCCAAGTCAAGGGTTGGAAGACAATTTTTCAGGCAAATGGAATTCAGAAGAAAAGAGGAGTTGCAATCTTATTTTCAGATACATGTAGACTTAAAGCAACTAAAGTCAAAAAAGACGAAGATGGTCACTTTATATTGGTCAAGGGAAAAATACAACAAGAAGACATTTCAATTCTAAATATTTATGCACACAATTTAAATGCTCCCAGATTCTTGAAACAGACCTTACTCAGTCTGAGCAACATGATATCTGATAATGCCATAATAACAGGGGACCTTAACACTCCTCTTACATTCTTCTCATCACCAGATGGAACATTCTCCAAAATTGATCTTATCCTGGGACACAAAACAAATATCAACAGAATCAAAAGAATTGAAATTTTACCTTGTATCTTCTCAGACCATAAGGCACTAAAGGTGGAACTCAACTCTAACAAAAATGCTCAACCCCACCCAAAGGCATGGAAATTAAACAATCTTCTGTTGAATAACAGATGGGGGCAGGAAGAAATAAAACAGGAAATCATTAACTTCCTTGAGCATAACAACAATGAAGACACAAGCTACCAAAACCTGTGGGATACTGCAAAAGCAGTTTTGAGAGGAAAATTCATCGCTTTAGATGTCTACATTCGAAAAACAGAAAGAGAGCACATCAACAATCTCACAAGAGATCTTATGGAATTGGAAAAAGAAGAACAATCTAAGCCTAAACTCAGTAGAAGAAAAGATATATCCAAAATCAAATCAGAGATCAATGAAATTGAAAACAAAAGAATCATTCAGAAAATTAATGAAACAAGGAGTTGGTTTTTAAAAAAAAAATAAATAAAATAGATAAACCATTGGCCAGACTAACGAGAAATAGAAAAGTAAAATCTCTAGTAACCTCAATCAGAAATGACAAAGGGGAAATAACAACTGATCCCACAGAGATACAAGAGATCATCTCTGAATACTACCAGAAACTCTATGCCCAGAAATTTGACAATGTGAAGGAAATGGATCAATATTTGGAATCACACCCTCTCCCTAGACTCAGCCAGGAAGAAATAGAGCTCCTGAACAGACCAATTTCAAGCAGTGAGATCAAAGAAACAATAAAAATCTTCCAACCAAAAAATGCCCTGGTCCAGATGGCTTCACTCCAGAATTCTATCAAACCTTCAAGGAAGAGCTTATTCCTGTACTGCAGAAATTATTCCAAAAAATTGAGGAAGAAGGAATCTTCCCCAACACATTCTATGAAGCAAACATCACCCTGATACCAAAACCAGGAAAAGACCCAAACAAAAACGAGAATTTCAGACCAATCTCACTCATGAATATAAATTCAAAAATTCTCAACAAAATGCTAGCCAATAGATTATAGCTTATCATCAAAAAAGTCATTCATCATGATCAAGTAGGCTTCATCCCAGGGATGCAAGGCTGGTTTAACATACGCAAGTCCATCAACGTTATCCACCATATTAACAGAGGCAAAAATAAAGATCACATGATCCTCTCAATAGATGCAGAAAAAGCATTTGATAAAATCCAGCATCCTTTTCTAATTAGAACACTGAAGAGTATAGGCATAGGTGGCACATTTCTAAAACTGATTGAAGCTATCTATGACAAACCCACAGCCAATATTTTACTGAATGGAGTAAATCTGAAAGCTTTTCCTCTTAGAACTGGAACCAGACAAGGTTGTCCTCTGTCACCTTTACTATTCAACATAGTGCTGGAAGTTCTAGCCAATACAATTAGGCAAGACAAGGAAATAAAGGGAATCGAAATGGGAGCAGAGGAGGTCAAACTCTCCCTCTTTGCTGATGACATGGTCTTATACTTAGAGAACCCCAAAGACTCAACCACAAGACTCCTAGAAGTCATCAAAAAATACAGTAATGTTTCAGGATATAAAATCAATGTCCACAAGTCAGTAGCCTTTGTATACACCAATAACAGTCAAGATGAGAAGCTAATTAAGGACACAACTCCCTTCACCATAGTTTCAAAGAAAATGAAATACCTACGAATATACCTAACAAAGGAGGTGAAGGACCTCTATAAAGAAAACTATGGGAGGGGAGACAAGATGGCGGACTGAAGCCAGCTTTCAACAAAGGCTCCCGTCCAGAAGGAGAGTTAAGGGACAGGAATTTAGTAAGTATCCTGGTGGACTTGAGCCTCACCAAGAGAGAAGGCTAAAGAACGCACATCAACACCGCTGAGGCAAGTTGTGATCACAAGGACGCAAACAAAAGGTACAAAATCCACCACCAAGCGGACGGGAGTCCCCCTCCCCCATGAGACCGGCTCTGTAGCCCCACAATTGAACAAGTGGGCAGAAATTAAAGCCCCTCCCACTACACTCCACGGGAGAGACCTTCTAAAAACTGGACCTACCTCCCCTACTGGGGTGCCGTGGCGTTCTCCTGCCGGACATAGGGCTGAATAAAACTTTGGGAATCCTTTGCCGGCAACCCTGAATCCCCGGTGCTCCCCTCCCGCCCACTGAGGTCTGGAGGCCTGTCCCCCAGGACTTCGGATCCTTGGGTGATTTCTCAAGGGGAGTGGACAGTCCCCGAGTTGCGACTGGTCAGCATTGACTCTGAGGCGCGCCGAGTGAGGAGAGGGCACCGGGCTGAGGGGGAGTCACGCCTCGCGGCACTTCCCTGCGGTGCAGTGCAGCAACCCTCCCTGGGCATAGGGGACCCAAGACTGAATCAGACTCTGGCCTCCCCGCTGAGAGCTGAGAACCCCTACTCTCACTCGGGGTCTGAGGGCCTACCCCCAGGAGTTCGGCTCCTTGGGTGATTTCTCGAGGGGAGTGCACAGTGCCTGAGCTGCGTCAGGTCAGCGCTGACTCTGGGACACGTGAGCGAGGAGAGGGCACTCCGCTGAGGGGAAATCAAGCCTTGGCGGCACTTCCCTGCAGTGCAGTGCAGGAGCCCTCCCCGGGCACAAGACTGAATAAGACTCTGGCCTCCCCGCTGAGAGCTGAGAGCCCCTACTCTCACTCGGGGTCTGAGGGCCTATCCCCCAGGAGTTCGGCTCCTTGGGTGATTTCTCGAGGGGAGTGCACAGTGCCTGAGCTGCGTCAGGTCAGCGCTGACTCTGGGATACGTGAGCGAGGAGAGGGCACTCTGCTGAGGGAAAATCAAGCCTTGGCGGCACTTCCCTGCGGTGCAGTGCAGGAGCCCTCCCCGGACCGTAGTATTGCGTGAAACTGAATGAAACTCTAGCTTCCCCCCGCCCCACTCCCAATCCGGGTCTGGGGGCCCATCCCCCAAGAGTTCTGATTCTTGGGGGATCTCTTAAGGGGTGTGGACCCAGCACAAACTGCGGCCGCTCAGTGCTGACTCTGGGGCGCGGGACAGAGGAGAAAAGGGTCGCCTGAGTGCCCACACCAGAGCAGCAGTTCCCTGGAGGTAGATCAACAGCCGTTTTTTCTTTAACGGCAGAACGCTCACTTCTGGATATTCTGAGGCCACACCCCCTGTCTCCCTGGGCAACCAGAGGAGGCCACCGGTGACACGGCTCACAAACCCAGAAGCCTCCAGGGCGGGGCCGACCCAGAGAGGTGTTCAGACGCAATTCTCCAGCAGCAAAGACGTTTGAACTCAAAACAGCCTGTCTCCTGTAGGCGACGACAGGAACAGAGACAGAACCTCACAAAGTTGTCTGTTCTGTTCTGTTCTGTTAGCAGCATCCATCAGGGACGGGGCTAAGCCTGAGTGAACACCTCCTTCCCATCACCTGCATCAAACACTCAAAGATGTCAGGCCCCATCTCCTCCTGCTAGATAGCGGCAGTCTGCGGGGGCCTGGCAGACTTCCTCGCGATTCAGGCAGGTGCAAACCCCTGGAGTGTCTGTTCACTGCAGGCAACTGGGTTAGCCATCTGCAGAGATACCAGTGACTGGGTCCGACGGAGGGGCAAAGTGGGGAAGGAGACGTCAACCTTCCCAGACTGCTTTGTTTGCGGGGTGGCTCCTCCTGACTCCACGCTGCACTGGGGTGAGCTGTCTCAGAGGAGTCACCAGGCCCCTGTGATCCAGTTCCCAGAGACCTCTTGAACCCTTCCACCTGAGACAAGTGCCGATTGAGACAGTTGATTCGGACCTTTTGAACTGGGCTAATAGACTGAGGACTTTTCAGGTGGTGCCCTGGGTGTGCGATTGTAGGAAGGTTTGATTCTCCTTTTCCAACTGGGGCCAGAGGTGGGCAGGCGGGGTGACTTAATTGCTGATTTTTCCACACAGCTGAGACTTCAAGCCAGAGTAGAAGTTGCAATAGGATCGAACAGAAACCAGCTGAAAACAAGACAGAACCACTTTGCTCCACCACACCAGACAGGGCCCCAGTTTCTCAGGCCACAACACTGTACGGGCCCTCGATAAAACCCCAGGGGAAAAACCAAAGGGAGTAAACCATGGGGCGGAATCAGCGGAAAAACTCTGGTAACATGAATAACCAGAATAGATCAACCCCCCCAAGAAAAGATACGGCAGATGTGATTGAAGATCCCATTCATAAACAACTGGCTGAGATGTCAGAAGTTGAATTCAGAATTTGGTTTGCAGACAAGATTAATAAAATGGAATTAGGAATTCGAGGAGAAATTCAAAAACTGTCTCAAGAATTTAACGAATTTAAAGACAAAACCACCAAAGACTTAGACACACTGAAACAGGAACTTACAGCCCTCAAAGATATGAAAAATACAGTAGAATCCCTCAGTAACAGAATGGAGCAAGCAGAAGAAAGGATTTCTGACATTGAAGATAAAGTCTTCGAACGCTCCCAATCTCTCAAAGAGGAAGAGAAATGGAGAGCAAAAACGGATCACTCACTCAGAGAGCTCTCAGATAATTCGAAAAAAAATAACATAAGGGTTATAGGAATTTCGGAGGCTGATGACGTGGCAGCCAAGGGCACAGAGGCCCTTCTACATGAAATTATGAAAGAAAATTTTCCAGACATGCCTAGAGAATCTGAAATTCAGATAGCAGACAGCTTCAGAACCCCAGCACGATTCAACCCCAAAAAGCCATCTCCCAGACATATCATAATTAGCTTCACTAAAGTTAACATGAAAGAGAAGATTCTCAAAGCAGCCCGGCGAAAGAAAACTATAACGTACAAAGGTAAGAATATTAGAATAACTGCAGATTTCTCTGCTGAAACTTTTCAAGCAAGAAGAGGCTGGTCATCAACTTTTAATCTCCTAAAGCAAAAAAACTTTCAACCCAGGATCTTGTATCCAGCTAAACTGAGTTTCATCTATGATGGAGAAATTAAATACTTCAATGACATTCATATGTTGAAAAAATTTGCCATAAGTAAACCAGCTCTTCAGGATGTTCTCAGACCTATCCTCCACAATGACCAACCCAATCCTATACCACAAAAGTAAACTCACTCAGAAACTTCGGATTAAACTCCAACTTCCACACTGGCGAAAGGATTAAAAATGTCCGCTGGACCTTTGAAAAACTCGATACCCAAAATTCCACCAGACTTATCCTTACTCTCCATCAATGTGAATGGCTTAAACTGTCCTCTAAAGAGGCATAGGTTAGCTGACTGGATACAAAAACTTAAGCCAGATATTTGTTGCATACAAGAGTCACATCTCAACTTAAAAGACAAATACAGACTCAGGGTGAAAGGATGGTCATCCATATTTCAGGCAAATGGTAATCAGAAAAAAGCAGGTGTTGCAATTTTATTTGCAGATACAGTAGGCTTTAAACCATCAAAAGTAAGGAAGGACAAGAATGGTCACTTCATATTTGTTAAGGGTAATACTCAATATGACGAGATCTCAATTATTAATATCTATGCACCCAACCAGAATGCACCTCAATTTATAAGAGAAACTCTAACAGACATGAGTAACTTGATTTCCTCCAGCTCCATAATCGTTGGAGATTTCAACACTCCCTTGGCAGTGTTGGATCGATCCTCCAGAAAGAAGCTGAGCAAAGAAATCTTAGATTTAAACCTAACCATCCAGTATTTAGATTTAGCAGACATCTACAGAACATTTCATCCCAACAAAACTGAATACACATACTTCTCATCAGCCCACGGAACTTACTCCAAAATTGATCACATTTTAGGTCACAAGTCTAACCTCAGTCAATTTAAAGGAATAGAAATTATTCCATGCATCTTCTCGGACCATCATGGAATAAAACTTGAATTGAGTAACAACAGGAATCTGCATACCCATACAAAAACATGGAAGTTAAATAACCTTATGCTGAATGATAGCTGGGTCAGAGATGAGATTAAGAAAGAAATCACCAATTTTTTGGAACAAAATGACAATGAAGACACAAGCTATCAGAACCTCTGGGACACTGCAAAGGCAGTTCTAAGAGGGAAATTTATAGCACTGCAAGCCTTCCTCAAGAGAACGGAAAGAGAGGAAGTTAACAACTTAATGGGACATCTCACGCAACTGGAAAAGGAAGAACATTCCAACCCCAAACCCAGTAGAAGAAAAGAAATAACCAAAATTAGAGCAGAATTAAATGAAATTGAAAACAAAAGAATAATACAACAGATCAATAAATCAAAAAGCTGGTTTTTTGAAAAGGTCAATAAAATAGATAAACCTCTGGCCAACCTAATCAGGAAAAAAAGAGTAAAATCTCTAATATCATCAATCAGAAACAACAAAGACAAAATAACCACAGACTCATCAGAAATCCAAAAAATCCTTAATGAATATTACAAGAAAGTTTATTCTCAGAAATATGAAAATCTGAAGGAAATAGACCGATACTTGGAAGCACGCCACCTTCCAAGACTTAACCAGAATCAAGTGGAAATGTTGAACAGACCCATATCAAGTTCAGAAATAGCATCAACTATACAAAACCTCCCTAAAAAGAAAAGCCCGGGACCAGATGGTTTCACGTCAGAATTCTACCAAACCTTTAAAGAGGAATTAGTACCTATATTACTCAACCTGTTCCAAAATGTAGAAAAAGAAGGAAGACTACCCAACACATTCTATGAAGCAAACATCACCCTGATCCCCAAACCAGGAAAAGACCCAACAAGAAAAGAAAATTATAGACCGATATCACTAATGAATATAGATGCAAAAATATTCAACAAGATCCTAACAAACAGAATCCAGCAACACATCAAACAAATTATACATCATGACCAAGTTGGTTTTATCCCAGGGTCTCAAGGCTGGTTCAATATACGTAAATCTATAAATGTAATTCAGCACATAAACAAATTAAAAAACAAAGACCATATGATTCTCTCAATTGATGCAGAAAAAGCTTTTGATAATATCCAGCATCCCTTCATGATCAGAACACTCAAGAAAATTGGTCTAGAAGGGACTTTTCTTAAACTGATAGAGGCTATCTACAGCAAACCCACAGCCAATATCATATTGAATGGAGTTAAATTGGAATCATTTCCACTCAGATCAGGAACCAGACAAGGCTGCCCATTGTCTCCATTGCTTTTCAACATTGTAATGGAAGTTTTAGCCACCGCAATTAGGGAAGAAAAGGCGATCAAGGGTATCCATATAGGGTCAGAAGAGATCAAACTCTCGCTCTTCGCAGATGATATGATTGTGTATCTGGAAAACACTAGGGACTCTACTACAAAACTCCTAGAAGTGATCAAGGAATACAGCAGCGTCTCAGGTTACAAAATCAACATTCATAAATCGGTAGCCTTTATATACACCAACAACAGTCAAATTGAAAAAGCAGTTAAGGACTCTATCCCATTCACAGTAGTGCCAAAGAAGATGAAATATTTGGGAATTTACCTAACAAAAGACGTGAAAGATCTCTATAAAGAGAACTATGAAACTCTAAGAAAAGAAATAGCTGAAAATGTTAACAAATGGAAAAACATACCATGCTCATGGCTAGGAAGAATCAACATTATCAAAATGTCCATACTACCCAAAGCAATATATACTTTCAACGCACTCCCTATTAAAGCTCCACTGTCATATTTTAAAGATCTTGAAAAAACATTACTTCGTTTTATATGGAATCAGAAAAAACCTCGAATAGCCAAGACATTACTCAGAAATAAAAACAAAACAGGAGGAATCACACTACCAGACCTCAGACTTTACTACAAATCGATAGTGATCAAAACAGCATGGTATTGGCACAAAAACAGAGAAGTAGATATCTGGAATAGAATAGAGAACCAAGAGATGAATCCAGCTACTTACCGCTATTTGATTTTTGACAAGCCAATTAAAAACATTCAGTGGGGAAAAGATTCCCTATTTAACAAATGGTGCTGGGTGAACTGGCTGGCAACCTGCAGAAGACTGAAATTGGACCCACACCTTTCACCATTAACTAAGATAGACTCTCATTGGATTAAAGATTTAAACTTAAGACATGAAACTATAAAAATACTAGAGGAGAATTCAGGGAAAACCCTTGAAGAAATTGGTCTGGGTGAGTATTTCATGAGGAGAACCCCCCGGGCAATTGAAGCAGCTTCAAAAATACACTACTGGGACTTGATCAAACTAAAAAGCTTCTGCACAGCTAAGAACACAGTAAGCAGAGCAAGCAGACAGCCCTCAGAATGGGAGAAGATATTTGCAGGGTATAACTCTGACAAAGGTTTAATAACCAGAATCCACAGAGAACTCAAACGCATCAGCAAGAAAAAAACAAGGGATCCCATCGCAGGCTGGGCAAGGGATTTGAAGAGAAACTTCTCTGAAGAAGACAGGCGCACGGCCTTCAGACATATGAAAAAATGCTCATCATCTTTAATCATCAGAGAAATACAAATCAAAACTACTTTGAGATATCATCTAACTCCAATGAGACTAGCCTATATCACAAAATCTCAAGACCAGAGATGTTGGCGTGGATGCGGAGAAAAGGGAACACTTCTGCACTGCTGGTGGGAATGCAAATTAATACATTCCTTTTGGAGGGATATATGGAGAACACTCAGAGATCTAAAAATAGATCTGCCATTCAATCCTGTAATTCCTCTGCTGGGCATATACCCAGAAGACCAAAAATCACAACATAACAAAGATATTTGTACCAGAATGTTTATTGCAGCCCAATTCATAATTGCTAAGTCATGGAAAAAGCCGAAGTGCCCATCGATCCACGAATGGATTAATAAATTGTGGTATATGTATACCATGGAATACTATGCAGCCTTAAAGAAAGATGGAAACTTTACCTCTTTCATGTTTACATGGATGGAGCTGGAACATATTCTTCTTAGTAAAGTGTCCCAAGAATGGAAGAAAAAATACCCAATGTACACAGCCCTACTATGAAACTAATTTGGGACTCTCACATGAAAGCTATAACCCAGCTACAACTTAACAATAGGGGGAAGTGGGAAAGGGGGGGGTGGGTAGAGGGAGGGGAATCGGTGGGATCACACCTGTGGTGCATATTACAGGGGTATTTGCGAAACTTGGTAAATGTAGAATATAAATGTTTTGGCACAGTAACTGAGATAACGCCGGAAAGGCTATGTTAACCACTGGGAGAAAAATGTGTCAAATGGTTTATGAAGTGAGTGTATGATGCCCCATAATCATATCATTGTATACACTTATGATTTAATAAAATAATTAAAAAAAATAAATAAATAAATAAATAAATATACTCACATAAAAAAAAAAAAAAAAAAAAGAAAACTATGAAATCCTCAGAAAGGAAATAGCACAGGATATTAACAAATGGAAGAACATACCATGCTCATGGACGGGAAGAATCAACATTGTTAAAATGTCTATACTTCCCAAAGCAATCTACCTATTCAATGCCATTCCTATCAAAATACCAACATCGTACTTTCAAGATTTGGAAAAAAGATTCTGCGTTTTGTATGGAACCGGAAAAAAACCCGTATACCTAAGGCAGTTCTTAGTAATAAAAATAAAGCTGGGGGCATCAGCATACCAGATTTTAGTCTGTACTACAAAGCCATAGTGGTCAATACAGTATGGTACTGGCACAAAAACAGAGACATAGACACTTGGAATCGAATTGAAAACCAAGAAATGACACTAACATTTTACAACCACCTATCTTTGATAAACCAAACAAGAACATACCTTGGGGGAAAGACTCCCTATTCAATAAATGGTGTTGGGAGAACTGGATGTCTACATGTAAAAGACTGAAACTGGACCCACACCTTTCCCCACTGACAAAAATTGATTCAAGATGGATAAAGGACTTAAATTTAAGGCATGAAACAATAAAAATCCTCCAAGAAAGCATAAGAAAAACACTGGAAGATATTGGCCTGGGGAAAGACTTCATGAAGAAGACTGCCATGGCAATTGCAACAACAACAAAAAAATAAACAAATGGGACTTCATTAAATGAAAAACTTCTGTACAGCCAACAAGACAACAACCAAAGCAGAGAGACAACCTACAGAATTGGAAAGGATATTTGCATATTTTCAATCAGACAAAAGCTTGATAACTAGGATCTATAGAGAACTCAAATTAATCCACATGAAAAAAGCCAACAATCCCATATATCAATGGGCAAGAGACATGAATAGAACTTTCTCTAAAGATGACAGATGAATGGCTAACAAACACATGAAAAAATGTTCATCATCTCTATATATTAGAGAAATGCAAATCAAAACAACCCTGAGATATCATCTAACCCCAGCGAGAATGGCCCATATCACAAAAATCTCAAAACTGCAGATGCTGGCGTGGATGTGGAGAGAAGGGAACACTTTGACACTGCTGGTGGGACTGCAAACTAATACAACCTTTCTGGAAGGAAGTATGGAGAAACCTCAAAGCCCTCAAGCTAGACCTCCCATTTGATCCTGCAATCCCATTACTGGGCATCTACCCAGAAGGAAAAAAATCCTTTTATCATAAGGACACTTGTACTAGACTGTTTATTGCAGCTCAATTTACAATCGCCAAAATGTGGAAACAGCCTAAATGCCCACCAATCCAGGAATGGATTAACAAGCTGTGGTATATGTATATCATGGAATACTATTCAGCCATTAAAAAAAATGGAGACTTTACGTCCTTCGTATTAACCTGGATGGAAGTGGAAGACATTATTCTTAGTAAAGCATCACAAGAATGGAGAAGCATGAATCCTATGTACTCAATTTTGATATGAGGACAATTAATGACAGTAAAGTTTATTGGGGGGGGAAGCAGAAAGAGGGACGGAGGGAGGGGGGTGGGGCCTTGGTGTGTGTCACACTTTATGGGGGCAAGACATGATTGCAAGAGGGACTTTTACTAACAATTGCAATCAGTGTAACCTGGCTTATTGTACCCTCAATGAATCCCCAACAATAAAAAAAAAAAAAATTTAAAGTCTTATTACCAATCCTTTTCAAACTCCTCCCAACACAGGAAGAGGATAGAAGACTCCTAAACTCTTTGTATAAGGCCAGCATTACCCTGATATCGATGCCAGGTAAAGACATCACAAGAAAATAAAATTATAGACTCTGTTAATATAGATTCATCCACAAAGTACTAGCAAACTGAATCTAACAGCATGTTAAAAATATTATATACTATGATCAAGTGGAATTTATCCTAGAAATGCAAATTGGTTCAATATAAGAAAATTAATGTATTATGTCATATTAGGTATATTCATGTATGTACTTGTCACAATTTTTAAAATTAATGTAAATTGAAACACACACTTTAAAGTGAGTGATTAGCATATGTGTATGAACTCTATCTCAATAAAACTGTTAAATTATAGACATTACATAAAATTATGTAATATATATCATTGATCCTTGAACAATATGGGGATTAGGAGCACTGACCCCCTGCAGAGTTAAAAATTTGAGTATAATTGACTCCACAAAGACTTACTACTAATACCCTACTGTTGACTGGAAGCACTATTGATAACATAAACAGTCAATAACATAATTTTGTATATTATATGTATCATATATTTTATTTTTAAAATTAAGTAAGCTAGAGAAAAGAAAATTTTTTGCCTGTATTAAGCAAATGATGGTAGATGGTGGGAGCCAAGTGTCTTACTGTTGAAGGAAGGCCACAGACGGACTAGGAGAGCAGGCTAGAATGAGGGTGGTGATAGAGGAGGGTTGGAGACATTGGTGTGAATTCATGTCTAGTCATGTATACACATGCACATACAGGTGGCATATTTCCACATTGAAGTATTATGAATATATTTACAGGTTAGTCTGAACACATGTATTTTTTTCACTGTCAGCTAAGAGTACCTAATAAAAGTAATGACACTCCAATACTATCAGAGCTTGATTCCTACACCATTCTCCAATAAAGGGAACTAGGGATCCTTCAAGAAATGGCTGATTCTCGGACTGGGGTGGGAAATGTACAAGATGTGGAGCATCTTGTAGTGGCAGGAAGTAAGGAAGTACCCAAAATACAGGCACACACACACTCACATTGATGGGGGTATGTCGAAGTTGCACAGAAGCCAAATGAAATAGCTTCCAAAGGCCAAAGCTGGAACAGTTTGAACAACAAAATAAATAAAGAAAACTATTTATTTGTTTGTTTGTTTGTTTATTGAGGGTGGGTTATAACCCAAAGTATAAAATAAATATCCATGAGACCATGCTGGTATAAATAAATGATTGACTAAATTAATAAATTAAGGAGAAGATACAAATCTCCTGGGCAAATTCCAAATAAATCACATAGACACTCTACCCTCAAGGAGAGGGAGCATAACTCCCCACCTCTCAGAGGTGGACTGTGCATAGTGACTTCCTTCCAAAGTGTACAATTTAGAAAAGAAGGGGAAAGAGGAAATTTAGTGATGTACAGACCTTACATACATTGTCTCAGGAAGGTGATTAAGGTCAACATCAGCAGTCATAAGTTTTGGGGAGAGTACATACTTTTGACATGATGTAATGAGAATTATAATTTACCTTTATAGTCTTCAATGCCAAACCCATAATCTCTATCTTATTATAAAAAAATAAGGCAGATCCCAATAGTGAGTTATCCCATAAAATACTTGACTAGTAACCCTCAAAGCTATCCAGGTCATCAAAAATAAGAGAAGCCTAAGAAATAGTCACAAGAAAGAAAACCCTAAGGAGACATGACAACTAAAGTGGAATCCTGGATGGGATTCTGGAAAAGAAAGAGAACATTAGGGAAAAACTAAGGAAATATAAAGAAATGATGGACTTTAATTTTTAAAAAATAGTATTACTTATATGTATTAGAATGGTTATTATCAAAAAAGAAGAATAGAAATGTCAGCAAGGATATGGAGAAATTGGAATCCTCATTCCTGGTAGGCATGTAAAATGATGCAGCCATTACATAGAACAGTTGACAGTTCTCAAAAGCTAAGTATTGCACTGTTTTATGATCCAACAATTCCACTTCTAGGTATATGTCTGAAGACAGGGATTCAGATACTTGCATGTAATGTTCATAGCAGCATTAATTATAGTAGCAAAACCAGGTAGACATAAACCAAGTGTCCATTGATGGATGAACGACTATCCATATAATTGAATATTATTTTGCATTAAAAAGAAATGAAGTTCTGACACAAAATTTTTTATTTTAACTTAAGTCCATTAGAGGACAAGATAAATGTGTGCTCAGAATTTTCCATTTCTTTTTTTAAGACAGAGCCATTTTTTAAACTGTATGAGAGCTATCCAGAAAATATCCAGCCATGTAATATGGAAAAATAGAGACATACGTGGCTGGATAATTTCCAGACAGTCCTCCTATACTTGAACATGTTGGTCCCATTTTATGAAATGTAACTTTACAGTCTTTCCTATGATTCAGGAACTTCCTGCAATGAGGAACTTTGCAGCACAAAGTTCTATAATTATAAGAATTATAATTTACCTCTATAGTCTTCATCAGTCAAATCCATAATCTCTATCTCATCATAAAAAAAATCAAGCAGATCCTAATAGTGAGACATTCTACAGAATACCTGACCGGTAGCACGTTAGCCTATTACCACATCACCAAATTTGCTGTCCCTATTCTGGTATGTAGCCAACTAGCATTTCCCACACTCTCTTGGCATTGTCTTGTCACTGACTGAGTCTGCTCAGAGGGCTGTGAGTGGCTATCCTCCCACAGATCCTCAGTGCTGGCCCCAGGATGTAGGAAGCCCTGGGTTAGAGATGGACAAGGCTCAACAGCTTTGACTCTGAGATGATCAGGTAGAACAGAAGCCCCACACTCACTCCCCCGGTGACTGCTGATTGTCAGCATTCATTTGAGAGCATACATGAGCAAGATACCATCTTTTACTGAGTTAAGTCACTGAGACATGTGACTTATCACAGAGTTTCTCTGTTCTAGCATTGCCTCAAGTAATACAGTCTCTTATGCTGGTTCCATGTCTATCTTACTGATGACAAAATGGAGGCTTCAAGGGGTAATTTCTCCAGAACCACGTAGCCAAGAACTGATCAGAAAGCTAAAGCAGGACCATTGCCTAGTGAGCTCAGTTGTAGGAGAAACTGTAGTTCTGTGGTAGTGAATTTGCCCAGTGTTCTCAGGGGACTCACAGTTTGTTTTAATCAAGTGTGGTAAAGCACACAGACATGGAAATAGCTGTCATGAGGAAGAAGTATTTTATTCACAGATTCCCTAGGAAGAGGAGGCAGGGCATGCTATGTGGGGCCACACGGGGAAGGACCAGGGTTTGTCAGGGGGCAGAGAGAGAAAGGGAGAAACATGGACTACAGACTTTGTGGGTTTTGCAAGAAGGAATGGGAGAGGCAGGTAGCAGGCTTGGTACTGGCTAGTTTGAAACATTTCAGTGGGCTCTGGGCACACAGCCTCTCTAGTCTGATTCCCTGGAGTGATGAAGACAGACAATGGCCCAGAATGTAAGAGGAGGTGGGAGGAGTGGGCCCTGGTTTGGTTGGTTTGAATTTGAAAGGCCTGGCCATAGGCAAGTCCTTCACTGTTTCTATGAATTGGCTAGCCAAGGAGGGGGCATCCCTCCAGGGCCCACAAGGCCCAGATATCAAATCATCAGAGCACAGGAAAGAAAGGGCACAGTTAACACACTAGGGCACACCCAGCTGCAAGGCTAACTCTGAATTTTATACTTGGCAGGAACTAACTCTTTTCCTATGTTCCTAACCCTGGGCCTCTGTGGGGTAGAACTGGGAGTGGGGGGACCTCCTAAGTCCTGTGGACCTGCCCATGGTTCACTGTGGCTGACAGATGCCATACTGGGAGAGGCCTTAAATGCCAAGTTAAAGAATTTGAACTTTATGCTAGAAGCAATGGAGAAGGTTCCCTTGAAGTTTCCTGAGCTGAGAAGGGAATTGATCAATCTCTGAATCAGGGTGATGAATCTAGCCATGGTGAGGAAGATGTAGCAGAAGAGGTATCAATGAGTTATTGCAGTATAACAAACTACCCCAAAACTCAGAAAGCACTTATCATTGCTCACAAGGCAACTATCAGCTGAGTAGTTTGTCTGGGCAAGATGGAGCTGACCCCATCATCATCATTGAGAACGGAGCTGCTTGCCCAGCTCCTCCTGGAGGGCCTCTCTTGTATATTCTGATGCTGGCTGTGAGGCTAGAGCCTGGCCAGAGCCTGGCCTTAGCTGGTGGTGGCTCCCCTCTGTTCCATGTAACTCTCATCCTCCAGCAGGCTAGTCCAGGCTTTGCCATGCCTTGTGGCACTGAGAAGAGGGAAACATGCCAGTCTTCTGAGGCCCAGGCATGGAACCAGGAGCACACTCTTTCCTCCATCATGTTCTGTTAGCCATGGAAGTTGGGAGGCCAACCTGGATTCACAGCACCGGGGTCAACTCTACCTCTTTATGGAACTGAGTCACATTGCACAGGGTATGTACACAGGAAGGCTGTTACGGACTGATTATCTTGTTCCCCAAAATTCATATACTGAAATCCTACCCCCCAATGAGATGGTATTAGGAGACGGAGCCTTTGGGAGGTGATTATTAGGTGATAGAGTGCAGCTCCCAGGATGTGATTAGTGTCCTTACAAGAAGACACACCAAAAGCTTGCTTCCTGTCTGCTCTGGGCCATGTGAGGATACAATGAAAAGAAGGCTGTCCACAAACCAGAAAAAGAGCCTTCACCAGACACTGGATGGCCAGCACTTTAATCTTGGACTTTGCAGGCTCCAGAACTTTGAGAAGTAAATGTCCTTTATTTAAACTACCCAGTCTATGGCAATTTGTTATAGCAGTGCTAGTACAGTCAATCTAGCACAGAGTTTGTCAAGTCTGGCCTACTGCCTGTTTTTGTAAATAAAGTTTTATTAGGACACAGCCACACCCATTTGTTTTCATACCACCTATGGCTGTTTTTGTCCTACCAAAGCAGAGCTGAGTAACTGTGATGGAGCCCACATGACCTGCAAAGCCTAAATATCATTATCTGGCCCTTTACAGAAAAAGTTTGCTGACCCCTGATAAAGGCCTGGAGGTATTTTGGAAGGCAGCTGACTAACCATAGAGGCAAATGACCCCAGCCAGGCTCAGCCCAGAGGCACTGGGGCAGATGCTGAGTTTGGTTAAGAAGCAGAAGCAGTTCAAACACCAGTTGTGTGGCTCTGGAGGCACCATCTCACCATTCAGGTTCAGGATCACACTTGGAAAATGGTCATCTTTACAGCCACTTTGGGGTCTGCAAGGATTCAGAGAGAGCATCTGTAGAACAGCCTCCCCAGAGACTGGTGCAGGTGAAGGCTCAGCACAGCCTGGTTTCCCAGAAGCCCCATCAGAGGTCTCAGAGCAGTCCTGGCTGGTGGACAGCGCTCCCCTCCACCTCCCTCCTGCTCTGCTGGGAGGATGCATTCCTGCAGCTGTGCGTCTGCAGGCAGATCTGCTTCCCTATCTGTGTTCTGCTAATAAAGAGAAAACACTCTTGGCAAGGTTAGACAAACAGCCACAGAGTGATTGACATAGCCCCAGCCCTCAGCTGAGCCGCTCCTGCCTGCACCAGGAGCTCCTGAGAAAATACTGTGTGTGTCCATGCTCTTCCCAGTGCGGCAAGCTGTTTGCTTTCCATTAGCCTCAGACTGTGCCCTTTAGTCACACCACGTCCATCAGTGCTAGTGGAGGGGGTGGGGAGCTGCTGTGGGGTGGTGTTTCCTTGTTGCTGCTGGGCATCTGGCTGGCTCATCCCACCTGTCCTATGCTGCCAAAAGCATCTCTGAACCTGGGTGCCTCCTGTTACAATTTTCTCACACCCTGGGTACCCTGACAGCTGAGTTGAGTTGGGCTGAGCCTGGGTGCGAACAGCTTCCCCGGTGCATCTCCTATGCAGCTGGGCTGACAAAGGGGGACCAGGGGCCAGGGATCTATTTGCAACCAACGAAATTTTAGGGAAGCACTAGTTTCTGGGCAGAGGGTCTAAATTAGGTCTCTCACCAGTCAGGTGGGCTGGCTGCTCTCACCCAGGGGGAAGCGCAGGTTCAGCCTAATGCCGGGGAAGTCATAGCAGGGATGGGCAGACAGGCTGAGCATCCCTCTTCCCACCTGCCCCCACAGGGTTCACTCCCTCCCTCCACCTGCTCCCATCTGGGAAACCCTTTCTTCAGTTTCAGACCCTGTCCTTTTTACATTACACCAACACCTGCCAGAGGTCTGCATTCAGGGCATTTTCTATACAGTTTGAAAAGTGGAGAGCAGTGATCAAGGATGATAAAAGAGCAGGTAGGGGAAGACATTCCAGAATCAAAACTCTTGCACTCCAGAGTTGGCAGGAACCTCCAGCGTGGCCTGGTTCACCCAGCCGAGGCTGGGATCCTCTCTGTGAAACATTTTCATGTGCAGACAGAAAAGCTGAGGCTCTGCATGGTACAGCTGTTGCCAAAAACCCCTTGAAATGGGCAAAGATACCCACTCAGGCCCATGAGAGCCCAGGGCCCCTACTCCGTCCTCTACCCCAAACCAACAGAATGACTTTCTGCTCCATAGCCCATAATCTGCCCATTTTGTATCTTTCCTGGGCTCTCTGCCCTTCTCCCCATGCTGGTGCCATTCCCAGTATTGTTGCAGCATAGAGAACTAACCCACCGGATATGCTAGATGAGCCATAGCTCACTCAGACCTCGGTTTCCCCATCTTTCCATGGGGATCTGAACACCAGTCCCATGGGATCTGAGAGCCATCCTCTCTGAGAGCCCTAAGAAGGCGCTGGTAGCCGCTGATGCAGCAGCACCCACCTGGTTCCTGAGGCTCCAAGCCCAAGGGCCATGTGCTCCCTGCTTCCCCCACTGGGCTCCCCTCTTATCCCTCCACAGGAGGGGAAATTACACATTAATGAGACAGAATTACAAAAGCAACGTCTGGCCCACCGCCCAAGGCCCCTGGGCTAGGAGGGAGGGAGCAATGGTGCTGGAAGGGGAATTGGAAACAAATGCATAGGGGTGTTTTCTTTTGTGGACCTCCAGTCCCCTCCCCACTCTACTTCCCACCACCATCCCAAATTTGGACTTTTACGGAAATGGATTTCATGCCTGGGCTTCCCATGAACTCTCTTAATTCAATTGAGGGGCCATTATCGGTACTGGATGTAATGGGCTGTTTCCGTAGCCTCCAGGAGACCAAGGGGTGGTGCACCCTCTGCAGGTGGGGCCAGGCAGGAGTCGGGCAGCAGGAGGGGAATGGGCTAAAGTCCTTGCCCTAATTGCCTTAAGGCCATGGGAACTAGGTGTCCAAAGGGGCTAGAGGGGGAGACCCAATGTGACTCCTTTGGGGACATCAGGCACTGTGGGAGCAGGAAATGAAGTAGCCACAGGTGGGTCTGAGGCTGGTGCCAAACCCTGAGAGGGTGAGCTAGGCCTTGGAAGGGTGCTGCACCCAGGGGCTCATGGTTCCCTTGGAACGAAGCAGTGTCAGGAGCAGTTTGCCTGAGGTGCCTGTTCCTCCCCCAAATTCTCTCCACAACATTTTGCAGGGGCCTCCTGCTCTTCCTCTGATCAGAGCTCAGAAGCCCTACTTCTACCCTCAAGGTACCTATGACAATGAGTAGCCCAGAATTGAGGGTTCTGGTGGCACAAAACCAATATAGAGCCTAGCACAGTCCCAGCTGCTAGAGATGACCAAGCAGGGGAGACAAACTGGGGTGAGCTCAGGTGCAGAGAACTGCCATTCCATACCCAGCTCTTGGCTAGGATTCCTCCCAGCAGAGGGTCTCAGAGCTGCTCCTGTCCTAGCCATGGTAGCAGGGCCTGCAGAGCAAACTAGGGAACCCAGGCCAATCCCTCCACCCCTCCAGCCCTCACCTGTCATGGCACCATGGGGGTTCCTCAGAAGACTGAGCACCCACTCAGTAAGAGCAGGTGAGCAAATAACAGTGATGGGCTTTGCTTTTGCAGATGCGATTATAGTCCCAGCACTATAGAATATGAGGAGGGCTAATCTAAGTGTCCCCAAATCATCTGAGCTCTGGGGACATCTCTCCAGAGCTAACCCATACATCTCCCAGCCTTCTTACCATCAGACAGGGCAATGGGACTAGTCTGGCCAATGGCCTGTGGACAGAAGGGAGTCACTTCCAGGCTAAAGCAGCCATGAGCCAGCTATTTCTCCCTGTGAGCTGGTGCCCAGGGGCCACATGGTGCCACTCCACGAATGGGAGCTGCCATCAGCAGAAAGACTGTGAAGGAGTGGTGCCCCAATTGACCAGGGAGTGAAAAATAAGCCTTTATGATGTCAGGCCTAAATCAAGTCATTTGTTTCTGCAACAGAACCTACCAAGCTTCTACCAGAAAAGGGGCAACAGTAAAGGCTAACAGGATGCCTAGTGGTCATGCAGAAGGGGGCATGATTCCCATAACAGAGACTGGAAGGATGAAGACTCACATGATTAGAGTGGCTTCTAGAACTTACCTAGTGACCACATGACTGAGAGAAGAGGTAGGGCAAGCAGACATCAGCGACATGTATGGGCTACCCCTGACTGTGCCTATCCAAGGATGTCAGGAAAGAAAGGAGCTTGGGAGAATTAGGGCTAGTCTGGGAGACTTAGAAAACTAATAAACTGCTCTCACCTGTGAACAGAAGATGAGTTTGAGGTGTGTTTGAGGGACAAATGCCTCTGAAATCTTGTAATACATCAAATTGCCTCAGGCAAGATGAGGTGGATAAGATTCAGGGTTTCTTTGTTTTTTAGTTTTGGTTTTTGTTTTATTTTTTAATTGGGAAACACTTTATTCTATAAAATGGAATGAGTGTTCCCAGTTCAGGGTATCTTTGTGTCACAGAGGCTAATAGCCTCAAGGTGGCCCTCTCTAGGTAGAGAACTGGGTGAGGAAGGAGTGAGTGAGGACAAGAGAAGAGGCAGGGAGGCTGCAGATGAATTTCCTGGAGTCTCTCCAATATTAGATTAGATCCCACCCTAACGACCTCTTTTAAACCTAGTCACCTCTTTAAAGACCCTATTTCTAAGGGTCTGAAGTACAACATAAGAATGGGGGGATGCAGTTTAACCCATCACAGTGGGGGATCAGGGGAGAGAGAGGATGAAGATGGGGGTTGGTGGGGGAAGAGACAAGTCTGGGGCCCAGAAAGCAGAGATATACAGCAGAAATCTAAAAATATGTCCCAAATAGCACCATAGTCATAGCTGCCTGCTCAGGGCACTGACTCCCTGCCGAAGATGATTTGAGTGTGGTCAAGAGTAAAACAAGCCCAGCTCTTCTCTGGACTGGAAGCAGCTGATAGCACCATGGTATAGCATCTCTAGTGAGATGACGGGAGATGACACTTCTAGGGGACATAGCCAGAGGTCAAAGCAAACCGTGGCCCAGGCATCCATGCCCAGAGAGACGGAATGGGCCACAGGAGGCTCTTTTCCCACCCCAGAGAGGGCCCTGACAGCATGGAGCATGGGGTGTGGAAGGCAGTTGCCAGCTCTCCATGCAGAAAAGCTTGGTGGCACTGCTGTCACAGTTCAGAATTACAGAATGTGGGGCTCTCTGTCTGCAGAAGCCCTATCCTTCTGGGACTTGGTACCATATGGTCTGATAGATGGTGCAGTGATGAGAGGGTGGAGCAGAACCAGGCTGGGGGAGGTCCCTCTCTGGCCCTGGTATCACTGGGAATGGGCATTCCCAGGAGCAGCCTCCACCAGGAAATGTCGGGGCAGTTCCAGCACAGCCCCCAGGGAGAGCAGCCAAGGCGGGCAGAACTTCAAATGCTTTGGAGCTATTTTATATTATTTTACATAAGTGGAGGCAGAAATTGGTTTCTCGTGTGGTCTCATGCTTTCCAAGTCATAATATCACTCCCAGCTCCTCTTGTCAAGGGGAGATCCCAGCTGGGAAGCATTGGGGTGGTTGAGGGCTCAGCCCCTCCTCCCATAAAGCTACCTTTCAGCAGAGCAACAGCCATCTCCCCGCTTACTTGCCTCCATGCCATCTCTTTCTGGGCCACTTACTTCCTCTGTGACCTTGGGAGTTTATCCAAGCTCTCCAAACCTCAGTCTCCTCAAGTGACTGCAAAATGATGTGATAGCACCTTCCACAGGGGCTTTTGTATATGAACTGCTTGGGGCCTGAGCTTTGAGGCAGCCCAGGATGCCATGCCTCTTACCTGGGAGGCCCCAGGCTGGGACTGGCTTCCTCTCAGTGGGACTCTGGAAGCAGCCCCTCCCTCCCATAAAGCCCAGCCCACCTAGGGTGAGACCTACAGGGACCCAGGCTGGGGCACAGGGGTGTGTCCTCTGCTGTCTGAGCCTCCTTCCTCAGGGCCCTCAATCACAGCCTCCTCTCCCTCCACCTCCCTGACTCTCATGTCTGCAAGTTCCCGAAGACTCATACTCTCCTCTCTTCACCTTCCTTCCTGCCTCAGCCTCTTGATCTCCAACCTGCTACCCGAGCCTCTCAGAGCTGCCCTGCAGCATCTCCCAGTACCTGGGGGAGGGAAGAGCCTCAGTGGGGACAGAGCCCAGATCTCAATGGCCTGTGGAACAAGTTATGGCAATGTTCCCAGAGGACACAGCTACATTAGCTCTTGGCTGCAGCTCAGTGATGCCCTCACGGCACAACCCAGCTTGGGATCAGGCCAGGGTGGTTACAGGCTCCTGGAGATCCATGAGACACTGTAAGACAGGGAGGTACCAGGTCCCAAGTGTGCTGGTGGGTGGGTGGGGGACATTTCTCAGCAGAGAGGGACTCTGAGGCCAACCCAAAGGTCCTTTCAGGAGATTGGCCACAGAGGAGGAAAGCAGATAGGAAGAGGAAGAGGAGGAGTAGAAGGAGATAAAGGGCTGGGAAATGAGGGATCAGGGGCTGGATAGGGCATTAACCTGCCCAGCACACACTGGCCTTGGGCACTTTGTGGGCATGACACTCTGACCTCCATGGCGCTGCTCGACAGAAGAGGATTCAGAGACAAGGAGCTCTGGGGGCTGGGTTAGGATGGGCTGTCTTGGTGGACCGTGCAGACCTCCATGCAGTGGCTCATCTCAGAGGTGCCTCCCAGGGCGGCCCACTATCTCTAGGCTCCTAAGATTAAATTCTTCCTCCTCCTCACAGGCTAAACTTCAGCTGCTAAAGGGTAACCCAGGCTTCCTGGACTGTGACCCAGACCACAGGGAGGACACATCCTCAGGGCTGGGTGAACACACAATTCAGGCGGGACACCGGCCAATATCACACCCCAAAGCCCCTTCCAGCCAGGACAGCCCCTAAGCCCCTACAGACACCCTGGAAGTCTTCATGTCCCCTTTCTCCTCGGAAAGTTTTGATCCTGATGTCTCAGCCCCTGCAGGCCTGTAGGACCATGCTGTCTAAGTCCCAGGAGGCTGCTAAGTCCTAATGCAAAAAGAGCCCAAGGCCCTAAAGGGAGAGAAAGTGAGCTCTGCCTCCAGGTATTCCTCTACAGAGAGCCCCTTTGTCGCCTTCTGAAGGGAAAATCTCAGCCACCAGCCTCTGTTCCACAACCATCTGTGAGCACCTAGTGGCCAGGCTGCCTCACTTTATTCTTCTGCAAAATGGAGTCTATCTCTGTCTGCCTGGGAGACTTCCAGAAGAAATGAGGAATGGCAGGCTAGTGCAGGGAGGTGCACACTGACCCAGGGTTGGAGCCCTGCATTCAGATTCCCACCCTCCCAGCTTCCAGCTGGGTGATTTTGGCACAGGAAACAGAATGTTGGGAGATATGGGGCTGCTGAGGGGAGAAGGGTCTGAGAGCACAGGGAATAAGGGCCATCTTGAGAGGGAGCCAGATGGCTGGGCAGCCCCTCAATGACAGATGCCCCGCTATCACAGCATCTCAAGGCTGGGATCTTCCTGCCTGCTCAGGGCAGCAGTAACTCAGAAGGATCCACCCAAGGCACTGTCAGGCCTGTCATTCAGGCCTAATCCCTGCCCATTGTCTGCCTGCCACCAGGCCTTTGAGCTGCCACCTGTCCCGCACCAGGGTGTTGTCACAGGAGAAGAATGTGGCAGGCAGGGCAGGCGGGGGCTGTCCCAAAAAGGGACTTGCCCCACCCAGGCAGGCGGAGGGCTTTAGGAAGACAATAGGCAACCATTTGGGGACCTTCCCTGGGCCACTGCCATAACCCTGTCTTTAAGTAAGCCTCTATAAGGTCAAGGATTTGCAAATCACAGACACTTCCAGAAGCTTGTTTAAAGGTGGTGTTCTGCTTGACTTAGGATAGGGCTAGTTACAAATCAGGTGCGTGGAAACAACCAGTGGGGGTGTCTGAGCTCAGGGCTCCATCAATACCCTGCCATGGGCAGGAGAGCCCAAAATTCTAATAGCAGCCACAGCCCCGGGCGTGGCACCAGTGTGGTAGGGTCCTCAGGGCTTCATGGAAGGGTGAGGCCCAGACTAAGCAGGATGGGACCTTCCATCCTTTGGACTCAGAGCAGGAGCCATATCCCCTTTTTGCGCTGCCACAGACTTCTCTGAGCCTCGGTTTCTCCATCCCTGAAGCAATTTTGATCCTCCTTCACTGCCCTTCCACCCTGCCCAAAGACAAGACACCCCCATCACATAGGAAGGGGCAAGCAGCTTCCTAATTCCTCCTCTGATCACTCCTGGCCATTAGAGGTCCTTGAACTACAGATACTTTCATTTCTATATTCCCTGCCTGCTTTGACCTGTGTTGGATGAGACAAGAACAGCCTCTGAAAGGGAGAGAGAGAAATAGTGTCTGACTTTGTGGCCTGGTCTGGTGATGATCTAAACTGGCATTCCCTCTTGGGATATACCTGTAGGTTCTTTGGGGACATTTCTCCTACTGTCCCCTTGCCCCAAAAGGCCTTTTCTCTAGTGGCTTCCTGGGACACTCTATCAAGTCTGCTCTGTAAAGGGGCTCCAGGCTACACCCTCTCAACCACGGCTTGTCTACCTGTTGAGTACATGGGGAAGGTGTCCTCCACCACAGGAGGGTGAACAAACTATTCTGGCTGCATGGCAGAGCCTCCATGCATAGCCCCTCCCCCAAGGGATCCTAGGGATGAGATAGGTATCCCTTCAGCAGAGGCATCAGCACCCCTTACCCCGACTACTGGCCACCCCTTCATCCACTAATGACTCTCCTGCAAGGTACTTAGTGGCTAGCAAGCCAGAATATTCTCTAGCCAGGAGGACACCTGGCAGTGTGTGGGGCAGGCAGAACTTGGAGTTATGATCATGGAAGGTGCCAATAGCTCCTAGTTCCTTCAGTCTAGCTGGAATGACCTTGAGCTGGGCTCTCCAAGTCACCCCAGTCACTGCAGTGAGGCTGAGCCCCAGGCACCCCAGTGGTGACCCAGTTGCTGTCTCCCTGCTCCACTCTCTTCTAGTCAAGACTCCATGCTGGAGGTGGGGGGCTGGAGAGGACCTTCTCTCCACCCACTTTGGGAGTCCTCCACAGGTGTTTACCTCTCCTATGGAATGTGGGGCATTTGTCCCCTCTCATCCTGCCCCCATCTGTATAAAACTTGGGCACAAAGGCCTGTTCTGGTGCCTTGTGGTCCCTAAACTGAGCTAAGCCCAGGACCTGGCATAGAATAAATATTGGATGATGGGGACTTTGGGGACAGCAGGGCTCTGACAACCCTCTGGCGGTGCTCCAGGTGAGAGCTGCCCAGTCCAGCTTTGACCCACAGCCCTGGGTCCTGGTGCTGGCCCCACAGAGGACCCTAAGTCCTCCACCTGATGGGAGGGTGGGAGGAGAGGCAGGGTGATGCTGGCAGTGGCCCCTCTCTCAGGGCTACAGCTTCACAGTTTTCTCCCTCTGTCCTTCAGGTGAGCCTGGGCCCAGAACCCACTGACTTCATTGGTTTTTAGCCTGCTGCACCTCCTAGGAAGCCCTTCATGGAAGCTTCTCCAGAGATCCCAGCTGATGTGAAGCCTTTGTCCTTGGGACCTGGTAGGCAGGGGCCTAATCTCTGTTCTGGCCCTGCCCCCTCTCTCTGAGCTCTCTGGAGAGTCACTCTGCCTACCTCCCTTCTTCAGATCTCAGTTTTCTATGAATCTCAAAAACCTATACAGAAGGTATAAAAAGTGGAAGCGCCCAGAACATACCAGAGGTCTTCGGGTTAGTGATATTTGTTGCTCACATTAGGAAGATCCTCCTTTTCTGTGACTTCTGCTTCCCCACCCAGCCAGGCACCCGCAGCCACAAGCTGGAGTCTTTCCTCTGTAGGACTCAAAGAGAAACAGAGTCATCTGCAAAGTCCTGGGGATCACTCCAAAGACTCCACTTCCTACCATGGGCTTGACGTGATGGCACATCTACACAGACCAGGCAGCCAGTGGCACCTGCTTATGTACCAAATTGTCAATGTAGTGGGTCCAGGGTGGGTCTGGGGAAAGGAGGTGACATTTATTAGGCACCTGTTATGTGCCAGCCACTTTTCTGTATTAACAAGCTCAGAAAGAGACTATTGTCCCTACTGCCATTTTACAGATGAGGACACTGAGGCTGGAGAAGTGAAGGGACTCTAAGGTCTCCCCCAGAGTGAGAGTTGAGTTTGGACAAGAACTCACACCTGTCAGATTTGCTGTCTCAGGCCCTCCTTCCCCAGTGAAGGTGGAAGAGGGAGCCTTTCCAGTTTTGGCATCCCCTAATTCCCAGCCCCTGCTCTACTGACTGTCCCCAGACTCCACTCCCACTGCTGGAGTCCCATCACTCCCTCATCCTGGGCAGAGTGCTGAACAGACAATGAGATGGCCCAGAGACACCAGCCATAGTATTCCCTTTATTAAATGCAAACACAGCCAGGGGGATGTCTCTCCCAGACATGCACCATTCCCTCCCTTTACTCAGAAAGCTGTGGCCTCAGGGAATGTGACAAGTCTTCCTCCTAGAATACCAGATGCTGATAGAATCTAGGCCCTCCTGTATCTCACCAAGGGGAAAACCACAGCTCAGAGAGGGGAAGTGGTTGCCCAAGATCAAGCCATTGTTCCTAGAAAAACACCCAGGAGGGCTCAGAGAAAAAACGAAGAATGTTAATTGCAGCCTTGTTTTTGTAGCAAAACCCAGGGACCACCTGAATGTGTCTCCATCAGCAGAGGTGTGATTGAATGCAGGAGGAAGCTGCCCCTGCCATGAAGAAAGTGGGGCTTTCTGCATGTTGGGGCAGGATGAGCCTGGGACACCAGCGCAGAGAGGCCTAGGGCAGGGTCCTATTGAGGCCTCTGACAGCCCAGCAAATCCTGAGACAAACAGACCAATTCCAAGCAAGCATTTTTTGGGGGGGTGGAAATTTGGACGCTAATGGGACATTAGAAGATCTTCAGCAGCATTTGCTAATTTTGGTAAGTGTGCTGATATTAAAGTGTGGTGTATCAAAGAAAAAGTCAGCTCTGCCACTGAAGACAGATATAGCTGGAGAGACAGGGATATCTGGGATTGGCTTTGAATAACCAATTGGGGGATAGGATACAGAGGAGCCACAATCAACTGGAGGGATGGGTCGTCAGTGGGGCTGGGCCACAGGTACATGGGGTCCTCATATCATTCTATTTGAAAATGTTGGCAAAAAGAGTTAAGCCCCACAACTCAATACTACATACTTTCTAATACACATGTGCGTGTAAATAAAGGTATCTTTTAATACCTGAAATGATGTGCTCCAAACAGGCAAAGGGAGTTACCTCTAGAGGCAGAGCAGGGATTTGGAAGGGGGAGGCCATCTCCTGGGACATTAGTGTTAACCTCTAAGATTTTAAGTTTTTTAATTTTTTTTTTTTTTTTGTAGAGACAGAGTCTCACTTTATGGCCCTCGGTAGAGTGCCATGGCCTCACACAGCTCACAGCAACCTCCAACTCCTGGGCTTAAGCGATTGTCTTGCCTCAGCCTCCCGAGTAGCTGGGACTACAGGCGCCCGCCACAACACCTGGCTATTTTTTGGTTGCAGTTTGGCCGGGGCCGGGTTTGAACCCGCCACCCTCGGTATATGGGGCGGGTGCCCTACCGACTGAGCCACAGGCGCCGCCCAGATTTTAAGTTTTTTAAAGAGAGTCTGCCTACAGGTTTTACTTCTGTACTTGAAGGCTGTCCCCTACCCTATTGGGGTCTGTATGTGTCCTCCATATGATCTGTGTATTGAAACTTAATGGCCAATGTGATTAAGAGGTGGGACCTTTAGGAAGTGACTAACTCACCAGGGTGGAGCCCTCATAGATAGAATTAGTGCCCTTATAAAAGGGCTAGAGGGGCTGAAGGCAGTGTCTCACATCTGTAATCCTAGCACTCTGGGAGGCAGAGGTGGAAGGGTTGAGGAAGCCAAGAGCATGACATCAACGTAAGGAAGACCCCCTATCTCTATAAAAGACTAGAAAACTTAGCCAGATGTTGTAGTTGATGCCCTATAGTCCCAGCTCCTTGGGAGGCTGAGGCAGGAGAAACACTTGAGCCCAGGAATTTGAGGTTGCAGTGAGTTATAACAACACCATAGCACTCTAGCTGGGGTAACTCTGTCTCCAAATAAAAAACGGGTGGGGCTGGAGGAAATGGGTTCTCTCTCTTCCACTCTTCTACCAGGTGAGGACACAGAAACCAGGCCCTCATCGGGCTCCAAATACCAGCACCTTGATCTTGGACTTTTCAGCCTCCAGAATCGTAAGAAATACATTTCTATTGTTTATAAATTATCCAGTCTTGGGTATTTTGGCATAGCCACACAAATGGACTAAGACTTCCCTAAACAAATAAGGTAAGACTGCAGCCCCAAACCCAGGGGCCATGGACAAGTTTTGGTCTATGGCCTGTTAGAAACCAGGCTACATAGCAGGAGGTGAGTGGTGGGCAAGTGAGTGAAACTTCATCTGTATTTACAGCCCACTCATATCACTATCAAAGCTCCTACTCCCGTCAGAATCCCCTCATCCCCACCACAGTCCATGGAAAAATCATCTTCTATGAAACTGGTCTCTGAAACCAAAAAGTTTGGGGACCTCTGATCTAAGAGACAAACCCAACCAAGGCCTTAGATGCTGGCTTGAGAGCCAGGTGTCCCAACAGCCATGCTTCCCTGCCTCAGGGGGCTCAAGGGAAGCAGGTGACCCTAGATAACTGCCCCCTTACTATCCCCAGTTCTTGCTGAGGCATGTCTGACTCAACAAGAAGACAAATAGTCACCAATGAGGGAAGGAAGAGCAGGGCATCCCCTTATACTCCCAACTACCACTCTTGATGCCACTGTCTGCATTCTACCACATTCTACTCCATGGTATGGAGAGTACAGAGCACAGAAGGTAGACCAGGGACCAATTGCATCCAGAGTCTCCCACCATTTGCTTTTTAGTAACCCCAAGAGGGGAGAGTGAAATTTCCCTGTGTAGAGATCAAGCAAAGTGAGGAGTTTCCATGCCCAGTGTGAATCCAGGCAGTTCTACTGCTTGGACTGTGGAGCTAGAGAAATTTCTGGGCTCATTTTCCACAGTGGGTATAATAGTGTTCCTCCAAAAGATGGATGTTACCAAAACCTGAGAATAAGACCATATTTGGAAATAGCATCTTTGCAGATGCAATTAGTTAAGATGCAGAATTAACTGAGTGGGACCCAAGCCCAATGACTGGTGTCCTCATCAGAAGAGGAGAGGACATACAGAGGTATAGAGGGAAGAAGGCCAGGCGGGTGATGTGAGGCAGCCACAGCCAAGGACACCTGGGGACACCTGGGGACACCAGAAGCTGGAAGAGATGAGGAAGGTCCTTCCCCTACATCCTTTGAAAGGGAGCACAGCTGTCGCCAGTTTGTTCTTGGACTCCCAGCCTCCAGAATTGTGAAAGAATAAATTTCTGTTATTTAAGCCACAGCCTCAGATGTAACATGCAACCAAAGCAATATCTATCTGTCTTGTAGGTCATATTGAAAGCCAGGACTTTAACCTATGGATTTAGGGAACACACTTGAGTCCATTGAAGCCCCTCTTCTTTTCTTCACTCCAGCCCATCCCTCACACCTGCCCAAGACCCCACCTCACACCCAAGTCTGACCTGTGTCCACTCTCCTTTCCCCACATCTGTCACCAATGGGCCCGAGTCCCTGAAGAATCCTGGGCTCCAAAGAGACAGGCCTAACAATTCCTCTCCTGTATGTCCCATCTCATTCTCACTCCCCCTACCCCCTTGCACTTGGGCTGGCCTCTGACTCATTGACTGATGGAAGGAGATGTAAGGACCTCATCCCTGAAGGCTGGCTCTGAAGGGAATTGCAGCCCCCATGTCCACTTCCCTCAGAGAGCTTGGCCCCCAGATAGGAAGTCATGTATAGAGCAAGGCCCTAGCAGGAGATAGTGGAGGGCAGGGCAGTGAGAGATGCTGTTCCCCAACACCAGCAGAGTCACCCAGCATCTGAGTGGGATAACCTGGAGCTCACAGCCTTGATCCAGAGGCCCAGATGACACCACGAGAGCAGAGACAAGCAGCCCTGCTCAGCTCCTCCCAAAGAGCAGGATCTTGAACAAATAAATTGTTGTTGTTGTTGTTGTTTCAACTACTATGTCTTGGGGTGGTTTGTTTCTTGGCAATCGCTAACTGACATGGGCGTCCATCATCTCTAGGGCTTTGACCAGAGAGATGGCGAGGGGGCTGCAGACCAAGAAAACACTGCTGCTGCCTTGAAGAGAAGTTGTGGGGCAGGCAGCCAGAAGTTGTGGGGCAGGCAGAAGTTGAGGGGCAGGAGCATATGCATGTTTGGGGCAACTTTCTGCCCCAAACTTTCTTTCCTTGCTCTGTGCCTCAGTTTCCCTCTCTGTAGAATGATAGTTGGGAATATACTGCTGACCTTCAGACATTTTTAGCTCTTCTAATGGACAAGGGGAATCTTGGGTTGGCCAAAATCCATAACACTTTGTTCTGGAAACAGGACCTACTTTTCTTTCTGAGGTTCCCTATTCTGGAAATTATGCTCAGCTGGACTGCAGCTCCAAGGCCCCTTTTTCCTTAGGAGAGGTGAGCATGCAGCCAAAGGCTCTGCCATGCTCCCCCGAAAACAAGCATGGAGCAGAGATCTGAGGACTGGCGTTTGAATCAAGAACTAAACACTTCCTAAGGGCTCTGTGCAGTTCACAGCAGCAGAGCCAAGGGTCATGACCAAGGTCCAAAGATAGGGTGCCCAAATTCTTGCTCCATCACTCACTAGCAGTGTAACCTCCCACCAGCTGCTCACTCGCTGTGCCACAGTTTCCATATGTATACAATGGGCCAATCATGGTACCACCTGGCAGGCTTTCCACATGGTTGGGATGATACTCTGCACATAGTGGGTGAAACTTAGTTGATATTGTTGCAGTTGCTAACACCCTTACCATCAGCTCTGCCTTCCAGGTGTTCTGCAGCTGACCCTGTCACTGTCTTTCCAATCCAACACTGCAGCCTCCTCTCCCTTCCTCTTTCCTGGCTCCATAACCTTCCAGTTCATTCCCTTCTGGCTGTTGCTGGCAACCAGCTGCCTTGGCTGTCACAGCTTACAACACTGCAGAGATACCCGGTGGGAAACCAATGAGAGCAGCAGAGCCTTGCAGCTAGAGCAGGCCAACAGCTGTGGCCCAGGATACTCCTCCACTTTAGAAATCCAGAGTATCCTTGGGGCTTGGACCCAGCAGGTAGTGGAGAAGCCTGAAGTGTGTGCACCACCCTCCACTGCAGGGTCGGAGGCTGAGGCCACAGATTCTTATGTTGCATGGACAAGACTGGGCAAGAGACAGGAGCAACCTCCATAGAGCACCTGCTATGGGCCAGTCCTGGGCTGGGTGCTCTCCCTGCTAATGGCCTCAGATATCAATAGTAACAACAGCTGAAGTGACAACTAATACTCTGTGTACATGGGCCCAGGCCGCATCAGTCAATTATGTCACATATGT
This sequence comes from Nycticebus coucang, assembly GCF_027406575.1. Classification (NCBI taxonomy): domain Eukaryota; kingdom Metazoa; phylum Chordata; class Mammalia; order Primates; family Lorisidae; genus Nycticebus; species Nycticebus coucang. The sequence continues at coordinate 108,201,048 of NC_069781.1, forward strand.
TAACTCAGTCTATGCCATGCACACATTCCACGGATGAGCAAAGTGAGGCGCAGAGAGCATCCCCAGGGGAACCAGCGCTGCATGCACAAGCTTCTGGGCCCTAGGCTTTGGGCAGCCCAAGGAAGGAGTAGGCTCCGGTCACTCAGCTGAGCTCATCCCTGGGTGTCTGTGGCCACACCCACTGGCTGCTCAAAGAGGTGGGAGAGGGCCACTGCTGAGCTCATCTTGCCTCCTGTCTCAGCTGGCCACACTCCATCTCTAGTGACTCTGTGGGGACAGAATATCCAATTCCCCCTGCTTTAATTGGAAGAGTCAGGGGAAGCCGTGGTGTAGCCCGGCGCCACGGCTGCCGCCTGCCGGAGGCCCTCAGCAGCCGCAGAATCTGTAGTCATGCAAATGATTAATGTCAGCTCCGTGTAGGCCTGGGGTCCACAGGAAATTGGAGTCGATGAATTTAAGAGAGAAACTCCTTGTTTAAACAGAACTACTTTAGAAAATAAATACTGCCGAGCTTGATGGTAAATACAGATATTTGTGCAGGATGGAGGTGGAAATATGAATTTAATAAAGCTGGCGGCACGGGGCCCTACTCTGTGGGCCTCCGAGTGAGTGTCTCAGGAACTCAGAGCAGGGCTGAGTTGCCTGATGGCTGGTGCCAGCCCCACCACTTACTTGCTCTGTCATATTAGCAGTTGTGTCCTCTCCTGAGACTCAGAAGAGACCACAAACTCTCTTGCTGGGTGTGTGGTGCCAGCACTCTACCCCTTCTTCCTCTATAGCAGTGATTCTTAACCTTGCTAATGCCGCAATCCTTTAATACAGTTCCTCAAGTGATGGTGACCCCCAACCATAAAATTATTTTCATTGCTACTTCACAACTGTAATTTTGCTAGTTATGAATTGTAATGTAAATATCTGATATGCAGGATGGTCTTAGGTGATCCCTATGAAAGGTTGTTCAACCCCCTAAGGGTTCACAACCCACAGGTTGAGAACTGCTGCTTTATAGGGTCTCAGCCACTGCACGACTTCAAAGCAGACACCATGGCAAGACCATTTGGGGGTCTAAGGCTTTTCTCATGCTACGGCTCCTGCCAGGGTCACCTGCATTTCCCCTCCTAGCCATGTCTTCTGGCCTCTGGGGGACCAACATACCTCCTGCTACTGACTCTGCTGTATCCCTGGGTGCCTGTGGCCACACCCACTGGCTGCCCTTTGTTGCAGATCCATAGCCTCCCAGACTGGCCCTGAACAGAGCAGGCCTCTGGTGAGTTTCATCACTTGCACTGGATAGAGGATAAGGCTAGGACTCCAGAAGATGGATAAAAGTCACACAGGATCATGCAGAAAGCAAGTGGCAGAATGGAAGGAACAAGAGCCTTGTGACTATAGGCCATCTCAGGAAGTACAGGGTTCAGGGACTCCCACTTCTCAGCTCTTTGGACCCAGAGCTGGGTAGATGGAGGTATCTGCACCTCCTGTTTCCTACCCCTCCTGCAACACTCAGTGAGCACCTTCCGTATACCAAGTCCTAGAGACCCAGATGGAAGCAGTCCCTACCCTGGCGGGAGCTCAGACTGGTATAATAGTAAGTGCTGGGAAGGATGTGTCCATAGGCTGCAGTCCAAGCAGGGAGGAGCAAGGCTTGTCTGGGGTGGCCAGGACACCCCAGTCAGAGGTCATGAGGAGTGCCTGGTGATTGGGGAGAAGTACCTCCACGTGTTCCTTGCATCTAGACTGTTGCTGTCACCCTGTGGGTGTCTCTCGCTATATGCAGTGGGGCAGTAATGGCATCTCTGACAGGCCCTTAATACCCCAAGCGCAGAGGGAGTGAGTAGGCTCAGCCAGCAGCTGCCTCTCCTCATCTTGTCTTCAAAGTGGGGAATATCCCCACTGCCAGGATGTGCAGGAAGGCTGATACCACCCCATAAAGGCAAGGACTCTGGGCATCCCCCTCCAATACACACCTGCCTCTGAGGCCTTCAGTAGACCCCATGAAGGCAGGTAACCCCACAGTCCATGGTGTCCCTCATGGCAGGCCAAGCCCCAGACCCACAGAAAGCCTCTGGCCAAGAGAAGGATAGCCCAAAGTAGAGGGTGGTGGAGTGGGGAGGAGGACCAGGTGTAAGACCCTTCCCTGTCTACAAACAGGTTACTGTGGGAGTGAAATGAAACTTTGCCTAGAACGGTCAGCAGGACGGCAGAGGTCTCAGCTCACTCTGGCCCCAGCATGTGCTGCTCCCTTGAATCTCCTCACCACAGCCCTCAGAGGCAGGTAATGACACTACCTCCACTTTTCAGGTGAAGAAACTAAGGGACAGAGAGCAATGGAAATGGCCAGAGGCCTCCCAGCATGTGACACCTCTGTTGAGGTGGTTGGCCGGGGTCTGCAGAAGCTGCCTGGAGGCTGGACCCCTGGCAACCCAGCCCTATCTGGCTTCACGGGCTTGGGCATGCAGAGGGCTCTGGGGCTGTAGCTCAGCTGCAGTGAGAGGTTCCACCACATCCCTTTCTTAAATGAGAAGACTGAGTCCCCAAGGAGTATCTGGCCAGGGCACCACCCTGCTTGGAGGGCCTTGAGGTTCTCTGAGAGCTGACAAGACATATGCTCTGGTATACTACTGCCTGGTTAGGGGAACACACTGTGGGTATCACTGGAAGCACCTGGCCTTGGGCAGGCCCCATGCTGGGAGACAGGTTTCAGGAGCTGGAGCACTGGTTTGTCCACACGTGCTGGATGGTGGTGATTTACTCAGGCCTCCTAATCCCCCACTGGGCACCCTGACTCACATGGCCTGGCACCCCTGCCCGCGCCCACAGGTGGACGGCACTCACCGAGACGGCTGCGCCGCTGTTATTTTTTCATAAGCCTGCCTTGAAATTTGTCAAACCACATATTGTTCAAGCATACGCCCGTCAGAAGAGCCTGCCGCCAGATGGGCTGGCTCCCCCCGACATTTGCTCCAGGCAGCAAAGTTATACATAGACCTCAGCTTTATGTCAAGCCTTTAAAAGGGGGAAATAAAAAAAAAAAAAAAGAAGACGGGGGAGAAATGTTTTAAAAAGAAAAAAGAAATGAGTTGGAGTCTGAATAGGCAGGACTATGACCGTGCACAAATCCCGGCTTGCCAGTGCCCTGGTTTTATATGAAAACTCAGGCCAGTGGTAAATAAAACTTCCCGCCTGTCAAACTGTTCATTAGCGAGGTGCGCATAATTTATGTACTTAAGAGCTGCCTTCAGCCAAGCTATCACACGGCGAGCATGCTTCATAGGTGTTAGTGTTTATACGGACAGTAAATAAATGTCAAACACACACAAAATCCACTCTCAGCCAGGCGCTGACGTGGCCCCATCCATCATCCGCCCAGCTGGAGGCTCCTGCCCGGTTGCCAAGGCCCAGGGGCCGCCTACCCTGGCAGCAGGGCTGGCGGGGGAGGAAAAGGCTTCATGCATAAAGGGAGAGGCTGTGGGGGGTTTCCCACCTGTCTGAAGGTGGGCAGGAGCCCTAGGCCAGGATGGGGCTATTCCATCAAGAAGGCCTGACCACCTCCTGGCCCCTAAACTGAGGATGTCTATCCACTCGCCTCAACAACTTGAGGACAGCCCACAGCTCCTTGGGCTGGGGGTGGGGCCGTAGGACCGTTTGGATGGACCTCATGTGTCCCAGTCCAGCTAAGTTAGCCAAGCCTGGAGCCACCTCAGAGGCCAGCACAGGTCCCAAGAGCTAATAATAGCAGCACTGCAAGCTGGGCCAGGCGGAGGCGGGTGTTTCCATCCATCAGCTCACTGGCTCCTCACCCTGCCTACCAGGTAGGTCCTGTTTTTTAGGGTTTAGAGCTATTTTTAATAAGAATGTTCAAAAACTGTTTCTGCAATTCTTGTGCATGGTTCACAATTTAAAATATTCAAGTGGTATTCAGGGACAGGTCTCCTCTCTGCTCCCCTCAACACACACACCATCCTATCCCAGGCAGAGTTTTCTGCAGTTTCAGGGAGAACATTTTGGGAGAATAGTGCATAATAGCACTCTCCCCGCTGCTCTGGCAAAGCCACGACTTACCAGCACAGCCCTGTCCCTGCCTTTCTCCCTGAGAGCCACACCTGAGCTCAGCCCTCCACAGACAAAGGAGCTGCCCAGCTTCCTTGAAGATCTTTCCAAGTAGGTCCCTCCATTCTCCTAGAAACCAACCACCAGCCAGAGCTGTGATATCCATACTGGGAGCAGTTATGAGTTGAATTGTGACCCCTAAATTCATGTTACCGTCCCAATTCCCAAGACCTCAAAATGTGACTTTATTTGGAAATAGCGTTGTTGCAGAGGTAATCAATTAAGATAATGTCATAACAGAGTAGGGAGACTTAATCTAAAATGACCATGTCCTTATAAAAAGGAGAAGTTTGAAGACAGATACACACATAGGGCAAATGCCACATGGAGAAGGAGGCAGAGATGAGCTGATGCTTCTACCTGCCAAGGAGCACCATGAGCCAAGAGAGTGGCCTGAACAGATCCTGACTCACAGCCCCAAAAGGAAGCAACCACTCTGACACCTTGATTCAGACGTCCGGCCTCCAGAACTATGAAACAGTAACCTTCTGGAGTTTAAGCTGCCCACTCTGTGGTGCTTTGTTCCAGAAGCCCAAGGAAGCCAATACAGCAGGATATTGAGGGTTTGGAGCACCCTCTTCTCCACCATCAGACACACCCAAGGTTAAGGGCAAAGACTATGAAATTAGATGGGCCCAGGGTTGAATGTGGCCCCACCTCCCTGATGCGAGTTCAGCAGAGTCACCTCACATCTCTGGGCTCAGTCTGTTCACCTACACAATGGGACAATGACAGACCTGACTCTGGGTTGCATCAACTATGGATGGATACAATCCCCCTAAAGTTTGTAGCCCTGTGCCTGACACATAGGAAGCCTCAGGAGAAGTCAATAAATGCTGCTATTCAGAGACAGTTCAAGCAAGAGGCTATATTTAAACCTATCACCTGGAGCCATTTACTGTTGTGTGGCCTTGAGGGGGAATCGTGGTGAACCCCAGTTCAGGAGGATGGCAGACACAGTCAGGTGAACCAGAACTGCTGGGATGGAGGGAGAGTAGGTCAGAGTGACTCAGACCATGAGAGATTGAGTCCAATAGCCTTGCTTTGCAGGTGAAGAGGTCCCCAGAGAGAGTGAGGTGAGGTCCCCAAGGAAGTCAGGGCTCCACCCTTCAGCATCAGCAGCCTCAGCCCTTCCTGCCCTTCCCTGTCCACCTCACCCCCAACAGGAGCGCATGTGATGATATATCATCTTAGAGTTGGGCTCCTGTGGCCATATAGATCTCTTGGGAGGCCCACCACTCATCCTGCTGGACCACTGTATTGGCTAGCTGTAGCTGCAAACATGCTGTGTAACAAACCACAACACCCCAGCAATAAACTGAGCAATGCAACAGAAGCCTAGATTTAGCTGTGGCTTGGCTGAGGTTTGGCTGAGGATGGGCTGGTGGAGGCTGGATTTGGTAAGGCAGCCTGGCTGTCTCATGTCCTGGATCAGCAGGTGTTTCTTTCTAGATAACAGGTGTGGACTTTCTAGATAACAGGAAAGGAGGGTGATGCCTGTACACGTCATTGGGTGGGAATGGAAGACATAGGGATGAAGACTACCCAGAAGGGCAGTGTGCAGGGTGGAAGAGCACCTGTGGCCTGGTCCTTGCCACATGGTGGGTGCTCAGGAAATGATATTTCCTGCCCCCTGGACAGCTGTGTTCTATTCACTCCATAGCAATGTCAGAAGTACAAAAGGAGAGTAGTAAAGCAATGCACACTCTTAGGGTCAAGCCCTCAGACCTCAGCCACATCCTACCAGCCCAAACAGTCAGGAGTAAGGGGTCCTGCCCAGTGCCAAGGACATGGATTCCAGGGGATGAAGAGTTGAGGCTGTGAAAGGAGTTGCCCATAGCCCTCCTTCCATGACCTTGTGTGGAGCACCATGGCCCATGGCCAGAAAACAGAAGGTAGACACAGATTTTAATTGTCACTTGTCTACCAGAGCACACTTCATAGATATAAAGCTGCTACAGCGAACAGCGTTGTGCAGTTACTTCGAGCACTGTAAAGCACAATGGGTTAGGACAAGGCCCACTGTATAAATAATGTAAAATACATAAGATCCTGAGACAGCCCTGGCTAAACTTGAAGGTGGTTTGGGAACTCCAGGACTGGAACTCCAGGACCTAATCCAGGCCATCTCCTGCTCAGAGAACATTTGTATTTTTAATAGGAACCTCCAAAGACGAAACCAAAAGCATGGCAGATGGTTACCTTTCAGGCCCTATAACAGGTGGTAAGGGCAGACACTTCAAATCACTAGAGACAAAAGTAGCTTTGGAGAACACAGAGAAGGACAAGCTTTGGCTAGTGTCAGGATTAGAGAAAGAACTACCCAGGGGGTCACATACAGGGTGTGGCAAGAACCCTTTCAAAATGATCTAAGGCTCTTCGTTGACCATGAGCTGAAAAGAGGACTTCATAGAGAAACAGGCACAATCACAGGCCACACAAAGAGAAGTAGGCTATCTTATAAGCTGGGGGGGGGGCACCTACACTATAGCTGCAAAGAACTGCTATCCCTCCATCTGAAGAAATGTTCTCCGTTTCTTGCCTTACATTTTGTAAAGGACACTAACAAACCATTTGGGGCATCAGCAACAATCAATAAACATGTGCCAGGTCCTTTACCAAGGAAGGAGTTGCTCAGAGATGGACCAGAAGCATGAGGAAACCAAGTAATGTCAAGGCTAGAGGGCAGAGCTGAAGTCACCTACCCACAGATGAGTTTCTGCTGGGCACTCTGGTCTGTGGTCCAAATCTGTGCTCTTTCAACATGGAGGCTCCTAGGATGAACCATGCTCCTGGTCATTGGGCTCTAATTTAAGGAATCCCATGGATTACTAAAAGAATTCACGTCACAGAAAGGAGACAGAGACTGAGAGGGTGGGGGAGTGTCAGAACTAAGTGTATAGCTTAGGGGTCTCAGTGACAAGTGACAGAAACCAAATCCCAACCAAGAATAAAGAGAAGTTCATCTGTTCAGTTAAGTGGAGAGGCAAAAAGGGACATGGCAGCAGAAAGCCCTGCTCTGGAGCTGGTAATGGGAGAGGTGTGGGCTAGGGCACAGGTTGCCAGCTCCAGGCTGGAGTGTCCACCAACAGGTGGGTCTCATTCCAGGAAAACTTGAGGGGGAAGGCATCACAACTCCCAGGGATGCTGCAGCTGTGCCTGCCTCTCTTGGATGAATTGTTTGGATCTGGGCCCACAGAGGACATTCACATGAAAGAACAAATGAAGCAACAGCCTCCAAACACAAGCAGTGTGACCCAGAACACAGCACCCTGCACTCCAACACTTATAAACCATACACCAAGCCCCCACCCCACCCAGGCCCTGCCCCATCAAGGCTCCACCCCACCCAGATCCTGACCCCTTCCTCCCCACAGAGCCCTACCATAAGCCCTGCCCTACCATAAGACCCGATCCTCACCCTTCCCCCTCCCCAGCCCTAGCCACAGAGATTAGTTAGCACTTTGCAGTTTGTAGGGGATTCCCTTCCCCCCACCCCCCATCATTTCACAGATTGCTTGGTGTTGCCATGCCATGGCCTTCTGGTGTTTTTCCTCCTCTTTTAGGAAATCCTCCTCCCCACCTACCCATTTTTCCTTGGCATCTGCATCCATCTGGTTCTGATGGACTAGACCCCATCCTAATGCAGGGGTCCTGATGCTCACATGGCACCATGATAGCTTACGGAACACAGAGGACCCGAGTTCACCCTGTTGGAGCTTGCTTGGAACCTCAGTTTGGGTCAATGAGAGGTCATGTCCCTTGCTCTAACCTCTGAGTAGACTTGAGACTTCCCTGGGTGCCTTTACCAATTCTGGCTCTACAAGGGGAGAGACGACCTGAGAATGAAGCCAGGAGAGAAGAGCACATTTGAGCCACTGGATCCAGCTATGCCTGAAGGCAGACCACCCTAGACTTGTCAGCTACACACTTTACCCTTTGAGTTGGATTTCTGATCCCAGCAGCAAGGTGAGAAAACCCAAGTCCCACAGAGCCTGGGACCTCTACTGGAGCAAATGTGAGCAGACATTTGCCTCGGGTCATTTGACACCAAATGCCATCCTCTTCCACCTGATGGCCTGCCTAATCCAAAGCTACCGAATGTGCATTTGTGTGTACAGATGTGTGAGTGCATGTGTTGTGGTGAAAACACTGCATATGTGTGAACCAGTATGTGTGCATGAGAGTGTGAGTGTGAGATTATGCATGCACTGTTATTGTCCTGAGCACCCTGCAGTGGAAACAGAAAAGTTTACGGAAGCAGAGGGTAGAAGCCAAAGATCCATGTCCAGTAGGAACGTTGGCTTCTGGCTGCCACACTGCACAGCCCTCTCTTCTGAGTGTGCTGAGAGCCAGAGACAGGTCACACTGGGTGGGGAATTGCAGGAGAAGTTCTGGGGATGTACCACAAAGCCCCCGAAGACTCTGCTCCCTAGACTGTCCACCAGGACCCAGCTATGCCCCAGTGCCTGGCTGAGGCTAACTGCCTAGCTCCGTGGAAAGGATAGTGGAGGAAGGCCCTACCCTGGAGCTGGACCCCATCTGCCTTCCAAATTGCCAAAGGAGCCAATAGCTTTTACCTAGTGTTGGAAATCAAGACCTGGGAGGGTATATTCCCAAGCACAGTCTTCAACTAGCAGCAACCTAAGGCCTAGACAGCCCAGGCCTGGGTTTTTAGCAGGGAGAATTTCATGGCCATAAGTTGACAGTGACTTGTCATTGACAAGTGGTACTGAGAGGGGTAGCACCCATGAGCTCCAGGGTCTGGGTTTCCTGCCACCACCTCACCCTCCTTCCAGAAGCCTCAATGTGGTCTCCATCCCCTCCCCACACACAGTCCCTGCCCCAGTCCCTGCCCCAGTCCCTGCCCCAGTCCCTGCTCACTGAAATCACTGCCTCTTCCCCTTGAGACCCTCACTGACCTTTCTGAAGTCCAAACCAGATCTGTGCTCCCTTACAAACACCCTCCTTCATCACTTAAAGTACCCTACACCAGATTCTTTTTGCCAAGAATCCCATACACACAATAAAGGAATTGTAGGACACACCCCTCCCATTGAACATGTAGATTACTTATCTGGAAATAATCTACCCATCCTACTCCCACTTGAGACACTTGAAGATGCAGTGTCTATTCAGGTGAGCAATGTGAACCCCTACCTGCGTGGATGACCTGGTGAGCCCAGGGCTCTGATGCAGGATCTCCATACACCCACCTGGACTCTGCCTCTCAGGGTCTGTGAGACTTTAGGAGACTTGCTTCACCACTCCATGCCTCAGTTTCCCCGTCTATAAAGAGAGATGCTGGCGATCACACTTATACCCATGGCTGCCACAAGGGTAATGAACTAACTCACACAGGCCTGGCCCTGCCTCAGGAACATTAGTGCTTGCAGGGACTTGTGCCAGTGACGTTGTCTCAGTTGGCCCTGGTCCGTCTTCCTATCTTTGGGCACTTGGTTCTGTTAAAGCTGGATAATGTCACCCATAAACCCTGCTATGAGGACCTGTATGTAGGTAACACAGAGGGGCACCAGTCACATTCAGGAACTAAATAGCAGCCGTGCTTAGTTTCTTTCTTATGTCTGTAGGATCTAAAAAATGCAATAATTTTTGTCATGCTGCTCCTGGGCCTGGGCTATACACACCCCACAATGGAGACCCTTGTCCATAGATGTCCCTCACCCTCCTGGGTCCATAGATGTCCCTCACCCTCCTAGCCACCTCACCTCTACCTCCTGCCCCCTCGCCTCCCATCCTAGCTCTCTCCCTAGCCTGGATTGCTACATGGCCAGGCTGCCCTTGTGCCTGGGATGCCTCTATCCACCTCTCCCACTCTGCCAACTCCTACAGCCTTTAGATATTACCTCCTCTTTCTGAGCGGTCCATCCTTCCTGCTCTGAGTGTCCCCTGCCCGTTGGCACTCATCACCCTCTCTTGACGCTGTGCAGTGTCTCTGCCCCCACCCAATCCCTCCCGACGAAGTCCAGGCATCTCTTACTCCTGGCCAGCAGTCCCCAAAGTGGGGTGAGTTTGAGTCCACTGACAACATCTGGAGACGTTTCTGGTTATTACGACTTAGGGGGAGCTATTGGCATCTGGTGGGTGGAGGCCCGGGATGCTGCTCAGCACCCTATAGTGCACAGGCTGCCCTACCACAGAGAACCATCCAGCTTCAGACATGAGCAGTGCTGAGGCTGAGACCTGCTCCAGGTCAGGAAGCAGCCAGGGGCTGGCACCCAGGAGTGCAGGCAGACCTCTCCCAGGCTGCAGCAAACCACCCTCCCCGCATTACTTTTCTCTTCACATAATCCTGTAGTCAGAACACAGCCAAGGAAAATACGCACAAGTCCCCACTGACTGGTTCGCGCAGCCCTGAAGAATTAGGTTTCACGGTAATTAAGCTCATCCGGTGCATGTGCCGGCAAGGCCCGGCCACACCGCAGAACCAGGCCACAGCCCCTGGGACGTGACAAGGACCTGGTGACCAGTGATGAGGAGACAGACACTGGGGGGCATAAGGATACTGGGTGATGGGGGAGTGAGTGAGGGGATGCTGAGGGAATGTCAGGATGATGGTCTGGGGGTACCGAGGTGACAGAGTGGGGCCAGGACAGCACCCCTGATGTCCTTAATTGAGGAGGATCTTGGCAGATGTTAGGTGGCCTGGGGAGGAAGATGGCTCAAGGGAGCAAAGGCCATGCTCTGGCTCCCCCCACCCCACTCCTGCTGTCCTTCTCCGGAGTTTGCCTGGCCCCTCCACCTTCTCACCCTCCAGCTGACAGTGCCCTGGCCTGCAGCCCCTTCCATCTCAGCCTTCTCTCTGTGTCTCTTTGTCTCTTTCTCTTTTTCTTTCTGCCTTTTTTTTTTTTTCTTTGCAGTTTTTGGCCAGGGCTGGGTTTGAACCCACCACCTCTGGCATATAGGGCCGGCACCCCACTCCTTTGAGCCACAGGTGCCGCCCTCTTTCTGCCTCTTATTCTCAGGGTTCCTTTTCTCTCTCTTCCTCTGTCTTTCCTTTACTGACTCTCTCTCCATTTTTTCTGTCTCTATCTCTGCATATTTGGATCTTGCTCTGTCTCTGACCCTTTCACTCTGCTTCCCTGAACCTACACCCACACCCCAGGCACCTTCAGTGGCCCCTCTTCTCCCCACCTACTCCTTTTCTCATCCCTCCTGCCCATGAGTCTCCCTCAATGTGACATCTTCTCTGGGTGGTCTGGAAGTACATGGGGCAGACCGGAGCTGTCCAGCCACACATGGACCCTAAGGGGCCATGGACAGTGCTGGAGCAACTTCGGGTCTGAGTCCTGGCTATGTCTGACTCTCTCCTCTCTGTGCCTCAGTTTCCTGCTGGGGTCTGGAGAACTGGGGGCCTCTGTTCCCCCTCCTCTGCTCCTCTGCTCCACACCCAGGAGCCAGCACTCTCGCCACTGCTTAGCTCTCCTGGGAGCTCATCATACCCATGCCATGTCCAGGCTGCACCAGTACCATCCAGACAGACTCTGCCAGCAGGAGGGGGGCAGCCCAGGGAGACTCAGCGAGGATGAGCAGTGGCCTGATTAACTTTGGCTCACCATAGAGCCACATCCAGTACACAGGGATGCCATGCTGGCCCCAAATCTATCCCCTGAGAGAAAGAGAAGGGACTTTGAGAGTTAGTGGTTTCTGCAGAGGCCTTAGGACACCTCTCAATCCCTCTTGGTACATGAGGAACATTAACTAGGCTTGGACCATCATCAGGCTCCTATTTGGGGCCTGGTCCTATGCTAGAGACCAGAAAGACAGAGAGGCACTTCACACACTTACATGTAAGTACTCCTGGGTTCCCCATCCCCTAAGCCCTGAGCCGTGCACCCTGCACCTGGTGGGTTCCAACAAGAGGACTTTAGGGGCTACTAACCCTCACTCAATGCAATTCTTCCCCTGCTTTTCATCCAGTGAAGCCCACCCAGCCCTGGAAGACCCCTGGGGATCCAAGAAAGGGAAGATCCTGGGAGATAAGGGCCCTGACCTAGTGGTTCCCATCAACCCAGGGACACCCTTCACCACTGGCAGCCCTCCCTCTTCTCTCCTGTGAGCCTCAATCCCTCTCTGGGACTTCAATACAAGCTCTAATGGTCACCTTTCTCTACCCCCACCACCTCCAGCTTCTCTCTGTAGCCTTGGTCATTTTGGATAGAAAGTCTGACCACGTGTCCCCTGCACAGCAACACGGAGACCTCCTTAGTAAAGCCTCGGAAATGCAGCAAGTAGAGCCCTCACCTGACATCCAACCTTTGGTCACTGGAATCAGAAGCTGTGGTGGACAATGGTGAGTTTGGGGCACAAAACAGTGTCAGGCCACTACCCATATACCAGCTTTCATATGATCTGTAGCAATCACATCTGTGAGCCTCAGTTTCCCCCTTTGCCAACAGGAATGGTGACAGCAACCTCAGAGAGCCCCAGGGTATAACAAGTGACAGATTCTATATGATCTGGAGCAATCACATCTGTGAGCCTCAGTTTCCCCCTCTGCTAACAAGAATAGTGAGAGCAACCTCAGAGAGCCCCAGTGTATAGCAAGTGACAGGTGGTAAGTAGCAAGGGGCCAGTCAATGATGTGCCACCTGCACTCCAAATAGAGATATATAAGCAAGTACTAAGAAAGTAGAACAACAAAGATCCATATTAAAACTTCACTAGACATCAATGACCTCAATGACTTATTTGCTGAATGAAATACCAGAAGGATATTGCCTCTGTGTGCTATTCATTGTGTGGTGGCTATAGATCCAGTACACTCTCAACTTGAATTTGCATTGTTAACATTTTCTCCATTGCTTTCTTAAATTCAGGCCAGAGATCAGTCAACTAAGGCTCTCAGATGGAATTCAGTCTATCAATAGCTGGGCGTTGTGGCAGGCGCCTGTAGTCCCAGCTACTCGGGAGGCTGAGGCAAGAGAATCGCTTAAGCCCAGGAGTTGGAGGTTGCTGTGAACTGTGTGATGCCATGGCACTCTACTGAGGGCCATAAAGTGAGACTCTGTCTCTACAAAAAAAAAAAAAGAAAGAAATTCAGTCTATGGCCTGTGAGTTAAGAATGGATTTAACACTTGGAAAGGGCCATTGGAGAAAAAAAGGAAGAAGGAAGGGGAGGGGAGGGGACTGGGAGCAGATAAAGCTGCCACCATATGTGGGCTGCAAAGCCCAGACTATGATCCCTTACAGAAAGGTTTACTGACCCTTCATTTAGGCAACTTACAGAACAATAAATTTAGCCTTGACCTATATAGTTCTCCATGGCATCAATGGCCAGTTTTAAACTACTAACATATGGTCACTGAGTACAGTGTGGGGAAGAGATGCCTGGGAGCAGCTCGTGTGTGGTATGTCCCACAGAGGTATGTGCTCTGAATAGCCTCGGAAGCACTGAATAATACTAGCACAGTCACTACTTGTTTGTAAAACTTAATGTAATTTATTTAATTGTACATTTATATAACCTACTTTTCATAATGACTGTGTCAACACTCACTCAAACATCCTTGTGGTGCAGCAGCCAGTTGGAAGAGCAGACCCCTCCCTGATACCTGGCTCATGGTGGATCTTCCTCTACATGAAGGTCAGAGCCATGGGAGGTGGGTGTGTGGCATTAGCCACATTTTTAGCATCATCCGAGAAACTTCTTTTTTTTTGAGACAAAGTTCACTCTGTGCCCTAGGTAGAGTGCTATGGCATCATAGCTCACAGCAACCTCAAACTCTTGGGCTCAAGCAATCCCCTTGCCTCAGTCTCCCAAATAGCTGGGACTACAGGCTTCTATTGGCTGGTGCTCCTCCAGCCTTTTGTAAAGCCTTGTTTAATTAAATGTTCTATTCTTTTCTAAACTGGGCCACACAGTGAGGGAAAAGCTTGCATGTCCGCACTTGGAACATTAAAAGGGCAGGGCCCCTGAGCCAGGAGGATATGATGTGAGACCCCAGCATGGGAAAGGAGTCTCAGCACAGAGCTGAGCTTGCAAATCAAGGTGCTCCCACCTCATAAGAATGACCCCTAGTTGCAAGTCCTGCAGGGTCTGGGTATAACTGCTTAGTGCTTGTCATGATGTTTAATAAGGATGTGCTTAACAAATTTATATTTGTATAAATGTGGTTATGCTGCACCTGGAGCTCAGGTTCAAATGTGAGCAGCTGCTGTGGACACCTTCCTCCACCATACACTCCCTTTCATCAGGTGCAGCCACTGATTTTCCTAGGGAACCCCCACACACAATGTGGTTTGTAAGGGACAATGCAAGCCCTGGGGTACCCAGGCTTGCTTGGCTAAGCAGGCCCAGCCCCATCCTTGCTGGCCACTGGGACAGCTACAGCAATGACCACAAAGTTCCCATCAGGCCTCATCACAGGCCCTTTCTGGGGCTCTTAGAAAAAGAGGTTCTTTCTCCTAAGGCTGCTGATGGGCCAGGAGGGCCCCTATTACTACAGGGACCAGCACAGAAAGGGCAATGCCCAGCAGGGGCATCTCTTTCCTTTCCTAGGTCTGCCAAGGTTCTGGGCTCTTCAGTTATGCAAGCCGAGAAGGTCCCTTCTATGTTCACACCAGTTCAGATTGGTTTCTCTCATTGGCAGCCAACAGAGTCTGGGCACATGTGGCAGGTCATTTTATTTCAACTTCCCCATCTATAAAGTGGAGATCATCTCACCTTCTCTAAGACTGGCTCTGATGATGAACTCTGCCATCCCCAAGCCTGGCCTCTGGCAATCCAAGGTCAGAAGCTGTGATTGGAGAACAAGGAAGCCCAGCAAAAGCCTGGGCAGATGCCAGCCAGGGCCGGCTGAGCTGGAGACAGTGATGGAGATGCACTGGAGTAGAGGGAATTCAGATTGCGTCCTTGCACCTTCAGCTACTGACACCAAGGCTGTCCTGGGCCTTTGAGGAGGCTGGAGAAGGAGCAGATGGAGCCACTTACTCTTTGCCTGAGGATTAGAAGGAGGGTGGGGTGAATTGAGGCTGCAGAGGTGGAGCAGATCTAGGAAGGATTGACACCTGAGCCAGTGTGCTAGATAGACTGTGACCTCTGAGTCACTCATCACTCTCCCAGATGTGACCAATCTCTGTGCCCTACCATATGCCTCAGAGTCTCCCACTGACACAGTCACAGTGGAGCCCTGGGCATTCCAGGCCCTTACTCTGGATGCTACCTACTCCTTCTATAGACATGCCTCCAGTAGCCTGGGCTGGACACACTAGGCCTTAATGTTTTCTGCCGTCCCTCCCAGATCCTGTGTGCTCTGCCAAGTGGCCTCTTGCTTCACCCTCAAGGCCCAGATGCAGTGTCTCCTCCTCCATGAAGCCTTTCTTGACACCCTCACTGAAGTCAGGCTCCTCTCCACAGACTTAACCACAGCACTTGTCTTGAATGTCCTCCCTGAAGGTCTCTCTCCCCACAAGGGCACTGTCTGCACCATGTCATGGTCAGCCTCCAGGTCTAGCCCCCAGCTATAGAGGGTGGACACTACCAGGCCAGGAATACAGGATATGCTTTATCTGACTGTTGCCTGAGAACCCCAGCCAGCTCCTCCAAGGAAGGCCAACTCACAAAGGCATTTCTTTTATTAAAAAATGAACAGAAAAAAGAATGAACAAACACCGGAAAAGAGGCGTTCTTGGATGTAGCTTATGCATGGGACTCGGCAGGGCGGGCGGCTTTTCCCTCTTCTGATTTTCTCGTCCCACTCCATCTTGGTCAGACATCCAATACTTCCTTTTGGAGAACACATACATTTGTTTGACTTGGAATATTGAATTTGGAGGCTGTTCAGCAATTTCAAATTTCAGGAGTGGGGCAGTGGGGAGACACTGTAAATTAAAAAATTCTTTCCTCTTCGGTTTCTACCCAAGATTGTATATTTTTTGATGGCAAAATTAGGGATTAACTATAAACATCTGTTTGTTCGATAGTGGCACGGTTGTGAGAACAATTACCAAAGCCATTGGCATGGGGGGGAGGGTTCGGACGCTGCAAGTCCACAGTGGAAAATTCTCCATCCCCTACCAGGGTTCTGGAAGTGTGGGACAGGGAGGAGGAGATTAGAAGAAAGTAACAGGGAGACCCTCCTCCCGCCATGCATGCGCACAGGCCTCAAGCCCTCGCACCCATATCAGCATCAAGTACCTCCCTCCCACAGTCCCTGGGCCCTGCTATTTCTACTCAGGCCTCATTGTTTGAAGGCTCATTCCTTCCATAGCCTCCCTCGGAGCTCCCTGAGCACCTACTGTGCACCAGGTACTGTGCTAGGCTCAGGATAAAGCAGTGTCCAAGATGTGAGTGTGGCTGTTTACATGGCTACCACACTCTTTGTGAACGAATAGCCACTGAACCACTCAGGTCGTGATGAATTAGACATGACGGTGATAACAGGGAGGTGCTCCACCAGAGACAAGCAGGGATAGCTGTGTCTGTGAATGATAGGAGATGACAGGGTCTGGGTTCAGGGAAGGCTCTAAAGAGAAGGATCTTTAAGTAGAGGTCGGAAAGATAAAAAGGAATTAACCAAGTAAGGGAAGCATGGAGAGCCTTCCAGGCAAAGTAGGACCTGTGCAAAGACCCCCAGGGAGTGGAGTGTGTCACTTTGAGGCTGAAACAGGGTGGGGGGAGTCCAGCGAGAATGTGGCACAATGGGTGTGGCTGAAGGCCCCAGGAGCCTCTGAAGGTTTTTAAACCTGCCAGGGAGCAAGACCTACTCCTATACATGGAGAAGATTCCGCTGATAGCAACTAATGGAGTAAAGTGGAGCCATGGAGAGAGCCATGAGGAGGCAGCAAACTCCACAGAGGGGACAGGGCTCAGCAAAGATATGGGGGGACTGATGAGGAGACTTGGGTGGTGATGCCATTTGCCACATAGGGAGTGGAGGAAGTCTGGGGAGACGATGAGGATTCTGGCTTTGGGCATGGTAAGTTTGAGAAACCTATAAGGACAAGGCCTAGGACAGAGGTCCATGTTTAGGTCCTACCAGTGCAAAGGTGGTTTACAGTGAAAGGGCAGGGGCTGAAGGCAGACCTGCAGCAAGCCATGCCATAAAGGGACAGGAAAGGTCCTAAAAGAAGAAGGCAGGAGTAGGGGAAATACTGGGCAAGTGGAATCGAGGAATTGTATTTCAGGGGGAGGAGGCCACCTGCTGGGGGTGGTTAAGAAGCGATAGCCACCATCTAAGGGGAATATTAGCTATGTTCATTGCTCCTCATGACAGCCCTGTGAAATACAGTGTGTCCCAAAAGTCTCCATACATAAACAAAAATTAACAAACTCATACATGCTACAGGATAACATAATGCCATCTCTCTTTCAGATGTTGAAAATAAGATGTAGAGTTTCCATCTTATTTTCAACACAATGGGCATACCACCTCATTATGGTATCAGCACATGGCAATTGTTTTTCTTTTCTTTTCTTTTTTTTTTTTGCAGTTTTTGGCCAGGGCCGGGTTAGAACCTGCCACCTCAGGTAAATGGGGCCAGCGCCCTACTCCTTTGAGCCACAGGCACCTCTCTATGGCAATTGTTTAGTCAATGGTTTCCATGTTCATGGATTGGTCACCATGGCCCTGTGGAATGGCCGGCAAGATCCCCTGATCTTTCCCTACTTTACTTTTACTTGTGGGGCCACTTAAAAGCCATGGTGTACAAGGAAAAGATTAAAACATAGACCATTTAAAGGGCTGCATTTGAAATGCAGTTACTTACATAACAGATATCTCGGACTGTGTTCACTATGGGTAGGAGAGAAGAACTTGATGTGTGTAGAAAGAGTTGGTTTGCCAACGTGTAGAGAACATTTTGTAAATATTTTATAAAATTTTGTAATGAATATTTTGTAAGTAAAGGTACATTTAGCTACAATTTCCCATTTTCCTTATGTATGATGACTTTGGGGCACACCATAGTTGTGCTACTGGCCTCATCTTTTAGGGAGGGAAACTGAGGCAGCTAGAGGTGAAAAGACCCTGACCAAAGCTTTGATGAATCTGGGAAGTGGCAGCAGCAGGATCTGAACTGGACAGTGTGAACACAGATCCTATACTGACCACTATGCAACACTGCACCCCTCCCTTTTTTTTCTTTAGAGCAGTGTCTTACTTTGCTGCCCAGGCCAGAGTGCTGTGGTGTGGTCATAGCTCACTGAATGGTACCTTCTGGCCTCAAGTGATTCTCTCACCTCAACCCAAAGTGCTGGGATTACAGGCACGAGCCAATGCACCTGCCCTATGCAGCCTCTTGACGTGAGTTATTAAGGAGTGTATTCTAGGTTCACTGATGTAAAGGCCACTGGTGACTATATTGGTCAGCTTGCATTGCTGTAACAAAGTATCACAGACTGAGTGGTTTATTTCCTCACAGTCCTGGTTGCTGGAAGTCTGAGGTCAAGATGCCAACAAGATCAGTTTCTCCTAAGGCCGACTGGCTCATTATATATACATAGTATCTTCTCCCTGTGTCTTCATGTCATCTTCTCTCTGCATGTGTCTGTATCCCAACCTCCTTTTTTTGAGACAGAGGTCTTCTCTGTTTTCTGGCTGAAGTGCAGTGGTACAGTTGTAGTACACTACAACCTCAAACTTGTGGGCTCAAGTGACCCTCCCACCTCAGCTCCTAAGTAGCGGGGACCTACAGGCACATGCTACCACACCCAGATAATTTTTTTATTTTTTATAGAGATGGGAGTCTCATAATGTTGCTTAGGATGGCATCGAACTCTGGGCCTCGAGCCATCCTCCCACCTTGGCCTCCCAAAGTGCTGGGATTACAGGTATGAGACACCTCATTTGGCCCCAACTCTCCTATTCTTATAGTACACCAATCATATTGTATTAGGGCCCACTCACAGGACCTCAGTTTACCTTAATTACCTCTGTGAAGACCCTATCTCCAAATATAGGCATGTCACATTCTGAGATTCTGAGGTCAGGGCTCCAATGTAGGAATTTGGGGTTGGAGGGGATATAATTTAGCCCTTACCAAGGAAAGATTCATGCCATAGATTTGTCAACAGCAACCCCTGTTGTGTTAGAAGTAAAAGAGAGTACAGACACATTTTCCCTCAAAAGAAAAAGTTCTTTTTAATGGCAACAGCTTGGTGTAGAAATCAAAGGCCACACATTCATAATTGGTTCTATCGCTTTCTCGACCTGGGTCTCCAGTTCCCACCTGTAATCTTGGGCCATAGGACCATCTGACTGCTGGGGCCCCACCTGGCTTCTGGCTTGGCTAAGGGAGCTCAGTCAAGACATGGGAATGGGGGCCTGTACTTGAGCAAATCCTTCCCTTGGCTCTTTCAGCATCTTAGAGAACCAAGGAAGGAGCCTCAGACCCATGGGAGAACCCAGGTGGCACTATGTCCTAGAGGGTGTTCCAGGCAGCTTCTTGCCGTCTTCACACTTTCTTCATGACTTCTTCATGAAGTCACAGACTTCTTCATAACTTCCCTGTCAGCCACTCAAGGAACATGCTCATTTCTTGGAAAAAGATGCTGAGGCACAGGGTGGAAGCAGTAAAGACAGAAATTGCAGAGAGACACCTCCCAAGAGCTCTCGGCTGCCCTCCCAGGTCTCCCAGGGTGGCGGGTGGAGTCCCCCCAGGTGACAGTGATGGACAGAGCCCAGAAGACTGTGGCATACTTTCCCAGGGTCTCTAAAATTAGTGTTTGGATCCCAGGTGTGGGGGAGGGGCTGAGAGAGTGTGAGTGAGCATGTAAGAGTAGGGGAAGAAGGAAGAAGAATAGGGAAGAGGACAGACTCAGCGCCAGGGAGATGCAGCAGCAAACGCTACCTGGGGAAAGATCCTTCTCACCACCATTTCCCCTTGACCACTGGGCCTCTGGGCCTCAGGAGCCACCTCTACTGCCTGCTCCACCAGTCACAGAAGGAGTCAGCAAAGTGGGCCTGACTGGTTGGCACATGGGACTTCTCCAGAGGGAGCCCCAGGAAAAGGTAGGGAATGTGTCTGCCTAGCCCTGTACCTCATGTCTCCCAGGAGCCAAGTCCTCCAGAAAGGGACTCCCCTGCACTTCCAGCTCTGAGAAGCTGGACCTCATACCCTACTTAGTGGTATGTCATCTGGTTCAACAGGGAGGGGCCAACCAGCATAGACTAGCATTGCCAAATCCAGAGGAGGGGTGGTTGAGGGGATCACAAAAGGGGCACAGATTTTGTGTCCCCATAATTTGATATAAGCAACTCTGCTCCTGGGGATACCTGCCAATGGCCTCATCATCCAGGCTGAGGGCAGGTTGTGGTGGGGTGGAGTTGAAAGTCAAAGGCAGCCTGTATCTACCACTGGGGAATAGGCAGGGTCTGCTTGGGAGCACCCTGGCAGCTGTCAGGAGTGATGCACTGGGTCACTTCCAGCAGTGCAGACTGTGAACACCCACAGTGCAGAACAGAAAAGGCAAGATGCAGAAAGAGGCACAGTATCAGCTCAATTTCAATAATCTACACCAAAAACTCATTTTATTCATGCATCTTATTGAACAAATATTTACAGAGTGCCTGTATCTGCCAGGCACTGTCCTGATCATCAAAACAGTGATGCACATTTCATAAGAATATAAAACAAAACCCTAATTAAATACATCAGAACAGTTGTCTGTGGGAAGGGGAATGGAGGTAAAGGAGGGGTGGGGGCAGGGCAGCCAGTACCAGCTTTAGCTGATTGGCACCACAGGTGTCCCACAGCCTGAAAGCCAAACAACACATGCCCCAAGTCTATAGGGCTGTTTTTAGGGGAAATAAAAGATGCCCCTTGTAGGAGGAGAGTGCACCCTGAAACCTGTGCTTGCAGCTCAGCAAGTGAAATGCAGGCCGATTTCTGCCTCACTTACCTCCACACCTGGTATCCTTGTGCAGTGCGGGACCTGCACAACTAACTACATGACTACCCTGCATGCTGGTCAACAGCACACCTAGTGTTCACACACCCAGGTAGCTGGATAGGGGGATAAAGGGAAGTAGAAAGGTTAGGTTTCGAGAGAAAAGTAAAGAGATGAGGGTCTCTGAGCTTCTAATCTGTGTGAAAGGACACAACCCCAAATCTCTGTGGCCATTGCTCCTTATGGGGGAGAAATTAGGGAGACAAACAGAGCTAGGATAATGAATATATTTTACTTTATTTTTTTATTGAATAGACACCTGACTTGTTGATTTAAAATAAAACAAAGGATCCTTTAGCCATTTTGGCTGAGCATGCCAGTAGATGGGAAACTGCTGGGCAGCAGGGGAAGATGGCACAGGTGGGCTTGGCCCTGGAGCCATTGGTGAAAGAGGAAGTGCAAAGGGATGGGAGGCCACTCCCTGCATCTCTCCCCACCCACCCAGGGGTCTGAACTGCCTGGCTCAACCTTGAGTCCCTAGTGTGGAGTACAGGTCCCTGGGAATCTTGGGGATCTTAGCCAATGAGCAAATGGTTTAGGGGTCATTCATACACACTTTTCAGATCTCTCCTACAGTGCTAGGTGCCTTGCACATCTGTTTAATACCTTCTGATGCCCTTTTGAATAAAGACAGAAAGGTCCTAGGGATCTGAGGCTTCCGGTTTTATAATGTCATGAAGCTGATAGGTTTTCTTTTTTTCATTTTTAAAACTTACCTTCCATTTATGGCAAAATGATACTGGTTTTCCACTTATGCTAGTGATATAACATTTTTTTAAAAAGTTAATTTACATATTTCAAAAGTGAATGGACTTATAAAATTAAACATATTCTTACCACGTGACCCAGCAATTGTACTCCTTGGCATTTACCCAAAGGAGTTGAAAATGTAAGTTCACACAAAAACCTGCACATAGATGTTTATAGCAGCTTTATTCAAAATTGTCAAAACTTGGATGCAACCAAGATGCCTATCAATAGGTGACTTGGTAAACAAACTGGCACATCCAGACAATGAAATATTATTCAGTCCTGAAAATAAATGAGCTCTGAAGCCACGAGACAACCAGGAAGAAACGTAAATGGGGATTACTAAGTGAAAGAAACCCATCTAAGAAGGCTACATATGGTATGATTCCAACTGTAAGTTATTCAGGAAAAGGCAAAATTATGGAGAAGTTGTTGCCAAGGGATAGGGGGAGAGAAGATTGAATAGGTGGAGCACAGAGGATGTTTAGGGCAGGGAAATTGCTCCACATATACTACAAAAGTGGATACATGTAACTATCCATTTGTCCAAACCAAAGTATGTACAACACCAAGAGTGAAGCCTAATGTCAACTATAGACTTTGGGTGATAAAGAGATATCAATGCAGGCTCATCAATTATAACAAATGCACCATACTGGTGGGGGATGTTGATAATGGGGAGGCTGTGCATGTGGGGGTGTGGGGTATATGAGAGCTCTCTGCATATTCTTTCAGTTTTGCTGTGAACCTGAAACTATAAAAAATAAAGTCTATTTTTTTAAAAAGATATTGGAAAATTCAGAAATATGAAAAGAAAAATTACAATTATCATTAAATAATGAAGAGATTTACTGACCACAAAAATTAATGAATAGGTTTAAAGAGAAAGATGAGCTAACCTGTGACAGAGCTGGCCTATAGGTCAGGAAGGCACTTGGCAGAACTCAGCTGATGAGCTTGGAATGACATGATGTCTACAGAGCTCTGCCATCAAATCACTCTAGAGTCCTTTCTGACCAGAGAACACAGTACCAACAGACTCTTTTTGGCATTCAAGTAACAAGCATTGATGCCTTCTGTGTGCTAGCCTACTTCACATGGGCAGTAGGTCCTGAGTATCCAATGAGATACTGGCCCTACCCTCCCACCTAGCTGGGGAAACAGATCAATAGGCAATGAAAATGCAAACACAGAAGAGGCTCTGGATTCATCTTCAGAAAAGCGTGGAGGGCTTCCTGGAGGAGGTAGCTTCTAGCTTCTAAATTGAACCTTAAAAGGGAAGCAGTTCATCAGAGGGTCAGGCAGGCATTCCACCAAAGTGCCAATAACATGGCTGGCCAGGGTGGGGTAGGGGTGGGTTGTGGGCAGAGCACCAGAGGCTGAAGCAACTGTCAGCCTCCCCGTTATCAACATTCCCCACCAGAGTGGTGCATTTGTTATAATTGATGAGCCTGCATTGATATCTCTTTATCACCCAAAGTCTATAGTTGACATTAGGCTTCACTCTTGGTGTTGTACATACTGTAGGTTTGGACAAAGGGATAGTTACACGTATCCACTTTTGTAGTATCACACAGAGCAGTTTCCTAAACATCCTCTGCGCTCCACCTATTCAATCCTCCCCCCCCACCCCTTGGCAACCACTTCTCCATAATTTTGCCTTTTCCAGAATAACCTACAGTTGGAATCATACCATATGTAGCCTCTTTTGAGGCCATGCAGCATGGCCACGTCTTGCACAGTGTCTACATCTAATATAGATACCCAGAGCTAAAACCACCCTTAGGAAAAGGTCACACCCAAAACTGCTGGCCCAGCCCATGACAAGGTCTAGCTGATGCAGGCTTGTCTCTGTTCCCCTTGAGGACAGACCACTATTCCCTCAGTGAAGTGCCAACTGAATTAGTGAGCTTGAACTGAGGTTTAATACTCAGAGGCAAGGGTTTCTTGGGACTGAGGGTGCCTGAGAACCAATCTGTACTCTCATACCAAGTTTAGACACTTGTGCGGGGAAGGAGTGTGGTGGACACTCAGTGTCACATGACTATGTTCTCATTGCAACCCACACATTGACAGAGGATTTGGATATAATATGTAAAGTCTCTTACAGTTTAATAAGAAAAAAATAGGTAAGTCAATAGGAAAATGGACAAAGGTCTCAAAAAAATTCCCTTTATTTTTTTAATTTTTTATTTTTTATATTGTTGGGGATTCGTTGAGGGTACAAGAAACCAAGTTACGCTGATTGCCTTTGTTAAATAAAGTCCCTCTTATACTTGTGTCTTGCACTCAAAAGGTATATCACACACCGAGACCCCTACCCTTCTGCTCCCTTTCCTCTCTCTGCTTTAAAAAAACATTTCACAAGAGAGCGTAACTACGTGGCAATAAATACATGGAAAAGCACTAAGGCAAATTAAAATTCCAGTGAGCTAGCACTGCGGACCTACCAGAAAAGGTACAAAGAAAGAGACTAACCACACCTAGTGTTAAGAATATAGAACAACTAGAATTCTTACAGGAGCTTAAGATGGTATCATTGCTTTGGAGAACTATTTGGAAATTTCCAGGAAAGCTGACCCAGCAATTCCATTCCTGGGTACATACCCAACTGAACTATATAAGATAGACTCACTCATGATTCAATTGATCAACACATCCATCCATTTTTTCCACAAATATTTAACATTCATCTCCTATGGGTCAGACAGTTGAGGAAATTAGATTAATGAAAGAGATCAAGGTGCCAGGTGATTTCACTGTGATGGGAGAGATACGAACAAGGTAAAAATAAGAACAAGAAATATTGTGCTGTGGAGCACACCAGAACAGGGAGGGGAGCAAGAGGTCCAAGCTGGAGGTGCTGGGCTGGGGACTATAAGGTGAACACATGAAGGGAGGTCACTAAGGAGATAGTGGCTAAGTATCTGAGTGGGCTGTGAGAGGCCAGAGTGATTTGGCTGTGGGCAGGTCTGGATAAGGAGAGTCCAGGCAGAGGAAATTGCATGGGCAAAGGCCCTGGGGCAGGTTTTGGAGAGATAGCCAGGAGGCCAGGGTGGCTGGGGGCTGGACCAGAAGGGAAGGTGGGGACAGTTAGAGAGGGACTTAGACAAGGGTCCTTAGACAAAGACCTCAAGGAGAACAAGAAGGAAAGTGGCTCTCATATGTCCACCTACCCACAGACATGAGTTGATGAAGGCAGGGCTGTCTCTCACCTACCTGTACACTCCCAGCACAACCCTGACACTTTGCAGCTTTTCGAAAATGCAGTAAGTCAGCTCTGCAAGGACAGGACTTGGGCTGCCTGGTCACTCAATCTGTCTACCTACTGTCTAGACCAGGGCCTGACAATATTTCGTATCTGACTGGGGTCCTGGCAGTGACTGTCACCTGGGCTGGTCCTATAGTCCCCAGGGGGACATCTCATGCTGCTGTGTGCAAGAGGCATACAGGCCCTGGGGTCTGCAGCCCCACAGAGGAGGCACGCTGGGATCACTGGCCAAGGGCACTCCCAGAATCCCATGGGGCAGAGCTGCCCTCCACACTGTTGACCATTCTTCATCCCTATAAATACCCTGACCTCAGGGGAGAGCCTCCTGGTCATATTACAAGCAGCCTAAATAAGACACCTTTACAAAAAAGAAACACACAGCCCCATTTATACACAAGCGCAAAATAGATGAAAATAATTTTAAATGCATGAGTCATTCACAGAGACTGTGTTTTAAAAAAAATCACAAACAGCACTTGTGTGGTGAAGACAACCATGAACAAGGGCTTGTCCTGTAGACACAGAACCCCAGCAGGGCAGGTGCTCAGCCATGGAGGGAATACCTACCATGCACCCCTGCAGGCAAGGCTTTCTGTGAGGGCAATGCTAAGTCCAGGCTTATTATGCCCAAGTAATAGGTGGCAGAGCCAGAGATGTCAGAGCTGTTGATAACCCCTTCTGGACCACATACCTCCTGTGATGGGGAGTTTACTCCCTGACAGGCATCCCTGGCAGCTGATACTGGGGGCAGAGGAAGCTCATCTTTGCTGGCACTTGCCTCCCTGGGAAGAACAACCTGGGGGCTGATTCCCAGAAATCCATAATGAATGGAGGCCCTATTCTATCCCTGCTCTTCTCCAGAAACTCAGAACACTCTCTTCTGAAGCCCACCTTAGTCCCCCTGTCTAGACATCTGTCTTCCTCCTGGATAGAGTGAGCTGCTCTTCTCCTCTGTGAGTCCCCCAGCCCTGTTCCCTGCCTAGCCCTTATCAAAGACACAAAGTTCAGCTGCTTGGAGGGAGTCAGGGATTTGCAAGCAGCCAGATACCACTTGCACTGGTGTGCCAGCATGGGCCTTCTGCTCCCTGGGGTTCTTCCTGCCCACCCAGAGCTCAGGCCCACCTTAGCACACCCTCCAGCTCCACCAACCAGCAAACTGAGTAGCCTAAATTCTAACCTCCCTTCACCTCTGCCACACCATTTCTCACCAGGACTGTGGCAGTCTTCCCACATGGCTCTTTGCCTCAGCCCCCAACACACCCTCAGACACCACAAGAAGAACCCCTCAAACCTCCATCAGATCCTCTATGGGAGGGAAGCTGAGGCCTGACTGTACTTCTTGGACCCCTTGCCACACTGCTACAGGTCTTTGTTATGGCTACTCCCTCCCCTTGGCTCCAGTGTTACCTTCTCAGTGGGGCCTCTTTGATTTTGCACCCCATCCTGCTTCCTTGTTTTATTTTTGCAAAAGCCCTTTCCATTTTGTGACACGTTACATATCTTACTTCTCTTGCTCACTGTCCTCACATCTGGATGTGGCTCCTGAGGGCAAGATCTTGCTGTCCTGCTCATGGCCAAGTGACTCTGTAGGTGCTCAGCAGTGTTCACTGAATGTACTGACAAGTGAAGAAGACCACAATGTGGAGTAAATGAAGCCACAGATGAATGAATGAATGTCCTCTGAGACATTCATTGGGACAAACCCAGAACCCTGTGCAAAGTAGGCACAATAGCTTTCAATTGTGGTAAAATACACATAACATAAAATTTACCATTTTTATGTGTGCAGTTCTGTGGTATTAAATACATTCATATTGTTGTGCTACCATCACCAACCACCATCCATCCACAGGACTCTTTTCATCTTGCAAAATGGAGACTTTATCTCCCTTAAACACTAGTTCTGCATTTCCCCTTCCCCAGCCTCTCAGACAAGGCTCATTGTGCACTGGTTAGTGACTTGTCTGAGTCCACTGAGAAAGAACACATATGCACGCACAGTTACATGAAGCAGGTTTATTACAGATAGGCAGCAAGAGACAACTGAAGCTTAGGCGCCACTATGGCCCAGTTCCCCAGGGCTCAGGAAAGCTGCCTGGGCAGAAAGAGTCTCCTCCACACACCTCACTTGCACACAGCCCAGGGACCATGGACAGCTGCCCTGGGTTTTATGCCCCAGAGCAAAGAGACTCTCTGAGCTAAAGCATTGAAGGTCATCTGTTTCTGGGGAGACTGAAATAGAGCTATTCTCTCTCTATCTCAGAGTGTTAGATTTGCAGCACATTTTATAGTTATCATTGATAACTACAAGAAACAAAATGGGAGAACTGTCTGCCCGAGGCTACCTGCATCCTGGAAACCATCATTCTACTTTCTGTCTCTGTGAATCTGACTACTCTAGATCCCTCATATAAAGTAGAATCATATAGTATGTGTCCTCTTGTGACTAGCATATTTCATTTAGCATAGTGTCCTCAAGGTTCATCCAACTTGTAACACGTGTCAGGATTTCCCTTCCTTTTTAAGTCTGAATAATATTCCATTGTGTATGTATACCACATTTTGTTTATCCATTCATCTGTCGATGGATATGAGTTGCTTCCACTCTTCAGCTATTGTGGATAATACTGCTATGAACTTAGGTGTAAAAAGTAAAGCATAATAATTTCTTGTTGCAGAATCAAAGAAGTGAATGAGGAAATGAATGTGTGAATGAATGATGCATTCTGAAGAGCATCCAGGCTTACACTTCCCCGTTAGGCCCCTGTGGTGCTGGTTCCTGTGCCTCTCTCCTCCTCCTCCAGGTATGCACATCCCTGCAGCAGGAGCATGGCAGCTCTGTGGACTGAGTCTCCCTGAACCCATCTGGGTTCCAGTCACTGTGAGAGTGAAGGCCAAGCTAACTATTGCAGCATGACGGCTTCACACACATGTTGTAACCCGACTCAGGGTTTGGCCCAGGACCTCCAAGCATGTAAGTGGCAGAGCAAGAGGGCATTGATTTGTCTGGTCCACAGATCTTTGTTGTGTACTTACCTCATCCCAGCACTGTCCAGAAGTTGGAGTGCAGGGCAGGTGGGAGAGATGAGTAGGAGCCTATCATCTGGTAAGTTCCCAGAGACTGCTCCCATGTAGGTGTTATGAAGACACAGAAAAGAATTCTGGGGAGGGGTGCTTCAGGCTGGCTCTAAAGCCCTGCCTCTCTCCTCACCAATGCTGGATTCATCAACTCACAATGAGGGAGGAACAGCAAAGGCCCAAAGGGATCCACCAGCCAGCCCCACCTCTCCCAGAACAGAAGTACATCCCTGCTGCTTTGTGGGGTGCTCTATCCCAGCAGCACCCATGGACCCCAAGCATATCACACAAACAAAGTCATACCTTTGCATTTATCCCAGAAATCCTTTGGGAGGATATCCTGCTCACTATGGGCTTGAGACCTGAATGAGGCTATGAAATATTGTCATCAGTTCCTATTTTAAAGAGGGGAAGCACAGCATGGTGGCACATGCCTATAATCCGAAATACTGGGGAGGAATAGCTGAGATTACAGGAAGGTCACTTGAGCCAAAGAGTATGAGGTTGCTATGATCACACTACTGCACTGTAGCCTAGCCAAAAGAGCAAGACCCTTTCTCAAGTAAATAAATAAAGAGGGAGAAACTGAGGCACAGAAAAGACAGATAACTTGCTTTCCAGAAATGGTGGAGGTAGGGGTGGAGAATTCCTGTCCCAAGTGTGACACACATAGCTGGTCCCCAGTACCAGCTGGCTTCTATCCCCGCCTCTGCTGAGGGAAGGACTTGGTCAGCTCCAAGCCTGAAGAACAATGCCACTGGAGCTCCCACACCACATCCCCTCATGGCATGCTGCACAATGCATGTTTCCAGGACCAGCCCAGACGCCTCCAGACCCTACCCTGCCTACGTCCAGTCACCATTCTGACAGGAGGAAGAGACCCCTGGGAGGGGAAAAGAACAACCAGTCAGGGGTCCTCCAGGCTCTAGGAGGTCTCTGAGCATTTGCAGTGGGTACCTGATGTGAAACAGCCCAGAAGGTCTGAATTCAGATCTGTGACTGCACAGTGTGTGTCTCTTACTGGAGCTCTGCCTCAGGGCCATCAGGCTGTTTCAGGGACCAAGCATATGCACAGTGCTATAAATGGCAGGGAGCTTCCACAGGGTGAGGAGGTCAGAGCTGGTCTCCTGGGGAAATGCCTTTGGGGAGCGGCAGGAAGCAGGAAGGAGTGCTGAACAGCAGGAGGCACAGAGAAGGACACTGTAGGCCAAAAACAGCATGTGGGAGTGCACCTAGGAAAGAGGAAGTTGGCCTGTTGGAGAAGAAAGTAAAACTGTGAAGAAGTTCTCCAGGCTTTCCATTTTCTTGACTGTCTACCTGGTAATGAATTCGCCCATTTTGGTGCTCAAGGTTACTCTGTGGTCTAGGGACTCACTCCCACTGTATCATCTCCTTTAGTAATTCTCCCTTCTGCCTCCTCTTTTCCACTTTCCTCTTTTCTGCCCTTTTCCCCTTTCCTTTCTCCCTTTCTTTCCCTCCCGCGTTTCCTCCTTCTCTTTTGCTTTACCTCTACCTTCCTCCCACCACCTGCCCGCCCTGCCTCTGTCGCGCTCTCTGCCCCTCCTTCGCTCTGTTTCCCTCTTCTTTCTCTTAGCCTCTCTCCACACTTGTAAGTCAATTTAGATTTCCCATCTCTCCTTTTTTTCTCACCCGCTCTCTGGCTCTCTCCTCACAGCTTCTCCTCCCTCCTGGTCCCTGTCCCTCCGCGTGCTCTCCCCGCCTGCGGCCTCCACCTGCCCCTTCCTCCGAGCCGCCTCCCGCCTTCGGTGCGCAGCGCCCGCCGCGCGAGCCCTGCTAATGCGTTTCGCATGGCGCGTCAGTCAAACGCCCTTCTAATGTCCTTAAAGCACGCAGAAAATTGCATCCTTATGAAAAAGAAAGAAAAAAAGCAAATTGCCTGGTGGAGGCGGAGCTGCTGCGGGGGCTGCGACCGCTGCGCGCGCGCCCAGTTGAGTTCCCAAGGGCCAGGCGGGCGGTGGGCGTCTGTCCTCCGCTCTCCAAGGCCAGTGGGCGGGGGCCCTGGCTGGGAGTTGCCTCTTCCCGCTGCCTTCTGGGCAACTCCTGGGATCCCCTCCTTCCCTCCTCACCCACCACTCATCCCCATCTTTCCATACCAGTTCCAGGCGCTCTGACCCTTCTTCCGTCTTTGGGCCAAGCCCATGACTGCCTCAGACCTTTGCACTTGCTATGTTCACTTCCTTCTTGACATTCAAGTCTCAACGGAAGGGACAATTTCTGAGACTTATCTTTCCAGATCACCCTGACTGAAGTCCCCACCCCACTCATTGTATATCATCTGCTTCATTTTACACATGGCATCTGTCACTCCCAGAAATCATCTTGTGGATTTAACGGTGGCTTTTTCCCTATCTGTCCACCTCCACCCCCGTCCACCATAAGCTTCTGGGTCACTGGCTGTGCACACCATGCTTAGAGCAGTGCCTGGCACACAGCAGGCATGCAGCAAGTACTTGGTGAACAAATGGATGAGACTCATTCCCCGTGAGCAGGGGTTCTGGAGACCCAATGGTGTCTGGGGCATCCCAAACTGGCCTATGGGCTGCTGAGTAAGGGGCAGTCAGCTACAAAGCTGAAGCCAGATCCAATTCTGCTTCAAAAAGCTGTATGTTGCTGGGAAAGCTGCCTAACATCTCTGAGCTTTATCTTCATCTAGAAAATAGGAGTAGTAGTACCTAGCCTACTGAGCTGTCACTGGATCCACAAAATAATTCAGAATTGGGCGGGGGTCGGGAGGACTGTGCCACTGAAAGCTGTCTGCCACACTCAATAAATGCTTGTTAAGTGAGTGAAGGGCTAGGGCTGACCATGGTGGCACTCTGGGAGGCTGAGGCAGGAGGATCGCTTGAGTTCAGGAGTTCAAGACCAGCCTGAGCAAGGAGATAGGCCCTACTCCTACTAATAACAGAAAAACTAGCCGGGCATTTACTTGGAGGTTGAGGCAAGAGGATCACTTGAGCCCAAGAGTTTGAGGTTGCAGTGAGCTAAGATGATGCCACAGCACTCTATCCAGGGGGACAGAGTGAGACTGTAACTCAAAAAAAAAAAAAAATGGATGAAGGGCTGACGTGAGAACTTGGTAAGTGTCAGAGAGTCCGTGAAACCACTGATATCACATGCATAATTATTTCTTGAAGCACTGAGAAACATTTTTTTAATGTTACCCATGAAGCCATGATCCATTGTTTTTTATCACCTGGAATTTTTATTTTATATTTACTCAAAGATTTCTTTTAAGCTTATTATGACATAGTTTTTTTAAAAATCACAGATCACTGTTGAGTTTACAATAAAAAGGAAATTATTGGGGAAATCAATAGATGTTAGCTCTTCCAAAAACTTCTTACAGTAGTAGAAGTCAGAGCCACCTCTCTGAATGGATCCTTTCTAAACTGCTCCTCCCTGTGAATTCCTTGCCTTGTTGAAGGATGCCCCCTCCCATCAGGCTTCCTGGCTTTCTCTACATAGGGTTGGTGCCTGACAGACCAGGGACCACCTGAAATGACCTCATTAGCAGTATACCTGTGTGTGTCAGGAGGGGGGTTAAAGTTACATAGAGTAGGCACAGGACCCACATAGCACTAAAACCTCTCACTGCGCCCCACCCCACCTGTCATAGGAATCCAGATTTCAGAAATGAGAAAAGTCCTTAAAGTAGATGAGACACCATAACATAATAGTATAAGAACTAAGGGAAATTGAACTTTTAAAGTTACACAAGTGAGAACACCCAGCTCCCCCTTCCAAAGTCAGGGAGGACCCACTAGGGAAGACCTGACCCCTCAGAGGCCTCTTGCTACTGCTGCTAGAGGGAGGACTGGACTAAACTCTGGTGCAGGAAGTTACCAGAAGCCCAGGAACAAGAACAGAAGTGGTGAGCTTGATCCAAAGCCAGGCAGACTTTGCAGGTACTGGCCTTGTGGACAAAGACACTTTTCTGCCCTGCACATCTGCCAAAAGTGAGGAGAGCCAGCTTCTTTACCTCCCTTAAGTGGGGCTGGGAGATGGTGTAGGAGAAGTTTCTTTCCACAGAGAGACCTGGGTCCTATGTTGAGATGAGGGGTGGGGCATGAACCATTGAGAAGTTGGGCCTGGACTTGCTGGGGCAAAGACTCCAGCGTTAGTTGGTTCCCGCTGTGGACAGGAGAACCCAAGGGCGCAGGAGATGTTTCTTGAGTTCCCTCTCCAGTGTTGTCACTTCTGGAGCAGGGGCCCCCTGGAATGTAGAAATGAAATCAGGAAGCCAGGCAACGGAAAACTGAGGAGACACCGGGTTTCTACCGGACACTGGAGCTCCAGGAAGATGGCCCGGTAGTGGTACTCTGGGTTGAGAAGCCAGCATTTCGCCACTTCCAACCGACCTTGCTCCCAGGGTCCACCCAGTAGGAACAGAGGGCCCACTCCGGCTCCAGGAGATGTAAACCTGGGATTCCCTGGAGGTTAACCGTGGCCCGGGGTCCGCAGTGACCCTCCAGGAGACTCCAGAACAGCGAAAGGGAGCAAGGCTCCTTTAAAAAAAAAAAAAAAAGTGGAGAGCCAGGGGAAGAGAGAGGAGTCCCCTTTTCCGGCTGCGCCGGTTAGGTCCTGGTGGGCCAGCACTCTGCGCGGAGCCAGCAGTAAGCTGAAGGCTCTGAGCCGACCCCAGGCCCGCCGCGACTGGCCCTTCTTGGGGTAGACCCAAGAGCTGAGCGCCGCCCGAAGTTTCTCTCTCCAAACAACTCCAGGACCAGAATCCCGATTTGCTTAGGGTTAAGATCACACAATGTCAGATGCGACCCTCCTCCGATTTCAGGCTGAGGCCATTCAGCCAATCTTCTCTCAAAGACTATTTTGCTGCCCAAGCCCAGTAAACGAAAACTTCGCGCCTGTTGACTAGTGTTGCTGCCAGACTAATTCCCAGCCCTCCGCGTCCCCAGGGCCTACCGGTCGCCGACGCTTCCCCGCCTTCCCCAGGGCCACAGCTCTCGCGAGACTCACAAGCCCAGTCCCTCTCCCGGCAGCTGGCCTGGGGGCTTCGGGAAGCACAGCCACCGCCTCCGCTGCTCGCGCCATCTCTGAATTTTGTTTTCTAGGACCTCGAGGCTGTAAAGAGACTTGCGCATCGCGGGTATCCAAGGACCTTCACTTCCTCAAGACCCGGGCGTCAATGAAGGGCGCAGCTGCAGGGGGCAGGGAAGGGGTCTCAGCGTCCGGTGGCCTGTGCGCGGTGGCTCTCAGATCCGGCGCCTGGGAGCTCGCGTCCCAGCGCGCGCAGTCCAGCAGACCGCCTCACCTGGGTGGGTGAAATGGGGTCCTTGGCTTAGAGTCGCAGCTTTGCGGGCTGCGGTCGGCAGAGGAGTCTCCAAGTTGGTAGGCAGCTGTCTGCCTCTGTGCCTTAGCTCCTCCCCGAAGCCGGCTTGGAGCTTTTGTCGGCTCTTAGGAACTTCACCACACAACCCTAAGCCACCCGGACGCGACCAGCGCGCAGCCTGAGGCTCCTCCCTAGCCTCGGAGGCTCGGTTTGCTGCTGAGGTCTACCCATTCCCTGGGCGCTAAACACAGGCGCAGACAGTGACAAAAACTTCACCCCTCCCACCGTTCCTACGCTGGAATCTGGACTCCTTCATTTGAGGCCCAGCTTCCCCACTGACCCACAGGTGACCTCGGGACCAGATTCCCTGCATCAGGTTCCCCATCTGTACTTGGAGAGGACTGCACAAGCTGAAATATTGGGATCCTTGTGCTCTGACTCCGAATTCAGTGGACCCTGGTCCTACAAAGACCACTTGGTCCAGTACAGTGAGGAGCTGTCTTGGGAAATCACCCAACATGCACAGGGCAATTAATTTGTCTAAGCCAGGTCTCCCTCCTTACATTTAATAAAACTAGAGGATCCTGAAGGAACTGTAACTGATACAGGTCAGATCTCCTTCCTTTCTCTTCTTCAACTGTCCCGCAAGGGCAAGTTCTTTTCCTCTACAACTCTGCATAGTTGACAAAAGCATAGCTGTAATCTCAGTTCCTAGGACTCCCCAGGGACAGAAGTTGGACCTTCACTTTCTCTCTTTCAAAATGGAGAGGATTAAACTCAGCAGTGCAAAGTCACTTGGTTCCTGGGCCCAGTGCAGGAAAGTTACTGTAGAATGGAGAGGTTAAACAGACCTGGTAATAACCCCAAGGGCCGGAAGGAATTAGTGGGCACAGTCAGTCACATACTGTTGATTCATTCCTTTCGGGCAGCCAGAGTGGGACAGGTTTTCTTGGGCCCCTCAGGGGAAGCGGGCGACTAATCTGAGAGCTGTTTGCAAGGATGAATTAGGAGCCCTGAGCTCTAGAAAGAGCTGGCTTCCCAGACACTTGGCAGAACTAGGGTGCAGAAGTGGCCTACAGCCTTCAGAAAGTGCTCTTTGGAGCGCTCTCTCTCTTTCTGTCTCTCTCTTCCCCCCACCCCCTTTCACAGTCCTTGATGTTGGAGATGCCAGAAAGGGGCAGTCCAAGTGTAGCTTCCAGGAAGGGACAATCAGTCTGAGCTATGAAAGGGAAGGTGATTCTACTGTGGGGGGGGGGGGCGTAACTGGTCTTTTTACAGTCTGAAACACAAAGCCTGCAGCTGAGGGTGAGTGTCCCCCTTCCCTTGTATTTGGGCCTGGAAGAACCTGGCTTCAAAATCCTGGTCCTGCTTGGAATTCTGCATGGCCAAGTTGCATCATCTTCCTAAGCTTTAACCGGTAAAGTGGCCATCTTTCCAGCCCCATACTCTCGTCATCTCACATAGAGTGCACAAGGACAGGGCTGAGTCTAGCCTAGACAGCTAAAACCAACTGAGACATTTCCCATGAGGAAATGACATCCGTTGGCAGGGGCTGCCAAGCTGCACCCCTGGGAGGGACCATCTTGCCAGTAGTCTTCTCTTTTCTTCAGTCATGTGCCTTCCCTGGGTCCAGCTGGGACTTGGTGCCTCTACCCCACTGTACCAGAAAATGTGCAAACTCTGGAGCAGCAGCACTGCTGCAAGGAGGAAGGGGCCACTGGTGGCCAAACCCCTTCCAACCTTGAATCCTCAGCCACCCATCCACCTCATAAAGCGTTGGTCAAGACCATCTTAAGGACCTTACCCTGAGTCCTTCAAGTCTCAGGAGACTGAATCAACAATGAAGAGGCTCATGACCCCAAGCCACTTATAGAGCAAGACCCCAAGTAAGCCTCCAGTGCCTATTTTTTTGGACAGCCTTTGTGCAGCCTGACTGCTATAGACTGGAAGGAAAGTTTAGACTGGCCCCTCACACTCAGAGTGGAGACATTCCTAGAACCCTGCAGCAACTGAGCCACCCACCATTCATAGGTGGGTCTGGTAAAGCAGGGCACAGGTTGGCTGGACATAGGGGGAGAATGACATAGATCGCCCATCTTACCTTGCCACGCCCCCCACACCCTGAGGATTCAGAACCTGCTGCATCAAGCTCCTTTGTGTCATAAAATATTTTATTGGAAAAAGAGTCACTGTCTTCGCAAGAGAAGGGTAGGAACCCCAGCTCGGTCCGGGACCCAGCCTCCCAGGCAGAGCCTATGGGTTGTCCAGGTCCTGGTGGCCTGCGCTCAGCCACTGGTCTGACTCCCAGAAGCCAAAGTGTGCCAGGAGGCGTCGGGCTCTGGAGGGCCGTTTCAAAACGGGGTAGGGGTGCAGGCAAGGAGCGGGGCGTGAATGCGCGTGAGCGCTTGTCACCGCGGAGCTGAGAGCTGACACACTAACTTTCGCTGCGCTGAACCCGTCTCGAAGATCAGGGCCCAGGAGTGTGCTGTGGCCTGGGTTTGTCTTTAGGGTCTGTGTCCTTCTTGGGCCCTTAATTGTCCGCATTCAAGGTAATAATAAAACGTTTAGAACGCAAACGGCTTGGACGCGGAAGGGCCAGCTTGTGGGTTCTCGAGGGCTGAGTGGGCCGCGCAAGGCGCCAGGATCCCGAGTCCCACACCTTGTGCGGTGCTCTCAGTCCTCGCCGCTCCTGTCACTTGGCTCGCCCGGCACCTCTGCTGGCTTCTCCGCTTCCTTGGCGCGCTCTTGTTCTGTGAGCTGCTCGCTGGTGGGAATAGAGTTCTTCTTGGGCCGTCCCTTGGGCTTGGTGGGGGACTCCAGTCCACCGCCCTGCAGTACCTGCAGGAAGGATGACCAGCACCAAGGTGAGCGGAGACATGGACCGGGAACTCCTGTGCCCTGAGCCCGAGGGCTACTGGAGCGGCCAAGGAGGAAATCAGAAGCCCTTCCCAGCCCGAGGCAACGGCAGCCATTTGAGCGCCTGCTCCTGGGAGAGGTGGCTTAGAAGTTCAAGACTGCCAGGAAGCCTGCGGATACAGGGGGACAGGAAGGATTGTTGGCTCAGCTAGGGCACCCGAGGGACAGAGAGACTAGAAGGTCCTCGTGCACACTAGGCACTAAAGAAATTCAGAGGGTTGGGCAGAAGTCCCTAGGAAAGCAAGAGGAGAACTAGTTTGCAGGGCACAGGGACGCGACCCAGAAAGCTGAAGAGGCAAGAAGCCGTTAGGCACACTCACTATTTTCTTCCACTTCATCCTCCGATTCTGGTACCACGTCTTCACCTGCAACTGGCTCAGACCCAGGGACTCGGCCAGATCTATTCTGGAAAGAGTAGGGGGCAGCATCAGCGGGGCAGGTAACCACTTTCCCATACCCTTGGCCCCAGACTGGCCCCGCACTACCTGTCTGGTGTGGAGAGGTACTTCTGCTTCTCGAAGCGCTTCTCCAGGCCCATCAGCTGCAGCTCGGTGAACACAGTGCGGCTCCGGCGCCCCTTCTTGGCTTTGGTGCCTGGTTCCCCAGGGCCTGCTGTCTCCAGCTTCCCGCGGAGCTGCAATTCTAGTGGCAGGTGCGACGCGCCGGGGGCGCCGGGCAGCCCGGGTCCAGAGGCCAACAACGCGGAACTCAGCCCGGAACATCCAAGCGGCGCCAGAGGGAACTTGAACACTGCAGCCTGCTCGGCCTTCAGGACGGCTGCAAGGAAAGAGAGTGGAGAGCTCGTTGAGCTCCCGCCGCTTTCCTCTGCCTCAGAGCCCGCCGCGCAGTGCGCCGCGGGGGTCCTGGCGCTCGGCCAGTGCCACCTAGCGCAAACCTCTACGCCCCGCCTCTGGCCTAGAGGATTTGCACCACGGGCCAAGGGAGATCCTCCTCAACGCTGGTGTCCCCTAAGTCTGAGAGGGGACCTCTCCCTCTCAGTGCTCTGTCGTTGGGCCCCAGCCACCATTGAGATTTTGGGGTTCCCCATAAAGAAGTTTGCAGCTCTAAGAAGCGTGTTGTGTGTCCTTCATGGAAAAAGGAAACTAAGAAGAACTGACAGCTAGTTAAGAAAATGGGCGTTTGCCCCAAACAAACCAGCATTACTGCGCTAGAAAAAGAAGAATACGAATGCAGTGTGCACATTTGCTTTTCTGTGAGTGGCACAAGCGCCAGCAGCAGCCAGGCGACAGAGGCCTCATATGTGGTGGGAGGGCTGGGGTGCTTGCCGGAAATTCCAAAGCACCCGATTACAGAGAAATTGTCCTTCCCGTAGTATTCTTTCTTTAGATTCTTCCGCGTAAAGATGTTTCCATTTTCTTTAGTTCTAAAATGATTTTTTTTTGCCCGCTTCAAACGAATTATTAACAACAAAGCAATGGAGGCGAAAGGCAACCTAAACGTTATGTCCCAGATGGACTCAGAAAGAACCACTTGGCAATGCTACCCCAGGACCCAAAGCGCTAGCTGGGGTGGGAAGTGGAAGCAGGCATCCTCAAACTTTTTAAACAGAAGGCCAATTTACTGTCCCTCAGACCGTTGGAGGACCGGACTATAGTTTTTAAAAAAACAACTATGAACAAATTCCTATGCACACTGCACATATCTTATTTTGAAGTAAAAAACAAAACAGGAACAAATACAATTCACACCACTTCATGTGGCTTGCGGTCCGCAGTTTGAGGACGCCTGGTGTATGGAAAGTGGCTTGCTAGACTGATGTCCCGGGTACAGCGTAGGAGCCTCCTTTCTCCCACAAGCATCTCACTGCAGGTGGATTCTATTGCCTAAGGAGTCCACAAGCCCCAGGCCAAGATGTGAGAAAATGTGGACAGGAAAACTAGCAGTGGGTGGGTGGAGAAAAGATGGGAGAAGGGAGGCAGATCAACTTCAGAGAGAGAAGCCAGCTGAAAGAGGTAGATGGATGGGTGGAGAACAAGATAGGCAAAGGCAAGAACAGGGGTGAGAGAGACCCAGACGGCTCCACCAGGGTAGGGCAAGCCCTGCCAAGGAAGATAGAGAAAGGACAGAGGCTAGAAAGGTCTGAGCAGTGAACCTAAGCCCCACAAAAGCCCAGCCAACATGGAAGTGGAAGGACCAGACTGCCCAAACATTACAGTCAGGCCTCTTGCCCCTAGGTAAGGCCCATACAGGCCCATACTCCAGCCAAGACCCCACTAAGCTCCCTATGGAACGCACTGGGCTCCCGGAGCTCCAAAACGGCTTGGGCCAGCATCAGCACTCCAGGACGCAGGCCTCTTCCTCAGAGGTCCTGGCCTCCCTGTTTGGGGCAGCCTTGGCCCCTCTCGGCCAGCCCTCCGTAGCGCAAGCCCAGGCGCCCACGACCTGAGGTCGCTTCATCCGAAGTGATCTGAAGTCTGGTCGTGCCTGTGATGGGGATGCGGGCTTGAGGGTCCTCTGTCTGAAGGCCCTAGGGCGGCCGTGAATGAGAGAGCGAACGCCCTCCTCGGCCTGGCTGAGGGGCACGAGGCCTGGTTTCTGTGCGGCCTGGTGCCTGCACTCTCGGCTTCCAAGCTGGAGCGCGCCTAGAGAGGGATCCCAGAGCCTG
Organism: Nycticebus coucang; assembly: GCF_027406575.1. NCBI lineage: Eukaryota > Metazoa > Chordata > Mammalia > Primates > Lorisidae > Nycticebus > Nycticebus coucang. The sequence continues at coordinate 108,240,019 of NC_069781.1, forward strand.
CGCCCAGACAGGTTCCCCCGGACGGCGACTGAGCCGGAGTGGAGGATGAGGGCAGCTCCGGGTGCCCCCGGCGATGTTGCTCTCTCTCTCCCACCAAGCCTGGCCCGCGGCCCTGCGGCCGCCACACGTACCCAGGTGACTGTGGAAGGGCCGCGCCGCCAGCAGCGCCTGCACGCCGAACTTCAGCAGCTCTCCCGCGGCAGCAGCGGCAGCGGCGGGCGCGGCGCCCTTGGGCCCGGGCGGCTCGGTGAGGATCTCTTCGATCATGAAGCTGCGGTAGCGATGTGGCCGGTGGTCGGCGCAGCCTTCGGGCTGGCCGAAGCGCGAAGCGCCCGGCTCCCCCGGCCGCTGCATCCTAGTGCCCTAGGCTGCGCCCGCGGCTTGGAGGCAGGGGCGGCTTAGCTCGCGCGGGGTCAGCGCGGGGCTCTAGGCCCGCCTGCAGCTTCGGGCGGTGAGCGGGCGCCGGCTCATGCCCCCTCCCCCGCCGGCCGAGCGGAGGCGCAGGGCGCGGGCGGGGCGCGTGGGGCTCGGCCGGTCGGACCCGGGACTGCGCCCCCGCCCCGCGCGGCGCCGCGCCTCTAGCCCGGCCGGCCCCGCGTCACCGCCCCGCCCCGCTCGGCCAGCCCCGCCCAGCACCACCGCCCCCCTAGCTGCAGCGAGGAACCCAGAAGGGAGGGAGGAGGGCAGGAGGGGGCCTTGTGAGAGGGGCCGACGGACCAAGACTCAGGGAGACTGAGCCGAGCGCACGCCCATGAAGGAGAGAGCGGGAGAGCTCCGGAGACAAGACCCTTCCAGATAGGAGACGGAAGGATCGAGAGAGAGAGGTGAGAAAGGGACCAGAAGGAGACAGAGTGGGCCACACAAAATACTAGACAGTGATGTGAGGGTGCCAGGGACACCACCGAGAAATGCATAGAGAAGAGATCGAGAGAGGCAAGAGAGCCAGAGGGCACAGAGGCTGGCTGGGTAAGGGAAGGCGAAAGGAAAGAAAGGGGCCAGCTAGGAAGGCGAGTGGCCTGGGCAGCGGTTAAGGAGCACCAGAGAAGTCGGGAAGAGGAGGGGCGAAGGCCACGCACGCAGTTCATCTGGGAAGGAGGTGGCCATGCGCAGCCTCCTGTTGAGGGCGCAGGGCTCCAGCAGACCCGCAGCAGGGATGCAGCAGCATGAAGGGTTGCAACTCACAGAGTGTTGGACAGCCTCACCTGTGTGCCCCACCACCACCCTCTCCTCGGTTTACCAGGCATGGACTCATTTCTCCCGAGCTGTCCTGAGAGGACAAACTTTTCCAGCCAGGATTTGCCTGAATTGCAAATTCAAGTGATGCGTGGACACATCCTCCTTGGTAACCCCAGGACGCTGTGGACTGGGTTATGTCCCTCTGGTTAGAGAAGGAAATGGATATGAGGAAAAAGAAAGGGCGAGTTTTGCCTTTTCCCAGCTTGCTACTGTCAAGAAACTGTTACTGAGAGGATCTGTGGTCAGGAGTGCTTTGAGAGTCTGGGGACCAAACTCTGTTGAGACCTGGCTCCATCCTGAGCCTCAAAAGTCTCCAACATAATTGAGGAAATTGCCAGGACCTTCTCTAGATCCTTCCCTTCATCATTAGGAGAGGAGAAACCCAAACCATGGAGTGAATGAAACCAAAGCTGAACTCTCGACTGAGTTTCTCTGTTTTGCCCTGCCATTGCTGGTCAAACATTGCCTCTCTCATTGCCTCTCTCTGACCTGTCCAGGGAGATGCTGACACTTGGCTCCAGGGAAGCTGTGAGGGGGATTCTTGAACCTTCAGGACCCCACAAGTTCTGTTTGGTGAAAGGACAGTTCCTCCAGGCAATGAGGGCAGGAATATAGGGAGGAGGTGTGGAATCTGCCTATCTTCCTCCTTCTCTAGGAAGTCATAGTTCCTAACTTCCAGCTCCATCCACAACTGCCAAAGTCTGGCACTCAGCTGGTGTCATGGGCCAATTCTACTTCCTATGTGAGCTCTACTTGGGGCCTCAGTCTTCACCTCCCTGATAAATAAGGCTTACCACACCTAAAGCCCTGCTCCTCTCCAAGTTGATATAGTTCCTCCAGCTCCTGAAGCTCTCAGGGAAGCATTCAGTCTGGTCCTAGGCTCCTGGCACCTGCATCAGACTTTGGGGGACCTCTGAGGTGTCCAAGACCCTTTGTCATTTGGCTGGGGTTGGAACAAAGAATGTCTTACTCTGGCAAGACTCAAATCCTAAAAGCCTGTTGCCTCTCCTCCCCACTTGTGGCTTGACTGCCTGAACCTTAGGGTCATCATTAGGACCGAAAGAAGTTGGCCTCAGGGGCTTTCAGTTGCTTCAGAGTCCCTGAGTGGCTAGTGCTATGAGTCAAAATGGCTTTTTAGAGGTGTGGTGAAAGACCCAGTAAGCACAGTACCATCCCAGCCTATCCAGTGAGCAAGCTTCTTAGTGAAGGATGGAGAGACAGTGGGCCCAGCAGCCAGTTACCTCCCACTAAGCAAATAGAGGTAAGCCAGTTTCTCTCTAGAGGCCTGGGCAGCCCTGCTGGGCCCCTGCCCACAAGTAGGCCCAGAGAACCCCTCCCTCAATGGGTGGCTGTGTATCATCCTGTTCAACCACTTTATTTCTCAGATGGGAAACTGAGGCCCAGTGAAAGGAAGGGACTTACCAGGGATCTCAGTTTCTATTGCTTTGTGTACAATACCAGTATCATGACCCTTATCCTGGTTTCACCTTCCCTGATGCCAGTAGGTCCCACCAGCCTTCTCTTCTTCCTACTTGCTTCCACATCTTCTTAAGGGGCATAGCCTTGGAGTGGTTTCTCCCGAAGGACAGTTCAGCCAGCTTCTACCCCATGCCCTCACCTCATATAAACCCTAACAGAATCCACCCAAATTTGAACCATCTCCGCCCAATTCTGAAGACCTTCCAGGTCTCAGTTCCTCAAAATGAATTTTCAGGTCCCAGATCAAAGGACACGAGTATCACATTGTTGACCAGCTGTCACCACAACCATTTTACCACCTGTCTGCCTCCTGGGGGTAGTTCCTTGGACTGGTTAGGAGAAGGTGGGTAATTTTCAGGATGGAGGCCTCATCTCTCGATTGGGGGTGGGGGTCAGAAGACTTGCACCTCAGCCCCAATTCCAATCCACTCCACAGGTGTGCCCACCCCCCCCCCCCGCTCTTTGGACACCAGCCAGGGCTGTTTCCTGCGCCCCACGCGAGGCCTGCAGCGCGGGCCGGAGAGAGGCAGCCTAAAAGGAGGCCCTGGGGGCTGGGAAGGGAATGCCCTGCGCTGCGGAAGGTTTCACTACCTCGCCTGGCCCCGGAGCCCTAAAGAACCAGCTGACCACCCCTTCTCTCTCCTGACCTCCCCTAAAGCGCCTCCCTCCCGTGTCTACCCGCGTGCCGCACCCCACCCCTCACGCAGTCTGCGCGCCGCCGGATCCTAGGGCAAACCTGCAGATAAACCCCTTTTAGGCGAAAATTGCACGCTAACAGCGGCGGAGCCTCCTTGGCTCAGGAATCGCAGGGTTGGCAGCCGGAAAAGAGGTTTGCAGAGAACGGACTTCCCCTCCTTGTGGAGAACAACAAGGCCCAGCGGACAGAAGCCTCCTCCCCAGGGTTACGTAGTCAGTCTTGCAAACGCCACTGAAAGGGCGAAGTCCCAGGGCCCAACGCCTGGGACCCTCCCCTCTAGTGGCCTCCAGCCTCCCGCCGCCGCCGAGAAAATCCCGGAAACCCTCCGCTTGCGGCGGGCTTAGTGGAAAAGGTGACCTAAGCGCCCCGGGCCAGCAGTTCTCCCTGGCGGCTGGAGGCGAGGGGCCCCGGGAGCAGGGGGATCCTCCGAGCCACCCAAACATTGGGTGGGGACCCTTGGAGAGCGGAAATGCATCTCCCATCAGGGCTCTGTCCCTCAGACCCCACAAACCGGAGAACGCGGCAGGACGGGAGGGGAAGCGGGTCGCTCCATTCTCATAACCGAACTCTTTAAGCATCCGTGTGCAAGTTCCAGACCCTCTTCCCCTCCAGCCATACCCTTCTCCTGCCCCGGCACCAATCCGACAGGATTCTGGAGTGGCTCCGCGTGGAGGGGCCCCAAAGCCATTGTGCAGATGGTGAAGCTGAGTCCCAGAAGGGGCAGCCAGAGCAAGGTCCAATACATCGGAGTGTCTGTATTTCCCATTGGGTCCAGGGTGGACCCCCCCTCTGGCCCCACTCTGTTGCTGCTCTTCGTTGTTCTTTCTTTCTTTCTTTCTTTCTTTCTTTCTTTCTTTCTTTCTTTCTTTCTTTCTTTCTTTCTTTCTTTCTTTCTTTCGTTCGTTCGTTCGTTCGTTTTGTTTTTTTAATCTCAGCTCCCACTTGAACCGAGTCTGCATCTTTCTCGGCAAAAAACGAAATTGGGGCCGGGAATGGAGAGGAGGTTTCCTCCAGAAGGGTCAGTTCACCTCCGGGTGCAATCAACCCGAGCGGTCTACTGCTGGGACCCCACGCCCTCCGCGCCTAGTTGACAGGGGACTTGGAGCCATAAGAGGTCCAGTTGGCCCAGGGAGCCCTGGCCCTGGCTCCCGGCTTTTGGTCTGCCCTGCAGCCCTCGCCTGGTGCCCAGGGCAGGTCTCTCTTATGAACCCGCCGCTGGCTCCCCGAATGGAGCGCTTTCCTCCTCTTTTCTTTCGTTAAGCTTACAGATCTTATTGCCCTTAGCCCGGAGCAGGCTGGCAGTGATGGCGTTGGGTGTGGCACTCAGGCTGCGGCCCAGTCTCGGTAGTTGGTGGGCAATGCCTGGCAAAGGCGCCTGGGCCTGAGCCGGAACGCGCTGTCTCAGCAGGCAGCCACCCGAGCCCTGCTTTATTTGCTCGCATCGGCATCGGAGGCTGACAACATCTGCCCTGCCTTCAAAACAGAAAATCACGGGGTTATAAAAGTTACCTGTTTCCATGTTCTCAGGTCACTATCTCCTAGGGACCATTGAGTTACTTTCTCTTTGGAAAAGTCCATCTCCGTGACACTTTCCTTTGTGAAAATTTCAGAGTCATGAGTGACTTTTCGTTTTGAGCTATCTCAAACCCCTAGGAACTTTCGGGTCAAATCGTGTTTTGGATGCCAGGGCTTTTAGACACATCCCTCTTTCTTTCTCTCCTTCAAGTTCCCGCACATGGAGCAATTTACAAATTTATTCCGTTGCAATTGATTATTTTTGTTTTGTAGGTTTTGTTGTTGTTTTAGTGTGTGATTTTCTTTGGAAGTGGGTTTTAAAAGATAGATCCATAGGTAATTAATAACTAGCTCTTGAGACCCCACGGTGACCCGGTTCTTGGTGGCCAGGAAAGCTAGGCGATGCTGCTAAGCAGACGCGGCAGATGCGGGCCCCAGCCGCTTGGGTTGGTCCCGCCTCCATTTCACACCCGTTCTTAGGCCCACCAGGGCGGCTCCAGCAGCGACCTCACCTCTGAGTTGGGCTGCTTAAAACAGAGGACCAAAGGCCTCTAAGCTACTACATACAGGGCCAGTTCGTGTACGATGCCTTGGCTCCGTCGTTCCCCGAGGGGCCAGCCTGAGCTGCCAGCCACAGGCGGTTTGGCGGACCCGCAAAGGCTTCCTCCTGCAAGCGCGGACCCTTAGAGAACTGGACCTTGGGGCACAGCGTTACGCCAAAGCGGGGAGACGCCCCCGCGAGTGTTCCTAGGGGATTGCGGGCCCGAGAGGCTCCTGCTTTCCGCGGAGGGTGAGAATCCGTATTTCCCACCCCGAGGGTACCTACCAGCCCCATATGGGCAGGTGTCAGGCTGCTTGCTCTCTGGGTACCAGCGGCGCCAGCCACCGCCCCTGCCAATGCCACAGACCGGCCTCGGCGAGGAGGCTCTTGGACGCGGCAGGCGGGGAGAGGCCCCAGTGAGCAGGCGGGAACGCGGCGAGGCGCCCGCGGAAACCGCTCAGCTTGCTTTTTTCTAGACTGCTTTCCTCGCTTCCCGTTCTCCATCCATTTACCCCTGGTCTTTCTTTTGTTTTTGAAGCTCTCCCCTGCTTCTCCTTTACTTGTTGGCTTGCTCATTCGTGCTCTCTCCTTTCCTTCTGCTCTCTCTTCCTCTCCCTTTCTTTTCTTTTTTTCATGTTAAGGGTGGTGAAGCCAGTTTCATCCTATTGATAAGGAAAGGGACCTTCAAGCTGATGAGGTGCCCACCAGGTGACAGACGCTCTGAAGATTTAATAGGCATGGAACCCTTGGTGGGTGGGGTGTGTGTGTGTGTATGTGTGTGTGTGCGCGCGCGCGCGCGCGCGTAGGGTCTCCTTCCAGCCTGGGCAGCCTGGGAGCCAGCCCTGGGGTTGAGGAGAGGGTGAGCCTGGCTCCCTTAACTAGGTGAATCTACAAGATGTCTTCCAGCTGCAGGAAGCCCAGATTATATTGTCCATGTACCATCAGGGATTTGCCTCTGTCCTTCCTGACACAGGATTGTCTTCCACACCCGCTTCCCCCAAATGGACTTGAGGAGAAGCAAGGGGCCAGGCACTGACCTCTCTGGCAGCATCCCCCATTGGGTGCCTGCAGGCCCTTGGGAGGGAACAGAACAGAACAGTGGCTTGGTACTTATTTTGCTAGCAAGGATTCTAGGGCCTAGAGGGGACAGAGAAAGGCTATAATCACACCACCCCTTAGAAGCCAGGCCAGGATCCTGGCTCCAGGCCGGCCTTCCTGCTGCTCTGAGCTAACTGGAGATGACAGTATAGGAATAGGAACTGGTACCACCTGCACAGGCACTAGGCTTTCCTGGCCCGCCCTCCCTATGTCACGCCTGTACCTTTTGTCTTATTCCTGTCCCTTGGTGCCAGGAATAAGCTCACAGCTTACTTCCCAAATGCCCAAATGCCATGCAGCACACACAAGGGACCTTGAGATGAGTTTAGGGCCCTCATTTACAGACCATTTCCTGCTACTGCCTTTGAGCAAGCCCATTTCCTATCCAAGCCTCAGTTTCCCCAAATGAAATAGCAAAAGATAACAAAATCTCAAAACTGCAGATGCTGGCGTGGATGTGGAGAGAAGGGAACACTTTGACACTGCTGGTGGGACTGCAAACTAGTACAACCTTTCTGGAAGGAAGTATGGAGAAACCTCAAAGCACTCAAGCCAGACCTCCCATTTGATCCTGCAATCTCATTACTGGGCATCTACACAGAAGGAAAGAAATCCTTTTATCATAAGGACACTTGTACTAGACTGTTTATGGCAGCTCAATTTACAATCCTCAAAATGTGGAAACAGCCTAAATGCCCACCAACCCAGGATGGATTAACAAGCTGTGGTATATGTATACCATGGAATACTATTCAGCCATTAAAAAAAATGGAGACTTTACATCCTTCGTATTAACCTGGATGGAAGTGGAAGACATTATTCTTAGTAAAGCATCACAAGAATGGAGAAGCATGAATCCTATGTACTCAATTTTGATATGAGGACAATTAATGACAATTAAGGTTATGGGGGGGGAAGCAGAAAGAGGGATGGAGGGAGGGCGGTGGGGCCTTGGTGTGTGTCACACTTTATGGGGGCAAGACATGATTGCAAGCGGGACTTTACCTAACAATTGCAATCAGTGTAACCTGGCTTATTGTACCCTCAATGAATCCCCAACAATAAAAAAAAAAAAAAAAAAGAAATAGCAAAAGATAATTTTTAGACAAATCCTCTCCCTGACAGTTTTAACAGCCTAAATCATAGTTGAAAAAACTTTTTCGGTAAAGAGACATATATTTCAGGTTTTGTAGGCCATACAACTTGGCTCAGGCATTGTAGTGTGAAAGTGGCCATAGATAATACTTAGATTAATAAGTATGTATATGTTCCAACTAAACTTTATTTATGGACACTAATATCTGAATTAAATGTACTTTTCACATGTCACAAAATAATTATTATTATTTTGATTTTTTTATCCACTTAGAAATGTAAAAATCATTCTCAGTTTATTGACCAAACAAAAACAGGCAGTGGGCCATACTCTGCCAATTCCTGCTCTTTGTTAAATTCTTCTGATTGTACAAATATATGCACTTTCATGCCAGAAGCATATCTTAAAATTTTTTTCTTTTAATTTTTTTTTTTTTTTTACAGGAAATCACCCATTAGTTTAACGTGCTTGGGCCTTGGAAGCACAGAATCATCTGTTTCATTTTCTGCTCCCATGTCTGAATTCACAACAATTTAAATGTTTTCTGCTACTAATACTGTACCAAGACACTGGACCGTATAATGTACAATCATCTCAAGCCTCACAAATCTTTGCAGTAGAGATATTTTACCTTGCCTTCCCACTCCTTGCACACGCCTGGCTGACAGGGTGCTTAGTCCCTTCAGTGGCTACCTAACGGACCTCCGAGGGCTCAGTCACCTGGCCTGGCATCCCCCTGAGGGCGAAGGCCACTGTCAAGGAGAGTAGAGTGTTTCCTCCCAGACATCGGTTCCCATCTTCTCTCACTTCGATCAGAATCCTCTCCAGCTGTTGAAATGTGGACGGACAGGGGGCCATGACCTTGACTTTCTGGAAGTTTCCCAAACCCTGAGCCTTTCCAGCTGCCAAGTGACAAACTTTGCAAGAAATAGACAAAGACAAAGAATACGACGGAAAAATAGCTATTATAAATGTATTGCTTGCTAAAAGTGTTTCCAGGAAATCTTGCACATGGGGAGGCTTCATTTCCCCGCCCCTGCTTTGTACATGGTTTTTGCGCCCTCTCCTGGTCACATTGAGTCTTAACCAAGCTCGCTAGGATCAGTCGTTCCTCTTAAAAAGAAAAAACAGACTGCAGGATCTCACTTAGATGTAGAATCTAAAAAAAGTAAACCTCACAGAACAGAGTAGAGTGGTGTTTATCAGGGCCGGTAGGGTGGTTGAAATAAGGAGATGCTGGTCAAAGGGTACAAACTTTCAGTTATAAGATAAACAAGTTCTGGAGATTTACGTACAACATGGTAACTACAATTAGAAATCGTGTAGTGTGTGCCTGAAATGTGCTAAGAAAGATCTTCAGTGTTCTCATCACAAAACTGGTAATCACATGAGGTGATAATATGTTACCTAGCTTGATTGTGGTGATTATTTCATGATGTATTCATATACCTGAATATTTACGATTTTTTTTGGTCAATTATACCTCAATACAGTTGGGGTAAAAGTATTTTTTAACAAATAAAAACAATCTAGTACTTCTTTCCTGCTCTATGTGCCAGACGTCTTGATGGATGCTGAGGATGCAATGAAAAGGGCATTTTATCTGCCCTTCAGAAGTACATTTTAACTATGCAGAGAGACACACAACCCATAGCAAAGACTCAGCACACAGCAAGTGGTAGATGCAGAGGGAAGGTGGACAGCTTTAAAGAGCAGGTGGGCTGCAGGCTCCTGTCCCAGGAAAGAGGAGCTTGCAGACACATACGCAGCAAGTTCACAGCTCCTGCTGTGGGTGCTTATATGTTCATATGTTCATCAGCAAGGCCAACCAGCACAGGTGGTTTTTACATGTTTGGGTACTTTTAGAGGCAGCCACCTCTCCCCTTCAGGGACTTAAGAGACTAAGCTCCATGCCTCTAGCTTTTTCCTAAGGCCCATGAGGGAGTTTCTGGGCCTGCTGCTGAGAAGAGGGTTCTCTCAGTACAGTTATGGGATCTATTGCACACTCCCCAAACTAGAAGAGTCTTAGTCACCCTTCTGAGGAACACATCCTCTGTGCAAGGTATTGTGCCATTCCCTCACATTCTCTCACTTAATCTCATGTCTTTCACTCTGGGAGTCTGGCATTTTTACCCTTAATTTACAAGCAAGGAAATTGAAGCACAGAGGGCAGAGCTGGGATTTGAACCATCCCTCCCTCCATAGCACCACAGTGACTTTTGGGGGGTACTCCACCTTCTCACTTAATCCTTATTTTCCCTCTACCCCTGATTGCTACCTAGACTCAGACCCATAGCTCCAACTGTCCAAAGGTCATCACAATTGGGTGTCCACAGTCATGCCACACTTGTCATGTCCAGATCTGGACCCATTGCTTTACTCTGAATGTGGAAGACATGCTGGAGCAGCCTGGATCAAGTCTGGTTCAGGACCCCTAGGGTACTGGGCCCCTTCTGCAGGGGGTTGGCCTGCCCCCCAACACCATCCCATCCTGGCTCAGTCTGGGGAGTAGGGCTGCCATTTACAAACTATATAACTTCCCAGGATGTCATTGGCTATGCTGGAAATGGCAATTCCTGATTGTGCAGTGTACAATTCACACAACTGTGTCCATTGTAGTTCTGCCTATTATTCATTTCATTTTGTTCTCATAAAACCAAATGGAATTGAAAAGAATGTTATTGTTTCAGTTTTCTCCAGTTTTGTGTGCTCCTTTTGCAGATAATAAGTAACAAATGAAACAAGAAAGAAAAATATGTCCTATCTGTATACTTCCTGTTAAAAATCCACTTTAATTTAGAAAGCTACTGCTGGCCATTTATAGATCAGGGCAAAATGTGCTCTTCAAAGTGTTCATTCCCTATATAATCCATTCTTTTGCATGGGGGGGGGCTATTATTGTGAGAGGATAGCATTGCCCTGATGATGTTACTTGATGTGGCGAAAGAGATTTTGCAAATGTAATTGAGGTGCCTAACTGGTTGACCTTAACTTGATCAAAAGGGATATAATTCTGGGCCTGACCTAACTGGAACAGGCCCTCTAAGAGGGATTAAGTTCTCCCCTGAGGTCAGAGAAGTTCTGCTGGCCTTGAAGAAGTCGGTTGCATGTTGTGAGAGGCTCAAGGAAGGGCAACATGGCCAAGACCTGAAAGCAAAGAAGGAAATCCGGCTAACTACCTGAATGAGCTCAGAAGTAGATCCTTTCTCAGTGGAGCTCTGGGTGAGACCACAGCGTGGACAGCACCTTAATTGATGCTTTATGAGACCCTGAGCACAGGACCCGGCTAAGCCATGCCTAGATTCCCAATCCAGGTGTTTAGATGGATAACAACCAGCACAACGTCCTCACTTAGGAAAACTGAGGCAGAGATAAGAGAAACTCACTTCAGTCACACAGTTAGTGGCAGAATTGGGATGGCACGTCCATCAAGACAGGCTGCCTTAACACAGACCTTCAACACCTGGAGGCATGCAGGGCCACGGTTTGTTCTTAATCCCACTGCTTGCCCATCATTAGAGCAAGAACCAGGCTCACCCTCTCCTCCCTCCAACAACTAGTCCTCTGAGAGGCTCCTTTTGTTGACTCTGCCGGTGTTTAGTGCAACTTACTGTTGGTCCAACCTATAAGTGTCAGCTATCGCCTGGCACTTTCTCTAGTTAGCTCTTCTGCTGGAAAGTAGAATAGAATAGAACTCTCCAAGGGAAGGAGGTGTTTATTTATTTCTGTATTTTTAAAAATATCTGTCACTAGGTCTTTTAGTTCTTGAGAACAAGACCCACCAAGATCTACCTCCATCCCAGTACTGAGAAATTTCCAGAAAGACAGGGAAACATTCTGGTATTTTAAAATGCTGAAAGAGGACTTCTAGGAGGCTTGTGGTTGAGTCTTTGGGATTCTCTAAGTGTAAGATCATATCATCAGCAAAGAGGGAGAGTTTGACCTCCTCTGCTCCCATTTGGATTCCCTTTATTTCCTTGTCTTGCCTAATTGTATTGGCTAGAACTCCAGCACTATGTTGAATAGTAAAAGTGACAGAGGACAACCTTGTCTGGTTCCAGTTTTAGGAGGAAAAGCTTTCAGTTTTACTCCATTCAGTAAAATATTAGCTGTGGGTTTGTCATAGATAGCTTCAATCAGTTTTAGAAATGTGCTACCTATGCCTATACTCTTCAGTGTTCTAATTAGAAAAGGATGCTGGGTTTTATCAAATGTTTTTTCTGCATCATTGAGAGGATCATGTGATCTTTATTTTTGCCTCTGTTAATATGGTGGATAACGTTTATGGACTTGCGTATGTTAAACCAGCCTTACATCCCTGGATGAAACCTACTTGATCATGATGTATGACTTTTTTGATGATAAGCTGTAATCTATTGGCTAGCATTTTGTTGAGAATTTTTGCACCTATATTCATGAGTGAGATTGGTCTGAAATTCTCCTTTTTGGTTGGGTCTTTTCCTGGTTTTGGTATCAGGGTGATGTTTGCTTCATAGAATGTGTTGGGGAAGATTCCTTCTTCCTCAATTTTTTGTAATAATGTTTGCAGTACAGGAATAAGCTCTTCCTTGAAGGTTTGATAAAATTTTGATGTGAAGCCATCTGGACCAGGGCATTTTTTTGTTGGAAGCTTTTTTATTGTTTCTTTAATCTCAGTGCTTGAAATTGGTCTGTTCAGGAGCTCTATTTCTTCCTGGCTGAGTCTAGGGAGAGGGTGTGATTCCAAATATTGATCCATTTCCTTCACATTGTCAAATTTCTGGGCATAGAGTTTCTGGTAGTATTTAGAGGTTCTGGTAGTATTCAGAGATGATCTCTTGTATCTCTGTGGGATCAGTTGTTATTTCCCCTTTGTCATTTCTGATTGAGGTTACTAGAGATTTTACTTTTCTATTTCTCGTTAGTCTGGCCAATGGTGTATCTATTTTATTAATTTTTTAAAAAAAACAACTCCTTGTTTCATTAATTTTCTGAATGATTCTTTTGTTTTCAATTTCATTGATCTCTGATTTGATTTTGGATATTTCTTTTCTTCTATTGAGTTTAGGCTTAGATTGTTCTTCTTTTTCCAACTCCATAAAATCTCTTGTGAGATTGTTGATGCGCTCTCTTTCTGTTTTTCGAATGTAGGCATCTAAAGCGATAAATTTTCCTCTCAAAACTGCTTTTGCAATATCCCGCAGGTTTTGGTAGCTTGTGTCTTCATTGTTGTTATGCTCAAGGAAGTTAATAATTTCCTGTTTTATTTCTTCCTGCACCCATCTGTAAATCAGTAAAGATGAGAAGCTAACTAAGGACACAACTCCCTTCACCATAGTTTCAAGGAAAATTAAATACCTAGGAATATGCCTAACGAAGGAGGTGAAGGACCTCTATAAAGAAAATTATGAAATCCTCAGAAAGAAAATAGCAGAGGATTTTAACAAATGGAAGAACACACCATGCTCATGGATGGGCAGAATCAACATTGTTAAAAAGTCTATACTTCCCAAAGCAATCTACCTATTCAATGCCATTCCTATCAAAATACCAACATTGTACTTTCAAGATTTGGAAAAAATGATTCTGCATTTTGTATGGAACCAGAAAAATACCCGTATAGCTAAGGCAGTTCTTAGTAATAAAAATAAAGCTGGGGGCATTAGCATATCAGATTTTAGTCTGTACTACAAAGCTATAGTGGTCAAGACAGCACGGTATTGGCACAAAAATAGAGACAGACACTTGGAATTGAATAGAAAACCAAGAAATGAAACTAACATCTTACAACCACCTAATCTTGGATAAACCAAATAAGAACATACCCTGGGGGAAAGACTCCCTATTCAATAAATGGTGTTGGGAGAACTGGATATCCACATGTAAAAGACTGAAACTGGACCCACACCTTTCCCCACTCAAAAAAATTGATTCAAGTTGGATAAAGGACTTAAATTTAAGGCATGAAACAATAAAAATCCTCCAAGAAAGCATAGGAAGAACACTGGAAGATATTGGCCTGGGGAAAGACTTTATGAAGAAGACTGCCATGGCAATTGCAACAACAACAAAAATAAACAAATGGGGGGCTCAGTGAGTAGGGCACCGGCCCCATATGCCGAGGGTGGCGGGTTCAAACCCAGCCCCTGCCAAACTGCAACAACAAAAAAAATAGCCGGGCGTTGTGGCGCGCGCCTGTAGTCCCAGCTGCTCAGGAGGCTGAGGCAAGAGAATCGCGTAAGCCCAGGAGTTAGAGGTTGCTGTGAGCCGTGTGACGCCTCGGCACTCTACCCGAGGGTGGTACAGTGAGACTCTGTCTCTACAAAAAAAAAAACAAAAAGGGCGGCGCCTGTGGCTCAGTCGGTGGGGCGCCGGCCCCATGTGCCAAGGGTGGCGGGTTGGGCCCAGCCCCAGCCAAACTGCAACCAAAAAAAAAAAAAATAGCTGGGCATTCTGGCGGGCGCCTGTAGTCCCAGCTGCTTGGGAGGCTAAGGCAGGAGAATCGCTTGGGCCCAGGAGTTGGAGGTTGCTGTGAGCTGTGTGAGGCCATGGCACTCTACCCAGGGCCATAAAGTGAGACTCTGTCTCTACAAAAAAAAAAAAACAAACTTAAACTTGGAATAAAGAACTTTGCTATATGCCAAAATAAATAAATAAATAAATAAATAAAAAATAAACAAATGGGACTTCATTAAACTGAAAAGCTTCTGTACAGCCAAGGAGACAACAACCAAAGCAAAGAGACAACCTACACAATGGGAAAGGATATTTGCATATTTTCAATCAGACAAAAGCTTGATAACTAGGATCTATGGAGAACTCAAATTAATCCACATGAAAAAAGCCAACAATCCCATATACCAATGGGCAAGAGACATGAATAGAACCTTCTCTAAAGAAGACAGACAAATGGCTAACAAACATATGAAAAAATGTTCATCATCCCTATCTATTAGAGAAATGCAAATCAAAACCACTCTGAGATACCATCTAACCCCAGTGAGAATGGCCCACATCACAAAATCTCAAAACTGTAGATGCTGGCGTGGATGTGGAGAGAAGGGAACACTTTGACACTGCTGGTGGGACTGCAAACTAGTACAACCTTTCTGGAAGGAAGTATGGAGAAACCTCAAAGCACTCAAGCTAGACCTCCCATTTGATCCTGCAATCCCATTACTGGGCATCTACCCAGAAGGAAAAAAATCCTTTTATCATAAGGACACTTGTACTAGACTGTTTATTGCAGCTCAATTTACAATCACCAAAATGTGGAAATAGCCTAAATGCCCACCAATAGAATAGAATAGATTAGATTAACTAGCTGTGGTATATGTATACCATGGAATACTATTCAGGTATTAAAAAAAATGGAGACTTTACATCCTTCATATTAACCTGGATGGAAGTGGAAGACATTATTCTTAGTAAAGCATCACAAGAATGGAGAAGCATGAATCCTATGTACTCAATTTTGATATGAGGACAATTAATGACAATTAAGGTCATGGGGGAGGAGGAAAAGCAGAGAGAGGGAAGGAGGGAGGGGGTGGGGCCTTGGTGTGTGCCACACCTTCTGGGGGCAAGACATGTTGCAAGAGGGACTTTACCTAACAAATGCAATCAGTGTAACCTGGCTTATTGTACCCTCAATGAATCCCCAACAATAAAAAAAAAAAAATGCTGAAAGAGGGCATTCTAGAATAAGGCCATCACTGCCTGGTTAGTTTTCTGTGACTTATGAAGAAAAAATCACAGACTAGATGGCTTAGAACAGCTACCATTCATTCTCTCAGAGTTCTAGAGGTCAGAAGTCCAAAACCAAGGTGTCAGCAGGCAACACTTTCTGTAAATCTCTAGGGGAGGATTCCTCCTTGTCTCTTTCAGCTTCTAGTGGAGGTTAATAATCCTTGGCTTTCCTTGGCTTGTGGCCACTTCATTCCAATCTCTGCCTCAATTTCTCTGACTTTCTTCCCCTTTTATCTGTGTCTCCAACCCTCCCTCTCCTTATAAGGACACCAGTTATTGTGTCCTTATATTAGGGGCCACCCTAATCAAGCCTGACTTCATTTTAATGAATTATATCTGTAACCATGCTATTTTCAAATAAGGCAACATTCATAGGTTCTGGGAGATTAGGATTTCAACATATCTTTTTGAGGGACGTCATTCACCCTACAACATTGCCCATATGGTGTCTTTATACAAAGAAGATAAAGGTTACCCTCTCCTGCAGGCAGGCACAGCTGCATACTGCAGAGCACAGTTCACAGCTGGGTTTGACCCCCCTACTTCCACTCTTGACCTTCTGAGCCAGGCATTCTTGTGCAGTGAACAACCCACACACTGTAAGCAGGTACCCTGTTCTGGAACCTCTCCATTTATAAGCTTAACATTTATCCCAGGTGAAAAGTCCAGGCTGAAATTTCAACTCAAACCTGGGCTGGCAGGTATGCAAATCTCAGGGTAGAGTACCCCAGAAGCACACCAAGGATGGGGATGAAGCAAGCTCTGACCAGGATCTACAGTGGGGAGGCCACTACTGGTACATTATCTGCAGAGAATTTAAAACAAAATAGCAAAACTGACTGAAAGTTGGTTAGCTTTTTATTATAACCATGAACCCATTATTCTAAACAATGTCAGTCGTGAAACACTATCTACAGTAAATCTTTTGTTGGTTTAATTCTCAGCAACTACTACAGTTATCAGTGAGTTTCATAATAGATACTACACATGTAAGCATTAAATGAGCATGTATTCTTTATTCCTCAGTCCATCAGCATAGTGCTCTACAAAGGAGTTATTCAGAGAGCTCGGAGGTATATGGCTGGGGTTGGACCAGTCATACACATTGGTCTTGAGACTCAGTTTGTGAGGCTTTGGAGTCATTGGCCTTCATGGCAGGTTCAGGTATTCCTGAACCAGGCATACAAGTCAAAGAGTGGATCCCATGTCAATTCTGAGGGCAAGGTGATTGCAGAGGCAGGGATAGACCTGGCACTATTTCAAATCTGCCATTGTGGGAGACTATCAGGAGCTTTCACTTGTGTTTATATATTACAAGAGTAAAACCAAGAGTGAAATATAAGGTGCTTTGTATCTTGAATGCTATGATGGTTACATGAATCCACACGTGACAAAATGGTAATGTGCCCAACACACATTACCAAGGCCACCTGCCTGCTTTTGATTTTCATTAACTATAGCTAATTAACTCAAGACGTCCTGTTGGGATGGGGGAGAAGGGCACATAGGACTCTGTCTGTCACCTTTTCAAATAAATTCCTGTGAATCTACTTATATATTTCTTCACAATAAAAAGTTTTAAAAAACAATGGGTGAGAATAATCTCCCAAAATATACTGTGAAAGAGTATAAATTATAAGATGTAATAGTTTTGTTTGTGAGTACAAATTTATTTTGCACATGAAATGTTTTACTGAATTTGAAATCTTTGTAATTAAAATTTATGATTCTTTTAAAATGATGTTGCTTATTAAATTTTTATTTAATTGTTATTCACTCATAGCAGACTATTATGTAGATAGACATTTTCCCTTTTTTAAAAAGTACACAACTATAAAAATTTCAATCCATTAAGCTCTTCTCTATTTGTTCTCTAATAATTTTATTTATTTACATATTTTACTAGTGTGGAGTTCAATAAAAGTTTACTGAGTTCCTTCTTGCTGTTATTGATTATGATTGCTATTCATGTGAGTTCATAATTATTCTTCAAATCATTTTGCTTTGTGCTGAAGGGAGGATGCAATATTGACCCACTTGAGTTGTCAGATGTGCCAGGTACAACGCAGGGCACAATTAACCCTACTTACCAGAATAATCTACTCTGGGACCTGAGCCAGCACCCCTACCCTGATCCCAGGCCTCTGGACCTGAGTGGTAAAACACAGGAGCCCTTCATGGCCCTGAGTCATCAGGAAGAGAGTTGCTCTGCATTTTTTTCTTAGAAAGGAAACACGTTTTAGTAAGCTTTACCCCTAAAGAAGAAAATTAAACAGTCCTCATGCCTAAAGAACTTTGTTTTTTCAAATTTGTATTTATGTATGTATGTATGTATGTATGTATGTATGTATTTTTGAGGCAGAGTTTTTCACTCTTGTCACCCAGGATAGAGCACAGTGATGCGATCACAGCTCATTCCACTTTCAAACTCCTGGGCTTAAGTGATCCTCCTGCTTCAGCCTCCTGAGTAGCTGGGACACTACTACAAATGAATCATGCCATTATGACCAGCTACTGTTTTACTTTTTGTGAAGTCTCACTATGTTGCCCAAGCTAGTCTCTAACTCCTGACCTCAAGTGATCCTCCCACCTTTGTTTCCCAAAGTGCTGGGACTACAGGCATGTGCCATTACATCCAGCCTAATGAGGTGAGTTCAGGTGATGTGGGACCTATAACATGTGAGAGAAGGCACTTGGGCCATAACCACCATGCCAGGGTCAGGCTGGCCAGCAGGAGCACTGGGAATGGAACAGCTCTGGACACACCAGCTTGTGCTTGGCACATGGTGTTGCCTTGGTGGGCTCAGGCTCCTTGTATATGAAAGGGGCTCTTGTGTCCCTGAACTGACATCACTACAGATGCATGTCACTGTTCTCATTTCACATATGACAAAGTCAGGGACACACAATCCCTACAGCCCTGGGTTCTACTTTAAGGTTTTGTGACCTTAGCAAAACCATTTCATGGCTGGGCCTTGGTTTCCCCATTAGTGACAGGAAGGCTTACTTCAGCTATTCTCAAGGTCCCTGCTAGCTCTGACATTATTTTTGGCCTGTCATTGATCAAGCACCTATTTGTTCATCCATGAACTCACTTATCCCATAACAATCCCCAGAGGATAAGGCATCACAGAGGAGGGAACTTACCCTCTAAGAGAGGTCAGATACTGGCCTGGCTTACTTTGCAGCAGGTGGCAGAGCTGGGACATGAATCTGAGTATGTGCTCAGAATCTTCTAACCACCAGGCTTCACTGCCTTCAGTGGCAGTCTCTGCCCCAAGCCTGGGGTGGAGGGGGCATGGCCAGCAGGAGTGCCTGGAAGACAAGTGGAGCTCAGGGGGCTGTAGACTCATCCCTGGGAGATCCTGAGCCTCCAGCTCTATCAGCTACCTGGCTCTACCCCCTGAGGCTTAAGGCCCAAGGGTCAGGCAGAGCCCAGCTGAAGGCAGGGCTAAGGCCCAGAAGGGTGGAAGTGAGGAGGGACACAGGGAAATTAGGCCTTGAGAATGAAGTGGTGTATTGAAAAGGACAATCCCATCTGCAGAGCTTCACACTGGCTCTGCCACCTGCCTGTGTGTGACTTCCTGGGCTTCAGTTTCCCTTCCCATAAAATGGAAGTTGTAGAAAGGACAAATTGAAAGGGTGTGCAGGGGGCCTCTCAAAATGGCTCAGAGGAACTACATGAGTTTCAGGGATCTGTTGTGGATGTATTTGGGGCAAAGCTCCAGAATGGTCTAAAGGTAGCTCAGAGAGGTGGCTCAGACAAGCAGGTTAGAGGCCTAGTGTCAAGTGGCTCAGCTAAATATGAGAAAGAACTTTCTAACAATGTGTCCACTGATGAAATGGAATGGTTTGAATGTTGGTGAGCTCCCTGTCACAGGAAGTGTGATTGCCAGAAAGGCTGGAGGGTTTGGATGGAGGACTGGCTAAGACCTGCACACCTCAACAGCAGTGATAATGTTGTTTCCATTTTTGCAAGGTGCCCCAAATAATGCATTATTCATGATTTATGAATCATTTATATTGATAAAATTAAGCTTATAATTTATATTTTAAAATGAATGAGTGAAATTTCAAGGTTATGTCTGTGTCCATACCATCTTCACTACCCTTGACTTCCAATATGCTTCTTTGAGCAGAGGGAAGGATGGAGTTACAGCCCTGCGATGTTCACAAAGGGGGGTCTCACTATGAACCTCATCTACGCCATGTGCTCCACAAGGTGAGCTTAAATATTCTTTCCATTCGGAAAGATGCCAAACCCCATGATCTCACATTGAGCTTTTCACAGCACCACAGCTGGGCTGGGAACTAACCACCAGCCTCGGCCAGGTGCCCCATAAGTCTCAAGTATTTGATATCCCCAGGAAGGCCCCAGCAGAGGTCCCCTTGCCCACTTCTCACAGGGTGTCTCATCATCCTGGGATTGCTGTCCTTCTGCAAATATCTGATCCCAAGCCCAAAATTCCCCCTTTCCTCCTTAAATCATTCTCACATTTCCTGGGCAGTGTCTTTCCTCTCCTGTGTCTGATCCTACATCCCATGTTTAGTCAGCAGTTTTGAATATCATCTATTTGTAATGATTAGAATATTGCTAATTGCTTTAAAAATAAACCTCAGGAGTCCTGTGGCTTAACCCAATCACAGTTTATGTTTCATTTACACACTTTATGTGAAGTGGGTGTTGCAGGGCTGTGGAGGGTATCTCTCCAGGGGACTCAGGGATCCAGACTTCTTACATCTCACAGCACCTCTATCCTCTGACTCCAAGGAGTCCTCTGTGTCGAAGTGGTCAGAGGCTGTGATGGGCTGAATGGTATCCCCCAAATTCATACTGTAGCCCTAGCTCCAAGCACCTCAGAATGTGACTGCATTTAGTGGTAGGGTCTTTACAGAGGTAGTTAAGGTAATATGAGGCCCTTAGGCTGGGCCCTAATTTAAAATGACTGGTGTCTTTATCAGAAAAAGAGATTAGGGCACAGACATGCACACAGGGATGACTATGTGCAAGCCAAGGACAAAGGCCCCAGAAGAAACCAACCCTGCTGACAACTTGATCTCAGACTTCTGGCCTTCAGAACTATGAGAGAAAAATGTCTGCTGTTAAAGCCTTTGGTCTGTGATAGCCATTATGGCAGACCCAGCAAACTGACATAGAGGGGACAGAAAGAGATGGAGAGAGCACCACTCTTCCTGGCAGTGACACACCTCACTTCTGCTCACATTCCATTGTTCCACATCCAGTCATGTTGACAAGAATGAACTCAGAGGGCTGGGCAGATGTCTCCCAGCAATGAACTCACATTGTGAAAGAGAAGCCCAACAGTAGTGACAACTGTCATCTCTGCCACCCAAGTTTGCTCCAGGGTGACAAGATCTCAGGTGCAACTTGTGTCAGGTGAGTCAGAAGCAGATCAGGAGTTGAGAATGTTATCATTTCCCACGCCCTCTCCACTCATGTTAAGCTCCTCTGAATCACCTCTTCCAGCTGAAGAGAGGTGAGGAACAACCAGACAAATCTGAAGTGGGTGATATTGTCTGTGTCAAGTGGCCCTGTTTCTTCTACAAGTCAATATCATGAAAAGGGGGTGCACTATTTTAGACCAAAAGACCTCAGAGAAATAACAGCTAAATACAATTCATGGTCCCTGATGGAGCAAACCAGCAGCTATGAGGGAATCTGAAATTGGATCACTGTGATGGATTTAACAAACCAGTAGCTATGAGGGAATCTGAAATTGGATCATTTGTGATGGATTTAACAAACCAGTAGCTATGAGGGAATCTGAAATTGGATCACTGTGCTGGATCTCCCACTTGTCCATTAGAAGCATTCTGATCCTTCTTCCTGCTCTGTGCCCTGGGGCTGATAAAATATACCAACAGGCTGTCTCTCTGGAGCAGTTTGTATTTTTCCAAACATTTCACCTCCTCTCCTCAGGATGGGAGTTTACATCTTTACCTAGTCCCAAAAGAGAGGATCATACTTCAGGCACCCGCTGAAAGCTGGCTTGATAACATGACATGCTTTGGCCAATGGAACTCAACAGAAATCTTAAATCCCTTGGTGTGAGAGTTGGCATGTCCTACTTTGGTCTTGAACTCTGGACTAAAGTGATCCTTCCTGGCCACGAGCCACCATACCCAGCCAAAGGTGAAAGGTTTCAATGTTTGTAATTTACTTTAAAAAGGCTCTGAAAAATAGATAAAAAGACAAAGCCCACTATTAACAATTGTTGAACTTAGGTAGATATAAATACTTACGGTACTGTTCTTTTCACTTTTCTCTGTTCGAAAATTTCATAGTAGAAAGCAAGAAAAAAGGGAAGGTGTCCCAGTCTTACTGAAGAATGAGCTGGAGTTTTCTAAATATGTCAGCTTACTTCCTTCCCTCCTCTGAACTTTTTGCCCAGAATGTTCCGGGGGCAGGGTAACAAATATCCCACATGTTTTCACCTGGAAAATTCCTCCTCATTCGTCCAGAATGTACCTGTCTCAAGCTGCTCCCACACCTGCTGGACCAACCCAAGCAGGAGGAATCAAGAGCATTCTGCCTTATTACATGATGTCTCTGTTTGCCTGACAGATGCCAAACAGTGCACAATGCAAGCCTGAGCAAACTTGCTTTAAGGCTTCTCTAGGTCTCAATACACATGACATTGTTCCCAACAGGACTCTCCCAGTTCAGCCCACTCCTGGTCCTAAGCCCAGTGTTGCCACCTCTCTTATTCACCATGCCCTGAAGGACATGCTTCTTTGGGAAGGCCTTCATTCACTCATTCATTCATTCATGTTCTCATGGATTCATCTATAGGCACTGAGGCAGGCAAGGTGGGGTTGCCCCACCTCCAGGATTTATGGTTGGTCAGGAAGACACATCAAACAACCAGTCACCTAAATGATCATTTGGCCTCTGCCACAGTGAGTGCCACCAAGATCACCTTTTGTAGTGGCAAGGCTAGGAGAAATCCCCCTCCTGAGAACCTTTAGGATGCTGTCCAAACATATAAATTTCTAGACCTTCTGACTCAGAACCTCCAGGGGGAGACAGGGAGTTTGTATTTTCCACAAGTGGATGGAGCAATGTTTATGGTCAGACAAGTATAAAAAGCCTCAAGAAATAAGGAGGAACATCCCACTAGCATGGTACTGGTGCAAGGGGTTCAGGATGGCCCTGGCCCTACCCAACATGCATGTGGCCCTTGCACATGGAGGCCATGTGGTGGTGGTGCTGAGGGCAGGCGTTAGCCCCAGGCACAGGGGCTTTCCCAATGCCAGTCCCAGTGCAGAGTGGTGTAAAATATGGTGGAACTCAGGCTTGTGAGGTTCTGTCCCTTGACCAAGGCCACCAGCTCACTGGTGTAAGAGCTGAAAAGGCGTCACCACTTACTAAGTGCTTCTTGGGCATCTGCAAGGTGCTCCTCCCTCCAACCCGCCTCTTGACCAGTGTGGCCATCACTTCATCCCTCCTCCTGGTCCACACACTCACTCTACCCTTCCCACCATTCCTGCGGCCGCCATAGGAGCTTACCCTCATCTCCACTCTGCTCCTCCCACCCCATTTCTCATGCCAAATCCTGACTTGGACTCTGCTGCTTCATACTTGAAAGCCTCCTATAGTTTCCCAGCATGGTCTGGCAGGCTGGCTTCCTCCCCTTCTGAACTCCTCCACTTGTCCTGGGGCACCAGTCACCTGGGCCTCTTCTCTTCCTTGGGTCAGCAGCTCTTTCCCTCCCCAAGGATTGCACTTGTCAGTTGGCTGGGCCACTGAGGCTCAGTTGAAACATGAGTTCCTCAGGAAAATCTTCCCTCACCCCCATCCTTAAGGATGGATTCTCTTTTCCCCTTTTATTCCTTCTCAGCATGCACCACAATCTTACCTGCATGTTTATTTGAGTTACTTGTTAACTGTAAATTTACAGAGTAAGGAAGTACACTGTTGTTTGTGGGGTCTCCTAGAATTTACTATGAGGGGTCTGGTCACAGGAGGCACCCCAAGTAATGATTAAATGAATGTGTGTCCAAATGAGTGATGTGAGGTTTAGAGAGGGGGAGTCACATGATCAAAGCTATATAGTGCTTGCTCAAGCTGAATTGAGTCTGCCAAAAAGTTATGTTAACATCCTGACTCCTAGTACTATGAATGTGACCTTATTTGAAAATAGGGTCTTTTCAGATGCAATCAAGTTAAGATGAGGACATTAGAGTGGGCTCTAATCCAATAAGAATGATATTCTTATAAAAAGAGGAAAATGCCATGTGACAACAGAGGCAGAGATTGCATGACGTTGCAAGCCAAATCCTGCCAAGGATTGCTAGCAACCATGAGAAACTAAGAGAAGGGACTAAATAGATTCTCCAGTAGAGCCTTCAGAAGAAGTGCAACCCAGCTGACACTTCAATTTCAGACTTTTGGTCTCCAGATCAGTGAGATAATTAACTATGTTGTTCTAAGCTACCCAACTTGCGATACATTGTCACAGCAGCCACAGAAAACTAATATAGTGGTGATGCAGCTAGTAAGTAGTAGAGTCAGGATGAAAATTCAGACTACTTTGGCTGTAGAATTTCTGCAGTGCCACTCTCTTTTTTGAATGATTTCAAGTAAATTATTTTACTTCACTATGCCTGTTTTCTCATCTGTAAAATAATATTACTAAAAACTCCACTTCATGGAGTTGCCATGAAGCTTAAATGCAGTAAGTGTCACAGATACCTGACACTTACTGTCACCCCACAGAGTTCTGGGTGGTGAGGCATGTGGACTTCCAGCAACTGGAAGGACGTGTGGTGAACTGCTGATGTGTAGGAACAAAGATTATCTGATGTCAGGGAAGACAATAGGCATAGAACATCAGGTGACTGAGATGAAATCTCAAGGTGAGGACCCAAGTAAAATAAAACAGGTATTTGAGGATGCAACTCTATGAGCCACCCTGTACACACCAACCTGAGTGAGAAAGAGTGAGTGACAGAGTGAGACTCCAAAGAGTCTGGGCAAGGTTTCCTCAAGTTGCTCTGTCTCTGGTAACCCTGTATGTTTGCTCTGATATGTTGCCCATTTCAGAGGAGGTAATTGTGTCCTCAGGCAGTGAGGCAAGAAATGTGCACAGCATCCATGCTTAGAACTTCTGGCTGCCTTGACAGAGGTCCTGGACCTGGACCGAGCTGGCTTCTCCCCTCTGGGCCACTGAAGCCTTCTGGAGTGTTCTGTTAAGAGAGGCAGTAGTGGCTCAGCACCTATAGCTCAGTGATTAGGATGCCAGCCACATACACCAGGGCTGGCGTGTTCAAACCCGGCCCGGGCCTGCTAAACAACAATGACAATTGTAACAGAAAATAGCCAGGCGTTGTGGCAGGCACCTGTAGTCCCAGCTACTTAGGAAGCTGAGACAAGAGAATTGCTTAAGCCCAAGAGTTTGAGGTTGCAGTGAGCTGTGACGCCACAGCATTCTACAGAGAGCAACATAGTGAGACTCTGTCTCAAAAAGAGAGAGAGAGAGAGAGAAAGGCAGCAGTGCTATGGTATACCCTCAGAGGACTGTGGCCAGAGAAATGGCATCAAACAGGGACATAATAGAGACTGCTGAGTTTGGGGGACAGGTGACAGATTTTGATTGAATATAAGAAAGAGCTTTTGACAAGCAAACCTAAGAGAATAGGCAGGTAGGAGGCAGTGCCCGGCACTGAGGCAGGCATGTTTCATTGCGCAGCAGGGTGAGGCAAGGAGGGACCAGTGCATATCAGTGTTTCTAACGTGAGTGTGCAACTGAGTCAAGGTGGGGAGCTTGTTGGAACACAGATCATGGGTATCTAGGGGGAGCTGAGAATCTGCATTTCTAACAAGTCCTCAGATGGACCAGGGACCACACTTTGAGAACCTCCAGTATAAATAATCCTGAAATAAATAACTCCGACAATGACCCACAGGCTCACAGAGTTGCATCCTCAAATACCTACTAGGGTTTTATTTTACTTGGGTCCTCACCTTGAGACTCCATCTCAGTCACCTAATGTTCTATGCCTAATTCTCTCCTGCTGTTGTCTCCTCTGATGTCACATGATCTTTGTCCCCACACATCAGCAGTTTACCACTCGTCCTTCCAGTTGCTGGGACTCACTTTATCCCCAGTTCACATGCCTCACCCCCCAGAACTCTGTGGGGTGACTTATACCAGTAAGTGTCAGGTGTCTGTGACATTTACTGCATTTAAGCTTCATAGCAACTCCATGAAGTGGAGTTTTTAGTAAGTCATTTTACAGATGAGAAAACAGGCATAGAGAAGTAAAATAATTTACTTGAAATCATTCAAAAATTCTACCACTCAGGAAATTTGGTCTGAAACTGGGCTGCTTAACCTTTTAGCATTTTACATTTTCTATGGTGACATCTGCCACTCTTTGCTTACTGAAAATGAATAGGCCAGTCTGGGCCACTTGCATCCTTCACTGGCATCTCGGCAGGTGTGAGAAGCTAGCAATTGTGTGCATAATCCTTCGGCAGACTTGACCCAGCTCCTGAGGCTGCAGTGTGTTGGAAGAATGGCACTATCTTTTCCAGTTGAGTGTATCCCCCCAAACCTCTAGAGTTTTCTCACTTTCACATTGAGAAAAGGTCATTCATAGGTGAGATTGTTCACAGGCACAAAGGCGGCTATCCAAGTAGTTCCTGAGGCCTGAGAAATTATCTGAACATCATGTTGAAAACATGGAGCATTACACGTTTTGAACACTTGGACATGTGGGCTGTTCACTGAATTGAACGGACTCTGCATCAGCCTTTCCAAAGACACCCAGTGCAGAAACATATTTAAGAAAAATGGGCAATTGGTCCATTAGCCCATAGGGAAGCCAAGTGTTCCCTTTTGTCCTGGCTATTACCCTAGTTTCCTATTGCTGGAAGGTGTGCAGCCTTTGTGGTAACAAATTACCACAGACTTGGTGACTTAAACAATACAAATGAATTGTCTTATAGTTTTAGAGATCAGAAGTGCAAAATCAGTCTCCCTGGGCTATACTCAAGGTGCCAGCCAGACTGGTTCCTTCTGGAGGCTCCAGGGAGAATCCATTCCAAGTCTTTTCTAGCTTCTAGAGGCCACATGCATCCCTTGCCTGGTGGTCCTGCATCTTTCTAACCTTTGCGGCATTATCATGTCTGTTTCTTTGACTTTCCTAACACTGAATTTTAAGGAACATTGTGATTACAAGGCCCTACACAGGTAATGCAGGTTTATCTTTCATCTCAAAATTCTAACTTGAACACATTTACAAAGTCCCTTTTGCCACATAAGGTAATATATACTCACAGGTTCCAGGGATAAGTATATGGACATCTTGGGAGCCATTATTCTACATATCAGGCCCTGGAAGGATATTAACCTGGCATACCACAGAGCAGGTGACATAAAAGATGGGTGCTGAAGTATATGCAAGGGTGCTGAATGTGATGGGACCATAGGCCCCTGGATCGACAGGGGACCAGCATTGTGGAGGGTCCTCTGCATCAGGAGCTAGCACGGGGACTCACACCCTTTCCTCTTTTAATCCTTCAAGCAACTCTGTGAGAATCTTTTTTTGGAAGAGATGGGGCTCCAGGCTGGCAAGTCACCTTCTAGAATTTAATCCAGGCCCTCACAACTCCAAAATTTGTGTTATTTTTATGCATAATAATGAGAAATGGCACTGTGGTAAGAATTTGAGTAACTGGTGGGTTTAGGCTTAGACATGGGTTATACATTTGTGTGAAGAAAGAAAGAAAGAAAACAAAGTTCATAATGTTGAAAGACACTGTTAGCCGAATCCTTCCACAGGGCAACTCCTCAGGGACTGTCTTCAGTCTTCATGAAATTCTGACCAGTAAGTATCATCACAGTTGTTTGCAGAGATGAAAAGTTAAAGCTCAGAGATGCTGGGAAACTAGCACAAACCTGGTAAGTGATGGGACCTGAGTCTGGGTCCACCCATTTGGCAGAGGCCAGGCTGTAAGGAGTCTTTTGCTTTATATCAAGGATTTGAGACTTTATCGTGTGGCATGTTAATGAGAAGCCATTCCTGCTCAGGTGCTTAAGTGCACAGTGTAGACATATAGGAAAGAAATTCTAGTGGTGGCAGAGCCAGGCTGGGTGTGGGGTAGGAAGGCTAGAAGGGCCCATGGGAGGCTGCTGAAGTTGTTTGCACAGAAGCTGATGATGAGCTTCGAAGGAGTGATGGTGGGATTGACAAAAAGGGTCAAGTAGACTAAAAAGTGGGGCATCACCAAGGAGGGCTCCAGGTCTCTCACCTTAATGGCCATAAGAGGAAAACAAGAGAGAGATTTGTTTCATTTTCATAGTAGTACTTGTTCATGTTTTTTTTTTTTTTTTAAGAGAGAAAAAGGGAAAAAGCAAAAATCCATCCCAACTCTTTCCAATTCTAGTTGAAGTCCTCAGATGCAACCCTGATTAATATATTTTCATTTGTATTCTTTCAGAAATTTTCTCTGAAAAAATAGGGATTTAGGGTTTAGCTTGAACCTGTTACCAGAATTTCTTTCTACAGTAGGTCCTTGGTCTTAGGGATTTGAAGAATGAACCCACAGATCACAAATCAGGGGTAAAATAAGATTTATTAGACCAAGAAAGTGATAAAAGGAAGGAAAGGCACCAGAGTTTTTGGCAGAGGGGAAGACCCAAGTGGGAAGTCTCTGTGTGGGTCCTTTGAATAGAAGTATAAGGTCTGAAGAATTACTTTTGGGCAGGACCTGGTAGATGGGATACACCTTTTCAATATTAATGAGCATATTAACAAATGAATGAATGAATGCAAAATGGTGCAAAATGGCTGTTACTTTCAAAAGAGGCCTGGTAGGGGATTCCCTGTCCAGACCTGAATGGGGAGAGGGAACCCTGTATCAAACCCAGTGAATCTAAAGTGCCATCAAACATGTAGGGAGCAGAGGATACAATGAAGGCAACTGAGAAGAGGGCTCAAGAATTTAGTAGAGGGCTGTAGACTGAAGATTTTTATGATGTATCCTCAGAAAATCCAACATCTGGGGCCTGGATAAACAGCAATTGGTTTTATAATTTTTCCTAGATATTAATATTATAACCATTGTTTCTAAGTGTGGTCACAGTGGTATCAGAGGTAACAATGCCCTTTTTCAGTAAAGTGTTCACACATGTCATGGTAGGAAATTTCTTCTGCCTGAAACCTTCATAGTTCAGGGATCCTGCTGTCTGCTTTATTGAAGAGTATATCTTACCATATCTGTTTAGAGACAGGTCTTCTCCTTGTTTAAGATCTTGATATTCAAGGAATTAGAATTAATCCTGACTGAAGAAATGTCTTTAGTTGCATAGATTTCATTATGGGGCACAACCCCTGCCCTCTCAGGTGCAAGAAATATTACTACAAAGGAATTAAGACTAAGTTTCATTTCCTGCAATGACAGACTAACTTATTTCAAACTAACCCACATACCAAGAACAACTAACTAGAAAAGCTGAACAAAATATAAATAAACATTCTTTTAACAGCATTGCAGAGAGACAGGAAGCCCAGAGAGGGGAGGCTGACAGCTGGTAGATTTTTCTCTCTCTCTCTTTTTTTTTTTTTTTTTTTGAGACAGAGTCTTACTTTACCACCCTAGGTAGAGTGCTGTGGTGTCACAGCTCACAGCAACCTCTCACTGTTGGGTTTAGGCAATTCTCTTGCCTCAGCCTCCTGAGTAGCTGGGACTACAGGCGCCCGCCAGAATTCCTGGCTATTTTTTCGTTACAGTTTGGCCAGGGTGAGTTTGAACCTGCCGCCCTCGGTATGTGGGGCTGGCGCCCTACCCACTGAGACACAGGCACCGCCCGGTAGATTTTCTCTTTAACTGGCATTTGCCAATTACAAATGCTGCTGCTACTGCAGACAGGCCAAAAAGCTAAATAAGACTGCAGGTGGCTGTGTTGCCCCAGAGGACAATAATTGTCATGCAAAGTTAATCAAGGATGATAGCCTTTATCAAACACCCAGGTTCTTAAATGGGCAGATCAGCTCTCACAAGGACAAAAGTCAACTTTACATTAGCTCAGTCTTTTGTTTGGTTGAGGCAATGATGGTAAAGAACACATAAAGGTTCTCAGGTGTGCCATGAAAAAATTTAAAAATCACTCATTAAATTATTTTTTAAAGAAGTTCAAAGCACAGTAAGTATATTCTTTTTTTCGCTCTTGTTTTTGATCAACATAATTTAAGTATGCTGCAGAAGTTTAACTATAGGTTCAAGATAAAAAAAAAAAGGTTTAAATGACTGAGTTAAGGTGATCCTCCTCTCACTAATTGTCTGCCAGAAGCAAAATCAAATATTATCAGTGTAAGACCCAATGCAAAGCCTCAAATTACTTCCATGATTTTTAAAACACAATGTCTGGCACTTGACCAAAAATAGGCAGGCACGCAAAAAGACAAAAATTGACCAAAATTGAGAGAAAAATTAAGACCAAAGACAGACCCACAGAAGACTCAGATACTAGAATTATCAGACATGAACTTTAAAATAATTATGTTTCATATTTCATATCTTTAACACATTAAGTGATAAACTTTTTTAGAGACTGGAAACTGTCAAAAATAATCAAATGGAAATCCCAGAATTTAAAATTACCATAATAACTAAGATTAAACTCAATGGATGACTCTACTTCTGTCCATGAAGGAGTAAATGCTTTTCCAAATACTGAAAAACAGCACAGGAATGAGAAGCTGAGAGGAAGAAAGCAAATCAGGTAGCTTTGCCAATGGGCAACTCACTGCTGGAGTAAATTTCTAAGGTGTAGTGCAGGACAGGACCTGGGAATCCAAACAGGACCCAAAGACCTATTGAATTGAGCAGAAATTAAAACTGAGGAGAAATTGGGGTCTGGGATATCAAGAAGATTGGTATTTATGACAGAATATAGAAGAAGATAATATTGTAGAGAGAGAGTTCAGAAAACTTGCAGAGGAATCCCATTGAGTCTGTCAGAGTACGCACTTATTTGTTCATATTTGGGAGAAAACTCTCTAAAACCCAGGAAAGAAATCCCAGAAAACAGTAGGCAGAACAATTTCTGGAGCTGGAGATAGGTTTACGAACAGTTTGTGTTCCTACAAGTCAAATTTGAGAGGCCTGAACCTGTGCTGGTATTGAGTAGAATGCTCATAAGGGTCATAACCCACCAGTAGGCTAAATTATCCCTAGAATAAAACTTGCTCTGGAATCACTTTAATAAATCTTTATATCAAATGTCAAAAAGATCAAATTGATCTGCAAGTAATTTAACTGCAGCCAGAACAAAATGCAATACTCATTTTTTTTTAATTTTTATTAAACCATAGTTGTGTACATTAGTATGATCGTGGGGCACCATACACTTGGTTCATACATCGTTTGACAACATTTTCATCACATTAGTTAACATAGCTTTTGTAGCATTTTCTTAGTTATTTTGCTAAGACCTTTACATTCCACATTTACTAGGATTCACATATACCCTTGTAAGATGCACCACAGGTGTAATCCCACTAATCCCCCTCCTTCCCCGTCCCTCCCCCCTCCTTCCCCTCCCTTTTCCCTTTCTTCCTATTCTTAGGTTACAACTGGGTTATAGCTTTCATGTGAAGGTCCTACATTAGTTTCATAATAAGGGTGAGTACATTGGGTTCTTTTTCTTCCATTCTTGAGACACTTTACTAAGAAGAATATGTTCCAGCTCCATCCATGTAAACATGAAAGAGGTAAAGTCTCCATCTTTCTTTAAGGCTGCATAATATTCCATGGTGTACATATACCACAATTTATTGATCCAGAGCTGAACAATGTGACACATAAAATATCCAGCTTCTAATCACAAACTACCAGACATGTAGAGAAGCAAGAAAATATGACCCATCGGGCGGCGCCTGTGGCTCAGTCGGTGGGGCGCCGGCCCCATGTGCCGAGGGTGACGGGTTCAAGCCCGGCCCCGGCCAAACTGCAACCAAAAAATAGCTGGGCGTTGTGGCGGGCGCCTGTAGTCCCAGCTACTCGGGAGGCTGAGGCAAGAGAATTGCTTGATCCCGGGAGTTGGAGGTTGCTGTGAGCTGTGTGAGGCCACGGCACTCTACCGAGGGTCATGGGGTGAGACTCTGTCTCTACAAAATAAGGGAAAAAGAAAAAAAAAAAGAAAATATGACCCATAACCATGTGGGGAAAATCAGTCAATAAAAACAGACTAAGAAATGACACGGATAATGGACATTAAAACAACTAATAAGAATCTTACAAATATGTTATAGGACATAAAGGAAAAGTTGAACATAATGAGAAAGAAAATGGGAAATATTTTTAAAAACTCAAGTGGAACTTTACAGATGGAAAATTATACTGAAATAAAAAAATACACTGGATTAGGATTAAAAGCAGATTGGACTCCTGCAGAAGAAAAGATTAATTTGTAGCTATAGAAATGAAACTATCCAAAATAATGCCACAAAGAAAAAAAGACTAAAAGAACAACAGAGCCTTAGTGAGCTGTGTCATAGTATCAAATGGTCTAAAGATTTGTAATTGGAGTCTCAAAAGGAGAGAGGAGGATGAAAAATATTTAAAGAAATAACACCTGAAATTTTCCTATTTTGAAGAAAATTTTAAACCTAAAATTCCGAGAAGCTCAATAAACCCCATATGGAAGAAACAAAGAACCTACTCCAAGATACGTCATAATCAAATTGTTAAAAATCATTGATAAAAAGAAAATCTTATAAAGCAGCTAGAGAAGGAGAGGAATATTACAAGAACAAGGGAAGTGTGGTAATAGACTTCAGAAATCAAGTCAGAAGACAATAAAATAACTTCTGCAAGTCAGAAGACAGTAAAAAAACTTTTTTCTTTGAGATAAAGTCTCACTCTGTCATAGTGGGTAGAGTTTGGTGGCATCATAAGAGCTCACTGCAACCCCCAAACTCCTGGGCTCAAGCAATCCTCCTGCTTCAGCCTCCTAAGTAGCTGGGACCTCAGACATGTGCCAACATGTCCAGATAATTTGTTCTATTTTTGGTAGAGAAAGAATCTTGCTCCTGTTCAGACTGGTCTCAAATTCCTGAACTCAAGAGATCCTCCTGCCTTTACCTCAGCTTCACAGAATGCTAGGATTACAGATGTAAGCCACCACACCCAGTCTAACATTTTTAAGTGCTGAAAGAAAAAACAAAGTCAACCCAGAATTCTATATTCAGTAAAAACATCTTTCAAAAATGAAGATGAAAGAAAACCTGAAATAATTTATCACTAACAGATCTGTATCATAAGAAATGTTAACAGAAATCCTTCAATAATAAAGAAACTGGTGCCACATGGAAATTGTTTTTTACCTAAAAGAAATGAAGAGTACCTCAAATTGCAAATATGCAGATAAACTGAAATAAATTCTCTCATTTTTAAAATCTTTTTAAAAGATAATTAACCATTTAAAGCAAAGAGCAACAATAGCACAAACAGTATCAGGGACAGGAAATGCAAGCACTATTGTAACATTCTCATACTATATATAAAGTGATATGGTATTATTTGAACGTAGGTGTAAACAGTAGAGCAACAAAGAAAAAAATTGAAGAGATTTAGCTCATAAGCCAACCATGGAGATACAATAAAACCATAAAAAAGCACTCATCTTAAAATAAAGAATGCAAAGAGAAAAAAAAGAAGCAAAGAACATATTAAAAAATCAATATGACCGCCTCAAAGCCAATTATATGGAAAATTTCATTAAGTGTAAATGGTTTAAACAGTCATAAAAGGCAGGAATTAGATGGATAAAAAACCAAGATTCAATTAGGTGCTTTCTACAAGAAACCCATTTAAATATTAAAAATAACACACAGAGATAAGCTGGCTTTGTGGCTCATGCAAGGCAGGAGGATTGCTTGAGCTCAGGAGTTTGAAACCAGCCTGAGTAATGGTGAAACCCATCTCTACTAAAAGTAGAAAAAATTAGCCAGATGTTATGGTGCATGCCTGTAGTCCCAGCTACTTGGGAGGCTAAGATAGGAGGCTCACTTGAGCCCAGGAGTTTGAGGTTGCTACGAGGCAGGCTGACACCATGGCACTGTAACCTAGGGGAACAGAGTGAGACTCTGTCTCAAAAAGAAAAATAATCAAGAAAATGAGAAACTCAGGTCTGTTATCTCTCAGCTCAAGTAATTTCTAACAAGAAGAGAGCTTCCATGATAGCCTCCAAAAGTCTATCACTT
This sequence comes from Nycticebus coucang, assembly GCF_027406575.1. Taxonomy (NCBI): domain Eukaryota; kingdom Metazoa; phylum Chordata; class Mammalia; order Primates; family Lorisidae; genus Nycticebus; species Nycticebus coucang. The sequence continues at coordinate 108,273,646 of NC_069781.1, forward strand.
CTTACAGCCACAAGGCAGATACTGCTGAAAATCAAATGCAAAAATCAGTTGTGCAAGTTCCTGAGTTATGATGACAGTTAAATTCACAGTCTTGCCATGTTTCTCATGTGAAAGCTAGGGTAATGATCAGGAAAGAATAGGATCTTGAAAGCTGTAATGGTGAACTCTGGCTGGACCCAGATGTAATCTACAATATTGTGCTCCCAAATCATTCTGAGTCTCCCTCACCAAGTATAAGATAAAGGTACCAGCCCATTTGATTTCTGGAAAGGGCTGTCTTCCTGGTTTACAGACAACCTCCTTTTTGCTATGTCCTCTCATAGTAGAGAAAGAGAGTGTGACTTTTCTGGTGTCCCCTCTTAAAGGAATACTTTGAATACCCTTTCAAAGAAGAGCCTCACTTTTATGACTTCATTTAACCTTAAGTACTTCCTTATTCCAAATACAGTTCTATTTGGGGTTAGGGCTTCAATATATGAATTGGGAAGAAGAGGGTGAATACCAGTCCATAGCTGTGGATCACAAAAAAATTTCACTCCCTAATTTTTACCTTTGGAAGCTCTTGGATTCTTTATAACTAGATTATACTAGGGAAGTTTTGGCATCTCAATTTCATTGACTGTAGTTCACTATTAGGCCCAAGGTTCAGTTCATCAAGCAAACAAATATTCGATTCACTCTCCATTGGCATTTAATCCAGAATTTCAGGTACTGGCATGCAATACTGGTAAAATATTTCCAGGTTAACAGTATTTTCCATCCTCATTCCATCTTTAGAATCTTTTCCTACTTATATCATCTTGTTCCTGCTGATGTAAATTAGCCAAACTTTTCTGTTCTTTTCATGGATAAGCTACGTCTATCTGGGTCAGACTTAGCACTTATCCATGCTGGGATCTGACTCTAGTTGTGCATCTAGAAGCAACCAAGATTAAGTAGGCTAAGTCTTGAGGATAAGAAGTTTAAGTGAGATTATTACAAGGCCTTCCAGCAAAGGAAGGATATTCTCCTTTGCAAGAACCATCTTAAGTAGTCCAGAAGTATTTTATACCTAAAATGGCTATACCAAGCCAGATCAGATTAAGCAAATGTAAAGCACTTAGCCAAATGCCCGGCAAATAGTAAATTTATGTAAGTGTTGACTCTATTTCTGCAATTATCAATTGACTCAGACCTGGTGAGCAATGGATTAAGGAAAACTACAGAAGTCTGATCTCCCACACATCCTAGCATGGACATAAATGAAGAAGGATCTGTGATACTTCAAGGCAAAGGAAGGATCCCTTCAGAAAAGGTAGGATGTAGCAACAATATTGGATCCTGCTATGCATCAGAATGACTTTGGGAGATTAAAGCAGATTCTAACTTCCACCAAAGAATCTTCAAGAGGTGAGGCCACAATATTGGTGTTTTTAAAAACTCCCACATGAGTCTGATACTGTAGATTCCCAGATACTGTAAGAGAAGCCCCTCAGCACAAGGACTGAATGCAGGTCACTGGTCCTCACAGCTTGGGTATGGGACTGGAAGCCAGCTGGACAGAGCAGCATACTAAGATTAAGTGATAGACAGTAGAGGCACTGACACTGTTGAGGGATTAGGCAGAGAGGCAGAAGGGGGATGGCACTGAGGCTTGCAGGAAGTAAGAATCAGAGAGCAAGGTTTTTAGGATGGCAGAGTCCTCATCATTTGTAGTATAAGGGGACGAATAAAAAGAGAGAAGATACAGGAGAAAGGCAAGAAGTTAGAAAGTGAGATCCTGGAGGAGGAAAGAGATTTGGAACAGGTAGAGATTAGTTTTGGAAAGAAAGACTGGTACCTCTTTTTCTAGGAGTGGAGCTAATAGAGATGCAGGTAAACTGGCAAGAAGCTTGGGAAAATCGACCATGGTGGCTTACTTTGCTCTGTGTTCTCCAAGCTTTGCAGTGCAAATCAAGGTGGCTTTCAGAGAACGGAAAAGGTGAAAGTAAGGTAGTTTGCCTTTGGCTTTATGTAGTACAAAGGACACCCAGGTTTCACCCTCCTTCCTTACTTTCAACTTAGCTTTCATTAAATGAAAATAATCCTCACCTCACAAGGGTACTGAAGGATTTAACAAGATCAGGCACATCAAGAACCGGCTTCTAATTACTTCAAAATTGGTACTGCAGCTGTCTACTCCATTAACACCTATTTAAGATGACAGGAATGTATTTTCTAAAATGTTTTTCAAAAGTTGGCAAAAAGGACTTCTAGTGCCAGACAAGATAGAGTATACTCACTCCTTCCTATTTCTTCCCCTAGGTAAAACTAAATCCTTCCCTTGGATGTTACATATAAAATAAATGCAAGAATAATCTAAAAGGCAGAGAAAAAAGGGAGACTGGCTAGAGACCTTGAGACCTTAGGAACAACATGATGGTGGGTTCCACTGTTTTGTTTTTGCCTTCTATATCTCAAACTTGGATCTGAAGAAGCTGGCAACTTGCAAACACTGATGGGTACAGACAAACAAACAAAAAAATAAATAAATAAATAAAATACAAATAAACACTCCAAAAACCCGTTCTCTCTAGCCAAAAGAGCAAAAAGGTGGCAGTGTGGCAAGACAGAAAATTTTTAGACTCTAACTTTAAAAGGAAAACCAAATAGAAATTTTAGAATTAGAAAATACACATTTAAAGCTCCAATTAACCACTACAGAAAACAGTGTAGCTCCACCCCTGTTGGTGAAGAGCTACTATGGAGTCTAGACTTCCAATCTCACCTACATGTCTATAACAAGGGGAAGGGGACCTCTCATACCCATTCAGATGGTATAAGAGAAGGCTGACATTCATCTCCATCTTATGGTAATGATAATTCCCCCCCTCACTGTATCAGTGGAGCCTGAGCAGGGAACCTGGACTCCCATAACTGCTCAGAGGTAGTGAGAACTGCCTCCCGGGGTGTCAACAGATGCCAACAGGGAAGCTGGACTTCAATCCCCACTGGGCAGTACCAAGGTATTGCCCTTCTTCCCCATTGGTGCTGTGTCAGAGGAAACCTGCTAAAATAAAGAATCTAAGTAAGAACTTTGTTCTTATAACATAATACTCGATACATCCATAATATACTAGAATATATAGAATACTAGACAAACCAAAAACCCAAATCTCAACTTGAATAAGAAAATACAATTTCTAGCTGAGAGGTCACAGATGTTGGAATTATCTGGTGAGAATCTCTAAGCAACTATCATAAAAATTCTTCAATGAGCAAATATTAACACACTTAAACAAAAACATAGAAAGTCTCAGCAAAGTAATATGAGATGTAAGAAAGAATCATATGAAAATTTTAGAAATGCAAAATACAAACAAAAAACTCAATGGATAAAAATAAACTCAATGGAAAATGAGAAGCACAGAGTACAAAATCAGTGAGATTGAAGTAGAATAATAAAAATTGACCAATAGAAATGAAAATAGACTGAATAGAAATGACTACAGCCTTAGAGTTATATGGAATTATAATAAAAATCTTACACTGTGTCACTGGACTCTCAGAAAGAGAAGAGAAATAAGGTGGGCTTAAAAATGTATTCAAGAAGGGCAGCGCCTGTGGCTCAAAGGGGTAGGGTGCTGGCCCAATATGATGGAGGTAGCTGGTTCAAACCCAGCCCCGGCCAAAAACTGCAAAAACAAAACAAAACAAAAGACAAAAAAAAAAAGAAGTATTCAAGAAATAATGGCTGAAAAATTGTCAAGTTTCGCAAAAGACATAAATAGATTCAAGAAATTGACTAACTTTAAATAGGATAAACACAATGGAATCCATACCAAAGACAAAGAACAGTACCTCAAAAACAGTAAAGAAGGTGGCGCCTGTGGCTCAGTTGGTAAGGCACTGGCCCCATATACCAAGGGTGGCGGGTTCAAACCGAGCCCCAGCCAAACTGCAACAACAACAAAAATAGCCAGGCATTGTGGCGGGTGCCTGTAGTCCCAGCTACTCGGGAGGCTGAGGCAAGAGAATCACTTAAGCCCAGGAGTTGGAGGTTGCTGTGAGCTGTGTGATGCCACGGCACTCTACCGAGGGCCATAAAGTGAGACTCTGTCTCTACAAAACAAACAAACAAAAAACATTAAGAAGAAACAACACCTTAGCTATGGAGGAAATAGTACACATGGCTGTGGATTTCCCGTCAGAGACTATCGAGGTCAGAAGAGAATGCCTTAAATACTAAAAAAAAAAAAAAAAGTACAGTATGCCTTAAATACTAAAAAATCTATATTCAGTGAAAATATTCTTCTAAAATAAAAGGAAATCAAGACATTCATTTAAGAAGGAAAACTAAAAGAATTTGTCAAGGATACATCTACCCTAAAAGATGCTCTTGAGACAGAAAAGAAATAACAGAAGGAATTTTGGAGATCTTCAGGGATCAATTTTATAGTCTGTGATTAGAAAAGTTACTCTGAATGTATAGAGTGCCAGAAACCATGAGGAAGATTTACCATATTCTCTCCTGAACATGAAACCAACTCTTGCCTTGCTGCACCCGCCATTTGCCATTGATGATTATTCTTCTCTTTGGGAGAGTAAGAGGGAGAGGACACAGTCTCTGTGGTTCCCATTCAAACATTGAAGAGTATGAGTAAATAAAACAGACTTTCCTTCTCCTCTTGAGTTTTCTAAATTGTTTGGCAGTTGAAGAAAATCAGTGTTACTCCAAGTCTACTATGTAACAAGGAACATTCACATCAGGCATGCCCTGCCCTAGAGGTTTCAAGCCAAGTGGAGTAGTTTACATTTATAAAATGTTTAGAATAGTGCCTGGCACAATAAATAATATATAATTAGTTATATAAATACAATAAATATAAAAAGATAAAAGTTAACAGAAGGGCACCCACTAGCAAAGAAGGCGTTGAATCTTTCTTTCTTCTCTATGAATGTGTCAGCGAAGTGAAGGTGGGTAGAAATCCATCCAGCTTTTCCATTGGAATCCTATATAGCCCCAATCTCCAGGCCAAGGACCACTACTGTGGCCTGTTAGGAACCAGGCTGCACAGCAGGAGATGAGCAGTGGGCAAGTGAGTGAAGCTTCATCTGTATTTATAGCCACTCCTCATTGCTTGCATCACCACCTGAGCTCTGCCTCCTGTCACATCAGCAGCAGCATTAGAGTCTCATAGGAGCACGAACCCTGCTGTAAACTGTCCAGGTGTGGTCCTTATGAGAATCTAATGCACCATACACACAAACACACACACACACACCCATCTGTGGAAAAACCGTCTTCCATGAAACTAGCCCCTGGTGCCAAAAAGGTTGGAGACTGCTGCTATACAGAACTATCTATTCTCAGTATACCACAGTTGGGGTGGTCATAGAAACTGTTTCAGTCTACCGGAGCTGCCATTCAAAATACCATACACTAGGTAGTGTAAACAAGAGAATATTGCCCCCACCTAGTTCTGGAGGCTAGAAGCCCAACAGTAAGATCCAGCTGGTTGGGATCCTGGTGAGGGATTTCTTCCTGGCTTGTAGATGGCCAGCATCTCACTGCACACACATGGCCTTTCCTTTGTGTATGTGAAAGACAGTAAACAATCTCTCTCCCACTTTTTATAAAGCCATCCCCAATCCTGTCAGATTAGGACCCCACCCTTATTACTTCATTTAACCATAATTACTTCCTAAAAGCCCTATTTCCAATACAGTCGCATGGGGAGTTAGTTCTTCAACTTTTGGACTGGGACACAATTCAGTCCGTAGGGAAAACCTTGGGTGGAGATGTGAGTTCTTTGCAGTTTTCATTCTCCCACAGGATTTTATGTTGCCATCTCAATCAGAGGGATAATATCTATTTTCAGATAAAACTTCCCTCCCCCATTTTCTGCTCTGAATCTACACTTTTTCCCTGGCCCCGAAACACTAGGCCTGGATCATCAGGAAAAGGTTCTTCCCTCATTGCCTTTATCCAGTCTCTTTCATCTGACTATTTCAAAGTGTCCTTCCAACATTAATTATATAATAAATTGATCAACGAAGTGACTGGTTAATTGACTTTCATTTTTGGAAGTACTTCCGGAAATGTCAGGAGAAACAACATTTTTCAGAGTTTAAAAATGCATTCCGGGTGGCACCTGTGGCTCAAGGAGTAGGGCAACGGTCCCATATGCCGGAGGTGGCAGGTTCAAACCTAGCCCCGGCCAAAAACCACAAAAAAAAAAAAAAAAAAAATGCATTCCCTACTCCAAAATGCTGAGCTATGTAAGAAATTTTCCTGCTAGGCCAGATCTGAGCAAACAGTGGGAGATGGAAGTGGACAGGATGATTTTTGTTTCTATGCTACATTCTAAAGTACATAACCTCTGTTCTCGGATTCCATTTCAGCAGTGTAAAAGGGAAAGTCCATTGCACTAAAATTATAAGACCAAGGTTTTAGTCCCTGGCTATAACCCAGCTCTGTCACTAACCAGTTTCCTGACCTTGGGGGTCAATGCCTGGAATCTCATATATAAAATAGATATAAATCTACCTGATCTATCCTTTTGAAAATAATTAAATTCTTATATATTTAAAAGCACTTTGTAAACTGCAAAGTACAGTTATATGGCCCTTTTCACAGTATTAGCATCTAACTCAGTAGTATGAAGGATCAGGAAAGGCTTCCTGGAAGAACTAATAAATGAGCTGAATTGTGACAGATGAGAAAAGAAAGAGGGACCATTCTGGGTCAAGAAAGCAGCTTAGCAAAAGTGAGAAGGGCTTGACAAAGTGCCCAAAGTTTGCACAGCTATGTTTAAAGACTGAGGGAAATATGGGTGGGAAAAGGAATGCTAGGGAGAGATCAAGAAGGATTTTGCACACCATTCTAAAGAGTTGGAACTTTCAATGGATAGGGGTTGGGGGGCTGGGGAGATAGAAGGGAGGAACAATGAAAGCACTTGAAAAGGGAGTGGATATGACTGGATTTAAAAAGCTCAGTTGGGGGGCTATACAGAAAATCTCCTGGAAGTGTCAAGACTAGGCAGAGAGATCACTCATGAGGTAGGTGTAGTAACCCTGTTGAGGAGCTAAGTTACAGCAATCATGATAGAAGAGGAAAAGAAGAAAGAAGAGCATATTGATCCAGGTAATTCTGAGAAGATGAAATCCACAAAACACATGCTCAGTAAGCTTAGAGGTAAAGAAAAGCACAGAGGGGTGGCACCTGTGGCTCAAAGGAGTAGGGCGCTGGCCCCATATGCCGGAGGTGGTGGCCCCATATGCCAGAGGTGGCGGGTTCAAACCCAGCCCCGGCCAAAAACTACAAAAAAATCCAACCAAACAAACAAAAAACCCATATATTTTGGCTCGGCACCTGTGGCTCAAATGGCTAAGGCACCAGCCACATACACTGGCGGGTTCAAATCCAGCCCGGGCCCACCAAACAACAATGACGGCTGCAACCAAAAAATAGTTGGGCGTTGTGGCGGGAGCAGTCCCAGCTACTTGGGAGGCAGAGGCAAGAGAATTGCTTGAGCTGGAGGTTGCTGTGAGATGTGATGCCCTGGCACTCTACCCAGGGTGACAGCTTGAGGTTCTGTCTCAAAAAAAAAAAAAAAAGAAGAAGAAGAAAAAAGAAAAGCACGGAAGATGACTCCTCAGTTTCTCACTTGGGCTAATGCATCAAAGGTGGTGGTTACATTCACTTAGCTAGAAGTAGCAGTTTGGAAGAAAAAGTAAATTGAGTTTTAGAATGATAAATCTGTGGAATAAGAAGTAGAGTTGTTTAACGGACTGTTATAGAGTTCTGAAGTATAAGAGAGAGATGCCGGATGGATAAATATAAGATAAATATAACAGTATTTTGTTTTGGGGAACACTGACTTTTTACTAGCATACAAGATACTCTAGATTCTATAGTTTTTCAAACTTTTCAACCCTGTTCCACAGAATTTTTTAAAGGAAATCAAAAAGGGAACCTGATAACTAAAATACATTTTAAAGATTCTTTAGACAGTTTAAATGTTCATCTTACATGGATCATGTTTTGAAAATGCTCGGATTCAAAATGATCTCTCCTAGGAATACTGTTGCCTACATAAGCTTTTCCAGGATAAAGAATTCTTAGTAACATGGCTAGTGTGGCACATAAACACTTAATCAAGAATTTCCCTCCATATCCAACACAAATCTCTTTTGTCTACTTAAGCCCATTGTTTTTGGTTGAGTCCTCATTGGAAATAGATTAATTTCTTGCTGTCAGCTTATATGATAATACTTTATAAATTTAAACCTGTGACTCAATTATTCCAGACATATGGATGATAAATTAAAAATATAGTTGTCCGGGTGTTTTCTTTCTTTCTTTCTTTCTTTCTTTCGATAGTCTCACTATGTTGTCCTCAGTAGAGTGCTGTGGCTTCATAGCTCACAGCAAGCTCAAACTTCTGGACTCAAGCAATTCTCTTGCCTCAGTCTCCCAAGTAGCTGGGACTACAGGCACCTACCACAATGCCCAGCTATTTTTTTGTTGCAGTTGTTTAGTTGGCCCGGGCCAGGTTTGAACCCACCACCCTCAGTGTATGGGCTGGCACCATAATCACTGTGCTATGGGTGCAGAGCCAGTATTTCTAAATTTCAGCTATTAATTAACATTCTATATAGGTTTCCCATGCTCCTATAATAGGAATGAAATTATTATTATTATTATTATTATTATTATTTCAGATATAGGGTCTTGCTTTGTTGCTGGAGTGCAGTGGCCAGATCAAGGACAGAAATAGGGTCACTTCCTTCTTCTTCCTTCACTGTAAAATAAGTAAGGTAAACTAGATTGGAGTTAAACTCCAAGGTTGAGATCCCTGGATTCATTCCTCAATGATATGAGTGTGTATCAGTAAGCTTAATAAAACCAAACATTTCCCCATTAAAAAGCTATAAAAAGAATAAACATTTACTAAGAACCCACTTACCAGGCTCATTTTTCCTCTTAGTTACTTAAAAGTAGTTGTTATACCAAAATAGGTATATCATTTTCATTATCAGATATGGAAATAGGCCCACAAAGAGGTAAGATGGCTTTATTAAGGCACAGTTAGAGTTTACAAGCCTAAATAATACACGAAACTTTCTATTTGGGGGGGGAGGGTGGAGTGAGGATTCATTTTTGCAAAGATAGAATCTCACTATGTTGCTCAGGCTGGTCTTGAATTCCTGGCCTCCAGCAATCTTCCTGTTTCAGCTTCCAAAGCACTGGGAATATAGGCATGAGCCATGGCACCTGGCCACAAAACCAACTTTCTTTGCTTTTAAGTAGAATTATATTAACTTAATAATGTAACTAAGAAAATCCAGTTAGAAAGAAAAAAGTGTATCTTTGACAGATAACTTTCAAAACATAAGTCCAGGGGGGAGGTAGATTATCAATTATGTCCCTCTTTATAAAAGGTGACAACCATTGAAATAGATATTTTCTAAGGCAAGGCTCTTCCAACTCAGAAAGTATTGATTCTTAAAAAACCTGTTGACAGGGCAGCACCTGTGGCTCAAAGGAGTAGGGCACCTACCCCATATACCAGAGGTGGTAGGTTCAAAACCAGCCTGGGCCAAAAACTGCAAAAAAACAAAAAAAAAAAACAAAAAACAACAACAACAAAAAAAACCCTGTTGATAATAATATGTGCACAAACAGTCGTCTGCCACAAGATGGCACAATTCTCAGTAAAAAAAATGAGGTTGGTCCAAGTCTGAAATCTCACTTTTACCTTCTCCACTTAGAATATCCTTTTTCTTTTAAAAATTTGGTCTTTATTTTTCACTTTAATAAGAAATAACTTACATGAATGAGGTTATTTCTTTGGTCTGGACTCTTTCTCACTCTTGCCTCCTTCTCTTCCCTTGCTAAGTCATATTCACCCTTAGTTACCATCTAAAACAGGCGTCCTCAAACTGCGGCCTGCGGGCCACGTGAAGCAGTGCGAATTGTATTTGTTCCCATTTTATTTTTTACTTCAAAATAAGATATGTGCAGTGTGCATAGGAATTTGTTCATAGTTTTTTTTGTTTAAACTATAGTCCGGCCCTCCAACGGTCTGAGGAACAGTGAATTGGCCCTCTGTTTAAAAAGTTTGAGGACACCTGATCTAAAACATTACTTCCTTAGAAAATCTCACCTCCCTAGACTAGGTTTGTTCCTCAAACACAAATTCCCAGAACATCTTGATCTTAGTCATAATATTTCGTATTCTTGAAATTTCTAACTTCTAGACTTTAAGTTTCATATAAGGACAAGGAACCATATGATCTTATTTGCAGTTCAAACCTAGAGTCCAGCCCAGTGTTCAAGTCACAGTATATATTTCATAAACATTTGTTCAATTAATAAATTAGTGACAGACCAACTGGCAGAGAAATAGTTAATCTCTAAGGTTTCCTCCAGACCCAAAAATTTGAGTAGAAAAATACATTCCCATCAAAAATAAACAAAAGCTCAACCTACAGCTACCAACTAAGTCTCTGTCATATCCAGTCTTTTACTCTATATAAAGATGAGATATTAGCAATTCTTCCGAACTACTTAATGATTCTCTAGCATCACACTATTATCCATAATTGTTAATGTGATTTAACCATCAACTTATAGAGCAGTCATCTTGGAATGTAATAACTGAGTGCAGCAGTTCTCAACCTGTGGGTCACGACCCCTTTGGGGGTTGAATGACCCTTTCCCCTTTCACAGGGGTCACCTAAGACCATTGGAAAACCCGTATTTCCACTGCTCCTCATATGTGGGGGTTACCACAACTTGACGCAGCATTAGGAAGGTTAAGAACCACTTTAGTGGATAATGAAAATAGCTTAGATCTAGTGTGGAGAGGGCATTTCATCCTGGATGCCACCCTCTGGCAGCTCAATGGCTTTTCTCCAAGAGCAGAGGCCTGACTGTGGCATTCTTGTGGAGAAGTGTGCTATAGCCAGTCTGTGCTTTCAAGCCACTCTAGTATTTGCAAAAAGCCTGAATACAATCCATCAGGAAGCTTTTGATATGATCTCTGCTTCTTTAATTGTGTGCTAACTTCAATTTTCTCAAATTAAATTTCATTTAATGCTATCACCTGTTCTTTATTGAAAACTGCTGAGTGCTTTAAGTGATGTCAAGGTATAAATGTCACGACCCTTGTCCTCAAGAATTTTGTAATTTGGTGATTTTTATTTCATCCCTGTGATTTTATAATTCACATTAAGTTTATATTTTGGACAAGTGATTCTTTAATCTTCAGGAGAACCTAATGGGTTCTTGTGTAAGGTGGCAGGTAAGGGTGAGGGAAGTCATGAAGTCACTGGGATGGGTATTAAATATGTTCTTATTGATTTTATCACTCTAACTACAAAAAGTAAAGCTCAACAAAACTACTCGACAGACGGTATATACACAAAATTAAAGAATAAGAAAATATTGATTACATGGGTTTAAAATTAGAGAGGTGATCTGCAGTGGTTGCAGGTTCCAGACTGGGTCTGAGCTACTATGGGCACACCACACACTGTGACCCCAGACCCCAGCTCTGGCCTCTACCTGTGTCCCCACTGCAGCACTCCCTTGGCCACACCCCAAAGGCAAGGACAAAGCAGTGCCCAGGAAACTCTGCCAGAGTCAGATTTATATATAGCTGCTCGCAATCACAGGTTCCAAGATGGTTTTGGGGGAGGGGTTGTGTGTTCCAAGAATAGCCTGTGTGCCCTCAACCCAATCTACACTGGTCATTTTAACCCAAAAACCTAGAGTCAGACAAGAACAAAAGGAAGGAGGAAAAGAGAGAAGAAACTAGGGGAAGGAAATTAAAAAAAAAAAAAAGAAAAAAGAAAGAAAGAAAAGAAAAACCACACATGAGAACAAACCTGCAAAAAACTGATAATATGAAGAATCAGAACAGATCAACGCCCCCAAGGAATTACAATGGAGCTACGACAGAAGACTCCAACTACAAAGAAACTATGGAAATGACAGAAATGGAATTCAGGTTATGGATGGCAAATATGATGAAGGGAATTAGTGAGAAAGTAGAAAACCTGTAACAAGAAGTCCAAAAAATACCCCAAGGAATTAAAAAAAATTAAAGTCAAAGTCTCCAAGGATCTGATTTTGTCCAGAATTGAAGGTGGCATTCAGGGAGTTTCAAAATATAGTAAAATGTTTCAACAACAAATTAAACCATAGAAAAGAAAGAATCTCAAAGCTTGAAGACAAGGCTTTCAAATTAACTCAGTTATTTAAAGTGGCAGAGAAGAAGAGAATAAAAGCAGAGCAAACTCTTAGAGAGTTAAGTTACATACAAACATATGAATTTTTATAGGTGTCACAAAGAAGAAAGTCCCAAAAGTATGGAAGCCCTAGTTGATGATATTGATATTACAGCTGAAAATTCCCTAAGTATTGCCTAGTTTCAGATATACACCTACTGGGTAGATACCAAATCCTAGGACAACTCAGAGCATCTTGAAGACACATTGTAATTAATCTGGCCAAAATCAAAATGAAAGAGAAAATTCTGTAAGCAGCCAGGTGTAAGCAGGAGGTTACCTACAACAGCAAACCCATCAGGTTAAAAGCTGATATTTCAGTGGAAACTTTACAAGCCAGAAGAGAGTAAGCATCTACCTTCAATCTTCTCAGACAAAACAAATGACAACCTAGGATTCTGTAGTCTGCAAAATAAGTTTTATAGTCAATGGATAAATCAAATCTTTTAGTAATAAGAAAACATTTGCCGCTACAAGACTTACTCAGCAAGAAGTACTCAGAGCTGTACTATATACACAGACCTATGTAATGGATGCTCAGCAAAGTAAAGATAACTAGAAACTAAGACAAATGCTAACTACTATAATGGCCAAAATGATAAAGGCAACAGAGCCCTATATAACAAGACAAATAGAACCCTGTCGTACCTATCAATTCTGTCAATAAAAGTAAATGGTTTGAATTCCCCACTAGGAGACACAGACTGGATAAAAAATGTATAAGCCAAGTATATGCTGTCTTCAAGAAATGCATCTAATCCCCAAGGACAAATCAAGACTCAGGGTGAAGGGCTGGAAAACAATATTTCATGCAAATGGAAACCAAAAGAAAGTGGGAGTTGCAATTCTTATTGCAGATACAATTGAATTTAAAGCAAGAAAAGTAAACAAAAGATGAACACTGTATGTTGGTCAAGGGATCAATCCAACAAGAAGTCATTTCAATCCTACATATTTTTGCACCCAACTTAAACATCCCCAGATTTTTAAAGCAAACCATATTTAGTCTGAAAAATATGGTAAACAACAACACTATAATTGCTGGGGACTGCAATACCCTACTGATAGAACTGGACAGATCTTCCAAGCAGAAAATAAACAAAGAAATGTTGGCCTTAAACACAACAGTAGGACAAAGAGGCTTAACAGATATATGCAGAAGTATTTCATCTCACTACTACTGAATATACATTCTTCTTGTCAGCTCATGGATTATTCTCCAAGAGTGATCATGTCCTAGGTTACAAATCAAGCTTCAACAAATTAAAAATACAGAAAATAGAAATTATGTCTTATATATTTTTTTTTTGGCTGGGGCTGGGTTTGAACCCACCACCTCCGGCATATGGGACCGGCACCCTACTCCCTGAGCCACAGGCGCTGCCCTATGTCTTATATTTTTACAGACCACAATGAATTAAAAGTAGAACTCAATTCCAACAGAAACAGTAATCCCCACACAAAGTCAGGGAAACTAAACAACCTATTGATGAATAATAGCTGGGTCAAAGAAGAGATAAAGAAAGAAATCATTGGATTCCTTGAACAAAATTACAATGAAGCCATGACCTATCAAAACCTGTAGGATACTGTAAAAGCAGTCCCAAGAGGGTTATTGCATTAATTGCCCACATCTAGAGATCAGAAAGAGTGCAAATCAACAATCTAATGATTCATCTTAAGAAAATGGAAAAGGAGGAGCAATACAATTCCAAACCCAGCAAAAGAAAAGAAATAACCAAAATTAAATCAGAAATAAATGAAATCAAGAATGAAAGAACTATTCAGAAGATTAACAAAACAAAAAAATTGGTTCTTTGAAAAGATAAATAAAATTGATGAACCCTTGGCCAGATTAACCAGAAATAAGATCTCAAATGAGCTCAATCAAAAACAAACAAAAAAAAGAGACAGAAATAACAATAGACAGTATAGAATTATAAATGATCACGCTGAATACTACAAAAATCTCCATATACAGAAATTTGAAAACATAGAGGAAATGGACAAATTTCTGGAATCACACTACTGCCCTAGACTCAACGAGGAAGAAATAGAACTCTTGAACTGACCGATATCAAGCACCAAAATTAAAACAACGATTAAAAAGCTCCCAACAACAACAACAAAAATGTCCTGGACCAGATGGTTTCACACCAGAATTTTACCAAAGCTTCAAAGAAGAGATTGTACCTAAATTGCAGAACCTATTCCAAAATACTGAGAAAAAAGGAACCCTCCCAACTCCATCTACAAGCAAATATCACATTGATATCAAAACAGGAAAGGATACAACAAAAAGAAAAGTACAGACCACCATAAATATTGATGCAAAAATACTCAATAAAATCTTAGCACAATTATATATATGTATTTTTAACTATACATCAATAAAATAATTTATCACAACCAAGCAAGTTTCATCCCAGGTACATAAAGCTAGTTCAACATATGCAAATCTATAAACATAATTCACCACATAAACAGAAGTGAAAACAAAGACCATAGGTTCCTCTGAATAGATGCAGAAAAAGCATGTGACAAAATTCAGTGTCATTTTTTGTTAAGAACACTTACAAAATGGGCGTAGATGGGACATTTCTTAAACTGATAGAAGCCATCTGTAACAAATAAATAGCATCATTTAGAACAGAGAAAAATTGAAAGCATTCCAACTTAGAACTGGAACTAGACAAGGATGTCCACTATGCCCCCCTCCCCCAATTATTCCATAGTTCTAGAAGTTTTAGCAATCAGACAAGAGAAGGATATGAAGGGTATCCAAATGGGGACAGAGGAGGTCAAATTATCACTCTTTGTGGATGACATGATCTTATACCTAGAAAATCCCAAAGATTCAACCACAAGACTCCTAGAATTGATAAACAAATACAGCAAAGTTTCAGGATATACAACTAATGTGCACAATTCAATAGCCTTCATATATGCCAAAAACAGTTGAGCTGACAATCAAATCAAAGATATAACATCCTTCACAGTAGCATCAAAGAAAATGAAATACTTAGGAATATTTAACAAAGGATGTAAAGGATCTCTACAGAAAGAACTATGGAACACTGGGAGAAGAAACTGCAGAGGATATTAAAAGATGGAAGAACATATCATGCTCATGGCTTGAGAGAATCAACATTGTCAAAAATGTCTATACCACTGAAAGCAATCTACAGATTTTTATATTATTATTATTAAATCATAGCTGTGTACATTAATGCAATCATGGGGCACCATAAACTGGTTTCGTGTACCATTTGACATATTTTCATCACACTCGTTAACATAGCCTTCCTGGCATTTTCTTAGTTATTGTGTTAAGACATTTATAGTCTACATTTATTAAGTTTCATATGTACCCTTGTAAGATGCACCATAGGTGTGGTCCCACCAATTACTCTCCCTCTGCCCAGCAATCTACAGATTTAAGGCAATCCCCATTAAAATACTAATGTCCTACTTTGAAGATCTTGAAAAAATAGTTCTACAGAACCACAGAAAAAATAGTTTTGTACGGAAGTAGAGAAAACTCTGAATAGCCAACACAATTCTACAAAATAAGAACAAATCTGGTGTCATCACTTTAGGCCAGACTTTAGGCTATACTACAAGTCTACAGTAATAAAAACAGCATGGTATTGGCATAAAAATAGAGACATAGATCTATGTAACAGAACAGAGAATCTAGAGATGAAACTGCATCATATTGCCATCTGATCTTTGCCAAAGCAAACAAAAGTATACGCGGGGAAAAGAATTTCTATTCAATATATGGTGCTAGAAGAACTGATATACCACATGTAAAAGACTGAAACTGGACCCACACCTCTCACCATTCACAAAAATTAACTCACAATGGATAAAAGATGTTAATCTAAGACACAAAACTGTAAAAACTCTAGAAGAAAGTGTAGGGAAAAAATCTTAGTTTTATCAGCCTAGGAAAAAAATTATGAAGAAGACCTCACTGATAATCACAGAATCACAGCAGCAACAAAAATAGAGACCTGATTAAGTTAAAAAGCTTCTTTCTGCATAGCTAAGGACATAATCAGCAGAGTGAAGAGACAACCTATAGAATAGAAGATAGTTATGTGCTATCCATCCAACAAAGAGCTAATAACCAGAATCTACAAAGAACTCAAACAAATAAATAAGAAAAGATCAAATAACTCCTTTAAAAACTAGGCAAGAGACATGGACAGAAACTTTTCTCATGAGGGAAGACAAATGGCCAACAAACACATGAAAAAATGCTCATTGTCCTGAATCATCAGAGAAATGCAAATCAAAACCACTCTGAGATATCACCTAACCTCAGTGAGAATGGCCCACATCACAAGGTTTCAAAGCAGTAGATACTGGAGTGGGTGTGGAAAGAGGGGAAGATTCATGCATTATTGACTGACTACAAACTAGTACAGTCTCTACGGAAAGAAATACGGAGCTTTCTCCGTATTTCTAAATGTAGACCTATCATTTGATCCTGCATTTCCAATACTAGGTATCTACCCAGAAGAAAAAAAGACATTTTACCATAAGGACATTTGCACTCCAATGTTTACAGCCACTCAATAAACAATTGCCCTTCAACGCATGAATGGACTAACAATGGATTAACATTCATACCATGGAATGCTATCTGGCCATTAAAATAGATGGAAATTTCATATCTTTTGTAACAACTTAGATGGATTTGGAGAACATTCTCCTAAGTCAGGGGTTCTCAACCTTCCTAATGCCGCGATGTAGTTTCATTGTTACAAAGGGGTTATGACCCACAGGTTGAGAACCACTGTGTATAAGAATGGAAAAACAATCATTGCATGTACTCAGTACTAAATTGGAGCTAGCAGATTAGCAACTACATGCTCACATGAGAGAAAAAATCAATTAAGTAGGGAGGAGGGGAAAAAAGAACTGAGTAAATCCCACCCAACAGGTACACTGCATGGGTATATTGCACAGTTCTTGGGTAAGGGACACAACTAAAATTTGGATTTGAACCTTACAAAAGCAAACTATGTGTGTAACCTAATCATATGGATCCTCATATTAATCTGAAATAAATAAAAAATGAAAATAAATACAATTAAAGAGGTGTATCAGATTTGATGTCCAACATGTTGAGCATGGAGGTATCCTTTTTACAAAAGCCTCTCTCCAGCTTCACCATTTCAAATACTCCAGCAATAATCTACTTGCTAACAGTTACCATTTAATGAATACCCATTCTGGGCTTTAGAATTGTCAAGTATAATCTATATTGTCAGTTTCTCTCACATCCTATGCCTTTCCATATGCTGTTGCCTCTGTTTGGGCTGTTCCAGTATCAAGGGCTTCATAAACCACTTAGCTTCAAAACCCAGCCCAAGCTTTATGCCTTCCAATGAAGCCTCCCTTCTCCTCTGGGTGTTCTCTGATCACTTTGTAGTCACTGCTCGTTCATGTGGACATTGCCCCTGCCCCATACTGTAAGGGTAGGCACCTTGCCTTATTCCTGTAGTACTTTCAAGCTCTATCTACCTCAGGACATTGAAGTGCATCATTCCTTCCACATGTGCTCTACATCTTCCACAGGTGAGATGTATAGTAGGTGCCTTTGCATAGTAGGAATCAGAAACTCTTTATCTTCACAACACAGTCATAGCTATGGCACTAAAATACAGATTACTTACCATGAGAAACTGCCCTATAGGATCTTAAGAGGCCATCAGATCACTAGAAATATTAGGGTGAATATTATTCTTTCTTTTGTATACTATTTTCTTAATATTAAAGTGCCTTCAGGTGCATTGTTTTATTTCCTCCCTTACAAAAACTCTTTTAAGAATCTTAGAACCATCCAAGCTAGAAGAGACCTTAAAGATCATATCTAACTTTCTTTCAAATGAAAATTAAAGCCAGAAAATTTATGATTTGTCTCAAAGTCTTAAGATTTATCAAGAAAAGCAAGGTGTATTGGTTTTCTATTGCAGCATAGCGAATTACCACAAATAGAGGCTTAAAACAACACAGTTTTAATTACATATAGTTCACAGTTCTGTAGCTTTCAAGTCCAGCACAGCATGGATGCTTAAGGTCTCACAAGCCTAAAGCAAGTTGTTGGCTGGGCCAAGTTGTCCTTTGAAAGTTCTAGGGAAGGATACTCTCCCAAGCTCATTCATGTTGGCAGATTCAATGCCTTTCAGTTGCAGGATGAAGATCTCATTTCCCTGCTAGCCATTGGCTACGGATGACTCTCAGTCCTTGTGATCTCCTCCATTAAAGCAAAACAAAGCATCAAACTCTTCTCATTCTTCAAATTTCTCTGACTTCTGGTGCTTCTACTGGCCAGAGAGAACTCTCTGCTTTTAAAGGTCTCACGTGATTAGGTCAGGTCCACCCATATATTCTCTTAACATCAACTGTGCCATACAATATTTACTCTCATGTAATCATGGCAGTAAAACCCATCATATTCACAGTCCCAAGGATTATCAAGGACTTTGTAGTATGTGGAGGTGGCAGGGAGGGAAATCTTGAAAGACATAGAATCTTATCTACTACACAAGGATTTTAGAATCATAGGCAAGGATTTGATAACAGCTTTACCGCTCATCACCTCTGCGATTGTTAAATCATTAAATTTCCTAAGCCTAATGTTTCTTCATCTTTGAGATGACAATAATAAATACCAATTCAGGGTACAAAGACATATGCCTGTAGTCCCAACTACTTGGGAGACTGAAGTGGGATGAGGCCAACCTAGACAACATAGTGAGACAGTAACTCTTAAAAAAATACACCACAGGGTTTTGTAAGGATCAATGAGACTATGGATAGAAAAATGTTTTTAAGGTATAAGGAACTACCTAGAAGCATCTAATTGACATAATATGTACAAGTATATGGCACCACTAGACTAAAAGTTCCCTAAGGTTAAAGGCTATGTGTCTTCAATGTGAAAAAATCAGGAGCTACCTCCTCTGTGATGTGAACTTTATTATGAGTAAGTTAAAATAAGATGGAAGTATAGGGCGGCGCCTGTGGCTCAAGGGGTAGGGCGCCGGTCCCATATGCCGGAGGTGGCAGGTTCAAACCCAGCCCCGGCCAAAAAAAAAAAAAAAGATGGAAGTATAGAGAACCAAGAAACAGGGCAGATAAAGGGTTTCAAATGGTCCTATATTTTCTACCTAAGATAATGCCAAGGCACATTCATATATGGAGTGCTTCTGGCTCTCAGCTCAAGGTGGAATTTCTTCAGGACTGTACCCCCAAGCTGGCATGACTCACCTTGTAGTCAACAGCTGGAAACTAATTCAGAGGGCTGTGCTATAGCAGAGATGCACTGCAGAGATGACCAGGCCAGTGTTTCATCAAGGGACACAGCCTGCCTATCCCTCCCTGCTTCTGAATATTCCTTAGGGCAGAAATTTCGAGTTATGATAACATCTAATCAGAACTCCCTTAATTTAGAACACTGAGGGGCAAAATTTTCTACTGTCCAAAAGAACCACTTTTCAAAAACAACCTGGCATAAACATCTGTTGGAGCTCCAGTTTCCTTTTCCTTCAGTGTGCCTTAGTTTCTGAGAAAGGAGCACACAGACCTTAATGTAACTTGCTTAAGAATGATGGTTATAGTACCTTAAGCCCCATTTCCCTTTAAGTGGACGAAATCATCATGTGATGGTTTCCCTGAATCCTTTCTTGCTAAATACACAGAATAGAGCACAGAACTTGGCACCTGACAGTTCAAAAAGCATTTGCCAAATGAATGAACAAAACAAACTGGTGAGCTGGAACTCAGCTCTATCTCTCCCCATTATCGTTATTTCTAGTACACTACTGTTTACCACTCAACATAGCCTGGTGAGTGCCCTATGAACAGATTTAATAAGCAGATATTAAGGTTTCAGTTAAACTAAACCATGCTAGCTCCAAAAGCCCCTAGAAATTTCAAGTCAGCTTGTTAAGTTGAAACTCTCTTTAGAAAATAGCTGTGCAGCTGAGGAGTGAGCAGCCACTCTGACCATCTGCTGCCTTTCTTCTCTGGGGAGCTGAGTTGAAGGAATTCAAGGAGATTAATGAGCTCTCTCTGGCTCATGCAGCCTTGCACAATCTGTGGGTCTGGGTCTCATCCATTTTAGAAGATAAACACACTTGAAATGTTTTGGGTGTGCACATGCCTATATAGTGATTAGAGTTCTCTTGCTATAGTGATTTGTGAACTTTTTAGGCGCTATAAAGGCACAATGGAAAACTACTTGGCCTTTGTAGTCCAGGATTTAAAACCTTGATTACTCCCCTTATTAACTGGGTAACTTTTGTTCCTTTTACCTCTCTGAGCCTGTTTCTTCACATATAAAAAAGGGAGTACTTGCAGCCATTATGTAGATTAAATGAACTAAGTATGCAAACTGCTTAGTATAGAATAGGCATTCAATGGGCTACTGTTACTTTTGGTATATAACTAAATTTCTTGACTATCTACATCTTTGCTTTTTCAGACTAACCATGATATTGAAATCAAAGGTTATGAAACCATCCCATAAGCACCAAGTGTCTAATATAAACCAGTGCTGGGTGATTGAGAAAAGAAGATGAAAGGGGAAAAAATGAACATTTACTGAGAACCCATATTGAAGCAGGCCCTGCAGTACATGTCGGGAGTCCCAGGCAAATAAGTCATAGCATTTGAACTCTACACATATTTTCCTATATTCACTGGACATTGTGTTTTGTGTACTTTTTTTTTTTTTTTTGAGACAGAGTCTCACTTTATCACCCTTGGTAGAGTGCTGTGGCGTCACAGCTCACAGCAACCTCCAACTCCTGGGCTTAGGCGATTCTCTTGTCTCAGCCTCCCAAGTATCTGGGACTACAGGCAACCGCCACAATGCCCAGCTATTGTTTTTTTGTTGTTGCAGTTTGGCCGGGGTCGGATTTGAACCCACCACCCTCAGTATATGGGGCTGGTGCTCTATTCACTGAACCACAGGCACCGCCCGTGAATTGTCTTTTCATGACTTCGGCTCATTTTGCAAATAGTCAAAGTATTATACATTTTATGTTAAGTGCACTTTGTGGTTACAAAAATCTTTCCCACTTCGTTTGTATTTGTTTACTTTCTGATTTTTAAGAGACATAGTCTAACTCTATTACCCAGGCTGGAGTACAATGGTATCATTATAGCTCACAGCCTAGAACTTCCAGGCTGCAAGCAATCCTCTTGCCTCAGACTCCTTAGTAGCTAGGACTATAGGCATGTGCCACCTCATCAGGCCAGTTTTTATAATGAGGGATTTTTGGCCACAGAGAGTTTTAAATTATTTTCTTGAAAAATCAATCTATTGATTTTTGCCTTTGATAGCATGCTTAGAGATGTCTTTCCCAAGCAAGGGTATAAAACTTTTCACTCATTTTTGTTCTAAAATTCTCATAGATTTATCTTAAATTTATATTTTAGTTGTTCTAGAATTGTGGTCTAAGATAGAATGATTGCTATGGTGGCTGTGACTGGTTACTATGTATTTGTGGGGAATGTCTGCTTCTGATTTTTCATTTCATACATTCATTCTTTAAGAAATATCGAGGTCATAAAAGTTTCTGTGGCTTTCTAGTTACTGGAATCTCTTCTCTGAATTTCACTGGAGCAAAAGAGAATGCCTCAGACCTGTTTTACACTCCAGCCAGGTCTTACCTTCCTACCGCTCCCTATCCTCAGTTGTCTATTTGAGGTCATGCATGACTCTACTTTAACAGAAGCCTTAGTTCCTTTGGCCTCAATTTCATAGCCTTGTGTTGTGGCAAGATCATCCTGTCCTCTTAATTAAGGGCTTTAATAGTTTGGTCTCTATGCCACCTCCTCATGGCCAATCATGTTAATTTATTCCCTATTATCAATTTGTTACTAATAAGTCCTCTCATACAATGCTATTATAGCACAAGTGACACACTTCCATAAAACTTTATAAGAAAGTAGGCATTACCAGAAAAAGTACTTGAAGAACCATATAATAAAAAACTCTGAGTTCACTAATCAAACAAATATGAATTAAAACAATGAGAAGGGCTGGGCGTGGTGGCTCATGCCTGTAATCCTAGCACTCTGGGAGGCCAAGGTGGGTAGACTGCCTAAGCTCACAAGTTTGAGTCCAGCCTGAGCCAGTGCATGACCTCATCTCTAAAAATAGCTGGGCATTGTGGGCGTCTATAGTCCCAGACACTTGGGAGGCTAAGACAAGAGAATCACTTGAGCCTAAGAGTTTGAGATTGCTGTGAGCTATGATGCCACTGCACCCTACCAGGGGTGACAAAATGAGACTTTGTCTTAATCAATCAATAAGAAACAAATTTTCACTCAATATATCAGCAAATATTAAATTTATGGATAAAGCCAAGGTTGGCAAGTCATGTACACAAACCAGCATCCTCATACATTCTTAGAAATAAAAACAGGTTCAGTTTTCTAGATGGTTATTTTGCATTATGTAAAAAAAAATGTAAAAATATATTACATTATGTATATTTTTGACTAAGCAATTCCACTCTGAGTCTTATCTTAGGAAAATAATCAGAGAAGTCACAGTCTTATGCATAAGGATATTCACTGTACCATTATTTATAATAAAGAAAAATTTGAAGCAACCTAGTATCTATAGAGGGCAATTAAATAAACTATGTTACAACTATACAGTGGAATATTATGTTACCACTAAAAATTATAACGATTCTTCAAAGTAATCTGCCATATTATTAGGTCTATGTAGAGGCCTCTAGAGGCTAAGAGCACCTCATTATTGATAATCAGCAAGAAAATGGGGATCTAGTAGCCTACCGCTACAAGCAGATGAATTCTGCCAATAGCCTGAGTGCATGTAGAAGTGAATCTTTTCTCAGGTTAGCCTCTGATAAGACTGCAGCCCCCGTCAATATCTGAAGTGAAGTATGGAGACAGAAACTGTGACAGGAATTATAACCCACAGCAATTGAGATAATAAATGTGGGGTATTTTAAGCCATTAAGCCAGTGGCAAGTTTCTATGCAAATCCATCTCAGATAAAGAATAGATTATGAAATAGTATTTGATAAGATCTTATTTGAAAATACACTTATGTTTTAATAAATATTCATAGAAAAATGTTTTGGACAATATAAACTACTGTATGCATTCTTCATATATTTTGCCTTTATTGAAATCTATCTTCAACATGCATTTTATAATTAAAGATAGATAAAAATATATAGATAGATTAAAAATCTTGGGAGGAGAGTTTATCTGTGGTGTTATTTTTATGTCATGAAGAATCAAGAGTCTTAAGACCTTAGAAATTTAGAAAGCTAATATAGCGATCATTTTTTCCACTTGGGAAGCCAAGTTGTTATTCAGTTGAAACTCCAAGAAGGTTGTCAGGAAAACATGGAATGAAGTAAAGTTGAATAGGATTTTGCACATATTAATCAAATAGCTGGTAGAATAAACATCTACGTTGTAGGAGAGAAATTAGGTCTACATAATCTAGATTTCTGAAAACAGCACCAATTTAAAATACTAAGTTATTTAATTTTTGGTTACAAAAGATGATCCCAATAACTATAGAATACACCTTTTAAGTGATTGAAACACTGTATTTATATCCAGTTGTAAGATGTGAAGAACAAGTGAGTTTGCTAAAGAAAGCATCACATATGACTGTGTTCTCCATTGAATCTGATAATCTTTTCATGGATCCAAAAGAAACTTCCTCACCCCTTCCACAGTGGGGATATTTAAACACCCTCCTCAACTCCCTATCCTGCTACTTTCCTTCTCACTCTTGGCAATAATCCAATTGGCCTAAGTAGAGTCACACATCCATCTGTTGGTTGGGGGATTACAGGTCATCTTAATAATACCACCAAGACTACACACAAGGTGGAGAACTAATTCCCCCAAGCTAGGGAAAGAATGGATGTTAAGTGGCCACTGAATGCAAACTCCCTGGCATTGGCTCAGCACCTGTAGCTCAGTGGCTGGGGCACTGGCCACATGCACCGAGGCTGGCAGGTTCGAACCTGGCCCAGGCCTGCTAAACAATAATGATAACTACAACAACAACAACAACAAAATAGCAGGGCATTGTGCCGGGCACCTGTAGTTCCAGCTATTTGGGAGGATGAGGCCAGAGAATCACTTAAGCCCAAGAGTTTGAGGTTGCTGTGAGCTGTGATGTCTTAGCACTCTACGGAGGGTAACATAGTGAGACTTTGTCTCCAAAAAAAAAAAAAAAAAAACTCCCTGGCCTGGCATATATGGTCTATCATGACACTGCCTAATTCTTCTTTCTTCATATCGAGCAGTCAAATATGCTACCTTCTTTCCCATCAACATTCTTTCGCAGTATCTGATTCCTCTGCTTGGGTCATCATTTCTCTTAGTTTGATCCTCTCAAGCTCAATATTCAAGACTCAACCCAGGCATCATTTCTTTAGAACAGTGGTTCTCAACCTTCCTAATGCCACAAACCTTTAGTACAGTTCCTCATGTGGTGATCCCCAACCATAAAATTATTTTATGTACTAAGTAGCAACAAAAATAATCTTATGGTTGGGGGTCACCACAACATGAGGAACTGTATTAAAGGGTCGTGGCATTAGGAAGGTTGAGAACCACTGCTTTAGAAAGTCTTGTCTAACAAACAAGTCCCTCTTTTTTTCCTCTCCTTTCCTCCAGGTTGGATGCCCTTCTCATGTGCTCCAAATACAGTTATCATGATATGTTCAAAGTGTCTCCTCATAGGCTGTGACCAGTGCAATGTCCGATGCAGTTTAACACAATTACATATTAGGCATTGTTTATTAAATGCACAAAACCAATCTCATTACTTATTAACAAGACCAGATATGGTCATTATCCTTCACCGGATATTGCTGAGGAATATTAAGATAACATTTTCAAATCTCTTTCATGCTACTTGTTACAAAAATTGTTTTCTTTTCACATTACTATGTTGGTGTTAAAATGTGACAATATTTTTGGATTGGTATATTATATGCCAGCTGTTTTCGAGCAGTGTCTCATCTCGTCAATTCCTGTCAGCTTTAGACAGTGTGGCCTTTGCTGACTTAGTACAGAAAATTATATTCCTTAGCTTCATGTGCTTGCAACACCATGTAGCCAACTCCCATAAGATCACTCGTATATCTGAAATCCTCTCTGCATTCGTTTGTCAACATTCATATCTTCCACTGTCATCCATCTGCATGAGGCCAGTAATATCTGCCTTGTAGAATTAAATAGGAAAAAATATATAAAACACAAAGTATAGGATCTGCCAGGTGTGTATTTGCCTTCGCACACCCAGGGGAAGGACTTTTTTCTACTGAGCTGTGTGAGATACAGGACCACTTGCAAATTCATTCTTCTTTTCTTCTTTTCAAGGGGATTTAATTAAGGGCAGCCATGGGGCGCCTACGTAAGACTGTATTTCCCAGCTAGGTGAGGTGCTGAATTCGAGATGCAGGTAAAAGAAGTTGGGTGGGGATTTGGGAAAGGCCCTTTCTAAAATAAGGGCTGATAGCTGGAGTTTCAACTACGATTTTAGCCCATGAGATAAATTTGTGCAAGGAAACCAGGCTGTAAGGATGACAAAGCAGAATAAGTTTGGGTCCTTGGGATACCTACCTAACACTTTCTTTTATTTGAGAGGGAAAATCCCCTTTCGGGCTTGGGACACTCTAATGTGAACGGTCCTGTGACACGCAGTGGCACCCAGTCAGCCACTCTGTTAACTGCTGGGGTTGCTGTCATCCACGGATTCTGCTCCTTGGGCTCCTCTGGACGTCCTGCAGGCCAGGACACCGGCAAGAGCCGGACTGAGAGAACCAGAGGGTGCAAGAGGCGGGAAGCGCGCCAGGGTAGACGCTGGTTCCGTCAACGATGCTCCAGGGCTCTCTTCGCTCTTCCTCCTCCACTCACCGCCAGAGTCTGCGTCCAGGCAGCGTCAAAAGTCGGCGCCGACCGAGCCAGCCCCCACTGCCCAGCACAGCCGGCTCGCAGCCTCCGTCCTCTTATGGCCGGCGCCGTCACATCAAGCGAGGCCTTCCTTTCACGCCGTGCGCCTACCTGCCCCTGCACTATTCCCTCCAATGCCCCTTGCAGCTCGCGCCGGTTCGAAAGCGACCAGAGCCGCCGGTCGCGTCAGGGTCCACCTCAGACCACCATTGGCGAGTGCGTGTCACGTGCTGCAGGCGGTGGCTGCCATTGGTGGGGAGCGGGCGCGCGGAGCGCAGCGCCGGGGACTGGGCCTCTGCAGGGGTGCCGGCCGGGAGGAGTGGCCAGAGCGCGCGCGGAGGGAAGACGTTGTGCGGCGGGAGGGGCAGGGACCCTCCCCTTGCCCCCCGGGCGCTTCTGGGGCCCGGGAGGACCCGTGAGGGTATGCGGGGTTGCAACCAGGCCTGGTACCCACAGACCCTCCCTGGGGCAGCGCCTCGGTGGTGGCCGCGCCTTAGTCCGCCTGTGCCCGCCGGCCCCGGAGGACGTGCCAGACGGACAGCGCGTCCCGCCGACTCCAGCCGGCGGGAGGGCTCGGAATCCGGAGCGGGAAAAGGTTCGGAAGCCGCGGCCAGTTAGCTCTACACAGAGTACGGTTCTTAAAAGATTTTTTTAAACGTCTGATTGTTAAGTGATAGGTGCTTGGAGGCAAATCATAGTGCAAGGGCCTTGGGTTTGAGGATCACGCATTGAGATGCCTGCTGGGGACAGGCTGGGAGTGTGGTGCTGGGAGAACCCCCACGCTCTGGGGTGGGGAGCACCCCTTAGCCGCCTCTTAGAAAGCTGATCTTTTACCTTTTCATGAGAAGTTGAAAATCTGGATTTTAAAAAATATTATTGATCTGTTTTTCTTTTCTTTCTTTCTTTTTGTCTCACTTTGTCGTCCCCAGTAGAGTGCCCTGGTGTCATAGTTCACAGCAGCCTCAGACTCTTGGGCTTAAGCAATCCTCTTGCCTCGGCCTCCCGCGTAGCTGAGACTACAGGCGCCTGCCACTAAGCCTGGCTATTTTTAGAGACTGGGGTCTCGCTGTAGCTCAGGCTGGTCTAAAACTCATGAGCTCTGGCGATATCCCTGCCTCGGCCTCCCAGAGTGCTGAATATCTGGGTTTTTATGTGAAATTTGATTTTTAAAAGTTGGCAACCAATTTAAAAAAGAGAGAAAGAAGAAAACTGTCAGCAAAGCAGAAGACGTTTATAAGCTGTTTCCAGTCTGTTTGTGATCTCCAATTTAGCCACTAAATTAGTCATGTGACCTTGACCATGTCGCTTCTCTGTCGGACGTGCATACTGAACCTGAGTGAAATTGCTCATGTTCTTGGGAGGCAAAAAGATCCTTAAATACTATGATGCTTTGTGGCTTTCCAGAGGGCCACAAAACATAAACAGTGTGTCTGTGGCATTGAAAGTTTAGGGGGCTGTAGATTAGAAAGAAAATGCCTTAAAAGTCTCCCAGGAGAAGAGGAGGAAAATGAAAAACAGGTTGAGAAGCACTACTTTAGTGAAATAGATAAGCAAGATGTGACAGTTCACACGCAGGGGTCCGCAGGCCTGCAGGCCACATGAGGCGGTGTTACTGTATTTGTTCCCGTTTTGTTATTTTTACTTCAAAATAAGATATGTGCAGTATGCATAGGAATTTGTTCATAGTTTTGTTTTTTTTTAAACTATAGTCCAGCCCTCCAATGGTCTGAGGGACAGTGAACTGGCCCCTGTTTAAAAAGTTTGAGGAAGTCATTAAAACAAATCAGCGTTCCTAGATAGACATTGAGAGCTGGAAGATCCTGAGAGATTATCTTATAAAAGTTTCATGTCAGGTACTGTTAGCACACTTCCGTGTACATACATGTACACACACATATACCCAAACAATTTTATTTGATCTCCACAACAAAGTAAATGTCATTCGGTTTTCTGTATGAGAAAACAAGGTCAGTGTTTTTATGACTTGCTCTATTAAATGGAAGAACTGGGATTTAAACCCAAGTTTGTATGGCTCCCAAATCATCTAGTCTTTCTACTGTCTCTCTGCCTCCAGTCCAGTTGTGTCCAAACCTGTCTGTGCACAAAATTATACCTTGAGGCTTTTAAAAAATGCGAATTCCCAGCCTCCACTCCAGAAATATGGATTTAGTATCTGGCTAAGGATCTATAGTTTAACGGCCACCCTGGGTGATTCCCATTTTGGTGATCCAGGGACAATTTGAGAACAAGTGCTCTACTCTAATTTCCCACCCAATCCCAGTGTCTTCATGGGGTTGTACCCAAATGACTCAAATTCCCAAGTAGAGATTCCATCTCCTGTTCCAGACAGGTAACTATCCACTTTGGGAGTTGAAATTCTCTGTCATTTGTTAATATTTTACCTTAAAATCTACTGTATTTACTGTTAAAATCACTTTAAAATTTTGAGTTTGTGGGATTCAGGAAAGGATTAATCCAGTTTCTATTATTTTAAAGGGTAAAAATTGTCTTGAAACTTGAATGATTTGGAACTCAAACAGAGTTCTAGAACGGATTAAGTTCGGATTCCAAGGTATCACTGTATACTTTTATGGAGTATGATACAATGTAGAATTAACATATTTATCCTTCAAATACTTGTGGTGAGGACGTTTGAAGTTTTAGCAATTTTGAAATGTGCAATAAACTATCATGAACTATATTCACCATGCTGTGCAATAGATTTCAAAAACAACTGGTTCATCCTTGTCCTTGCTAACTGAGGCTTTGTACCTTTAGACCATCTCCCCCTTCCTCACAAGCCTAGCCTTTGGTAACCACCATTTACTCTCTGCTTTTATAAGTTGAAGTATTTTGTTTCTTTTCTTTCTTTCTTTTTTTTTTTTTTTGAGACATAGTCTTACTCTGTCACCCTGGGTAGAGTGCCATACTGTCTGTCATCATAGCTTGCAGCAGCCTCAAACTCTTGGGCTCAAGCAATCCTTTTGCCTCAGCCTC
The DNA here is from genome assembly GCF_027406575.1 of Nycticebus coucang. Classification (NCBI taxonomy): domain Eukaryota; kingdom Metazoa; phylum Chordata; class Mammalia; order Primates; family Lorisidae; genus Nycticebus; species Nycticebus coucang. Next base: position 108,302,890 of record NC_069781.1, read on the forward strand.
CTGAGTAGCTGGGACTACAGGTGCCTGCCATGACCCCCTTGCTACTTTTTCTATTTTTGGTAGAGATGGAGTCTCTCTTGCTCAGGCTAGTCTTAAACTTGTGAGCTCAAGCAGTCCACCTGCCTCAACCTCCCAAAGTGCTGAATTTACAAGTGTGAGCCACCACACCTGGCTGAGTTCAAGTATTTTAGATTCCTCATGTGACAACATGCAGTTGGTATTTCTGTGCTTGGCTTGTTTCACTTTGCTTAATGTTTTCTAATCCATCCATGTTACTGAAATTGACAAAACTTCCTTCTTTTGTTAGGCTAAATAGTGTTCAATTGGGTATATAAACTACATCTTCTTTATGCATTCATCTGTTAATGGACACCTAAGTTGATTCCATAACTGGGCTTTTGTGAATAGTGCTACAGTGAACATGGGCATGCAGACATCCCTTCAACTGATTTTTAAATATTTTGGGTAAATTATAACAAGTGGGCTTGATTTCTGGATCATATAGTAGTTTTACTTTAAAATTTTGAGGAACCTCCATCCTTATTTCCATAATGGCTATACCAGTATACATATCAAACAACCCTGCACCAGAGTTCCCTTTTCCTCACATCTTCAGTAAGACTTCTCTTTTGACTTTTTGGTATTGGCCATTCTAATAGATGTGAGGTGATATCTCCTTGTATTTTTGATTTACATTTCCCTCCTGATTAGTGATGTTGAGAACATGTTGGTCATTTGTATGTCTTTCTTTGCTCATTTTAATTTGATTATCTTAAGTTTTTTTTTCTGTTTTCTGGGTTTTTTGTTTGTTTTTTTTTGTTTTTGCTGTTGAGTTGTATGAGTTCCTGATGTATTAGAGATATTAACCTCTTATCAGATATATGGTTTGCAAATATTTTCTCCCATTCTGTAAATTGCCTTTTCATTTTGTTGATTGCTTTCTTTTGCTCTGCAGAAGTTTGATGTAGTCCTACTTATTTATTTTTTGTTTTTGTTGCCTTGCTTTTGGTATCATATCCAAAAATCATATCCAAAACTAATGTTAAGGACCTTTCTCCCTCTGTTTTCGTCTAAGACTTTTATAGTGTTAAGTTTTGCATTTAAATATTTAATCCATTTTGAGTTAATTTTTGTAAGTGGTCTAAGATTGGAGTCCAGTTTTGGTTTTGTTTTGCATGTAGATAACCAGTTTTCCCAAAACCATTTATTGAAGAGACTGTCCTTTCCTCATTGTGTATTCTTGGTACCCTTGTCAAATATCAGTTGTCCATAAATGCATAGGTTTATTGAGGTCACTTTTTTGTCATGATTTAAAACCTAAAGTTTGTCCTCTTACGTGGTAAACCTTATAATTTCAATCCATAACCTTTTGAGTGGAAGGTTCTATCACAAGGCTATCATATAGCCTGATTCTGGCTGCTACAAAACAGTACTTCCTCTCTTTGTTTTTTCCGTGTGGGGATGAATAAATATCAATCTCTGAATCAGACTTCCCTGTCTGGATGTCCACTATAGGTGGACAATGGTTAGGAAAATTCCCATAAATAATTACTTGAGGGACAATTCACAATCACAAAGATATGAAAACATCCTAAATGCCCACCAACACATGAATGGATTAATAAATTGTGGTATATGTATACCATGGAATACTATTCAGCCATAACAAAGATAGCGACTTTGTACCTTTTTTATTTACCTAAATGGATTTGGAGATCATGCACCTAAGTAAAGTATGTCAACAATGAAAAAGCTAGTATCCCATGTACTCAATATTATGTTGAAACTTAGTAGATCAACGTCTATAGGCCCACATGAGAGAAAAACACAAATTCAAAAAGAGTAGAGGGTGGAGGGTTTGGTTATGTTCCCACCTAATGAGTACAATGTAAGGGTATATGGCATATTTCCTCCTGCAATTTGGACTTTACCATACAAATGCAAACAATGTAACCTAATCATATATATACCCATATTAAGCCGAAAAAAATAGAGAAAAAATTTAATTACTTGAGGGATACAAAGTGATGTTTTTCATATCTGAGAGTCTTTTCTATCCAAGCAGCACCATTTGTTCTGCTGACACCTATTTTATTAAGTCATTTGTGGTATGAAGTATTCTGCCCTTCAAAAGGAAACTTGCTTTGCCCTATATATGACCTCCAGATATTCTTTCATCAAAAAACTTTAAGTGGCACCTGTGGCTCAGTCGGTGGGGCGCTGGCCCCATATGCCGAGGGTGGCGGGTTCAAACCCGGCCCTGGCTGAACTGTAACAAAAAAATAGCCGGGCGTTGTGGCCGGCGCCTGTAGTCCCAGCTACTTGGGGGGCTGAGGCAAGAGAATCGCTTAAGCCCAGGAGTTGGAGGTTGCTGTGAGCTGTGTGATGCCATGGCACTCTACCTTGGGCCATAAAGTGAAACTCTGTCTCTACAAAAAAAAAAAACAACAAAAAAAAAACTTTAAGCACTTATTATGTGGAAGGCATTGTAATAGTTTAAATGGATCTACTAGAAGATTCCATGGCAAATTCCTATATGCTTAAGAAGAGCCATACAATCTTAGCTAGTCACAAAACATTTTATCATTTAGAGTCATGCCTTTACAAAATCAGTCTTAATATGTTGTTGTTTGCAACTCTAGGTAGAAAATGTTCTAGAGGATTTACATTTCTCCATTTTCTTGAGTCTTCTGTTTTAGGAATTAAATTGCTTGTTTAATTAGTGTTATGACTGTGTTTTAATTTTATTCTATTGCCAATATTACTTTCCAAGAAGTTTACAGTTTCATTGTCTTTTAAAAATAACATTTTTTTCTTCTAATAGTAATATGAATTGAGTGTCAAATTTAGAAAATATCAATAATCAAAAAACCAAAACTGGTGCGGCGCCTGTGGCTCAGTGAGTAGGACGCCGGCCCCATATGCCGAGGGTGGCGGGTTCAAACTCAGCCCCTGCCAAACTGCAACAAAAAAATAGCCGGGCGTTGTGGCGGGTGCCTGTAGTCCCAGCTGCTCGGGAGGCTGAGGCAAGAGAATCGCGTAAGCCCAAGAGTTAGAGGTTGCTGTGAGCCGTGTGACGCCACGGCACTCTGCCAAGGGCGGTACAGTGAGATCTGTCTCTACAAAAAAAAAAAAACAAACAAAAAAACAAAACTACCCATACTCTATTGTTTCATACTCTTCTAGTCTTCTCTCTCTGTGTGTGTATATATATATGTGTGTGTGTATAAAATACTTTATGTGTGGGTGTATATTTTTTTATGAAAATGAGATTATACTCTGTTCTATTTTGTGGCTTTTAAAAAATCTAATAATATATGGTAATATGCTTTTTGTTCACAGGATTGTCTTTTTAAATAGAGGTGGGTTTTTTTTGTTGTTGTTCGTTTGTTTGGTTTTTGTGGAGTTGTTTTTTGTTTGTTTTTGTTTTGCTAGAATTGGTGCCAGAAGAATCCTGTTAATAAATGACTATACAGGATAGATTCGGAAACTCATACTGTGACCCAAGAACAAAAATCTACTCTGCTCCTTTCCTTCTTTAATTCTGCCCCATCCCACCCCCCACCCCCAACATAGGAGGGTTTATCTACTCAGACATACAGTTAACACTTAAAGGTCTCTTCTTTGAAAAGCTTTTCAGCCAAGTTTTCAGAATATTTATTTTTTACTTTATTACTGCTAGAGGCAAAACTTCAAGAATGAAGTTAAAAGGTTTGGAGTAGTATGGGAAAGTAAAATCATGTTAGATTTCTTCAAAATTGTAGATAAGGGGGAGAGAGATACCTGGATAAATATGTTTAGAGTTTAGTCATAGATAATTCGAGTTATACATTTTTATATTCCAGAGAAAATGGCCTAATTTTAAAATTCCATTTTGCCTTTTGTTTATGGCCTCAAACTTTCTAGCAATTTTGTTTTAATCTGCTGGTATACAAATATATTTGAATATTTAATTATCCTTGTTTTGAAATACTCATTATTTTTGTCTTTATGCTAAGTATCTTTAGTGCCTGTGAGAAATTTTATACAAATGATTTAAGCCATACATTAAATTTATACTAGATATCAAAAGCAATGGCAGATATATACCTTAAAATGTAGTAAGGAAGTATGTTCCTAAAAATGTACATAATAGTAATCAATGCAATTTTAGTCACTGGAAAATTGTATTTTTTTTTTTTTTTTTGTAGAGACAGAGTCTCACTTTATGGCCCTCGGTAGAGTGCCGTGGCCTCACACAGCTCACAGCAACCTCCAACTCCAGGGCTTAAGCGATTCTCTTGCCTCAGCCTCCCGAGTAGCTGGGACTACAGGCGCCCGCCACAACGCCCGGCTATTTTTTGGTTGCAGTTTGGCCAGGGCCGGGATTGAACCCATCACCCTTGGTATATGGGGCCGGCACCTTATTCATATGAAAGTAAAATATTGAATATCAAAATTTGGGAAGTACCAATAAGCCAGAAAGAAAAAAAAAAAATCCACTTATAATCCCGCTACTGTTAATCAGTAGTTGGCTCATCTAATTTTCTTTTTCTTAATCCATAGTGGATTTTATTCAAAATAGTAATATCAAATGATAACTCTTCTGTATTTTTGACTCTTTTAAAATAATATTTCAACTTATTTAGTTGACAAAATTACAAAATTTTACAAACTGCAAGTATCTACAAAATATTCTCTGTGTTGATGACCTCTTTGTAAAATTTTGTAATGAATATTTTGTAAATAAAGGTACATTTAGCCATAATTTCTCATTTTCCCTGTGTATGATGACGTTAGGGGCAACTTTTGGGACACCCTGTATTACTGGATTGCTGTCTTTCTACTCCATAGCTGAGGTAATATTCTCAGTCCCCATGCTGACTCATGTCCACATTTTCCACTATTATGCCTATTTTGCAGAAGTCCTAGCAAACCTTCAAGTTAGCCTGCCTTATTTTATTAGTAAAAGGCTGTACAGAATCAACCAACTCTAGTTCAGTGTTGTGTTTTCTTTGAGTAAAAGCTTGTTGAAACAGAAACAATAAGCAAGGGACCACAGGGGAGGCTTTCTTCTCCGTGATTAGTTGTGTGTGTTGCTTGATGCACATGGGAAAAGTATTCTCATTTAGATCATTTTCTTCTCTTCCATCTGATGCAACTGATTAGATAGTTGAAAACAGGGAAAACAGTTCTCCTAATTATTTGTGGAGTTATAAAGTGTGAATGCCCTTAATGGTTTAAATTGTTATAAAAAGATTGTAGAATAATTATACTTGTAGCCTATACCTTTCAAATACTGTTTTATAAATGATTATTACTTGACTCAGTAGTAGACCTTAATGGACAAAATCAACTTAACCCCTCAAATTAGTGAAGATGGAAATAAAATTGAACTAATTTTTTTATATTAAATTTTAGACTTTTTTTTTTTTTTTTTTGTAGAGACAGAGTCTCACTTTATGGCCCTTGGTAGAGTGCCATGGCCTCACACAGCTCACAGCAACCTCCAACTCCTGGGCTTAAGCGATTCTCCTGCCTCAGCCTCCCCAGCAGCTGGGACTACAGGCACTCGCCACAATGCCTGGCTATTTTTGTGTTGCAGTTTGGCCGGGGCCGGGCCTGAACCCACCACCCTCGGTATATGGGGCCGGCGCCTTACCGACTGAGCAAAAGTTAATACCTTTTTGTTACATGAATTATGGTGAAATATATTGGTTTCAGCAGAGTGAATCTTGTGTTGGGCTTTTGGGGAAGAGATCTTGACATGTATTAATCCCTGACTTTGTGCCAGATGTTTAAGCCCAACTCTGCTTGTTAGAGAATTTATCCTCCATTCTCAAGTCTATGCCTCAAGTCATACTAAACACATCTGATTCCTTTTCCATACTACAGTCCATTAAATACTTGGATTCATTATTCTCTGGCTGTATTCTTTCATCCTTTCCACTAAAGAGTTAGCTTTAAAATAGTCCTTCAGGGGCTATCTTATTTATCCTTGTCTTCTTCTTTGTCTCTCATAGTTCTTGGTACCCAGGAGGGGCTCAAATATTGATCAGATTGGATTGGACTGGCTCTGCGCCTATAGCTCAGTGGCTAGGGTGCCGGCCACATACACAGTGGCGGGCGGGTCGGAACCCGGCCCTTTCCTGCTGAACACCAGTGACAGCTACAACAAAAACATAGTCGGGTGTTGTGGTGGGCACCTTCTCATCCTTGGGAGGCTGAGGTAAAAGAATTACTTAAGCCCAAGAATTTGAGATTGCTATGGCATTCTAGCGAGGGCAACATAGTAAGACTGTCTCAAAAAAAAAAAAAAGTAGATTGGATTGGACTGTTGTTAATGTAACCCCCTAATCTGTTCTCTTCCCCTAACATACTCCAGTTTGTCTGTATCCCTTTTAAGTTCTGTTCCTCTTATATTCTCTTCTATTTTGAAAAAATATACCTGCACAAGGACATACTTTTTATGATTAAAAGTTGGAAAAATATCAAAGATGACTTAGTTTTATTACTGTTTAGCATGTCTTATTTTCTCCTTTGCAGCTTATAATTGAATACTACATTATTTATTTTGTTACTCGAATTGTTTCAGCTTTTGCTATTGGAATTCTTTCAATTGGCTTCTGTATCTCTTTGATATCAGTCTGTATTTTGAGTACTTTCCTCTCTGGCACTACAAGATGATCCAGGTTTGTCTTGTATATTCCCTGCTTAAGCTCTAAAACCAATCATTTCAACAAGGATCCTTGGTTTCCTTTTTTGGAAAATGATATTAGAAACCAAATTTGCTCTGATGTGCTCGTCACTACTGGGGTATCTTTGCTTTTAGGCCCTGTTAGCTAGGAAATACATGTATGTAGATTAACCAGAGCTAGACAGTATATTTATGTAGATTAATAAGTGTACGTGCACAAATACGTACTTTGTTTTTATTCACTCTCAGTGTCTGTAGTAAATAAACAACAGTTTATTCTTATGTCTTAGAATCTAACTCAAAACTGCATGCATCTAACTCAAAACTTGTACCACCATAAAAAGCATTACCAACTATACTATAGTGCTTATCAAAGTTACTTATACCTCATTCTCCTCATCTCCTTCAATGAAGTATGTCATACATGCATACCTTATATGTATTGTGGACCATTTCATAAAGTGACACACAAATATTTTGGTTTCCTAGTGCCTATAAAAGTTGTATTTACACTATACTGCAGTCTAAGTGTGCAGCACATAGTCTAAGTAGCATTATGTCTGATAAAATGAACATATGTTAACTTAAAAGTACTTCATTGCTTAAAAAAAAAAAAACCCTAGCAATCAACTGAGCCTTCAGCAAGTAATCTTTTTATTGGTGTAGGGTCTTGTCTCAATGTCAATGACTGATAGGGATGGTGGCTGCTAAAACTTATGGTGGCTGTGGCAGTTTCTTAAAATAACGGCAACAATGAAGTTTGCTGCATCAGTTGACTCTTCTTTTTACAAAAGATTTCTCTGTAGCATATGATGCTATTTCATAGCATTTTACCCACAATAAAACTTTCAAAATTAGAGTCAGTCCTCTCAAACCTTGCCACTGCTTTATTGACTTAAGTTTATATAATTTTCTAAATACCTCATTGCTGTCATTTCAACAATGTTTGCAGTGTTTTCACCAGAAGTAGATTTCATCTGAAGAACACTTGCTTTGCTCATCCATAAGAAACAACTGCTCTACTGTTCAAGTTTTATCATGAAATTATAGCAGTTCAGTCATTTGTATGTCTGTTTCTCTTCCTATTTCCACCACATCTTTAGTGCCTTTACAGAAGTCTTGAACCCCCTCAAAGTCATCCTTGAGGTTTGGAATCAACTTCTAACAAACTCCTCTTAATTTTGAATGTTCTTCACTTGTTATTTATAAAAGAAAGTTCTATTACTCTCCATCCTTGCCAGCACTACATATTGTTAGTTGTTTTTGTTTTGCCATTCTAATAGATGTATAATGGTGTATCATTGTGGTTTTAGTTTGCACTTCATGTATATTGAGCATTTTTTCCTAATATCCTATTTGTCCTCTATATATTTTCTTTGGTGAGGTATCTGTTCAGCTCTATGTTCATTTTTTTTTTTTAAATTTCAGTGGAAACCTTAAATATAGTATCAAGGTTTTATTCGTAATTTTAAAATAATTTTATTTATTTTCAGATTGATAGCAGTTTACTATTTATATATATTCACAGTAAAAAAAAAAAAAAAAGAAAAGAAGGTACTAAAAGCTATATTGGTCCACACGGGGACTGCACTTGGGAACAAACAACTGGAGTAGGGGAAAGGCTATGTAGTACCAAGAAAGTGAGAGGCTCCTTGATTCCCACAGGAGAATGTTACTGGTTTGTCTGAGTAATTCTGTGGGCTGGCAGGGTACCTGGAACATGTTACACTACCAACTTAAAAATAATTTGAAAGTAAAGTTTAAATAATATAGAAATGTATAAAGGGAATGAAGTAGAATATACTCTCCCTCTTTTCTCCAGTCCTAAATTTATGACAATGACTTCTGTTAACAGTCATTTGGCATGCATGCTGCCAGTTTTCCCCGTCTTTCTAGTAACACAATTGAATTTTTTTCTATTTTTCTTCAAGTTTTTACATATAGATGTGACTACACTAGAATTATTACTCTGCAACTTGCTTTTGCTTTTTTAACTTATTCCCATATTATTAGTCAACTTTTTAGGTCAGTCATATAAACCTAACTTTTTTTTTTGAGACACAGTCTCACTATGTCGCCCTTGATAGAGTGCTTTGGCGTGACAGCTCACAGCAACCTCAAACTCCTGGGTTCAAGCCTCCTAGTAGCTGGGACCACAAAGGTGCCTGCCACAATGCCCGGCTAATCTTAACTTGTTAAAAATACAATTTGTTTATTTTGCATGAGAAATACAAGATATAATTTGCTTAGCCATTTCATATTCAAAGATATTCAAATTATTACCAGTATCTTTTCTGCAACAAAAATGCTACATCAAACATCCTTTTACACACACTAATGGCCTTAGGACGTGTGCAGTCTAGGTTTTTGCTTAAATAAAAATACACTATATAGATATCTATACCAATACATAAACAGAGAGAAGAGTAACAGACTTCTTGGGAATGTTGTCATTTTATCTTAGTCTTGAAATCTTTCTTTCTTTTCTCTGTCGCAACCATATCCCCATTTTTTAAGTTGAGTTGCCTATATATGCTGGATTCATGTGCTTTATCAATTATGTGATTTTGAGATATTTTCTCCTAGTCCATAGCTTGTCTTTTCATTGTTTTAAAGTTTTTTTCACAAAATAAACGTTTTAAATTTTAATTAAGTTCAACTCAAAAGTCTTTTCATGAATTTTGCTTTTGATAATGTATTTTAAAACTCAAAGTCATGTAGATTTTCTCCATAGATTTTCTTCTAGAAGTTTTATAGTTTCTGCATTCACTTTTAAGTCTATGGTGCATTTGGGGTTAATTTTTACATAAGGTGTGAGTTTCAGTTTGTTTCATATGGATTTCTAAATGTGTTGCATAATTTTTTGAAAAGACTCTTTTTTTCCTGTTAAATTGTCTTTGCACCTTTGTCAAAAATTAGTTAACTGCATTTTTTTTTAGGTCTATTTCTCATTTCTCTGTTCTGTTTTATTGATCGATGGGTTTAATCTCTTGCCCCTCTATATTCATTGCTATAGTTTTATGGTAACCCTCAAAATTAGGTAATATGAATCCTGCCACTTTGTTCTTCTTTTCCATAATTGAATTGGCTATTCTAGTGAAGGAGGGAGGATACCTGAGAAAAGTAAACTCTAAAAAACAAAGGCTTCTCAGAGAAGTCCAAGGACACCCTTGCAAGGTCCTCGCATGATAACCCATTCCTTAAGAATCAGCTTTGCTTCCTGGGTCCTTGAAACTAAACCTTGCTGCTTGCTTCCGCTCTGGAAACCCTGCACATGATTTGGTACCTCTAGTGAGAGGTAGTATGGTAATTCCTTCGTCTGCCTACTTGTGAGTCCAATAAAAGGACAAGGACAGAGCTGATGGGGAGCTGGCCATTTTGAATTCTAATCTGCCATGGCTCTGTGGCTAAAGTAAAATTCCTTCCCCTATAATCTTTGGTGAGAGTCTGTTTTTTCCCAGTTGACTGGTACTGCAACACTACCCTGTTTTCCCGAAAATAAGACATCCTCCGAAAATAAGACCTACTTACAGGAAAGATAAGACGTCCCCTGAAAATAAGACCTAGCACATCTTTGGGAGCACACCTTAAAATAAGACACTGTCTTATTTTCGGGGAAACAGAGTAGTACCTTGCCCTTTTCATTTCGATTTTAAATAAGCTCATATATGTCTATAAAAAACCTGGCTGGGATTTTATTTATTTATTTTTTATTATTTCAGATTAATGGGAGAGTACAAACAATTAGGTTACAGTGTTTGCTTTTTAGGTAGAGTCCTTATTGTAGTGTGTCCTGCACCCAAGAGGCATTAGCTGGGATTTTAATATGAACTTCATTAAGCCTAATTATCAGTTTGGGGAGAATTGACATCTTTATTATGTTGTGTCTCCAGTCAAGAATACTAAATCTCCATCTTAGATTTTCTTTCATCCGTGATTTGTAGTTTTATGTACATATTTTGTTATCTTACTTATACTTATCTATTTGATCTTTGAGGGATGCTATTATATATGTATTATTTTCTAATTTCAAATTCCAAGTATTCATTATCAGTATATAGAAAAGCAATTGACTATTTTGTATTGACTTTGTGTCTTGCAACCTTGCTACACTCATTTATTATGTGCAGGAGTTATTTGTGGGTTTTGGCATTCTTTGGGGTTTTCTGCATTCATAGATAATCATGGTACGCAATCATGTTGTCCATGAGTACAGACTTCTTTTTTCCCAATTTATATATCTTTGTCTCTCTCTTTTCTTATCACACTTAGGCAGGACTTTTTGTATGAAATTGAATAGAAGTGGTGAGAGTGAACATCTTTGCCTTGTTCTTTTTTTTTTTTTTTTTTTGAGACAGTCTCAGTTTATTGCCCTCGGTAGAGTGCTGTGGCATCACAGCTCACAGCAACCTCAAACTCTTTGGGCTCAAGCAATTCTCTTGCCTCAGCCTCCCAAGTAGCTGGGACTACAGGTGCCCGTCACAGTGCCTGGCTGTTTTTTAGAGACGGGGTCTCGCTATTGCTTGGGCTGGTCCTGAACCTGTGAACTCAGGCAGTCCACCTCCCTCAGCCTCCCAGAGTGCTAGGAATACAGGCATGAGACACCACACCTGGCCCTATCATTGCCTTGTTTTTGATTTGGGGAGGAGGGGGGAGTATGGACAACAAGTCTCTCCCTGTTAAGTATAATATTTACTGTGATTTTTTTTTTTATTGTTCTGTAATAACTGTGATTTTTTTTAAAAAAATAGTCTTTATTAAACTAAGGAAGTTCTTTATCTAATTTTGGCGTTAGATTAATTGTGGCCAGACAGAATGAATTGGGAAATTATCCCTACTCTTCTATTTTCTGGAATAGACTATAGACTTAAATGTTAGGTAGAATTCACTAGTGAAACCATCTGTGTCTGTTTTCTTTCTTTTTTGAAAGACTTTTTACTACTAATATGATTTCTTTTGTAGTCACAGGGCTATTCATTTATCTGTGTGTCTTTGAGTGACCTTTGATAGTTTGTATCTTCCAAGGGATTAGTCCATTTATTCTAAATTATCAAATTTATTGGCTTAGATTTGTTTGTAGTATTATTCCTTTGTTATCTTTTTGATGTCCTTGGGATCAGTAGTAGTGACTCCATTTTTATTCTTTCTATTGGTAATTTGTGTCTTCTGTCCTTTTTTTCTTGGTTAGCGGTTTATTATTTTTTTCCTTCTGCTTATTTTAGGTTTGATTTCATTTTCTTTATCTTTCTTCCTAAGTTAGAAGCTTAGGTTATTGATTGTAGATTTTATCTAAAATGCCTTTAGTATTGTAAGTTTCCCTCAAAGCACTATTCTAGCTGCATCCCATAAATTTTGATGTTATAGGGTTTTGTTTGGTTTTGTTTTTCAAGACAGATTCTCACTATGTTGCCCTCAGTAGAGTGCTATGATGTGACAGCTCACAGGAACCTCTAACTCCTGGGCTTAAGCAATTCTCTTGCCTCAGCCTTCCAAGTAACTGGGACCACAGGTACCGCCACAACGCCTGGCTATTTTTGTTGTTGTAGTTGTCATTGTTGTTTAGCAGGCCCAGGTGAGGTTCAAACCCGCCAGCCTCAGTGTTTATGGCTGGTACTGTAACCACTGTGCTACAGGCATCGAGCCTGATGTTATGTTTTTTAAAAATTATTTTTGATTGTGGTAAAATACACATAATATAAAATTGACCATCTTAATCACTTTTCAGTCACATTGTTGTGCAATATAAATTGTATTTTTACTTTTATTTAATTCAAAATGTTTTAAAATTTTTTATTTAAGGCTTCTTGTGTGTTATTTAGAAAAAAGTGTGTTAAATACAGTAGAATGTCTGTAAGTTGACAACCCAAGGGACTGTAACAAACTGGTCAACATATGGAGGTGGTCAACATAAGGAACTAGGCCTACTGTACTGATATGTACATGTAGTGCTTGTCTGGTCTATGAAAATTAGGTCAACGTAAGGAGGTGGTCATTGTAGGGAGTTGGTCAACCTTGGAGGTTCTACAGTATTTCTCATTGGTTAGCTATCTTTCAGTTACTGATTTTAGTTTAATTCTGGTAAACTAAGAACATACTTTGTATGATTTCTTTTCTTTTACATTTGTTTGGGGCTTTGTTTTGTTTTTTGAGATGAAGTCTTACTCTGTCATCCTAGCTAGAGTGCAGTGGCATCATCATGACTCACAGCAACCTCAAACTCCTGGGTTCAGATGATCCTCCTGCCTCAGCCTCTTGAATAGTTGGGACTACAGAGGTACACTGCCATGCCTAGCTGATTTTTCTATTTTTCTATAGAGATGGGGTCTCACTATGTTGCTCAGGTTGGCCTCAAACTTCTGGGCTCAAGTGATCCTCCTATCTCAGCCTCTCAAAGTGTTGGGATTATAGGTGTGAGCACCAGGCCCTATTCTTTTACATTTGTTAAGGTATATGTCCCAGAATGTGGTCTATCTTGGTGAATGTTCCATGTGGTAATTCTTTTGGATGGAATATGCTATAAATACCAATTAGATCAAGTTTTTAAATGGCACTATTCAAGACATCTGCATCCTTACTGATTTTCTGCCTGCTCAGTCTATCAATTACTGAGGAAAATATGTTGACACCTCCACTATGAATAATAGAGTTGCCTTTTTCTCTATTAGTTTTTGCCTTATGTTTATAAGTTTATATTTTTAGTTTTTGCATTTGAGTGTATGATTAATTTTGAGTTAATTTTTGTATGTGGTATGAGAGATTGAGCTCATCAACACATTTTTATTATTATTGCCTTATGTAGGTGTCTTTTAAAACAGATCAAGAAAAGAGTTATGTTTATGTGTATTTTTATTATACCTAGTTAGGTACCTTTATTGATGTTTCTTATTTCTTTGTGTAGATTTGAGGGTTACCATTTATTGTTCTTCCATTTCAGCCTAAGAAATTGCCTTTAGGGCAGGTCTACTAACAACAAATTTTCTCAGTTTTTTTTTTTTTTTACTTTAATCTGAAGATATTTTAATCTCTCCTTCATTTTTCAAAATTAAAAAAAATTATTTAAAAATATATCTCTTTCTCGCTCTCTCTCTTTTCTGAGACAGAGTCTCACTCTGTTACTCTAGGAGAGGGCAGTGATAGTTATCATAGCTTACACAACCTGCAGTTCCTGGTCTGAAGCGATCCTTTTGCCTCAGCCTCCTGAGTAGCTGGGACTACAGATGCACACCATTATGCCCAGCTACTTTTCCTATTTTTAGTAGAGATGGGTGTCTAACTGTAGCTCAGACTAGTCTCAAACTCTTAGCAAATGCAATCCTCCCACCTCAGCCTCTTAGAGTGCTAGTACTACAGGAGTGAGCCACTGTACCTGGCCTCTCTTTCAGTTTTGGAGAAGAGTTTAGCTGGATATAAAATTCTTGATTGACTATCAATTTCTTTCAGTATTTTGAAGAAGTGGTCATCTCACTCTCTTCTGATTTCATCTTCTATTAGCATTATAGAGGACATAGCTACCTCCTGTAGTACCATCTTTATGGTCATATTCTGAGCTACCACTTCCTGCACTCAGCTTTAGTTGCCTCTTTACTTTCATGGGCTTTCTGTCTTCCAAAAGTTTATTAAGATAGGTAATCCACTGATAACCCCCGCCTGCATTTTGCTGTATGGTGTGGAGTGTGGGTTGTGAGGTGGCAAAACCCCCACAGCCCTGGAGGTAGCTGCTGTATACTTTTCTATCTTTTGCCTTCTCCCCCTAAAGTTAATCTGTACCTCATGTACTATTATGTCCCCTAACCATGTAAGATGAAAATATTCCCACTCACTTTCCTTGCTGAGGTGCAACATTGTTAATATAAGCAAAATTGTTTAGGTACTATATAAATAAAGCTGTTCACACGGTTCATCAGCTGCACAAGACCTCCTGATCCATCCTTATTTCTTGTGTGATCTTTGTCTTTTATGTGTTTTATTTTTTCCAACCCCACCATTCCCATGTTTGGGCGTGGTGCTCATACATGGACCTGAATCATGGGGACAACTGAAGAAGCTGACCCACAAAGGAACTGATCTTGTGCAACATTGTGCCAAGCCAGTCATCCCCCAAAAGCTTCTCACAGCTATGATAGCTAGGGTTTCTTGTTATCCTTCTGCAGAGTCAGAGTCAAGCAACTCCTCCAATTAAAATCATTTGTTTACAAATTGGCACTAACTAATTGGCACTAAGAAATAAAAAGGGAGGAGATGTGGAGTGTGGATTGTGAGGTGGCAAAACCTCCACAGCCCAAGATGTGTATTCAAGGAACAGCCCCCAGCTGTTTCTCCTCCCTTCCTAAAACAATAGTCCTTTCTCCTTGCTCCCTCTGCCAGAACTCACATAGCTTCTGTATACTTTTCTATCTTTTGCCTAAAAGCACATAGCCTTCTCTCCTTAAAGTTAATCTTTACCCAATGTACTATTACTTCCCCTCAACCTTCTAAGATGAAAACATTTCTACTGGCTTTCCTTGCTGATGGGCAACATTGTTAATATAAGCAGCTTTGTTTAGGTGCTGTATAAATAAAGCAGTTCAGCACTATATAAATAAACCATGTTCAGCAGGGGTTGGTGCTGGCTGCAGGCATCAGCTGCACCAGACCTGCTGATCCCATCCTTATTTCTTATGTGATCTTTGTCTCTTGTGTGTTTTATTTCTTCATCCCCCCCACCATTCCTGCTTTGGTACATTTACTCTTTGCACTGGCTCACAAAACTATGGATTTGTTTGTTTGTTTATTTATTTTTATACCAGTCTTTTCACCAGGATCTTGGAAGGATAGTGCATAAGCTCATTCACTGGGTAAACCAGATCTCCTATGTTATCTTGCTATGGAAGATCTATCTAAGCCTATGAATTCTCAGGACTCTTATACCACCTCAGTTTTAAGTCACCCAGGCTTGTCACTCAGTCACCTGAAATATGTTTCACAAAATAGTTTTTTCTTAGAGAAACACATCAGGAATTGAAGAGGTAGAAATCTTGTTATACTTTCTAGTCTATATGTAAACAAGAACAATATAAAGTGAATAAACTCTGCTTTACCTAGTATTTTCAGCTTTTCAGGTTGAGCTAGCTAAAATTCTTAATACAAAACAAATTAAGCAATGTCATAAATATGTATTTGAAGGTAAATATGATAATACATCCACAATATTTATATAGTTATTAAAAGGGCTACTAACATAGTAAACGTATATTGATTAGAAATATACATTATGGTGTCCAAAAGAGTGTGTTTCTTCACCAGAAAATTGCTAATGTTGTAGGGAGTCTTTGATATTGTTGATACTACCTACAGAAATGCCCTAATTTAAGGTGATGTGTTTGGTTTCAAACAGAATTTTTAGGGCAGCCACTGTAGCTCAGTGGTTAGGGCGCCGGCCACATACACCCAGGCTAGTGGGTTCAAACCTGGCCTGGGTCAGCTAAACAACGATGACAACTCCAACAACAACAAAAAAATAGCTGGGCGTTGTGGCAGGTGTCTGTAGTCCAGCTTCTTGGGAGGCTGAGGCAAGAAAATCGCTTAAACCCAAGAGTTTGAGGTTTCTGTGAGCTGTGACTCCACGACACTACCCAGGGTGACATAGTGAGACTCAGTCACTATGTGACAAAATTCTGTCTCAAAAAAACCCCAAAAAACCAAAAGAACAAAAAACAGAATTTTGGTAGCTAGATCTCATCTAGGAATAAGAGTCTGTTTCTAGATCTGGTTGATGATATGAGACTTCTTAACTTACATCATTGTCTTAGGAACTGCAGAAAGAAGGTTTTCAATGTTTCAGAGCCCAGGAAACAGATCTGTACAGTAACTTTTGTAAATATGAATACCTGCTATTAGGTAAATGCTAACTGCTTACCTAGTGCAGTAGTTCTGAAAGCATCAGCATCACATGGATACTAGTTAGAAATGCAGATTCTTAGTCCCACCCTAGATCTGAGTCTAGAAGCTCTAAAGGTTTGGCCCAGCACTCTGGATTTTTTTTAGAAAGCCCTCCAGGTAGTTTGAATGGGTGTTAAATTAGGAATTGTTAACCTGTTGATGAATTTACAAGTATCTGTGGTTGTCTTTGATTTGAGGTTAGTTTGAACTGTAGGAATAACTAGGCATGTGTGGCTGCTTGTGGGTAAAAGATAAGGAATAGGAAACCTTGATTGTAATTGTTAACTTTTAACCCCTTTGCTTTATCATAAGGTGTTTTTTAAAGAATCTGGATCAAACATCATATTGCTTTAAAAGGTGAAATAGTATGGTTCCTGCTGAAGTGATGTTTTCCCCTGATCTGTGATTAGTCTCCCGAGAGCCTTGGAGGCTCCTCTAAGGTGTATTTCAGGTGTGACATCAAAGAAGCCAGTGAAGTTTATAGTGAACTGCCAGGTATAATGTATTTTTAAGGTGATTCTTAGACCTATCCTTAAGGACTAACCTTGTTTGAAATGTTGAGGGATCTGAAAATAGAAAAGGTACTTTTAAAATGATGCCTGCCTGCCTCTGGACTGATTTGAAAAGAAAAGGGGATTTTATATAAGTCTGTTTTTTTTTCTTTTTTTTAAGATTACATATTGATAGGTGAGGGCATTTCAGTTTAAAATAAATTTGTTGTCTCATTTTACTACATAAGGAATCATAAGAAGCACTTTAATTCTTTAAGAATAAAATACTACAATAGTATCAGGAGGCTGTTTTTATAGTGTTTGAACCACATAGACATAGATAAATCTTCACTCAGCCCAAGTTGGCAAGGGAATGTGAATAAAATATGTAATTAACACTAGGGAAGACATCCTAAAGGAGAGAAAATTTGGCTGACGGTTGAAGTTATTGTCATCATGCATATTTGGCATGATGTTTTCTTTCTGGAAAAGAAAACAGATTCACTCCTCAGGGAATTAGAAAGAACACAAATCTGTCATGTAAAAATTGGACAAGAAATTAGAAATATAAATGTGATCAGAAAAACTAAATAAGGGTAATGCAGTTTGTATTTGCGTAGTATTGGCACATAATTATATACTCTTAGTAATAACCCTGAGATGAGTAAGGCATGAATATTATTTTTATTTTACAAGTGAAAAGGCTGAGATTGAGAGAGATTAAATCGTGGTATTAGTGGTAGTGGCAGTTACCTTTTATTGAATGTTTATTTATGTATTCATTCAACAGATATTGAATACCTATTGTGTGCCTGGCATTATTGGAGGCTTTGGTGATAAAGCAGTTTACAAAGCAGACAAAATAACCCCACAAAATTATGCCATCATGAAGCTTACATTCTTATAGGGAAAGGCAGACAATAAATAGGATAAATAAGGACATTATATAATGTGTTAGATGTCTTTTCTTCACAAGTCCTATGGAGATGAGGAATGATATAAATTTTAAATAGTGATAAGGAGGGTTTTGAAGAGACGGTTGATATGACTATGTTCACAAGATCTCCGTGGCTGAGATTAGACTGAATAATGTGTCAGGCATGGAATTAGGTCTATATATAAGCTCTCAGGGAATCTTTATAATGACCCAAAATGGTAGGTCATAAGTCTCAGAGGTGTTAATAAGTGTGAATAAGATCACAAAGCTAGTAAGTGCTAACTACTTTATTGAAAATGTGTTTGGATTTATAATTTATACCATTTAGACCAGCTGTATTCCTGTTTGTATTAGGAGGATAGAGGCTGACATGTGTAAAGGGGCTATATTCCTGACATTTGTCTTTGGGACAGCAGTAAATGAAGACTTGGATGAAGAACCAATAAATTATATGCACAAAACAAAATTGAAAATTTGTGATAACTTCTCGGCCTTTGGTTAAGACGAAGTGAAAATCTCACTATGAATCTGCAAAGTTTCTTGTGAGCAAGGGAATTATAAATGTGAATTAGTGGTACAGAATCCAGTGTAGGTCATTTAAAATTTACCAAATAACAATGAAATTTCTGTTATTTTTTGTGGTATTTATTAAATGAAATCTGTGGGAACCCATTTATTTGGACTGAGTTTCTGCACTAGGTAGGCCCCAACAGTCCAAACCAGTATGAAGTCACGTATGCTATGTGCCATGTAATTTAACTGAAACACACACACACACACACACACACACACACACACACGAAATCCCCAAGTAGGCCAAACTAGGAGATTTGCAGCAACCAATCAAAGGGGACCTAGTCAAGATGGATGGCATAATAGAGAAGTCCCTTCTCCTTAAACTCAGACAAGGAAAGTAACTGGATAGTAACCACTATCTGAGCTATTTTTACTGAGCTACTTTCTTTTTTCTGGTACGAGCCTTATAAAATCTGATTGTTCTGCTACACCCAGCAGAGATCCTTTCTGTTTTATAGACTGGATGCTGCCCAGTTCATGAATTGCTAATAAAAGCCAAGTAGATCTTTAAAACTACATTTATTGAAATTTTATTCATTGACAGGTCTTTCTTGTTGAGAAGGTGTATGTGTAGTGATTAAGAGCACAAACTCTGGAGCTGAACGGTGTGAATTCAAATCCCCACTGTCTTTCTTAAAAGCTATATGACTTTAGGCAAATTATTATCTTTGTCTTAGTTTCCTCATGTGTAAATGAGTATACCATTGTGATCTAGCAATCATGATACTTGGTATTTATTCAAAGGGACTGAAAACTTTGAAAATGTTTCATATGAAAATCTGTACCTGAACATTTATGTTAATAGAAACTATTCATCATTGCCTAAACTTGGAAGCAACCAAGATGTGTTTCGTTTCAGTAGGTAAGGACATTCCTCAGGGACGAATGTCTTAGTCTGAGTTTCTGTATAGGAAAACCTGAGGCTGGTTTTCTATACTGGGTAATGTATAAAGAAAAGGGGTTGGTTCACAGCTGTGAAGGTTGTATAAAAAGCAGAGCATTAGCATCTGCTTCTAGGGCGAGTCTCAGGCTGCTTCCATGCAAGAGGCAAAGGGGAGCAGGCATCACAGGGTGAGAGAGGAAGCAAGAGAAGGGGTGGGAGGTGCTAGACTCTTCAGTGACCAGCGCTCCTGGGAGCTAAGAATGAGACCTCTATCTCACAAGAATAGCACCGGGCCACGCATGAGGGATACACCCCAAACCCCATGATTTCAAACATTCCTACCAGGCCCCACCTCCAGTTCTGCCATGCTGAATGTCAAATTTCAACATGAGATTTTTGAGGGGACAACATCCAAACTATTGCAAGAAAGCTGTATAGTTGGAGCACAGAGGATTTTAAGGGCTGTGAACCTGCTCTGTATAATACTGTAATGGTGGATACATGTCTTGCAGGGGAGTCCAATCTACAGCCAATGGGCTGCAGGTTATGTGGACATTTTTGCTATTTGGACATTTTTGTGGTAAATAATCACAAAAATTATGCACAGACTTTTTTTTTTTTGTTCATCAGCTTTTCTTTAGTTTTTATGAATTTAATGTGTGGCCCAAGACAACTCTTCTTCCAGAGTGGCACAGAGAAGCCAAAAGGTTGGACATTTCTGCAAGATCCACAGAATACTCAATTTCAAGAGTAAACTCTAAGGTAAACTATGGACTTTGGGTGACCACTCCAGGGGATATTGATAGTGGGGGGAGTGGGAGGAGCACGGGAGCAGGGGCATTATAAGAAGCCTCTGTACCTTACCCTTAATTTTGTTGTGAATCTAAAACTGCTGTAAAAAATAAAGCCTATTTTAAAACAAGTAATAATGGTACTAAATAGCGTTTGGATGAGTTAAGATAAAGCACTTGGAACAGTGCCTGGCATGGAATGAGCTTATGTGATTTAGTTATTATTATGATGTAATTAATGAGCATGAAAGTGTTTAAATGGCTTTCATGGGTTCACTCAGTACTTAGACTTCTATCCCTCCTTTTTGCTATGCAAGCTTAAGTTTTTCAACCTCAAATTCTTTTGCTATGATTGCTGTCTAGAATCTAATCATATTGACAGTATTTCTTTAAGTGCTGGCAGAGGGCTGCCTACATCAGAATGACCTGAAGTGTAGCTTCATAATATGCTACCAGTTTTACTAACTCAGATATTTTGCTGGTGAGACCCAGGAATTTGCATTTCTACAAGCACCCAAGGTAACACTGGTGCCTTCCAAAGTTGGACAGCTGGTTCTGTGAGAGTCTGGAAAGGATTATACATGTAGCGCTTCTAACCTCCCAGGTGCTATTTAATACAGTCCCCTACAAATTCTTTCCAAAAAATACACATGTAGATTTTGGCAGAACACCATGTGTCTGGAATTTAGAAGGGAAAGTAGTGACCTAAGAATACTTCAGTCCATTTCAGAACCCCGTCTTTTGTGTGAAATGACTTTTTTGTGAAGTTGAACATTCTTTATATGTTGAAATCTTCATGACTACACTTAACAGTATGAGTAATAGTCCATTGCTGCACTTAAGTTTTAAGTATTAGGTACTAATTAGTGAGTGTGTGACTAATTCTAAACAGTTGAGTCATTTTGAGGGCTTTTAGGGATAAAAGCAAAGTGTAGGATAAAGTGAGCAAAATATCTGTCATTGGCAACAGGAAATGAAATTAAATAATGTGTGACTGTTTAGTAAAACGACAGGATTATTATTCAAACCCTTCTTCTCCTCACTTTACAGCCAGGGATATGAAATAAATACTGTTGTGAGTGGAGATAAAGTTTCCGTAATTATTCTTGAGGAGCTCAACCATTACTGACTACTAGCAGGACTGTTGGACAGGTAATGAATAGAGTTCTTTACAGATTCTTATAAAAATAAAAGGGAAGGAAAGTGAATACAGACTAAGAAGGAAAAGAAACAGATACTACATGTCTTGGTTTGAAAATTAAAATAACAAACATTTATTGTGCTAGAAACACATTTTGTGCCACATTTTATGCTAGAAACACACACACACACAATCTTCATTCTGAAGGCAGCATAGGAAAGTAGATACTACAATCCCCTTTTTACAGAAGAAGAAATTGAAGGTTAGCATGGCTCATATGTCTGACAATGAACAGACTTAAGACTTAAACACAGAGTTTTTTATTTTAAAATATAGTTTAAGATGCTAAAACTAATTCTTCATCTGCAATTGGACTATAAATTAATGTTTTTATGCAAAAACAATGTACAGTGAGCACTGTTTCAGAGTTCCCCTGGATTTGAGTTATTTGAATATGGCCAGGAAGGATTTCCACTTCCAACCAAGAAGGGAGACCAGATTTACTTACTTCTCTGCCTTAAATAACTAGGAAACCAGACAACATATTAAAAAATGGTTTTCAGCAGGCAGCTCAGGACCTCCATTTCTTTTTTTTGCAGTTTTTGGCCAGGACTGGGTTTGAACCCACCACCTCCAGCATGTGGGGCTGGTGCCCTACTCCTTTGAGCCACAGGCGCCTCCCAGGACCTCCATTTCTGAGAGAATAGAACAGACATTGAACCAGCTCTCTCCCTAGGTTGCAGTTTTCAGGGTTCAGGTAGAGAGGGGGGACCCAGAGAAATCCTTCCCAGAGATGGATAGAGAACAGAGTTCCATGTGGTCATGGTGGCTAGAATTTCAGAGTGAAGTCCTGTTGAGAAGGGAGCAGCACAGAGAGCCCAAAGTTGTGCAGCCCAAAGACTTTGCTGGCCCCGAGTATTTAGTTGAGTACTGATCTGCCCAAGCTGCCCGAGGCTAGGGTAAGACACTGGGAAGAAGAAGAAGACAGAATTCCCTGGGCTCTCAGAGGGCTCTTGTAGTTTACCTTCCCACCGGGCAAAAGAGGAATGCCTACTATCCAGAGCAGCAATAGAATCCACAGAAAATTTGCCATAGTGGTGAATCTAAATTAGCTGTTGGATTGCTGAGGAAGCTGCCTTAACAAAACTTTAAAAGCAGATCTTGAAAGGATCCAACAGATTCCAAATAACTAGTCTAATATGACAGAAAAAAGGAGTTAGTAGTTAGTAGAGACCTATTGAATAAATTTAGGGGGTTTCCTTGAGGAAGATAGACAGGTAGGAATTAAGTAAGGTAAACAGAAAGAACATTATCATTGGTGTTTGGGCAAAAAGGAAAGCTGTTTAATTTGTAAAGCAGTGAAATTGAAGCAACTGGATTTTTTAGATGAAGGCAGGTAATTGGCAAATGCAAGAAGAATGAAGAAAGCAATCTTTACAGGAGTATACACATATAATTAGATATGATTTTGTATTATAATGCTTAGATTTCGAAAGATCTTGAAATACTTATATAGGTCAGACCTTGAGAATTGGCAGTTTAACCGTAAGCATATATAGTATCATGGGTAATTAGACCATTAAAGAAAATGTTCCATTCTCTCACTTTTTACTAGGATGGAAGAATTATGTTTTTCATAAAAAGTATTCATTCATGTTGTTTAGTAAAAATGTAATATTGAAGCTTTACAAATGTAGATAATTTACAAATTAAGAAAATTTTTTCTATTTTTAAATACTAATTTTATTAATCACATTAGGAAATATATAACACTCTTTGAAGGTGGACCATCTTTAATTAGCTATAAAGTAACTATTAAATTTTAATAATATTATTGCCAACCTGCAACAAAGGGATAATATTTATCAACCCAAGATATAAATTAGAATTTGTATCTTGAATTAGAGAGGGCCTTTCTTATTGTGACACTAGGGTCAGAAAAGTTAAAAGAAAAATCTTGTAAGTTTGACTACCTGAGAAAGTAAGACTACTGGGCATAACACAACCATTTCCATAATTAAGATATGATAAACTGATTTTTTTTAAAAAACCATTTGCATCATGTATGATGAAAAATTGACATAAATGTTGTCAGTGTTGTATGATATAAAAATTGACATGTATGATGGACGAAGGGGCAAATACCCAGTAGGAAAAAAGACAAAGCTCTAAAGCAGGTACTTTATTTATTTTTATTTTTTTACTTTTTTTAGAGACAGAGTCTCACTTTGTCACCCTCGGTAGAGTACCTGGTGTCACAGCTCACAGCATCCTCCATCTCTTGAGCTTAGGTGATTCTCTTGCCAAAGCCTCCCAAGTAGCTGGGGCTACAGGCGTCTGCCACAATGTCTGGGTAATTTTTGTTGCAGTTTGGCTGGAGTCGGGTTCAAACCCACCACTCTCAGTATATGGGGCTGGCGCCCTACTCACTGAGCCACAGGCGCCGCCCAATAACAGGTACTTTACTAATGAGAAATTCATTAAAAGAAAAAAAACTATACTACCTCACTAAAGTAATGCAGAAGAAAACAGTAAGGAGGTAATTATGTTAGGAATATTTAAAATGCCCTCGCTAAAAAATTAGTGAGGGTAAGAGAAAAGACAAATCTTTTAATAACTTGTGTAAATTAGTCTGATCTTTCTGCCTGGCACAGTGGATTGGTACAAGAACATCAGCTTTATAGGCTAGATTCATATGATCTCAGTCAAGGTTTCTCTAAGAAAATGGAGGTAATAATAGAGCATGCCTCACAGGGTGATTTTATGAGAGTGATAGGGAATTTTGTAAAGTAAAGCATTTGATATAAATCATGGTACATGTGCACAATGAATTCTGTCTGCTGAAGGGAACATTAATCTGCATATTGAAAAGGCCCATCAGGAACTAATCCAAGGTGAGTGAAAAAGGCCTGCCCCCATGTGATGCAGTTTCAGAACACCCAAGAAAAAGATTCTGAAAAGTTTACCTATCAGACTCCAAGAAACAATGGGACCTCAGCTCAGGGGTGCTATTAAAAGAAACCCCAGGCTAACACTTAGGAAACTTTGTCTTCATTACAGTGAGAATTCACAGAGAGCTCAGGGGAAAAAAACTCAGACTGGCATCTTATCAGCAATATTGTTTGCTAGAATGCAGTAGAACAATACTTTCAAAATTCTGATATGGCATGGCTTTCAACCTAGAATTATGTAAGAAGCCAAATTATCAGCTGAGTATGTGGATAAAATAAGGATATTTTCAGAATGAAAAGACTTAGAAAGTTTAATTTCCATTCACGCTTTATGAAAAAATTACTTGAGAGTAAATCTGCAAAGCCAAAGCAGAATCCAAGAAACAATGGGACCTCAGCTCAGGGGTGCTATTAAAAGAAACCCCAGGCTAACAGTTAGGAAACTTTGTCTTCATTACAGTGGGAATTCAGAGAGCTCAGGGGAAAAAAAAAACTTCAAAAAGCTAGAAGATAATATAATTATGATAGTATTAATCATAATTAAGCAATCTTAATCAGAAGTCTAAATAGCATAGAGATGTAATAGGTTTATGTTACTTTTGTCAGTAAGGAAAAAGTGATTGAAAACCAGAGGGAAGTCTGTATCAGAAATATACAGAAGTTTGACAGTTAAGTTCACACACTCATCCTAGGAAAAATGCTACATACCTCATTGCTGAATATCACTATGGTCACCTTTGAAGTACTTCCCGTGGTTGTCTGGTGACTATAGTGATATTCAGCAGTGAGATATGTAGCACTTTTTCTAGGATGAGTTTGCAGACTTAATTGTCCAAACCTCATATTGTCCAAATTTGCAGCAAAACAAAATATGCCCTATTTTAAGCAGCTGATAGAATGGGAGATAATCCATTTGATACTGATGCTTGGAATGTTTTACTTTGAGCAGCACAGATTGGTGATACAAGATTATACTTCTTTCTGTGCTGTACAGGTCCAAGCATAATACTTGGTTAAAAACATTGTGTATAGGTTGTGTGTGCATTCTATATAATGCAGTCATGCATAATGTATTCTATTATGTCTCACATTTTAGATTAAGCCTATAGGCAAGCATGAGAAAATTATAGGTTTAATTGAAACTTAGAATTTAAAAATCTTAATAATAAAAGAAATGGGCAGAACTTGAAAGTAGAGGGGAAGAGAAAATGGACAGTAGTACAGGTAAACTAATTTACTCATTTTACAAAGAAAGAATCAAGATACTATTGAAAAAAGTTGAAAGAATAAGAGACGGCTAAAGGATGTTAACCTTTTAAAATTTAAAATGTACAAAGATAATCTGGATTTAAAATTTAAAATATAATGAAATAGGGGAAGATTTGGTGTGGTGCAAGGTAGGGTATATGAGCACATTTCCTCATCTTTTAGATCAGGCTTTCAATACTGTGATTTAAAGAAGGTAGCATAAGAACCAGAGGTCTAAGTATAGTGATTACCTCCAGCATAACTAAAGGGAATGTTTAAATTGATTACCTTTGAGGAAAAAAACTTACCTTAGGGGATAGGAGTTAGAGACTGTCACTTTTTATTCTGTACTATTTATTCACTTAAATATTTATGTAGGTTTAAAATCCTTAGTTATATATTTTTTTAATCTTAAAATATATTAGAAGTCATTTGGGGGCTAGCTTTTTTCTTTGTTGATACAGCCTGATGTGTTTTGAGACTGCTAAAAATACTAATGTGATTATAGGCCACATTTGCTATTCAGAAAAGGTGGTGACTATTTTATTTTTGATCTTCAGACCACATCTGAGGAATAGACTTCAGCTCTGGGCATTAGAATAGTAATAACTATTGAATGTAAATAGAAAAGGGCATCTGAACAGGTGAGGTAGTCTAGAACCGTTACATATGAAGAAAGGCAAAGGGAATGGCTGGTGTATCATCTGGGAAGACAGAAATTAGAATGAGGGAAACATGATTACCAACTTTACATACTTGGAAAAAAGGATTTATTGTTATGTGTGTACAGAGATAGGACCAGTGGGTAGAAATTAGAGTGGCAGCATTTTAAAGAGCTTTCTATGTACCAGAACTGTGAAATGATGTTACTATTACTCTTCAAACAAAGGTATGTTCACATTTGGTTAGGATTCTCCTAGAAGATGTCTGACATTCCTTACTTTAAGTTTGAAAGAAATGTTTAAGATAGTCCATAATCATACTTGTACACTTTGTGACCCAAAAACATGATTAATTCAACATATACCTTTTAATAGTCATGTTTTCAACAGGCTCTAGGATATACCAATAAATAAGACATGAATGCATTCAGAGAACACAGTCTAGTGTGGTCCCTTTCAGTTCAGCAGATGTGCCTGGACTATGTCTTCTCTAGAAACAGCATGAACCAATCATTGCTTCTCCTTTCCTGACCCCATTGTTTATAGGGGAGATAGTAAAATATACTTGTTTCATGATGTTGCAGCTGAAGACCAAAGGGTGGGGGTAGGGAAAAGGTTCACAAACAAAGTAATGACTGATCCAAGCTTATCACCAACATGCTGTCACTTTACATTCTGAAGCATGTGGAGTAAGGCAGGAACCCTCTCTGGGACATGGTTCATAACTTCCCATCTACAAAACAACCAAGGCTAGAAGAATCTCCCTCTACTGCTTCAAAATTTTGTGATTCTAATATGGTGATGATTGTTTTCTTGTCAAAGTATGTTCTAGGAAAATAGTCTAGATTTATGAAAAATAATATGGTAAAAATGTTTCCTCTAAGTCTAATCTTAATAGATTAATCAAAATGAGTTTTTGCTAATGAATGTTTTGAAACAACCTGTTCTATTAGTCCTTTTACTTCATGTCTTTATGTAATGATAGTCATTTGAAATGTTATACACATTATAAAGTTTTGCATTTTCAGTTCATAATTGCCAAGTCATGGAAGCAGCCTAAGTGCTCATCAACCCATGAATGGATCAACAAACTGGTATATGGATACCATGGAATCCATAAAAAAGATGGAGACTTTACATCATTTACAGTTACCTGGATGGAGTTGAAATACATTCCTCCTAGTAAAGTATTGCAAGAATGGAAAAATAAATATCCAGTGTACTCCATACTAATATGAAATCAATATATAAACAATACATGCTCATAAGAACAATAAAACATAGATATAGTCTAGTACAAGGTAGAGGGAGGAGGGAGGACCCAAGGTGGGATCGCAACTAATGTGCACATTGTGAGGGTGTATATCATGCCCCCTGGGTGAGGGGCTCTTTTACAAATGGAACTTTACCCTGGAAGTGAGAACAATGTAACCTAAAAGTGTGTACCCTCATATTAATTTGAAATAAAAAATAAATTAAAAAAATAAAATTTTGTATTAGTATGATACCCAATTTGTGGCATTATTAATATTGCAGGTAATATTCTTTATTTCATTTTAAATCACCCTTATGATTTTAGTTCTTGTATTTCTTTTGGAGAGGTATAGATTCATCAAATAGGGCTTTAGATTTTAAATTTTGTACATTTTGAGCATATAAAATTGATTTTAGAAATAAAATTTTAGTGAACTTGAAATTTTCAAAGAATCATTGAGGTTTGTAAAGTGACTTTTTTCTCACAGTAATAATCATATGCTCCAAGGAAAAATATTACTTAGGGCTGTAAATCTACTGAAAGAATTTTTTTTTTTTTTTTGCAGTTTTTGTCCAGGGCTGAGTTTGAACCCACCACCTCCAGCATATGGGACCAGTGCCCTACTCCTTTGAGCCACAGGCGCCACCCAACTGAAAGAAATTTCAATAAAATTTGAGGTTCTTTAAAAAAAATTCACAGCCATCTAAAAATCTCATACATTTAAGCATTTGACCTCTCAATCACTGATGCTCAAATAATAAACATTGTTTTGCAAAGAAAAATATTAAAATTATTATTTACAGAAGAACCTTAGAATTATAAATTATGTATGACTTTTTTCTTGTATCATAGTCAAGTCCATAATCTTTTGTGTTACATGTTTGCATTTTATGAAAACAGTTTCATAGTTTATAAAATTCCACAACTGATTTTTCTTTGTTTTCATCAGTATTTCAATTGAGGTACAGTGACTATAGAGTTGAATTACCCATTGGGTTTCCTGGAAGTTCAATAATGTTGTGATCATCTTTCTTAAGATTGCTTTTTCTGGGCAGTGCCTGTGGCTCAAAGGAGTAGGGCGCCGGCCCCATATGCTGGAGTTGGGGAGTTCCAACCCAGCCCCGGCCAAAAACTGCCAAAAAGAAAAAAAAAAAAGATTTCTTTCCCTGTAGTCCCAGCTACTCGGGAGGCTGAGGCAAGAGAATAGCCTAAGCCCAATAGCTGGAGGTTGCTGTGAGCTGTGAAGCTATGGCACTCTACCAAGGGTGACAAAGTGAGACTCTGTCTCTAAAAAAATAAAAAATAAATAAAGATTACTTTCCTTTGCAACCATGTTTTAGTATGAAAAAAGTGAACTTGAAGCCAAAAGATGGGATTAACCGCTACCCTGCCACTTAGTATGCATGTTAACCCTACAGAAACAACTTCCATAGCTTGAGGGAATGACAGCTACTTTGTAAAAGTTCTTGTTAGAAGTGATTTAATATTTGTGTCTGTCACATAGTAAGAGCTTAAGGAAGGTCATAATGGGGCTTTGATACATAAAAAGATTTAATTAACTTTTCTCAATGGAAACCGTACCAGTTGAGCAATATAGTAATCACTTAGCCATATAATTTAGCGTGAGCTTAATGGACACTGTTAACTACATTAATCTGTTAACTACAGATTAATGTCCTGTAAATACAATAAAATAAAAAGAATGATCAGAAATTAATTTTTATGTTATATTTTATTTAACTCAGTATATCAAAAATACTATTTCAATGCATATTCAATGTAAAAAATTATTGAGATATTTTACATTTTTTTGTACAAAGTCTTCAAAATCTTTTGTGTATTTTATACTTGCAGTGCATCTCAACCTGGACTAGCCACGTTACAAGTATCAGTTCCCACATAGCTAATGACTTTTATATTAGACAGCAAAGATCTATGGTGATTAGTAAGCGAATATCCCAGGGCAAAATTTAAAAATATAATTTTTTTTTTCTAACAGACTACCATGGCTGCAGGAGTTTTGCCTCAGAATGAACAACCGTATTCTACTTTGGTGATTAACAATGGGCATGATGAAAACACGAAAGGTAATATCTCTTTAGTGTACTTTGTCTCTATGCAAAGTAATTAATTAGTGTTAACTACTTTTAATAACACCGTTACTAGTAATTAAAAATAACTATATGAATGGACATGAAAGAAAAGCTTCTGTTCTTCATATTGGAATCCCAATTTGCAGGCATAAATTAATGACCATTTCTTTATTTCTGCCTTAGTGCTTGGCCTATTAGAATTCCTGTTTGAACTAGAATAATGATCTTGGCTTTTTAAGGACAGTTCCAGGTGGTGCCTGTGGCTCAACAGAGTAGGGCATGAGCCCCATATGCTAGAGGTAGTGGGTTCAAACCCAGTCCCCGCAAAAAAAAAAAAAGGACGGTTCCAAACAATGTTTGTCTCTTGGATTATTATCATAGACTGAGATTGTGCATTTGCTCTTATCATCAAATGCCCACTTGTGAATCACGCTTTCGTTTCTTTCATTACTTGCAAGTGTCACTTACAAAGCACATTCAGAAGCACTCTGGCCATATTTCTCCCAGTGTTTTTTCTCCCATGCCATTTTGGTTTTTATATGGCACCCCAGGCAAGGACAAGAACCATGACTTGAACTCTTACTGCCAGCCACACTGGCCCCTTACTCTTTCTGACTGTTGAAAGCTGAGCTGGAAGACATTCATATTCTACTTTGATGTTACTAGTCTTGTTGCCACCACCAGAAGTTAACCAAGAAAGATGTTAAGTAATTTCTCCCAGCAGTATTTTCTAACTCCCCTCTCTGCGTTTTGCCCTAGTTCACTTTAGCCTTGTTGAATAGGGAGCTGTGAAGGATTTTGTCCCTTAGTGTGAATTAGGTTCAGCCCTTGCTGGGAATAGACAGTTCTCAAAGTCAATTGTGTTCTTGTGGAATCTGACAATGCCTCCAAGGGGAGTTCTCCTTCATTAAGAAAATCAATGTTTCCTACTTCTAATCTTGTCTGTACTCCAGATCCTTATAGATCTTCCTTCATCTGTCTTTGCTGTGTCTGACAGTAGAGCCACAAATACTACTGGTAACCATCATTTGTAAACAACTTCTATATGCCAGACTTATTATGTGTTAGTTTTCCTGGTTTTGGAAAGAAGTGCAAACACAAAAAATGCAAACACAATAATGATATCTGCTGGCTACTTCCCTTGTAAAATAATGTTTTTTTCCCCCTAAGTAACTCTCCAGCTAATGAGTCTAAGAGTCAGACAAACTCTTTTTCCCTCTTCCTTTCTACTGTTGGCGTGTGACCTCTTAGTGTTTCTCAACAGAGTTCTATTTGCTTGTTTTAAGTAAACTTATTTCAGGTTAATGTGGGAATACAAATAACCAGGTCAAAATATTTGATTTAGTTATCTTTTGGAGTAGGACAACCAATTCATCATTCATTGTATAGGAGACCCAGAGCACTGAAGAAATTTAGGGTCCTGGCGCACCCACTAAATTCAGTACTACCCCCAAGCTTCCAGTGATGATGAAAAAACCCTGCATATTTCCAAAGACCCCTCCCCAGCAAAGTTAAGCCACCTCTGTTGTGATCCCCACCAGTAAGCTGATTTTCACCTTTCTAAAACATTTTTTTTTTTTTTTTTTTGTAGAGACAGAGTCTCACTTTACTGCCCTCGGTAGAGTGCCGTGGCATCACACAGCTCACAGCAACCTCCAGCTCTTGGGCTTATGTGATTCTCTTGCCTCAGCCTCCCGAGCAGCTGGGACTAAAACATTTTTTTAATTAGATTTTCCTTTTGCTGTAAGTGTAACCAATTTTTAATTAGGAAAATTTTTGAAAAAATAAAATTTACTTGATATATAACTTTCTTAAAGTATATCTCATATGTAAAGATAGCCAGCCTGTTCACTGTCTATGGCAACTGTAACCTACTTTGTAAACGTTCTTGCTCCATAAACCTATCTTTCTCTTCCTCAATAAATCTTGTTTGACATTTGCCTTAAAAACATAAAAATAAAATAAAGGTAGTTACTTATACTTTATTAGGTTTGGGGATGGGAAGTATTTTTTAAATGTTGTCTAATGAATCATAGGAAATTTTAATGGCAGGGTACATGAAGTATTTAATTTATTTTTAAGAAAAATAGAAAACTCATCAAGAACTAGTTTTGCAGTGTGACAGACCTATATTTAAATCTTGGTTCTACTACTTTAAGAAGAACAATAATTTTATTATAACAATTTTTAGGTTACTTTGTTCTCACTTCCAGGGTAAAGATTTTATAGAAAATTTTAAACATTCACAGAAGTATACAGAATAAAATAAAGATGCCCATATATGTATCATCCCCCAAGTGTGTATCACCCTCATGTATGTTCTGTCTGTCAGATACATACCATCACCCAGCTTTAACGACTTCCTCCACTCAGCTCCCTGCATCCATATTACTATAAAACATACTCAAAGCATCATGTCATTTTGTTCATTAGATAACCACATCATTATTACTGTACCTAAAATAATTAACAATAATTATTTGTATCAAATATCTAATTGTACCATAGATATATTTCATTAATGTATTTACATGTAACATACACTTATATATGTGTTTGTGTGCATATATGTATATACATACATGCACACACACACACACATATATATGTAAGTTTGAGTTGGGATCCAAAAAAGGTTTTACATTGTAACTGGTTGCTGGGTAGCTTAAATCTCTTTTAAACTTGGATTTCCCTGCGTCTTTCTCCTTACAATTCATTTGTTGAAGAAGTCCGGGATTTTTACCCTATAGAGATTGCCACAACCTATATTTTGCTGATTATATCAACATGATATTCCCTACAAATTGGTAGATGGCTGCAGAGTCCAGTCAGATTATTTCTTTTTAACTGGGAAGAATATTTCATTAATGGTGCTATACCCTTGGGATGCCCATGCTGTCTGGTTGTCTTACTTTTTATGATGTTAATTTATTTATTTTTAAATAATTTCACACTTACAGAAAAATTGTAAGAAAAGCCCACAAAAAACTTCCATATACTGTTCACCTAGAGACCTTCATTCAAGTTTTGTCAACTGTTCCAATAATATCCTTTAATAGCAAAAGGGTTCATGTAATGCTTTTTCATTCTCTTTCAAGGATCTTAGTCCTTTCTTGACCTTTATGATCTTTTTTTTTTCTTCTTGATCTATTTTTTTTTATTAAATCATAACTGTATACATTGATATGATCATGGGGCATCACACATTCGCTTCATAAACCATTTGACAAATTTTTATCACAGTGGTTAACATAGCCTTTCCGGCGTTATCTCAGTTACTGTGCCAAAACATTTACATTCTACATTTACCAAGTTTCGCAAATACCCCTGTAATATGCACCACAGGTGTGATCTCACCGATCCCCCTCCCTCTACCCACCCCCCCTTTCCCACTTCCCCCTATTGTTAAGTTGTAGCTGGGTTATAGCTTTCATGTGAGAGTCCCAAATTAGTTTCATAGTAGGGCTGTGTACATTGGGTACTTTTTCTTCCATTCTTGGGATACTTTACTAAGAAGAATATGTTCCAGCTCCATCCATGTAAACATGAAAGAGGTAAAGTCTCCATCTTTCTTTAACGCTGCATAGTATTCCATGGTATACATATACCACAATTTGTTAATCCATTCGTGGATCGATGGGCACTTGGGCTTTTTCCATGACTTAGCTATTATGAATTGGGCTGCAATAAACATTCTGGTACAAATATCTTTGTTATGTTGTGATTTTTGGTCTTCTGGGTATATGCCCAGCAGAGGAATTACAGGATTGAATGGCAGATCTATTTTTAGATCTCTGAGTGTTCTCCATATATCTTTCCAAAAGGAATGTATTAATTTGCATTCCCACCAGCAGTGCAGAAGTGTTCCCTTTTCTCCGCATCCACGCCAACATCTCTGGTCTTGAGATTTTGTGATATAGGCTAGTCTCATTGGAGTTAGATGATATCTCAAAGTAGTTTTGATTTGGATTTCTCTGATGATTAAAGATGATGAGCATTTTTTCATATGTCTGAAGGCTGTGTGCCTGTCTTCTTCAGAGAAGTTTCTCTTCAAATCCCTTGCCCAGCCTGCGATGGGATCCCTTTTTTCTTTTTTCTTGCTGATGCGTTTGAGTTCTCTGTGGATTCTGGTTATTAAACCTTTGTCAGAGATATACCCTGCAAATATCTTCTCCCATTCTGAGGGCTGTCTGCTTGCTCTGCTTACTGTGTTCTTAGCTGTGCAGAAGCTTTTTAGTTTGATCAAGTCCCAGTAGTGTATTTTTGAAGCTGCTTCAATTGCCCGGGGGGTTCTCCTCATGAAATACTCACCCAGACCAATTTCTTCAAGGGTTTTCCCTGCATTCTCCTCTAGTATTTTTATAGTTTCATGTCTTAAGTTTAAATCTTTAATCCAATGAGAGTCTATCTTAGTTAATGGTGAAAGGTGTGGGTCCAATTTCAGTCTTCTGCAGGTTGCCAGCCAGTTCACCCAGCACCATTTGTTAAATAGGGAATCTTTTCCCCACTGAATGTTTTTAATTGGCTTGTCAAAAATCAAATAGCGGTAAGTAGCTGGATTCATCTCTTGGTTCTCTATTCTGTTCCAGATATCTACTTCTCTGTTTTTGTGCCAACACCATGCTGTTTTGATCACTATCGATTTGTAATAAAGTCTGAGGTCTGGTAGTGTGATTCCTCCTGTTTTGTTTTTATTTCTGAGTAATGTCTTGGCTATTCGAGGTTTTTTCTGATTCCATATAAAACGAAGTAAAGTTTTTTCAAGATCTTTAAAATATGACAGTGGAGCTTTAATAGGGAGTGCGTTGAAATTATATATTGCTTTGGGTAGTATGGACATTTTGATAATGTTGATTCTTCCCAGCCATGAGCATGGTATGTTTTTCCATTTGTTAACATTTTCAGCTATTTCTTTTCTTAGAGTTTCATAGTTCTCTTTATAGACATCTTTCACGTCTTTTGTTAGGTAAGTTCCCAAATATTTCATCTTCTTTGGCACTACTGTCAATGGGATAGAGTCCTTAACTGCTTTTTCAATTTGACTGTTGTTGGTGTATATAAAGGCTACCGATTTATGAATGTTGATTTTGTAACCTGAGACGCTGCTATATTCCTTGATCACTTCTAGGAGTTTTGTAGTAGAGTCCCTAGTGTTTTCCAGATACACAATCATATCATCTGCGAAGAGCGAGAGTTTGATCTCTTCTGACCCTATATGGATACCCTTGATCGCCTTTTATTCCCTAATTGTGGTGGCTAAAACTTCCATTACAATGTTGAAAAGCAATGGAGACAATGGGCAGCCTTGTCTGGTTCCTGAAATGAGTGGAAATGATTCCAATTTAACTCCATTCAATATGATATTGGCTGTGGGTTTGCTGTAGATAGCCTCTATCAGTTTAAGAAAAGTCCCTTCTAGACCAATTTTCTTGAGTGTTCTGATCATGAAGGGATGCTGGATATTATCAAAAGCTTTTTCTGCATCAATTGAGAGAATCATATGGTCTTTGTTTTTTAATTTGTTTATGTGCTGAATTACATTTATAGATTTACGTATATTGAACCAGCCTTGAGACCCTGGGATAAAACCAACTTGGTCATGATGTATAATTTGTTTGATGTGTTGCTGGATTCTGTTTGTTAGGATCTTGTTGAATATTTTTGCATCTATATTCATTAGTGATATTTGTCTATAATTTTCTTTTCTTATTGTGTCTTTTCCTGGTTTGGGGATCAGGGTGATGTTTGCTTCATAGAACGTGTTGGGTAGTCTTCCTTCTTTTTCTACATTTTGGAACAGGTTGAGTAATATGGGTACTAATTCCTCTTTAAAGGTTTGGTAGAATTCTGACGTGAAACCATCTGGTCCTGGGCTTTTCTTTTTAGGGAGGTTTTATATAGTTGATGCTATTTCTGAACTTGATATGGGTCTGTTCAACATTTCCACTTGATTCTGGTTAAGTCTTGGAAGGTGGCGTGCTTCCAAGTATCGGTCTATTTCCTTCAGATTTTCATATTTCTGAGAATAAAGTTTCTTGTAATATTCATTAAGGATTTTTTGGATTTCTGATGAGTCTGTGGTTATTTCGTCTTTGTTGTTTCTGATTGATGATATTAGAGATTTTACTCTTTTTTTCCTGATTAGGTTGGCCAGAGGTTTATCTATTTTATTGACCTTTTCAAAAAACCAACTTTTTGATTTATTGATCTGTTGTATTATTCTTTTGTTTTCAATTTCATTTAATTCTGCTCTAATTTTGGTTATTTCTTTTCTTCTACTGGGTTTGGGGTTGGAATGTTCTTCCTATTCCAGTTGCGTGAGATGTCCCATTAAGTTGTTAACTTCCTCTCTTTCCGTTCTCTTGAGGAAGGCTTGCAGTGCTATAAATTTCCCTCTTAGAACTGCCTTTGCGGTGTCCCTGAGGTTCTGATAGTTTGTGTCTTCATTGTCGTTTTTTTCCAAAAAATTGGCGATTTCTTTCTTAATCTCATCTCTGACCCAGCTATCATTCAGCGTAAGGTTATTTAACTTCCATGTTTTTGTATGGGTATGCAGATTCCTGTTGTTACTCAATTCAAGTTTTATTCCATGATGGTCCGAGAAGATGCATGGAATAATTTCTATTCCTTTAAATTTACTGAGGTTAGACTTGTGACCTAAAATGTGGTCAATTTTGGAGTAAGTTCCGTGGGCTGATGAGAAGTATGTGTATTCAGTTTTGTTGGGATGAAATGTTCTGTAGATGTCTGCTAAATCTAAATATTGGATGGTTAGGTTTAAATCTAAGATTTCTTTGCTCAGCTTTTTTCTGGAGGATCGATCCAACACTGCCAAGGGAGTGTTGAAATCTCCGACGATTATGGAGCTGGAGGAAATCAAGTTACTCATGTCTGTTAGAGTTTCTCTTATAAATTGAGGTGCATTCTGGTTGGGTGCATAGATATTAATAATTGAGATCTCGTCATATTGAGTATTACCCTTAACAAATATGAAGTGACCATTCTTGTCCTTCCTTACTTTTGATGGTTTAAAGCCTACTGTATCTGCAAATAAAATTGCAACACCTGCTTTTTTCTGATTACCATTTGCCTGAAATATGGATGACCATCCTTTCACCCTGAGTCTGTATTTGTCTTTTAAGTTGAGATGTGACTCTTGTATGCAACAAATATCTGGCTTGAGTTTTTGTATCCAGTCAGCTAACCTATGCCTCTTTAGAGGACAGTTTAAGCCATTCACATTGATGGAGAGTATTGATAAGTCTGGTGGAATTTTGGGTATCGAGTTTTTCAAAGGTCCAGTGGACATTTTTAATCCTTTCGCCAGTGAGGAAGTTGGAGTTTGATCCGAAGTTTCTGAGTGAGTTTACTTTTGTGGTATAGGATTGGGTTGGTCATTGTGGAGGATAGGTCTGAGAACATCCTGAAGAGCTGGTTTACTTATGGCAGATTTTTTCAACGTATGAATGTCATTGAAGTATTTAATTTCTCCATCATAGGTGAAGCTCAGTTTAGCTGGATACAAGATCCTGGGTTGAAAGTTTTTTTGCTTTAGGAGATTAAAAGTTGATGACCAGCCTCTTCTGGCTTGAAAAGTTTCAGCAGAGAAATCTGCAGTTATTCTAATATTCTTACCTTTGTACGTTATAGTTTTCTTTCGCCGGGCTGCTTTGACAATCTTCTCTTTCATGTTAACTTTAGTGAAGCTAATTATGATATGTCTGGGGGATGACTTATTGGGGTTGAATCGTGCTGGGGTTCTGAAGCTGTCTGCTATCTGAATTTCAGATTCTCTAGGCATGTCTGGAAAATTTTCTTTCATAATTTCATGCAGAGGGGCCTCTGTGCCCTTGGAGGCCACTTCATCGTTCTCCGAAATTCCTATAACCCTTATGTTGTTTTTTTTTCGAATTATCTGAGAGTTCTCTGAGTGAGTGATCCGTTTTTGCTCTCCATTTCTCTTCCTCTTTGAGAGATTGGGAGCGTTCGAAGACTTTATCTTCAATGTCAGAAATCCTTTCTTCTGCTTGCTCCATTCTGTTACTGAGGGATTCTACTGTATTTTTCATATCTTTGAGGGCTGTAAGTTCTTGCTTCAGTGTGTCTAAGTTTTTGGTGGTTTTGTCTTTAAATTCGTTAAATTCTTGAGACAATTTTTGAATTTCTCCTCGAATTCCTAATTCCATTTTATTAATCTTGTCTGCAATCCAAATTCTGAATTCGATTTCTGACATCTCAGCCAGTTGTTTATGAATGGGATCTTCAATCACATCTGCCGTATCTTTTCTTGGGGGGGTTGATCTATTCTGGTTATTCATGTTACCAGAGTTTTTCCGCTGATTCCGCCCCATGTTTATTTTACTCCCTTTGGTTTTTCCCCTGGGGTTTTATCGAGGGCCCGTACAGTGTTGTGGCCTGAGAAACTGGGGCCCTGTCTGGTGTGGTGGAGCAAAGTGGTTCTGTCTTGTTTTCAGCTGGTTTCTGTTCGATCCTATTGCAACCTACTCTGGCTTGAAGTCTCAGCTGTGTGGAAAAATCAGCAATTAAGTCACCCCGCCTGCCCACCTCTGGTCCCAGTTGGAAAAGGAGAATCAAACCTTCCTACAATCGCACACCCAGGGCACCACCTGAAGAGTCCTCAGTCTATTAGCCCAGTTCAAAAGGTCCAAATCAACTGTCTCAAATGGCACTTGTCTCGGGTGGGAGAGTTCAAGAGGTCTCTGGGAACTGGATCACAGGGGCCTGATAACTCCTCTGACACTGCTCACCCCAGTGCAGCGTGGAGTCAGGAGGAGCCACCCAGCAAACAGAGCAGTCTAGGAAGGTTGACGTCTCCTTCCCCACTTTGCCCCTCCGTCGGACCCAGTCACTGGTGTCTCTGCAGATGGCTAACCCTGTTGCCTGCAGTGAACAGACACTCCAGGGGGTTGCACCTGCCTGAATCGCAAGGAAGTCTGCCAGGCCCCCACAGACTGCTGCTATCTAGCAGGAGGAGTTGGGGCCTGACATCTTTGAGTGTTTGATGCAGGTGATGGGAAGGAGGTGTTCACTCAGGCTTAGCCCCGTCCCTGATGGATGCTGCTAACAGAACAGAACAGAACAGACAACTTTGCGGGGTTCTGTCTCTGTTCCTGTCGAAATCGCCTACAGAAGACGGGCTGTTTTGAGTTCAAACGTCTTTGCTGCTGGAGCATTGCGTCCGAACACCTCTCTGGGTCGGCCCCGCCCTGGAAGCTTCCCGGGTTTGTGAGCCGTGTCAGGAAATCCCCCGCTTACCGGTGGCCTCCTCTGGTTGCCCAGGGAGACAGGGGGTGTGGCCTCAGAATATCCGGAAGTGAGTGTTCTGCCGTTAAAGAAAAAACGGCTGTTGATCTACCTCCAGGGAACTGCTGCTCTGGTGTGGGTGCTCAGGCGACCCTTTTCTCCTCTGTCCCGCGCCCCAGAGTCAGCACTGAGCGGCTGCAGTTTGTGCTGGGTCCACACCCCTCAAGAGATCCCCCAAGAATCAGAACTCTTGGGGGATGGGCCCCCAGACCCCGATTGGGGGGGGGGGAAGCTAGAGTTTCATTCAGTTTTACGCAACACTACGGCCCGGGGAGGGCTCCTGCACTGCACCGCAGGGAAGTGCCGCCAAGGCTTGATTTCCCCTCAGCAGCGTGCCCTCTCCTCGCTCACGTGTCCCAGAGTCAGCGCTGACCTGACGCAGCTGAGGCACTGTGCACTCCCCTCGAGAAATCACCCAAGGATCCGAACTCCTGGGGGATAGGCCCTCAGACCCCGAGTGAGAGTAGGGGCTCTCAGCTCTCAGCGGGGAAGCTAGAGTCTTATTCAGTCTTGTGCCCCGTAATGTTGCCCGGGGAGGGTTGGTGCACTGCACTGCAGGGAAGTGCCGCGAGGCCTGACTCCCCCTCAGCCCAGTGCCCTCTCCTCACTGCGCGCCTCAGAGTCAATGCTGACCAGTCGCAACTCGGGGACTGTCCACTCCCTTTGAGAAATCACCCAAGGATCCGAACTCCTGGGGGACAGGCCTCCAGACCTCAGTGGGCGGGAGGGGAGCGCCGGAAGGGTTGCTGGCGAAGGATTCCCAAAGTTTTATTCAGTTTTATGCCTGTCAGGAGAACACCACGACACCCCAGTAGGGGAGGTAGGTCCAGTTTTTAGAAGGTCTCTCCCGTGGAGTGTAGTGGGAGGGCCTTTAATTTCTGCCCGCTTGTTTAATTGTGGGGCTCTTGAGCCGGTCTCATGGGGGAGGGGGACTCCCGTCCGCTTGGTGGTGGATTTTGTACCTTTTGTTTGCGTCCTTGTGATCACAACTTGCCTCAGCGGTGTTGATGTACGTTCTTCAACCTTCTCTCTTGGTGAGGCTCAAGTCCACCAGGATACTTACTAAATTCCTGTCCCTTAACTCTCCTTCTGGACGGGAGCCTCATTTGAAAGCTGGCTTCAGTCCGCCACCTTGTCTCCCTCCCTTTATGATCTTAAGATCATACACACTAGTTATTTTGTAGCATGTTCTTCAATTCGGGCTTGTCTCCTGTTTTCTTATGATGATATGGAGATTATATATTTTTGGCCGAAACATCACAAAAGCTACTCTGTACTTTTCTCGCTGCACGTCATTGGGTAACATGAGGTATCCTTTTGCTCCATCACTAGAGAGGTTAAGTTTGATCACATTATTAAAGTGGTATCTGCCAAAATTTATCCATTATGAATTATTCTTTCTCCCTTTAGAACTAATATTTTATGGAGAGATGCATTGAGACTAAGTAAATATCCTATTCCACATCCAAGTTTTTTTTCTTTATTTTTTCAAATTAATACGAGAGTATATATTTTTAGGTTACATTGTTCTCATCTCCAGGGTTAAGTACCATTAAAAGAGCCCAGTAAAAGAGCCCCTCACCCAGGGGGCATGTTATATACCCTCACAATGTACATGTTAGTTGAGATCCTGCCTCACGCCTTCCCTCCTTCTGCCAAATGTCCTCCATCATCTGTCTTCCTGCTTCCTACTACCCCGAACTGGACTATATTAGTGTTTTGTTGTTCTTGTGAACATGTAATTGTTTAATATTGATGTCATAGTAGTATGGAGTGCATTGGATATTTATTTTTCCATTCTTGTGATACTTTACTAAGAAGAGTGTATTTCAACTCCTCCAGGTAAATGTAAAAGATGTAAAGTCTCCATCTTTTCATATAGTTGTATAGTACTTTGGCTTTGATTATTTATTCAGCTTGGATATCTGTTTTATTCAATGGAATGTAATCTTTTACAGTAATTTATTTTGATGCTTTGGTTGTCCTGTATTTGGTCAGCTCTTTGCAATGTCCTTTTGACATATCCTACCATTCCTGCATTCTTCTAGCACAGCAAGATCTTCCAGCTCATCTTATTCTTTCTGTATTGTGGCCCTTAAATCAGCCATTTCCTGAGGAGTTGTGGTTCCTTTTAGTGGGAAATGGTACATAGCTACCAAGATCTGGACATCCTTGCTACTACTGGAATGAGTAGTTGCTAAGCCTTCTTGGGGATAAAGCTAGGAATTATGTGTTCTTATGTATACAAAAGTATGCATTTACCCACTTTTACATGTACAGTCAGCTATAATTTACTGATTTCCTTTCTTTTATGAGGATTCACATTAGTCTTGGGTAACTTTTAACCTAAAGAACTTTTTTTTGGTATTTCTTACAAGGTAAATTTACTAGCAATAAATTTGTTGTTGTCATTTTTGTTTGTTTGTTTATCTGGGAATGCCTTTATTTCCCCTTCATTTTTGAAAGATAATCTTTCTGGATGTGTGATTCTTGGTTGACTGATTGGTAGTGTTTTATTTTTAGTACCTCGAATATGTGTCTCTCTACTTTTTGTTCTTCATTGCTGATGAGAAATGAGCTGTTAGTATTATTTAAGTCCCTTGTACATGAAGAGTCATTTTTCTCTTTAAGTATTTTTACTGTGATTTGTTTTGGTGTGGATCTCTTTGTGTATATCCTGTTGAACTTCTTAAATGTAGATTGATGTTTTTCATTACATTTGGGAGGTTTTAAGCTATTATTTCTTCTAATATCTTCTAATATTTTTTCTGTTCCTTTTTTTTTTACTCTCCTTTTGGTATATTCATGATGTGTACCTTGGTACACTTACTGGTATCCCTCATTTCTCTGAGGCTCTGTTTATTTTTCTTCATTTTTTTTTCCTGCCCTTCAGTGTATATAATCTCTGTCAGACTTTCATCAAGTTCTCTAATCCTATGCTTCAAATCTGCTGTTGGGCCATCTCTAGTGACTTTTTCATTGTCCTTTTAATAGTGTTCCCCATGAGATGAGACCTTGTCATATCAGCTTCCTTTACTTTAAAAGCATGACTTCCTTTAGTTCTTTGAACATGTTTATAATGGCTGCTTTGAAGCCTTTGGTAGATCTGTTGTTTGGGCCCTCTCACAGGTAGTTTCTATTGATTGTTATTTTTCCTGTGAATGGATTGAACTTTCCTATTTCTTTTCATATCTGTTTTTTGTTGTTGAAAATTGAACATTTGATCTTCTTGACTTGCCTGAGCATGGAGTCTCTGATCTACAAATGAGGTGGAATGAGGGCCAATCAACATCTAGAGATGCTTTTTGTTGTAGTTGGCTTATCTATGTAGAAACCTGACTAGACTATCTTAGTGAAGTCTGTTTTCTCCATAGTTTGAAGTGTTTGATGTAACTCCTTTGAGGGCATGGCTTTGGCCAAGCAAACACAGTCACACTGAGATGACAGTGATTTTAGCAGGGCTTTCTTTCTCTGTTTTTTCACCAATCTCTTGGTTAATCTGTCTCACTCGATTGTTAGCAACCAGCTGTTGGGTTCCACTAATAACCCACTGATAACTCTGTTGTTTTTGACCATGCCCTGGAGCATCTGTTGCCCCAGAATCTGATCCAGTTACATTTGGGCAGTGGTGGTTTTCGAGGTCAGTCTTTGAGATGTGTTCTTACTTCATCAGAGTACTTCTTAGTTATGTCTTTCTCTGATTCTGTCTACTAAGCCAGCTAGTCTATAGTTTAGCTTCTTGCTCTGATGCAGCTACTAGGTGTCTCTCAATTGGTCAACACAAAAGCCTTTATTGTTTTTGAAAATCCTTGGGCTTGAAATTCCCCATACTATATTTCAGATAAAGATACTTTCTTTGGTGAGAGCTTTAGAGTTCTCTGTTTTAAAGGCTTATTTTTCTCCCTGCCCAGAATCTCCTAGCGTTGGCTCTGGAGCTTGGAGCAGGGACAGCAGCCCAGTTTTTTGAGTGATATCCCTGCTTTGCAAGCTGAGAAGAGGCAGTAGCTTCTGATCTTCTTGGCTTGGCTAAGCATGGAATCTCTGATCTACAAATGAGGTGGAATGAGGGCAATTGGCCAAGCAGAATGAGGAGGAACTGTATATGGGAGGTCAGCCCAGCAGTGATGATGGCCTTATAAGTGGGATAATGTTTGTGTTAGAGGGTGACCTGGCCCAGAGTGTCAGAACATTCTAGGGGGTTCAGAACTCAGTTCAGGTTAAGAGGGCTCCTGCATGTTAGGATAACCTTAAATGGGATATCAGGACACAGGCAGGGTGAGAAAAGCATCTAAAACAGCACCTAGCTTAGGTGTTGGGGTTCAAACGGGGTGAGGGAGGCATCCACATAGAGGAGGGAGCATCACCAGTGATGGAGATCACTTACACATTGGGAATTTGGTCAGAGAGGTTAATACAGTAAGGGTAAAAGTAAGCAGGGTTCTCACTGAGTCATCGTTGTAGGGATGTTTGTGAAGAGAAGGAATTAGAAGGAATCCTGTGGTATTGGGTTGGAATTAGTAGTATCAGGTAAACTCTTGCTTTTTAATATGTATGTAGATATATGTAAATATAAATGGACGGTAGTGTATATGCCTGAGTATAATACATGTATTCTTTAGCTGTGTCCCCTGAGAGGGCCTGGTCCCTAATAGCAATGAACATGTATGTCTAACGAGCAGATACTGGTTTCTTCACTAATAAATATCAGGGCTTCTTGAATCTAATCACAAGGAAACACAGATGCCCCGATTGAGAGACATTCTATAGAATAACTGACTTGTTTAAAAGCATCAAGGTTATCAAAGTTGAGGAAGAGAACTGTAGAATTTATTCTAGTGTGAAGTGGTGAAAAGGACAACTAAATACCACATACGATTCTGCAGTGGACGGTTTTACTGTAAGCAACATTTTTGAAGTAATCTATGAAGAGTGAACGAGGTCTAAGGAATAGAGGGCAAATACTAATATCTCAACTGTAATTTTCTGATTGGAGGAATTGTGGAGTATGTCTTCGTGGGAAATATACCTTAAATTATTTGGAGTAATAGGGCAGCATGTCAGCAACTTTCAGTTTAAGAAAAAATCTTTGTACTAGTAACTTTTCTCTAAGTTTGAGATTGATTCAAGTAAAAAATAAAATCCTCTCAAAAATATTTAAAAATTAAACCAAAGTTTTCAACTACGTTGCCTGCTGAGCACCCAAAGTAGATGAGAACTATAAAGATGCCACCTTGAAACAGGTCATTGCTAAAGACCAGAGTTGAGTGGGCTAAGGATGAGACAGTTGACGAGTGGAGACAACACATGCAGTCACCTTTGTCTAGAAGTTTAACTGTGAAGAAGAGAAAAGAAGCACCCATAATAGGAGAGGAATAATGGTAAAAGGTCAAGAAACAATGACATATACTAGGAATGTTTGAAACACTGAGGTTTAGTACAAAGAGGGAAAGTTTTGGAGAAGTCGGTCTTTAAAAATCTGCAAGTCAAAACGATGGTTATTCTTAATTTTCAGAGGGAAGAACTAGACTCAGTGTTTATAGAAAAACTGATTTTGACTCAACATTAGAAAACATTTTGGGGCTGGGCGTGGTGTTAAAAAACATTTTGAAGCTGCGCCTGGTGATAGACACCTTTAGTCCCAACTACTCAGGAGGCTGTGGCAGGAGGATCACTTGATCCCCCCAGGAGTTTGAGATTGCTGTGTGCTATGATTGAACCACTGCACTCCAACCTAGGTAACTGAATTAGACCTGGCAAGCAAGCAAGAAAAGAAAGAAGGAAGAGAAGGGGAGGGGAGGAAGGCAGAAAGAGAACAAAAGA
This sequence comes from Nycticebus coucang, assembly GCF_027406575.1. Lineage (NCBI taxonomy): Eukaryota > Metazoa > Chordata > Mammalia > Primates > Lorisidae > Nycticebus > Nycticebus coucang. Next base: position 108,347,656 of record NC_069781.1, read on the forward strand.
GAAGGAGGGGAGAGGAGAGGGAAAAAGGAAAAAAAAAGAAAACATTTTGAGCTAACAGTTAAATAGTTGCCTTGTGAGAAGTAAACCTTCCATCACAAAAAGTGGAGAACATGAGACTAGAAAGTCAACTATGCAGGAAATTGCTGGAAGCAACTCCTACACACTTAAGAATGCAGATAGATGGGCCTCCCACTCCCACAGGGGGCCCCCCTGCATTGTTGGTCTGTTGTTATACAGGTTTGTTTAAATAAGTAATGAGGCCCTTTCTGAAATCTTGAGTATACAAGGAAATTACAAGTTCTTGGTGTTTCAGAATCTGCTTAGGCTTTTCAGTGTTTTAACCGCCCACTTGTAGAAATTAAAGAGGAAAAAACTGAGTAATCTTTTGTACCTTTTAGTGGGTTTCTTTGTTGTTTACTGTGCTTATCACAAGTGTGGCTAATTTCACATTTGTGGTGACCAATATCTCATTAGTTTCCTTAAGTATTATTCTAAATTTGATTCTGTCTGATTGCCCATCAGCAAACAGTCTAGTGGCCACAAAACAGTTATGGTTTGGAGACTCTTAAGCACAGTACCCATTATACTTCCAGTTCAAGAAAGGCCTCTCATATAGGTAGTGATGATTCCAGGAGCCTGGGGGAGTACAGGATTAGTTATGTATTTTACCTTTTGTATTATTTTAGTACTTTTTCCTGGAGCATACTTTTTTTTCCCCAGAGATAGCATATTTGGAAGTAAAGAGAAGAGCAAGACAGTAAGAGGCATGGTCCCTGTGATTATATGCTTACGAAATAGAGAAAACTGAAATTTTTTCTTATGTGTTTAGAAAAACATTGTCGTAGGAGGAAACAAGAAATCAGTTGTTAGCAGGTAAGTGGGAAAACAACAGTAGTGCTGGTTCTTGTGACTGACAAATAAGTTACAAATGTGGAGGAAGGAGAACCCAAAGGTGAACACAGTTTAAGCAAGTTAAGTGCTGAGTACACTCTGTAGCCTCCACACAGAAAACTCTTTACTTTTTGAGTGTCTTTTGAAAGTGTGGTCCTTCATAAAATTAGTCTCATTCTAAAACTGTCCATTTCACATACAACCATGAAATGGAAGTTGAAATAGTCTTGCTGCTCCTGTTTATCTCAAGACAAGCCTTCCATTTTTTTCTATAGGTGATTTTAAATAAAAAAATCAAATGTTATTTCTAAGAGACTGAACAACTCATCATTAGCAGTTTATAATTCATCCCAATTTAAATCTTTAATTGGTTTTTAAGTGGTTGAACTGTGCTTTCTTACAGATGTATGAAGCTACAGTGTAGAATATGTAACTAAATTGGCTCACAAAATTAACAAATTAAAAAGTATTTTGAAAAGAATATAAAAAGAGAGACCAATTTGGTACAAGTATAAAATTGTTTATTCAAACCAACAATTAGAAAATAATCCCTTTAAAGTTGTTTACATGATCGTATTTGGCAATATGCTGGAATAAAAATGTGTGTTTACAAGGCTACAGGTGATGGAGATAGTGAGATTTATGGAGTAAAGACAGTTGACTCAAAAACTTATCTGAGGTAATGTCTTTATTTTTATTTTAATGCTGTATTTCTCTTTTACCTCAGGAAAAAAATATTCAATGAGTTGCTAAAAATGTTCATTCTTTCAGCTTCTTCATATTTGGTTCTTAAGACATGTAGACTCAACTGAAAAACATGAGCTTTGAAAATTAATTTTGCTCACCAGTCATATCATTCTTAGGAATTTATTGAAGGAGAAACATAGATATGAAAAGGTTCTAGTCTTGAAAATATTTATTGTCTTATTTTTAAATGAAAATCATTAATAACAATTTAAATATCCTGATACGGTGAAATATAATGCATCATGTTGATGTGTCCTAATCATTGTGCTTCCATTAAATGAAAATTCTGAGAAGACAAAAGCCAAATGGGAAAAAATGTATTTGCATTATGATTACAAATAAGCAGAAAAGCCATATATATGTGGGCAGGGACAAGAAAGGAACCAGTCCAGAGCGCTGGGTAGGGACTGAGGTACATTTCCCCCTTAGCTAATGAAATTCATTTTCATTTTCAGTACAGTTGAAAGCTGAGTCGCTTTTGACTTTCCTCTGTAGATGTCCTTAAATACCATTTCTCTAGGTATCACTTAATGACTAGAACCTCCCAGTTGCTGCCTTAAACACTTTGCATCTCAAATGGAGCTTGCTGTGCAGGGACTCCTGTGTTGACTATCTGCAGTATCTCACCACTCACTGAGATACTGGAGCCAGGGCATCATCTCCAGCTCCCAGTCCTCCAGCACCATGGGAGTGTACTTCCATGTATGTGACTGTTGGCCATCCCCATCCACAGGCCACTGCATGGTCTGCCTCTCCAGAACTGTGTTAACATGCCACCCACTTGGAAGCACAGAGACTTGCCCGGAAACCTTCTCAAATTCCAAGTTACCCAGACAGCAAATGCACAACTCCTCAGTTTGAGCATTTAGGGCTTCTTGCCATCAGGTTCATTTTCCTTTATGAAAATGAAATCTCTATGCCACTGCTATTCCCATGTTGCCCTGAGGGACCTAAGGGCCTTGCCTAAAATATTCCTCAAACTGTTTTCCAACAGGAAAGCTGTGCTTCCTGGATTGGTAACAGTAAAAAGGTTTTTCGTTTATTTAATTAATTAATTAATTTATTTTTGAGACAGAGTCTCACTATGTCGCCCTTGGTAGAGTGCTGCAGCATCACAGCTCACAGCAACCTTCAACTCCTGGGCTTAGGCAATTCTCTTTCCTCAGCCTCCCAAGTGGCCGGGACTACAGGCTCCTGCCACAACACCCAGCTATTTTTTGTTGCAGCTTGGCCAAGACCGGGTTCGAACCTGCCACCCTCCATACATGGGGCTGGCACCCCACCCACTGAACCATAGGCGTGGCCCTTATTTATTTATTTTTTGAGACAGAATCTCAAGCTGTCACCCTGGGTAGATTGCTGTGGCGTCACAGCTCACAGTAACCTCAAACTCTTGGGCTTAAGCGATACTCTTGTCTCACCCTCCCAAGTAGCTGGGACTGCAGGCGCCTCCACAACGCCCAGCTATTTTTTGATTGTAGTTGTCATTGTTGTTTGGTAGGCCTGGGCTGGATTCAAACCCACCAGCTCCAGTGTATGTGGCTGGCGCTCTAATTGCTTGAGCTACAGGTGCCGACCCAGTAAAACGGTTTTTCCTTTCCACATTCTAAATAACAAAGGCATGATATTACATATGGTGTAAAAATTAGGGAACCAAATTGGGATTCTGTCTACCTGTTGTATTTGACAAAGTATATACATATTGTTGGGGAGGTGGGGTAACATTTTCAAAGGAGCTTAGTTAGTATGGTCATTAAAACAAAACAGAAAAAAAACCTCATCTGTGGCAGTACAGTAGTTTTGTTTCCTTGCTCGCACGACTGAAATACTGTTTGTGCAGAGACAGTGAGCGCGGACACAGCCTGACATTAACAAGGGAGGAGGCGGACAATGAGCGCATTGGCGGTTGTTGGATTTTCTGTTTTCTTTATATCCTTTATCCTCAAGTTGCAGCCTCCCCCTCATCCAGTTCCTTGAAAAAATGTGATACGTGGTGAATTTTCTTCATATGCCACCTACAGGACATCATTGAAGCTTCTTCCCCTCATCCCTCCACTCCTCCCCAACAAAAAGCAGAGAATGGTGTTTTTGAGTCTTTGAGAGGCCTGGCTACTATAACTATCCAGTAGAGGCATAATCAAGAAGCAGGTTTTCACATTATGAAACTAAAAATATGAAATTAAATGTCTTCTGATAATATATCAGTTCTGAAAATATCTTTATTTGTTCTGCCCAAGTGTTTCTTTAATAATTCTATCAAGACAATATAGAGGGGGTTGGTTATGAAAAGTGAAATAATAATGTTGTTAGGTGTCCCATATATCCCACTTTATTACAGTTAACTTTTTACCCTGTTCCAGAGAGGAGCAGACAGAATTTTTTCCAAAATATCCAGAGAATAGCTGTGAAAGGAATAATATAATTTAAACCTTTTAATATGTGTAAAAGGCAGTGTTTACATCATGAAGACATTTTCCTGAATCCATTACAATATTGTTGTGGTGGTGATTCTTTGAGTGGTCGGATCTGTTAAGTGTGTTTGAGAAACAAAATAGAATAGTCTTGATTTAGGAATTTTCTGTTTAAAATGCATATTATTCATCCCTACATTTGAACAATTTGTCCCCAACACAATCCGTTCATATAAGATTTTTCCTGTTCAGATCTAAGTGGGAATCAGTAGTTTCTTTGTTTGTCTCTATGGAAACCAGTCAGCCTATCCTGAATGGCTCTTAGATCATACAGAACGATGCTCAATGCTCGAGTCTCAGCGTAACTTCCTCACTGAGTAAGCTGGTGCTGACTTCTCCCTGCGTGCAGCTCTTGCCTCCCAGAAGCTGAGTGCCATGCAGGTACAGGATACACCCCGGCGGCCCTCAGCCATGCACTTCCTCAGCTCCTTTCTCCAGGGCCGCCGGCATTCTACCTCTGATGTGGTCCTGCGGCTGCAGCAGGCCCAGTGTGGCTCTGGCTCCAGCTCTGCCACGAAGCTGTTGTCCTCATCCTCTCTCCAGGTGATGATGGCAGTGTCTTCAGTCAGCCAGGCCGAGGGAAACCCAACTTTCCCCAAGAGGAAAAGTAAACCTCTCTTTCTTCTTATAGATAGCCACTCCTCTGTATCTAAGTTTAAGAAATGTGACTATACTGTGTTGTGTTTATACTTCTTAAAATATTAGCAATAAATTCTACGTTATACTTTTTACTGTCTTATCTGGTAAGTATTTTAGAGGATATGTAAGAGGAGATAAAATGATGGAATGCTTTGTGTGTTTTTTAAAATGAAAATGTAGTTTTGAACAAAACTTATCCCCTTGTAAAAGATCTCCCTTTACAGTTTCTTGCTCTTGTTACTCACCTATGGGGAAATTATTATATGTGAAAGCTTTTTTAATATTAAGAGAAAGTGCACTTAGATGAAAAGGAAATGGTTTTGTTTTCTTGACAAGCTGAAGGGGATTTAGCACTGGCTTGTCATCTGCCCTCCTGAGATAAAATGGAAGCTGTTTTCCATGTTGCTGTTTCATTTGGAGAGTGGAATTGTGAATCTTCCCTTCCTTGTATGTTCTAGAGAATTCAGAACGTCCGACTCCAAAGTACACAAAAGTAGGAGAGCGTTTACGGCATGTCATTCCTGGACATATGGCATGTTCCATGGCATGTGGTGGTAGAGCATGCAAGTATGAGAACCCAGCCCGCTGGAGTGAGGAGGAACAAGCCATTAAGGGGGTTTACTCATCCTGGTGAGCAGTCCTGTCATTCTTGCATAGCTGTGTAGGATAAAGGAAGGAGGCTGCCTGTGAGCAGGGAGCCAGGCATGTGAAAGGGGCTGTGGAAAGCTTTGAAGTCAGGACCTCACCTTGCTAGTCAGGTCTGGCTTTGCCCTAGACCAGCTGTGTGATTGTTACCTGTTGAACCTCAGTTTCTCCATCTTTAAAACAGAAATAATAAGACCAAAACCATAGGATTTTTTTTAACTAAGTGAAATGATAATATGTAAATTATCTTTAAAAAAATGGATAGCTAGCTCTTAAATTTCAGAAATTGCTAGAAATAATAAAAACGTTCAGCTGTAAGTTTAAGAAAAGTATGAGAATGAGATACCTATGTGGTTTTTCAGTTTTATGCTTTCCTTTATTCTGTATGAAAAGACAGACTTTTACATAATTACACTTCAGTCTGCCTTAATAGAAGTTTTTCAAGTTGATAGCTCAGTAAACAACATAGATGCTTGCCTTTTTTATGGTATATAAGTGCAATTAATATTATTCTTGAATCATACTTCTTTTTATTAGTAACAGCAAACTAGTCAAGTATATCTATTTTGATGTAGTGACGTCTGGAAAGTTATATTAATTAATAAGATCACATTTGAAACACACTTAAAGGAATTTGCTATTTAAAGAATTCTAGCAGTGAACCCACCTTTAATTAGATATTTGTTAGCTTATCTAACTTACAACGTGTACTTTTTCATACTGGATTTTCTGGGTATATCTGTAGTGATACAGTCTGAGGTCCACTGTCATTATTGTTCTCCACAGATCATATTCTAATCTAGCACTGTCATGCTAGTGGTCTGAAGAAGCAAAAAGATCATTCCTGAGCCACAGACAAGAAAATTTCTCATTAGCGTAATGTCACATTAATATTTTTGTTTTATTGTTGACGAAAGAATTTGCGTCTTTTTCACCTCTGCTGCTTTCCTGTCACATCACCCCTCATAGTATACTAAGTATCATTAAAGTTAGGGGTCCTAAACCTTTGGAAATTATGTTAAATTTCTTGCTTTGTTCCAGAGGGGGAGGTGCTTTTTGAATCCTGCCTTGCTAATTTAATATCTTTGTTATTCCTCTAAGATTCATGTCACCTACAACTTCCAGTAGACTACCTTGTATATCTTTAACCACATCACTGATGAGAAATTTAAACAGAATAGAGTACAGCCAGTGCTCAGAGGCCTGACAAGAGTGACAGCCATTTATTGGACCTCTGTACATTCATTTGTTCAGTAAATATCCATTTGGCTAAAGGCCAGGCACTGTGCTAGATGCTTTCAAATTATTATCTCTTCATAAAACTTTTCTGAGTTGCTAATGCTATTTTACTGATCAAGGAATTAAGTTTCAGAGAGACTAAGTAACTTGCTACCAACTTAGAAAGTAGAAAAGCTAGTGTTTAAAACTAGACCCACCTGACTCCAGAACCCATATTTGTTGCTAAATTATGATAATTCATAATATAATTCATAATTCATTATATTTATTTATAACTGTGTGCCAGAATTTATGCTAAAGACTTTACACCACATTGTATTGAATTGTCACACCAATACTAGGAGGCAGGCATTATTATCCACATTTAACATCTTAAAGAACAGGGTCAGATAATTGAGTAACTAAAAATACCTCCCAGTTGGCCCCCCCTCATTTATTTACTAATCATTGAGTAATTAATCGAAACTATTACCATTGCCACCCACTGAGGTTTCTCCACTATGTCCACTAGAATGTCTTGAGAGTCCTTGAGAATACTTTGTTGAGTCCAAAAATAGTTTATGTCCTGGAGTTTTTGCAGAGATTTTGAAAAGTAGAGTTTCTTAGAGCTCTAATCTTGATGCAAAATTGAAATCAGAGTTGTCTAACAATATTCTTACACAGTTGTTGAAATCATAGATAGAAATCATACCTTATTTCTTCAAGGTGAAACCTTCTAGGTTCTGTGTATCTCATGTCTCCCTTTCCACATCTGCAGGGTCACTGATAATATCCTGGCTATGGCCCGCCCGTCCTCTGAGCTTCTCGAGAAGTACCACATCATTGAACAATTCCTCAGGTAAATGCCATATTGGTCACCCACTGTACTGAGCAAACTCGTATTTTCTTCTTTCATTGCTTTTGTCCTCAAGTGAAAAAGTAATTTCTTTTTAACAGAAGGCAGTGGAAAGCTTATTTTTAAATAAGAAATTAAAGGTTTTGAGAATAATTTATAATTTTTATTAATGCTAATACTTAGTACACATTAAGTGTTACTTTTTTAAAACACTAACTCCCAGTATGACTAATTGCTCCTTTTCCTTTAAGCCATGGCATAAAAACGATAATCAACCTGCAGCGCCCTGGTGAGCATGCCAGCTGTGGGAACCCTCTGGAACAAGAAAGTGGCTTCACATACCTTCCTGAAGCTTTCATGGAGGCTGGCAGTAAGTTTATTACACACACCCCCCCCATGAATTATCAAAGACAATGCCCAGAGACTTTTGTTTGCTTGATTCTTAGGTTGAAAGGTGATGAAAGTAAACACTTCCTGCCTGATTGTAAGGCCTGTGAAAAGTGGAAATGAGCTAACTTTGACTTTAAATAATGGTTTCTTCTTAGTAAAGTATCACACAAATGGAAAAGCAAGTATCCAAGGTGCTCAATGTTAATATGAATATATGAAGCCAGTCCAGGGGTCTTCAAATTACAGCCTGTGGGCCACATGAGGCGGTGTGATTATATTTGTTCCCCTTTTGTTTTTTTACTTCAAAATAAGATATGTGCAGTGTGCATAGGAATTTGTTCATAGTTTTTTTCTTTTTTTTAACTATAGTCCAGCCCTCCAATGGTCTGAGGGACAGTGAACTGGCCTCCTGTTTAAAAAGTTTGAGGACCCCTGCTAGACAATCTAATACACATCCACACAAGAGAAAAACTCAATTCAATTCAAGAAGGGGGGAAAGCGAGGAAAGAGGGAGGAGTTTGGTGTGCTCCCACTTAATGGGCACAGTGTCGGAGTATAAGGCTCCTGGGGCCTCTTGGGGGTGGATACAACTACAGGAGGGTCTATACCTAACAAATGCAAACATGGTAACCTATTTCTTTGTACCCTCAAATTAACCTGAAATTTAAAAAAATAGTAATAATAACAATAAATAACCAAATAAAAGTACAGGGTTTCTTTTTTCTGAGAGGGATTCTGAGAGAAGACTCTTCTCTTAATAGTTAACATGTAGTTACTGCCTGCATGTGCCAGACACTATTATGTCATTTAATCCTTAAAGCAGCTGTGTAACACAGTTGTTATTGCTGTGTTACATACAAGGCCATAGGAGCTTAAAGAGTTACTGACTTGCATGAGGCCACACACCTTAGAAATGGCAGTCAGGATTGGAACCTGGAGGTACTCATGCTTTTACCGCTGCCCAGGCCTGCCTCTGGAAGGATGCCCAGGCTTCCTCTGTGACAATCCCAAAATCTCCTCAGTCACAGGAGCTTTGGGATAGAATTTTCTGTTCTTCAAACCACACTGGAAAGCATAAATACATGCTATCTTGAAACTTGTTTTAAAGAAGCTTATATCTAGCTTTTCTTTTTCCACTGGGGAGAAAATCTGTATATTCTGTCTTTAGCCATTTATCAGCCATTTAGCTTAAAACAAAACTGTGTGCTTTCCTTCTATAGCCGAGTAATGTTAGTATGGATTATTGACTTTATTAATTCGTAACTCTATTTTTCCATAATTCTTCCCAGCGTAGTTTCGGCAGGAACTGTCGTAAGTAATATAGAACGTGCTTTGTGAGGAAATGTTAACAATAAACTTAAGGGAAATGTTAAAAGCCTATTATTTTAGGCCTGTGTATCCAAATTCACTCATTTTCTTCAAATGTCTTTGCAAGTATTTGTCCTATATATTGATTTATTTTTTTCCTTTCTCTTTTTCATTGCCTAGTTTATTTCTACAATTTCGGGTGGAAGGATTATGGTGTCGCATCTCTTACCACCATCCTAGATATGGTGAAGGTGATGACATTTGCCTTGCAGGAAGGAAAAGTAGCTGTCCATTGTCATGCAGGGCTTGGTCGAACAGGTAAATTCTAAGAGGTGGTTTTAGTGTCTTTTAGGCATATTTAAACATAAAAGGAATAAGATTTCCTAATTTCTAAGGATAAATATTCTTCAGAATCCTATTAAAGCTTTGGGGTGAAGTAGAAGTGAATAAAAAATATTTGAAATATCTTAAACAGGTAGTTAATAAGGACCATATGTTGATGAGAGTATATTTGAATGACTAAGGGCGGAAAACTCATCATATTTAGTATACAGGTAGCTTGCTAAGACTAACTGATCACTCTTTTTCTAATTTTCTTATTTAAAGGGGAAAAAATCAATACCTCATTTTAATATGTCTTTTAAAAATGTAATTTTCCTTCACCAGAATAACAATGAAAATATCAAGCATTGTTTCAGTAATATGTTCTAAGCATTTTACATTTGCTGTCTTTTAAAACTTGTACTAATAATGTGAGTTGAAGAAACTGTACTTTGAGAGAAGCTAAGTAATTTACTACATTTAATATGTTGCAGGACCAAGATTTAAATCCATGACTGACTCCAAAGCTCATGTGCTTTTCACTTTTTGAAGTAAAAAGGTTTTGTTTGTGAAGGAGAATCTGTCTGTGCCTATAATTCTATATAAGAATCAGTGATTTTATTTAAAGACTTTGAAGAATCTTATTTCAATGTTGATATTAGGGCAAAAATAAAGATCTTAGAGTTGAAATATTCATTGTTATCTGATCTGATCAAACACTTGCAGCTCAGCATAGTGTACTGTCCACCTGCCTGTAGATCTGACACCACCTGACAGCCTCCTCAGGGATGGGACTCAGCTTTGCTAGAGGTTGTTAGCTCTGAAAGTTAAGCCAAAATCTCTGTTTCTGGACATTAGCATGATAGCTTTGTGGATATTTTACACTTTCACTAAATCTGCCCTGTCCTAGTTGAGAAAAACATGTTGTTCCCTGCTATGAACTGGAGAACATGCCACTTTCAGGGGTTTTGATTTTCCTATGTAACAAGGTATTCCAAAAGTTGTGAATTACACCAGTGTATTTGATTTTCCTTCTACTTTAATATTCATCAACTGTTATATTTTTTAATTTATTATTACCTTTTCATTAGTTACTCATTTTAATTAGATGTTAATAAGATACATAATGTTTACATTGTTGAAGCTGGCTTCCTAAATATGTCTTAGTTTTCCGTAACTATGGAAAAATAGAGTTATATCATGGTCTGGAGAAAATACATAATAACATAGATACAAGTCTGGAAGAACTGTCAGGAAGAAAAATAGGCTGTGAATGTGAATAATCTCCAAGGAAGAAACCACCTGAGCAGGTAGACCACCAAGCCCGAAATACCAGCAATTGATGGCAAAGATAGCAGGGTGGGAGGTTGCAACCACAAAGTAGATAGACTGATTATGTGGAAATTCAAAAGAGTTGTTTAGAGTGGAAAATAGAAGCAGGATTTTTTTCTTCTCTGTTGCAGCTGGGTAGAAGGAGGAGGATAGATGGGCCAGATGTTCAGTTCATTCATTCTCCCTCCTCTCCTGCATATTCACCTATACTGTGCCAGAGTAGGGTTACCAAGATGACTCAGTCACGGGGAGGCAGTACCACGTAGACAGGTAAAGTTCTCACAATAAAGGAAGTGCAATCTGTACACAAGGTTACAAAGTTATCATCATAATTGTCCTTAAAATGTGCCTGTATTATATGGTTTCTTCACACATACTTGTTTTAAATCATGAAAGAGTGATAAATAGATAAAAATTGCCAATATTCTCTTCTTCACTTTGTAGGTGTCTTAATAGCCTGTTACTTAGTTTTTGCAACAAGAATGACTGCTGACCAAGCAATTATATTTGTGCGGGCAAAGCGACCCAATTCCATACAAACCAGAGGACAGCTACTCTGTGTAAGGGAATTTACTCAGTTTCTGACTCCTCTCCGCAATATATTTTCTTGCTGTGATCCCAAAGCACATGCTGTCACCTTAACTCAGTATCTCATTCGTCAGCGTCACCTACTTCATGGCTATGAGGCGCGACTTCTGAAACACGTGCCAAAAATTATTCACCTCGTTTGCAAATTGCTGCTGGACTTAGCTGAGAACAGACCAGTGGTAATGAAGGATGTGTTTGAAGGACCTCGTCTCTCTGCTGAAATAGAAAAGACTGTGTCTGAGATGGTCACAATGCGGCTGGACAAAGAGTTACTAAGGCATGACAGTGATGCATCTGACTCATTTAACCCCAGTGCAGTTGTGACAGATATTGAGAATCAAGATGTGATTCTTTCCAGTGAGCAAGAGTTTGACCCCCTTTGGAAGAGGCGGAATGTTGAGTGCCTTCATCCCTTGACTGGTCTGAAAAGGCATCTCAGCTACAGTGACACTGATTTAAAGAGGGCTGAGTCCCTCATGGAACAAGGGGAGACTCCACAGACGGTGCCTGCCCAGGTCTTACTTTACCACAACTCCCGGCACCTGAAGCCTGTAAGCCATCGTTACGTCCCACAGTCTCCAGAACTGGATTTACATAAGGAAGCATTGGTTCGCAGCACATTTTCTTTCTGGAGTCAGTCTAAGTTTGGAGGCTTAGAAGGACTCAAAGATAATGGGTCGCCCCTTTTCCATCGGAGTAACATTCCAAAGGAAGCACAGCAGAGTGGAGCTTTGTCTCCAGGTGTTTCAGGCCCACACAGCCCTGGGGAACCACGTTCACCCAATTTTGCAAACATTCGTAAGGATCTAAACCCTGCTCACCAGCAAGTAGGCCACTGTCAGTGTGAAATTCGTGGTGGTTGGGCTCCTGGCTCTGCTAAGGAGGGCAGCAGGACTCACCGAAGCCCTCTGGATTATGTCTGTAGTCCCAAAGCACAGTTCTTACTTGGACATAAAACCCAGGACAACAAAGATCTATCTGAAGCAACTCCACACTCTCCTTTGCTATCTGAATTGAGTGTTGAAGCAAGGAGAATACTGGCAGCCAAAGCCCTGGCAAATTTAAATGAGTTTGTAGAAAAGGAGGAAGTGAAAAAGAAGGTAGAAATGTGGCAGGTACTAATATTTCATCTATGTCAGAGCATAAATATAATGCATTTTCTCAAATGTGTTTGTTATAGTAATGTGAAGATGTATTTGCATGATACACAACTTTTGAGGTTCAGGTTTCTCAGCTGTGATGTGAGTGTGGTATTAACAGACACAGCATATGGTGCTTGTGTGGTTTCACTTTAAATTTCCAAGCACTTAGCAAGATGCCTGTACACGTCATTGACATTGGTAGCTTCCTTCTTTCTTGCTATGTTTGTGGGGGCAGACAGCATTAGGAAGTAACCTGATGTATATCTCTAAGCCGAGGCCTGGCACAGGGAGACACAATTTGAGAACCACTGACCTACAGACAAATAGAATAGTTATTTTCCAAAGCTCGTCAACACTAGTATTGCAGTGAGAAGACTCATGCTGTCTCCTCAGCATCTCTCCTTCAGTCTTGCTCATCCTGCTCCAGTAGGGCAACTATAAGAATTCAGGAAAGCACATGGGAGGAACCACAGACTCCCACTGTGCCGTTACTTTTATCTAAGATGAGGTCTTTAGGGCACATTTCTTGGCTTTTACTTACATAAGAATGTGAGGTTTTAACTTTTAAGACCTTGTGTTGTACTTTTAGGAGGAAGATAGTCTTAAGTCACCTGCACTCTCTTTGCCCTAAATGAGCACCTGGTGTAGAGAAAAGGCAGACCTTGTAAACCCTAGTTATCAGAAACAGGCAAACATCCCTGAAAGAGGGCTGACTCAGTGAAATCTTAAAAGTCTTCCATTCAGTTAGCAAATATTTTCTGACAGCATTACTATTTGTCAAGAGTTAGCAAGCAAGAGGTCTTCCGTTTCTGGTAGAAGGTCTCACATCCTTACTCCTGGGTCAGCTGCGAGTGCTGTCCACTGAGTGACCACGAGAGCTCTGCCTGTGCTGATGATGAGATCTGGATTTGGTTTGGGGCAGACTGTTTCAATATATAGCATATACAAAAGCATTTTTAGGGGTGAACTTTTGATGGGGATAAAGGTTATTATTCCCTTTCTAGATTTTTATCTTAGGCCTTTTAGTAATAGTAATTTTAAAAAACCAATGAATTCCAGAAAAAGTAAAATGAACATTATTTGACTAGTATAATGCTGCCTGTGCCTATAACTATGCCCTTTCACCTACCTTATTATCATTTTCACCCTAGTCCTGGGGGCCAGATTATACTATTTATGTTTTCTTTGTCAATCATATGAATTCAGTATCAGAGATGAGGAAACTAAGGGTCATGGAAGGAAGGTGACTTGCTCAAGGCCCCTTGTATGTGACAGAACCAGGGTAGTTCAGGGGTTTAACACTCTGTTATCCCAGGATGTCTTTCCTGACCTCACTGGAAACCCTGAAGAGGGTTTCTGAGTAGTATCAGTTCTGCCCAACTTGTCTTCTCATTAGCTGCATAAAATCATATTAAAAAACTGCTCTGTCGCATACATGATCTATGGGATGGGAAGGAGCATGAACAGCCAAGTATTGGCTTATTTATAAGATAATAAAGAGAAGCCTAGAACCAGAGAATCCTTGTGGTATGGCAGAAACAGCACAGACCCTGGAGTAAGGCAGAACTGGGTGTGGATACCTCCTTTGCTGTATTCTAGCTTTGGGCTCCTAGGCAAGTAATCCTCTTTCCTGGGGCCCAGTACATTTGTTTGTGAGGGACTCCCTGCTGGACACTGTGAGAGTCAGATAGGTTGTGTGTGATAGTTTCTGTCCCCCTGTATGTGTGCTGTAAGTATTAGAGGGGTAAATGAAAAAATAGTAGCAATTATTATACTTACTGCTATTGCAAAAGTATATTTGATTCACTAAAACATAAATGTGAACCCTGTGAAAAATTAATTAAAATTCTTATGTTATTTCTCTATTTCTGTCTGTGAGGTGAAGTTTCAAAATCTCATGCTTAAATTGTCTCCCTACATTTGGAGTATTTAGCACGACTTCTTAGGTTATTTTCACCTTATCAAATTTCAGGATGCATGTCTTATTATTTGTTAAGTTCTACACTGGATTCTAAAAAGAAATTCGAAAAAAATACTTGCACCCCATTTACCAACTTTAAACTTTACCATCTTTGTATACTTTAAAATTTCACTCACAAAGCTTTTCCTGAAATCCTAGGTTGATTTACACATGTTCCCTTATTTATACTTTTTATATACCATTCTATTTTATTACAGTAAATATTTCTGTCTTGTTTGCCAGACCTGAAAAGGAAGACTCACTCTTCCTGAGCTGTTTCTGTGGTTTCTGAATGAAGGAGAATTTGGATTACCTAAGCTCCTTCACTGTACTTTAACAGACCTTATCTCAGCCACTTAGCCCAACGCCTTGTTTGAATGGGGCTGAGTGTCACAGAGGAAAACTCAATCTTAAAGAAGTTCCATGTCTTAGCCCAGTGTCCCACTGGGAGGAGTCCTGGATCCATACCTCAGAGCCTGAGTTTTCACTCTCAGGGGCATCCCAAGGATCATCATTGTTGGTTGGTGAGCCCCTCTCTTCTCCCTGTCTCTGTCTTTCTCTTCCTTTTTAGAAAGAACTAAATTCCCGAGATGGAGCTTGGGAAAGAATATGTGGCGAGAGGGACCCTTTTGTCCTGTGCAGTTTGATGTGGTCTTGGGTCGAGCAACTAAAGGAACCTGTAATCACCAAAGAAGATATGGACATGTTGGTTGACAGACAGGCAGATCCCGCAGAAGCCCTGTTTTTGTTAGAGAAGGTAAAGTTGCTGTTGGACCAGTTAAGGACTTTAACCAAGGCCCTCAGTATAAGTTTCACACAGAAAAAATGAAAGTAATCCATTATTAAAAAGTGAATTCATACTGAATCCCACACTTATGTCTAATTTAACAGTTTTTTCAAAGTAAGAGAGGAAATTGATACTCAGTGGAAACATCTAGAAAATATAAAAATAAAGAATAGAAAAATACTTAAGTATGAAAGTAAAAAATAAAATATCCATAATCTTGGGAGAGCCACTAGAAACATTTTTAAATCATCTTTTAGTCTTCTCAGTGCATATATTAGTAAAAATCGTTTAACATACAACTTTGTTTCATTAAAAATGTTTCGTTTTTTTCTTAAAATTGTAACATACGTATTTTCCAGTGAGCAGTGTAGTGCTTTTCATAAATATTGACTGTAGTGGGCCTGTGATGTTCTGACGTGGGGATGCACCACAGTTCAACACTTCATTACTGTCAGGCATTTGTTTCTGCTTATTTACTGTGAGCATACATATGGGAAAAATTATGGAGTAGGTTAGAATATGCACTCATTTTTATTTTTTAAAAGAAATGTCACATATATGTATTTAATTTGTATACGTATAAAATATAGAATAATATAGACTGAAAAATAAGAAACTGGTGTAATAGTGGTTGCCTCTAGAGAAAGCTACTAAGAAACAATGGATCTAGGGTGGAAAGTGTATGAATCTGTTTATAAAATTTAGTATTTTTAGCCATATAAAGATACTAAATTTTCACTTAAAAAGAGCCTTGTACTTATTTTAGGAAGCATGTTATTAATATCAAATAATCAGCCTTGAGCCTTATTAATGCCTAATAATTATGCTAATATAAGCATCTCCTCATTATTTCCATATGTTCATTCAACATTTTCTACTATTACTACACACAAACATGCTTACACATGTATAAACAGAAGCATAACATATTCACACAGAGACACATGCACACACATGAGCACACACCATAGTTAGACCGTGCACACCTTTTGAGAAAAGATTATTCTATATCTGGGGTCCTTAGGACATTTTTCTCAGCAATTAAAGCACAGAGCTGAAACAGGAGAGGATGGTAGGGAGAAAATTAACCTTTGTCAGGTAGCTGTGGACCATGTCCTTCAGGAAGTGATTTCCACTATGGCTTATCTTGTAGGATAATATTTAGAAAATCCTACATCAAGCACACAAAGTGAACTCAGTGTGAGTTTAAAACGGCTTGCTATTCTTACAGAGGCTTAAGGAACCCGGGCCCCCCTGAGGCATGTGCAGAATTAGTTTGCCTGGAGTTAAAATTCCACAAGCCAATTCTCTGAAGTTGTGTACCCTGTTAAGCCTGATAGCCCTTAGAGGTAGAGGCCCATTTCACAGATAAAGAAAGGTGAGGCGGCTTGTGGCACAAAACTCATGTACTTTTCTGTTATCTGAGGTTGTCATTCAGTAATTTACCTCAACCCCCAAGTATAGGGCATTTACATTGTTTAAGGTTCTTAACTTGGTAGGCATTATTGTAATAAGAATTTGTGCTTGCAGGTTTTTCTTTATTTCAGGTAATGGTCTTAGCTTAGATTTCCACAAGGCAAATTAGTGCATCTCTGTTCATTACTTCTTGTATTGCTCGAGGTTATAGGATTTCTCCTTTGCTAAAATGGACAGACCCCAAGAGTCAAGTCAGTGGACATAATCTTAAGGTCTCTTTGCTCCTTAATTCAGAGGCAGCTTCCTTAAGCACTGCATTGCTTCTGGGGGTGGGGTGGGGCTGGGTCTATCACTTTCTTTATCCGGCCACCTCCCTCCATAGCATCTGCAGATTTGCAGTGGCTTGCAATGCCTGACTGATCAGTCCACATATCACTATGACATGTCAACATTTTTACTAGCTGAACCAAAATGATTACATCTAGAAATAAAGAATGAAAAAATTAATCCTATTCACTATAGGTGAAACATCTGGTTTAAAATTGTATTGATGTTCAGATTCAGTTGTACATTGTGCACTAACTAACCAGCTTTGATGTTATCTCCTGAAAGCTTTTCATATATTAACACATAACAATAAACATTTGGTAGAGCTCTTCAAAGTAATTTTATTATTTGAGATTATGAGTATTTGTTCACAAACTAATTCTCAATTCTGCAATTGTTTTGAATAGATTTTTTGAGTCATCTTTAAAAAAACTGTTTTGATTTTGATTTCTGCAAAAACAGGGACAACATCAGACTATTCTCTGCGTGTTACATTGCATAGTGAGCCTGCAGACGGTTCCCATGGACGTGGAGGAAGCCTTTCTTGCTCATGCCATTAAAGCTTTCACTAAGGTGGGTCACACTCTCCCCTTCCCCCTTCTACACAACAAACCAGCATCATCTTTATAAATTAGAATCCAGAGGTCACCATCCTCCTTTAAAATAAAACTTTCAGCTGTGTTTCTCCTTCAAGGGAATATTGACATTTCCTATAAGATGTTGCAGAATTTCTCTCCCACCCACCCCCCAATTCTTTTTCCCAAACAGTGATATTAGAAAGAGCTGAACTATGGGGTTTTTTAAAGGAGAACATTGAAACAAAGAGCTTTTATAAAGCAGAAGAGAAACAATTGGGTTTTGAGTACATATTTTTAAATCATGTGCCTCGTAGGAGTCACAGAATATTTGCTTGTTGAGCAAATTTTACCTTGGGTTTGAATAAGAAAACATCTACTGAGAATTAAACATTCAACATTGCCAATTTGGTAGAGTGTCCTGGTTGGCAAATCCTAAGGAAAGAGTAAAAAAAGTTTCATTTCTAAAAGCACATCCTTTGGCTTACAGCAATTTTTCCTGGCTAAAATTTAAAAAGCCAGTTTCATGCCAAGAGCAAAGGTTCCCCTAACCCTGTCAGCTAATTCATTTTGTATCTCTTTTATATGATGCGAAAATGTCATTAAACAAAAAACCCAGCTTTTGTATGACAGTATCTATGGTAACATTAATGATAATGACAGTTATTATTTGTACTTAATTCCCAAGTTGTGAAGATTCTTCCTATTTAGCATTGGTCCAATCTCTTTACCGTCACTCTTTCCAAAATGATGTCCTTCCTGCAGGTTTCCCTGTTCCTTGTCTGGATTTTATGGCACTAACTATGTAACATCTTTTCAGTCTGTTTGCCACAGTTTCTAGAGTCAAGGGTCTCAAATCCAGATCACATGATCATTTACATCTATATTTACACTTTCATAGACTGAGACGCTACCTTCCATGTGAAAAGGGTTGTGGTTTGATGTTTAAGGAAGAAAATTCTTCAAACCATTATTAATGTTAATCAGGAGTTTTTGCAAATAGACAATATGGTGGTTAAGATAAAATTAAATCTCTGAATTAGAACAAAATATTCTTAATGTTGGTCTCTCTGAAAGTAATAGGAATTCTTTGCAACTATTGTTAGCCTTCTAAGGAGATATTAATGAAAAATTAGATAAGCAGTTGTGTAAATCTGTCTATAAAAATGTTAGGAGGCAGGTCTCCTATCTCTGCACAGTCTGGTGGCAGATGTGCTGACAGCTGTCTTTGGGGACCCGCTCTTCACAGGTGTCTGTGTAGCTCTACCTGTAGGGCAGAAGCTACATGGTTCTGCCTTCCTAGGTAATCAAGGTATTTCCCTTTAGAGCAAAAGTTGGAAAATTTGCTTGCAGCCCCCTTACAAAATATTGGGATTCCCTAAACTTGGGGCTCCTCAGCTATAAGGCAGACCTTCTGCTTGTGCAGCCTCCAGCTGAGCCCCTCCACATTGCCTCCATAGTACTTGAGAGATAGGAAGAACCCATGTGAATATGAAGCACATGGAGCCATGAGGGATAAAACTGTCTCTGACCCAGGGAACCCTTATGATACCAGCAGGCTAAAATCTCAGATATTTTATAGTTGTTTACAATGGGAACAACCTTCTCTTTGTCAGAATTTATCAGAGAAGGAGAAATTCCAGGAGAGGAGAAGCAGTGATTGTGTGATTCTGATTCTTTTTCAGTGAATCACACCTTATTATTCCGAGGTTGAGGTGAGGAGGGGATGGGATAGGAGTACTTACTCTGGTTCTCTGCCCATCGTTTCTCCTAATCCAGAGTATAGTAAACTTGGGCTAAGAATCCAAATATGTGTACATGGTACCTTCCCATCAAGGGGAAAGGAAATTACCTTTTACCGAGGATTTTATATGAGCCAAACTTATGTTAGACCCTCATAGATACTCACAAAATCCTAAGGAAGA
Organism: Nycticebus coucang; assembly: GCF_027406575.1. Classification (NCBI taxonomy): domain Eukaryota; kingdom Metazoa; phylum Chordata; class Mammalia; order Primates; family Lorisidae; genus Nycticebus; species Nycticebus coucang. The sequence continues at coordinate 108,367,194 of NC_069781.1, forward strand.
GAATATTGTGCTCTGTTTTGCAGAGGAGGAAATTGAGGCCCAGAGTGGCCAGGTATGAAATGGCCACTCTGGACCTCAGAAATATGAAATGGCCACTCTCCGACAGAGAGCCAGGCTTGCTGTTCAGGTTGCTCTGGCTGCCCCAGAATAGCTGTAGGGCCTCTTAGCAAGATACTTAACAGCTGATGTGCTTAGTTTTACAAAGGAAGACATTTCCCTTATACCATCAACAATTAGTCTCTAAATTAAAAACTTACCTTCACACACTATTAACTTGCTTCATGACTAGGCATATGTGATCATACTAAATATCCAAGCACTAGATTTAATTTTTGAGTTTTCATGTGTAAGTTTGGTATTGACATGGTTGGCAGTTCTAATATGTAGTATAGTTTAACACACTAGCACACTAGAAAAAATATTTTTTCCTGGGGCTACTGTGTTTTATTAGTTGAGGTGAAGAGCCTGGGTTATAGGCCCTGGGTTCAAAACAAGCATAAGTTAAATACAACTCATATGGCAGTTATTGTGTTAAAATGTGTGAAAATTTATTACGTATTTTTTAAATTATATATGTTTAGGTTTGTGAGACTTAATTTTTTCTCTACCTCCCTCCTTTCTTTCCAAATAGAAACTGGTTAAAATTCTTGTGATAGTGACCTAAACATAAATTTCTTTGTCACCAGGTTAATTTTGATTCCGAAAATGGACCAATAGTTTACAACACCCTGAAGAAAATATTTAAGCACACGCTAGAAGAAAAAAGAAAAATGACAAAAGATAACCCAAAGCTTGACCTCTAGTGAAGCTGACTCCTTGCAGTGAATATTGCAGACCTAAATTTCCAGTTCATATGTGAATAAGTTGAAATTTGTGGAGCTACTTTTTCTCATAGCACTTTATTTTAAATACTATCAGTTTGTGCTGAGAATGATCATTCCTATTTAGAGGAATTATTTATTTTAAAATATCCTTGAGCTACATTTTTGTTTTGGAAAATTGCCATAAAATTGGTGCCACGTTCTTTTATTTATTTAACTGAATTTATATCGTTGTATTAACATTTTAAGTATGTGGTGTTTACATTCTTGTTCTTTTTGACATTTTGGAGAAAGTTGTAACTCATCTTTCCAAAACAACCATTTTTTTTGACAGAGCTCTTTCTGGAGTTTTTACCAAATAGGTAATTTCAGTAGTACAACCTTCCTGTGTATCCATCACCCCAACACATGACCTAAAAAAGTCACCAAGTGTCTTAAACTGTTTTATATTTGTTACTAAGAAGGCTGTTGATAACTATTTTTTAAGGATTTTTTTAAAAACTTTGTTCGAAGTTATCTGTTTTTTCTTTTCATTTTATAAATGTGACCAAGGATTTCAAAGTGTCTTTTTTCAGAGTGATTTTGTTTAACTGTGAGTGACTGTGAAAATGGTTGGGATTTTTTACTCATAGTAAGTAGACTTGCTCTTTGTCAGGCTTCCAGATAACCTTGCCAGCCTTGGCTGTCACAGGAGGCAGGAGCAGTTTTCAACACACCAAGCCTTATTCCCACTCCCTTGGGTTGCTGCTGAGCTAAACAGCATCTTTACAAAGGAAGTGGGATCAGAGGCGGGCAGGACTAAGAAGCAGGACTTGCCTCTATTCTCCCAGGGACTCCACAGGGACAGTCTTGCACGGGCCAGGGCTCTATGCAGGCTTGGTCTAGCCACTCTGCAGAGGCGACTCAGAGCTGGAAGAAGTCAGGGCTAGGACACTGCTCATGCTGATGGTATATTAGCCTAAGCAGGCTGGCCCTGGCCCCACACTCCCAAATCTGCCACCCCATAGACCCTCTTGCCTTAGGGCTCTATCTTTTGCTGCATTTTTACCATGAGAATTAAGATTTTTAAAGTGAATTTGACCCTATGCATCGCCCTAACTGGCTTCAGATAAGAAAGGGTGCCTGCCTACACTAGTCCTTGTACACTAAGCTGTCAATCAGCAATTGAAGCCATGACTTTTATTTAAATTAATATGCGATGATACAAGAGGCCATGTCACAGTAGGATAGTAGCTATTTCCAGTAAAGGAAATAGTAATTTAGACCAATTTAAAACTGAAGTAGCTACTACTTAATCTTGAAGTTGGAATTTCAGGGGAAACAAGACTAATTTAGAACAAATAAAATTTCTCCAACTCCTGCATTTCTGAATTAAGATCTAGCACATCAAAAATATTTTAGTCACTGTCAGTCTGACTCACACTAATGGCAAACGCTAAATGCAGTGTTTTCCCACATTGTTTAAATTTTCTTGGGCAATCAAATCTCATGAATGTTAATGAAATCGGTTGCCCACCCCTGAGATGACTTACTTTCAAGTGCCTGGTCTGGGAAGGAAGGAACAATTGTGTTTTATCCAAAGGTACATTATAAAAATAGGGTTTTTACCCCCCCGCCAAAAAAGTTTGTTCTCTGTGAGCCTCGCATTGGCAAATGATACCACAGCTGTTGTGACAAGCCAGGTGCAGGTGTTTGCCTGTGCATATGAAATACTTGTTTAAAATTAGAGAACAGTCAATGATGTGACCACAGCACTGCATGTCTTAAAATCTAAGCACATCAGCCTGCAAAGGAGATACGATGGGGAAATTTATACAAGTATTGTATGTATTTGAATAAAAGTGAAAAACAAAAACCACCCTAGTCTTGTATTTCTTTACATTGATACTCCTAGGCACCAGACATACCCTGATGATAGAGACAAGGATTTGCTCTTTGGTTTTCCTGATGAGCAGATTGAGGCCTGAATAGTCAGCCAGCCAAGCTCTAGTGCCCACTCCTTTTTATTGGTTCAGAATGACCAAAGATGGAGGAGATCAGGATGGCTGAATTCTAAGAAGAGTGATTAAGGAAAACGTCTTAAGTCAACAAGATTCCTGCCATCCTCTATTTGGATGAGTTTTTGTAGCCCACAAAATAGAAATATCATTTATTAGGAGAAGTCGCAAGTTGTAAAATTCAGTTGAACAGAAATGGGAATGTCAGGAGCGTGCACATATTAAGAACTCACATGGACCAACCACACCGTTACCTCACTGAATTCTCTTGACAGGCTGAGACTTAATACCTGCATGACAAAGGTTGCCAAGTCTGGTGGACCCTGTGCCCTCCTTCCTGATCATGCTGCCTGCCTGTGCAATTGTTTGTGTGTTTGTTTTTTGGGACAGAGTCTCACTCTGTTGTTGGGCTAGAGTGCTGTGGGGTCTGCCTACCTTCCAGCAACCTCAAACTCCTGGATTCAAGCAATCCTCCTGCCTTAGCCTCCCAAGTAGCTTGGGCTACGTGTGCCCACCATGATGCCCTGCTAATTTTTTTTCTTTTTGGTAGAGTCAGGGTCTTGCTCTTGCTCAGGCTGGTCCCGAACTCCTGAGCTTAAGAAATCCTCTGCCTGTAAGACTCTTACCCAGGTGAAGCTGCCCAGTGCAGAGCACCCTTGGGACCTCAAGGTCCTTCTAGCACGAGATTTCATGATGATGTTGGAGAGCACCATACTGTCCATAACTTCAGTGAAACCATCACACATCTGTCCTTTGGAAAAGACTGAACTGGCTCTGTCACTGTATATTACAAGATGATCTCTAGCATATCACACTTAGAGGAAGTGCAGCGTTTCTTCCTACTTGAGAGAACTTGCCAATGCCCTGTGAGACAACTGCTACTGGTAGTGCAGAGCTTGCTTCATTCCTTTGCATATCACAGAAATTCTATGGTGATTTACTTTAACCAGTTTCCCTGTTTTATCTGAGAAAATATTTGCTTCTTTGTTCAGGATTCCATGACAATAATCATATAATTCAAGAGATAAAGTTTCTCTTTTCTCTTAAATGGGGAATACTTGCTGATATGCTCAGGTGCTATTTCAGACTATTCTCCAAATGTCTGAAAAAAAAAAAAAATTCAGGGCTAGTATATTATAGCAGAATGCGTGCCCCAAGTTTTTAACTTTGACAGCCCTCAAATAATTTTGAGGGTCAACAAAAAGTGACAACTTTACTCGTATGATCTTTGTTGTTCCAAATTAAAAAGCATTAATGTATTTTCAGTGCAGGTAAATAAAGGACATTCCCTTTGGTACTTTTTATTTGTATCGATGTGGCCCCAGTATTAGCATGTTACCTGAGGGAGCCCTTCTCAACACTAGATGGTTGGAAATTGTTTACAAAGCGGCAGAAGAAAAACTGAACAAAATCCTTTTCTTTAGTGGTGCATTTTTTTCTAATTATGCTTTGAGGCATGAGCTGATCTCTGATTAGCTCAACACTGACAATAAAACTGATTTATAAATAATCACAATGGAGCCATTCAGTAGTGGAGCTTGACAAACCAATGTTCTAAGCTATCCAGTTATTAAAAATGATGTCCCAATGAGACTTCAATGTCATGAAACCTTTTGCGGTGAAAATAGAAGTTTTATGCATCCACTACAATTTATATAGTGAGAGAAGGCTGCTAAGCCTCCTGGCTTTTTTGATTAAAATGGAAATATATTACTCATAAGATCATCTGTTTGGGGGGAAAAGTTTCATTTGGGGGCATGGGCTCCTACTTACCTGACCATTAGATTGCAATCTGTGCCAATACCCTCTGGTTTTGATTTAATGGATTGCTTTATCATTTTTATTTCCTCTTAAAAAACTACTCACGTTTTTATTTAGGTTGAACCATATGTAGTGGCCATTTTTATATGAAAAATGATCAAGTATTAGGCATTTCATGTGGTTCAACCTAACATTGAACTTAGTATTCCTGGGCCTGGTACGGGACCTTTCCTAAATTAATTTTGTTTAGGTCTACTTTAGATAATTATTTTCTAAGACTAGTCTGAATGCTTACAGTACAGTTCCAATGCAAGGGACCAATATGAAATTCATATTCTTTTAGCAACAAATTTGTGCCTATTCTGGTTGGCCCTCTGTTGAATCTCAGGACACACAGGAATCATTTTTTCAGTAGTTATTCTTCCATCTAGGAGCTAAGTTGTCATGTTCTGAATGTGTCCCCCCAAATGGAAACTTAATTCCCAATGCAATAGTGTAGGGAGCTGCAGCCTTTGGGGAGGTGTTTAGATCAGGAAAGCCCTGCCTATACAAATGAATTAATGCTGTTATAAAAGGGCCTGATGTAGACAGTCCAGTCCTTTTCTGCCTTTCCACCTCTGCCACATACAGACACATTGTTCCTCCCATCCAGAGAACATAGTATTCAAGGCACCATCCTGGAAGGAGAGAGGCATCCTTGTCAGATTTTGGTGCCTTATCTTGGCCTTCCCAACCTCCAGGTCTGTGAGAAATAGTTGTTTGTTGTTTATTTCCAGCTATACTCAGTCTCGATATTCTGTTAATGACAGTACAAAATGGACTAAGACATAAATTGGTGTCAGAGGGGTGTTAATATAACAAATACCAAACAAAATGGGAGTGACTTTGGAACTGCGTGATAGAAAGACACCAGAACAATTTTGAAGTCAATAATGGGAAAGGCCAGTATTACTATGAATGGAGCATTCAGAGTGATTCTGGTGAGGGCCCAGAAGAAGAGGAAAGTTGTAGGGAAAGTTTCATTCTTCTTAGAAATTACATTAAGTGGTTGTGAACCAATATTGACAGAAACTTGAGCAGCAAAGGATGTTCTGATTAGGTCATACACAGAAATGAAGAATATCTTATTGGAAACAGGAAAAGCTTATCCTTATTAAAAAGTGGTAAATAGCTTGGCTGAATTGTATCTGTTTCATAAGACTTTGTAAGAGGCAGAGCTTATTAGCAATGAACTAGGATATTTGGTAGAAGATATTTCTAAGTAGCAAAGTGTTCAGCATGATGTGGCTTCTCTTAACTGCTTATAGTAAAATGAGAGAAGAGAAATGATTTTTTTAAAAATAATTTATGATTAAAAAGGAAGCAGAACATAAAGATTTAGAAAATTCTCAGTCTGCCCAGATAAAAAATTAAAAAGTGTTTTTAGGAGAGAATACCAAGGGTGTGGCCAACGAACCATTTGATAAAGAGATCAATGTAGGTAGAAGAAATCGTAGTATTCACCAAGGTACTGGGAGAATGACTCTAAGGAATTTCTGAGATCTGGGGGATGGGAGCAGGGGCGGGGTGGGAGGGGCAGCCACACCCATTAAACCCAGAGTGCTAGGAACTTGAGGGCAGAACAATCTTTAGGAGGGGCCCAGGGTGCCCGTGGGCCCTTAGCACTTGTTGCAGAGGTCTTTGCTCTCTGCATTCTGAAACAGTGCTACTTGGCCACCCAAAGCTCTGACTCAAGCAGGCCTGGATATGGCTCAGGCCTCTACCCTGGAGGGTACAAGAAGTGAGCCACTTTAAGCTAATTCTCAGATGTTCATGACCCACACATCTGAAGATGTTGTGGCAGGCACCTGTAGTCCCAGCTACTTGGGAGGCTGAGGCAAAAGTGAAAGAACCAGACCAGCGCCATCTTAAGAGTTAAGTTTCGCTTTCCCTGCCATTTCACTCAGTACAAGCCCAGGCAATTCCCCGAAATCATGAGACAACAACCCACCAATCAGGGACCCCCCCCACCTAACCAATCCAGAAGCGCCCCCTTTGTTTCAAGCTGTGCACACCCACCTGCTGCGCAGGACCATAAGAACCCCCTGCTCCAGAGCTCGGGGCTCCTGGCTTGGATCCATTGCAGTGGAGTCCCCGAGAGCCCAAGCTTGCAATAAAAGGCCCTTTAGCTTTTACATCGGATTCAGCTCCCTGGTGGTCTTTGTGTGGGATTTCAAGATCTGGGCACAACATTTGGTGCATTGGCCGGGAAATCCCCCAAGACCGTAAAGTCAAAACAGACTCACTGGAGGCTGCCGGCCAGGGATGCTGAGGAGACGTCCCAGCCCCTTCTGGAAGGGACCTTGCCCCCCACCCCCCTGACTGAGATGTGGAATCCTCAGGGTGTGGTGTGGACACAGTCCCTCTTATAGTTTTTCTGGGTGGACAAAGAGGGTCACTCCGCAGCACGGTCAGAGACTGTCATCCTATTGTTTCTGCGGACCGTCGATTTTGTATGCCCTCAGTGTGTTGTGTGTCTCGTGTTACGTTGGTATCTTAGTGTGGCTGAACTCAGAGCTCAAAATTTGGGACTTGTGGTGGAAAAAAAAAAAAAGAGCTAAACTGATTACTTTTTGCAGGACCCAGTGGCCAACCTTCAATGTTGGCTGGCCTCCAGAGAGAAATTTTCATCTCCCCCTCCCTGGCTGAAAGCACTTCCCGAGCAGTTCGGTTCTCGCAGTGCATGAGAATCTCCTAACTCCCCTAACAAGAAACCCCACAAACCTTCTGCATCACTTTACCCTGTTTTGCAGGATAGTGCAGACCAAGATCTACTTTGCCCTCCTCCGTATCACCCCTCCCTGAATCCCCCACAGGGTGAACACCCACCTCCCAGTGAAGTGGAGGAGGGAGAGCCTGTCGCTGCAAGCCCACCATCAGTGGCCAGGCAGCGAGCTCATGGAAAGGCAGCAGCCGACTTGACTGTTGTTCTACCCTTATGGGCCATGGACCCCCAGGACTGAGGAAGCAAGACCCATCACTGTGTTCTCCCCCCCATGGGGGTTGCACCGGTGCTCTCCTGGGGGGCCCGGCCACCCCTCCCATGGCACGACTGCTCTCCCACCCCCTCTGCATTAGCCCTCCAGCCTGACGATGGGGCGGGGATGAAGTGAGGGTGGGGGCGGGGGCAGGGCGGACTGTCCCCAGTGTGCCCTGGGTGGGTCGTGCCTTTGGGCCGGGGGACTGTTTTTTTTTTCTCTCCAAGGGTCACACAAGAAAAACAGCCAAGTGAGTGCACGGGGTCATTGGCGACGTCGACTACGCACCCGACCCATCTTGAAACACAGATCAAGGAGTCTAACATGTGCGTGAGTCAGGAACTCGCATAAAAGCTGTGGGGGGGGGGACGCCGCTGGGTGCATTTCCACCGTGGCAGTGTGCTGCTACCTGCTCCAGGATGGCTGAGAAGGCCCAGCAGGGAAGGTGGGTGGGGGCCTCCTGAGTGTTACAACCCCTGGCAGCAGTGCTTGCCCAATCCCAGCCCCGGTGAGGTTCAGAACCTTTATTATTGGCCCTTTGCCACTAGTGATTTGTATAAATAGAAAAATATTTTTACAAACTGAATAAATATTCTAGCAAATAAATGAAGGCAGCCCTGTACCTTAGACAAAGTTATTCAGTCTTTGCAGTTTTTATCTGGGAGAAAATTAGGGTGTGCTCCCTACTCAAGGTGGAGTCATCCAAAAAATTTAGAACTGCTTTATTCCTCAGAAAGTGTGGCTTGCGACATGTTTGTGCCTGGAGATGGGAGTCTGATGTCTAAGCTCACCTGAGCCTGAAAAATGGGGGTTCCCTCTCCAGCCCTGAGTAGGAAAATCCTGTATTAATGTTACATCTCATAAATGTCTCTCATTTGTAAAATGTAATAATTTGGTTGTTTAAATTGTTGGGGAAACTGAATCTTTGTCAAAGGATAAGATTCTTGCCTTTTAAACCTTCTAGTATTCAGTTTGGCTGAGTGAATGGGTGACTTCATGGTAAACTGGGATCCTGTTTTGTGGAAAGTGAGTTTTTGAGAGTAAGAGAAACTAGACAGAAAGGAGAATGGCATTGTGTAAAGAAACAATCTTTTGTGATAAATTTTGTCCTGAAACAGAATGGTTGTGTAAGAAAGTGAAAGGCAGGGCAAAAGTTGAAGAAAGTTAGGGCAGCACCTGTGGCTCAGTGGGCAGGGCGCCAGCACCATATGCCGAGGGTGGCGGGTACAAACCTGACCCTGGCTAAACTGCAAAAAAAAAGAAAGTTTAGAATGTTTGTAGATGGTCTGTGCAGGTTAAATGAAGCTCATAAAAGAAAATTTGTGAAAGAATTTATATGTGATCCAGTTGACTATGTATTTCCTTTAAAATCTTTTGGCTTGTAATTTTCTTTAAAACAAATGTTTTAGGCTTTCAATATTTGACAAACCTTCCAAAATAAAAACTCTAAATCTGGGGCTTGGCACCCATAGGCCAGTAGTTGCAATGCTGGCCACATGCACTGAGACTGGCGGGTTCAAACTTGGGCCAGGCCAACAACAAAAAAACACAACTTTAAATTTAGTCTTCTTGAAATATTAAGACCACTGAAAGTCATGAGAAAACAAATTAAACTTATTTGATTTATTAAAAATACATAGGAAACATTGTCAAATATAAAATGGTGATTAATTTTGTGTGGGTTATAGTTATATATATGTTCCAATATTATAAGACTTTGGTCTGTCCTAACATATATTGTCGGTAATAATTTTAATTCATCTAAAAAAAATGTATTTTTTATGTAACTGGCTGAGTCCAAAGTTTATCCTAAAAAGAAAAAGAAATATTAAGAGAGGCTGACAAATTCTCTCGAATTCAAATTACTGATATCTTTGGAAATTAAATACCTTCGGACTAAAAGCAGATTTTTAGAACTTCCATTGGAAAGATAACATGTCTATGAGTATTGCTAACTTAACTTCAAAAAGAACGAAAATCAGTTACGTGGAACTGGGCTAGTTTGTAATGGCTTTTTGTTCAAAATATTGTTGATCCTTTCTGTGTTCTGTTTTCCAGAAGTCAAGAAATAATTTTCTGTCTTTTGAGCTATTTGTAGCTTTTCGAGCAATGTATGTACTTATGAGCAGAGTTTGAAACATGTATTTTTTTCTCTCTCCTTGATTTCTCTGGAATATGAAAGCCATTTGTAAGTATTCTTAATTTCTGACAATACAATTATTTGCATAAGTTCAATAAGAATCTGTTTTGTTTTATAGGACATGATGATGGCCCTGGTTATTTTACCAAGGCTTTGGCTGGAACAGCATTTCCAGAGGTGTCCAGACTGCATTAAGGAATTCAGGTTGACTTTATAAGGCTAATAAAAAAAGCCCTTTGGAAAACTGGCAGGATACCCATCAGTAACATTTCCTTATCTGTGGTAAGTAACGAAGGTTGCTTGCTGACAGGTCCAGGAATCGAAATGTGCTTGGAGACCTCAAGAGAAGAGGGATTTACCCAATGCATACAGGTATCTAATGGCACAGACGAAACCTGGGCTCTGAAAGACTTTCAAAAAGTTCAGCATGAGATTCCTTATAAAAGGTTCCAGCAAAGCCAATTTTAAAGGAAAGAAAAACCTATATGGCTAATAATTAATTACTCTTACTGCACTTTATGCAAATTATCAGACCCCGTATATTGAAGGTACAGTTTATTTTGGCAAATAAGTTAGTTCTACTACAATTTGCCTTTAGTAAAGAGAGAAATTAGAGAGAGAAAAATAGTTTAAAAGGAAGAAAAAGAGGCTGTGATCCACCTGTATTTAGATCCCAGCCTTGTCTGTACTCATAAAATGAGACGTAACTGTTTTACTAAATTGATCTATTGAATGGGACTAAGAGACTGGCCAAAGAGTATAGAATTATATATAGTAGTTATATTTACTCTGAAGCCTTAAGACTCAACAGAGGTCGCCTGTTGGCTACACTGGAAAACTTGTGCAGTATTAAATGTTATCCAAAATTTCCCAGTAAATGGTGTAACTGTAAACACTGCATTCTACTCTGCTGAATCTGCTGCCAGCAGAAGCCAAGTGGCCCACTTGTCTGAACTTAAAAGAGGCCTTTTTCAGTATAAGGCTGGCTCTGGGAAGCCAGAAGCTGTTTGCTTTCCAGTGGGAGAGACCAGACATGCAAACAGTACACTTGGACCAGGTTGCCACAGGGGTTCAAAACACCCATGATTTTTGAAGAAGCACTGGCTCGTGACCTCCAGAAATTCCTGGCTGAGAAATTAGAATGTGTGCTGTTCCAATATGTTGATGACCTCCTTTCATGACACCCTACCCAGGAGGGCTGCACCTGAGGCATGGACTGTCTTTTATGACATGTAGAGGTATGTGGCTATCAAGTGTCTAAGCGGAAGGCCCAGGTCTACCAGCAGCAAGTACGTTATCTAAGATTTACTATTCAGCAAGGGGAAAAGAATCTAGGCATGGAACGGAGGCAGGTCATTAATCACCTCCCCACCTCCAAGAGCCAAAAGCAGGTTCGGGAATTCTTAGGCCCGGTCAGCTTCTGTCGTCTTTGGATCCCCAACTTTGCCGTCTTAGCTAAGCCCTTGTATGAGGCAACTAAAGGAGAGGAGGGAGAGCCTTTGGAATGGGGAGGAAAACAGAAACATGCCTTCTCTCAGCTAAAGATGAGGCTGATGGCTGCACCAGCATTGGGACTGCCAAACTTGACCAAGCCCTTTACTCTGTATGTCTCAGAGAGAGATAAAATGGCTGTGGGTGTGTTAACCCAGCTGATTAAGTCCTGGCCAAGGCCTTTAGCCTACCTCTCTAAGCAGTTGGATGGAGTGGCAAAAGGATGGCCACTCTGTTTATGAACTCTAGCTGCTACTGCTCTCCTTGAGCAAGAAGGTGATAAGCTGACTCTGGGCAGGATCTCAGAGTGAAAGTACTGCACTCTGTGGTCAATTTAATGGACACTAAGGGACATTTTTGGCTTTCTAATGCAACACTCTGAACCAAGCCACGCTCCTTCCAGTCAATGGAAGAGAGACTGAGCATGACTGTATGGAAGTTATAGATAATGTGTACTCTAGCAGACCTGACTTACGTGACCAGCACCTGGACAGATGCAGACTGGGACTTGTATGTAGATGGAAGCAGTTTTGTGACGGCGCAAGGTGAGCGGCAGGCTGGGTATGCAGTGGTTACCTTAACAGCCAAGAAACATTGGCTCAGAAGGCTGAGTTAATTGCCTTGACTGAAGCCTTAAAACTAAGTCAAGGGAAAAATTTGAATGCTTTTCTGAGTCTCCAAGTACGCAGGGCATTGTACAAGGAGAAGGGACTATTAAATTCTGGAAAAAAGGACATTAAGTATCAGCAGGAGATACTTCAATTACTAGAGGCAGTATGGAAACTCTGGAAGGTAGCAGTGATGCACTGTTGTGGACATCAAGGAAATGCTTCCACCATCACTAAAGGGAACACTAGGGTTGGTACTGAGGCAAAAAGGGCTGCATCCCAACCGTACCAGGTGTTGTAAGTGGCTCCCCTCATCCCATGGGTTCTGGAGCTCACCCTAATCTACTCCCAGGAGGAAAAAGAATGGTTGGCAGTGGAAGGGAGCCAGGAAGCAGAGAGAAAATGGATAAAGGTGCCAGATGCAAAAGTAGCAGTCCCCCAGATTCTAGGAGCCACCGTGGTGACAGGAGTGTTTGATGAAGTTGCTGTGCCAGTACTTCTACATCTCCCACCTTGCAGCCTTGGCCAAAACTGTCAGTCTACAGTGTGTCACCTGCAGCAAGTTCAACATGTGCCAAGGACCAATGGTACCCCCTGGAATACAGTCATATGGAGCAACGCCCTTTGAGGACTTCCAGATCAAGGGACCAAGTTTAGGTCTGGAATCAGAACCTGGTCCCCCTCAAACCAAGGTAGAAAGGACTTTACACCATCATCCTGACCACACGCATGGCAGTGAAGATGAAAAAAAAATCCTTACCTGGAGTCATCACAGCTAGCTGAATAAAGCTTCACTGCCCCTTGAGAAGTAAAGGTAACTTTTAAGACGTCCAACATGCCCTGCTCCAGCCACTTACTGGAAGCTGGCTGGTCAACGCATGGCTGAAGCCTGAGGAAACTCCTCAAGGAACTTGCCTTAATTAAACTTTAGACTTCGAAGGAAAAAAGAAGGGTTGTGCGCTGCTCTAAGTAAAAAATGCTGTTTTTACACTAATCACTCTGGAATAATGCAAGAAGAATCAATGGCCCTTGTGTGGGAGAGCTTGCACAATTGTAAATTAGAAAGAAAAAATAATCAGAGCTGGTATAAGTCTCTCTTGGCAAACAACTCTGATATCAGCCCTTGCTGGTCCCCTAGTGTTATTACTCCTACTCCTGACTGTGGGCCCTTGCATTATCAATAGGCTCATCACTTTTGTACAGGACCATGTAAGAGCCGTACAACTGCTGGTCTTAAGAGGCCAGTATCGGCCCCTTTCAGATAGAAAGCTAGAGATGACACACACCGTACCGGACCCATGATTGGGCCCTTGAATTTACAAGTAGAGGGGGGAATGAAAGAACCAGACCAGCGCCATCTTAAGAGTTAAGTTTCGCTTTCCCTGCCATTTCACTCAGTACAAGCCCAGGCAATTCCCCCAAATCATGAGACAGCTACCCACCAATCAGGGACCCCCCCACCTAACCAATTTAGAAGCGCCCCCTTATTGTTTCAAGCTGTGCACGCCCACCCGCTGTGTGGGCCCATAAGTACCCCCTGCTCCAGAGTTCGGGGCTCCTGCTCAGATCCGTTGCAGCGGAGTCCGTGGGAGTCCAAGTTCAAGCTTGCAATAAAAAAAGGGCGGCTCAAGGAGTAGGGCACCGGTCCCATATGCCCAAGGTGGCAGGTTCAAACCTAGCCCCGACCAAAAAAAAAAAAAAAAAGCTTGCAATAAAAGGCCCTTTTGCTTTTGCATTGGACTCGGCTCCCTGGTGGTCTTTGTGGGGGATTTAGAGATCTGGGCACAACAAAAGAATCACTTGAGCCCAAGAGTTTGAGGTTGCTATGAGCTATGACACCAGGTAGTCTATCCGGGGTGACCCAGAGAGTCTCAAAAAAAAAAAGATTTTTTGATTTGTAATAGGTTAAAGAAATGAAGCTTTGTCCAAAAGCTTGGAACATTTTAAGTTTAGGAAGTCTGTTAATCAGAGACAAACCACCAGACATATACCCAGACTCAAGTGACCCGTAAGAAAATTGATGATCTTCTGTGTGGTTGGACCTTTGCCTTACACAGCCTTAGGCCTGTCAGTAATTTAGTATCTTACTATTACAAAGAGTAACTCCAGAACGGAAGGGCATAACTTGGCATGTCTGACCCCCTTTCTCTTCATGACTAGCAACTCAGCTCTGAGGTTGAGGCCCCCTTGACCCAGAAGGAGCCCATTTAGTCAGTTGGGGGAGGAGCTTAAGATTTTATTTTATTTTATTTTATGGAAAGATATAAATTTGGAGAGTCAGGGGAAGAATTCTATGATCTAAAATGTTTTCCCCAAAATTCATGTATTGGAAACTGAATCCCCAATGCAACAGTTTGGGGAGGTGCAGACTCTCAGGAGGTGTTTAGGTCATGAAGGGCCTGCCCTCATGAATGTATTAGTGCCATTACATAAGAAAAGGGCTTGAAAGAGGGAGTTTGGTCCTTTCTTGTTCTTCTACCTTTTCTGTCATGTAAGGACATAGGATTTCTCCCCTTCAGGGGATGCAGCCTGCAAAGCACCATTTTGGAAGCAAAGAGCAATCCTCACCAGATGTTGGCACCTTGACCTTGGCCTTCCCACTCTCCAGAACTATAAAAAATATTGTCTGTTGTTTATAATCTTCCCAGCCTCAGGTATTCTACTGTAGCAGCACAAAAAAGTCTAAGACACAAGTCTGGTGTATATTCATATCTACAAGTCTAGCACTTGTCTGTGCCATATTTTGCACCAATGTTGTCACTGTCAATGTTGATAATCAATCCTACGTTGTCTATCACCTAGTTACCCCCTTAAGTCTACACTTTAATTATTTAATTATTACAATCCTGAAAAATTAATACGCAACACTTTATCAACCAGTTAATTCCAAATAGACTTCAAAACTCAGATCTTTTTCCATGAAACAATATGTACTAATCAAGTTTTTGTTAAATATGATTAAATTTAACTACCTGACTACCCCACGGGCTGAAGAGGTGTAGAGGTGTTATGGACTATATGTCTCCCCTCTAAAATTCATATGGTGAAATTCAAACCCCCATTACTTCAGAATGTGATTGTCTTTGGAAACAGGATCTTTAAAGAGGTAATTAAGAAGCAATGGAGTGAGTGATGTGTTCCCTATTCCAATATGTTACAAGAAGAGGAGATAAGACAAAAACATGGACAGAGAGAAGAACATGTGAAGACACAGGGAGAGGGCAGCCATATATAAGCCAAGGAGAGAGACCACAGAAGAAACTAACCCTGGTGACACTTTGATATCTCAGACCTCTTGCCTCCAGAACTGTGAGATGATAAATTTCTGTTGTTTAAGCTGCCTAATCTATGATACTTTGTTATGGAAGCCCTAGTAAACTAATACAGAAGATTAAATTCACTGATCTACCTCAGTGTTTCCACTGTACCTTTATAATTTTATCTCAAACAACATATTGCTTGGTTTCAACTACTTAAAAACTTTACATGAATAAAAAAATAGTGTTTATTTTCCTCCAACTTGCTTGTTTTGTTCAACATACTGCTCACATTTATTCATATTGATATGAAAAGCTATGGATCATTTATGTTCACTGCTGCATAGGATTCCATTGTGTGGATACTCTAGAAATTATTTCTGTTACTTGTGATGGAAATTTGGGTTGTTTATATTTGCACATGTCTCTGGATGCAGATGCACAAGACTTTCTCTAGGCTGTATAGCTAAGAGGGGAATTTGTGAGCTTTAGGGTTCAATTCCCTGTGCAATGACAATTTTTTTTTATTTTTTATTAAATCATAAACACATAGATCATGTATGCATTAATGCATTTATGGGGTACAACGTGTTGACTTCATATAGAATTAGGAACACTTACATTGCACTGGTTAATATATAACCTCATCTCATTTACTTAGTTATTGAGTTAAGACATTTATTGTGTTAAGACATTTATACTCTGTACTAATAGATCCGACATGTACCCTTGCATTATGCACCATAGGTGTGAGGTGTGATACCACCATTCACCCTCCCTCGATCTGATCTCTCCCCTCCCCTACCATCCCTCACCCCTCTCCTTCATCTTGGGCCATAGTTGTGATGAAAGTGCGAGTGATTGTAAATTGGTTTCATAATAGTATTGAGTACATTAGTTTTTTTTCTTCCATTCTTGAGATACTTTACTAAGTGGGATATGTTCCAGCTCCATCCTTGTAAATGTAAAAGAAATAGAGTCTCCATCTTTTTTAAGGCTGCATAATATTCCATGGTATACATATAACACAATTTATTAATCCATTCATGGGTTGACGGGTACTTGGGCTTCTTCAGTGACTTGGCTATTATGAATTGAGTTGCAATGAACAATCTGGGGCAAATATCTTTGTTCTAAAGTGATTTTTGGTTTTTTGGATATACACATAGTAGAGGAATTGCAGGATCAAATGGCAGGTCTACTTTTAGATCCCTGAGTATTCTCCATACTTCTTTCCAAAAGGGACGTATTAACTTGCATTCCCACCAGCAGTGAAGAAGTGTTCCCTTTTCTCCACATCCACGCCATCTGTAGTTGTGGGATTTTGTTATGTGAGCCAGTCTTATGGGAGTTAGATGATATCTCAAAGTGTTTCTTTTTAATTATTTTATTTTATTTTTAGAGACAGAATCTCATTTTATCACCCTTGGTAGAGTGCCGTGGCATCACAGCTCACAGAAACCTCCAACTCCTGGGCTTAGGCAATACTTTTGCCTCAGCCTCCTGAGTAACTGGGAATACAGGCACCCACCACAATGTCTGGCTATTTTTTGTTGCAGTTTGATCAGGGCAGGGTTCGAATCTGCCACTTCTCAGTATATGGGGCCAGCACCTTACCCATTGGGCCACAGGTGCCGCCCCCTCAAAGTGGTTTTGATTTGCATTTCTCTAATGATTAAACATGATGAGCATTTTTTCATGTGTCTGGAGGCCATGCGCCTATCTTCTTCAGAGAAGCTTCTGTTCAAGTCCCTTGCCCACAATGAAATGGGATGATTTTTTCTTTTCTTAGTAATAAGTTTGAGTTCTCTGTGGATTCTGGTTATCAAACCTTTGTCAGAAGCATAGCCTTCAAACATCCTATCCCATTCTGAGGGCTGTCTGCTTGCTTTACTTACTGTGTTCTTGGCTGTGCAGAAGCTTTTTAGTTTGATCAGATCCCAGTAATATATTTTTGGTGTTGCTTCAATTGCCTGGGGGTCTTCCTCATAAAGTATTCTCCCATGCCAATTTCTTCAAGTGTTTCTCCTGTACTCTCTCCAAGAATCTTTATAGTTTTGTGCCTTAAGTTTAAATCTTTTATCCAGTGAGAGTCAATTTTTGTTAATGAGGAAAGGTGTGGGTCCAGTTTCAGTCTTCTACAAGTCTTTTACCAGCCAATTCTCCCAGCACCATTTGTTAAATGGGGAATCTTTTCCCCAATTTATATTTCTGATAGGCTTATCAAAGATCAAATGATGGTAAGTGTCTGGGTTCATCTCTTGGTTCTCAATTCTGTTCCATATATCTACCTCTCTATTTTTGTGCCAATACCATGCTGTTTTGATCACTATAGATTTATACTATGGTTTGAAGTCTGGTAGCATGATTCCTCCTGATTTGTTTTTGTTTCTGAGTAATGTCTTGGCTATTTGAGGTTTTTTTCTGGTTCCATATAAAACAAAGTACTATTTTTTTCCCAGATCTTTAAAGTATGATGGTGGTGCTTTGATAGGGATAGCATTAAATTTGTAAATTGCTTTGGGTAATACGGACATTTTAACAATGTTGATTCTTCCTAGCCATGAGCATGGTATGTTTTTCCATTTGTTAACATCTTCATCTATTTCTTTTCTTGGAGTTTCATAATTCTCTTTATAGAGATCTTTCATGTCCTTTGTTAGGTAAATTCTCAAATATTTCATCTTCTTTGGCATAACTGTAAAAGGAATAGAGTCCTTGACTGTTTTCTTGGCTTGACTATTATTGGTATATATAAAAGTTACTGATTTGTGAATACTGATTTTGTATCCTGAGATGCTACTGTATTCCTTGATCACTTCTAAGAGTTTTGTGGTTGAGTCCCTGGGGTTTTCCAGGTATAAAATCATATCATCTGCAAAGAGTGAAAGTTTGCTCTCCTCTACCCCATTTGTATACCCTTGATCACCTTCTCTTGCCTGATTGTGATGGCTAAGACTTCCATTACAATGTTAAAAAGCAGAGACAATGGGCAACCTTACCTGGTTCCTCATCTGAGTGTAAATGTTTTCAATTTTACTCCATTCAATATGATACTGGCTGTGGTTTGCTGTAGATGGCCTCTATCAGTTTAAGAAAAGTCCCTTGTGTACCTATTTTCTTATGTGTTCTGATCATGAAAGGATGCTGGATATTGTCTAAAGATTTTTCTACATCTATTGAGAGAATCATATGGTCTTGTTTTTTAGTTTGTTTATATGATGTATTATATTTATAGATTCGCGTATATTGAACCAACCTTGAGACCCTGGGATAAAACCCACTTGATCGTGGTGTATAATTCGTTTGATGTGTTGCTAGATTCTGTTTGCTAGGATCTTATTGAATGTTTTTGCATCTATGTTCATTAAAGATATTGATCTATAATTTTCTTTTCTTGTTGGGTCTTTTCCTGGTTTAGGGATCAGAGTGATATTGGCTTCATAGAATGTGTTGGAAAGTATTCCTTCTTTTTAGATGTTTTGGAAAAGGTTAAGTAATGTAGGTAGTAGTTCCTCTTTAAAGGGTTGGTAGAATTCTGATATGAAGACATCTGGTCCTGGACTCTACTTTTTTGGGAGATTTCATATAGTTCATTCTATTTCAGTACTTGATATAGGTCTGTTCAGCATGTCCAATTCTTTCTAATTAAGTCTAGAAAGTTGGCATGCTTCAAAGTATTGGTCAATTTCTTTCAGATTCTCATATTTCTCAGGATAAAGTTTTTTGTAGGATTCATTAAGGATTTTTTGAATTTCTGAGGTATCTGTTGTTATTTCGCCTTTGTCATTTTTGATTGATGATATTATGGACTTTTTTTTTTTTTTTTGTAGAGACATAGTCTCACTTTACTGCCCTCAGTAGAGTGCCATGATGTCACAGGACTCACAGCAACCTCTAGCTCTTGGGCTTCCGCGATTCTCCTGCCTCAGCCTCCACAGCAGCTGGCATTACAGGCGCCTGCCACAACACCCGGCTATTTTTTGGTTGCAGTTTAGCCGGGGCTGGGTTTGAACCCACCACCCTCGGTATATGGGGCCGGTGCCCTATTCACTGAGCCACAGGTGCCACCCGATATTATGGACTTTAATTTTCTATTTTTGGTTGGGTTGGCCGAAGGTTTATCAATTTTGTTGCATTTTTCAAAAAAACTTTTGATTCATTGATCTTTTAAAAAATTCTTTTGTTTTTGATTTCATTTAATTCTGCTCTAATTTTAGTATTTCTTTTCTTCTGCTGGGCTTGGGGTTGAAATGTTCTTCCTTTTCCAGTTGCTAAAGATGTCCCATTAAGTTATTAACTTCTTCTCTTTCTGTTCTCTTGAGGAAGGCTTGCAATGCTATACATTTCCTTCTTAGGACTGCCTTTGCAGTATCCCACAGGTTCTTCATGTATTCATTGTTGTTTTGTTCCAAAAATTTGGCAATTTCCTTCTTAATCTCATCTATGACCCAGCTATCATTCAGCATAGGGTTATTTAATTTCCATGTCTTTCTATGAGTATAAAGATACCTGTTATTGCTGAGTTCAACTTTTATTGCATGATGATCCGAGAAAATACAAAAATAATTTCTATATATTTACATTTGCTGAGTTTAGACTTGTGACCTAACATGTGATCAATTTTGGAGGATGTTCCATCGGCTGATGAGAAGAATGTATATTCAGTTTTATTAGGATGAAATGTTCTGTAGATATCTGTTAAATTCAATTGTTGTATGGTGAAGTTTAAGTCCAAAATTTCTTTGCTTAGTTTCTTATTGGAGGATCTATCCAAAACAGCCAAAGGGGTGTTAAAATCTCCAACTATTGTGGTGCTGGAAGATATTAAATCACTCATGTCTGTTAGGGTCTTTCTTATAAATTGAGGAGCATTCTGGTTGGGCACATAAATGTTAATAATTGACATAGTATCATGTTGAGTGTTTCCCTTAACAAATATGAAATGACCATCCTTGTCTTTCCTTACTTTTGTTGGTTTAAAGCCTAACGTATCTGCAAATAAAATTGCCACCCCTGCTTTTTTCTGATTTCCGTTTGCCTGGATTACAGATGCCCATCCCTTCACCCTAAATCTATATTTATCCTTTAAGGAAAGATGAGATTCTTCTATGCACAAGATATCTGGCCAGAGTTTTTGTATCCAGTCAGCCAAACTGTGCCTTTTCAGAGGACAGTTTAAGCCATTCATATTGACTCACAGTATGGATAAGCCTGGCAGTGTGTGTGTGTGTGTGTGTGTGTGTGTGTATTATTTTTTTTACAGCAGAGTCCTTTTATTGAAGAGCCAGCCAGCGA
This sequence comes from Nycticebus coucang, assembly GCF_027406575.1. Classification (NCBI taxonomy): domain Eukaryota; kingdom Metazoa; phylum Chordata; class Mammalia; order Primates; family Lorisidae; genus Nycticebus; species Nycticebus coucang. The sequence goes on from NC_069781.1 coordinate 108,387,584, forward strand.
CTGCCTCAGTGTTCAAACATGGGGTTTCTGAGAGCAGCCCCAAGTGCTTAAGGGGTCAGGTTTTTTTTTTTTATTGTTAAATCATAGCTGTGTACATTTGTGCAATCAAGGGGTACAATGTGCTGGTTTCATATACAATCTGAAATATTCTCATCAAACTGTTCAACGTAGCCTTTGTGGCATTTTCTTAGTTATTGTATGTAGACATTTGTATTTTGCCTTTAGTAAGTTTTGCCTGTACCCATTCTAAGATGCACCTTAGGTGTGGCCCCAGCCATTCCCCTCCCTCCACCCTAACCTCCCCCCTTCCTTGGCCCTTTCCTTATAGTCTTGTGCTATAGTTGGCTTATGGCCTTCATGTGAAAGCTATAATTTAGCTTCATAGTAGGGCTGAGTACATTGGATACTTTTTCTTCCATTCCTGAGATACTTTGCTAAGAAGAATGTATTCCAGCTCCATCCATGTAAACATGAAAGAGGTAAAGTCTCCATCTTTCTTTAAGGCTGCATAATAATCCATGGTATACATGTACCACAATTTGCTAGTCCATTCACGGGTCGATGGGCATTTGGGCTTCTTCCATGACTTAGCAATTATGAATGGGGCTGCAATAAACATTCTGGTACAGATGTCTTTGTTATATTGTGATTTTTGGTCTTCTGGGTATATATCTATTAAAGGAATTATAGGACTGAATGGCAGGTCTATTTTTAGATCTCTAAGTATTCTCCAAACATCCTTCCAAAAGGCACGCATTAGTGTGCATTCCCACCAGCAGTGTAGAAGTGTGCCCTTTTCTCCACATCCACGCCAACATCTCTGGTTTTGGGATTTTGTTATATGGGCTACTCTTACTGGGGTTAGGTGATATCTCAAAGTAGTTTTGATTTGCATTTCTCTGATGATGATTAAGGATGATGAGCTTTTTTTCATGTATTTGTAGATCATGTGCCTGTCTTCTTTAGAGAAGTTTCTCTTCAAGTCCTTTGCCCAACCTGAGATGGGATCACTTGTTCTATTCTTGCTAATACGTTTGAGTTCTCTGTGGATTCTGGTTATTAAACCTTTATTGGAAGTATAACCTGAAAATATTTTCTCCCATTCTGAGGGCTGCAAATAGGATTGCAATGCCTGTTTTCTGAGCTTTCCATTTTCCTGGAGTATAAATGATCAACCCTTCACCTTCAGTCTATATTTGTCTTTTAATGTAAGCTGAGATTCTTGTATGCCGCAGATATCTGGCTTGAGTTTTTGTATCCAGTCAGCCCAACCTGTGCCTCTTTAGAGGACAATTTAAACCATTCACATTAATTGAGAATATTGATAAGCCTTTCGAGAGTCCGGTGGACATTTTTGATCCTTTTGCGACTGTGGAAGTTGGAATTTGATCAAAATTTTCTGGATCAGTTTACTTTTGTGGTGGAGGATTATGGTGGTCTTTTTTTTATTGTTAAAACATAGCTGTGTACATTAGTGCAATCAAGAGGTAGAATGTGCTGGTTTCGTATACAATCTGAAATATTCTCACCAAACTGTTCAATGTAGCCTTCATGGCATTTTCTTAGTTACTGTATGTAGGCATTTGTATTCTGCATTTAGTAAGTTTCACCTGTACCCATTCTAAGATGCACTGTAGGTGTGGCCCCACCCATTACCCTCCCTCCACCATGACCTCCCCACTCCCTTCCCCTTCCTTGGCCCTTTCCCCATAGTCTTGTGCTATAGTTGAGTTATAGCCTTCATGTGAAAGCTATAATTTAGCTTCATAGTAGAGCTGAGTACATTGGCTGCTTTTTCTTCCATTCCTGAGATACTTTGCTAAGAAGAATATGTTCCAGCTCCATCCATGTAAACATGAAAGAGGTAAAGTCTCCATCTTTCTTTAAGGCTGCATAATATTCCATGGTATCCATGTACCAAAATTTGCTAGTCCATTCGTGGGTCGATGGGCACTTGGGTTTCTTCCATGACTTAGCAATTATGAATTGGGCTGACTTCTTAATTTATGCCAGATTCGGATTGTGTGAGAGAGTACCTCAATGTGTTAATCTTATTAAATTTTTTGGGCCATTTATGTTTGTTTTTCTCTCAAGGGCTTATTCACCAATGTTTTTTATCTGGATTGTATAAGCCTACTTTGGATCATTTAACTCTAACTATTTTACTATTTTTAATGCTGTTGTACTGGAAGGTTTTGAAATTTCTTTTTTAGATTTTTCACTGTTAGTGTATAAAAATGAAACTGATTTTTATGTGTTAACTTGTGTCTGGCTACTTTTCTTAATTCATTTATTGTAACAAGTTTTTTTGTGGAATTTTTAGGATTTTCTGTATATAATAAGATCATATCCTCTTTAAACAGAGATAATTTTACTTCTTTTCCAATTTGAATGCTTTTTATTTCCTTTTATTATTTGTTTTGCCTAATTGCTATGGCTAAAATTTCCAGTACTAGGTTGATTAGAAGTGGCAAAAGCAGGCATTCTTGCCTTGTTTCTGATCTTAGCAGGAAAGCTTTTAGTCTTTCACCATTGAATATGATCATGTTCACTGTAGATTTTTCATACATGGTTTCTATTTTGTTGAGGTAGTTTCCTTCTATTCCTAGTTTGTTTATCATTCTTATCTTGTCAAATGCTTTTTATACAATAATTGAGATAATCATGTAGTTTTTAAAAATTCTATACTGTGATGCATAACATTGATTGATTTTTATAAGTTGAACCATCTTTGCATTCCTGGAATAAATCCTATTTTCCATGGTGTATAATCCTTTTTAAAATGCTGCTGAATTTGGTTTGTAGCATTTTGCTGAGAATTTTTGCATAAATGTTCATAAGGATGTGCCCAATCAAAGAATGGCTAAAAGGAATTCTCTAAACAAAAGCAAATGATGACAGAAAAAGGCTTAGAACTTCAGCAAAGAAGAAAGGACATTAGAATGAGTAAATACAGAAGGTGCCAAAAAAAAGTATACACTTAATATGTACTGATAACAAAAGATGAATACAGGTCACATTTGAGCATTTCTTATAATTGCAAAAGTTAAAGGTGACTTGAACATTACAATTTTAATAATTTTTTCCTTTTGAAAATTTGTATACCTTTTTTTGGTACCATTGGCATAATGGACTATTTCCATGGTTTATTCAATTTTATTTAATTGTTGAAAATTACAATACCATTTGATGTGGTGTTCAGTGCTTATAGAGGAAATACCTAAGGCAACTATATTTAATAACTAGGGAGGGTATGAGGATTACAGAGGATATGAGGTTTCTCTACTCTGTTCAAAGTAGTAAAACATTAATACCAATAGACTGTGCTGTTACATTTGGATATATGTGATACCTAGAGTTATTACTTAAATAACTATACTAAATCATATACTCAAAAATCAAAATAAGTCATGATAGAATTTTTAGAAAATATTTGACCCACAGGAAATTAAGAATAGAAACAGAGAAATGAAAAACATGGAAAGCAAGTGTAAACTAAAAATAAAATCTTAAGCCCCCTGACAACTGAATGGAATCCCTGCCTCCACCCCAGAAAAACTTTAAAACCAAATTCTTAGCCATGAAGGGAAGGAAGATCAGACACGCCTCTTTATACCACCGACTGGACTGTAGACTAATTACAAACAGGACCTAAGCTCATTCAAAGCAAATATCACATCTATATGCCATCAATGTGCTTAACAGATCACTTTGAGTCAGTATATCATTGTTTGTTCTATAAGTAAAACTTTTTTAACCTAAAACATTCCTTTCTACCAATTCCAAGCTTTTGGGTTTAGACAAAGATTTATTTCTTCACCAAATTGCAAATCAAACAACCTCTGAACCCAATTATAACCCATGAGCCTCTGCTTTGAGATGGTCCACCTTTTCAGCCCAAACCAAAGTACACCTTCCACATATTGATATATGATTCTACATGCAATTCCTATCTCCCTAAAATGTATAAAACCAAACTATAAACAAGCTACCTTAAGAGCATTTTCTCAGGATCTCTTGAGATATGTCCCCCAGCCTGCCGTCACTATTTGGCTCTGAATAAACCTATTTAAATTATTTTACAGAGATTTGGCTTTGTCTGTTAATAGAAGCATAACACAAATAATAAGGTGACCAACATAAGCACTAACATGTCAATAAATAATTGCAGGGGTGGGGTGGGGTGCAGAGCAAAATGGCATACTAGAGACATCTCCTTGCTGGTTACTCATGGTGAGACAGGGGAAAATGGTCTTCAGCCAATTCTGGCTGGGAGAATCTGCATAGAAACATCACTCTGGGGGCACAGTGAAGCAGCAGGAGGCTTCAGGAGCCAAGGAGGTGCTCTGGAGCTGCGGAAAACTGATGCAAAAGGCAGGTGCTTGGTATGGACAAAGGCTGGCCAGCTCTCCCCATTGAGGTCCAGGGATGGGAAAGGGCTGTCCTGCAATATTTTGATTTTGGACTAGGCTGCTCACTGGAGCAGCAAGTAGACTTGAACAGTGTCCAGCAGCTGGGTTGAACATCAGGTGCAGTGGTTCTCCCATTGGTATGAATGCTAGCAGGGCGATGCCATTGTGGGAAGAACACTTGAGCAGGATGATCAGTCTGCAGGGTACTAGTACATGGCCAGCTCTGGCACATAGGCTGAGCTTAACTAGCCATCCTTTGGGTGAGGTGAGTGGCCCTCACACCCCCTAGGAAGGCCACTTTGCTGTCAGGGGATACTGTCTGATAGGCCTCCTGGGAAGTCTGGCAAAAGCTTTGAGATTGTAGTCCCACAGGGACTGAATACTGATGAAGTGAACAGGCCTGGATTGAGAGCAAAGAAGTCAGGATGACAAGATCTGGTCTCCTTTGCAACTACAGAGCAATTTCCACCCCCTATTTTATGCAGAAAATCCAGTGTGTTCTCCATCTCCTAATACCACAGTGCCTCTTGGTGTCCAGGCAATGTATTGCTATATATAGACACACACACACACAGACACAGACACAGACACACACACACACACACACATAAATATATAACACACACATAAATATATTGTTTTACATTCTCTGGTTCTTTTTTCAATTTTTCTCCTTAACTTTTTTTTCTTTCTTTTTTTTTTTTTTTTAATCTCTTTTGTTGTTTGTTGTTTAGATTTTTGGTGGGGGGGTGATGATATTTTTATTTTTTCATTTTTACATTTTTCAATAGCAAGGACTCCTCCATTTTTGTTATGGTTTTTCAATCCCTTTTATTCCTTTACTTTTTTTTTTTTTTTTTGACACAGTCTCACTTTGTCATCCTTGGTAGACTGCCCTGACAGCATAGCTAACAACAACCTCAAACTCTTGGGCTCAAGCAATTCTCTTGTCTCAGCTTCCTGAGTAGCTGAGACTACAGGTGCCTGCAACAACACCTGGCAATTTTTGGAAATGAAGTTTTGTTCTTGCTCAGGCTAGTCTTGAATTCCTGAGCTCAGGCAATTCACGAGCCTCAGTCTCCCAAAGTGCTGTGATTACAGGTGTGAGCCACCATGCCTGATCCTAGCCCCTTTGATTCTTTCTTTTTCTTTCTTTCTTTTCTTTTTTTTTTTTTTTTTAGACAGAGTTTGATTATTTTGCCCTTGGTAGAGTGTCATGGCATCACTGCTCACAGCAACATCAAACTCTTGGGCTTAAGCAATCCTCTTGCCTTAGCCTCAGAAGTAGCTGGGACTACAGGCACCTGCCACAATACCAAGCTATTTTGCTGTTGTTGTTGTCATTGTTGTTTAGCAGGCTGAGGCTGGGTTTAAACCCACCAGCCTGGTGTATATGGCTGGCATTGTAACCGCTGAGCTCTGGGTGCCAAGCTCTTTTTCTCTCTTTTGGTAGAAATTTTTCTACTTTTCTCATCTTTCCCACATAAATTTCTCATAAGCAACTAAGATATCCCTTTTTTCCTCCTCTTCATCTTATACGATTATATTTTTAAACTTTTCTCTATTTTTATTATCGTTTTTCTCTTCTCTGAAGGCTTGTGGAGCCACACTATTAGTCTGGCTCCAGAAGGCAAAGAACTCATGGGCTTGGGTATCCTTCTTGCTTTAGCCTTTGGAAAAAAGGTATTGGTTGGGCCCCACTGCAAAATACTGCTGATTTCTTTCTGTATTTGGCAGAAGTAGGGTCTTGCTTTTGCCCAGGATGGTAAGGACCTCCTGACTTTGAGGGACCCACCCAGCCTGGCCCCCAAATTCCTAGAGCTGTGAGTGTGATTAAAGCACCCTGCTAAACACCACAATTTATCCTGTTTCTCTCTCTTTTACTGTATTTTTTCTCCCTTTCTTCAATTTTTTCTTTCCACCCCTCCCCTTCTATTTTTTCCTCTTTATCTTTTTTTTCCCCTTTTTCTTTAACTTATCACTCTTTACTCTTAACTTACTTTAGCCTCATGCCAAAAGGCCACTTCAACAACCTAAGCTCTGAGACAAGGTGATTTAAAGTGAAAGAGATAGGGAGAAGAAAAAAGTAGGGGAAGGAAATGAACAAGAAGTAAACACACCTGAGGAGGAACAAACAGAAAAATTCTGGCAACATTAACACCCAGAACAGAACAATCCCCTCAAGGGATCTTCAGGCAGTTACCACAGAGGATTCCACCTGTAAAGAATTAATGGAAATTACAAAAGGGGAATTTAAAAATATGGATGATAAAAACAATAAAGGGAATTGATGAGAATGTGAAGAAAACAGAACCAAAAAATAGGCAAAAGATATGAAGGATATAGAAAGGATATGGAAGATCTTAAGGAATCTAGGGAACTTAGGATGCAATAGAAAGTATCAATAACAGATTAGACCATGGCTAAGAATGAATCTCAAAGCTAGAGGATAAAGAGCTTAAGCTGACAAGTTAAAGAGGCAGAAAAGAAGAGAGAGAAAACAGAATATTCACTCAGAGAATTATAAGACATTATGAAGCCTTCAAGCATATGAATTATAGGGATTCTTAAAGGAAAAGAAGAACATCCCAAAGAAATGGAAGCCAGATTGGAGGGTATCATAAATGAAAAATTTCCAAATATCACTAAAGATTCTGAAACACTCCTTTTATAAGGATGTCAAACTCCAGGTTGTCTCAACACAAATAGGGCATCTCCAAGACATGTTGTAATTAATCTGTCCAAAGTCAAGACAAAAGAGAAAATTCTGCAAGCAATCAAGAGTAAGCAACAATTGACCTACAGGGGTAGATCCATCAAGGTGACAGCAGACTTGTCAGCTGAAACTTTCCAAGCCAGAAGAGAACCATCATATACCTTTAACCTTCTTAAACAAAATGATTTCAGCCCAGAATTCTGTATTCTGCTAAACTAACCTTTAAAATTGATGGAGAAATAAAATATTTTATCAATATGCAAACATTGAGGAAGTTTTCTACCACAAGAGACATATCTACAGGAGATACTTAGACCTATTCTCCACACTGACCATGACAATGGACAACCAGCAAAGTAAACACCCAGAAAATAAAGTATAAAACCTAGCTCCCACAATGGCACAAATGTTGAAACTAAGCAACGGACCTTCACAAAATAAGATGAACAGAACTCCACCACACTTATCAATTTTCTCAAAAAAAATGTTAATGGCTTAAATTCTCCACTGAAGAGGCACAGGTTGGTTGATTGGATAAACAAGTGCAAGTCCTCCATATGCTGTCTCTAAAAAACACAAAACACAGTTGCAAGCTGGTATTAACCGTTGCTTCACCAGAGTCGATTCCTCTGCAGTGCCCTGTGGACCGAAGCTCGTGGGTAAATGTGATAATAAAGCCCGCGTCTGTGCCAAAAAAAAAAAAAAAACACACACACAAAACACACTTAATCTTGAAAGACAAAGCAAGACTAGGGGAAAGGTTGGAAAATAATATTTCAGCCAAATGGAAATCAGAAGAAAGGAGGAGTCACAATCTCATTTTCAGATACAAGTGGATTTAAAGCGACTAAAGTCAAAGAAGACAAAGATGGACACTTCATACTGGTCAAGGGAATAATACATGATGAGAACATTTCAATTCTAAATATTTAGGTACTCAATTTAAATGCCAACAGATTTATGAAACAAACCTTCAAGGGTCTTAGCAGTATGATATCCATAATAGGTGGGGACTTTAACACCCCTCTGGTTGAACAGACCAGATCATCTAAATAGAAACTAAACAAAGATATAAGGGACTTAAATGCAACCCTAGAACAAATGGGCTTAATAGACATACAGAACACACCATCCAAAAGCTAAGGAACATACGTTATTCTTGGAACATACTCCAAAATAGGTCATATCCTAGGTCACAAATCAAAGTTCACTAAAATTAAAAGAATTAAAATTGTATCATGTATCTTATCAGACCAAAGGTAGTAAAGGTGGATCGCAAATCCAACAAAAGTTTTCATCCCCATATAAAGACATGGAAATTAAACAATCTTTTTTTTTTTTTTATTGTTGGGGATTCATTGAGGGTACAATAAGCCAGGTTACACTGATTGCAATTGTTAGGTAAAGTCCCTCTTGCAATCATGTCTTGCCCCCATAAAGTGTGACACACACCAAGGCCCCACCCACCTCCCTCCTTCCCTCTTTCTGTTCCCCCCCATAGCCATAATTGTCACTAATTGTCCTCATATCAAAATTGAGTACATAGGATTCATGCTTCTCCATTCTTGTGATGCTTTACTAAGAATAATGTCTTCCACGTCCATCCAGGTTAATACGAAGGATGTAAAGTCTCCATTTTTTTTAAAGGCTGAATAGTATTCCATGGTATACATATACCACAGCTTGTTAATCCATTCCTGGGTTGGTGGGCATTTAGGCTGTTTCCAAATTTTGGCGATTGTAAATTGAGCTGCAATAAACAGTCTAGTACAAGTGTCCTTATGATAAAAGGATTTTTTTCTTTCTGGGTAGATGCCCCGTAATGGGATTGCAGGATCAAATGGGAGGTCTAGCTTGAGTGCTTTGAGGTTTCTCCATACTTCCTTCCAGAAAGGTTGTACTAGTTTGCAGTCCCACCAGCGAAATTAAACAATCTTATGCTGAATGACAGCTGGGTTAAAGAATAACTAAAGAGGAAATTATTAAATTCCTCAAATATCACAACAGTAAAGCTACAATTTACCAAAACCTCTGGGATATTGTAAAATCAATCCAAAGAGGGAAATTTATTACAGTAGATGCCTACATCTGAAAAATAGAAAGAAAGCACATCAACAACCTAATGAATCATCTTAAGGAAATGGAAAAGAAAGCAACCCAATCCCAAACACAACAGAAGAAAAGAAATAACCAAAGTTAAATCTGAAATAAATGAAAATGAAAATAAAAGAACCATTCAGAAAAATCAATGAAATGAAAAGTTGGGTTTCAAAAATTGATAAATCTTTGGCCATCTTAACTATATACAGAAAAGTAAAATGTCTAATAACCTCAATCAGAAAGAAAAAGAGGGAGTAACAAGAGATACCACTGAGGTACAAGAGATTATCTCTGACTACTACAAGAAACTCTACACCCAGAAATTTGACAATGTGGAGGAAATGGACCAACACCTGGAATCATACCATCTCCCTGCACTCAATCAGGAAGAAATAGATCTCTTGAACAGAGCAATATGAAGCATTGAGATTGAGGACACAATAAAAAATCTTCTAGCACTCCTTCTAGTACTGTGAGAAATGAATTTCTGTTGTTTAAGCCACTCTATGATAATTTGTTATAGAAGCTTGAGCTGACAAAGACAATGTGCATGGTCATTGGGGAAGGCTACTAGAATACTGCAGAAGAGGGACAATAAGACATTTGTAATTCCTGATATTATAAACCTCTGAAATATTTGCCCAAACTGGAATCTGAATCACGCCTAGCTATATGTTTATCAGGGGACAGACAGTCATATTGAAGACAGCATGGGTATAGTACACAACCAGAATATCCACTCTCTGGGAACCAATATAAGACAAGTGACTGACATTCTTCAATAAATAAATTACAAGGAAAAAATTAGGGTGGAATCTGCAAGTTACAAAGAACCTGTTAACCAAATTCAATGTGTAGACCTGGTTAGGATTTTGATATGAATAAACTATTACAAAATAGCAAATGACAACAGCCAGATATTTGATATTATGAGGGAATGATCATTTATATTTTTAAAAGAATTGTTTATTTTAGACATAAAAAGTGAGGTATTTACAAATAAATTGGTGCAATGTCTGAAATTTATTTCAAAATTACTTATTAGTGGAAAAGGGTACACTTAAGATCAGGACGTAGGCAGAGAAGTGAGTAGAGTAATAGACACAAAAAGACTGGCCATAAATTAATCATTGTTAAAGCTGGGTGATGTATATATATACATAGGGATCCAAAATTCTATCCTTTCTAAGTTATACACGTTTGAAATATTCCATAGTACAAAGCTAAAAGAAAGCAATATGTATAGCATAATTTTTTAAAATTTAAACTACATATGACTTCTCATTCTAGCCATGATAAAGTAACAGGAAACAAAATTTACCTCCCTCTAAAACAACCAAATACAACAACAAAAACAGTATTTAAGACACTACACCTTAGGGGCGGTGCCTGTGGCTCAAAGGGGTAGGGCACCAGCCCCCATATGCTGGAGGTGGTGGGTTCAAACCCAGCCCCAGCCAAAAACTGCAAAAAAAAAAAAGACACTACACCTCAAACCGTGAAAGATAGTGATCCTTGAAAAATGGGAAACAAACATTGTGCCACAGTTGATTACCTTGAGTGAGTTTATAGACCAGTGTTTTTCAACTTTTTTTTCTTTTTTGTCTCACAGCATACTTGAACCTACAGTTAAACTTCCATGGCACCCTTAAATTATGTTGATCCAAAAAAAACAAAACAAAAAAAACTTACTGTGCTTTGAACTTCTTTCCAAATTAATTTAATGACCTTTTTTTTTTTTATTGTTGGGGATTCATTGAGGGTACAAGAAACCAGGTTACACTGATTGCATTTGTTAGGTAAAGTCCCTTTTACAATCGTGTCTTGCCCACAAAAAGTGTGGCACACATCATGACCCCACCCCTCTCCCTCCTTCCCTCTCTCTTCTCAGGCACACCTAAGATCCTCTCCCAGCACATGGGTAGAAAATCACTGTTCTAGATGGTAGCAAAGGGAGAAGAACAAAGACAGAACCTGGCAGATTCCCTGTCTTAAGATGGAGCTAAGAGTCTAGGAGGCATAGGCAGCTTTAGCTGACCAGACAGATTCTGGAGAGGAGAAAGATAATAGGCATAAAACCTCACAGAGACACCCTGAAGTATTCAGCTGAATACTGATCACTTCATTCATGAAGAAATTGCCATATTAATAGAGAAATCATGTGATAAACTTAAGACACAGAAAAAACATTTGACAAAATCCAACAACATTCTTGATAAAAATTCTCATTGAAATCATAATAGAAAGGAATTTTCTCAACCTGGTAAAGGGCATCAACAAGAAGATACCATCATATACAACAATGAAAGACTTAATTTAGTCCCTACAGGATCAGGAACAAATCCCATATATATGCTCTTGCCATTCCTGTTCCACCTTGTATTGGAGATTCTAGGTAGTGCAATAAGGCAAGAAAAAGAAAAGGCACGGAGAGTAGAAAGTAAAATCTTATTCTCAGATTGTGTGTATATAGAAAATATGATGGACTCTACAAAAACAAAGCTACCAGAACTAATAAGTACATTTTAAAAAATAAAAGAATACTTCATATATTTAGCAATATACAAAATCAACTGTATTTCTATGTACTGGAAATGAACAATCCAAAATTGAAATTAAAAAAGCAATCCTACTTACCATAGGATCAACAAGATAAAATACTAAGGGATAAATCTGCCAAAAAATGTGAAAGACCTGTTGTTTTAGTTTCTGCTGGTGGCCATTTCAAATGATCATAAACTTAGTGCCTTAAAACAGAAGTTTATTCTTTCACAGTTCTAGAGTCCAGAATTCTAACATCAAGGTGTTGGGAGGGCTACAGTCCTATCAAAAGGAACAATCTTTTCTTTGCCTCTTTCTTCTTCTGTTGGCCTCAGATATTCCTTGGTATTTCTTGGCACATAGCTACATTACTCCAACCTGTCTCCATCTTCATATCATCTTCTCCTCTTCTTTCTCCCTCTCTATTTCTCCTCTGTGTGTCTCTTATTAAAAAAAAAAACCTCATAGGGACACCCTTGACACCCCAAAGACCCAAACACTTGTCATTGAATTAAGGGTCCATCTGGATAATTCAGGACTATCCTCATCTTGAAACCCTTAATTACACATGCAGAGAACTTTTTTCCAAAAATGTCACATTCTCAGGCCCTAGGAATTATGGACATATCTTAGGGGGAGGCATACAAGTTAACTCATTACACTGTACACTGAAAACTACAAAATATTGCTGAGAGGAATTAAACAGACCTAAATAAATGGAGAGATGTATCTTGGCCATGAGTCAGAGGACTCAAGATTATTAACATTTGAATCACCACCCCTCTATAATTTATCTATTATATATCTTCAGTGCAATGCTAATCAAAATCCAAGCAGGCTAGCACTCTGGGAGGCCAAGGTGGGCTGATCACTTGAGCTCACAAATTCATGACCAGCATGAGCAAAAGCAAGACCTCCATTTCTAAAAATAGCCAGTTGTTATGGTGGGCGCCTGTAGTTCCAGCTACTGGGGAGGCTGAGGCAAGAGGATCTCTTGAGCTTAAGAGATCCATTCAGGGATTTTTTTTTTTTTTTTTTTTTTTGTAGAAATTGACAACTGATTTTAAATTTCATGTGAAAAGGAAAGGGCCTGGAACAGCCCAAACAACTTTGAAATAGAACAAAGTTGGAGGGCTAACACTACTTGATTTCAAGAACTATTATAAAGCTACAGTAATCAAAACTGAGTATTAGACAACTACATTAATGGAACAGAATAAACAATCTAGAAATAGACTCACACATATTCGGACACTTGGTTTTTGACAAAGGTGCAAAAGCAATGTAATACAGAAAGAATAGTTTTTCAACAAATGATGCTGAGACCATCAGATATTATCTTATTAAGATGTTAATTCTTAAGATTTATATGCATAAAAAAAGAACTTGGATCCATATCTTGCACTGTATTTTAAAAATCAATGCAAAATGAATCATAGATCTAAATGTAAAAATCTAAAACTATAAATTTTCTCAAAGAAAACATAAAAGAAAGACCTTGGTTTAACCAGAAGTTCATTAGATATGACACCAAAAGTATAATCCATAAAGGAACAGTTTGGTAAATTGGACTACATTAAAATTTTGCTCTTCAAAAGATACCATTAAGAGATTGAAAAGACAAACCATAGAGTAGGAGAGACTCTTTGCTAAACATGTATGTGATAGAAGACATTGTATCAAGACTATATAAAACCTCTGAAAACTCAACAATAAGGAAAAAAAGCCCAAACTTTAAAAATTGCAAAAAATTTGAATAGACCACCAAAATGTACAGTTGGCAAGTAAACACATGAAAAGATGCTAAGCATTATTAATCATTAGAGAAATGCCAACTAAAACCACAATGAAATACCACTACACACTTTGAAAATGGGTAAAATGTAAAAGACTGACCAGACCAACTGAAGCACTCATATATTGCCAATGGGAATATAAAATGGCTCAATCACCTTCGAAAATAGTTTGGATATGGCATTTATCCAAGAGAAAAAAAAAATACATATGTTCCTTACAAAGACTTATACTTAAGTGTTCATAGCATTATAACAGCTTTTTTATTTTTTTAAGACAGCATCTTACTTTGTCACCCAGATCGCCCAGGCTGTTGGAGTGCAATGGCACATGATAGCAATCACAGTTCACCATAACCTTGAACTCCTGTTCTCAAGTGATCCTCTTACCTTGGACTCCTGAAGCACTAGGATTAGAGGGCATGAACCCTATTCCAGATTTATTTGGAATAGCCAAAAACTGGAAACAACACAAATGTCTACGAACAATCTGAATAAACAGATTGTGGCTATAGCAATACATGAAACAGTATTCAGCAACAAAAAAGACTAAGCTATTGACATGTACAACAGCAGGAATTAGTCTCAACCTAATCATGGGGAGTAAAAGTAGCTATAAAAAAGAGTATGTACTATATGATTCCATTTATAGAAAACTGTAGAAAATACAGAGTAATCTGCAGTAACAGAAGGCAGGTCTGTGGTTGCTGGGGGGCGGAGGAAGGGATAGAAGGGAGGCATTGAGAAGAGGTGATGGGGACATTCACTATATTGACTGTGGTATGGTTTCATGGGTGTATACATATATAAAAACTTATCACATTGTTCACTTCATATATTGTATGTCAATTTTACCCCAATAAAGCTGTTAACATTTTTTTATAAAGCTGTATTTATAAATGAGGAAAATACTGGAAGGAGGAGCACTGAAGTAGTAGTCATGGTGGTTTTCTCAGAAGGGGGGATTAGGATGGGCTGTTATATACAAGAAGAACTTGAGCTTTAACTATATCATTTGAATTTTTATGACACAAATGTGCCCACATATTAACTGTGTTATTTTTTTAAGTTTAAAATGTCTCACAACTGAGCTCTGATGTTTGTTGATTCTCAATCTTCAGTGTGATCCTCTGTGAGTTGTAATAAGGAGCTCTGTTTGTACAATCTAAAATATCTTCAAATGAATTGAAATTTATTTCTTATTTAAAATGTCCCCCCCTGCCCCCCCGCCAACCCCGAGAATTTCTAAAGGACTGTGTTTGGAAAAATCTGCTTTTTAACAGATGTCTTACATTCCCTCTTTGGTTCTGTCTCTAAATATTACTTGCTAAAAGTAAAACACTATTTTTCTAGACTCTGACTAATGCTTTTTTTTGGCGAGGGTGGAGGGCGTTTGGCCACTGCCCATTTGGCAAAGATTTTATTACCAGATGTTTGTCTTCCTGCTTTCTATATTTTAAAAATTACAGAGAAGATTTAGCTGTTCTAGCGATGTAATTATTTTTTGCCAAGTATTTAAACTTTGGACAATCAGCATTAACAAACTAATTTGAAGGCACAAAGTCTCAATTTAATTAAAGAGCTTAGGAAAGGTTTCAGCCTGTCTGGCTTCCGCAGGCAGGGCGGGAGGTCAGGCGCTGGAGTTCTGAAGTCCTCCTCCACAGGAATTCTGACAGAGAGCCCTCCTGGCCACTGCCCAGAAACTGAGTCATGAAGAAACCCTGTGTGTAAAATAAACCTTCTAGCAAATGAGAAGTGGTACTTTAGAAAGGCCTGTATCAGAGCCACAGATTAGAGATGTGAATGAAATATGGAGCCATCTAAATTCCTCCCTGCTGGCACTGTTCTTTCAGTCCTTCCTTTAGGATCATCTTCAGAGTCCCTCCTGGGACATAGCACATGTGGCCTTTGCCCTGAGGCTGCTCACAGGTAAGGAGGGAGGTGAACTCTGGGAAAGCACAGCAGCCCCCGGGTTCTTACTGTGGAACATTCCAGGTCATGTGAGGCCAAAACCCCTTTGGGAAGATGGAGAAAGAAGGTTCCACAGAGTGGGCCATGCCTAGTGGATTAGTATGCAGAAAACAGAGAGACAGAAATTCTAAACAAAGAAACTACATGCGAGCACTGTCTGGCCTTTTGTTCTGTGAAGACCAAATAATTCTTTGTCCCTAGATTTTAAGGAGATATTTAGGGTAGAAATAAAGTAGGAAAGTTGTTCTAATGACAAATTTCAAAGATACCCGCCCCCTCCCCCCTCACAGTATTTTTAAATCTACAAATGTAGGTGGGCAAGTAATACATTAACTCAAAGCTCCATCCCTCTCTAGGCTCATGAAATACGTGATTTCAGTCATTCTGGACCTCTGAGAATGTGCCAGTGTTCTGGGACCATCTGTAGACTAAGATGTGGGGCTGGTCCTCTGCTCTGCTTCCCAGGAGCTGTTGAGATATGCTGCCTCAGAGCAAGGACCTCTAGCAAGGCTGAAACATGCACATATTTTCTCCTTAAATTATAGAATTGTCCCTGGAAGCCTGCTTTTCCCAAGCACACAGAGGGCTCCTCTCTATCCCAGCCAGGGGAGAAGAGCAAGATCCCAGCATCAAGCCCATCCCCCTTCCACAATGAATGGTGGATGGTTGTCTCTGAGGTTTGCAATCACAGACATGCTGGTGATCAAGTTCTAGGAGTTCGGAGACCAGTCTTCTAATTTGAGACTGACTCTCTCTTGACCCCAAGGAAATCACTTTTACATTTCTTTTTATAAAGTATTCATCCAATTTGTCTACATATTCTTGGGTAAAGGTGTCTCAGCTCCGTCTCTACATGTCCACCCTCCTGGTCAATCTCTGGGTCTCCTTCCTCTTCCCTCCACATTGCTCATGGTCTGTCTAAACTAAGGATGTATCTTCACCATATCCTTTCCCTGCTTCAAAGTCCTGTGGTCTCTCCCTTTCCTGACAGGTACCAAAACAGCCCACTACTCCTGCCATATTTCTTATTTTATCCTGGTGACATTTATTCTCCTGGGCCCACCTCAGGCTTCAGGGAATGTTGTAAATCTTTCAGGGCCCACCTTTTGGGGCTTCAGGGAATGTGGCAAATCCTCTTTCTCAAAGAGCACTCAGTCCCTGCTATGGAGTCTGGGTTGTGAGGTTATGAGCATGCTCCATGGCACCAGACTGCAGGCTCTTGGAAGGCAGAGATGGCTTCTGTTTGAGATTTCATCCCCTTACCAGCAGAGCATCTGGAGGAGTCCACAGGGGACAGAGGAGAATAATCTGTTACAGGATGGGGGCAAGTGGAGAAAACTATGTTAGGATGGGGAACTTCAGTTGGGAGCAGGTCAGGTTAGACAGAGGCATAAAGGGGCTCACCTCTGTTTAATTTGGGGCAGTCTCTAGACAGCAGCATGTGGGGAAAGGGCATTGGGAGGAGCCCCACCATGAGCAGCCTCCCACAGTCTGGCTGGTGGCTTGCATCTCCTCTGCCCTAACTCCAGAATCCCCCAGCACCTGGCCCCTACACCCAGTTCTGCTCTCTTTTGAAGGTCATCAGTGATGTTGAGATTCCAAACCGCTGCCCCTTCTGGCCTCAGAAGAAGCCTGGGCCTGCTTTCCACCTGCTTTCCTCCCTCTGTACCTCTAGCTGCTCCAAACCCTTTTCTGGGTCCTGGTCCTCCTTTTGACCCCTGAGTGTTGCTGCTGCCCATGAACCTCACTCCTCCTGAGGAGGGGTCACTCCAATGCACCCACCCCTTCAAGCCACTGTGGCTTTCCAGCTATACTTGCCACCCAGAGTTGAGCACCTGAGCCCTAGAGGCTGTTCTGGGTCCACCCTGATGAAGGCCTGCTTCCCTGCAACCTCCTATGCCCTCTCTGTTTCAGTTTCTATCTGTTAAAAGTGGTGCCAAGAATGGTGGTTGTCAGAGGTTTGGGGGAGGGAGGATGGGGAATTGACTAATAGGGACAGAGTTTCTGTTTGGAATGGCAAAATAAGAACTGGAGATGGATGGTAGTGATGGTTGCACAATAATGAGAATGTATTAAATGCCACCGAACTGTATGGCTTGGCACCCATAGCTCAGTGGGGCTGGTGGGTTCAAACCTGGCCTGGGCCTGGTAAAAACAGTAACAACAACAACAGCCGGGCGTTGTGGCAAGCACCTGTAGTCCCAGCTACTTGGGAGGCTGAGGCAACAGAATTGCTTAAGCCCAAGAGTTTGAGGTTGCTGTGAGCTGTGACACCATGGCACTCTACCAAGGGTGACATAATGAGACTCTATCTCAAAAAAAAAAAAAAATGCCATTGAACTGTATACTAAAATGATGGCCAAGATGGCAAGTTTTGTTATGTGTATTTTACTACAATTTTTAAAAAATTGATAGATAAAGCAGTGGTAAATAGTGCCTGCTTTGCATAGTTGTCTTAATGGTAAAATAGGAGATGTGAGTGGGATATTGATGCAATACCTGGTATCTAGTTATAGGTTAATAAAGGACCCGTAAACTATCTCCAGGTCTTCAGTCACAGTTCCTCAGTCACCTGCTAGACTCTGCCACTTAAAATAGGTATGGACCCTACTCTCCATACCTCACGGTGGGGCAAATGAGCAGGAGGTGCCCACGGGGCTGACACAGCCCAGAGCAGACCCTAGGCAGTATTTCATGGGTCTGACAGAGGGACCAAGGGTGGGACGGGACAGCCCCAGCTAGCACAGTTCCAAGAATGGTCTCCCTTGTAGTGTGCAGAAAGTGACACTACGGATTTAGAAATTCTGTGCCAATCTGATAATATCTGATGAATAGAGTAATTTAAAAGTTGAGTTTGTATTCTGAATGGCTTTTGTATTTATCATTTTTCCAGTAATTTATTTTTATTTTCTAAAAGTATCAACCAGGCATATATTAGAAAATTTTAAAAAGAATTGCCCCTTTATTATAGTTTGAAAATCCTAAGCTAGGCTATGCCACAGTAATAATTCCTAAATCTCAGTGGTCTAGCCAACAGTAGCTTCTTCTTGTTTGAACTCCCAAGAGGCTGGAACCCTAGGCTTCTCTGTGTCCTAGGACCAAACTGACCATACAGCCCAAAGGAGGCTGGGAAACAGCACAGCAAGTGGCTAGTGGGTGACAAGGAGGGTCTGCCACCACGTAGAATTCCTCCTCAGGAGTTCCCAAGGAGGTTCTGCTCCTGGAATTCACATTTCTGTAAAGGGACAGATCCTCTCCATTTTCAGATGCTTGAGTCTAAGGCCAAGAGGCATCCGTGAACCCTGCCTGCCTCCCAGGGCTGCTGCCAGCTCCCAGTCCAGCCCCCAGCCTCCCCTCTCTCTTTCCTGCAAACTGTCAAACACGTGCTGCATTTCCACAGTGCCAGTAAACCACACTACTGTTCAACTAAACTACGCACTCTCTCTATTACATAGTTTGTGTTTTCCATCTCCACACCTTGGCTCAGAATGTTGTTTTTTTTTTTTTTTTCTGAAATAATGCCTCTTCTTAACCCTCTCCTTTATATTTGCATATCCTGACAGGACCCATCCTTCAAGCCTCAGCTCAAATGCCAAGTCCTCCAGGAAGGCTTGTGCACAAGCCATGAGTGGCAATAGAACATCCAACTGGTAGTGGCTTAAGTAATGAAGATATTCATCTGTACTTAAAAGAAGTCCCAAGTGAGGTGGTTCCAGAGTTCTCATTGATGTCAATGTCAACGGTCTGAGCCGGCATCTCTAGTAACCTTTGGAGCTTTACTTTTTGCTTGTAAGATGGATGCTGTAGCTCCAAAATCACATCTTAACACCACTGTATTCAAGGCAAGGAGGAGAGGCAGCAGGTGAAAAAATGGGTAGGATTTTCCTTTTTTGTAACAGAGGGAGACATTTCCTAGTAAACCTTTTGGCAAAATTTCCCTTACATCCCACTGATAAGAACTGGGTCATGTCGCCAAGCCTGCCCTAAATGTCCAGTGACTGGGATGGTGTTTAACTGTGGGGAGAGTTTGGGGGGACCTGGTGTTACCAAGAAGAGACTTGTCTGAGGATGGGGCACTTGGAAGTCTGGAACATATAAACGTGCACTCAACAAGACAGAAGGGAATGTTTCCAGTGAAGTGAGCGATGTACGTTATCTGCCACAGCTTCCATAATCCTTTCTCTTGTCTATTACAAGTAATGGTGCATTCTGTAAATGCTTACGGCTTCTTATACCTCATGGCTCATATTTCCTACTTTTTTTTTATCAGTTAGGATTGCAAACTCTATGTTCTCACAGAATAATTTGAAGGGAGATAAGCAGGGGTATTGGTCCAGCAATTCACCATCTGTGATTCTCTTGATATTTTCCCTCATGGTTATAAAATGGCTGCAGCAACTCCGGGTTTTGAGTCTTCATACAAGGCAGAAAGATATGGGGAAGGGTGAAATTTGTATCTGTCTCTTTTAATGGAAGAGCAAAAAATTCTCAGAATACTCCAACACCTTTCACTAGACAAAAGCATTTTATACAATACCCCTCCATGTCAGAGTCTGATGAGGGGAGTGGTTGGCATTTCTGGTCTTTGTGGAAGATGATCAGGGACATTATGACTGCTGGGATGCCTATATTTCTCTTTCTGTGTCTGTATTCTCCACCGGACTGAGAATTCTCTGACATCAGGGATTTTACCTAATCTCTTCTTTTCGACTTAGAATTGATTATATAAGCGTGTTGTGATGATAAAAGAGACAGTGAGTGCTGAGAAGCAGTATGTGATGAGCCCTCCACAGTGGCTGTCACCATATGTGCAATGAGCAGCTGCAGTAGTAGCTTAGGCCACTCCACAGTCCATCTTGTTTGTTGAACGTAGTTGATGCTGGGTGCTTGTGTGTCGGATGTGAGCTGAGCGCATCAGGGGTCGGTTTTTGCTCCTTCCTGGCTGTCTGTGGTCTTATGAGTACTTGTGGCAGTGTAACACAGTGATACATTTTACCCAGAACCTTCGCATCTGGAAGATGGTCTCACTTGGGAGTTAACAGTCTGGTAGAAGCAAAGAAGGGTTGCTTGGAACCCCACACATTGCAGCCTTGCACGAGTATTCTGCCTCTCTGTGCTTCAGCTTCCTTAACTTAATGAGAGCTAACCCCTCGAGCCTCTTAGGGATGTAGAGATGAAATGAGTGGTAGCAATGTAGGTGCTCAGTCATTGCTTCTTGATTAGACTAGCTGATCCCCTAGGGAACTCCTGAGTGGCTCAGAAAAGACATACACTCTGACCAGGCTAGGTGAGGCCGTATGACATACCAAAGACTGAAGCTGGGCACAGGTGCAGGAGTCTGAGATGACCTTGTTCAACATGCTATGGGTGAACAGCAGGGGAGACCAGAGGCTTCCTGCTCTGACAGTCCAATGGAGACATGGAATGGCTTGGTGGAGTGTCCCAGGCCTGCAACCCCCACTCTCTGGCCTCCCCATTTCTTGTTGAGTCCCGAGGCTGCGCCAGCTGTGCCCAGAAGGGGAAGAGACTCCAGTTATGTTTATCTTTTAGATTAGAAGGGACCACAAACTCTTTCAGTAAGGAGCAGGAAAGTAAATATTTGAGACTTCATGGGGCATGATGATCTCTGTTGCATATCCCATTTTTGCTTTTTTTTTTTTACTATCTCTTAAACATGTAAAAAACCATTCCTGGCTTGTGAGTTGTGCAGAAAGGAGCTGCGGCCGGAATTGGCCAGCTGGCTCCCAGAGGCGCCCAGGGAGCTTCCTTGCTTCTTTCCAGATTGAGGAACACCAGGCTTGGCCATGGCTCTATTGTGACCTGGCTTCTGGAGCAAGTTCCAGGATTGTTCTAGAATCCTGGCAGGGCAGTGGCCTGAGAGCCATGGAGGCTCTGGGTGCAGTGCTGTGCTGCCCTGTGTGCATGGAGCTGCTCACGCCCCCTGTGCTGCTGCTCTCCTGCTCTCACAGCTTCTGCAAACAGTGCTTGGAGCTGATCTTGAACTGTACCCATGCCCAGGGCCAGTTCTGTTGCCCCGTGTGCAGAAAAGTAAGGCAATTGAGGGCCCCTTTGCTATGTATACATGAGGTAGCAGAATTCTTCCTGGTCAGCACTCCTCAAGACTTGACCCGTGAAAGAACTAGGGATATTGGACCCCAAAATGAAGGCTGGTGGGCTGGACCCACATCTCTAAAAGGGGGATGTCTGGGACAGGTCCTCCTTTAGGCTTAGAAGACACTGCAGCACCTGTGGAGAGTAGTTACGAGAGGCCACGCATTGTGGCTTAAGGTGGGAGAGAATGTTCTCCCAGAATGGCTAAGACATTAAGTATGCTAACTTCCATCCCATAGGTGGTGAGGTAAGGGTATATTTTGCTAACATTTGCTAGGTGCCTTGTCATTGTGGTAGGATACCAGAGAAACAGAGCTGATGAAGGTTTAGCTTCCACCCTGCATAATGAGGTGTCCCACAGTGCGTGTGTGGGACAGAAAAACTTCAGAGGAGCCAACTGCTGGGTAGAATCTACAAAGCAGAGCAGACACAGATGGAGAAGGTAATCCAGGAAGAAAGAGTAGTAGATACTAAGGTTCAAGAAAGAGGACCTGGGAAAGGAGGTGCTTAAGGGGGCCAGCCAGTAGAGAGTACAGGGTTCTCAGAAGATACCTGGGCATTAGGACTTTGTATTTTATCCCGTAAGCAATGGAGAGCCAGGAAAAACACCCTTTTTTTTTGAGACAGAATCTCACTTTGTTACCCTTGGTAGAGTGCTGTGACATCACAGCTCACAGCAACTTCAGACTCTTAGGCTCAAGAGATCCTCTTGCCTCAGCCTCTCCAGTAGCTGGGACTATAGGTACATGCCACAACGCCTGGCTAATTTTAGACATGGGGTCTTTGTTTTGTTCAGGCTGGTCTCTAACTCGTGAGCTCAAGCCACTCCACCCGCCTTGGCCTCCCAGAATGCTAGTATCACAGGCATAAGCCACCATGCCCAGCCCTTTGAGAAAAAATTTTTAACCAAGAGAAGATCATGATAACATTGAGTTTTGAAAGAGCACCATTACCTACCTTAATATCCCCTGCTGGAAGGTAGAGACCATGATTGGTGTTTCTCCAGGCCCTTTGGATATTTGTAGGAGGGAAGAAAATATAGAATGAGTAGATCGTAGGAAGAGGAATTCTAAGGTGGATGGAGGGTGAGCTGAAGAGAGCAGCAGGCAATGGAGGTGCCAATGAGGGATTGTGGGGCAGGATGGGCAGCAGGTCAAAGACGCCAGATGCTTGGGTGGATAATTTCATTTCTCAACCTGAAATTTCACTTATATGTGAATTTATTTTAAAAACATATGAAAGAACTTCCTACATTAAAAGGATTAAAAGGGTAAACTGCAGAAAAGAGTTTCTGATGAAAAGCATTGCTCTCTGCTATCCCCTCCCACCCCCAGTCCCACCCCCAGAGGCAATCAGCGTCTTTGAATGTTTTTCTACATAGTTCCTCCCATAGTGCTGGATAAAGGTTTCACCTCGCTGATTTCTTTACCCATTAGTGGTAGCATTACTGGCATTCATGTCTTCTCTGATGTCTGAGCGTCTCACTCACAAGTCCTTCCCCATCTTCCCTCTCTGAACCCTTTCATAGCAAGCTTTAGTTTCTTTGTAGTGATTTTAAGTCATTCACTTAAACCTCTTTTTTTACCTCCAGCAACTAGAGATAACAGAACCCTCTGATTCCCCACTTTGTAAGGTGAAGGTATCCCATCCCTGCTCTCTGTTTTTCTCCCCATGATAGACACAGAGACCCCTCAGACTCTTAAGCCTATGAGGAACCTGCAGAGGACACAGGAAGTTCCCTAGAGGTCCTCAGTTGAGCTTGGATTTGGGTGGTGGGTGAGTTGTGCAGGTAAGATCCCAAGTAGAAGATGTGGCACAGCCAAGGGACCATGCTGGCTGTGTTACCAGCTGCACCTGTTGCTTAGGAAGGTGAGAAGGAGCTTCAGTTGATTGAGCAGAGGAAGGGATTTGAGAGGAAAGCAGAAAAAGACTGACATGCTCAGCTGTGAAGATATGGGACATTTTCGATCTTTAATTTTCTTTGAAAAGAAAAAGGACTCAGATCCCAGGTGCTGGCCAAGTTATCTTCCATGGAATATTCATTCTACTGAATTCTGAAGGAAGTTTCTACAACAGTGACATTTTGTAGTGAGTGCAAGGCTGGAATTCAAACCCAGGTTTACTTTCTGTCAAGCCAAGTTTTTTCTTTTTCCTAAGGGACCAGCAAAGTTCTGAGCAGGGTAGAAAAGACATCAATTTCCTACACTGCTTCTGTTGAGGCCAATAGCTCAGGAAATGATTGCCATTGGAAAGGAAGTTTGTTACTTACAGTTCCCAAGAGGAGGGATTGTGCTGTGGAGAGTGGGGGAACATAAGAAGCAGGAAGCACCAGGGTTGATCAGGAGTCTGTGGTGTGGGGGTAGGAGAACCGTGGTCAAGGCACCTTTATTGTGATTTCCACAGGAAAGAATGGGTGAGGCAAGGCAAGCAGGCTTAAGATTGGCTAGTTTGATTCTTTTCAGCAGGCTCTGGGGCACAGAGGCTATACTTCGATGCTAGTACCTGGCCCTGGGATGGCCAGGTGGATAGTGGCCTCGAAGGTAAGGTGGTTGGGTATGTGGGATCTGGGTTGATTGATTTGCATTTGAAAGGCATACTGTTGCTATCTCTAGAACTTGGGTAACCTTGGGAGGGGCAGTCCTTCCAGGGTCAGCAAGGCCCCAGATATCAAAGACAATAAAAGGCATAGCAAATACAACTTCATCTTTGATGCTCAGTTCAAGTGTCATCTTCTACAGACTCCCAGTTCTTCTTTTATTCCCAAGAGACTCAGTCCTTCCTTCTCTGTGCTCTCTGGCACATTCAACTATACCATCATTGACCGTAAGCATTTGTCTTCCTCACTGGACTAAATTTCTAGGGAAGACAGTATGAACCCAAATCCACAGAGGTAAAGAATATAGCTTCCTGTTTTACCTGATGGAATTTGTAGGGTTTTTCATGACAGATGTTGACAACAGGTTCAAGTGTCATTTTGCAGGGCTTGAGAGACTTCTCAGTCGTTTCCTTTTGAAGGTCTGGGAAGGTGTGAGCCTTCCCCAGGGTGGATATGAGTTCTTTCCTCCTCTGGGATGGTGTTAGTGGACTCAGGTAGTATATCAATTCTCCTTCAATATAGGTGATAGTTGGCCAGGGGAATTTGCCACAAACTAATGCTGTCTCTATGTTTTAGGTCATTTATTTGAAGGGTAGGGGAACAAATGGATTGCAGAGGAACATTCTGGCCGAGAATATACTAGAAAAATTTAAGGAAGTGCTTGAGACACTTCACATGAAGGAGCAAAACCAGCTGGCTCAAACTTGTGAACAGCATGGAGAAATCATGACTCTGGTATTACATTATACTTTTTATTTTATTTTTGCTTAGCTGCTCAATCTGTCAAACTACTCAGCAACCTCATATAGTGGAAACCAGGTTATTTACTCAGGAGTAAAGTAGAGGATTATTTTCCAAATAAATTCACATGTCAGTGTTGACTTTATTCTTCATTCTTAGTGATGGAATGGGGGGATGAACATGTATATGATGCATGGGTGTGCGTGTGTGTGTGTGCATGTTACTCAGCCGTGCAATCCACAGCAGGATTTAAGAAGCCACAGGTAGAAGGGGCCCAGATGGTTACAGTGACTTGGCATCATATTCAGATTTATAAGAATTCATAAATCTCTTAGTTATCGGAGAGAAAAGGTGAGATAAGATGAGAGTGACAAATCTGTCATTCCTTCTGTTGGTTTCTGCATTGCCTACAAGGAGGGAATAGTTTAGAGAGCTGAATGTGATTGTGATGTTTAAATATTCAGCGTGAGTGTTTTATGCAGTATGCCTTATGAACTCTTGATTGTTTTCTGTGCCATGCTGTGTACACTGTCCATTTACACACACTTGCCTTCTACAAAACCATGTGTGCTCTACAATACATTCCATATTCCCTCGCTGAGGGATCTTCAAAGGGAATTTTGACATAAATAATTTTCCCCTTTGGCACTGACTTTAGGACAGATCCCTGTGTCAGATGTGATGCCTTAAGTTTTAATTACTTGATGTTAATAAAGCTCAGTCACAACCTTTAGCCCATTTGATCTCCCAAGTACCCTGGTGGGGGTGGGGGTGGGGGCTGGAGAAGGCAGTTTTCCATATTTTATAGTTCAGGTAGCATCAGCCACCAGGTTTAGGGTCCTCATCTAGGCTGCTGTGTTAATTATCAGGTATAAGCTAAGTAGGTAATTTCTTTGGAAAAAATCAGAAATATTCATCAAGCTTCATAATTTCGCTATAACTTGAAGCTCTGTTGAAGCTCTGAAGCCAACTCTTGAAGCAGGAGTTAGTTCTGAAAGAGGGTCTCCTAGCTCTGAATTGGAGGCCTGCCTTTGTGGGGCAGGGGTTCCCTGTGATCCTCTACCCTCAACCACCCACCAGGCTGCTCCCAGC
Organism: Nycticebus coucang; assembly: GCF_027406575.1. NCBI lineage: Eukaryota > Metazoa > Chordata > Mammalia > Primates > Lorisidae > Nycticebus > Nycticebus coucang. The sequence continues at coordinate 108,413,657 of NC_069781.1, forward strand.
TGTGTGGGCCTCTGCTCTCTTTCTTGCAGCTTCTGCTTCTCTTGCTGAGGAGGTTGGTAGCATTGCCTGGGGCACGCTAGGGTAAGACCCCAATAGGGCACAAGAGAATAGGAGGCAATTAGGTATTCCTCTTTGGACTGTACCTTTAAGAATTGGCTTAGTTTATCACAAATTCTCAATGGTTCTGCCTCATCCTCAGCAGTCACCTCCCCTTCCAAGAGGAGAATGCCCATCGTGGCTGTTTATCAGCTTAGTGGGGAAGAGGGAGAGGAGGGAACAAATGTTAGGAGGGGACATGTAGAGGATGGGTTCTCCTTGATTCCTTCCATCTGAAAATGTACCCAGATTATTTTGGGCCCTGTAATGGGGCTCAACTTCATTTGTGGATGTCCTTGTGATATAATAAATGGCTACCATGTGTTTAATGTCTTCCAAGAGCCAGACATCATACCAGGCATTCAATATATGTCAATGTATTTGATTTTTCCAACAGCCCTTTGGGGCAGGTGTATGACCATGTGGGAAAGACTGCTACCTTGAAGTATGAAAGACTTATCTTCAAATCCTGGTGCTGGCCCTTTCTGGCAAATATCTTGGAGCCTTCTGAGTTGAGTTTCCTCATCCATAAAATAGCTACAATACTATCTAAAGCAAAGAGTTGTTATGACGATTCTATGAATATGGATTTACAATATGGATATACTAAATTACCACCAGAGTAATCCTATGACTACCATCACCTCTGTCCCTCATGTGCCACTTAATATCTCACTAAGAATATATTCAGGATGTCATTAGCCTGGGTATGGCAGATTTCATGTGCACAGGTTGCACTGGCTTTTCTTTTCTCAATCAGATGTGCTTAAATGATGAAGAGCCAATATGTGGAATGTGCAAGCTCTTTGGGGACCACAAGTCTCATCAGGTGGCCAAGATTGCTGATGTCTACACAGAGAGGAAAGCCAGCTTTGCTGAGGACATTGAACGGGTACTGCAGAGATCTGAGAGCACAACCCAAGCATTGGAGGTACAGCTTGTGTGGTTCCTGTCATTCCCCCATACAAACAGGAGGACATTGTTTCCTTCTGGCTTCAGTACTTTTCTCTTCAGGCATTAGGCTGACAGATGCAGTGTGTAAATGCAAGGGAAAAGTCACACATTGCATTTTCTAGAGATAGAGTCTTCTTGAGTTTGTCCTGAAACATGTCAAGTTTTGAAGCATACACTTTAAGAAATGGGTGAGCTTTGATTGTTTTTAAGGTTTCCAAAAATGAATACTTAATAGCCTCATTCTTTACTCTTTTATAAGATAAATAAATAAGATATTGTCCTAATCCCTATAGCTTATTTTCCTAATTTCTTGACTTTATTCCCACTGCAATGTAGATTTACATTTAAAAATTAACCTCTGCATAGACTTTGTCAAAAGAACAAAATTTTCTAAGTCACACACACTCCTGCTGAAAAACAGATGGTTACTCAGAAAGAAATTCTAGCAGTGAGCTTTCAGTTCTTGTAGAGAAGTGATTTCAATAAAATAGGCAAGGCAGAGGTATGGGGACTGAGATATGGAATGAGCACTATGATCTGGACTGCATTAGCCTCATGAGTTGATACCATGAGTTGGGTTCTCTGGAAGCAGAAGCAGATACAGATTTGGAGGTGCAAGTTATCTAAATCAACACTTGTAAAAGGAAGGAAGAGGAAGTAAGATGAAGCAGAAGGGAAGCTGAAAGACTTCATACAGACGTGACAAAGCCGCAGCCCATTCTGGTGGAGGCTCTGGAGCCAGCCTTGTCCATCAGAGTGCCCAATGTTGGGTTGGAGTGGCCAGGCTATTATTGATCCATCTTGCTCAATAACGTGTGCTGCTCTAACTGAGGGAAACCCTAAAGTATCTGATGGCTGGAGGCTAATGACACCCACCATAGCAGAACAGCTAGTTGTTCCTTGAAGGAAAATCAGGGAAGACTGTCTGTCTACCACGATTGACTTTCATAGGTCTTCTTAATACCAAACAATGTTTGTTAAAATTAGGTTTATTACTTCTTTTTCTGGCCAAGATGGAGTAATAAGAACTGGATTTACCCCCATTTATGAAATAATAATGATAAACACAAAGCATATAAATGAAATAATAGTTTTGAAGACACCAGACCTCAGTCACATCAAAAACAATAATTCCTGATAGACAGAAAATAAGCAAGATAAGTGCACAATTGCTCTCCCTTGCCACCATGAGAAACTAGGCACAGGAAAAGGGAACCCAAGCGAAGTGTGGCAGATTCCTTAAGTTCAGAAGATAGAACTGGGAATCTGGGGAGAGCAGGGCAGTTATAGTATATAGGACAGAATCCAAAGAGAAAAGAGCTGCACAGAGAGAGAACTTGGAGACATGCAGAAGGTCTCCCTGGAATATTCAGCAGTGCAGTGATCAGCAAATGTTTTTTAAAAAACTAGCCAAAGTCAGGAAAAGAACCATATAAAAGATGGAGGCAATAATGTTTCTGTTTTTAAACAAAAAAAATGAATAATGTCTATTACCACTAAGATGACTGGAAAAGTTCATAAATCATGGGAAAGAGTGCTCAGAAAGTCTTGCTTCAATACAGGGAATAATTAGCCCTAGACTGACCACCACTTTGAACCTAACAAATAATAAAAGCAAGACCTGAAAGGATAAAACTCTTTCCAAGTAACTAACTATATCCCAGAACAAAATTTAAAATTTATAAAAATACAAAAATATTTAGCATGCAACTGTCAAATTCACAATGCCTGGCATCCAATCAAAGATTACCAGGCAATAAAAGAAGCAAAAAATGTAATCAGTAATGAGGACATTAGTGAAAATAAAGTTAGAGCTGAAGACAGATGTTAGAGTTAGCAAAGGCACTAAAAGTCATTATAATTCTACATTTCAAAAAGTTAGAGACATAGAAGATATAAAAATATTCAAATTGAATTTCTAGAGACAAAACTACAATATCATAAAAAATATACTGGATGGGATTAACAGCAAGTTAAGCATTGTAGAAGAAAATATTTGTGAACTTGAAGATATAACAATATAAATTTTACATAATGAAACAAAGAACAGGAATTTTTGAAAAAGAGCATTGGCAAGCCATGGGATAACTTCAAATGTCCCAAAATATGGGTACATGGAGCTCCTGAAGAAAATGATAGGGTGGAAGAGGGGCAGAAAAATTATTTAAAAAAATGAATGTCCAAAATTTTTCCAAACTTGATGAAAACTATAAACTCACACTTTTAAGTGTGGCACCTCTCAAGAACAAAAAGCAAGGTAAAAATTATGCCAAAGAACATATTATAGTCAAATTGCTGAAAACTAATGATAAGAGAAAATCTTAAAAGCAGCCATAGCCAAGGGGAAAGGCATGTTATATACAGAGGAACAAAGATAAGAATACTATCAGATTTCTCCTTGGGAATAATTCAACCAAGATGACAATGGAGCAAAAATTTTAAAAGTATGAACTAGAGGCGGGGCACTGTGGTTCATGCCTGTAATCCTAGCACTCTGAGATGGTGAGGCAGGTGGATTGCCTGTGCTCAGGATTTGGAGACCAGCCTGAGCCAGAGCGAGATTCCGTCTCTAAAAATAGTCGGGTATTGTGGCTGGCACCTGTAGTCCCAGCTACTTGCAAGGCTGAGGCAAGAGGATTTCTTTTCTTTTTTTTTTTTTTTTGGTAGAGACAGAGTCTCACTGTACCGCCCTCGGGTAGAGTGCCGTGGCGTCACACGGCTCACAGCAACCTCTAACTCTTGGGTTTACGCGATTCTCTTGCCTCAGCCTCCCGAGCAGCTGGGACTACAGGCGCCCGCCACAACGCCCGGCTATTTTTTTTGTTGCAGTTTGGCCGGGGCCGGGTTTGAATCCGCCACCCTGAGCATATGGGGCCGGCGCCCTACTCCCTGAGCCACAGGCGCCACCAGGCAAGAGGATTTCTTTGAGCCCAAGAGTTTGAGATTGCTGTGAGCTATGACACCAGAGCACTCTGTCTAAGGTGACAGAGTGAGACTCTGTCTCAAAAAATAAAAAAATAAAGGATGAATTAGAAAATAAGTCAACTTAGAATTCTATTGCCAGTGAAAATACCTTTGAAATGTGAAAAGGAAATAAAGACATCTTCATACATACAAAAGCTGAGAGAATTTGTCCCTCGCAGACCTGCACTACAAAAATGTTAAAGAAAGTCCTTTAGGTAGAAGAAAAAATTGTATCTATACAACTGAACCATAAGCACCATAAATGGAAGCTATAAACATAACTATATGACTTTTAAACTATTATTTACTTCTCTTTAAAAGGTAATTGACTGCTTAAAAATATTACAGTATTACTGTAGGGTTTGTAACATATGTAAAAGGTACAATGTATGTAAATGTATAAGAATAATAACAAAAGGCCAAGAAGGGGAAAAGAAAATATTTTTATACTGCATGTAAAGTGGTATGCTATTACTTAGTAGATTGGCGTAGGTTAAAAGTGCATACTGTAAGTCCTAAAGCAACAGTTAAAATAAAGAAAGAGTTATAGCTAGAAACTCAGCAAAGGAAGTAGAATTGAATCATAAATAAATACTTGATTAATCTTGAAGAAGGTAGGAAAAAAGGAAATATTATCCAGGTATTGTGGTGGGCATTTGTAGTCCCACCTACTCAGGAGGCTGAGGTAGGAGGTTTGAAGTTGCTGTGAGCTAGGCTGATGCCTTGGCAGTCTAGCCTGGACAATAGAGTGAGACTCTGGCTTAAAAAAAAAAAAAAATGCTATCTACTGAGAATTCAATTCCATCTGGGGTTCTTTAAGTGCCTTGGTGATATCAACTAGGTGAGGCTAAAATGCTAATTCAAGTGTGATGTTTTGATTCTCAAAGTCAGTGTATCTTTCATTATATTCTCTAACTAACAGGTCTACAATAGCTGCATATTCTCCAAATGACTTGAATAATATGGTACTGCTCATCAATGACCTTTGCTAACTGGGTAAAATGTTCATCCAAAATTTCTTTTTGAAGAAGACATGTCTTGAAAAAAGAGAGCTTTTTTTGAAATGCTTGGAATTTTGCCATGTGTCATATGTAGACTTAGTCTGACGTTGCAAAGATTTCAAGTCATTTTTATTTGACGTATCACACAGAAATATTGCATTCCTATAGACATCTTCTATCAATAATTCACATTGCTAATTCTGTTCTTTGTAAAATTTAACTATCTGTTCTTAAAGAGTTAAAACTTTGGCTAACACCCTACCTCTGCAGTAGCCAACAAATTTTAGACTGGTAGAACAAATCTACACAGAATACCTCATCATTCAGCTTATCATGTTATGAATCTGATGATGCCAGTTTTGCATTTGCATGAATATAGTAAACAATACTTAGAACTTCTTGCAAAGTGTCACTTAAAATAGTAACTTCAGCACAGAGATTTTGCTAATACAAGATACAATGAGAAGAAATAAGAGCATTTGGATCTGTTAATACTTTTTTTAACTGTGCAATAAACCCTTCACAGAAGGTGCACAGTCTGCACATACACTCACTAAATTTACCAAATTCAGTCCAACTTCACACATTTTTCTTGAAGATATCTATTCCCCCGTTTTGTTTGCAAGATTGCCCAAAGTGAGCAACACTTCACAGCAAAGAAAATCTTCTGTTATGACATGAATGAAGTATACTAAGTATCAGTTAGTAGTAATCAAGTCAATAGCATCAGTTGATTCATCCCAAGTGATTGAATAATTTATATTTTCCTTTTGACATATTGTGTGAAGTTGTTCAGTTAGGTTGAAGCCTAATTCATATTGCCAATCAGTTGTGGTTCTACTTGAAAGAGGCAGTTGTTTGTACTTTGAAATGTTATTAGATGCTAAGCATCCCACAATTTTGACAATGCGTTCTTCCACAATCTCTACTTCACTGAACGGCTTCCCATTTTTCATGAGTATATATATATATATAATATATATTACATTATATATATATGAGTATAATATATATATATATGTTACTTCAGAAGGTAACTTCAGTGGCATTATTTCCAGGTGTGAGTGTTGCTTGAAAGAATTGTCTTTGCTTTTGCTTTTCATCTTTTAATTTCTGCAAGACGAGCTTTCATGCCTCTGGCTCTATTTTAAAATATTGTGATTCTTATGAGTGTTTAATGTTGATGAGCACTGAATTTCTTTAATATTGGTATTACGGTATCACAAAGCAAGCAAATTATCTTATCTTTAGCAAAAACAAGATAATATTACAATTCCAAATCTTCATTAAAAACTTTTTTCTTCTTTCACCCTTCTCTCTGACACGATAGGTTTTTAAATAGACTCTTAACAAAGCTGTGCAATTATTCACAAATTCCACTTCAAACAGAAACACAGTACACTATTGCCAAAAGCTGATAACAGACTAGAGGATTTGATTCCCATAAACTTTCACCAACCAGCCTTGTGACGTAGTAGCACCAGTCAGGAGGAGGATGTTAAAACTAAACTATGAGCATAGCAGCTGTCAATTTAGCCCTTGTGGCTTACTAATGTTCTAATTATGCTCATCAATCTGGGAGGATTATTTCATTGAAACCTATTTTATTCTCTGGTATTTTAAATACACACATTCTAAAAATAAAATAAAACTATAAAAGACAAAAACATACTAATAAAAATTTAAGAAATTGTTCTGCAAAATTTGGATTCAGTCAAAAGGCCACACTTAATGACCTAGAGGTCACACGTGGCCTTAAGATTACAGGTTTTTCAACCTTGGCTTTTATGCACTCACTGATAGCACCACCACCATGATGGAGTGGCAGCCCTGATGATTTCTGAATTGCCCTGTGGGTCATTTTTCTATTCTCTTGGACAATAGCTCCTGGCTTTTATTTTTAGGTGTGTCCAAGTTTTCTCCAGGACATGGAAGAAGAGTTGTCTTGGGCCACGCATTAAATACACAAACACTAATGAGAGCTGATGATCCAAAAAAAAAAAAAAAAAGTCCATTCCTAATTTTTGTGATATCTTCCAAATAAGATAAACAAAAAGGGCTTCACATAATAATCCTAATTATGGGGCCCCTGTAGTCCATGCTACTTGAGAGGCTAAGGCAAAAGAATTGCTTAAGCCCAAGAGTTTGAGGTTGCTATGAGCTGTAACACCATGGCACTCTACTGAGGGCAACATAGTGAGACTCTGTCTCAAAAAAAAAAAAAAAAAAGTAGGGCGGTGCCTGTGGCTCAAAGGAGTAGGGCGCCGACCCCATATGCCAGAGGTGGTGGGTTCAAACCCAGCCCTGGCCAAAAACTGCAAAAACAAACAAACAAACAAATAAACAAATAAAAAAGTCCTAATTACGCAGTGGCCCATTTAGAGAGTCTTTTAAAATCATTAAGCAGATCTCAAGTTTGTGATCACTAATATAGAAAAATGTACTTATGTAAGCAACGAGACATCTTTGTTTTCTTAAAACTTTTTTGTAAAAGAAAAGTGGGCAACATAAAACAGTGGAATATTTGATATTGTATTTGAGAAACTACTGCATTAATACACATATCTGGTTTGATGAAAGTAATTGAAATTCTCAGTGAATTTCATCAGGCATTTGGTTCTAATATTACTCTTACTGAGCTTTGGTTCTAATATTACTCTTACTGAGCTTTGATGAAAGTAATTGAAATTCTCAGGTGTTCATTAGGCATTTGGTTCTAATATTACTCTTACTGAGCTTCATTCTTGAAAATAATTGCTTGTAAAAGTAGATGCTGCCAAAAAGCAATGACACAAATGAGGCATGATTGTGAAGCAAGAGATATTTGTATCTGGAAAGATGGGACCTATAAAAGTCCACTAAAAAGACATGACCAATTTTTTCTTTAAATTGAAGGTCAGATTGCAGCTTTAAGCAATCCATTCAACAGTTGGCAATAACATTTAAATCAACTGAAAATGGAGTTGCAAATACACCAATATATTATTTGCCTATAAACCTTGAAATCTGTTTTCAAATTCTTTTATCAAATAAAAAAGCAAGGCTCGGGCAGCGCCTGTGGCTCAAAGGAGTAGGGTGCTGGCCCCATGTACCAGAGGTGGTGGGTTAAAACCCAGCCCCGGCCAAAATAAAAAACTGAGAAAAAAAAAAAAAAGTAAGGCAGCATATTTTCACTGTTCACAGGAATGTATTTAGCCAGCCTGTCAAAATGCATAAGATAGTTTGCCTTAATTTGAGCTTGCCATAATTTCAGTTTCATTTGGAATGCTGTTAAGATTTTAAATATTGCATTGATAATTTGGTTTTCACCTTGAAGATGCATGTTTAACTGATTTAAAGGAGTAGTTAAATCCACTAAAAATGCTAAATTTGTTAAGCCAGTTTTCATTGTCAAGTTTGGGCACAAATTTGGTTTTTGATACTAAAAATGACTTAACATCACACATCATAAAATATTCTCAACATTTGGCCTCAACTTAGCCATCTTGCTTCCAAAAAGTAGATGATGTCACCATAGTCAGTGTCGATACTTTTAAGGAATTCCTGGAATTGTTGATGATTCAATCCCTTGTCCCTCATGAAATTCACAGTCTTTTTTTTTTTTTTTTTTTTTTATTGTTGGGGATTCATTGAGGGTACAATAAACCAGGTTACATTGATTGCAATTGTTAGGCAAAGTCCCTCTTGCAATCATGTCTTGCCCCTATAAAGTGTGACACACACCAAGGCTCCACCCCTCGTCCCTCTTTCTGCTTTTCCTCCCCCCCCATAACCTTAATTGTCATTAATTGTCCTCATATCAAAATTGAGTACATAGGATTCATGCTTCTCCATTCTTGTGATGCTTTACTAAGAATAATGTCTGCCACTTCCATCCAGGTTAATACGAAGGATGTAAAGCCTCCATTTTTTTTAATACCTGAATAGTATTCCATGATGTACATCTACCACAGCTTGTTAATCCATTCCTGGGTTGGTGGGCATTTAGGCTGTTTCCACATTTTGGCGATTGTAAATTGAGCTGCAATAAACAGTCTAGTACAAGTGTCCTTATGATAAAAGGATTTCTTTCCTTCTGGGTAGATGCCCAGTAATGGGATTGCAGGATCAAATGGGAGGTCTAGCTTGAGTGCTTTGAGGTTTCTCCATACTTCCTTCCAGAAAGGTTGTACTAGTTTGCAGTCCACCAGCAGTGTCAAAGTGTTCCCTTCTCTCCACATCCACGCCAGCATCTGCAGTTTTGAGATTTCGTGATGTGGGCCATTCTCACTGAGGTTAGATGATATCTCAGGGTTGTTTTGATTTGCATTTCTCTAATATATAGAGATGATAAACATTTTTTCATGTGTTTGTTAGCCATTTGTCTGTCATCTTTAGAGAAAGTTCTATTCATGTCTCTTGCCCATTGATATATGGGATTGTTGGCTTTTTTCATGCGGATTAATTTGAGTTCTCTATAGATCCTAGTTATCAAGCTTTTGTCTGATTGAAAATATGCAAATATCCTTTCCCATTGTGTAGGTTATCTCTTTGCTTTGGTTATTGTCTCCTTAGCTGTACAGAAGCTTTTCAGTTTGTTTATTTCATTTGTTTATTTTTGTTGTTGTTGCAATTGCCATGGCAGTCTTCTTTATGAAGTCTTTCCCCAGGCCAGTATCTTCCGGTGTTTTTCCTATGCTTTCTTTGAGGATTTTTATTGTTTCATGCCTTAAATTTAAATCCTTTATCCATCTTGAATCAATTTTTGTGAGTGGGGAAAGGTGTGTGTCCAGTTTCAGTCTTTTACATGTAGACATCCAGTTCTCCCAACACCATTTATTGAATAGGGAGTCTTTTCCCCAAGGTATGTTCTTGTATGGTTTATTGAAGATTAGGTGGTTGTAAGATGTTAGTTTCATTTCTTGGTTTTCTATTCAATTCCAAGTGTCTATGTCTCTGTTTTTGTGCCAGTACCATGCTGTCTTGAGCACTATGGCTTTGTAGTACAGACTAAAATCCTGTATGCTGATGCCCCCAGCTTCATTTTTATTACTAAGAACTGCCTGAGCTATACGGGGTTTTTTCCGGTTCCATACAAAACGCAGAATCATTTTTTCCAAATCTTGAAAGTACGATGTTGGTATTTTGATAGGAATGGCATTGAATAGGTAGATTGCTTTGGGAAGTATAGACATTTTAACAATGTTGATTCTTCCCATCCATGAGCATGGTATGTTCTTCCATTTGTTAATATCCTCTGCTATTTCCTTTCTGAGGATTTCATAATTTTCTTTATAGAGGTCCTTCACCTCCTTCGTTAGGTATATTCCTAGGTATTTCATTTTCTTTGAAACTATGGCGAAGGGAGTTGTGTCCTTAATTAGCTTCTCATCTTGACTGTTATTGGTGTATACAAAGGCTACTGACTTGTGGACATTGATTTTATATCCTGAAACATTACTGTATTTTTTGATGACTTCTAGGAGTCTTGTGGTTGAGTCTTTGGGGTTCTCTATGTATAAGATCATGTCATCAGCAAAGAGGGAGAGTTTGACCTCCTCTGCTCCCATTTGGATTCCCTTGATTTCCTTGTCTTGCCTAATTGTATTGGCTAGAACTTCCAGCACTATGTTGAATAGAAAAGGTGACAGAGGACAACCTTGTCTGGTTCCAGTTCTAAGGGGAAAAGCTTTCAGTTTTACTCCATTCAGTAAAATATCAGCTGTGGGTTTGTCATAAATAGCTTTAATCAGTTTTAGAAATGTGCCACCTATGCCTATACTCTTCAGTGTTCTAATTAGAAAAGGATGCTGGATTTTATCAAATGCTTTTTCTGCATCTATTGAGAGGATCATGTGATCTTTATTTTTGCCTCTGTTAATATGGTGGATAACGTTTATGGACTTGCGTATGTTAAACCAGCCTTGCATCCCTGGGATGAAGCCTACTTGATCATGATGAATGACTTTTTTGATGATAAGCTATAATCTATTGGCTAGGATTTTGTTGAGAATTTTTGCATCTATATTCATGAGTGAGATTGGTCTGAAATTCTCCTTTTTGTTTGGGTCTTTTCCTGGTTTTGGTATCAGGGTGATGTTTGCTTCATAGAATGTGTTGGGGAAGATTCCTTCTTCCTCAGTTTTTTGGAATAATTTTTGCAGTACAGGAATAAGCTCTTCCTTGAACGTTTGATAGAAATCTGGAGTGAAGCCATCTGGACCAGGGCATTTTTTGGTTGGAAGCTTTTTTATTGTTTCTTTGATCTCAGTGCTTGAAATTGGTCTGTTCAGGAGCTCTATTTCTTTCTGGCTAAGTCTAGGGAGAGGGTGTGATTCCAAATATTGATCCATTTCCTTCACATTGTCAAATTTCTGGGCATAGAGTTTCTGGTAGTATTCAGAGATGATCTCTTGTATCTCTGTGGGATCAGTTGTTATTTCCCCTTTATCATTTCTTATTGAGGTTACTAGAGATTTTACTTTTCTATTTCTCGTTAGTTTGGTCAATGGTTTATCTATTTTATTTATTTTTTCAAAAAACCAACTCCTTGTTTCATTAATTTTCTGAATGATTCTTTTGTTTTCAATTTCATTGATCTCTGATTTGATTTTGGATATTTCTTTTCTTCTACTGAGTTTAGGCTTAGATTGTTCTTCTTTTTCCAATTCCATAAGATGGCTTCTGAGTTTGTTGATGCGCTCTCTTTCTGTTTTTCGAATGTAGGCATCTAAAGCGATGAATTTTCCTCTCAAAACTGCTTTTGCAGTATCCCACAGGTTTTGGTAGCTTGTGTCTTCATTGTTGTTATGCTCAAGGAAGTTAATGATTTCCTGTTTTATTTCTTCCTGCACCCATCTGTTATTCAACAGAAGACTGTTTAATTTCCATGCCTTTGTTTGGGGTCAAGCATTTTTGTTAGAGTTGAGTTCCACCTTTAGTGCCTTATGGTCTGAGAAGATACAAGGTAAAATTTCAATTCTTTTGATTCTGTTGATATGTGTTTTGTGTCCCAGATATGATCAATTTTGGAGAATGTTCCCTGGGGTGATGAGAAGAATGTATATTCTTTATCTTTGTGATGGAGTGTTCTATGCATGTATCACACACAGTTGTTCTAGGGTCTCATTTAAATCTCTTATATCTTTGTTTAATTTCTGTTTAGAGGATCTGTCCAGCTCTGTAAGAGGAGTGTTAAAGTCCCCTGTTATGATGGTATTAGCAGATATCATATTGCTCAGACTGAGTAAGGTCTGTTTCAAGAATCTGGGAGCATTTAAATTGGGTGCATAAATATTTAGAATTGAAATGTCTTCTTGTTGTATTTTTCCCAGGACCAATATAAAGTGACCATCTTTGTCTTTTTTTACTTTAGTGGCTTTAAATCCACATGTATCTGCAAATAAGATTGCAACTCCTCTTTTCTTCTGAATTCCATTTGCCTGAAAAATTGTCTTCCAACCCTTGACTCGGAGCTTTAATTTGTCTTTTGAAGCCAGGTGTGTTTCTTGCAGACAGCAAATGGGTGGCTTGTGTTTCTTAATCCAGTCAGCCAATCTATGTCTCTTCAGTGGTAAATTCAAGCCATTAACATTTATTGAGATAATTGATAAGTGTGGTAGTATTCTATTCGTCTTATTTTGTGAGAGTCCATTGCTTAGTTTTATCTTTTGCATCAGTGTGGAGTTAGGTTCTGTCCTTTAATTTCTGAGTTCTTACTTTGTTGCTGATCCATTGTGGTGGTTAGTGCGCAGAACAGGTTGAAGTATTTCCTGTAGAGCTGGAAATTCTTGTTGTGGCGAATTTCCTCAATGTTTGTAAATCTGTAAATGATTTGATTTCTCCATCAATTTTTAAGCTTCGCTTAGCAGGGTACAGAATTCTGGGCTGGAAATTGTTCTGTTTAAGTAGATTAAAGGTAGATGACCATTGTCTTCTTGCTTGGAAAGTTTCATGAGAGAAGTCTGCAGTCACTCTGATGGATTTGCCCCTGTAGGTCAACTGGCGCTTACTCCGGGCAGCTTGCAGAATCTTTTCTTTTGTCTTTGGACAGGTTCATCACAATGTGTCTTGGAGAAGCTCGGTTAGAGTTGAGGCGACCTGGGGTCCGATATCCCTCTGAAAGCAGTGTGTCAGAATCTTTGGTGATATTTGGGAAATTTTCTTTTATAATATTCTCTAGTATGACTTCCATTCCTCTGGGGCATTCTTCTTCCCCTTCTGGAATTCCTATAACTCGTGTGTTTGAACGCTTCATAAAGTCCAATAATTCTGACAGTGAACATTCTGCTTTCTCTCTCTTCTTTTCTGCCTCTTTTACTATCTGAGTTATCTCGAGAACTTTGTCTTCTACCTCTGAAATTCTTTCTTCTGCATGGTCTAACCTGTTGCTGATACTTTCCATTGCATCTTTAAGTTCTCTAATTGACTACTTCAGTTCCTTCAGCTCTGCTATATCCTTTCTATATTCTTCATATCGTTCATCTCTTATTTGATTCTGTTTTTGGATTTCCTTTTGGTTATTTTCCACATTATTAGCAGTTTCCTTCATTGTTTCCATCATTTCTTTCATTGTTTTCATCATGTGTATTCTACATTCCCTTTCTGTTATTCCTAACATTTCTTTATAGGTGGAATCCTCTGTAGTAGCTACCTCATGGTCCCTTGGCAGGGTTGTTTTGGACTGGTTCTTCATGTTGCCTGGAGTTTTCTGCTGATTCTTCCTCATGAGTGATTTCTTTTATCTGTTTCCTTGCCCTAATTTTCCTTTCAGTTCCTCTTACTCTTGAAGTTCTCGTGCCTGTGGACTAAGGGTTAGATGAGTCCTTTTGGTACATGACCAGAAGGATGAGAAGGTTGAAGAGCAAGAAAGGGATGAAAGAATGGAGGACCAAGTGAAAAGAAAAAAAAAAAAGAGAGAGAGAAAGGGGAGAGGGTGGGTAAAAGGAATACTGACAAAAAGAAGAGAGGCACAGAAAGAGGGAGACAGAGCAATATAGGTGTACAGTAGGGTACTTTGACACAACCTTAAAAAAAACCCACCTTCTGGGGGTGCCCAGTTGGGTGGTTCCCTTGAGGTCAGCAGCTCTTTGCTAACCTGATCAGACACAGTACCCCACCTCCACCAAGTAGAAAGGAAAGACAAAAATGCTATAAATCAAACCAAAACAAGCAGACAGAAAACTTTATGGGATAAAATTGGGTGAAAAACCAAATAATATCAGTAGAAACACTAGGAAAAATGAAGTTCTAGTTATTGAAAAAGGCAGCAATGGGAAATTATAATTAAACTAGAAAAATTGAGAAAGATAAGAAGATCTGTACGGAAAAGGTTGAAATTTGAAAACAAAACAACATCAAAATAAACAAAAAAACAACCAACAAACAACCAAACAAACAAACAAAAAAACACAACCAAGAACAAAGCAGTATATATACGTTGTTGAATATTGTCTGGGCAACACGTGGTCTTCTGGGGTATGAGATGTTAATCACAGTTCTGATATGACTGGAGGCTGCTGATTTCTCAAACCCCAGCAGGTAGATACCCTAAATCTCTCTTCAGCCCACTTAAAAGGCATTTTGAAGTTGTAAACTTGCTGAGCAGAAGCTTTCCCAGGAAACTGCTTGTTGCTGGAATCACTGCTGAGGTGGCTATCCACTTACCCAGTGTGCCAAAACCGGTCTCACTCTGCCCCTGAGGGTTAGGGCTGCAAGGCGTCTCAGACCCCACCCTTAGGCTACTCAGTCGCTAGGTTACTGACTCCCACCCGATTCTAGCTCTGCGACCTTGAGGGCGGAGCTTGCCAGGGCAGATCACTCACAATGGCTCCCTGTGGCCCACAGCCAAACACTATTAGCTCCGTCTGGCTCAGCGGCTCAGACTAGGGCCCTAGACAATGGCCAAAGTTCTCCACACTCCCGCTTAGGCTCTCCCCAAGGCAGTTCAACTGAGTGCCAAGTCCAAAGACACCAAAGCAGTTCACAGGTAAGGCCTTTCCAGTTTGCAGTCTCACTGCTACTGAACTTACAGTTGCGGGATGGTTTAGACCTATTGAACACACGTGACCACTTGCTGGTTTTCCACTGTTTTAGTCCTGCTCTTGGGGTCCAGAAGTCTCTTGCTGACTCCCTGTATCCTCACAGGGGTGATGATAGGCAGATCCCACCAGCCAGAGATGCCTGGAGTCCTATCTCCCCAGACTCACGGTGCCCAGATGCAAGGAAGCTGTTACTCGGCCGCCATCTTGCTCTCCTTCCCCCGAAATTCACAGTCTTAAGGACAATTTGCATGATGTTATCCATTATTAAAGCTATTGTGCGTAAATTTTCTTGATATACTATGCAATGGTACTTCATCAAACATGAGTTGTGGCCAGCGATTGCATCATTTTGTATTAATTTTACAAGGCACTCTTTTTTACCTTTCATTGCTGAGGCACCCTCAGGAACCATATCAGATATGTTAAGAATGGACAAAGAAAATCACTTTAACATATTTTTATTGTTTCATATAAATCTCTTGATTTAGTTATGTCTTTTAATGGCACTAAAGAAGCCATTTCTCAAGTGATGTTGTATTTATCATCAATACCCCTCAATAAAAATGGCAAGTTGAGCTGTATTTGTAGCATTAGTGCTGTCATCCATCACCAAAGCATAAAATTAAGATTAGAAGCTTTATTCTCCAAACTTATTTTGATAGATTTTACAATTTCTTCAATTCACCTGGCTAATATTCCTCCCCTTTTTAGGGCAAATTACATCTGCCATGCTTTCCATGCATTGTTTAATGAACTCACCAACTCAAGTCGTAGATGGTTTTGATTTTTTTGCTATTAAATATGCCACAACATGACTAGCTTTTACAATCAAATACATCTGAGCTGTAACTTAAAAATTTTTTATTGTTGTTGAGAGGACACTTTTTTCAGTTTCACTATTTTGTCCTTAGGACCCAATCCCTCATACACATTGAATTTGTCAGCATGTTTCTACAGATAATGCCTTTTCAAATTATAGTCTTTGAAAACTTGCACAAATTCCCTACAAATTGAGTGCCTTACTATTTGCCTCAACAAAAAAGTAGGAACCCCCCCAACCAAAAAAAAAAAATCCTGAATAGCCAGTACGATTCTTAGAAATAAAAACAAATATGGAGGCATAACATTACCAGACTTCGTTATACTGCAAGTCTAAAGTGATTACAACAACATACCACTGGCACAAAAATAGAGACATAGATCTAAGGAATAGAATAGAGAATCTAAATATGAACTTGGTCACATATTGGCATTTGATCTTTGATAAACCTAACAAAAGTATGCACTGGGGAAAAGAATACCTATTTAATAAATGGTGCTGGGCGAACTGGTTAGCCACATGTACAAGTCTGAAACTAGACTCATACCTCTCAACGTTGCAAAAATTGATTCTTGCTGGATAAAATATTTTAATTTGAGAAACAACACAATAAAAATTCTAGAAGAGAGTGTGGGGGGAACACTTGAAAATATTGGCCTGGAAAAAAAAGATTGTATGAGGAAGACCCTTCTGGAAATGCAGCAACACCAAAAATTAAAAAATGGGATTTGATCAAGCTGAAAAGCTTCTGCATAGCTAAGGGTACCCCAAACAAAGCAAACAGATGGCCTTTGGAATGGGAGAAGATTTTTACGTTATGAATCTGATAAAGGCCTGATAATTAGAACCTACAGAGAACTCATATCAACAAGAAAAGACAACCCCATTTATAAGTGGGCAAGAGACTTGAACAGAAACTTCTCTGAAGATGACAGACGAATGGCCAACAAACATATGAAAAAATGTTTATTGTCTTTAATCATCAGTGAAATGCAAATCAAAACCACTTTGAGATCTCCCTTGACTCCAGCAAGATTAGCCCACATCACAAAATAGCAAAACACCAGATGCTGGTGGGATTGCAAACTAATACAACCTTTATGGAAAGAAGTATGGAGAATTCTCAAAGCACTAAAAGTTGACCTTCCATTGGATCCTGCAATTCCATTACTAGGTATCTATCCAGAAGAACAAAAATCACTTTACCACAAAGACATTTGAACCAGAAGGTTTATTGCAGCTCAAATCATAATTGCCAAGTCATAGAAGCAACCAAAATGCCCATGAACTCATGAATGGATTAACAAACTGTGGTATGTGTACACCATGGAGTACTTAACTATTCAGCCATAAGAAAAGATGGAGTATTTACATTTTTTTTGTTTGTTTACATGGATGGAATCGAAACACACATTGTTCCTAGTAAGGTGTCTAAAGAATGGCAAAATAATCCACTTTACTCAACACTATATAAAACCAATATATAAACAATTACATGCCCACGTGAATGATAAAACACAAATATGGTCTAGCAAGGGAGAGGGCAGGGGAGTATTTGAAGAGGTGAGAGGGTGATTGATGGGAGGAGAGAGGGCAATTGGGATTTCATCTAATGTGCACAATGTGAGGGTGTATAGCATGTCCCCTGGGTGAAGGGGTCAACTACAACTGGAACTTTACCTTGGAAGTGAGAATATAACTTAAATATCTGTGCCCTCATATTAATTTGAAATAAAAAAATGGGGGAAAAAGTAGTCGCCTGTTCACTTTTCATTAAACATCTTTCTTCATCCATAATTTTTCATTTGGGGAGCTCTGTTTTGTTTTGAGATGTTGTAGCAGCCATGCTGGGATTAAAAAAATAAAAATAGGTAAAGAACTATATTTACTTTTATTATGAAAATTAATCAGCAAGAAAATAGAAAGCCAGGTTCTCATCTGCCAGTGAAGGATGAGGCAAAGGGCCGATTGTAAAGCACAGAGGGTGATGTGTGAGGTGCCATCGAGATGTGGAAGTACCTGCAACAACCAAATAAGAATGCTTATCAACAAATGCCTAACATTGCAAAAGTAGGTTGAAATATTTTATTGCTAATTGCTGCCTTGCCAAGTCACTGCATGCACATGTAATGTCTGATGGTATCAATTCAACTGCCTGTTCTTGGAAGATAACACACTGGAAGGTACACACTCTGTAAAATGGAAGCCATGCATACATACAAATAGCAAGAGTATACAAATGTTTATTTTTATTTATTTATTTATTTATTTATTTATTTTTGTAGAGACAGCGTCTCACTTTATGGCCCTCGGTAGAGTGCCGTGGCCTCACACAGCTCATAGCAACCTCCAACTCCTGGGCTGAAGCGATTCTCCTGCCTCAGCCTCCCGAGTAGCTGGGACTACAGGCGCCCGCCACAACGCCCGGCTATTTTTTGGTTGCAGTTTGGCCGGGGCCGGGCCTGAACCCACCACCCTCGGTAAATGGGGCCGGCGCCTCACCGACTGAGCCACAGGCGTTGTTGTCTTCAAAGTTCACACTAGAGAACCATGCAATTGAGTTCCACAAAAAAAAATATTGCTATGTTTTAAGTAATATTATGATTTTTGAGGCCCATGGACCATGGGATGGACCCCCATGGTTTGGATGGCTGACTAATTATCAGATCGCCATTTGGTCACACCTTTGGTATTCTCTTCTGAATGTATTTTCTCATTTTTTACAATATGCATAGGCTGAGAATTTTCCAAATCTTTAATTCTGTCTCCCTTTTGATTAACAATCTGTCTTCTCCAATGTTACAAAAGCAGTCAAAAGAAACCAGGCCCCACTCTCAGCACTTTGCTTAGAAGAAGCTTCAGCTAAATATCTAATTTCATCAGTCACAAGTTCTATCTTCTACAAAACAGGACACAGATATAATTCAGTAGTTTTCCACTTTATAATAAGGATCACCTTTTCTCCACTTTCCAATAACATGCTCCTCAATTCCTTCAGAGACCTCATCATAATGGTCTTTACCATTCTTATTTATACCAACAGTTTGTTCATGTTCACTTAAGGATTCTCTGCAAAGATTAAGGCTTTCTCCACAGATCTGTTTCCTTTCTGAGCCTTCACTAGAACTTCCCTTCACAGTCCTTTCAGAGCAATGTATGCTTTTTCTATTATGAACCTCAAAACTTTTTTCAGCCTCTGCTCATTGACCAGTTCTAAAGCCACTTCCACATTTTTAGGTTATCTGTTACAACAGTACCCAAACCTCACTACTAATTTTCTGTCTTAGACGTTTTGGGTAGCTTATTAACAAAGGAAATTTATTTCTCACAGTTATGAAGGCTGAGAAGTCTAAGATTAAGGCTCTGATAGATTTAGAGTTTGGTGAGGGCCCACCTCCTCATAGATGGTGCCTTTCTACTATGTCCTCACCTGATGGGAGAGGCAAGCTAGCTCTCTGGGGTCTCTCTTATATTGGCACTAATCCCAGTAATAACAGCTCTGCTTGTGACCTTCCAATATCATCGCTTTAAGGGCTACGTTTCAACATAGGAATTTTGGGAGGACATAACCATTCAGTCCATTGCAGTCACTTTCTAGCACATCAATCTGTTAGCCAAATTCTATTATGTAGGAGTTTTTTATAGAGGCTTCACTACATGGGCATAATAGATCAAATTCTTGGCCACTGGTAATTAACTCAATCTCTAGCCTCCTTTCTTTCCCCAGAAGTTGGGTGATAGTGTTGAAAGTTCCAACCTGCTAATCATAAGTGACCAGACCTCATCCTGGTGACCAGACCTCATCCTGAAGCTATCTACGGCCCATCGAGAGTCACTTCATTAGCATAAACTCAGGTTTGGTTAGAAGAAACTTTTCATGAATAACAAAAGATGCTCCTACCACTCCTATCAATCAGGAAACTGAGTTTTGGGGTGCTGTTTGCCACAAACTAGGGACTAAAAACAAATATATATTTCCCATTATACCACTGAACAGAACACAATAAAACCCATACAAAGCATAAAAACCTATAACTAACATCACACTTAATCTTGAAACACTGAATGTTTTCCTTGTAAGATAAGAAGCAAGACAGAAATGTCTGTTGTCATCACTGTTGTTCAACATTGTACTGGAGGTCTAGCCAGTGCAATTAGGTAAGAAAAAGAAATAAAAGCATCTAGATATAAAAGTATCCCAATAGGAAAGGAAGAAGTAAAACTGTCTTTATATTAATGCATAGATGATATCATGCATTTCTCTGTAAGAAAATCTGATGGAACCTATAATTTACTAGAGCTAATAAGTGAGTTAAGAAACATTCAAGGATGGGTGGCGCCTGTGGCTCAAGGAGTAGGGCGCCGGTCCCATATGCCGGAGGTGGCAGGTTCAAACCCAGCCCCGGCCAAAAACCAAAAAAAAAAAAAAAAAAAAAAAATTAAAATGTTAAAAAAAAAAGAAAAGAAAAGAAACATTCAAGGATATGAAATGAAAATATAAAAATCAATCATATTTCTAAATACTATCAACAAACAATTAAGAATTAAAAATATTATAGGCCGGGCAGAGTGGCTCACACCTGTAATCTTGGCACTTCAGGAGCCTGAGGCCAGGAGTTTAATGCCAGCCTAGGCAACATAGTGAGACTCCATCTTTACAAAATATGAAAAATTAGCCAGGTGTTGCAGTGTGCACCTGTAGTGTGCACCTGTGTACTTGGGAGGCTGAGGAAGGAGAATTGCTTGAGCCCAGGAGTTAGAAGAGTTGGAAGCTGTAGCAAGCTATGATCACGCCACTGCACTCACCTGGGTGAGTAAGATCCTGTTTCTATGAACAACAACAACGACAAAATAGCATCAAAAATATGAAATACTTCATTGATAAGTCTTACAAAATATGTGTAATATTTGTACCCTGAAAGTATTAAATATTTTTGAGTGAAATTACAGAGGAATTAAATAAACAGAGATACACATTGTTCATGCACAGGAAAACTCATTAATGTTAAGATGTCAATTCTCCACAGATTGTTTTATAGATGTAACACAATGGTAATAACAATCCAGCAAACAATTTTTTTTTTTTGAAATTGACAAAGTGATTCTCAATCTCAGATGAAAAAGTAAAGATGCTAGAATAGGCAAAACCATTTTGAAAAAGAAGAACAAAGGTGAATGGCTATACTTTTATAAAACTTGGAGAAGAAAATATAGGAGGAAAATATTTGCAACTCACGTATCAATAAAAGATGAATATGCAAAGAACTCTCAAAGCTCAATAGTAAGAGCAACAAATGACAAAAACATGGGCAAAGTATTATGCAGACTCTTCACCAAAGAAGCTACACACGTAGCAAATAAGCAAATGAAAAAATTGTCATCAAGAAAATAGAATTAAAGCCACAATGAGCTACCACCACACACTGACTAGAAAGCTAACCCATACCTAGAATTGGCAAGAATGTGTATGGACTGGAGCTCATATACTGCTGTTGGGAATGTAGAATGGTACAAACACCATGGGAAACAGTTTGGTTGTTTTTTTTTTTTTTTTAATTCATCATTCTGCTCCTAGGTTTTAAAACATCAGAATAGGAAATAAACATGCATACAAACATTTATACACAACTGTACAAAGTAACTTTTTTTAGTGGACAAAAACTGTCCACTAAAAAAAGTTACAACCCAAATATTCAGATCAATGAACAAATTAATCACACACACTAGAATCCATGAAGAAATCCAAAAATTGCCGAATGAAAGAAGCAAGACCAAAAAAGAGCAGGATTCCATTATATAAAATTCTAGAAAATGCAAACTAATATACATCAGAGAAAGAGGGTCATTGATTGCTTGAGGCGGAGAGGTTTGGGATAGTGGCAGACAAAAAGTTACAAAGAGACATGAGAGAACTTTTCGGAGGGAGAGATATGTTCATTGTCTTGATAGTGACAAAAAAAAATTGGGCTTAGTGAACTCCAACAAGCATGACGTTATGAGAAAACAAAGCACATACTTTCCTTATTTATTCATTCATTTATATTTCTTGAGTGACTGTTGAGTGCTAGATCCTGTGATGATGATTGGGTGAGCAAGGTATGACAGTGAGCAAAGACAGAGTTTCAGGTCAATGAATTTTGTTCCCCTTGTTGTTTACAAATGCTTTGGTTTGACCAGTAGATATTTATCAACCATTAGTATCTTGGTTCTATTGAAAGAATAAGAACATTTTAAGCTGGTGATGAAGAGAAAAATCTAATCATTTGGTGATGAAGAGAAAAATCTAATCATTTGGAGAAATGTCCCAGTGGTACACTCTGAAATAGAGGGCTGTGCTTCGGGCATCTTATTGATCTCACCCTCCTTAAGCATTGAGGGGTACCAGAGAAAACCATCTCTCCATGTACTAGAAGAATCTAAGTGTATTTTAAGTGAGAATCAGGGCTGGAGGAAATAAACAAGCTTGTTCTATTGTGAACTTCTCCATGAGAGTTGTCCTATTCAAAAATAATTTTACCATGTCATCCATTCTTTATCATAAAAACAGAATTTAATGATTCATTCAAGCTAATGAATAAGGTAAGGTAGTATATGTTAAAATATTTTGCATTTGTGGTTCTGTTCTCTATATAAAGCCCTAAAAGATTTATCAGAAAATGAATCAGGTGCACTGGGGAGAGCCTATAATCCCAGATACTTGTGGGGCCAAGGTGGGAGGATTGCTTGATGAAGCCTGGGTAGCCTAGTGAGCCCTCAGAAAGAAAGAGAAAGAAAGACAGAGGAAGAGGAAGAAAGAAAGATCATTTTACATTTACTTCTCAGAAAGTAGATCACTTTACAAGTATGCTTTTGTCAGCATGTAGTCTCAGGATGGCTGTCTCATGTAGACATTGTGTCCATGGTCCTGACGGGGGTGGGCAGAAAAGGGCAAGATTTATCCCAGAGGTTAACTTTACCCATGGCTTGTACTTCGTTTTTCTTCTCCTTCTTTTTTTTTTAGATATAGGATCTTGCTCTGTTGCCCAGGCTGGAGTGCAGTCATAGCTTGCTAAGCTCACTGCAGCCTTAAACTTGAACTCTAACCCCTGGGCTCAAGCTGGGATGTTCCAGGCACCTGGCTAATATTTTTGCTTCTATTGCCTGCCCGGGCACCCCCAGCTACAGGGGAAGCAAAAAATGAATGTAGTATTTTTAGCTGCCCACATTGCTGCCCCCAAAGAATCAGAGTTCTTTGGGTAGGAAAGAGATGAAATGCGAATAATAGTTAGGCAACCCGCAGGTCTGAGGCCTCTCTGCCTCAGAAAGGAAGATGAAGCTGAGGCAAAACAAAGCTTGCAGCCTTTAAAAGACTCCCTGGAGGGCCTTCCTAAGGGAATGTTCATGCTTCCTCTGCAGGACACAGAAAGGCTCATGGAGGACCTGTCCACCAGTGCCACCAGCACACAGACCATGATCAACACCATTGGAAACTGCCTACTCAGTGGCATTCGTGCCCGCATGGAGACTTTGAAGAAGGAGCTGGAGCTTGAGCATGCGTCCAAGTTGGAGAGGCTGCAACAAGTGGCCAGCGACCTTGCAGCCCCCCGCCAGCTCTGCCAGCAGATGCAGATGCTGCTGCAGCAGCACGGAAGCGCAGTGCAGTTTCTGCATGAGAACAAAAAGCTCAGGGAGGAGATGGAGAGGCTCATGGATGGCGCTGTGGCACCCCAGATCCCCACGAAGGACAACGTGTCCATAGGGCGCTATTTTCAAGAGCTCATTAAAGGAATAGACATCGCCGGCTTGATCCTACCTGAGTCAGCCCAGGCACTGGCCACCACGACTGGACTGCACAAGGTCTGGCCGCCTGGCAGGGCCACACAAGGCAGGCTGTCAGAGCAAACACTCCAGGAGATTTTGTGCAAGTCAGTGTTGGGCTTGTTGCCAAAACCAAACAATGAGGCAAAGCTTCCTGGGGACCCATCTTATTCCTTCTCTAGTTCCTCCTCCCGTGTGCCCTCTGCACAGGGAAGTGGGTGTGGGTCTAGGGAGTCAACAGTATAAAATCAAATTTTGGCCTAAAAATGTCAAACTTTGATCATTTTGGGTGCAGTTTGAAAGCTGTTAGACTTCACTTCTTAAAAGAAAAGAAAAAGATTCTTTCCACATTGTGATCTCTCTTTTGATTTGGATTATTTTGTTCCTAATTAATCTTCCAAAGCATTTTTTCTCCATTTTTAATGGAAACCTGATTTAAAGACTTGTTGCTGGAAGCTAACATACGAGGGTTTTGACTAGCGGAAGTTGCAGGAGAGTTCTTGGCACATGTAAATGGAACAGCATTGTGCTCTGATGACTTACTATGAAATTTTAGCTCAATTGAGCCTCAAATACTAGAAGTTAAAATAGCAATGATTCCCCAGAAATGAAACTTTTGGATAGCTCTTGCCTGGAGCTAGTATTCTTTTTTCATCACAAGAATAATAACTACACTATATTGAATGGTTATTCTATACTACTAGGCACTCTATGTTAATGAGTTAATTTAATTTTCAGAACAACTGCAATAACTTAGAATTATTATCTCCCTTTATAAAAGGAAACTCATGGTCAAAGAACTTAAATAACTGTCCAAGATCAGACAGTTATTTAAACAGTGCACTGTACTATAAATCCATCTCTACCTGGTTGAGGCCAGGCTTCTTTCAGGGTATTCCAAAATCTCTGAAGGCAGTGTTGGATTTGGGAGTATCACCTGAAAGAACACCAATATAATTCTTCAGGAGTGAACTAAGTATTCTTAGTTCTAGTCCACCAGTTTTTATCAAACATCTATCATAAAATTCAGTAAGTATTTATCAAATAGTTTGGAGTCTCTATTAAGCACAAACCTTGAATTTAGTGCTTTACATACATCACATAGTGAGAACTTTATTCCACTCAAGGAGGTAAGCAATAGAGTACCCACTGTATGAATAAAGAAACTGAGGTGGAAGGAGATCAGCTAATATCCCAAATCTCTGAGTTAGCAGCATGGTGGAAATGTGGATTCTGAATGTTACTTTGAAGTCCATCCTTCTTCTAATCAACTCATTGTTAGTCTCAACTGGCTGCAAATGACAGAAACTCCACCTAGCTCCCATTGGGAAAAGACAGAAATGTATGGCTTCTGACACTCAGTGGGAAAGGCTGGGGTAGCTTTAAGGATGGCTGTATGCAGAGACTCAGCTGCTGTCATGACCTCTCTGCCTTTTGTCTCTGTTTCTTGCAGATCAACCTCTTCTCTGAATGACAGCTTGGGGTCTGAGGCTAATGGCACTTTCTTTTCCTAGTTTATGTTTAACAGATTCTTAGGTGGCCTCAGATTGTCCTCATTTAATTACTATATCCTCATAGGACTATAACCAGCCTGTGTACCCACTCAGCTACATGGCTAAGGTAGTGTGATTAACAGCTAAGACCAAAACCCCATAACCAAAGTGGGGCAGAAGCAGTATCCCAAGAGAAGAGGCTATGTTTTCTACCAGAGGACACAAACTTAGAAGACTTCAGGGTCCAGGCTTGTAATAAAAGCAGGTTCAGTGGGGACTGTGACAAATAGCAGAGCCCACACTGCATATAAAGAAAATATTGTCAAGTGGAATGTAGGGTAAGTGTAGCCAGTGATTACAATTTTTTTGAGAAAAACAAGAAATCCAGATTTTTTTTTCATGTTAAATGTCTTGATTCTTTTGAATGCTGTCAGCTAGTTAAAAATAGATTTAAAACATTGAGTGGGTGTAACAAAGTACTTCTGTGAGCCAGATGTGACCGCCCACTAGGCCTTCACTAGTTTGCAACCTCTGGTTGAAGGTAGAAAATACACTAAAATGTCCATTCCTTCCCAGGGATGCTCCCAGGGGATGTTTGCTATGCCTGGAGCCTCTGGCGTAGGTTTTTCTTCTTTGTACTGTGACTCCTCAGGAGGAAGCACTTCTGGGCACACGGAAGGCAGGAGACTCCTAGAGTCAAGGGCAGTCAGAGTGGGCAAGGTCCTGGAAGGCACTGCCCAGACATCACCCCCTTGATCAACATATCCACCATGCTCTGCACTGAGAAAGATCTGGGCTGAGTGTTGCAAGAGACCCACTGTATTAGTAAGAGTTCTCCAGAGAAACAGAACCAAGGGGAGATATCTGCAGACATAAATTTATAATGATGAATTGATTCACATTATTATGGAGTCAAATCAAGAGGCAAAGTGATCAGCTCAATACCACGTGACAAGTGTAGGGTCAGAGAAGAGAAACGTCACGAAGATAGAACACCAAATCTCCCCTGGAGAAAGGGGCTGAGGGAGGGTGAAGGTCAGAGAAAGTTTCCAGAATATTTGCTTTACCTCAGTTGTTTTCATGGCAGAGAAACACGTTTGCCTAGTTTAAGGAAGGTAAAAGGAGGGTTCTGTGCTAAGGCTTCATGTAGAAAGGCTGTGTTGGAATCATGAGATGGCCAGGCTTCTGGGACACAGAGCCTCTGATTGTGGTTTGAGGCTTGGCTACTCTAAGAACCTCAGCTGCAGGAGTTTGCTGGCTTACTTGTCACTAAGCAACTCCAACCAGTTCTCTTCCTGGGCCAAGCCAGCTGCTTCTTCCTGGGCTTATTCACACTTTCTACAGGCCCTGACTCTGACAATCTGAACTCTCTATGTGGGTTCTCCATCTGTTTGTGTCCTTTAAGCTCAGCTTCTACTGAAAACTACCTTAGTCTCTTCACTTTTAACTCACACGTCAAGAGATATTTACTGAACACCTACTGTGTGTGCCAGGCCCTGTTCTAGGAGACGGGGATACATACAGCAGTGAAAACATGCCAGACAAGTTTCCTGTCTTCGTGGAAGAAGAACATCAATAAAACAAGAAGGATGAATTCAAGAGCATTAAAATATTGTAGATATTACAAAAACATAGTGATGAAATAAGTGATTTGAGATAAGGACTTAGATTGGATGGCCAGGAAAATTCTGTCTGAACAGGGGAGGTTGTATTCCAGGTGACTTGAACAGCAGCAGGAACTGTGCCACCACCCAAGAGTGGGGAAGGAAGAGAGGCCAAGGCCAGCGCATTGGGAACACAGTTGGACTTGAACCTAAGGAATACCAACAACAGGTTTGCATTCCAGTCAGGTCATTCTGTTTGATCCTGGGCAAGGAGTCAAATTCATGCACTATCCCTTGCCATATGATTGTTAATGACAATCAGGTTCTGTTTAGCACTCAGCAGTCCCAAATCACTTTTCTATTCAATATCTAACTGAAATGCAGTGATATTTCAGATTCCCAAGGGTGTCTCATAGGAAACAGTTGCTGTATATTATTCTCCCATGTTTGTTCTATTGCAAAAGCTATGTGCTCTTTCCACAAAATGCCCACATGTAGACCTGCCTCATCCGGCTAGCTTCTAGTGGAAGTACTATGAAATTTCAGGGGCTTAAATGAGATGGAAGTCATGTCTCTCTCATTTAAAGTCCAAACTTGTGAGCAAATGCCCTGTGATGCCACCAAGGGAATGGGGTTTGCTCTATGTTGCCGCTCTCAGCTGGTGGGCACAGTAGCTCTGGAAATTGCACAGGCAGCTGGATATTGGAAGGAGAGAGGGGGACAAGCCTTTCCCTAGGTGAGCAGAACCCAGAACTGCCTCCCGTCCTTCTGCTCACAGTTCACCAGCCAGAACTCAGGCATATAATTACATTAGGGGCAATTCAGTTCTGTGATCACCTAAAAACAGGCTGTTTACCATAGAAAAAGAAGACAATGATAACAGTCTGAGGCCTAACTTTTATTTTTATATTTTTCCTGATTATGAAAGAAATACATACTGTTAGAAAGTCCAGAAATGTGTAAGGGCAAGTAAGGTCATGAGTAATTCCAGAACTATTGTTATAAGACTTATAAGATCTTATATTTTTTGTAACCTTTTCTCACTTAATATACCCTGATCATCTTCTCACATTGATAAATATATTATAGATCTACATTACCATTATAGTTTTTCATAGTGTGTTTGGGGCTTAATTTATTTATTCAATCAACTATGGTATACTGAGAGATGGCTGTGATTTGAGGCTATTAGAAACAAGATGATGAACAACCTGTGGAGGAATATTTGTATATTTATCCTGTTATTTTCTAGAGATAAACTCCTAGCAGTGGCTAATGGCTGGATTAGAGGACATGTATTTCTTAAAGATTCTGATTCTTGCTGTCAAATTACCCTCATAGAGTTGTATAAATTTACACTCCAGCCTCCAGTGTTTTCTTTTACAATGCCACTGATTAA
This sequence comes from Nycticebus coucang, assembly GCF_027406575.1. NCBI lineage: Eukaryota > Metazoa > Chordata > Mammalia > Primates > Lorisidae > Nycticebus > Nycticebus coucang. The sequence goes on from NC_069781.1 coordinate 108,441,807, forward strand.
GAGATGAGAAAGATTTCAGTATTTTTAAAAATTTGCTCTGTATTTACTAATGAGGATGAGCATCTTTTCACATTTATGGGCCATTTTCATTTTTTCTCTTGTGAATTGCCAATTCATATCCTTTGTCCATATTTTAATAGTCCTGTTCACTTTTTCCTATTGGTTGAAAAAATATCCACCTATATTATATTTTAAGGATAGTATATTAGCAAACGGTAACTTATTGCTTGTATGTACCAAGCACTTTCTAAACACTTAAGATGTTTACATTTAATCTTTTCAACAGCCTATAAGGTAATTGTTGTTATAATCCTCATTTTATAGATGAAAAACCTGAGCTGCAGAAAAGACAATGTACTTTGCCCAATGTTGTGCAGTTGTATATAGCTGGGAAGAGGCAGAACTAGGATTCATCTCAGTAGTCTGGACTAAGATCCTTGCTTTTAACCACCAATCTAATTAATGTTTTGTCTCTTTCAGATTTTACAAGTGATTTTTCCAGTTTGTCTTTGCCTTTTAACTTTCAAGGTTTTAAAAATTCAGGCTGGGAATGATGACTCACGCCTATAATCCCAGCACTCTGGGAGACCAGGGTGGTTTGCTTGAGCCAGCAGTTGGAGAATAGTCTGAGCAAGAACAAGACCCCTCTTCTGATAAAAATAGAAAAACTAGCTGGGTGTTGTGGCAGGCACCTGCTACTGGGTGTTGTGGCAGGCACCAGCTACTTGAGAAGCTGAGGCAAAAGGATTGCTTGAGCCCAGGAGTTTGAGGTTGCTATAAACTGTGACACCACCACACTCTACCTAGGATGACAAAGTGAGATTCTGAAAATCAGTTTCACTTATATGGTCCAATCTATTAATCTTTTCAATGAATTCCACTTTTGGATCATTTAGTTGACCTTGAAGGGTAGAAAATGAAGCATGGATGGGAAAGAACAGGATAATGGATGTCATAAGCATTTTCCAAAGCTCACCAAGAACTTGGTTAAGTCAGAAAGGTTCCCAGTAACATAAGGCCCCTTGCTACAAAATTCTTCCATAACACATTGACCTACCAGCCTCGACTATGTAACTGAAGTTCATAGCACCTCTAAACTCTAATACCCAAAATATCCTGATTTCTTTAATACTTTCTTCCCACTCTCAGTCTACCTCGTTACCAGATTTCATTTAATACTACCGTAGGATTGTGCTGGGTACTTGGGATAGACAGCAATACAGCCATGTGTTGCATGCCCCTGCAGCATAAACCCAGTCTCTTCCTGAACTGCACTGTAGCGCAGAAGCCTGCTCCTTTCCGAATACATCGTTCTTTCTGTCGTGAGAAGTCGTCCCTAAATCCCACCAATCCTTCAGGCTCAAGCTCAAGTTTTCTGTCCTCTACTTTCTTGTCCACTTTAGCCCACAAAATAACGTCCCCATCTTCTTTGGCATTTATTGCACGCACTAACTCAAGTGCGTTAGCAGGTACTGGGTAGCACCACTAGAGATCATAAATGTAAAACTTAAGTGTGAAATATAAAGTGGTAAACACCAACGTTCTATTCCAAACGAGAATCCAATTTTTTTTTAAGTGTCGTGCACAGAATTACAGTGAATGAGAAAAAACTGTGAGAGCCCTGTCTTGCAGGGCAACAGTAGAATCTTAGAACTGGAACCTTAAGTGCCTTGTTTTCTGGAGTTCTAGTAGCCGAAAGTTGTTAATGGGGATGGACGAAATCTATCTGGATCAATTTTAAAATAGGAAAGATAAGGACTACCTTGAAAAACGTTTAAAGACAAAAACCTTCAAGATACGGTAATAAAACTTAAATAAAAACGAGATGTTGGGCTGATAAAACTCTTTCATTTGACGAATGAGCAAACTGAGGTATGTAAAGAGGGGCTGACCTGGCCCATGACCTCCGAAGGGGCGCAGGGCTCACTGGGCTTCCCAGTGCTGCATCCTAAACAGCGTCCAAGTCTTTGGGGACGCGCACGTGGAAACTGCCCCCAGATCCGAGTAAGCTCAAAATACCCCGGAGTCCCGCGGCCAGTGTGTTAGGCGGCCACGTGACATGACTTGCCCAACCGCTTGGAGGGCGGAGTCGGGAGGACACCGCCCCCGCCACTCTTCCGGCCCTGCAATAGGAAAGAAGGAGCTGATCAGGATGGGCGGCCCAGACCCGCCTCTCCCGCGGGGGCCTCGATCGCGGGGCGGGTCCTGCCACCGCCCTCCAGGGGGGACGGGCGAGCCTACCGCAGCAGAGGCGAAAGGGCTAGGTGCACGTCAATCAGACGGCTCCACCAGTGAACTCGCGCGCTACCCGCGGCCTCCGCCCCCGCCTCGGCCTCCCGGCGCCCGCGCTGCCTTCCTTCAGGCCGCCACGGCGGCCCGCCCGAACTTCCATCCGGGTCCTCGTGTGTTGCTCTACGGGGCGGTGGCGCCGGGCAGCGGTGGGCGCGAGGGCTGGCCATTCCCGCGGTGGCTTTCTCCACGAATCTGAGGTGGGTACGGCGGGCGTGACGGCGAGCGCGGGGCCGTCGCCATTTTCTCTTACTCAGACCTTTGGCGGCGGGTGGACATAAGGGGAAGCCGTGGGTTGGTCTGAACCTGCCCAGCCAGCACGGCCTGGGGCGCGTGGGGCGGCCCAGCTCCCTTGGATGCCGGTGGCCCTGAAGCGGCCGGCAAATTGCCAGCCGAGGCTGCGGGCGCTTGGGGCGCGGGGGAGGGGTGCCGCGTGGCCACTGCGGGGCTGGCCCCAGCCCCCTCAGCTTCCCGCCCTGCTCCTCACCGGCGGGGCGGGGGTGGGGGTCATTCTTCACATTCTTCACCCCTCCCTTCCCCCTGTTTCAATCAAACTTGGGGCGGGCGGAAGTCCCGTCTTCTGACTTGCACCCATTGGCTGGTGCCGCCTTCCGCTCTGGCGTGACTGGCTGAGGCTTCTGCCCGGTCCTTCTGACGTCACTTCCGCCATCAGGTTTGTGGGCCGGGGAGACCTTGGCCTTGGGGGTTGGGATGAAGGAGGGAAGGTAGGAAGTGCGGTGGGCGGAGGGGAGGGGGGGGGGTCGGGCGGGAAGGCGAGGGCGGGGAGGGCGGGAGAGCCGGGGCTGGCTCGCTGCCCCTGCTCCCCTTGGCCAAGTGCAGCCTCCCTTCCTGCAGCAGCTGCTGTGGCTGGAGGACCGCTGCGGCTGCCGTCCTTGGCGAGGGGGAGGGGGAACGGGAGAGGGGAGGAAATTGTATCCCTGGGACAGGGCTTAGGAGATTTGCTACTCCGTGTCACCGGAAACGGTGCTGGCCTTTTGACTCCACGCCGCCAACTCTTGGAACCGAGAGCCTCTCAGAAGACTAGCTAATAAACTTCCCTGGCAGGCTCTAGTGTGAGGAATGTGGTAACCTTTATGTCCTTGGCCAGCAGTGCCCTTCGGTCTTCCAACTTTTTACAGTAGATTCTGTGTCATAGGTGATGGTGTGTATTTTTCGACTTAATGAATTTTTTTAGACTTACGTATGAGAGCGTTGGCAAGTGGGAAAAAGGCAGTGGAGACAGTGTTAAATCTTGAAATAATTGGGAAATTGGTTTTCTTTAACTTCCATTGATAAATACTGCCTTCTTGCCACTTCCTTTGTCCTGAAAAATCATGCAATAGGAGAAGAAAATTGAATACTAAAATCTAAGTTTACATGTAGATTATAAAATATTTCTGTTGAGCGTTTTCTGCTGTTTAGCAGTCCTGTTTCATTCACAATGTTCAAGAAGTATGTGTAGTTAAGGAAGTAAAAACTTGGAAGTTGCTTTGAATGGGTTTTGTGAAAATGTTTGTTATACACATTTATTATAAGTATTTTGACACTTAAGAACTTTTAGAAAGTAGACAAATGTCTTGAAGTCTTATAAATTCAGTGATGACTAAATAGCATTTTAAAACGTATCACTTGGGTACAGTTTATAGTCGATGGGGGAGGGAGTTAATGCTTTCAGATAGCTACATTACAGTGGTAGAGGGTATTTTTCTAGATGTTCGAAGAACCCATGTGTGCTCATCACTTAAATTGAACCTCTAGAATTTGAGAGACGGAAGAATTTGGCAAGTGTGAAAAGAAAGGGAAAAACAAAACTTCTGTTTTAAAAGAGAAAGTTTTGTGTATCATCGAGTTCAGAATTAGTGAGTTGCTTTTTATTCCTGTTAGCATCAACTAGACGTTTTTTTTGTTTAGAGAACAGCACACCATACGCTGTGTACTTTTTATTTTAATTAAAAATATTAATAGCTTTACTCATGGTGGGCATTATTCAGTATTAAAAGTACTAACCAAGTGTTTTAGACTGTTTGAAACCTTTCCCCAAATGCTCTGTCTTTCCATGGCTTCATCTCAAATACGAAGAAATTCTATCAGGTGATTTCTTAGATTTCTTTTGAGATACAAGATTTAAGTGTTCAGAGGCAGCTGTCAGCTATCTGTACCTTTGTTAAGTTAGTTTTGCTTCTCTAGGAATATTTTTAGGATATTTTAGGTGATTTGTTTTGAAATAACAAATGGAATATAATTTGGGAGCATAGAGTTGACCCTCTATGTCTGAGGGTTCCTCATCCTCAGATTGAAAATATTTCCTGGGGGTGGGGGCAGAACATAACAACGCAACAATACAAATAATAACCAAAAAATACAATGTAATAGTTACATACCTTTACATTGTAATAGATATTATAAGTACTTGAGATGATTTAAACTGCACTGGAGGATGTATGTAAATTATATGCAAATACATGATGCCACTTCATGTAAGAGACTTGAGGATCTTTGGATTTGGCATGGGGAGTGTGTATGGTAGGAGGTGCTCTGGAAGCAGCACCAACCCTGGAATAGATCAGTATAATGGTGGATATAGGGGGACAGAAGACTTTAAAGTGTTGCACGGTAGTGGTATGTATGATGATCAGTAAGCAGAACAGTTACCTGAGTTGGACTCTCTGCATTATTCTAAGTATTTGTGTACATTGTAAGGTTTGTAGCAGAATTTAAGGTATATAGGGGTAGCATAGACTGTGCTAACAGGGAGGTTGGTCCAAAATTAATAGTTTGCATTGGAAAATTTCTAGAAGAACATGGGGAATTAGTATTAGTTGCCTTTTAAAAAATTTCCAGAATTTAGTGTGTTGATCTAATCAATAAGAGCATCTTCAAAAAAGGAGCATCTTAAGTGCTGCTGTGTCTCTAACAGTAAATGAGAGGAAATGATCCTTTTGGGAAACCTGACCTAGTACTTAGCCACTTAAAGTTTAACATGAATGTCAGAGTTAGTACAGTGTTTGATAGGATAAGAAACGATGTCTTAAATTAGAATTAGGTTAACTTTCTTTAGGGAAACTTGGTTATAAACGTTAAAACTTCATTATCTTGTCAATTGCACATGCACTCTATCAGAAAATGCAAGATACTATTGGAGAAGTTGCTGAATAGTAATGTTAAAATAATCCAGCCAGGGTCATCAGATAACTTCATTGATATTCCACTAAATATTTTAGATTGGAAGAAATCTTTAGTTACGTAGTCAGTGTTCTGATTTGATCTGTATTAGCATGTGAAAATGGAGGAAATTTTTATGTGTAGGAAACTTTAGCCAAAATGAAATTCATACTGTCTTAAGATGGAATATGAATAGGGTTTTTAAAAATAAAACTTCAGAGCTTTGTTATAGCAGTATGTAAATTAATGTAAAAAGTAGGAAATCAAACTTAGGGGAAAATACTTTAGCTCAGAAAATTCAAACGTTTAATACATATTAAGTATATAGTTGTATAATATGCTTTGGACTAAGTTTAGTGTATTTTAAAGATTTAGAAGGCATTTTGAAAATTATTATTAAAGTTAGGAATGTGTTCCTAAGTGTTCTCAGAAAATTACGTGAGATAGTGCATATGTTAATAAATTGATTTAGCCATTTCATAATGTATACATATTTCAAAACCTGTTGTTACACCATAAAAATAAAAAATTCAATTTAAAACAGTAAATTAAAAAATTAATTGCAAAAAATAAAATATGAATGTTAACAGACATGTTAATGGAGCCTTGACAGAAATGCAGCTATAGGGTGGCGCCTGTGGCTCAAGGAGTAGAGCGCCCGTCCCATATGCCAGAGGTGGCAGGTTCAAACCTAGCCCTGGCCAAAAAAAAAAAAAAAGAAATGCAGATATAGGGCAGCACTTGTGGCTCAAGGAGTGGGGCGCTGGCCCCATATGCTGGGGGTGGCAGATTCAAACCTGGCCCCGGCCAAAAACTGCAAAAAGAAAGAAATGAAGATATAGGCAAGTTCATTCATAGTTAATGAGTGATGTGCCTTTTCATGGCGTGTTTTAATTGGTGATAAGTCACAAGTATATTCAGGAAAGTACAATTTCTTTCTTAGGACAATTCCTCAAATTAACTTATTAAGAATTCAGCTGCCATTTATTGAGTTCTTATGGGTCCTTAAATTGCTTTTCATATATCGGGCTCCTTAAGAACAACCCCATGAGGTATGAATTGTGTAGTTCCCCAGTTAGAGATGACAGACTTAAACTTGTCTCAAGAACACAGCCACTAAATATATTTTGATTTGAAATTGCTATGATTTTTAATGGGAGGGGTAGTTCTAGCTAAAGTTTGAGGTACTTTATGAACAAGGATAGAAAGTGGATATATAAGTATGTTATAATCCACTTTTTAGAGTATTATCTGATCACATTCTGATCATTTTACTACTAGTATCCTAAGAATGTGAACAAGGGCCCAGAAATTACGTGATCTGTTGAAGGACATAGTAAATGGGGAGCCAGGTCTCTTGATTCTAAAGCAAACTTTCGACTATGGACAGAAAAATTTAAAGAACTGAAATTCTTGATATCCCACTCTTTCTCAGTATCCGGGCATTGTATAGTTAGGATTAATGTATGTGGATTGTGTTCTATGTTGATGAAAGATTGCTTAATTGAACATTGCCCCCACTTAACTGTTAGATTTGTTGACAACATTTGCTCTAAACAGTGTTTTCTGAATTGCAGGCTGGATTATTTATGTATATAGTAAGATGAAATACAAGAGTAAGGCTGACTGGGTGTGGTGGCTCATGCCTATAATCCTACCACTCTGGGAGGCCGAGGCAGGTTGATTGCGTGACCAGCCTGAGCAAGATCAAGACCCCTGGAAATAGCTGGATGTTCTGGCGAGCTCCTGTAGTCCCAGCTACTCAGGAGGCTCAGGCAAGAGAATTGCTTGAGCCCAGGAGTTTGAGGTGGCTGTGAGTTGTGGTGCCATGTCATTCTACCCAGGATGACAAAGTGAAACTCTGTCTCCAAAAAAACCAAAATGAAACAAGAATAAGGGTTAATGTTGACTTGTGAACAATATTATTTGTTGGATTATTTTTGTGTATGCTTCCTGAAAAATTGAGGGCTATTCATGTTATTAGCCCTTGGTATCTAAATTACCAGATTGCTTTCTAGCAATATGGTACTTACATGGCTCGATTGTGAAACACAGTACAAAGTGACCATGCTACACCCATCAAGAATGGAAAAATAAATTTCCTAACACCTGAAGATTCAGACATGTTTTAAGTGAGAAAATTGATTGGAGTTGGAGGTGCTGATCTGGCAGTATTTAATAAGTAAGGACGCAGTTCTGGGAAAAGGTTTAGCTAGTTTTTTTTTTTTTTTTTTTTTTTAAAGACAAGTTCATCTGGCCTTGTAGAATTGAAATGAGCTCATATAGTACAAGTGTGGTGATTCAGTGCTGTCTCCTCTACAATCTGGAAAACTTAAGAGGCTTATTAGCACCAGTTCTCACCTAGAGATAATGAAATGGAGCCTTCGTATGTTGAATCACTGCTTAGAAATGTATTGATGTTAACTAGGAAAGCTGAGGTGCTAGAACATTACTTGTTCAAAATTTCAATGGCAGGGAATGAGTAGGGACAGGATTTGAACCTAGGTTTTTGTTGACTTCATATGAGTAGTGCTATGAACATTAGTGTAGCAATTTGTGAGTTCGTTTCTTTTGGATATTTATTTATGTAGGAATGTACTTGCTTTGTGTATGGTGAATGGTTTTATTTTATTCATCAGCCTGTTCTGACACCAACTTTGCAGGTTAAGGGCTCAATCATACAAAACTGCCCCCATTTTCAGATAACCTATTTTGAGTCCTAGGTTGCCACCTGAATTTCAACCAGCTATAAATTAAAGGTATCCTCACAAGTCCCTACTGGCTCGGTAATTAGCTAGAATGTCTCACACAACACAGGAAGACATTTTTACTGTTATTGCCAATTTGTTATAAGGGGTACAAATGACCTCAGAGGAAGAGGTACTAAAGATGTGGTCCAGGAGGGTTCCCAGCATAGGAGCTTCCGTGGAGCTTTTTCCTTCCTCTTGTCACAAAGATGTGTTTTTCAGCCACATCAGAGAGTTCTGAAACTCTCTGAACCCTGACATTGAGGGGATTTTATAGAGGTTTCATTATGTAGGCAGGATTGATTATATCACTGGCCTTTAATGGTTGGCTTAATCTCCAACCAGCACTTCTCCTTTCCTTGGAGGTTATGGGATGAGGCTGAAAGTTCTACCCCCTCTGCCTTAGTCTTCCTAGTGACCAGGCATCCTTACCCCTAAGCTATTCAGAGGCCTCCAGTCATCTCATTAGTGTTAAAAAGATATTCATCACTTGGGAATCTGAAGGTTTTAAGTGTTGTATGCTAATCAGGAACCCCAACTGAGGACAAAGACCAATATATATATTTCCTATTACCCATACATGGTAGCTGTTTAACTTTCTGATGAACTGCTAAACTGTTATCCAAAGCAGCTGCACTATTTCACGTACCATCAGCCATCTGTAAGGGCTCCAGCTTTCTCCACATCCTTGCCAACCAACCCCGCTTATCTTAGTGAATGTAAAGTGGTGTCTTGTGGTTTGCATTTCCCTAGTGAATAATGTGAACATCTTTTCATGTACTTGATTGACCGTTTGTGCTTATGAGCCATATCTTTGGTAAAATGTCTATTAAAATCTTTGCTTTTCCACCAGGTTGCTTAAGTTACTTGTGCAGAACAAACCAATTTGCAAAGAATGTAAATTTATTCTTTTGCATATGCATATCCAGTTGTCTTGGCACTTTTTGTTGAGAACTGTTATTTCCCAATTGAATGGTCTCAGCACCCTGGTTGAAAATCAGTTACACACTATATTGGCTCATTTCTGGACTTTAAATTGTATTACATTGAGCTGTATGTTTTTCATTATGTTTTACAATCAAAAAAAGTTTTTCGTTACTAAATAACTACAAAATACATTTTTCAACATTAAATTTTAGTGCCTACCTTAAAGATATTTATAGTATCTACTTAAGTATGAAATTTGTGAATTAAAAGACTAATAATATAGCTTAGATTAATTGAGGTTATTAAATATTTTTGACTTTGCCTTACATACCTATAGCACCTTTCTAGATTAAAAAAAAAAAAAAGGATCCTGACCCTGATTCAAATTTAGTGGTTCTCAACCTGTGGGTTGCGACCCACAGGAACTGTATTAAAGGGCCGTGGCATTAGGATGGATGAGAACCACACTGACTTAGTGTTTGTTGGCATAGCATAGATGAGTGGTTCCTCTAAAAATTAGTTTCTCTGTGTGTATTTTTGTTTTTAATATCATCTCTTTGCACTAGTGTGTTTAGTTATGTATCATCATGATGTACAGATTTTTGAGTTCCTTGGATTTCATTAGTGACTACTACTGTCTTCCTTTGAAATGATCTTTTTGTTATTTCTTAAGGATAAGTGATGTCATGAAATTTGTAGCACCTATAAGAAAGCTGATTAATACTGTGCAGCTGTAGTCAGAAAGTGATTTCTCAGTCTTGTTAAATGTGTGGTTTTAAAAGTAGATTCAGATAACCAAGCATTTGAAGTACTATTAATAAAATACAAGAAATGAAAAGAAAGCACAGCATAGATTTTGCATGTAGCAAAAATGTTCAGTTAAACTTTTATGTTGAAGTTAAATGAATGAAAATGGTCTAATACTTTTTTTTCCCATTACACAGGGAACCAGGATTACCGAGGAGAGAACCTTCCTGTGGTGCTCCGCTGTGGTTCCTTTTCAACATTCACCCTGGATGTACTCTTCACTGTGGGATGAGGTAGTAGGTTGTATAGTTTTAGGGTCACACCCACCACTGGGAGATAACTATACAATCTACTGTCTTTCCTAACGTGATAGAAAAGCCTGCATCCAGGAGGCCTCCTACTAATACATAACTAATTTTGTGCAATATTTAAGATTAACTTATCTAAAAAATCTGTAGTACAGCATTTGTTTATGATATGTAAGTTGTTTATTTTAGAGATTTTAGCAAGTAGACAAGATGGGGTAGGAATATTGTTTGCGCCTTGCCTCATTTTTCTGTTTCAAAATAAGTATATATTTTCATTGATGCTTATAATTGTATAATGAAATTTTGTTAAAAAGAGATTATGCTCTTCATTCTCGAAGATCAGAGTGCTCTATCAGAGTGAGGTAGTAGATTGTATAGTTGTGGGGTAGTGATTTTACCCTGTTCAGGAGATAACTATACAATCTATTGCCTTCCCTGAGGAGTAGACTTGCTGCATTATTTTGCTTATTTTTATCTAGATATTAAAACTCTGAAGATTTTAAATTTAACATTCCTTTGCATTTACAGTTTATCAGTTAATTTTCTCTGTTAAAGTATAGTTATGGTAGACATAGTGATAGATACTTTTTAATTTTTACATGTCATATATTTCAGAAATTTGGAATTAAGCAAAAATCTTAAGAGTGCCAAAAGTTAGCACGCTTTAGGAAATCTTAATAGGGGAGCTGGCTTCTTTGGAATTGTGAACAGATACACACGTCCAGGTTGAGGTCCTGGGTGGCAAAGGTAAATAGAAACTTGGAGCTAAAATGGAGTTAGATTGATTATGATTCATGCCCAGTTTGGATTTGGGGCGACCATGGAGAACATTGTAAATACTTCATCATTGGTGTGTTGATTTAGGCAGACTTTACTCAGCCAGCCTGGAAAAGGAGAGATTGGCTCTGGTTCTCTTCTTGCTTCCTAATAAGTAGCTAAGATCTTTGCCTCCCAAATCTGAAGTGGTTCTTAAGTTCACAAAGGGGGAATCATCTTAAACTGTCAGATGGGGAAGCTCATAATTTGTTGTTTTAAAGAAAATGTGAGGAAAATGCTAGAAAGGCCTACTTGAATTTTAACATTTATGAAGGCCCATGTTTCAGTGTCTAGTGGCCAAACCGTATGCTACCTTGGGCCTTTAATCAAGGCTAAAAGCTCTCTGTTACAAGTATTTGCTATTTGAACTATTTTGTTTTGGGAGAAGAGAGAAAAGAGGCAGAGTGTGTGGGGGTGAGGGGAGGTCACCTCTTTGCAAATATTTCCATTTATCCTGAATTTTTAATTTAATTTATTTTTAGAGACAGTTTGGCTCTGTTGCTCAGTCTGGAGTGTAGTGGTAAGATCGTAGCTCATTGGAACCTCACACTGCTCAAGTGATCCTGCCACCTCAGCCTTCCAAAGTGCTGGGATTATAGGTATGAGCCACTGTGTCCAGACTGAACCTTAGAATATCTAAGATAATCACAGTTCGGTGCCATTGGCAGCAGAACTTCACATGAGAGGAACCGTGAAATTAATCCCTTGAGTGGGCCTAATCTAGGTGATTTATTCTGGGCCAAATTTATGTTTTTTATTTTATCCCTGTCATATAGGCAGATAACCTGTGAGGAGAATTGATCTATAAACTGGGGATATAAACATTGGGGGAAATGATACTCAGTTGCCCTCTGGTGTGCCAAAGAAGTAAGAAGGTTCAGGAAATTATCTTTGGCTTAATCTTTGTTAAATAGACAATATACATAATTCTAAAAATGTAGCAAGTAGTCCTGTACTTTTGTGGTTTTGTGACATGTGTTTTCAGAGTGGGTACCAACCATTACCACTTTACAATTGAAAACTTAACCTATTTACTAAAGTACAGTGAAAAATGAATTTCCATCTTTTATTAATTTCACAAGAGTCCTTTTATTAGCTAAGCAGAAATAAGTGGCTCAGGTGGAGAACTGATTTATTTTGTAAAATTATTTACCAAGTGTTTCTGTGGAGAGTGTGACAGTCTCAAAAACCTTGTTTTTAATGGTGGCAAAAATCACGATCAGAATTTGCTTCTGTTTAATGTAATTCAGGAGTAAAAACTAATACACCTTTAGAGGCCAAGGAAGGACTGGCTATAACTAGGAAATGTGACATATTAGGGGACAGGCAGTAAGTTAATTATGCTGGTTGACAGTTAGCAAGCAGGATTTATTGTTGTATCAAGAAAGGTTTGGGTGCAGTGGCTCACGCCTGAAATCCTAGCACTCTGGGAAGCCGAGGCAGGTGGATTGCCCTGAGCTTGGAACCAGCCTGAGCAAGAGTGAGACCTTGTCTTTAAAAATAGCTGGGCGTTGTGGTGGGTGCCTATAGTCCCAGCTACTTGGGAGGCTAAGTCAAGAGAGTGGCTTGAGCCCAAGAGTTGGAAGTTGCTGTGAGCTATGATGCTATGGCACTCTGTCGAGGGTGAGGAAGTAAAACTTTGTCTCAAAAAAAAAAAAAAAAAAAGACTAGAAATTTTGTGAAACTTAATGTTTATATTTTGGCAATTAAGTGCTTAAAAGTGGCTCCAGTAACATCTGGTGGTGGACTAAGTATTAGACTACTTACTGATTGTCATCTGCTGGTATGATTAAGTCATTATTTTCTTATTCCTTTGTAACTGGAGGTTTAATTTTAAGCAAATAGATTTGTGGTTTTTACCAAAGTCATATGCCTAGTAACTTTTCAGAAGCATCAATGAAAGAATTCTAATTGGTTTGAATTTGAAACAAAACTCAGCATGGCCTAATTTAACAGTGTAATTTGAAGTGCATCTATCTGCCAAGTAGAAGACCAGCAAGCAAAAAAAAAAAAAAAAAAAAAAAATGGGTTCCTAGGAAGAGGTAGTAGGTTGCATAGTTTTAGGGCAGGGATTTTGCCCACAAGGAGGTAACTATACGACCTGCTGCCTTTCTTAGGGCCTAATTAGTCCACGGTAACTTGTTTTCTTGCTACCTTGCTTTGGTGTAAGGAGGATTCTTTCTATAGGTTTTTTCATAAGTGAAAACACATTGCAGGAATACTAAAGACAGCAGTGTATTTGCGTTAGTGACTTACGAACAGCACCACAGCTAACACTGATGACTGAAAATCAACTGATCAGAATTTGAGACTTCTGAAGTCTAGTTACATGTTTCATTTGGGGGGTCACTGGAAGGTTTTGGGAAGCATAGGGTTTTGTTGGTGTTCAAGTTTTACCCTTTGATTCAGAGATTGTCAGCTGTTCTTACTGTAGTCCCTACATTATACTTGAAAGAAAGCATTTAGCACAATTGTTGAAATATTTTATTGTTTCCTATACTCTATTTGTAAATATTTAGCTTGCTATGTTTCTAGATTTCTCTTCTAGACTTAAAATTTGGAACAGTTCTTACTAGTATTGCATGGTGTGAGAATGGGTCATTGCTTTGAACTGCTCATTATGATATGTAATCCTATGATTGGTCTGTTTAATGTGTACAAGGATAGAAGATCAATAAAAGATGAGAATGGTTGACAAGATAACTAATTTGTTAAATATTTTTTCAATAAAAATATATGAAAACTTGTACTTTTTTATGTTTTCTTAACCTTCATCTCTGTTCTTACAGAAGTAGATACATTTTTCGTTTGAAAGTATTTAGACTTATTTTAAGATCTGTTACAGTACATAATTTTGTTTTTCGTTAGCGGTAGTTTGCTGATTATACTGTCATTCACAGATTTATATTAATAAAACTAACTCAAACCATATATAGCTCTTCTATTTTTGTAAACACTTGAGTGACTTTGTACACAATTAGATCTGTTGCAGACACCCTTCTTTCTTGGCTAATTATTCTTTGGGCCTGTTGAAGCACATTACTACCTTGCAAAAATGGTTCTGATTATCCCTCCTCATTTTCCCAGTCTGGTTCAAGCATTAGAGGAATGTTGCTAAGTGTGGGATGTGTGCATTCATATTTCAGGGAAAACTTTACTTTTTTCCTAATTATTTTGAACAGTAATATATTTAAAGTCTCTAAGGTAAGAAGGTTGAAGGGGAATTCAGTGAAGTTTCCCTTCCTGCCCCTCTGCTGTCCAGTCTCCTGAAAGATGATCAACTACCCTGTTTCCCCGAAAATAAGACCTACTTACAGGAAAGATAAGACATCCCTTGAAAATAAGACCTAGCACATCTTTGGGAGCACACCTTAAAATAAGAAACTGTCTTATTTTCGGGGAAACAGGGTAGTAGAAAGGAGATAGGTTCTGGGCATGTTCTATTCCTCTGACTACTTGAGGCTTCAAATTTCCCTTATAAATTGAGTTAGTTTGATGTGGCTTTTAAGGCATTTGGTTCACTTCTTTAAAATCAGATTTAAAAGTCTTTAGAAGTCTCCTTCTGGCATAATTACACCAATTTCAGGTATGCTTGAATTAAATGAAAAAAGCATAGGAAAAGAGGAAGTGAAAATGATGCTAGAGGAGGATGGGGTGATTCCCTAATATTTCATAATTTCTAGTTTTGTTTATATGAAAATACTATAAATACATACATTGTTATATAACCATCTTTATTAAAATATTAGGATCATATTTGCAGGTGCTCATGTTTTTTATTTTTTTTCCTCCTACATTGAACTAATTTTCAGGTTCCTTGCTCCTGGTTTTATGTTTGCTTTGATTTCCACTGTTAGGTTATTGGGGAAGGAGGGGTGGGCGTAGGAGAGAAGTTGAGGGGCCAACCATCTTGCAGTCAGACATTGTTTACCTCAGCAATGTTTGCTGGCTGAATTGTGCTGACTCCTTGAGATTCTGAAATCCTACTTAATTGAAATTCATAAATTATAATTTTAGTTTGACTTAAAAACTAGTCTTTCATAAGTAAGAATGGGGTAGACTCCCTGCCTTGAGCTGCTAGTAACAACAAAACAAGGTAGAAATGATAGAGGTAACCCAGGGCTGGTATGGAAGCTTCATGACCACTGTCTTAAATTATATTTTTTCTGTCATCCCTAGCACATGGTTTTCATTCTCAATGTCACCTTTTTGTCACAGCATGACTTCTATAACTGGCCATCACAGCCTTTTTCCGGCATGAAGATGTCCAGAGGGGGACAGTTATCTGATAAACTCAGGAAATGTGACCTGGTGACTTTCCATGTTGTCAATTGGAACTATCACAGACTAATAGGCTTCAAGGGATCCTAGAGAGAATTGTCAGGCTAAAAAAATAAAATCACAGTTCCCGTTATTAAGGAAGAAAAGGAGGAAGGAAAAGTTGCTGGCAACTCTATTTAGTAGTGGACCTTAGGAATAAGCATAAAGACTGAGAAGCTCTGTTAGGTTCCTGCTGTTAAACTTAGGTGGCTGCATTTGAACAGTTCTCCCAACCCTGAACCAAATCTTGAGTCTGGGGAAGTTAATAAGGCCAAGGTTACGTGTGTTAAGTTTCACTGTGAGGAGCGGAGAAAGCTGGCTAAAAGAGGGAGGCCTTCCATTTTATTTGAACTCTGTCAAATATTATGTATTGCCTCTGGCACAGGGTCTGGTATGTATGTGGAGAACTGGAGCTAATAAAATTTTTCTGACACAGTCTCACTTTGACGCCCTTGGTAGAATGCTGTGGTGTTGTAGTTCACAGCAACCTCAAACTCTTGGGATCAAGAGATCCTCCTGCCTCGGGCTCATGAGTACCTGGAACTATAGGTGCCTGCCACAACACCCAGTTATTTTTTAAAGATGGGGTCTTGCTCTTGCTCAAGCTGATCTTGGAGCTGTGAGCTCAGCTGATTCGCTGGCCTTGGAATAAAGTATTCTTAATAAGCTTTAATTTTTGGAGGTGTTTGGTTCACAGCAAAATTGTGAAGTATGGCATTCACATAAACCCCTGTCCTCATGCACACGTAGTGGTACATTTTAATAAAGTAGTTTTTGTTTTTCCCTCATCTTTGAAGTTCTTCCACTATTAGAATTAGGCTAAGAGGATTAGCTTACTGACCATGGAAGGAAGGACAAATAACTCAGAAATGACCATGGGGCACTTTTGTAGCTTTGAGTGCCAGAATTGACCCTGAAGATTAATGACAGAAACAGGTACTTAAGGGAAAATGACATTTTAGAATTTTGCATAATCATGAAGAGCTAAACCTGAAGGTGCTGAGAACAATGAGTCAGTCACATTATATGCAATGGACTATAGGAAAATTTATAGTGAACAGCCATTTTTTTCTACCAAAGTGGAATTTTACCAATACTCAGTAAAACAGGAGGAAATGAAACTACAGTTAGACTTAAGTGAGTGCTGAGGAAGATGTTCCTGTGCATAGGGGAGGCCTGGAGCAGTGGTTGGGTTTGCATTTTTCCTCCAGAGCATAACCTTCTGGAGGAAGCTAGAGAAGGGTTGTGTACGTTATAGCCCCACAGTAGTAAGAAGCTTGAAGGATAATCTAAAGACAGTGAGGTGCTGTGGCAGGCACCTTTGCTTCCCTACTTAAATGTCCTCCCTGCTAGTGAGAGCTTGGATTTTGTTGAGGTATGGGTCTGAGACCTCAGGAAAGATGTCTTAGCTCTTGGTTTAGGGATTGGCATGTGACTATATCTGACTAATGAGAGGTAAGGAGTGGTGGTCAGGTGAGGGTTTCTTAAGAGGAAAGTTCTAAAGGAGAAACTGTCTAGTGCTGCACCCTGCTTATGTTTCTTTTTTTTTTTTTTATTAAATCATAACTGTATACATTGATATGATCATGGGGCATCATACACTCGCTTCATAAACCATTTGACACATTTTTATCACAGTGGTTAACATAGCCTTTCCGGCGTTATCTCAGTTACTGTGCCAAAACATTTACATTCTACATTTACCAAGTTTCGCAAATACCCCTGTAATATGCACCACAGGTGTGATCCCACCGATCCCCCTCCCTCTACCCACCCCCGCCCTTCCCACTTCCCCCTATTGTTAAGTTGTAGCTGGGTTATAGCTTTCATGTGAGAGTCCCAAATTAGTTTCATAGTAGGGCTGTGTACATTGGGTACTTTTTCTTCCATTCTTGGGATCCTGCTTATGTTTGAATGTGGTTGTGATGATCAGAGCTACTGTAGCTGTCTCTTAACGATGAATGGTAGGTAGATCAATAATGCCAACCTAGAAATCTGATGTTGAACTAATGAACAAATTCTGGCATTTGTTCTACATGCTTTGTATTATGTGAGAAAAATGAACCCCACTATGGTGAGTAGCTGACACTTGCAGAGGAAAGCTCCTCTCATGGCATTTCACAGGAGGAAGTCCAGAGAATTCCCATAAGTGTGCTGAAGTGTGAGGGAAGGGTCAAGATCGAAGAAAGGAGGGGATATGTTAGGTGCTGAATGAGTGAGTGATGTGGGAAAGATGAGAAAAGTAGAAGAGTCTATTAAAAGAGTGCGTGGAGAGGAGTGAAATAGAATTAATGAGGCTAAAATACTGTAGGCAAAAATACAGGAGCCCTTCCTCTTGATGAAAGTTAGCAAAAACAAAGCAACACAACAAAACAAAAAAAGCTCAGATGGGGCAGCGCCTGTGGTTCAAAGGAGTTGGGCGCCAGCCCCATATGGCAGAGGTGACGGGCTCAAGCCCAGCCCCCGCCAAAGACCGCAAAAACAAAACAAAACAAAATAAAAACTCAGCCCCAAACAGCATCAACTTCAGCAACATAGAACAGAAGAAAAGATAAATAAGTAAAAAACACTGAACAAAGCACCCCCGACAGAAGGGGTCAACTTAATAGGACTATATATGTTACAATACGTTGCTGGGACATTAGGTGGCGCTGTGGTTTTTTAGGAGATGGCCAACACAGCTGGCAACCTTTATGGTCCTTATTCCTAACTTAGTTATCCTTGGTGATTGCTTGATTGTTTCATCAGCATTCAGACCCTGCTAGGTTGGTATCTTAAAGCTCTCCAGAATCTTTCAAGGCAAGTCTCAGAGTCCCCCTTGACAATAGTTTCCATGGGGTGTGGGAGTCACTCAGCCTGTCCGAAGAGTGAAGGTTTGATCCTGGCAGGTGGAACTAAGACAGCTGTGCTTTAGGCCCCTGGTAACAGGCCCAACTTCACGACCTCCTTGGACCTTCCCACAATGGCAGCCCCATGGCAGCTGTGCCCTTCCCAGTATGGCTGCTTTGCTAGCCACCAAACCAAAGGCATATCCACTCTGACTGATAGGCTTCCTCCCATCCCTGAACCTCTGTAGGGGAGTTAGCTATTCCTGCCGGTTCCCAATCACTTACCTAATGATCAGATCTCCACCGCTCTAGATCACATGCTGTGTCTTGCAGACCACCACCTTGTTGTGCTCCCTGAGCTATAACTCTGGGTAAGGTCCTTGTGCCAGTTATGGCTAGGTTCTTTTTTATTCTCCCGTGGTACTAGGAGAGTTCAGTGGATCAGAGCTCAGCTCCTCTGGTCTGCCATTGTGTTCTGCCCCCCTTGACCATTTTTTTTATTGGGTTATCTTAATATTTGAGTTGTGAAGGTTATTTATATGTTCTGGATATGAGTCCTTTGTATCAGAGATACACTTTCCAAATATCTTTTTTTATTCCTGGCTTTTCATTTTCTTAATAGTGTCTTTTGAAGCATAAAAATTGTTAATTTTGATGAAGTCCAGCTTATCACTTTTATAGATCTTACTTTATAGTGTTGTATCTGGGAACTTTTTGCCTTACTCTAGGTCATAAAGATTTTCTTCTGTGTTTTTTTCTATGGGTTTTGTTGTAGCTCTTTGAGATCTGTGGTCCAGTTTTAATTTTTCAGTGTGGCATAAGGTAAGGGTCTAAAGTTATCTTTTTGCTTTTGGGATATCAGGTTGTTTTAGCACTATTTGTTGAGAAAACTATTCCTTTCCAATTGAATTGGCCTGGAACCTTAATTGAAAATTAATTCACTATATGTATGAGGCTTTATTTCTGGACACTATGTTCTGTTTCATTTATCTATATGTCTATCCTTATGCCAGTGCCAACTGTCTTGATTACGATGGCTTTATAAACTTTCAAAACTTTCTAACTTTTGTCCTTTTTCAAAATGGTTTTTACTATTCTGGGTTATGTACATTTCTATATAAATTTTACAATCAGCCTATAAGTTTCTGTAAAAACTCTGTTAGGATTCTGACAGATTGCAAATTCCCATCTTAATGTTGAATCTTTCTGTCCATAAATCTGGACTGAACTCTCCATTTATTTCATTTATTATATCTTTGTTTCAGCAGTGTTCTGTAGTTTTCAGTGTATAAAGTTTATACTTCTTTTGTTAAATTTATTCTTACTCTTTTTTTTTGGGGGGGGGGGTGGAGGCGTCTCGCTGTTGCCCAGGGTGGAATGCAGTGGCTATTCACAGGTGTGTGTGTACATAGCACATTACAGCCTTGAACTCCTGCGCTCAAGTGATTCTTTTACCTCAGTCTCCCAAGTAGCTTGGATTACACGTGCTTAGCTCTCTGTTCTTTTTGATACGATTGTGAATAGCATTGTTTTCTTAATTTGATTTTCACATTGTTCATTGCCAAATGCAATTGATACTTTTATATTGAGTTTGTATACTATATTCTTCTTGAACTCAATTATTCTGGTGGTATTTGGGGGGAGATACCTTAGGATTTACTAAATACTCAATTGTGTTATTTGTGAATAATGGTAGTTTTACATCTTCCTTTTCAATCCAGGTGCCTGTATTTCTCCTCCTTTTAAAAAAATTGCCTCACTGCATTAGCTAGAACCTTCATTACTTTGTTGAATAGAAGTGATAAGAGCAGATGTCTTTGTTTAATGCACTGTAATAATAAAATACGACAGGCTGGATGATTTAAAGAACAGAAATTCATTTCTCATAGTACTTGAGTCTGGGAAGTCCAAGGTCATGATGCCAGCATCTTGGGTGGACCTTCTTTCTGTTTTCTCATATAGTGGAAGGTGGGAGGGCAAAAGAAAAGAAAGTAACTCCCACAGGCCCCTTTTATAGGGGCCTCAATACATTAATGAGGGCAGAGCCCTAAAAACTTAAAATTTTCCGATTTCTTTGATGTATATAGCTACTGTTAAATGTCATAACTTTCCAAAGACTACTAATACAGCTTCTTTTTAGGGCCTTATGTATTCTATTGCATTCTTTCATCCGTAATTCTTGTCCCAGGCATCCCAAGGTGTACAGTCCCCCATGTGTGGTTTTTTGTGTGTGTGTGCTGCTGTGCCTTCTACTGCCTAAAATAATTTCCATTAATCAGAGAATCGAGCTACACTATTTTTTTCTGAGCATCATGTCAGCTGAGACAAAAACTAATCCACAGACTCATTAGAACATTGTAAATATTTTTATTTGGTCCATTTTGGCCTAAAGGATATTGGTTGCTTTCTCCCAACTATGCCATTTCTGTGAGGTGGTGGGGCAAGGGTAAGTAAGGAAACCATGAAATTTTCTACCATGTTGAATGGCTTTTTCTTGAGTGGGCATTTATTTTGTTGCTGGAGGGCTTTGATTTCTAGAGTTTCTATTAATATAAAGTTACTTTAGTCAGTCTTTAGTTATTTTTTAACATTCTCTGGGGGCAGTAAGGGTCTGTAGCTTTCTAGTTTGCCATCTTAATAGTTTTTCTTTATTTTAGACATTCTAGTACGTTTACAATTACATTTCCTTGTGGTTTTAACTTATGTTTCTGTAGGTTAACAATGTTGAACATCTTTATATGTGCTTTTTGCCGTCATTATGTCCCGTTTGATGAAACGTCTGTTTATATCTTTGACTCACTTTCTAGTTATTTTGTTTTTCACTGTTGAGTTTTGTTATCTTTTAACTATGTTGTAGATAGGAATCCTTTATTGAGTGTATGGTTTCCAAATACGGTTTATTCTCCAAGTCTGTACCTTGTTTTTCTTCGACAGGTATTTCATAAGGTAAACTTTCAAATTTTCATGAAGTTCTATTTAGCATTTTTCCATTTATTTGTTGTTTTTACTGCTACATTTAAGAAATGTTTGCCTAGCTCAAGATCCTGAACATTTTCTTCTTTTTTAAAAAATATTTTACAGCTTTATATTTTATATTTATATCCATGTTTTCTTTTTTTGAGACAGAGCCTTAAGCTGTCCCCCCTGGGTAGAGTGCCATGTCATCACAGCTCACAGCAGCCTCCAACTCCTGGGCTTAAGCGGTTCTCTTATCTCAGCCTCAATGCCTGGCTATTTTTTGGTTGTAGTTGTCATTGTTGTTTGGCAGGCCCCGGGCTGGATTCAAACCCGCCAGCTCTGGTGTATGTGACTGGCGCCCTAGCTGCTTGAACTACAGGTGCCGAGCCACCATAATTCATTTTGAGTTAATTTTAATGAAATTTACAAGGTTTAAGTTAGTATATAATTTTTAAAGCTATGAACATACAATTGCTACAGCACTATTGAAAAAACTATTATTTCTCAATTGAATTACTTAAATATATATGGATCAAAAGTGAATTAAACTTACATATATGGATCTACTTCTGGGCTTTCTATTCTTTCTCATTGTTCTGTGTTAATATCTCTCAGCCAGTACCATACTGTCTTTAATTACTGTCATTATATACTGTCTTATCACTGACTCCTACCTCTGTTTTCCTTTTATGTTTTTAAAATTATTTTAGCTATTTAGTTCTTACATGTATTCTAAAATAAGCTCTTATATGTCTACAAAAAAATATAGCTGAGATTTTGATATGAATTGTGTACATCAGTTTGGGGAGAATTGATATCTTTCATACATTGAGTAACTAGAAAATGAAAAATCTTTTTAAATTTATTTCATCAGCATTTTGTAATTATCAGCATACTGGTCCTCTACATGTCTTGTTATACTTATAACTATACATTTTAATTTATATTGTGTTTTAAATTTCAGTTATATTTGTTGTCATTTGATAGAAATGCAATTTATTTTTAATGTAAGGCTTAGATTTTTTCCATTTTATTGAGCTATAATTGACTTATAAAAGTTGTGTGTATTTAAGGTATATATCATGTTTTGTATATGTACATTATGAAACGATCGCCAAAATGAAGCTAATTAGCATGTCCATCACTTCACATTTTTTATAGTGAGAATATTTAATATCACTCAGAAAATTTCAAGTGTAAAATATTTTAACTGTAGATATCATTCTATAATTAGATCTCCAGACTTTATTCATCTTACCTGAAAATTTATACCCTTTGATCCACATCTCTCCATTTCCCTCAACCCAGTCCCTGACACTTTCACACTAAAGATCCATCCAGGCTGAATACTAACATTTTTATGAGTTTTATTTTGTTAGACTCCATATATAAGTAAGATAATGCAGTATTTGTCTTTCTATGTGTGGCTTATTTTGTTTATTTCTTTTCACCTTTAGGTTCATCCATCTCGTTGCAATTAGTTAAGATTTTCTTCGTTTTTAAGGCTGAATATTGTGTATATATCTTCAATTAACAATAATATACATTTGCATATATTTACCCCCCCCCAACATTTTCGTTATCCATTTATTCATATATGGATACTTTGGTTGTTTACATACCTTGGGAACATGGAATGCAAATGCCTTTTCAAGGAAGTGATTTTATTTCCTTTGGGTGTACACCTAAAAGTGAGATCACTGAATCATATGGTCTATCTATTTTTAAGACCGTTTTAGCTCTACCTATGTACATTCCTGCCAACTATGTATAAGGTTTCCTTTTTCTCTACATTTTTTCTAGCACTTGTTATTCTTTTGATAACTGCCATCCTACCAGGCATGATGTCCTATGTCATTGTTTTGTTTTGCATTTCTCTAAGGATTAGTGATTTTGTATACCTTTTCATATACCTACTGCCCATTTGTATGCTTTCTTTGAAAAAATGTCTATTCAGATCTTTTGGCCATTTTTAATTGGATTATTTACTTATTGCCATTAAGTTGTATGAAGTCCTTTTATATCTTGGATATTCTCTTTTTAATATATGGTTTGCAAATATTTTGTCCCATTCCTAGGTTGCTCATTCATTTTATTAGTTGTTTCCTTTGCCGTGCAGAAACTTTTTGTTTTCATTAATTCTGTCATATCAAAAACACCTATGCCAGGACCAATGTCATGGAGCTTATCCCCTATGTTTTCTTCCAGGAATTTTAAAGTTTTGGGTCTTATGTTAGGTCTTTAATAATTTTGAACTTGTTTGGGGGTACAGTGAGAGATGTCAATTCAATTTTATTTATTTTTTTTTTTTTGCGTGTACTCAATGTTCTCAGCTTTATTTATTGAAGAGATTATCCTTTTTCCAATTATGTATTCTTAGGGTGTTTGTTAAGGTTAGTTGACTGTAGAAGTGTATGTTTCTTTCTACTGGTCTATGAGATCTGCTTTAGTGAGAGTACCATACTGGTTTGACTACTATAGTTTTGTAATGTAATTTGAAATCTTAAGTCTGATGTCTCCAGTTTTTTTTTTTGTTTAATTCAAAGACTGTTTTATTTGGGGTCTTTTGTAGCTTATTACAAAATTTAGAATATTTTTCTCTATTTCTATAAAAAATACTGTTGAAATTTTGATAGCTATTGAGTCTGTGTATTCTTTATGGGAATATGGATATTTTGACAATATTGATTATTCTGATCCATGAGCATGGGATAGCTTTCCATTTATTTTCATCTTCAGTTTATTTCTTCGCTGTTTTATCAATTTCAGTGTACAAATATTGCACATCCTTGTTTTGTATTCTTAAGTATTTTATTCCTTTAGATCAGAGGTTCTCAACCTGTGGGACGCGACCCACAGGAACTGTATTAAATGGCTGTGGCATTAGGAAGGTTGAGAACCACTGTTTTAGATGCTTTTATGAATGGGATTATTTTCTTAATTTTGGGAGGATAGTTTTTTGTTAATATGCAAAAATACCACTGATTTTTGAATGTTGATTTTTTTTTTTTTATCCTGCAACGTTACTAAATTCATTTATCATGTTTTCTGCAGGGATACACAATTTCCCTTCTTCTTTTCCAATTTTAATTTCTATTCACTTCTTCCTTTCCAATTTCAATGTATTTTTCTTTCTCTTGCCTCCTTTCTCTGGCTTGTAATTCCCATGCTATTTTACATAGGAGTGGCAAGTTCGCTATCCTTATCTTAGAGGAAAGGCTTTAAATGTTTCACCATTGAGTACAGGAAGATATTATCTTTGGGTATGCTATATATTACTTTTAATGTGTTGAAGTATATTCCTTATATTTCTCATTTGTTCAGACTTTTTATCATGAGAGGATGTTGAATTTTGTCAAACATTTTTTCTGAATCTAATGAGATTTGATTTTTTAATCCTTTTCTGTTAATATGTTATTACGTTTACTGATACATATATGTTAAACCATCTTTGCATCACAGGGATAAATCACCCTCATGATTTTGGGGTTGAGACTTTTAATGTGCTATTGAATTTTTACCAGTGTTTTGTTGAAGCAAGAATGTTGGCATGTAATTTCTTTTTTCTTGTAGTATTGTCTAGCTTTGGTATCAGAATACGTCTGGCCTTGTAAAATGAGCTTGGAAGCATTGCCACCTATTTAACTTTTTTAAAAATATATATATATATATTAAATATTTTATTTTGAAAGTTATATAGCTGAGCTGGTAGGAAAAGGAAAACCTTCAAGGGTCAAAAACAAAACAAGAAGCAGATAAAATCCAGTGAAGTAAGCCAGTCCTGAAGCCTCAGATATCCTGGGGACATTTACTTACACAAAACCATGGGACTTTGAGTTTTTTTTTATTATTATTATTATTATTGATAAATCATAGCTGTGTACATTAGTGCAATCAAGGGGTACAATGTGCTGGTTTCATATGCAATCTGAAATATTCTCATCAAACTGTTCAACATAGCCTTCATGGCATTTTCTTAGTTATTGTATGTAGACATTTGTATTCTGCATTAAGTAAGCTTCACCTTTACCCATTCTAAGATGCACCGTAGGTGTGGCTCCACCCATTACCCTCCCTCCACCCTAACCTTCCCCCTACCATCCCCTCCCTTGGCCTTTTCCCCACATTCTTGTGCTATAGTTGGGTTATAGCCTTCATATGAAAGCTATAAATTAGCTTCATGGTAGGGCTGAGTACATTGGATACTTTTTCTTCCATTCTTGAGATACTTTGCTAATAAGAATATGTTCCAGCTCCATCCATGTAAACATGAAAGAGGTAAAATCTCCATCTTTCTTAAAGGCTGCATAATATTCCATGGTATGCATGTACCACAATTTGCTAGTCCATTCGTGGGTTGATGGGCACTTGGGCTTCTTTTCTTCCATGACTTAGCAATTATGAATTGGGCTGCAATAAACATTCTGGTACACATGTCTTTGTTATATTGTGATTTTTGATCTTCTGGGTATAAACCTAGTAAAGGAATTATAGGATGGAATGGCAGGTCTATTTTTAGATCTCTAAGTATTCTCCAAACATCCTTCCGAAAGGAATGTATTAGTTTTCATTCCCACCAGCAGTGTAGAAGTGTTCACTTTTCTCCACATCCACGCCAACATCTTTGGTTTTGGGATTTTGTTATGGGCTACTCTTACTGGGGTTAGGTGATATCTCAAAGTAGTTTTGATTTGCATTTCTCTGATGATTAAGGATGATGAGCTTTTTTTCATGTGTCTATAGATCGTGCATCTGTCTTTAGAGAAGTTTCTCTTCAAGTCCTTTGCTCACCCTGAGATGGGATCACGTGTTCTTTTCTAGCTAATACGTTTGAGTACTATGTGGATTCTGGTTATTAAACCTTTATTGGAGGTATAACCTGCAAATATTTTCTCCCATTCTGAGGGCTGTCTGCTTGCTTTACTTACTATGTTCATGGCTGCGCAGAAGCTTTTTAGTTTGATCAGTTTCCAGTAGTGTATTTTTGATACTGCTTCAATTGCTTGGGGAGTCCTCCTCATAAAATATTCACCCAGGCCAATTCCTTCAAGAGTTTTCCCTGCACTTTCTTCAAGTATTTTTATAGTTTCATGTCTTGAGTTTAAATCTTTATCCAGTGAGAGTCTTAGTTAATGGTAAAAGGTGTGGGTCTAGATTCAGTCTTTTACAGATCACCAGCCAGTTCACCCAGCACCATTTGTTTAATAGGGTATCTTTTTGCCACTGAATGTATTTAATTGGCATGTCAAAGATCAAATAACGGTAAGTAGCTGGATTCATCTCTTGGTTCTCTATTCTGTTCCAGACATCTACTTCTCTGTTTTTGTGCCAGTACCATGCTGTTCTGATCACTATCGATTTATAGTACCCTCTCAGGTCTGGTTTGTGATTCCTTCTGCTTTGTTTTTATTTCTGAGTAATGTTTTGGCTATTTGAGGTTTTTTCTGATTCCATATAAAATGAAGTATTATTTTTTCAAGATCTTTAAAGTATGACAGAGGAGCTTTAATATGGATTGCATTAAAATTGTATATTGCTTTGGGTAGTATAGACATTTTAATGATGTTGATTCTTCCCAGCCATGAGCACGGTGTGTTTTTCCATTTGTTAACATTTTCAGCTATTTCTTTTCTTAGAGTTTCATAGTTCTCTTTATAGAGATCTTTCACATCCTTTGTTAGGTAAACTCCCAAATGTTTCATCTTCTTTGGCACTACTGTGAACGGAATAGAGTCCTTCACTGTTTTTTTCAGCTTGACTATTGTTGGTATATATATACAGGCTATAGATATGAGTGTTGATTTTGTAACCTGAGATGCTGCTGTATTCCTTGATCACTTCTGAAAGTTTTGTAGTAGAATCCCTGGTGTTTTTCAGATAGACGAACATATCATCTGTGAAGAGTGAAAGTTTGATCTCTTCTGACTCTATGTGGATACCCTTGATCACCTTTTCTTCCCTAATTGCAATGGCTAAAACTTCCATTATAATGTTAAAGAGCAATGAAGACAATGGGCAACCTTGCCTGGTTCCTGATCTAAGTGGAAATGATTTGAAGTTAACTCCATTCAGTACGATATTGGCTGTGGGTTTGGTCTATGTGCCCTCCATTAGTTTAAGAAATGTCCCTTCTATACCAATTTTCTTAAGTGTTCTGATCATGAAGGGATGCTGGATATTATCAAAAACTTTTTCTGCATCAATTGAGAGAATCATATGGTCTTTATTTTTTAGTTTGTTTATGTGCTGAATTACATTTATAGATTTACGTATATGGAACCAGCCTTGAGACCCTGGGATAAATCCTACTTGGTCATGGTGTATAATTTTTTTGGTGTGTTATTGGATTCTATTTGTTAGGATCTTATTGAGTATTTTTGCATCAATATTCATAAGTGATACTGGTCTATAATTTTCTTCTCTTGTTGGGTCTTTCCCTAGTTTGGGAATCAAGGTGATGTTTGCTTCATAGAATGTGTTCGGTAATATTCCTTCTTTTTCTATATTTTGGAAGAGGTTTAGTAGTATAGGTACTAGTTCTTTAAAGGTTTGGTAGAATTCTGACGTAAAGCCATCTGGTCCTGGGCTTTTCTTTTTAGGGATATTTTGTATAGTTGATGCTATTTCAGAAATTGATACAGGCCTGTTCAACATTTCCACTTCATTCTGGCTAAGTCTTGGCAGGTGGCATACTTCCAGGTATTGGTCGATTTCTTTCAGATTTTCATATTTCTGAGAGTAGAGTTTCTTGTAGTATTCGTTAAGGATTTTTCAAATTTTGGAGGGGTCTGTTGTTATTTCATCTTTACCATTTCTGATTGATGAAATTAGAGATTTTACTCTTTTTTTTCCTGGTTAGGTTGGCCAAAGGTTTATCTATTTTATTGATCTTTTCATAAAAGGAACTTTTGGATTTATTGATCTGTTGTATAATTCTTTTGTTTTCAATTTCATTTAATTCTGCTCTGATTTTGGTTATTTCTTTTCTTCTGCTAGGTTTGGGGTTGGAATGTTCTTCCTTCTCCAGTTGCTTGAGATGTCCCATTAAGTTATTAACTTCCTCTCTTTCCGTTTTCTTGAGGAAGGCTTGCAGTGCTATAAATTTCCTTCTTAGGACTGCCTATGCAGTATTCCAGAGGTTCTGATAATTTGTGTTTTCATTGTTGTTTTGTTCCAAAAATTTGGTGATTTCCTTCTTAGTCTTGTCTATAACCCATGTATCTTTCAGCATAAGGTTATTTAGCTTCCATGTTTTTGTATGGGTATGCTGATTCCTGTTGTTATTGAGTTCAACTTTTATTCCATGATGGTCTGAGAAGATGCAAGGAATAATTTCTATTTTTTTAAATTTTCTGAGGTTAGATTAGTGGCCTAGGATGTGGTTGATTTTGTAGTATGTTCCATGGGTTTATGAGAAGAATGTGTATTCAGTTTTGTTTGGATGAAATGTTCTGTAGATATATCTGTTAAATCCAGATGTTGAATGGTTAAGTTTAAATCTAAAATTTCTTTGCTTAGCTTCTTTTGGGAGGATCTATCCAGCACTGCTAAAGGGGTGTTAAAATCTCCAACTACTATGGAAGTGGGGGAAATCAAGTTGCTCATGTCTGTTAGAGTTTCTCTTATAAATTGAGGTGCATTCTGGTTGGGTGTATAAATATTAATATTTGAAATCTCATCATATGGAGTATTACCTTTAACAAATATGAAGTGTCCTTCTTTATCCTTAATTATTTTGGTTGGTTTAAAGCCTATTGCATCTGCGGATAGGATTGCAATGCCTGCTTTTTTCTGCTTTCCATGGAGTATCGATGACCATCCCTTCACCTTGAATCTATATTTGTCTTTTAAGGTAAGATTAGTTTCTTGTATGCAGTAGATATCTGGCTTGAGTTTTTGTATCCAGTCAGCCAATCTGTGCCTTTTAGAGGATAATTGACACCATTCACATTAATTGAGAATATTGATAAGTCTTTCGAGAGTCCGGGGGACATTTTTAATCCTTTTGCGACTGTGGAAGTTGGAATTTGATCACAAGTTTCTGGGTGGATTTACTTTTGTGGTGGAGGATTACTCTGGTCTTTATGGAGGATAGGTCTGAGAATATCCTGGAGAGCTGGTTTGGTTATGGCAAATTTCTTCAACATGTGAGTGTCATTAAACTATTTAATATCTCCATCATAAATGAAACTCAGTTTAGCTGGATACAGGATCCTGGGTTGAAAGTTATTTTATTTTAGGAGATTAAAAGTCGATGACCATCCTCTTCTAGCTTAAAAGGTTTCAGAGAGAAACCTTTAACTGCAGATAGAGATCTGCAGTTACTCTAATATTCTTCCCCTTGTAGGTGATGGTTTTCTTTCGTCTGGCTGCTTTCAGAATTTTCTCCTTCATATTAACTTTAGTGGAATTCATTTTGATGTGTCTTGGGGATGTCTTATTCCGGTTGAGTCATGCTGGAGTTCTGAAACTGTCTTCTATCTGAAATTCAGAATCTCTTGGCATGTCTGGGAGGTTCTCTTTCATAATCTTATGAAGAAGAGACTCTGTGCCTTGTGAAGCTACTTCATCGCTTTTGGGGATCCCTATAAGATGAATATTGGTTTTCTTTGGATTATATATCCCAGAGCTCTCTCAGAGAGTGATCTGTTTTTTGCCCTCCATTTCTCTTCCTCAAGAGTTTGGGAGCGTTCCAAAGCTTTGTCTTCAATGTCAGAAATTCTTCTGCTTGCTCCATTCTGTTACTGAGGGATTCTACTGTTTCTCAGATCTTGAGGGCTGCAACTTCTACTGTGTTTCTCAGATCTTGAGGGCTGCAACTTCTTGTCTCAGTGTGTCAAAATCTATGGTCATTTGGTCTTTGAATTCGTTGAATTCTCCAGACATCTTTTGGGTTACCGCTTGGAATTCTAATTTGATCTTATTTGCTATCCAGAGTGTGAACTTGATTTCTCACATCTCAGCTATTTGTTTGTGCATGGGATCTTGTGCTGTGTCTGCCCCATTGTTCCTTGGGGGAGTTGATCTACTGTGATTATTGGTATTGCTAATGTTTTTCTGTTGATTTATCCTCATGATTATTTTTCACCTTTGCCTTTGGGTGTCCTCAGAGTTTGGGTGTCCTTGGAGGTGTCTTTCCAAGATTAGACCCCAGTGGGATCACTGTATTTTTGCTGTATCTTTGTAGGTAGTTACCCTATGTAGCTCCTCTGGGGCTGTCTCAGCCAGGGAGTTCTGATTGTGGGAGGAACTCCTGAGTGTGGCACACCTGGATCCAGCAATAGGGCAGGGGGTGGTGCACATGGTTCTGGGAGTGCCTGGTGCCTGGTGCCTGGTGACTTTGGTACAGAGAGCCCAAGGATCCAGCAGGCTCTGGCCAGGAGAAGGGCTCTGGGCAGAGGCAATGAGGGCTCCGGAGGGCGTGCAGCTACCAGGGTCCCTGGCCAGATGAGCTGGCTGGTTGGACGCAGGGTGGGTATGGGAGGGAAGATGTGGGGTAGCGTGGCTACCGAAGTTCCTTGTCAGGGTGTGTGAAGGCTTAGCATGTGCGGGTCACAGGTCACGGTGCAGCTCGTACAGAAGTCCAGTCGAGTGCTTGTCGCAGGTTGTGGCAGGAGGTCTGGGCTGCGCGGGTTGCGGGTCTCAGCAGCACTTGTATGGAGGTCCTGGAGGCCTGGGTTGCGGGTTACAGCGGCACTTGTACAGAGGTCCAGGTGGCTGAGAATTGCGGGTTGCAGTGCAGCTTGTATGGAGGTTTGGGTGGCCTCGGGTTGCGGGTCATAGTTCGCAGTGCCGCTCTTAAGGAGGTCCTGGTGGATGTGGGTCGCAGGGTGTAGGCTGCAAGGCCACGTGGCTATCGGTGGAGATCCTGGTGGGGGTGCTTGGCAAGGCCCCTGGAGTCTCTTGCTGGGGGGGCACTTGGTCTGGCAGACAGTGTCAGTGGGGAGGCACTGCTCAAGAACCTCTTCCCTTAGTCTCAGCAGGGGTTACGCTTCTTCTTCATTGGGTAGGGGGGGAAGCGTGTACTGGAAGTTCAGAATGGCATGGAAGATGTTAGTTTGATATGTCTGCCTGAAGCTTGGTTTCTTGGAGTTGCAGCTTGCCGTAGCAGAGGTGACCTGCAGTTATCATCTCTCTCTTGGCTGGACTCCCAGTCTTCAGCTTAATTGGGCTGTTTCTGGATGTTATCTTTCCTTTTGGACAGGAGCCTCCCTCATAAGTTGCTCTCAGTCGGCCATCTTGCCCCTGGGACCTATTTAACTTTTTGAAAGAGCTTGGGAAGTATTGGTATTTATTATACTTTATGTCAGTGGTTCTCAACATTCCTAATGTTACAAACCTTTAATATAGTTCCCGTGGGTCTGACCACAGGTTGAGAACCGCTGCTTTATGACACGTGTCCTCAAACTGCGGCCCGCGGGCCACATGAAGCGGTGTGAATTGTATTTGTTCCTGTTTTGTTTTTTACTTCAAAGTAAGATATGTGCAATGTGCATAGAAATTTGTTCATAGTTTTTTTTTTTCAACTATAGTCTGGCCCTCCAATGGTCTGAGGGACAGTGAATTGGCCCCCTGTTTAAAAAGTTTGAGGACTCCTGCTTTATATGGTAGAATTCACCAGTGAAGCCATCAGGTCCTGAAATTTGATGAAAGATTATTTATTTATTTTTAAGATAAGAGTCTCTGTTACTCTGGGTAGAGTGCTATCTTGTCATCTTAGCTTTCAGCAACCTCAAACTCTTAGGCTCAAGCTATCTTCCTGCCTCAGCCTCCCAGGTAGCTGGGACTATAGGTGCCTACCACAATGCCTGGCTAGCTTTTTCTATTTTAGTAGAGACAGGGTCTCATTCTTGCTTGGGCTGGTTTTGAACTCCTGAGCTCAAGCAAACCACCTGCCTCGGCTTCTCAGAGTGCTAGGATTACAGATATGAACCACACCTGTCCAGTGGAAGTCTTTTTATTACTGATTCAATCTCCTTACTCTTTATTGCTTTGTTCAGATTGTTTGTTGTTGTTCATGGTTCAGTTTTGTTTGGTTCTATATATCTATAAATTTATCCATTTTTTCTAGGTTATCTAATTTGTTTGTTTATAATTGTTCATAGTAGTGTCTTATGTTCCTTTGTATTTACATGATATGTCAGTTGTAATAGCTCTTCTTTCATTTATGATTTTATTTATTTTAGTCTTTTCTCTTTTTTCTTAGTCTAGCTAAAGTTTTGTCAAGTTTATTTTTCACAAAATCGTTTCTTTGTTTTTGTTCTGTTCTACTATTTTGCTAATGTCTATTTTATTTATTTTCTAATCTTTGAATTTCCTTCATTCTGCTAACTTCATGCTTGGTTTGTTCTTCTAACTCTTGTAGTGGAAAGGTAGGTTGTTTATTTGAGATCATTACTTTTTACTTCCTGTACATGTTTGTTGCTTCCCTTTTAGGACTGCTCTTGTTGTATTGCATGCAGCTTGATATGTGGTGTCTTCATTTGCATTTGTCTCTGAATATTTTTTATTTTTTTCAGCCCCTGCCCTCTGCTTCAAGATATTTTTTATTTCTTCATTGACCCATTGGTTGTCTGGAGTATGTTGTTAAATTTCCACATATTTAGATTTTCCAGTTTTCCTCCTATTACTGATTTCTAGTTTTATACCATTATGATTGGGAAAAATACTTGGTAATAGTTAAGTCTTCTTAAAATTGCTAAGACCTGTTTTTGTTCTAATGTATCATTTATCCTGAACAATCATCTTTGTGTACTTGAGATGAATGTGTATTCTGAGACTGTTTGATAGAAGGATCTATTTATTTCTGTTATGTCTTTTCTAAAATATAATTCAAGTCCAGTGTTTTCATACTGATTTTCTATCTGGACAAGCTAGCCATTGTTGAAAGTGAGGTATTGACATCCTCTACTGTTAGAGTATCGTCTTTTTCTCTCTGAGATCTGTGTTGTTTGTTTTGTATATTTAGGTGCTCTGATACTGGATCCATATGTATTTACAATTGTTATTCTACAGTTGCTATATTTACAATTATATTGATGAATTGGTCCCATTATCATTATTAGTTTTTGACTCTTACTAAAATTTTTGACTTAAAATATATTTTGTTGTGTTTCCTTACAGTATCTTCTTCTGTCCTTTTAGTCTGCACAAATTCTTAAGGTTAAAATACATCTTTTGTAGGCAGTATATAGTTGGGATTTTTATTTTTATCCATTCAGCTTCTCTGTATCTTTTGATTAGAGAATTTAGCCCAATTATCTTTAAAGCAGTTGCTAACAGGCAAGGACTTACTATTGCCATTTTGTTAATTTTTTCTGACTGCTTTGTAGTTTGCTCCTTTCGTCCTCTTTTCCTATATTCCTTCATCATTTCATGATTTTCTATGAAGTATGCTTTGATTTCTTTCTCTTTATTATTTATGTATCTAATGTAGATTTTTGCTATGTGATTATATCTATGAAACTTATATAAAACATAGTTATAACAGTCTATTTTAAGCTGACAAAACTTCACTTTGATTGTTTACAAAAACTACATTTTTCCTCCTCACCATTTCATGGGTTTTGAATGAACAGTTTATAACTTTGCATAGTATATATTCATTGACAAATTACTGTAGCTAAGGTTATTTTTAATAGTTTTGGAAAACATTTATTCTAGAGTTACAGATTATTTATATACACTACTGTTAAAGCATAAGGCATTCTAAATTTGACTGTATTGTATGAATTTTGTGCTTTCATATGTTTCATTTGAGTAGTTAGCACCTTTTGGTTTCAGCTTGAAGATCTTTCTTTAGCACTGACTGTAAAAGATGTCTGCTGGTGATGAGCTCCCTCACCTTTTGTTATCTGGGAAAGTATCTCTCCCCTGTTCTGAAGGACATCCTTGCTAGATAAAGTTTTATTGGTTGGCAGATTTTTCTTACAACATTTTAAATATCTCTTCATATTGTCTCATGGTTTGCAAGATTTCTGCTAAGAAACCAACTGAAAGCCTAATGACAATTCCATTTTATGTTATGGGCCTCTTTTTTGCTGCTTTCAAAATTCTTGTCTTTGATTATTTATTTATTTATTTTTTGGGGACAGAGTCTCACTATGTCACCGTTGGTAGAGAGCTATGGCGTCACAACTCACAGCAACCTCCAACTCTTGGGCTTACATAATTCTCTTGCCTCAGCCTCCCAAGCAACTGGGATTACAGGCACCCGCCATAACATCTGGCTATTTTTTTGGATGCAGTTGTCATTGTTGTTTAGCGGGCCTGGGGCGGGCTCGAATCTGCCAGCTTTGGTGTATGTGGCTGGTTCCCTTACTCACTGAGCTATGGATGCTGCGCCTGTCTTTGATATTTGACTATTTTATTGTAATATATCTTGGTAAAACCTTTGCGTTGAACCTGATTGGAGACATCAGATTTGAGAAATTTTCAGCCTAAGTTTTTGATACCATAAATAAATTTTTCCTGCCTTTTTCTCTGTTCCTTTTGTGATTCTGATAATGTTAGTGCTACTCTCTTAATGATGTTTCACAAATCCCACAGTTTCCTGCGTTCATTTTGTTTTTTTGTCTTTTCTCCACTGATTATTTTCAAATGACTTGCTTTAATATTCTTTTTTCTGCTTGAATGTGCTTGCTATTGATGCTTTTTACTGTATTTTTTCATTTTATTCATTGTCCTCTTCAGCTCTTAAATTTCTGGGTTTGTTATACATGTATTTCTGATGTTGTTGTCTGTGTTTTCTATAACATGTATAGCTTCCTTAAAACAATTGTTTAAATTACTTATCATTCAAATCATTGTTTTGTTTTTGTATTCTTTATCTCTTTCAATATTTGTTCTTTTTCATTAGTTTTCAGAATTTTGACTATGATGTGTCTGGGCATAGATTTCTTTGTATTTATCTTCTTTGTGTGTCACTTGGTTTTTTTGGATCTTTAGGGTTTTTTATTAAATTTAGGACATTTTCCTCCCATTTGGTCCATTATTTAGTTCTTTGGTTTTGTTTTTCATTCCATGCTCATTCTCCTCTTTCTTGGACTATGATGACATGAATGTTTTATCTTTGTTATTATCCCACAAGTTTCCAAGGCTCTGTTCATTCTTTTTCAGTCTGATCTCTCTGTTTTTTAGATTGGGTAAATTCTGTTTATCACTCTGCAAATGCAGTAATTCTTTCCTATTACTTCTCCAATTTGCTATTCAGTCTATTCAGTGAGTATTTTATCATATTTTGGTTATTTATGTTTTCAATTCTATTACATATTTGATCATTTCTATATCTTCTATTTCTTTGCTGAGATCTTCTGTTTTTGTATTTTATTAAATAGTATTCATAATTGCTCATTAAAGCATTATGGTGATTGTTCAAATATTTTGTCCGATGCCTCGAACATCTGAGTCTTCTCAGTGTTGGTATCTGTTGATTGACTTCTCATTTGCTGTTTTTTTGTTATAAGTGATTCTTTTTCTTTTCTTTCCTTTTTTGAGATAAGGTCTTTATTGCCCAGGCTAGAATTCAATGACATCACATAGTTCACTATAGCCTCAAGCTCATGGGTTCAAGCAACCTCTTGCTTCAGCCTCCCTAGTACCTGGGAATACAGGCACACACAGTCGTACCCAGCTAATGTTGGGGGTTTTTGTTTTTTTATTTTTTATTTTATTTTTTTTATTAAATCATAGCTGTGTACATTAATGCAATCGTGGGGTACAATCGTGGGGTACAATGTGCTGGTTATATATACAATTTGAAATATTTTCATCTAACTGGTTAACATAGCCTTCATGGTATTTTCTTAGTTATTGTGTTAAGACATTTATATTCTACATATAATAAATTTCACATGGACCCTTCTAAGTTGCACCGTACATGTGGTCCCACCAATTACACTCCCTCCACCCATCTTCCCCCTCCCCTCCCTATCTCCTTTCCCCATATTCTTGGGCTATAATTGCGTTATAGCTTTCATATGAGGGCTGAGTACATTGGATACTTTTTCTTCCATTCTTGAGATACTTAGCTAAGAAGAATATGTTCCAGCTTCATCCATGTAAACATGAAACAGGTAAACTCTCCATCTTTCTTTAAGGCTGCATAATATTCTGTGGTGTACATATACCACAATTTATTAATCCATTCATGGGTCACTGGGCACTTAGGTTTCTTCTATGACTTAGCAATTATGAATTGGGCTAAAATAAATATTCTGGTACAAATATCTTCATTATAATGTGATTTTTGGTCTTCTGGATATTCCTAGTAGAGGAATTGTAGGATCGAATGGCAGGTCTATTTTTAGATCCCTAAGTGTTCTCCAAGCATCTTTCCAAAAGGAACGTATTAGTTTGCATTCCCACCAGCAGTGTAGAAGTGTTCCCTTTTCTCCACATCCATGCCAACATCTCTGGTTTTGGGATTTTATAATGTGGGCTAATCTTACTGGAGTTAGATGATATCTCAAAGTAGTTTTGATTTGCATTTCTCTGATAATTAAGGATGATGAGCATTTTTTCATGTGTCTGTAGACCATGTTCCTATCTTCTTCAAAGATTCTCTTCAAGTCCCTTGCTCACCCTGAGATGGGATCACTTGTTCTTTTCTTGCTAGTATGTTGATGTTCTCTGTGGATTTTGGTTATTAAACCTTTGTCGGAGACATAACCTGAAAATACCTTCTCCCATTCTGAGGGCTGTCTGCTCGCTTTACTTACTGTGTTCTTGACTGCGCAGAAGCTTTTTAGTTTGATCAGGTCCCAGTAATGTAATTTGGTGTTGCTTCAATTGCCTGGGGGATCCTCCTCATAAAATATTTTCCCAGGCTGATTTCTTCAAATATTTTCCCAAAGGGAATCTTTTCTTCATTGAATGTTTTTAATTGGCTTGTAAAAGGTAAAATAATGATAAGTAGCTGGGTTCAGCTCTTGGTTCTCTATTCTGTTCCATACATCTATCTCTCTGTTTTTCGGCCAGTACCATGATGTTTTGATCACTATCAATATAATATAGTCTGAGGTCTGGTAGCATGATTCCTTCTGCTTTGTTTTTATTTTTGAGAAATGTCTTGGCTATTTAAGGTATTTTCTGATTCCATATAAAATGAAGTATTATTTTTTCAAGATCTGTCAAGTATGACAGTGGAGCTTTAATAGGAATTGCATTAAAATCATATATTGCTTTCGGTAGTATGGACATTTTAACAATGTTGATTCTTCCCAGCCATGAGCATGGTATGTTTTTCCATTTGATAACATCTTCAGCTATTTCTTTTCTTAGAGTTTCATAGTTCTCTTTATAGAGATCTTTTATATCCTTCATTAGGTAAACTCCCAAATATTTCATGTTTTTTGGAACTACTGTGAATGGAATAGAGTCCTTGACTGTTTTTTCAACATGACTATTGTTGGTATATATAAAAGCTACAGATTTGTGAGTGTTGATTTTCTAACCTGAGATGCTGCTGTATTCCTTGATCACTTCTAAGAGTTTTGTAGAAGAATCCCTGGTGTTTTTGAGATATACAATCATATCACGTGCAAAGAGTGAAACTTTGATCACTTCTGACCCTATTTGGATACCCTTTATCGCCTTTTCTTCTTTAATTGCGGTGGCTAATACTTCCATTACAATGTTAAAAAGTAATGGAGACAATGGACAACCTTGTCTGGTTCCTGATCTGAGTGGAAATGATTTCAATTTAACTCAATTGAATACGATATTGGCTGTGGGTTTGCTGTAGATGGCCTCTGTCAGTTTAAGAAATGTCCCTTCTATACTAATTTTCTTAAGTGTTCTTATCATGAAGGGATGCTGGATATTATCAAAAGCTTTTTCTGCAACAATTGAGAAAATCATATGGTCTTTTTTTTTTAATTTATATGTGATGAATTATATTTATAGATTTACATATATTGAACCAGCCTTGAGACCCTGGGATAAAAACCACTTGGTAATGGTGTTTAATTTGTTTGATGTGTTGCTGGATTCTGTTTGCTAGGATCT
Organism: Nycticebus coucang; assembly: GCF_027406575.1. Taxonomy (NCBI): domain Eukaryota; kingdom Metazoa; phylum Chordata; class Mammalia; order Primates; family Lorisidae; genus Nycticebus; species Nycticebus coucang. Next base: position 108,479,916 of record NC_069781.1, read on the forward strand.
TGTTGAATATTTTTGCATCAATATTCATTAGTGATTTTGGTCTATAATTTTCTTTTCTTGTTGGGTCTTTTCCTGGTGTAGGGAGCAAGGTGATATTTGCTTCATAGAATTTCTTTGGTAGTATTCCTTCTTTTTCTATATTTTGAAAAAGGATGAGTAACATAGGTACTAGTTCCTCTTTAAAGGTTTGGTAGAATTGTGATGTGAAGGCATCTGGTCCTGGGCTTTTCTTTTTAGGGAGATTTTGTTTAGTTGATGCTATTTCAGAACTTGATATGGGCTGTTCAACATTTCCACTTCATTCTGGGTAAGTCTAGGAAGATGGCATGCTTCCAAGTATTGGTCAATTTCCTTCAGATTTTTGTATTTCTGAGGATTGAGTTTCTTGTAATATTCATTAAGGATTTTTTTAATTTCTGAGGAGTCTGTTGTTATTTTGTCTTTGCCATTTCTGATTGATGAATTTAGAGATTTTACTCTTTTTTTTTCCTGGTTAGGTTGGCCAAAGGTTTATCTATTTTTTTTATCTTTTCAAAAAACCACCTTTTAGATTTATTGATCTGTTGTATAATCCTTTTGTTTTTAATTCCATTTAATTATGCTCTAATTTTGGTCATTTCTTTTCTTCTGTTGAGTTCGGGATTGGAATGTTCTTCCTTTTCCAGTTGCTTGAGATGTCCCTTTAAGTTATTAACTTCCTCTCTTTATGTTCTCTTGAGGAGGGCTTGCGGTGCTATAAATTTCCCCCTTTGGACTGCCTTTGCAGTATCCCACAGGTTCTGATAATTGATGTCTTCATTGTCGTTTTGTTCCAAATATTTGGTAATTTCCTTCCTAATCTCGTCTATGACCCAGCTATTATTCAGCATAAGGTTATTTAGTTTCCATGATTTTGTATGAGTATGCATATTCCTGTTGTTCTGGAGAAGATGCCAGGAATAAATTCTATTCTTTTAAATTTGCTGAGGTTATACTTGTGACCTAAGATGTGCTCAAATTTGGAAGATGTTCCTTGGGCTGATGAGAAGAATGTGTGTTCAGTTTTGTTAGGATGAAATGTTCTGTAGATGTCTGTTAAATCCCATTATTCAATGGTTAAGTTTAAATCTAAAATTTCTTTGCTTAGCTTCTTTTTGGAGGATCTATCTAGCTCTGCCAAAGGAGTGTTAAAAAAATCTCTGACCATTATCGTGCTGGAGGATCAAGTTGGTCATGTCTGTTTGAGTCTTTTACAAATCGTGGCACATTCTAGTTGGCTGCAAAAGAGTTAATAATTGAAATCTCATCATGTTGAGTGTCACCCTTAACAAATATGAAGTGACCATGATTATCTTTCCTTACTTTTGTTGGTTTGAAGTCTATTGTATCTGCAAATAAAATGGCAACTCCTGCTTTTTCCTGCTTTCCATTTGCCTGAAATATAGATGACCATCCCTTCATGCTGAGTCTATATTTATCTTTTAAGGTAAGATGAGATTCTTGTATGCAGTAGATATCTGGCCTAAGTCTTTGCATCCAGTCAGCCAACCTGTGCCTCTTTAGAGGACAATTTAAGCCATTGACATTAATTGTAAATATTGATAAGCCTGGTAGACTTTTGGGTATCATGTTTTTCCAAAGTCCAGTGGACATTTTTAATTCTTTGCCACTGTGGAAGCTGAAATTTGATCAAAAGTTTCTAAGTGAGTTTACTTTTGTGGTGGAGGATTGTGCTGGTCATTATGGAGGATAGGTCTGAGAATATCCTGGAGTGCTGTTTTAGTTATATCAAATTTCTTCAACATGTGATTGTCATTAAAGTATTTAATTTCTCCATCATAAAGCAAACTCAGTTTAGCTGGGTACAGGATCCTGGGTTGAAAGTTATTTTGTGTTAGGAGATTGAAAGTCAATGACCATCCTTTTCTAGCTTGAAGGGTTTCAGCAGAGAGATCTGCAGTCATTCTAATATTTTTCCCCTTGTAAATTATGGTTTTCTGATGTCTGGTGGCTTGCAGAATTTTCTCCTTCATTTTATCTTTGGCTAAGTTAATGATAATGTGCCTAGGAGATGTCTTTTCCGGTAGAATCAACCTTGGGTTCTGAAACTGTCTGCCATCTGAATTTCTGAATCTCTTGGTATGTCTGGAAAGTTCTCCTTCATAATCTTATGTAGAAGAGCCTCTGTGCCTTGTGAAGCAACTTCATCACCTTCAAGGCATCGTGTAAGGCGAATATTAGTTTTCTTCAAATTATCCCAGAGCTCTCTGAGCGAATGATCCATTTTTTCTCTCCATTTTTCTTTCTTTTTGAGAGTTTGGGAGCGTTCAAAACCTTTGTCTTCGTTGTCAGAAATCCTGTCTTCTGCTTGCTCCATTCTGTTACTGAGGGATTCTATTGTATTTCTCAGATCTTTGAGGTCTGCAAATTCTTGTCTGAATATGTCAAAATCTTTGTTGATTTTTTTTCCTTGAATTCATTGAATTCTTGAGACGACTTTTTAAATGCTCCTTTAATTTCTAATTCCAACTTTACCTCAATTCTCTTAATCTTATTTGCAATCCAGATTCTGAAGTTGATTTCTGACATCTCAGCCATTTGTTTATGAGTGGAATCTTCGGTTGTGTCCGCTGTATCATTCCTTGGGGGAGTTGATTTACTCTGGTTATTCATGTTACCAGAGTTTTCCCATTGATTCTGCCCCATTATTATTTTATTATGAGTAGATAAGGTGAAGTTGGGTTGTGGGCCTCCTGAAGTAGTAAATAACCAGTCCTTTGCCCAAGAGCTGGGACTGGTGTCTATACCTCTTCCGCTAGAGCTTTGCAAAGGACCCGTACAGTGCTAGGGCCTGAGACAGTAGGGACTTACTTGGTGTGGTGTGGCTAAGTGGCTCTGTCTTGTTTTTAGCTGGTCTCTGTCCTACCCTAGTGGATCAGTTACTCTGGGTTGAAGTCTCAGATGTGGAGAAATACCAGCAATTAAGTCACCTCACCCCCCACGGGCAACGACTGGAACAGGAAAATCATACCTTCCCACAGCCACACACCCTGAGTACTACTTTGGATAGTCCTTGGGTGATTGGCCCAGTTCAAGAGGTCCAAATCAATTGTCCAGTCAGTACCAGTCTCAGGTGGGAGAGATTAAAGGGTCTCCAGCAACTAGATAGCAGGGGTCTTCTGGCAGCTCAAGTATGACTCACTCCGGTGCTCCATGAGGTCAGAAGCACCCACCCAGCAAATGAATTTGGAAAAGTTGATGCCTCCTTCCCCACCTTGCACCTCTGTCACACCCAGTCACTGGTACCCCTGCAGGGCTGTGACCCAGTTCCCACCAATGAGCAGATGCTCCTGGGGTTTGCACCTGCCTGAGTCACAGGGAGATCTATGTCTCCTCAGCCAGGCCTCCACATTCTGCCACCATGTAACAGGGGTAGCAGAGGCCTGACAACCTCAGTTGCTTAATGGAAGCTGAGGTAGTTCACTCAGTTCCAGCCCCGCCCCAATTGATGTTGCTGACAGAACAGAACAATTTCACAGAATTTGTTCTGTCCCAGCTATATTCCCCTGTGGATCAGACGCTGTTGAGTTCACAGAAACTGTGACCTGCTACTCGGCCCTGGTCTGTGCCATTGTGTGGTGCTGGCATGTCTGTCTTGGCTGCAGTCTGTTTTGGGGTGGGTGTGGTTAGAGCTCACACTCAGCTTTCGGTTTCCTGCCTATTTTTGTCTCAGCTATGATCCCCTGAGGGCTGGGTGCGTCTTAGGCTCACTAAAGCAGTCCTGGCTCAGCCCCACCCTGGGAGTATGCTGTCTCTGTGCACTCATCTTCTAGTCTCTGTCCTGCTGCACCCCACCCAGGCCGGTGCCACCTCAGGCATACCCTTTACTCATGGGGCCTGCATTTCTGTCCCAGATATGTTCCGCCAGTGGCTGCCACCAGAGAAGATGCCTGGCATCCTCTGGTTGCCCAGAGTCAGGGAATGTCTCTTCAGAATATCCCCAGGGTGTGAGCCCCACTTTTCCCACCACTGCTGCTCTGTGCCACAGGGCATCTCCTCTCCTTCTCCTGTAGGGTTCCCACAGCCTCAGTTCACCATCTTCTTATTACTTCCATGCCACAGAATCAGCACAGACCAGCAATAGCCTACGCCCTGTCCATACCTCTGGAGAAAATACCCAAGAATCTGGGCTCCTTGGGGGACTTCCAGACCTCGGGATGAGAGTGGAGAGGAGTGCTGGGAGCTCAGAATTGCAGGTAGAGAATATATATAGTTGTACAGTTTTATGTGGGAGTGCCATGGCATATTCGTAAGTCCTCTCTAGGGAAGGAGTTCTGGTTTTTAGAGGGTCTCTCCTGTGGGATAAAATAGGAGGAACTCAGCTCGCTTGTTTTTATAGAGTATACAGTGAGCCATTCTCATGGGGGAGGAGAGTCCTATCCACTTGGCGATGGATTTTGTACCTATTGTTTATTTCCTTGTGCTCACAGCTCACCTCAACAGGGTTGATGTGCGTTTTTCAGCCTTCTCTCTTGGCTCTGCTCCAAACCATTGGCTTACTTGCTAAACTTCTTTCCTTTAAGTCTCCTTCTGGATGGGAGCCTCTGTGGAAAGCTGGCTCCAGTCGGTCATCTTGCCTCTGCCCATGTTTCTGTTTTTTATAGAGAAGGGGTCTCTGCTTTTGCTCAGGCTGGTCTTGAACTCCTGGCCTAAAACAGCCTCATGCCTCAGCCTCCCAAAATGCTAGGATTATAGGCATGAGCCACTGTACCTGGCCAATCAGTGATTTTTAAATTTTGTCTAGGATAGTTTGGGTATTATATTATGAGACTAAATTCTGTTTAGATTTATCATGTAAGTCCTAGCTTAGTTTTGTTGGCTGTCCCTCTAATGATGCTTTAGTTTTCAGAACTCTGTAGTGCTTATCTTATATTTTATTCAGATGCTACTAAACTTGTATTCTTGGGGTAAATGTCACATGCTCATGGTGTATAATCTTTTAAATGTTGCTAAATTCTATTTGCTAATTTTTTTGATGAGGATTTGTGCCCAGCTTCTATTATTAAAATTTTAATCATTAGGCATATTAATGTCACATATACTCTGTGATAAACATTTTGAAAAGCTATGTTTTACAATATGATACCAAGAAAACATAGCTGATATAGATTATATAGGTGATCATTTTAATTGTGTAAGAAATATCAGCATACTGTTACAGTGATAGAAAAATATCTTCTTTCTGATCATTCACATTCAGCAATAGTGAAAATGCTCTCCATACACATCAAACTCTCTTTATGTCTGTTTCAAACCCACTATGCCATTTATTGCTATTTAGATGATTGCACAGTTCACCATACAAATGCATCCTTCTCGGATCCTCAATAAGTCTGATGAGGCAGATAACGTCCCAATCACAAAAACTTAGGATAAATATTGTGCAAATAAGCATTCTCTGCCTCACTTCCTCCTCTGTGAAGTGCTGAAGTGTAAATACACTAGAAAGTTACTAACAGGTGTAATATGAGAACTGTGTTTAAGACAGCAAGGCTTTCTGATAAGTAATCTCCAAATATTTTCTATCTTATGTGTTTTTATGATCTTTCTTATAAAAGAGTGCTTTGTGTGCAACACCTGCAAATAGCACTAAGTCTACATTTCACTCAAACCCAATCAAGGACATGAAGCAGACTACAATGGCAGCAATGATTCCCAGGGCAGTGTGTGCAAAATCCAATATTTTGCTATTTACATCACTGTAATCAGAAAAGAAATGTCCCAAAATATCCTTTCCCATTGCACTTGAACTGATTCCTCACAATTCTGACAAACATCTCCTGTGACATGAGGTTCTCATCAGCCTGTGTGACCCTCAACTCATTCAGCCTTTTCTTCTTCATCTGGCTTTTTTGGGTAGAGACAGCAACTAGTTCATTTATAATTTCACAATTTCTGGCTTGGAGGTGGCAGCCACATAAACCTGAGCTGGCAGGTTTGAATCCAGCCCAGGCCGCCGAACAACAATGACAGCTGCAACCAAAAAATAGCCGGGCATTGTGGCGGGGGCACCTGTAGTATCAGCTACTTGGGAGGCAGAGAATTGCTTGAGCCCAGGAGCTGGAGGTTGCTGTGAGCTGTGATGCTATGGCGCTCTACCCAGGGTGACAGCTTGAGGCTCTGTCTCAAAAAATAAATAAAAATAAAAAATAATTTCACAATTTCCCCCGACTGTCTCTGAAAGGTCGGATCTCTTATGAAGCTCCATTTGACCAGCTGCACATTGAACTAGCTCTTCCAGACCCACTCTTGCAGCTGCATCTGCTTCTCCACTCAGTCTGAAGTTTAAGTGCTCTATTTTATAAGACAGTTCTATTCTGCAGGGCTTCCACTGCCTGAGCTAATACTGGACATAGATGGCATGATTCTTGTGTCAATGTTCTGCATTCACCTTGTTCTTGTCCAGCCTCGTCTCCACACAGCTTGCGGGAGAGCGTGTTGTTGGATGGCGTCGAGGTCCTGCCTGTCCCATTGCGGAGGCCTTTGGCAGTCCCGGAGGTCGGCACTGCAACCACTTCCCCAGTGCCCTGGACCATAGTCCAGCGTGACCTGACTGCTGCAGCTGAGGTACCGCCAAGGCCTTCCACAGGGGCTGCAGCGACTGCCTGTGCCCAGGTTCTAGAAAGATATTGATTTGTAGTTTTCTTGTGACATCTTAGTTTGGTTTTGGTATTCAGGATAATGGTATTCTCATAGAATGAGTTGGAAAAGTTATCATCATCCTCTATTATCTGAAAGTTTTTTTTTTTTACTTTAAACTATGCTAGTAAAGCCATTTGGGCATGGGATCTTCTTTGATGGGTAATTTTATTACTAATAATTAGTAATCTAATTTATTTTTTTGTGGATTGCTCAGGTTTTCTATTTATTCATGAATTGTGTGTAATAACTTGTGTATTTTTAGGAATTTCACCATTTTCTCTAAGTTGTCTAATTTTTGGCAAAAACTTTATAGTATTTTATTCTGTAGGCTTACTAGCCATGTCTCTTGTTTATTTCCTGATTTTGGTAGTTTATGTCTGCTCTGTTTTTCTCATAGGCAGTCTACTTAAAAGTTTTTCAACTTTATTGATTTTTTCAAATAATTAATTTCATTGTTTTTTTCTATGCTCTATTTTATTACCTTCCACTCCACTTCTTATTTCCTTCTGCTTGCTTTGGATTTGTTTTTTGCTTCTTTTTCTGGGTTTAAAGATAGAAGCTTAGATCATTGATTTATTCCTTTTTTATTAATGTAATCCTTGAAAGCTATGAATTTTCCTCTAAGCATTACTTAAACTGCATCCCATACATTGTGATATGTCATAGTTTTCTTTGGATTTGCTTCAAAATGTGTTCTGAGTTCACTTTTTATTTCTCTTTAGACCAATGATTGTTATCGAATAGTCTAATATTTGAGAATTTCCAAAATTTCTATTGTTTACTTATAATTTTATTCCATTGTGGTGGAGAATATACTCTTTATATTTGTGATTCATTTTATGTCTTGACATATGATGTGTCATGAAGAGTGGTTCATATGCATGGGAAAATGATGTGTATTCTATTGTTAATTTGGTAGAATGGCTTATGAATGGAAGTTTGGTTTAGTGTTTTTTTTAGTATTTGCTTTCTTTATTATTTTGCTATTATAAATGATATATATTTAATTTCAGCCTCTAGTTGTTTATTGCTAGCTTATAGAAATATAATTGTATTATGCTTTCTTACAGAACTCATTTATTTATTTATTTTGTTGGGGATTCATTGAGGGTACAATAAGCCAGGTTACACTGATTGTGTTTGTTAGGTAAAGTCCCTCTTGCAATCGTGTCTTGCCCCCATAAAGTGTGACACACACCAAGGCCCCACCCTCCTCCCTCAGTGCCTCTTTCTGCTCCCCCCCCATAACCTTAATTGTCATTAATTGTCCTCATATAAAAATTGAGTACATAGGATTCATGCTTCTCCATTCTTGTGATGCTTTACTAAGGATAATGTCTTCCACTTCCATCCAGGTTAATATGAAGGATGTAAAGTCTCCATTTTTTTTAATAGCTGAATAGTCTTGTGTATGCTTGGTGAATTTCTTTCTAGTCTTTTTATCAGTTGTTGAAAATGACTATTAAAGTTTCCAGCTGTTTTTGTTGAAGTTGTCTATTTTCCTTTTGATTCTGTCTAGTTTTTGCTTGTGTATTTGTGTAGGTGCACATATGTTTAGAATTGCTATGTTTTACTAAGGAAAGAGCTTCTTTTGTTTGTTTTTAGACAGAATCTTGTTCTGCTGCCCTGAGTAGAGTGCAGTGGTGTCATCAAACCTGAACCTCCTGGGCTCAAGCAGTCTTCCTTAGCATCCTGAGTAATTGGGAGTACCGGCTTGTGGCATGACGCCTGGCTTATTTTTTTCTTTTTAGTACAGATGGGGTCTTTTGCTCAGGCTGGTCTTAAATTCCTGATCTCAAGTAGTCCTCCCACCTTAGCCTCCCAGAGTGCTAGGATTATAGCTGTGAGCCACTGTAAAATGGCTTTTTATCATTATGAAACATTACCTTTGTCTTTAGAAATATTTCTCATCTTAATGTCTGTTTTGTTTGATACTAGTATAGCTGTTCTATCTCACTCATTGTTATTATTTGTGTGATGTATTGTTTTGTGCCCTTAAATCATCAGCTTGATTATTTCTTTGTGTCTAAATTGTATCTTTTGTGGACAGTATATAGTCGGTCTTGTTAGTTTTAAATCCAGTCTATTAATCTTTGTCTTTTGATTGAAGTGTTTAGTTTATTCACATCTGAATATAATCATCAACCTACATTTTTATATATGCCCTTTGCTGTTTTTTCATGTATCTGGTAACTTATTTTGTTCATCTGTTCCTCTGCTCAGCCTTTTGTGACAATGAGATATTAGTGAGATATTCTCGTGTGCATCCCATTGTAATTACTTTGTTGGGTTTTTTTTTTTTAACTTTTTTTTGCATTATTTTTATGGTGGTGGTTCTACAAATTACAATATGCATCTTTGTAGCAATCTGTGTAACAAGATATGTAGCAACCTATGTAATAAGATATGTAACAACCTATGTAACAACTTAGGCAGTAATAACTTATGTAGCAACCTATGTAGAAAGACATGTAGGAACTGGGACTGCAGGTTTGAAGAGACAAAGTGGCAGTTACTGGATGTTAATGAACAGGATGCCAACTGGATGTTGGCAGTTGGAAATTGATCAGCTGTGGAACTCCAGTGAAGGGGGGATGGGGGAGGGGGCGCATATTCTCAATAAATAGCTGTGTAGGTTGCTTGGAGCCTTTTCCCCCAACATGTATGGGGAGGCCCACCTCCTGCAAGCTTTGCGCTTATAATCCATTGTCCGGCTTGCTTCCTTGGTGACAGAACTGACATTGTGATATAGTCAGGAGGATAGGGGATGTGGACCAAAGGGGAATATCACTCTGAGTAAGTGCAACCTTTGGCAATATGGCAAGGGAGGGAGTTAGGGGGAGGGAAAAGGGATTCTCCATCCAGATTGAGCAAGGGACCTTCCAAGGCAGTAATGTCACTTAAAGTGAAACCCTTGGCAATTCATTGGCACCTACCAAAGGGATATTAAGACCTTTGGCAAATAATAAGCCTTTTCCTGTCTATCCTACTAAGGGGAATGACAATTTAAGTGGGAGAGAGCTTTTTAAATAACAAGATTTACAAGAAAGCAATGGGTGGCTTCTAGTCCATGGAGTCGCAACAGTTTCAGACTGATAAAGAAAGTGATGGGTGGCGCCTGTGGCTCAGTGAGTAGGGTGCCGGTCCCATATGCCGGAGGTGGTGGGTTCAAACCCAGCCCCGGCCAAAAAAAAAAAAAAAAAGAAAGTGATGAGGTGGTGCAGCAGGTTCAATTAGAACAGGATGTGGAAGACCCCAAGTCATTGGACTGTGTGTCCTCTCATCCATTGCCACCTTCCTGCCTCAATAAAGCTAAGCCAAAGCAAACCCTAAAAGTCAGAATTAAGCAGTTACTTCGGGGCTCTTTCCTGTTGTAGTTACTGACTGTTCATATAAAACTTCCGGCACTGTCCTCAGCACCCCCTCATGATCCTCAAGGGGGCCAACGCTTATAGTCATCATATGTTTACTTTCAATATTATAAAAGATCTAAACAGGCTGTAACACAGTATGGCATGCAGTCTGTTTTCTAGAGGCTTACCTACAGGGACTTGCATAAGAGCAGTGTCTTATTCCATATGATTGGGACCTACTGGCCAAAACTGTTCTAGAATCTGGTCAATATTTATAATTTAAAACTTGGTGGAAGGAAGAGGCTGACTTGAAAAGTCACCAGAACCAGCAGAGGAATGTTCCCATAACTTCAGAACAGCTCACTGGCTCTGGTCAGTGGATGGGAATTCTGAAACAACTTCAATATGATGATATAGCTATAGTACAAAAAAAGATGTGCTGTCCTAGAGCCTGGGAAAAGGTTCAGGCATCTGGAGATGTCTCTAAATCTTTTATTAAAGTAATGCAGTCTATAAATGAACCTTACATTGATTTTTTAGCTTGATTAAGAACGTCAGTAAATAAAGCTGTTGCTCACTCAGAACATAGATATATACTTTTGCAAACCTTAGCATTTGAAAATGCTAACTCTGAGTGTCAAAAGGTTTTGCATCCTCTGAGGGCACAAAATGCTCCTAGAGGAATATATACGAGCATGCTCTGATGTGGGAACTGAACCCCATAAGGCTAATCTTGCTGCCACCATAAAAGATGGGTTCAAATCAAATTTTGTCACGTGCCATAATTGTGGGAAGCTAGGCCATATGCAAAAAGTATTGGAAAAGGAGTAGCAATCAGAATGCCAATGGAAGGGAAATTTCAATAATCAAAAGAGATAAGGAAAATGCAGTCCCCCTGGGGGTATGCCCCAGGTATAAAAAAGTGTTCCATTGGGCTAATCTTTATTGGGTATATATCCTTAATCCTTCCCTTACTGCTCCTTTAGATTGACACTTCCCCACCTGACATTCCAGTCTACACTATGCCTATTGCTGTTCATTTAATGGGTGCAATGGATAATGTGCACAAGTAGGAAACATTGGGCGTTGATTAATACTTCCCACGGAAGTGTCAAGAACCCTATGGGTGAGCCCAAAAATAGGTGATGAAATATGTAAAATTAATATTACTCTTATTTGTTTAGAAGAATACAATATAACACAAATCCCTTTCCTTTGGTGAAGGCCCTCACTGACTGCTCTGATGTAGTTTTGTTAATTATTTTGTACTTTTTTTTTTTTTTCCTTCTTTTCTCTGCCTGGCTAGGAGCACTATTTGACAAGAAAAGCAAATGAAAGAAAAAAGGAAGGATATGTAGCAACTTATGTAACAGGATATGTAGCAAGGGGGCGGGGCTCTGGGGAGGGGTGCATATAACAAGATATTGGCGATCTATGTAACAGGATGCATAGCAACCTATGTAATAAGATATGTAACAACCTATGTTAACAACTTACATTGCTACCTATGTAGAAAGATATGTAGGAACCTGGACAGCGGGTTTGAAGAGACAAAGTGGCAGTTACTGGATGTTAATGAACAGATGTTGGCAGTTGGAAATTGATCAGCTGTGGAACTCCAGTGAAGGGGGCGGGGCTTGGGGGCGGGGCACATGTTCTCAATAAATAGCTGTGGAAGTTGCTTGAGGCCTTTTCACTGACACATATGGGAGGCCCACCTCCTGCAAGCTTCCAGCTTATAATCCATTGTCCAGCCTGCTTCCTTGGTAATGGCACTGACACATCTTACTGTAATCTAGTGTAGCTTATTACCAATTTAAATCTGGTAAAAAAAACAAATAGAAATTCTACAATATAGATTCATATCCTCCCCTCCTGTGTATTATTTTTTTATCACATATGCTGTATTTGTATATGTTATGTTCCCTGTGTACAATAATGCAGTGTATACATTCACTATAATAAAATAGATTATAATTATTGCTTATACAATCTTATGGCTTTTAAAGAAGAAGAATAAAATATGTTCATTAATTATTTAGATATACATATACATACACACAACTTTATTGGCACTTCTTCATGTCTTTGTATAGATTCATGCCACTGTGTGATGTCTTTTCCTTCCAGTCTAAAAGACTTCCATTAGTATTCTTTGTAAGGCCTGTATCTTAGTATTAATTTTTTTCAGTTTTTATTTATCTTTATTTTTCCATTACTTTGAGAAGGATCATTTTTCCGTATAGAGTTCTTGGTATTAATTGGTTATTCTTTCAGCACTTTTGAGTATATTCTTTTATTGTCTTTTGATTTCTAATGTTTCTGTTCTCTTATTAAGTGAATTTTTATCCCTTACTGGTTTTAAGATTGTCCCTTTGTCTTTAGATTTTAACAGTTTGACTTTGATAAATACAGGTGTGGATCTTTCTGTGTTTTTGTTGTTTGGGTATATTAACACTTTCCAATCCAATTTTTCTGCTACCTGCATGCTCACCAGGTAGCAGAAAAAGGTTTACCTTTTTCATTGTCCTAATGATATATTTTGAAGATCAGAAATGTTTAATTTTGATGAATACCAGTTATTAGAAATCTTTGCCTAACCTAAGGTCTTAGAGATTTTTCTCTTATGTTTTATTCTATAAGCTTTGTTCTTGTTTCTTGAACTTTTTATTTTAGTATAATTATAGATTCACATGCAGCTGTGAAATAATACATAGAGATCGCATACACTCTTCACCCATTTTTTTCTAGTGGCAACATCTTACATAACTGTAGTGCAAAATCACAGCTTGGAAATTGACACTGATACAGTCCTTCAACCTTATTTATATTTCAGAGGTGTTACATCCTCTCATTTGTGTGTGTATGTAGTTCTATGTGATTTTGTCACATGTAGACTCATGTGACCAGCATTATAGTCAAGATATAAAACAGTTTCATCACAAGACTCATTTGTATTAACCTTTTATAGCTACAACTATCTTCCTTTTGTCTCTATCCCTAATCCTTGGTAGCTACTAATCTCCATCTCTATAATTTTAGCATTTCAAAAATGTCATATAAATGGAATCATATAGTATGCATCCTTTTTGGATTGCTTTTTTTCTCTTGGCATAATTTTCCACATCATTTGTTAGCCTCTCTTTTTGTTTATACTGGGTTGAATCTGGTTTATCTCATTGCAACTCAAGCGTCCTGATTGATGCAGCAACTAGAAAAGCATTGTAAAAACAATATACAGGTAGTGGTACTGCCCTCTACCAGAAATGCCTTAGTTTCTTCACTTGAAAAATGGAAGTAAAATTCCCTGCCCTGTCTGCCTCACAAGTCTCTTGGGAGATTCTTCGGAAATAATGGATGTGAATGAGCTCTGTAAAATGTACATTGATATGTATCTGTTACCACTAAGGATAATTTTCCTCTTTTTTACTGCCTTAATACCTATGGAACCTAGATTTTCTCTTCTTTGGTACTTCTACTTTATGGTTTTGACCCATCTTTTCTTATCTGGAACTTAACATGTGCTAGATAAGCACACATGTGCTGATTGAGCACACTAGGCATCTGTGCTATATCCCTGTCACAAATATAGTTTGTAGATTCCTGACTCCAGCTCTTACTAGCTATATGATGTTGGAAAAATAATGTAATATTCCCTAAACCTCAGTTTCTTTATTTGTAAACTGGAGATAAAAATAGCATATACTCACGTAGGGTTGTTGTGAGAATTAAATGCCATGTTTGTGATGTGTGCCTGGCATACTGGAAGTGACTTGCTCAAGGCTATGTGGTTGGTATACATGAGAGCTCAAAGTCCCAACTCTGTGATGCTAAAGGAATCATGCAGAATTACTGAATTCTCTGGTCTCTGAATAGCTTACTTGGGCTCTGTGCCTTGCTGTGGTTATATACTCCAAAACACCATGCTTTTTAAAATCTCTCTCTCTTGCCCAAAATCCTTTGCTCCTTAATGCCAAGGACCCTCTCCACTACTCCAGATTTATTATCCTATCATTCAAGGAGTCCTAACAGTGCTGAACAAAATGTACTCATCTTCTAAACATGTCTCCTTGTTATGTTTGGTTCAGTCATGCCCTGGCTGTGCCTGGAATGATGATAAGATAGCCACATTCAAAGACAGAGAGGCTCTATGGGAGACGGCATTCCCGGGGGGGGAAAATAATGGTAGTAAAGACCCAAAATAGGTAAGCATGATGGTATGTATGGGAAATGGTGAGCAATCTGTCTGGCAGGGTGTTAGGTATATGAAAAAGTAGGAGTTGAAGATGAAACTGGAACATCGTTGTCAGCTGGACTGTGTGGACCATGGGTGCAAGTCTAAGATACATAGTTCCTGTTTAATAGGTGATTGAGAATTCTCAGATGTGGTTTGAGAAGTGAGGACATGGCCACCTGTGCTTCCTGTAGGGTGTCTTGTCTCAGAGGTCAGATACTCAGTCTGGAGTAGTCTTTCAGAACTCTTGTCCCATGTGGCTTCCCTCATGGCCTCTGAGAGACCTAGCCTCACTCTCCATAAGAAAAGTGCTATTTGTAGCCTCAAACTACTGAGGTGCTGCAGCCTGAAAACCTGAGAAAGGCACCTACAGGAAGCCTCTGGCATACAACACAACCATAAGATCTCAGCCTTTCCTGCTTATTCACAAAGAAATCTAAGCAGTTTATTAATTGTAAAATGGGAGTAATAGCATCTGCTTTTGAGAAGTGCTATGTGGATGAAATGAAATAATGTAAGAGTGTACAGCACAGGGCCTGGTATGAAAATAGTTCCCAAGAAAGCCTTCATCTTGGTCCTCCCTCCAGCACATTCCATATACAGTGTCATCTGAGAATACAAATCAGTTTCCTTCCGCTTACCCAATGTGTGGGCATTGCCTGAAAAGTAGCCATTCAGTTTATGCCTTCACGAAAATAAACAGTCTTTGTTCATAGAACAGAGATGACCAATGATTCAAATTTCCAACACATTAGAAGGCACATGGAAAGCACAGGGAGCTCTCCAGGTGGGCAGTGTGATGCATAGGAAGAAACAAAGGATGTACAGATAGTCATGTGAGTCTAGTTACAGCACTACTCTTCACTCACTGGATGAACTTGGACAGTTCCTCCCCTTCTCTGATCCTCAGTGTCTTCACTGAAATTGGGTTGATGTGAAGGGCCATTAAAAGAATTCAGGTAGAGTGCTACATGGTGACAGGCACTATTAGCTCCCAGTGGGGGGCTGCTTTGCACACATGAATTCTTACAAGACCCACTTGGGGAATGGGGTGGGGAAGGAGCAGTCAGGATGGTCATTGGCAGGGCTTGATGTGACCTGTCTCCCTGGCTCTGGCTATACTGTGATGGTGAAGTAGTTCTGTGACATTCACATGCTGTGTGTCTCTTCATTTGGGAGTAGAAGCAGGAATGTCAGCTCCTTGGCTCTGTGATGATTCTGCTGGGAGGTTCTACAGACAGTCTAAGTGCAGCAGCATTGTACGATAGAGATAAAACGTGAGTCACATGTATAAGTAAATTTTCTGGTAGTCACATTAAAAAGAGTAAAAGCAATTAAAAATAATTTTAATATATATTATTTAACCAAATACAAACTGAGCAACCTTAATCTAAAAATCCAAATCCAAAATGCTCAAAAATCCCAAAATTTTTGAGCATTGACAGGATACTCAAAGGTCACAAAGAAAATGTTCATTGGAACATTTTGAATTTCAGATTTTTGTATTGGGGATACTCAACCAGTTAGTATAATGTGTAACAAATATGCTAAATTTTTAAAAAGTCCAAAATCTGAAACACTTCTGGTCCCAAGTATTTTGGATAAGGGTTATTCAACCTATATATCCAAAATATTGTTTCAACGTGTAATTAATATTAAAAGTTATAAGTGAAATATTTTGTTATTTTCATACTAAGTCTTCGAAGTCCCTTGTGTGTTTCACGTGGAAAACAATCTTAATTAGAACTAGCCACATTTCAAGTGCATGTTGTTACGTGGCTTTTGCAGTCAATAAAGGACAAATCTAGTACCTCAGGCCTCCTGGAAACAAACTTGCTGCTGTCTGGTGGCTTCTTAGTCAAATAGCATTCCAGGCACACATAAGTAACATCCTTCCTGCCCTTGGGTGTTCTTTACCAACAGTGCAGAGCAAAGAGTGCAAAGTCCTAGAAAAGAGGCCTATCTACAGTGCCCTTGTATTTTGAAGTTAGAAGGCTGTAGGAATGAGGAAGCATTTCACAGATGTGGAGATGAGTGGGGAAATGACTCACTTGGTGCCATGAGATAAATAAGCAGCTGCCCTGAGATGAGGACACCCTTGACCAGGCCATTATTATCTCTCTCACCGACACCATGGCAACCACCTAGAAAATACTTGATATTTTGGTTTTTAAACTTAGTAATAATGCATATGTTTCAAAATCCCAAAGTACAAAAAGAAAGTTTCTCGTCCCTACTCTCTCTCAGTTCTCTTTTAGTGAGGCATCACAAGCAATGCCATAATATACTCAGACATATATTTTTACATGTACAGGTATATCCATAGAGTAGTTTCTTGAAATTGAATTGTTTGGCCCAAGGATATGTGCACCAGTAATTTTTTTTTTTTTTTTTTGAGACAGAGTCTCATTATGTAGCCCTCAGTAGAGTGCTGTTACATCACAGCTCACAGCAACCTCAAACTCTTGGGCTTTAGCAATTCTTTGGCCTCAGCCTCTCAAGTAGCTGGGACTACAGGTGCCTGCCACAATGCCTGGCTATTTTGGGTTGCAGTTGTCGTTGTTTAGCAGGCCTGGGCTGGGTTTGAACCCATCAGCCCTGTTGTATGTGGCTGGAGCCCCAACCACTGAGCTATGGGTGCCGAGACTGTACCTGTAATTTTGATAAAGAATATCTCTTCTATTTAAATCAGCTTTTGAAGATATCTATATACAATAAATTCACTATTTTGAGTGTACGATTTTATGAATTTTTCCAAATGTATACAGTTGTATAACCACCACCACAATCATACACATTTCTATCACCCCAGAAAGTTCCTTGTGACCTTTAGCAATTAATTTCCCCATTTCCAGCTTTTGAAAACTACTGATAAGTCTCCTGCCCTTAATAATGTGGCCTTTTCCAGAATATCATATAAATGGAACAGTATGGAATGTTATTTTTTTGTCTGAATATGTTCACTTAGCATATAGATTGTGCAATTCATCTATATTGCTGTATGCATCATATATCAAAGTACAGCAAGGCCTAGAATGTTTTGTTTGATGTCATTTTGTTATAATGTTGATGAGAAAAGAAAATCAGTGCCTATTTGGAACCACTGTCTATGCGGAATTTTTAAAAATTTAAAAACATCCTAAAGATATGCATGTTATGTTAATTGGCATGTCTAAAGATCCGTGTGTGTGTGTTTGTGGGTGTGAGTGTGTGCCCTGTGGTAGAATGGAGTCCTGTCCAGGGTGGTTCCCGCCTTATGCCACGAACTTCCAAAATGGTGTTCTGCTACACACAACCCTGAAGTGGAGTAAGACAATGGGAAAATGAATGAAATGAAGGAATGAATACAAATTATTTTCAAATGAAAAATTTTAAAGTATATCATAATCATACAAATCCATGAAAATAAATGACAGTACAGAAATGCTCATCGATTGTTTTAAATCCTGCTTTTTGCCTTTCCCTTGCCTATGTGTTACTCTTTAATAATCCCTTTCACTCCTAACTCTGTCTCACTATCTGCTTCCTGGAGGATTCAATTGACATACAACTTAAAAGAAAGGCAAATTTATAAACAGGCAGTTCACAGAAGGATAAACATGAAAAGATGCTCAATACCACCACTGGTGAAGTAATTAGGGAAAATGAAAATTTAGGGAATAATATAGAAATTTTGTCTATCAAATTGTCTATCAAATTTTGTCTATCACATTGGCAAACTGAAAAAAATCAAATAATAGCTGTATTGGCATTCTTTGGAGTATAAATTGTAAAGTATGTGGTAATGTAAATTGGCATAGTCATTTTTGAAAACTGTTTTGCCAAAGGGTGGCACCTGTGGCTCAAGGAGTACGGCACCAGCCCCTATACTAGAGGTGGCGGGTTCAAACCTGGCCCCAACCAAAAAACTGCAAAAAAAAAAAAATAATACTGTTTTGCCAAATATTTTTAAAATACGTGTAAATATCAAATGATTCAGAAATTTCACTTTTTGGGTTTTTTGATTTTTTTATTAAATCATAACTATAAATTAATGTATTTATGTGGTACAATGTGCTGATTTTATATACAATTTGGAATGCTTACATAAAACTGGTTAACATAGTCTTCACCTCAGTTACTTAATTATTGTGTTAAGGCATTTATACTCTACTCTTAATAGATTTGACATGTACCCTTACAATATACACCATAGGTGAGGTCCCACAAATTACCCTCCCTCCACTCGCGTCCCCCCTCCTTCCCTCTTTCATCCTGGACTATAGTTGTGATTTATCTTTCATATGAAACTGTGGGTGATTATATATTGATTTTATAATAGTACTGAGTACATTGTATACTTTTTCTTCCATTCTTGAGATTCTTTACTAAGAAGACTATGTTCCAGCTCTATCCATGTAAACATAAAAGAGGTAAAGTCTCCATCTTTTTTTTAAGACTGTGTAATATTCCATGGTACACCACAATTTGTTAATCCATTCATGGGTTGATGGGCACTTGGGCTGCTTCCATGATTTGGTGATTATGAATTGGAATACAATAAATATTCTGGTTATAAAATGATTTTTGGTCTTCTGGATATATACCTAGTAGAGGAATTGCAGGATTGAACAGTAGGCCTACTTTTAGTTCCCTGAGTGTTCTCCAAACTTCTTTCCAAAAGGAATGTATTAGCTTGCATTCCTACCAGCAGTGCAGAAGTGTTCCCTTTTCTCCACATCCATGCCAAAATGTGTAGTTTTGGGATTTTGTTATGTGGGCTACTCTTACTAGAGTTAGATGATATCTCAAAGTGGTTTTGATTTGCATTTCTCTGATGATTAAACATGATGAGAATTTTTTCATGTGTCTGGAGGCCATGTGCCTGTCTTGAGAGAAGTTTCTGTTCATGTCTCTTGCCCACAATGAAATGGGACCACTTGTTCTTTTTAATAAGTTTGAGTTCTCTGTGGATTCTGGTTATCAAACCTTTGTCAGAAACATAACCTGCAAATATCTTCTCCCATTTTGAGCGCTGTCTGCTTGCTTTACTTATTGTGTTCTTGGCTGTGCAGAAGCTTTTTGGTTTGATCAGATCCCAGTAATATATTTTTTGTGTTGCTTCAATTGCCTGGGGGGCCCTCCTCAAAAAGAATTCTCCTAGGCCAATTCTTCAAGTGTTTCCCCTGCACTCTCTCCTAGTATCTTAATAGTTTCATGTCTTAAGTGTAAATCTTGTATCCAGTGAGAATCCATTTTTGTTAATGGGGAAAGGTGTGGGTTCAGTTTCAGTCTTCTACAAGTCACCAGCCAATTCATCCAGCACCATTTGTTAAATAGGGATTCTTCCCCCCAATTTATGTTTTTGATGGGCTTATCAAAGATCAAATGATAAGTGGCTGGGTTCATCTCTTGGTTTTCTATTGTGTTCCATACATCTACCTCTCTATTTTTGTGCCAGACCATGCTGTTTTGATCATTATAGGTTTATAGTATAGCCTGAAGTCTGGTAGTGTGATTCCTTCTGATTTATTTTTGTTTCTGAGTAATGTCTTGGCTACTTGAGGCTTTTTCTGATTTTATATAAAATGAAGTACTAGTTTTTCCAGATCTTTAATGTATGACAGTGGTGCTTTAATAGGGATTGCATTAAATTTGTATGTTGCTTTGGGTACTATGGACATTTTAACAATGTTGATTCTTCCCAGCAATGAGCATGGTATGTTTTAACATTTGTTAACATTTTCAGCTATTTCTTTTTTCAGAGTTTTGTAGTTCTCTTTATAGAGATCTTTCACATAATTTGTTAGGTAAATTCCCAAATATTTCATCTTCTTTGCTATTGTAAAAGGAATAGAGTCTTGAATGTTTTTTCAGCCTGACTATTGTTGGTGTATATAAAAGCTACTGAATTGTGGGTATTGATTTTGTATCCCGAGACACTACCATGTTCCTTAATCACTTCTAAGAGTTTTGTAGCTGAGTCCCTGGGGTTTTCCATGTATAAAATCATATCATCTGTGAAGAATGAAAGTTTGATCTCCTCTGACCCTATTTGGATACCCTTAATCACCTTCTCTTGCCTGATTGTGATGGCTAAGACTTCTATTACAATGTTGAAAAGCAGCAGAGACAGTGGGCATTCTTGCCTAGTTCCAGATCTGAGTAGAAATGTTTTCAATTTTTTTTTTTAACTAATAGAGGCTGTAGATGGCCTCTATCAGTTTAAGAAATATCCCTTCTATACATATTTCCTGAAGTGTTCTGACCATGAAAGGATGTTGGATATTATCAAAATCTTTTTCTGCATCAATTGAGAGAATCTTATGGTCTTTGTTTTTTATTTTGTTTATGTGATGTATTGTATTTATAGATTTACGTATGTTGAACCAACCTTGAGACCCTGGGATAAAACCAACTTGGTAATGATGTATAATTTGTTTGATGTGTTGCTGGATTCTGTTTGCTAGGATCTTATTGAATATTTTGCATCTATATTCATTAAAGATATTGGTCTATAATTTTCTTTCATTGTTGGGTCTTTTTCTGGTGTGGGGATGAGGGTCATATTTACTTCATAGAAGGTGTTGGGAAGTATTCCTTCTTTTTCTATGTTTTGGAAAAGATTATATAGTATAAGTACTAGTTCCTCTTTAAAGGTTCGATAGAATTCTGATCTGAAGCCATCTGGTCCTTTTCTTTTTTGGGAGATTTCATATAGTTGGTGCTATTTCAGTACTTGATATGGGTCTGTTCAACATTTCCAATTCTTTCTTGCTGAGTCTAGGAAGGTGATGTGCTTTTAGGTATTGGTCTGTTTTCTCCAGATTTTCATATTTTTGAGAATAGAGTTTTTTTATATTATTCATTAAGGATTTTTTAAATTTCTTAGGTGTCTGTTGTTATTTTGCCTTTATCATTTCTGAGTGATGATATTAGGGATTTTACTTTTCTATTTCTGGTTATGTTAGCCAAAGGTTCACCAATTTTGTTAATCTTTTCAAAAACCAACTTTTTGATTTGTTGATCTTTTGAATGATTCTTTTATTTTCAATTTCATTTAATTCTGCTCTAATTTTGGTTATTTTTTTTTTCTTCTGCTGTGTTTGGGGTTGGAATGTTCTTCTTTTTCCAGTTGCTTGAGATGTCCCATTAAGTTATTGACTTCCTCTCTTTCCATTCTCTTGGGGATGGCTTGCAACACTATAAATTTCCCTCATAGGACTGCCTTTGCAGTATCCCACAGGTTCTGATAATTCATGTCTTCATTGTTGTTTTGTTTCAAAAATTTGGTAAGTTCCTTCTTAATCTCATCTATTAATCTCAGCTATCATTCAGCATAAGATTATTTAGTTTCCATGTCTTTGAGTATGAAGATTCTTGTTGTTGTTGAGTTCAACTTTTATTCCATGATGGTCCAAGAAAATATAAGGAATAATTTCTATTCTTTTAAATTTGCTGAGGTTAGACTTGTGACCTAAGATGTGATCAATTTTGAAGATGTTCCATGGGCTGATGAGAAGAATGTATATTCAGTTTTATTAGGATGAAGTTCTGTAGATGTCTATTAAGTCCATTTGTTGTAGGGTCAAATTTAAGTCCAATATTTATTTGTTTAGTTTATTCTTGGAGGATCTATCCAACACTGCCAAAGGGGTGTTAAAATCCCCAATTATTATGGTGCAGGAAGATATCAAATTGTTAATGTCTGTTAGGGTTTCCTTTATAAACTGAGGAGCATTCTGGTTGGTCACATAAATGTTAATAATTGAAATCTCTTCATTTTGAGTGTTTCCCTTGACAAATATAAAGTGGCCATCCTTCTTTCCTTATCTTTGTTGGTTTAAACTGATTGCATCTGCAAGTAAAATTGCAACCCCTTCTTTTTTCTGGGTTCCATTTGCCAGAATTATAGATGTCCATCCCTTTACCCTGAGTCTATTTTTATCCTTTAAGGTAAGATGAGATTCCTGTATGCAGCAGATATTTGGTCTGAGTTTACCTATGCAGTCAGCCAACCTGTGCCTCTTTAGAGGACAATTTAAACCATTCACATTAATTGAGAGAATTGATAAGCCTCATAGTGTTTTGGGTGTCAAGTTTTATGAATGTCCAGTGGACATTTTTAATCCTTTCACCACTGTGGAACTTGGGTTTTGTTCAAAAGTTTCTGAGTGAGTTTATTTTGGTGGTAAGGCATTGTGCTGGTCATTGTGGAGGATGGGTCTGAGAATATCCTGGAGAGCTGGTTTAGTTATAGAAAATTTCTTTTTCATGTGTATGTCAGTAAAGTATTTGATTTTTCCATACCAAATGAAATCCCATTTAGCTGTATACAGGATCCTGGGCTGAAAGTTGTTTTATTTTAGGAGATTGAAGGTTGATGACCATCCTCCTCTGACTTGAAATTTTTCAGCTGAGAGATCTGTAGTCATCCTAATATTCTTCCCCTTGTAGGTCATGATTTTCTTACATCTGGCTGTTTGCAGAATTTTCTCCTTTGTCTTAACTTTGGCAAAGTTAATTACAACGTGTCTAGGTGATTCTTTATTTGGATTAAGTCATGCTAGGGTTCTGAAACTGTCTGCTATCTGAATTTCTGTATCTCTTTCCATGCTTGGGAAATTCTCCTCCAATATATCTTGGAGTAGAGCATCAGTGCCTTTCGGACCATCCTCTTCTCCTTCAGGAATACCTATAAGGCAAATGTTTGCTCTTTTGAAGTGGTCCCACAACTCTCTCAGATCCATTTTTGCTCTTCACTTCTCTGCCTCTTTGAGTATTTGCGAGTGTTCAAAAACTTTGTCTTCAATGTCAGAGATCCTTTCTTCAGCCTGCTCCATTCTGTTACCAAGTGATTCTATTATATTTCTCAGTTCTTTGAGGGCTGCAATTTCTTGCCTCATTGTGTCTAAATCTTTGGAAATTTTGTGTTTGAATTCATTCATTTCTTGAAACAACTTTTGAATTACTCCTTGAATTTCTAATTCTAACTTTACTTCCATTCTATTAATCTTATTTCCATCCATATTCTGAACTCGATTTCTGACATCTCATCCATTTGTTTATCCATGGTATCTTCTGTTGTGTCTCCTTTGTCATTTTGGGGGGGAGTTGATCTACTCTGACTATTCATGTTGCCAGAGTTTTTCTGCTGATTCCGCCCCATGATTATTTTTCTCAGTTTGGCTAGAGAAGCTGGTAAGGTGAAATTAGATTGAGGGCTCTTGGATTTATAATTAACCAACTCTTTACCAAAGAGGCTGGGACTGGTGACTGTGACTTTTCCCCTACAGCTTTACAGAGGTCCCATTTAGTACTACAGCCTGAGACTCTGGGGACCTGCTTGGTGTGATGGGGCTAGGTGGCTCTGGCTTGTATTCAGCTAGTTTCTATCCAATCCTAATGAATCAGTAGCTTTGGGCTGAAATCTCAACTGAGGAGAAATACAAGCAACTAAGATACCCTGTCCCTGATGGACAACAACTGGAAGAGGAGAATCGGACCCTCCCAATACAACACAACCAGAGCTCAACCTTGGAGGGTCCCTGGGTGACCAGCTCAGGTCAAGAGTTCCAAACCAATTGTTGCAGTCAGCACAATCGCTGATCAAATGGGAGAGTTCAAAAGGTTTCCAGCAACTCAATAGCAGGGGTCCACTGGCAGCTCAAGTGTGACTTATTCAGGTACTCCATGGAGTCAGAAAGGCCCACCCAGAAAAAGAGTTAGTCCAGGGGGGCTGGTGCCTCCTTCACCACCTTGTACCTCTGCCATGCCCAGTCACTGGTATCCCACAGGGCTGTGGCCCAGTTCCCTCCAAAGAGCACCTGCCAGAGTCAAAGGAGAGTCAATGCCTCCTCAGTCAGGCCACCACACTGCCACCAGCCAGTAGGGGGAGCTGAAGCCTGATTCCCTCCAGTGCTCAATGGAAACTGCGGAGTGTTCCACCTGAGTTTGTTCCAAGCCAGGGGTTAATACAGTTTCATAGTTTCTCAAAATGCTAAATATAGAACTACCATATGTTCAAGCAATCCCACCCTTAGGTATATATTCAAAAGAGCTGAAAGGAATGCAATCATATATTTGTATATCGATGTTCATAGCAGCATTATTCATTATTTTCCCCTTCTCCAACTCCCCGCGTCTCTCTCCCCTTCTGTTCAAGTCACAGTTTCAGTGGAGCTGCGTTGCTGTGGCCCCTGCAATGCCCAGCCCTAGCGAGGGACTGTGGATACTCCAGTCTCTGCAGGGAGCGGGCTTCCAGACCACCAGACTAGGGGGCAAGGATGGACTTGGAGTTCAAAATGGCAGGGAGGATATCTGTCAGTTTTTATGCCAGGCAAGAGAATTTCCAGGCTCACAGCTGGTTCTTCCTGGAGAAGGAGACCCAGCCTTCAGAGACTCTCTCCCATGAGGTGAGACAAGAGGTCTTCTGTTCACTGCTCGCTTGTAGAAGTCACACAGTAAGCCACTCTTTGGGGGAGGGAATGGACATTTGTCCTCTTTGGGGTTTTGTACCTGAAATTTGCTTCCTTGGAGTCGTGGCT
Source organism: Nycticebus coucang (assembly GCF_027406575.1). Classification (NCBI taxonomy): domain Eukaryota; kingdom Metazoa; phylum Chordata; class Mammalia; order Primates; family Lorisidae; genus Nycticebus; species Nycticebus coucang. Next base: position 108,504,710 of record NC_069781.1, read on the forward strand.
TGCTTCAGCAGTTATCAGTCTTTTCTCTCAGCTCACCTCCCGACCTTCAGCTTTATTGGGTTCTTTCTGGCCATTATCATTCCCTCTGGATGGGAGCTTCTGTTGAAAGCTGACTCCAGTCGGCCAACTTCTCCCTCCTCCTCAAATTTCACTTTTTGAAATGCACTTTAAGAACATGGGCTAGTGGATGAACTGAGGCATGTTCAGAATATACATTATAACATCATTTGTAAGTGTTAAAAAGCTCTGAAAAGAAAGAAATTGAAACCGATAACAGTTTACACCCTGAGGGTAGCTTTGTAGAAGCAATTGAAATTAGGGATCCCTTTGCTCTTTGGCTAAGAATATACTGATTTTTTTTTTTTTTTTTTCGAGATAAGGTCTTGCTCTGTTTCCCATGCTGGAGTGTGGTGGCACAATTGTGGCTGTACCTTAAATTCCTGAGTTCAAGTTATCCTTTTGTCTTGGCCTCCAATTATAGACTAGCTAATTTTTTTATTTTCTTGTAGAGATGAGGTCTTGCTATGTTGCCCCAGGTGATTTTGAACTCCTGGCCTCAAGTGTTCCTCTCACTTCTTTCCAAAGTTCTGAGATTGCAGGCACTAGCCACCACACCCAGCCAATTATTTAAAATGTTACTGTGGTAAAGTACACATGATATTTGTCTTTTTAACCATTTTTAAGTATACAGTTCAGTGACATTAAATACATGCACAGTGTTCTATAACCATTATCACTATCACTATATATACTCAAAATTTTATCATCTCAATATAAACTCTGTACCCATTAAACAATATTCCTCCTTCTCTCTTTCCCCCAACATCTGGTAATTGCTATATTTCTTTATTTGTCTATGGATTTGTCTATTCTAGGTACCTGATGTAAGTGGAATCATAATACTTGCCCTTTGTGGCTGGCTTATTTCATTAAGCATAATAATGATTTTAAGTTTCATTGATGTCATTACTTTCTATGAGTGAATAATATTCCATTATATATATATATAGAGCACATTTTGTTTATCAATTCAACAGTTGATGGACACTTGAGTTTATACCTTTTGTCTATCATGAATAATAGACAACAATAGACAATTATAGACAATTTTGATATGAGGACAATTAATGACGCAGTACACAGTGGGGGGTTGGGGAAAGGGAGAATAATGAATAATGCTGCTGTGAACATCAATATACAAATATATGATTGCATTCCTTTCGGTTCTTTTGAATATATACCTAAGAGTGGGATTGCTTGAACATATGGTAGTTCTATAGTTAGCATTTTGAGGAACTATCAAACTGTGTTCTATAGTAGTTATACTATTTTACATTCCCACCAGTAATGCCTGAGAGTTCCATATTATCTATGTACTTTGCAACAGTTGTTTTCTGTTTTTCTTAAATTATCATCTGCTATAGTTTAAATATTTGCCCCAACTTAGTAGATTTGAAATCATATCTACTGTGGTTGGATTTCCATTTTTTTTTTTTTTTTTTTGTAGAGACAGAGTCTCACTTTACCACCTTCAGTAGAGTGCCATGATGTCACAGGACTCACAGTAACCTCTAGCTCTTGGGCTTCCGCGATTCTCCTGCCTCAGCCTCCCGAGCAGCTGGGACTACAGGCGCCCACCACAACACCCGGCTATTTTTTGGTTGCAGTTCAGCCGGGGCTGGGTTATGAACCCGCCACCCTCGGTATATGGGCCCGGCACCCTACTCACTGAGCCACAGGCACCACTCTGATTTCCATTTTTTTGTGGCTAACAGTGTTGAGCATCTTTTCATGTGCTCATTGACTATTTATATACTTTTATTGTTACACTTTTTAAAAAATTTCAGATTAATATGAAGGTATAAGTGTTTAGGTTACATTGTTTCCAATTCTCAGGTAAAGTTCAAGTTGTAGTTGAGCCCTTCACCCACGGGGCCTGCTGAACACCCTCTTTGTATGCTTTTTTAAAAAATTATTTTTATTTTTATTTTTATTTTATTGTTCAGGATTCATTGAGGGTATAAGATACCAGGTTATTGCATTTGTTAGGTAAAGTCCCTCTTATACTTGTGTCTTGCCCCCAAAAGGTGTGTCACACATCAAGACCCACCACCACCCTCCCTCCTGCCCTCTCTCTGCTCATCCTTTCCCCCACCTCCTTCCTTCCTTCTCTCTCTCCACTCTCTTCTTCCCAAACCCCTACTGTGTACTAGGTCATTAATTGTCCTCATATCAAAATTGAGTACATAGGATTCATGCTTCTCCATTCTTGTGATGCTTTGCTAGGAATAAGGTGTTCCACTTCTATCCGGGTTAAAACAAAGGCTGTAAAGTCTCCATATTTTTTTAAATGGCTAAATAGTATTCCATGGTATATATATACCACAGCTTGTTAATCCATTCCCGGGTTGGTGGGCATTTAGACTGCTTCCACATTTTGGCAATTGTAAATTGAACTGCGATAAACATTCTGGTTCAAGTGTACTTATGATAAAAGGATTTTTTTTCCTTCTGGGTAGATGCCCAGTAATAGGATTGCAGGATCAAATACAAGGTCTAGCTTGAGTTCTTTGAGGGTTCTCCATACTTCCTTCCAAAAAGGTGGTATTAGTTTGCAGTCCCACCAGCAGTGTAAAAGTGTTCCTTTCTTTTTTTTATTTTTTTATTATTGGGGATTCATTGAGGGTACAATAAGCCAGGTTACACTGATTGCATTTGTTAGGTAAAGTCCCTCTTGCAATCATGTCTTGCCCCCATAAAGTGTGACACACACCAAGGCTCCACCCCCCTCCCTCTGTCCCTCTTTCTGCTCCCACCCATAACCTTAATTGTTGTTAATTGTCCTCATATCAAAATTGAGTACATAGGATTCATGCTTCTCCATTCTTGTGATGCTTTACTAAGGATAATGTCTTCCACTTCCATACAGGTTAATACGAAGGATGTAAAGTCTCCATTTTTTTTAATGGCTGAATAGTATTCCATGGTATACATATACCACAGCTTGTTAATCCATTCCTGGGTTGGTGGGCAATAGGCTGTTTCCACATTTTGGCGATTGTAAATTGAGCTGCAATAAACAGTCTAGTACAAGTGTCCTTATGATAAAAGGATTTTTTTCCTTCTGGGTAGATGCCCAGCAGTGGGATTGCAGGATCAAATGGGAGGTCTAGCGTGAGTGCTTTGAGGTTTCTCCATACTTCCTTCCAGAAAGGTTGTACTAGTTTGCAGTCCCACCAGCAGTGTCAAAGTGTTCCCTTCTCTCCACATCCACGCCAGCATCTGCAGTTTTGAGATTTTGTGATGTGGGCCATTTTCACTGGGGTTAGATGATATCTCAGGGTTGTTTTGATTTGCATTTCTCTAAAACATAGAGATGATGAACATTTTTTCATGTGTGTGTTAGCCATTCGTCTGTCATCTTCAGAGAAAGTTCTATTCATATCTCTTGCACATTGATATATGGGATTGTTGGCTTTTTTCATGTGGATTAATTTGAGTTCTCTATAGATCCTAGTTATCAAGCTTTTGTCTGATTGAAAATATGCAAATATCCTTTCCCATTGTGTAGGTTGTCTCTTTGCTTTGGTTATTGTCTCCTTAGCTGTCCAGAAGCTTTTCAGTTTAATGAAGTCCCATTTGTTTATTTTTGTTGTTGTTGCAATTGCCATGGCAGTCTTCTTCATGAAGTCTTTCCCCAGGCCAATATCTTCCAGTGTTTTTCCTGTGCTTTCTTTGAGGGTTTTTATTGTTTCATGCCTTAAATTTAAATCCTATATCCATCTTGAATCAGTTTTTGTGAGTTGGGAAAGGTGTGGGTCCAGTTTCAGTCTTTTACATGTAGACATCCAGTTCTCCCAACACCATTTATTGAATAGGGAGTCTTTCCCCCAAGGTACTTTCTTGTTTGGTTTATCAAAGATTAGGTGGTTGTAAGATGTTAGTTTCATTTCTTGGTTTTCAATTCGATTCCAAGTGTCTATGTCTCTATTTTTGTGCCATTACCATGCTGTCTTGACCACTATGGCTTTGTAGTACAGACTAAAATCTGGTATGCTGATGCCCCCAGCTTCATTTTTATTACTAAGCACTGCCTTAGCTATATGGGGTTTTTTTTGGTTCCATACAAAATGCAGAATCATTTTTTCCAAATCTTGAAAATATGATGTTGGAATTTTGATAGGAATGGCATTGAATAGGTAGATTGCTTTGGGAAGTATAGACATTTTAACAATGTTGATTCTTCCCATCCATGAGCATGGTATGTTCTTCCATTTGTTAATATCCTCTGCTATTTCCTTTCTGAGGATTTCATACTTTTCTTCCTAGAGGTTCTTCACCTCCTCTGTTAGGTATATTCCTAGGTATTTCATTTTCTTTGAAACTATGGTGAAGGGAGTTGTGTCCTTAATTAGCTTCTCATCTTGACGGTTATTGGTGTATACAAGGGCTACTGACTTGTGGACATTGATTTTATATCCTGAAACATTACTGTATATTTTGATGACTTCTAGGAGTCTTGTGGTTGAGTCTTTGGGGTTCTCTAAGTATAAGATCATGTCATCAGCAAAGAGGGAGAGTTTGACCTCCTCTGCTCCCATTTCGATTCCCTTTATTTCCTTGTCTTGCCTAATTGTATTGGCTAGAACTTCCAGCACCATGTTGAATAGGAAAGGTGACAGAGGACAACCTTGTCTGTCCAATTCTAAGAGGAAAAGCTTTCAGTTTTACTCCATTCAGTAAAATATTGGCTGTGGGTTTGTCATAGATAGCTTCAATCAGTTTTAGAAATGTGCCACCTACGTATACTCTTCAGTGTTCTAATTAGAAAAGAATGCTGGATTTTATCAAATGCTTTTTCTGCATCTATTGAGAGGATCATGTGATGTTTATTTTTGCCTCTGTTAATATGGTGGATAACGTTTATGGACTTGCGTATGTTAAACCAGCCTTGCATCCCTGGGATGAAGCCTACTTGATCATGATGAATGACTTTTTTGATGATAAGCTGTAATCTATTGGCTAGGATTTTGTTGAGAATTTTTGCATCTATATTCATGAGTGAGATTGGTCTCAAATTCTCCTTTTTGTTTGGGTCTTTTCCTGGTTTTGGTATCAGGGTGATGTTTGCTTCATAGAATGTGTTGGGGAAGATTCCTTCTTCCTCAATTTTTTGGAATAATTTCTGTAGTACGGGAATAAACTCTTCTGTGAAGGTTTGATAGAATTCTGGAGTGAAGCCATCTGGACCAGGGCATTTTTTGGTTGGAAGATTTTTTATTGTTTCTTTGATCTCAGTGCTTGAAATTGGTCTGTTCAGGAGCTCTATTTCTTCCTGGCTGAGTCTAGGGAGAGGGTGTGATTCCAAATATTGATCCATTTCCTTCACATTGTCAAATTTCTGGGCATAGAGTTTCTGGTAGTATTCAGAGATGATCTCTTGTATCTCTGTGGGATCAGTTGTTATTTCCCCTTTATCATTTCTGATTGAGGTTACTAGAGATTTTACTTTTCTGTTCCTCATTAGTCTGGCCAATGGTTTATCTATTTTATTTATTTTTTCAAAAAATCAACTCCTTGTTTCATTAATTTCCTGAATGATCCTTTTGTTTTCAATTTCATTGATCTCTGATTTGATTTTGGATATTTCTTTTCTTCTACTGAGTTTAGGCTTAGATTGTTCTTCTTTTTCGAATTCCATAAGATCGCTTGTGAGATTGTTGATGCGCTCTCTTTCTGTTTTTCGAATGTAGGCATCGAAAATGATGAATTTTCCTTTCAAAACTGCTTTTGCAGTATCCCACAGGTTTTGGTAGCTTGTGTCTTCATTGTTGTTATGCTCTAGGAAGTTAATGATTTCCTGTTTTATTTCTTCCTTCACCCATCTGTTATTCAAGAGAAGATTGTTTAATTTCCATGCCTTTGGGTGGGGTCAAGTGTTTTTGTTAGAGTTGAGTTCCACCTTTAGTGCCTTATGGTCTGAGAAGATACAAGGTAAAATTTCAATTCTTTTGATTCTGTTGATATTTGTTTTGTGTCCAGGATATGATCAATTTTGGAGAATGTTCCATGGGGTGATAAGAAGAATGTATATTCTTTATCTTAGGGGAGGAGTGTTCTATATGCGTCTATCAAGCCCAGTTGTTGTAGGGTCTCATTTAAATCTCTTATATTTTTGTTTAATTTCTGTTTAGAGGATCTGTCCAGCTCTGTAAGAGGAGTGTTAAAGTCCTCTGTTATTATGGCATTATCAGATACCGTATTGCTCAGACTGAGTAAAGTGTGTTTCCAGAATCTGGGAGCATTTAAATTGGGTGCATGGATATTTAGAATTGAAACATCTTCTTGTTGTATTTTTCCCTTGACCAATATAAAGTGACCATCTTTGTCTTTTTTGACTTTAGTTGCTTTAAATCCACATGTATCTGCAAATAAGATTGCAACTCCTCTTTTCTTCTGAATTCCATTTGCCTGAAAAATTGTCTTCCAACTCTTGACTTGGAGCTTTAATTTATCTTTTGAAGCCAGGTGTGTTTCTTGCAGACAGCAAATGGATGGCTTGTGTTTTTTAATCCAGTCAGCCAATCTGTGTCTCTTCAGTGGGGAATTCAAGCCATTAACATTTATTGAGATAATTGATAAGTGTGGTAGTATTCTGTTCGTCTTATTTTGTGAGAGTCCATTACTTAGTTTTATCTTTTGCATCAGTGTGGAAGTTAGGTTCTGTCCTTTAATTTCTGAGTTCTTACTTTGCTGCTGATCCATTGTGGTCAGTGTTCAGAACAGGTTCAAGTATTTCCTATAGAGCTGGTCTTGTGGTGAATTTCCTCAATGTTTGTATATCCGTAGGTGATTTGATTTCTCCGTCAATTTTTAAGCTTAGCTTAGCAGGGTAGAGAATTCTGGGCTGGAAATTGTTCTGTTTAAGTAGATAAAAGGTAGATGACCATTGTCTTCTTGCTTGGAAAGTTTCATTAGAGAAGTCTACGGTCAATCTGATGGATTTGCCCCTGTAGGTCAACTGGCGCTTACTCCTGGCAGCTCGCAGAATCTTTTCTTTTGTCTTGACTTTGGACAGGTTCATCACAATGTGTCTTGGAGAAGCTCGGTTAGAGTTGAGGCGACCTGGGGTCCGATAGCCCTCTGAAAGCAGTGTGTCAGAATCTTTGGTGATATTTGGGAAATTTTCTTTTATAATATTCTCTAGTATGGCTTCCATTCCTCTGGGGCATTCTTCTTCCCCTTCTGGAATTCCTATAACTCATATGTTGGAACGCTTCATAAAGTCCCATAATTCTGACAGTGAACGTTCTGCTTTCTCTCTCTTCTTTTCTGCCTCTTTTACTGAGTTATCTCAAAAACTTTGTCTTCTACCTCTGAAATTCTTTCTTCTGCATGGTCTAACCTGTTGCTGATACTTTCCATTGCATCTTTAAGTTCCCTGATTGACTGTTTCATTTCCTTCAGCTCTGCTGTATCCTTTTTATATTCTTCATATCGTTCATCTCTGATTTGATTCTGTTTTTGGATTTCCTTTTGGTTATTTTCCACTTTATTAGCAGTTTCCTTCATTGTTTCCATCATTTCTTTCATTGTTTTCAACATGTGTATTCTTAATTCCCTTTCTATCATCCCTAACATTTCTTTATAGGTGGAATCATCTGTGGTAGCTACCTCATGGTCCCTTGGCAGGGTTGTTCTGGACTGGTTCTTCATGTTGCCTGGAGTATTCTGCTGATTCTTCCTTATGTGTGATTTCTTTTATCTGTTTCCTTGCCCTAATTTTCCTTTCACTTCCTCTTGCTCTTTACGTTCTCGTGCCTGTGGACTAAGGGTTACAGGAGCAGAAGGGTGAGAAGGTTGAAGAGCAAAAAAGGGATGAAAGAAAGGAGGACCGAGTGATAAGAAAAACAAAGAAAAATAGAGAAAGGAGAGGGGGTGGGTAAAAGGAATATTGACAAAAAGAAGAGAGGCACAGAAAGAGGGAGACAGAGCAATATAGGTGTACAGTAGGTTACTTTGACACAACCTTAAAAAAAAAACCCACCTTCTGGGGGTGCCCCAGTTGGGTGGTTCCCTTGAGGTCAGCAGCTCTTTGCTGACCTGATCAGACACAGTACCCCACCTCCACCAAGTAGGGAGGAAAGACATAAATGCTATAAATCAAACCAAAACAAGCAAACAGAAAACTTTATGGGCTAGAATTGGGTGAAAAACCGAATAATAGCGGTAGAAACACTAGCAAAAATGAAGTTCTAGTTATTGAAAAAGACAGCAATGGGAAATTATAATTAAACTAGCAAAATTGAGAATGAAAAAGGATCTGTATGGAAAAGGTTGAACTTATAAAACAAAACAACATCAACAACATCAAAATAAACAAAAAAAACGACCAAATTGGAAAAAAAAAAAAAAACACAACCAAAAACAAAGCAGTATGTATACGTTATTGAATATTGTCTGGGCAACACGTGGTCTTCTGGGGTATGAGATGTCAGTCACAGTTCTGATATGACTGGAGGCTGCTGATTTCTCAATCCCCAGCAGGTAGGCACCCTAAATCTCTCTTCAGCCCATTTAAAAGGCACTTTGAACTTGTAAACTTGCTGAGCAGAAGCTTTCCCAGGAAAGTGCTTGTTGCTGGAATCACTGCTAAAGTGGTTATCCACTTACCCAGTGTGCCAAAACCAGTCTCACTCTGCCCCTGAAGGTTAGGGCTGCAAGGCGGCTCTGACCCCACCCTTAGCCTATTCGGTGGCTGGGTTACCATCTGCCACCCGATTCTAGCTCTGCGACCTTGAGGGCGGAGCTTGCCAGGGCAGATCGCTGACAATGGCTCCCTGTGACCCACAGCTAAAAACTATTAGCTCCGTCTGGCTCAGCGGCTCAGACTAGGGCCCTAGACAATGGCCAAAGTTCTCTGCTCTCCCACTCAGGCTCTCCCCAAGGCAGTTCAACTGAGTGCCAAGTCCAAAGACACCAAAACAGGTTACAGGTAAGGGCTTTCCGGTTTGCAGTCTCGCTGCTACTGAATTTACAGTTGCAGGCGGGTTTAGACGGATTGAACACACGCGACCACTTGCCGTTTTTCCACTGTTTTAGTCTTCTTCTTGAGTTCCAGAAGTCTCTCGCTGACTCCCTGTATCCTCAGAGGGGTGATGATAGGCAGATCCCACCAGCCAGAGATGCCTGGAGTCCTGTCTCCCCAGACTCACGGTGCCCAGATGCAAGGAAGCTGTTACTCGGCCGCCATCTTGCTCCGCCTCCTAAAGTGTTCCTTTCTTTCCACATCCATGCCAGCATCTGCAGTTTTGAGACTTTGTGATGTGGGCCATTCTTACTGGGGTTAGATGATATTCTTTGTATGCTTTTTAAAGAGAAATGTCTATTCACATCCTTTGCCCATTTTTAAAAATAGGGTTGTTTTCTCATTGTGGGGGTTCTTTATATATTCTGGATACTAATTTCTTAACAGATACATGATTTGCAGATACTTTCTTCCACTCTGGAGATTACCTTTTCATTTTCTTAATAGTGTCCTTGATGCACAAAAGTTTGAAATTTTGATTAAGTCCAAGTTATCTGGGTTTTTCCCCCTTAGTTGCTACTGCTTTTGATGTCATATCTATGCAATGGTTGCTAAATCCAATGTCATGAAGATTTTCCCCCAAATTTTCTTCTAAAAGTTTTATAGTTTGAGCTATTATATTTCGATTTTTAATGGATTTTGAGGTAATTTTTATATGGTTTAAGATAAGGATCCAACTTCATTGTTTTATATGAGGCTATTTAGTTTTTTTTTAACAGTATTTGGTGAAAAAAAAATTTTTTTTTGATTGAGTAGTCTTGGCATCCTTGTGGAAAATCAATATATGGGTTAATTTCTGGGTTTTATTCTATTCCAATAGTCTATATGTTTCAATTACTGTAGCTTTGTAGTAAGTTTTAAAGTCAGGAAGTGTGAATCCTCCTTGATTCTTTTTCAAGGCTGTTTCAGAAATTTAGGGCTCCTTGTAATTGCATATGAATTTGAAGATCAGCTTTTCCATTTCAGAAAAAAGGCAATTGTAATCTTGATACGGATTGCATTGAATCACATGTGGATTCAATGTAGGATGTAATCCCTGTGGTAATCATCCTAGGATGTCTTTCTATGTATTTACGTCAGGTTTTTAATTTCTTTCAGCAATGTTGTGCAGTTTTTTTATTGTACAAGTCTTTAACGTGGTTAGATTTACTCCTAAGTATTTAATTATTTTAGATGCCTTTATAAATAGAATTGCTTCTTAATTGCCTTTGGGATTGTTCTTTGTTGGCATATAAAAACAGAACAGATTTTCACGTAATGATCTTTTTCCTGAAATTTTGCTGAATTTGTTTTAGTTGTAGTAGCTTTCTTGTGGATTTTGTATTTCTGCAAATATAGTTTATTTCTTCCTTTCTAATTTGAATGCTTTTTTTTTTTCTTGACTTATATCTCTGGCTAGAACTTCTAGTACAATGTTGAAATAGCATCAGTGAAAGTTGGCATCTTTACTTGTTCTCCATGAAAGAGTATATTTTAAAATCTATTGACACTTGTATTCTGACCTCACATATGGTCTACCCTGGCGAATGTCCCTTGTGTACTTGAGAAAAATTTGTATTCTGCTATTATTGTGAAGAGTCTTGTGTATATGTTAAGTTTAGTTGGTTTATTGTGTTACTTGAGTCCTCCATTTGCCTACTCATTTTATGTTTGGTTGTTCTATCCATTATTGAAATTGGGGTATTGAAGTTTCCAATATTATTATAGACCTGTCTATTTTCCCTTCAATTTTGTCAAATTTTGCTTTGTGTATTTTCTTTTGTATACTAATGTTTATTATATATTCTTGTTCGTGGTACTTTATATATATAATGTAGTCATTAACATATAATATATATTATGTTAATATATAATGTCATTCTTTGTGACCTTTTTAAATTTAAAGTCTATTTTATATGATACTAATATAGACACCCCTATCGTCTTTTGGTTAATATTTTCATGCAGTTTCTTTTTCCATTCTTTCACTTTCAATCTATTTGTGTCTTTGGATTTAAAGCAAGTAAGTCTCTTGTAGTAATACATAATTGGATCATGGGGTTTTTAAAAAACACTTTCTGTCTGTCAATTGCTATTTTTTGGTTGAAGAGTTTAATTTATTTATATATAAAGTAATTACTGCTGAGTGACTTAGTTCTGTCATTTTGCTATTGTTTGCTATATGCTTTGTAGTCTTTCTGTTCTTCATTTTCTCCATTACTGTCTTCTTTTCTGTTTAGTTGATTTTTTGTATTAGAACATTTTAATTTCGTTTCCATTTTCTTTTATGTATATTTTTTAGATTTTTTAAATGATTACCACAGGGATTACATCCTAAAACTATAACTATCTAACTTAAATTGGTAACAACTTCTGAACCAAACAAAAAAACTCTCTGTTCTATGCAACTCCATCGCTTTTTTTTTCCTTTGACAGAGTTTCTTGTTCTGTCACTCAGGGTGGAGTGCAGTGGCCTCGTCATAGATCAGTGCAGCCTGGAACTCCTGGGATCAAGAGATCCTCCTGCCCTAGCCTTCTGAGTAGCTAGGACTACAGGCATATGCCACCAGATCTGGCTAATTTTTCTATTTTTTGTTGAGACAGGGTCTCACTTTTGCTCAAGCTGGTCTCAAATTCCTGGCCTCAAGTCATCTTCCTGCCTTGGCCTTCCAAAGTGATAGGATTACAGGTATGAGCCATGTCCAGCCAACTCCACCACTTTTATACTATCACTGTTACAACTTATATTTTATCTGCCAAATAATTTAGATTAAATAATTTTTATACACTTGTCTTTTACATCATGTAGAAAATAAAAAGTGGAGCTGCAAAGCAAAATTATATAATTATAGTAACTTTTATAATTTCCCATGTATTTATATTTACCTGAGAGTTTTATTTCTTCATTAGGCATCAAATTACTGTCTAACACACTTTCATTTCAACCTGAAGGACTCTCTTCATCAGTTTTGGCACAGCACATCTCATGGTAATGTAATTCTTCAGCTTTTGTTTATCTTGGAATGTGTTAATTTTTCCATCACTTTAGAAGGATACTTTTTCTGGATATAAAATTCTTGGTTGACTTTTCTCCTCCAGCACTCTGAATATATCAGCTCACTTCCTTTCAGCCTCCAAGGATTCAGTGAGAAATTGGCTAATAATGTTACTGAAGATTCCTTGTGTGTAATGAATCATTTTATTTTTTTTTCTTTAATGCTAGCCTCAAAAGTGAAATGAGTTACTTTGCTGCTTTCAAAATTCTTTTTTACCTTCATCTTTCAATAGTTTGATTATAATGTGTCTTAGTGTGAGTCTCTCTTTAAATTTATCCTATTTGTTTTTTAGTTTTTTATTTGTTTGTTTGTTTTTGAGACAGTCTCAATTTGTTGCCCTCAGTAGAGTGCTGTGGTGTCATATCTCATAGCAACCTCAAACTCTTTGGTTCAAGCAACTTTCTTGCCTCAGCCTCCCCAGTAGCTGGGACTAATGGTGCCTGCCACAGCACCAGGCTATCTTTAGAGACAGAGACTCACTCTTGCTCAGGCTGATCTCAAACTCGTTAGCTCAAGCAGTCCATCTGTCTTGGCCTCCCAGAGTGTTAGGATTACAGGCATGAGCCATTGCACCCAGCCTAAATTTATCCTATTTGGAATTCAACCACCTCCTGAACTTGCAGTTTCAAATCTTTTGGCAAATTTGGAAATTTTTCAGCCACTATGTCTTTTTTTTTTCTTTTTCTCTAGTGATACTTTTTCTTAATTAATATTAAATCACAGCTGTGTACATTAATGTGATTATGGGGCACTATACACTGGTTTTATAAACAGTTTGACACATTTTCATCACACTGGTTAACATAGCCTTCCTGGCCCTTTCTTAGTTACTGTGTTAAGACATTTATACTCTACATTTACTAAGTTTCACATGTACCCTTGTAAGATGTACTGCAGGTGTAATCCCACCAATCACCCTCCCTCTGCCCATCCTCCCCCCTCCCTACCCTTTCTCTTCCCCTTCCCCCTATTGTTAGGTTATAACTGGGTTATAGCTTTCATATGAAAGCCATATATTAGTTTCATAGTAGGGCTGAGTACATTGGATACTTTTCTTCCATTCTTGAGATACTTTACTAAGAAGAGTATGTTCCAGTTCCATCCATGTAAACATGAAAGAGGTAAAGTCTCCATCTTTCTTTAAGCCTGCATAATATTCCATGGTATATATATACCACAATTTATTAATCCATTTGTGGATTGATGGGCACTTGGGCTTTTTCCATGGCTTAGCAATTATGAATTGGGCTGCAATAAACATTCTGGTACAAATATCTTTGTTATAATGTGATTTTTGGTCTTCTGGATATATACCTAGTAGAGGAATTATAGGATTGAATGGCAGGTCTATTTTTAGATCTCTAAGTGTTCTCCAAACATCTTTCCAAAAGGAATGTATTAATTCGCATTAATAAATTAAAGTGTATTCCTTTTTTCCACATCCATGGAAAAAAAAAGTGTTCCCTTTTTTCCACATCCATGCCAACATCTCTGGTCTTGGGATTTTGTGATATGGGCTAATCTTACTGGAGTTAGATGGCATCTCAAGGTGGTTTTGATTTGCATTTCTCTGATAATTAAAGATGATGAGCATTTTTTCATATGTCTGTAAGCCATGTGCCTGTCTTCTTCAGAGAAGTTTCTCTTCAAGTCCCTTGCCCAGCCTGCAATGGGATCACTTGTTCTTTTCTTGCTTATACGTTTGAGTTCTCTGTGGATTCTGGTTATTAAACCTTTGTCAGAGACATAACCTGCAAATATCTTCTCCCATTCTGAGGGCTGTCTGCTTGCTTTGCTTACTGTGTTCTTGGCTGTGCAGAAGCTTTTTAGTTTGATCACGTCCCAGTAGTGTATTTTTGAAGCTGCTTCAATTGCCCGGTGGGTCCTCCTCATAAAATACTCGCCCAGACCGATTTCTTCAAGGGTTTTCCCTGCACTCAATTGTAGTATTTTTATAGTTTCATGTCTTAAGTTTAAATCTTTAATACAGTGAGAGTCTATCTTAGTTAATGGTGAAAGGTGTGGGTCCAGTTTCAGTCTTCTGCAGGTTGCCAGCCAGTTCACCCAGCACCATTTGTTAAATAGGGAATCTTTTCCCCACTGAATGTTTTTAATTGGCTTGTCAAAGATCAAATAACAGTTAAGTAGCTGGGTTCATTTCTTGGTTCTCTATTCTGTTCCAGGCATCTACTTCTCTGTTTCTGTGCCAGTACCATGCTGTTTTGATCACTATCGATTTATAGTATAGTCTGAGGTCTGGTAACGTGATTCCTCCTGCTTTGTTTTTATGCCATTGTTTCTATAAATATTCTTTTTGCACTTTTCTGATTCTTTTATCTTTGGAACTCTCACAATGCATATGTTGGTCCACTTGATGGTGTCCCACAGGATTTATGCTGTGTTCACTTTTATTTAGATTTTTTCTTTCTACTCCTTAGATTTTATAATTTAAATGGCCCTATCTTCAAGTTCACTGAATTCTTTCTTCTCTCTGTTCAAGTCTGCTTCTATAAACTGCTAACGAAATTTTACTGTGCTTTTTTAGTTCCAAAATTTCTTTCTGGTTCCTTCTTATATTTTCTATGTCTATATTGATATTTTCATTTTATTCATGTATCATTTTCCTGTTTTTATCCATGCCTTCCTTTAGCTCTTTGAGCACCTTTAAGGCCAGCAGTTCTCAACCTGTGGGTTGCGACTCACAGGAACTGTATTAAAGGGTCGCTGCATTAGAAAGGTTGAGAATCACTGTTTAAGACAATTGTTCTAAAGTCTTTGTTTAGTAAGCTCGTGAATGAACAAAATGGACATAGTAATAGAAACAGACATTATGAATGGAATAAAAAACATGGACTTACTCTCATCTGGGGTCATCTAGCGGCTTTTCTACTAAGTTTTAAGCTTTCCAGCAGTAAAGACTAAAAATTTATCCATTTTACAGTTTATTCTAGATCCTGTTATTCCTCTTTTTATAATGTAGAGCTAGCAACATCGCCTATGGGAATTTGTTTGCCTTAGTCATTGTCATGGCATCACAATATAATACCTCTAAATAAGTGTGACACAGACTGCTTGATTTTTATTATAGTGTAATGCTTTCTTGAAAATTGAGCATGGCATCATCTGGGAGATATAACCTTGAGAAGTTGAAGTATTTTCCTGTAGACTGTGATATGTGCTTCAAACGAGCATCCAGCCATGCAACGAGGAAAGAAAAAGAAATAAAAGTTGTTCAAGTGGAAGGAAAGAAGTAAAATATCTTTATTTACAGGCAACATGATCCTGTATATAGAAAATCCTAAAGAATCCACAGTAAACTATTAGCACTAATAAATGAAAGTTGCAGAATATAAAAAATTTTAGTTCTCTGTACTACAGTTAACAATCTAAAACTTTAAATGACACCAAAAATAATTACTTAGGAATAAATTTAAAAAACAAAGTGTATAAGACTTATACACTGAAAACTATAGAACGTTGCTGGGAGGAAATTAAAGAAGATCTAATTAAATGGAGAAGATAGTCCATGTTCATGAATTGATTCAATATTATTACAATGACAATTCTTAAGAAATTAATCTATAGATGTAATGCAATACTATCAATATTCTAGCAGACTTCTGGGCAGAAATTGACACAGTGATCTTAAAACTTACACCTGCGGTGCATCTTACAAGGGTATATGTGAAATGTAAAGGTCTTAGCAAAATAACTAAGAAAATGCTACAAAAGCTATGTTAACTAATGTGATGAAAATGTGTCAAACCATCTGTGAACCAAGTGTATGGTGCCCCACGATCATACTAATGTACACAGCTATGGTTTAATAAAAATAAATAAAAAAAAAAAAAGAAATGCAAGGGCCCAGAATAGCCAAAACAATTTTGAAAAAGAGCAATGTGGAAGGATTTTTGCTTGCTGATTTCAAAACTGAGCTAAAAGCTGCAGTAATAAAGACACTGTGGTACTAGCGTAAAGATAGCTATATAAATCAATGGAACATGACAGAGAGTCCAGAAGTTAATTCATATATATATATATAGGCAATTAATTTTTGACAAAGGTACCAAGGCAATTCAATGGGGGGAAATAATAGTCTTTTTAACAAGTGGTGCTAAGACAATTGGATATCCACATACGAAAAAAAAAGTATTTAGACTTTATTCTATACCAAATACAAAAATTAACCCCAACTGGATGATAGATCTAAACGTACTAATTGAAAACATGAATCTTTTAGAAGAAAACAGGAGAAAATCATGATGTTGGCTAACACAAATATTTCTTAGATATAACACTAAGATAACAACCAGTCAAGGAAAATAATGATAAATCAAACTTTATTGATAAAAATTGGCAAAATTTAAAACATCTGTATTTCAAAAGATACTATTAAGAAAATAAAGAAATAAGCCACAAACTGGGAAAACCTTTACAAATTACATATGTATATCTGATAAAGGATTTGCATATAGAATGTTTATTTTAAAAATTTACAAAAAGTAATAAGAAACAAACAATTACAATGAGAATAATATGTGAATACTTACCAAAGAATACATACAAATGGCTCTTAAGCACATGGAAAGATGTTCAACACCATTTTTATTAAGAACATGCAAACAAAATTAGCAGCAAACCAATAATAGTTGTTTGTCCCATAGTCAGACCAATTGTACTAGGTTCCAAAGGGCAAAGGGGATTAGTATTTCTATCACCAAATAAAAAAATGACCCATCCACAAAATTTTGGCTTCCTGTCCTCATGACTTTGGATCCACTAGATTAGATATTTTAATACTCAAAAGCAAAATAATTTTATTGAAGAACATTAACAGTGATTCTGTTGATGTGGAAATTGAGACAATCTGGCAATATTTGAGTTCTTCATAGCACCAAACCCACAGGCAAAAAAGGTTATACTGCTAGATTCAGTTCACTAGTATTTTGCTAAAGATTCTTCCATTTATATTCTTGATGGATGTTAGTATAAGTTTTTTCTTTAATATCTTATCAGATTTTGATAACAATACTGTGCTGGTTTTGGGAGGGGGCTGCAAGATGGCAGTTTAGAAAGATTTTCTCACTAGCCACTCTCAGTAAGGTCAGTAAGAAGAAGAACCAGCCGTCTTCATCTGGACTATTCCATCCAGAAACAGCATTGTGAAGTTACAGAATGACAGCATGAGACACTAAAAGTGAGAAAGATAAGAAGAGAGGGAGTCCAGCATGGAAAGTGGATGTAGGAAAGTGCAGCGACATAGGGACAAAGACTGCATATGGAATCCCTGAAGGATTAAGGTTGTTGGAAAATTTCTCCACCCCTCATGACCCCTTGTGGGGTTGGACTAGGGACTGGCCTGAATTCTAGGTGGGTCTATCCTTCCAGGTTGAGGGTGTGGTGTGAAATGAGCAGGAACTGGGGACCCACAGGACTGTCAGGGTCAGAAAAGACAACCATTTATGGAGAGCTGAAGAAGGGCAGACTGCTTGCAGCTTCTTTAAGAAGGAGTTAGAAGCTTACAGCCAGGAGCTTCCCAGTGATGTGCAGGCAGGTTTGGATATAGTGTCTAGGCAACTGGTAACCTGCCTCCCTGGCTCCTTGCCAACCCAATTCAGCCAGCCACATGGGTGGAGCAGAGATCACTGAGGTCCTGAGTCAGCTGACACCTAAGAGAGCCCAGATTTGCCTTGTTTTCCAGAGCCCCACCATCTTAGGTTCAGCCTACCAACCTTGAGCAGCTATCTTTGGGTTGATCCCACAGTGATGCAGACCAGATCCAGGAGGTCCTGCCTTTCACAAGGGCATCCTATTAATCTCTGGGTTCCATTTGGATCACTAAGACACATGCCCCACCTCAAAGTCATATAGCATCCTGACTGGACACAGAACTGTGTAGGGATGCCCTGGAACATCCAACATACTCTCTAAGACTGCAGCAGCACACCCTCCCACCCCCTTCAACTCTCTGCAGCTACCACTCCCAGAATAAACCAGGAAAACTAGACCCAAGCTTCATGGCAACCAACTGAACAATATCTAGACCACCACGTCCAGAAGAGGCTGGTTTTCCCCCTAATACTGGATTGCCACCTAGTGTTCTTATTAGTTTTTAAAATATTCTCCTAGACACCTAAGTTCATAGTAATTACAATTAAATTTCTTTTTCTTTTCTTTCTTTCCTTTCATTATCTCTTGCAAAGCACCAAAGATGATTACATTAACCTCATATATATATATATATATATATATATATACCATACATATATACACACGTATATATACATATTTTTCCTTTTAATTTTTACTTTATTATTTTCCTTTTTTTCTTTCTGTCCTCTTCCTTTCTTCCTTGTGCTAAGGAGACATTTCAACCTCAAAGCATAGAAGCAAAGAAAATCAAAGGGAAGGAGGAAGTGAGAGAAGTTAAGTATGGGAAGGAAATCAGAAGAACCTGTATATGAGAAGGAAACAACAGAAACAACAACAACAACAATACCACTGGCAACATGAAGAATCAGAACAGAGCAGCCCTTACCAAGGGATAACAATTAAGTTGCCACAGAAGACCCTAACTCAGTGATTTTCAACTGGAGTGCCATGAAAGGATCTTAGGTGTGCTTGAAATTTTTAAAGATCATTAATTATTTCTGAAAGAAGTTCACAGGACAGTAAGTTTTACCCTTTTTAAACATCAACATAATTTAACTGTGCTCAGAAATTTAACTGTAGGTTCAAGTATGCTGTGAGATACAACACATTGAAAAACACTGCCCTAACTATAAAGAAATCATAGAAATGACAGTAATGGAATTCAGATTGTGAATGGTAAAAAATAATGAAGGGAACTGAAGGGAAAGTAGAAAACCACCAAAAGGAAATGCAAGAAATGAATGAAGGACAACACAAAGTCTCCAAGGACAACACAAAGTCTCCAACACAAAGTCTCCAATGAAGGACAAAATTAGAAAGGATATAATGGAATTTAAATAATTGAAGGCATCATTCAGGGAGTTTCAAAACACAGTAGAAAGTTTCAACAACAGATTAAACCATGGAGAAGAAACAGTCTCAGAGCTTAAAGATAAGGCTGTCAAGCTAATGCAGTCATTTAAAGAGGCAGAAAAAAAGAAAAAGCAGAATAATCTCTTAGAGCAGCGGTTCTCAACCTGTGGGTCACAACCCACAGGAACTGTATTAAAGGGCCACAGCAATAGGAAGGTTGAGAACCACTGTCTTAGAGAATTATGGGACTACGCAAAGCATACAAACATACAAATCATAGATATCACTCAAGAAAAAGATATTCCCAATGGCATGGAAGCCCTACTTGATGGTACTATAACTGAAAATTCCCTAAGCATCACCAAAGATTCAGACATAACACTTACTAAACGTATATTGAACCCCAGATTGACTCAGTTCAAACAGAGACCTAGACACATAGTAATTAATCTGGCCAAAGTCAAAATGGCAGAGAAAATTCTGCAATCAGCAAAGAGTATGCTGGAGTTGGCCTGTAAGGGCAATCCCATCAGGTTAACAGCTGATTTCTCAGTGGAAACTTTATAGGCCAGAAAACAGTGGGCTCACACCTTCAATCTTTTAATCTTTTCAAAACAACAGCTAGTCTAGGATTTTTATCCTACAAAATTAAGTTTCACATTCAATGGAGAAATCAAATATTTTACTGACAAGTAAACTTTGAAGAATGTGCCACTACAAGACCTGCTCTGCAGGAAGTGCTCAGACCAGTATTATATGCAGACCAACACAACAAAATACCAGCAAAGTAAAGACATTCAGAAGCTAAAGGACAATGCCTAGCTTCCGCAATGTCTCAAGTGATAAGGCAAGTACCTTCATCAACCTACTTATCAATTCTCCCAATAAATGCGAATGTCTTGAATTCCATACTTGAAGAGGCATTGTCCAGTTGACTGTTTAAATCTAACCCCAAGGACAAATTAAGACTCAGGGTAAAGGGCTGGAAAATAATATTTCATGCAAATGGAAACCAGAAGAAAGTGGGAGTTGCAATCCTTTTGATGGATACAATTGTCTTTAAAGCAATAAAAGTAATGAAAGAGAGACACTATATACTAATCAACGGAATAATACAACAAGAAGACATTTCAATCCTAAACATTTATGCACCCAAGTTAAAAATGCTCACAGATTTATAAGATGAACCCCACTTGATTTAAACAATATGATAACCTACAACACCGTAATAGTTATGGACTTCAACACACCACTGAAAGAACTAGACAGATCCTCCAAGTTGTTACTAAACAAAGAAATGATGGACTTTAATGTGATTCTAAAACAAGTGGGCTTAATAGACATATACAGAACGTTTCACCCCAGTACTACTAAATTTGGCCTATCCACAATCTCCCTATAAAGAAAAGTCTGGGACCAGATGGCTTCTCATCAGAATTCTACCAAACCTTTAAAAAGGAACTAGTACCTATATTAACCTTTTCCAAAATATAGATAAAGAAGGAATACTACCCAAAACATTCTATGAAGCAAACATCACCTCGATCCCCAACTCATGGGATCATTCTTCAAGATCAGTCATATCCTTGAACATGAATCCAATCAATAAATTTAAAGGAATAGAATTTATAACTTGTATCTTTACAGACCACAACAGACTAAAAATAGAACTCAATCAAGCAGAAACACACATCCCAACACAAAGTCATGGAAACCAGGCAACTTTTTGCTGAGCAATGGCTGGGTTGAGGAAGAAATAAGAAAATTATTAGACTTCTTAAACATAATGATAATGAAGCCACAAGCTATCAAAACCTGTAGGATACTCAAAAGCTGTCCTAAGAGGGAAATTTATTACATTAAATGCTTACATACAGAAAACTGAAAGAGAACATATCAACAATCTAATCAATCATCAAAGGAACTGGAAAAAGGAAATCAATCCTAAGCCCAGCAAAAGAAAATAAATAACCAAATTAGATCAGAACTAAATGAAGTTGAAGACAAAAGAACCATTCAGAAGATTAATGAAAGAAAAAGTTATTTGAAAACATATATAAAATTGGTAAAGTCTTGGCCAGATTAACCAGAAACAGAAAAGCAAGATTTTCTGAAAAGTTCAATCAGAAACAAAAAGGGGAAGTAACAACAGATACCACAGAGACGCAAAAGATCATCACTGAATATTACAAAAAACTATGCCCAGAAATTGAAAATGTGGAGAAATGGATCAATTCCTGGAATCACACTACTTCCTTTGTCTCAACCAGGAATAAGTGGAATTCTTCAGCAGACTAATATTGGGCACTGAAATCAAAACAACAACAAAAAAGCTTCCAACAAAAAAAAAGTCCTGAACAGATGGTTTTACTTCAGAATTCTACCAAACCTTCAAGGAAGAGCTTGTACCTATATTGCAGAACCTGTTCCAAAACACTGAGAAGAAAGCCCCCCTCCCCAAGTCATTCTACAAAGCAGGTAAGGACTCAACAACAACAAAAACTATAGACTAATATCATTAATGAATATTGATGCAAAAATAATAAAATCTTAGCAAATAAAATTCAGCTACCCTTCAAAAAAATAATAAATCATGACCAGGTGGGCTTCATCCCAGAGATGCAGGGCTGGTTCAACATACACAAATCTATAAATGTAATTTATCACAAACAAAAGTAAAAACAAAGACCATATGATCCTCTGACTACATGCAGAAAAAACATTTGACAAAATTCAGCATTGTTTTCTGATATGAACACTTAAGGAAATAGGTATAGATAGGACATTTCTTAAACTCATAGACCCGTCTACAACAAACCCATAGCCAATATCATACTGAATGGAGTAAAACTGAAAGAATTTTTACTTAGACCTGGAACTAGATAAGGACATCCACTGTCACCACTACTATTCAACATAGTGCTGGAAGTCTTAGCCAGTGCAGTCAAGCAAAAGAAGGATATCAAGGGTATCCAAATGGGGACAGAGAAGGCCAAACTCACTCTTTGCTGATGATACAGCAAAATCCCAAGGACTTAACCAGGAGACTCCTAAAAAGTGATTAAAAAATATAGTAACATCTCAAGATACAAAATCAGTGTTCACAAGTCAGTCAAGCTGAGAATCAGATCAAAGATACAATTCCCTTCACAATAGCATCAAACAAAATGAACTTCTTTGGAATATATTTAAGAAAAAACGTGAAGGATGTCTACAGAGAGAACTATGAAACCCACAGAAAAGAAATAACAGAGGATGTTAACAAATGGAAGAATATACCATGCTCATGGTTGGGAATAATCAAAATTGTTAAAATAGCTATACTACCCAAAGCAATCTACAGATTTAATGCATTCTCCATTAAAATATCAGTATCATACTTTGAAGAACTTGAAAAAAAGTTTCTTCATTTAGTATGGAACCAATGGTATTGAGTAGCCAATACCATTCTGCAAAATAAATCTGGAGGCATCACATTACTAGATTTCAGGTTATACTACAAATCTATAGTGATCAAAACAGCATGGTATTGGCATAAATATAGAGACATAGATCTGTGGAACAGAATTGAGAACCTAGAGATGAAACCAGTTTCATATTGCCATCTGATCTTCAATAAAGCAATCAAAAGCATACACTGGGGAAAAGAATTCCTCTCTAACAAATGATTCTGGGAGAACGGATTAGCCACATATGAAAGACTGAAACTGACCTGCATTGCTCACCACTTACAAAAATTAACTCATGATGGATAAAAGATTTAAAACTAAAACATGAAACTATAAAAACTCTAGAAGAAGGTGTGGGAAATACTCTGAATCTAATAGCCTAGGAAAAGAATTTATGAAGACCACCACAACAAAAATAAATAAATGAAAGCTGATGAAGTTAAAAAGTTTCTGCACAGCTAAGGACACAATCAACAAAGCAAAGAAACAACCTTGAGCATGGGAGAAGGTATTTGTGTGCTACTAATCTGACAAAGGGGTAGTAACCAGAATCTATAAAGAACTCAGGAAAATCAATAAGAAAAGAGCAAACAACTCCATTAGAACTGGGCAAGAAAGAGAACATTTTCTCACAAGGACAGATGAAGGCCAACACAAACACAGGACAAAGTGCTCATCCCTGATCATCAGAGACATACAAATCAAAACCATTCTGGGATATCACCTAATCCCACTGAGAATCGCTCACATCACAAGGTCCCCAAACAACAGATGCTGGCATGGGTGTGGAGAGAAGGAGACACTCAGGCAATGTTGGTGGGACTTCAGAGTAGTACAGCTTTTAGGGAAAGAAGTGTGGAGAGTCCTCAAAAAACTAAAAGTAAACCTTCTACTTGAACCTAAAGCCTTATTACTAGGTATCTACCTAAAAGAAAAAAAGTCATTTTACCATAAGGATATTTGTATTCAAATGTTTATAGTAGCTAAATTCACAATTGTAAAGATGTGGAAAGAACCCAAGTGCCCTTAAAACTGTGAATGGATTCATAAACTATGGTGTATATATTATGTGTGTGTGTTGATATATGTGTATATATATACTGTGTATATATATATGTGTGTGTATATATACATATATACATATATAGTATTACATGATATGTGTGTGTTTGTGCATATATATACATAGATGTACAAAGATGTGGAAACAACCCAAGTGCCCTTCAAACTGTGAATAGATTTCATAAACTATAGTGTGTGTGTATATATATATATATATATATATATATATATATATATATATACTGTGTGTATATATTATGTGTGTGTATATATATGTATACATATATATACTGTGTGTATATATTGTGTGTGTATATATACATACATATATATAGTATTTCATGATATGTGTGTGTGTTTATGCATATATACATATATATATATACACATACCCAGCCATAAAAATGATGGAAATATTTTATCTTTCATAACTTGGAAGGATTCAGAGAACATTCTCATAAGCAAAGTATCACAAGAATGGAAAAATAGGCATTTCATGTAGTTAATTCTAAGTTGAAACTAATAGATTAACAACTACAGGCCCATATGAGAGAAAAACTCAATTAAAGAAGAAGGGGAAGGGGTTTAGGTAAGTTCCCACCTACTGGGAACAATGGGTATATAACGCACTTCCTGGGTAAAAGATACAACTGCCACTTGGCCTTTACCTTCTTAATGCAAAAAAACATAATCTAATCATATGCTCCCTCATGTTAATCTGAAAAAAAGGAAAGGTTATTCTGGTTTCATAATGAAATTATTACATGTTCCTTATTCCTCTGTTTTTGAAAGCTCATGGTTAAATATTAGAATTATTTCTTCCTTAAAATAGTATGTAGAATTCACCAGTGAACCTGTCTAGAACTTGAGTTTTCTTTTAGTGGTGGTTTTAAAGGACTAATTCAATTACATTAACAGGTTATAGGACAATTAAGCTTTTCTGTTTCTTCTTAGGCTTAATAGTTTATATCTTTGAAGAAATATTTTTTATTTATTTATTTATTTATTGTTGGGGATTCATTGAGGGTACAATAAGCCAGTTACACTGATTGCAATTGTTAGGTAAAGTCCCTCTTGCAATCATGTCTTGCCCCCATAAAGTGTGACACACACTACTGCCCCACCCCCTACCTCCATCCCTCTTTCTGCTCCCCCCCCATAACCCTAATTGTCATTAATTGTCCTCATATCAAGATTGAGTACATAGGATTCATGCTTCTCCATTCTTGTGATGCTTTACTAAGAATAATGTCTTCCACTTCCATCCAGGTTAATACGAAGGATGTAAAGTCTCCATTTTTTTAATGGCTGAATAGTATTCCATGGTATAGATATACCACAGCTTGTTAATCCATTCCTGGGTTGGTGGGCATTTAGGCTGTTTCCACATTTTGGCGATTGTAAATTGAGCTGCAATAAACAGTCTAGTACGAGTGTCCTTATTATGATAAAAGGATTTTTTTCCTTCTGGGTAGATGCCCAGTAATGGGATTGCAGGATCAAATGGGAGGTCTAGCTTGAGTGCTTCGAGGTTTCTCCATATTTCCTTCCAGAAAGGTTGTACTAGTTTGCAGTCCCACCAGCAGTGTAAAAGTGTTCCCTTCTCTCCACATCCATGCCAGCATCGGCAGTTTTGAGATTTTGTGATGTGGGCCATTCTCACTGGGGTTAGATGATATCTCAGGGTTGTTTTGATTTGCATTTCTCTAATATATAGAGATGATGAACATTTTTTCATGTGTTTGTTAGCCATTCGTCTGTCATCTTTAGAGAAAGTTCTATTCATGTCTCTTGCCCATTGATATATGGGATTGTTGGCTTTTTTCATGTAGATTAATTTGAGTTCTCTATAGATCCTAGTTATCAAGCTTTTGTCTGATTGAAAATATGCAAATATCCTTTCCCATTGTGTAGGTTGTCTCTTTGCTTTGGTTATTGTCTCCTTAGCTGTCCAGAAGCTTTTCAGTTTAATGAAGTCCCATTTGTTTATTTTTGTTGTTGCAATTGCCATGGCAGTCTTCTTCATGAAGTCTTCCCCCAGGCCAATATCTTCCAGTGTTTTTCCTATGCTTTCTTTGAGGATTTTTATTGTTTCATGCCTTAAATTTAAGTCCTTTATCCATCTTGAATCAATTTTTGTGAGTGGAGAAAGGTGTGGGTCCAGTTTCAGTCTTTTACATGTAGACATCCAGTTCTCCCAACACCACTTATTGAATAGGGAGTCTTTCCCCCAAGGTACTTTCTTGTTTGGTTTATCAAAGATTAGGTGGTTGTAAGATGTTAGTTTCATTTCTTGGTTTTCAATTCGATTCCAAGTGTCTATGTCTCTGTTTTTGTGCCATTACCATGCTGTCTTGACCATTATGGCTTTGTAGTACAGACTAAAATCTGGTATGCTG
This sequence comes from Nycticebus coucang, assembly GCF_027406575.1. Classification (NCBI taxonomy): domain Eukaryota; kingdom Metazoa; phylum Chordata; class Mammalia; order Primates; family Lorisidae; genus Nycticebus; species Nycticebus coucang. Next base: position 108,530,748 of record NC_069781.1, read on the forward strand.
ATGCCCCCAGCTTTATTTTTGTTACAAAGAACTGCCTTAGCTATACGGGGTTTTTTCCGGTTCCATACAAAACGCAGAATCATTTTTTCCAAATCTTGAAAGTACGATGTTGGTATTTTGATAGGAATGGCATTGAATAGGTAGATTGCTTTGAGAAGTATAGACATTTTAACAATGTTGATTCTTCCCATCCATGAGCATGGCATGTTCTTCCATTTGTTAATATCCTCTGCTATTTCCTTTCTGAGGATTTCATACTTTTCTTTATAGAGGTCCTTCAGCTCCTTCGTTAGGTATATTCCTAGGTATATCATTTTCTTTGAAACTATGGCGAAGGGAGTTGTGTCCTTAATTAGCTTCTCATCTTGACTGTTATTGGTGTATACAAAGGCTACTGACTTGTGGACATTGATTTTATATCCTGAAACATTACTGTATTTTTTGATGACTTCTAGGAGTCTTGCGGTTGAGTCTTTGGGGTTCTCTAAGTATAAGATCATGTCGTCAGCAAAGAGGGAGAGTTTGACCTCCTCTGCTCCCATTTCGATTCCCTTTATTTCCTTGTCTTGCCTAATTGTATTGGCTAGAACTTCCAGCACTGTGTTGAATAGTAAAGGTGACAGAGGACAACCTTGTCTGGTTCCAGTTCTAAGACAAAAAGCTTTCAGTTTTACTCCATTCAGTAAAATATTGGCTGTGGGTTTGTCATAGATAGCTTCAATCAGTTTTAGAAATGTGCCACCTATGCCTATACTCTTCAGTATTCTAATTAGAAAAGGATGCTGGATTTTATCAAATGCTTTTTCTGCATCTATTGAGAGGATCATGTGATCTTTATTTTTGCCTCTGCTAATATGGTGGATAACATTTATGGACTTGCGTATGTTAAACCAGCCTTGCATCCCTGGGATGAAGCCTACTTGATCATGATGAATGACTTTTTTGATGATAAGCTGTAATCTATTGGCTAGGATTTTGTTGAGAATTTTTGTTGTCTATATTCATGAGTGAGATTGGTCTCAAATTCTCCTTTTTGTTTGGGTCTTTTCCTGGTTTTGGTATCAGGGTGATGTTTGCTTCATAGAATGTGTTGGGGAAGATTCCTTCTTCCTCAATTTTTTGGAATAATTTCTGCAGTACAGGAATAAGCTCTTCCTTGAAGGTTTGATAGAATTCTGGAGTGAAGCCATCTGGACCAGGATATTTTTTGGTTGGAAGATTTTTTATTGTTTCTTTGATCTCAGTGCTTAAAATTGGTCTGTTCAGGAGCTCTATTTCTTCCTGGCTAAGTCTAGGGAGAGGGTGTGATTCCAAATATTGATCCATTTCCTTCACATTGTCAAATTTTCTGGGCATAGAGTTTCTGGTAGTATTCAGAGATGATCTCTTGTATCTCTGTGGGATCAGTTGTTATTTCCCCTTTATCATTTCTGATTGAGGTTACTAGAGATTTTACTTTTCTATTCCTCGTTAGTTTGGCCAATGGTTTATCTATTTTATTTATTTTTTCAAAAAACCAACTCCTTGTTTCATTAATTTTCTGAATGATTCTTTTGTTTTCAATTTCATTGATCTCTGATTTGATTTTGGATATTTCTTTTCTTCTACTGAGTTTAGGCTTAGATTGTTCTTCTTTTTCCAATTCCATAAGACCTCTTGTGAGATTGTTGATATGCTCTCTTTCTGTTTTTCGAATGTAGGCATCTAAAGCGATGAATTTTCCTCTCAAAACTGCTTTTGCAGCATCCCACAGGTTTTGGTAGCTTGTGTCATTTTAATGATGTTGATTCTTCCCAGCCATGAGCATGGTATGTTTTTTCCATTTGTTAACATTTTCAGCTATTTCTTTTCTTAGAGTTTCATAGTTCTCTTTATAGAGATCTTTCACGTCCTTTGTTAGATAAATTCCCAAATATTTCATCTTCTTTGGCACTACTGTGAATGGGATAGAGGCCTTAACTGTTTTTTCAACTTGACTATTGTTGGTATATATAAAGGCTACCGATTTATGAATGTTGATTTTGTAACCTGAGGCACTGCTGTATTCCTTGATCACTTCTAAGAGTTTTTGAGTAGAATCCCTAGTGTTTTCCAGATATACAATCATATCATCTGTGAAGAGCAAAAGTTTGATCTCTTCTGACCCTATATGGATACCCTTAATTGCCTTTTCTTCCCCAATCGCGGTGGCTAAAACTTCCATTATAATGTTAAAGAGCAATGGAGACAATGGGCAGCCTTGTTTGGTTCCTGATCTGAGTGGAAATTATTTCAATTTAACTCCATTCAATATGATATTGGCTGTGGGTTTGCTGTTGATGGCCTCTATCAGTTTAAGAAATGTCCCTTCTATACCAATTTTCTTAAGTGTTCTGATCATGAAGCGATGCTGGATATTATCAAATGCTTTTTCTGCATCAATTGAGAGAATCATATGGTCTTTGTTTTTTAATTTGTTTATGTGCTGAATTATACTTATAGATTTATGTATATTGAACCAGCCTTGAGACCCTGGGATAAAACCGACTTGGTCATGATGTATAATTTGTTTGATGTGTTGCTGGATTCTGTTTGTTAGGATCTTGTTGAATATTTTTGCATCTATATTCATTAGTGATTTTGGTCTATACTTTTCTTTTCTTGTTGGGTCTTTTCCTGGTTTGGGGATCAGGGTGATGTTTGCTTCATAGAACGTGTTGGGTAGCTGATTATATGATCTTATACTTAGAGAACACCAGAGACTCAACCATAAAACTCCTGGTAGTGATCAAGAAATACAGTAATGCCTCAGGATACAAAATCAATGTCCACAAGTCAGTAGTCTTTGTATACACCAATAACAGCCAAGTTGAAAAGCTAATGAAAGACATAGTTCCCTTCACAGTAGCGTCAGAGGAAATGAAATACCTAGGAATGTATGTAACAAAAGAGGTGAAGGACCGCTACAAAGAGAATTATGAAACACTGTGAAAAGAAATAGTGGAAGACATTAACAAATGGAAAAACATAGCATGTTCTTCCCTGGGAAGTATAAACATTGTTAAAATGTCTGTACTTCCAAAGCAATGTATAAAATTAAGGCAATCCCCATTAAAATACCAACATCATACTTGGAAGAACTGGAAAAATTGTTCTTTGTTCTGTATGGAACCAGAAAAAAATGTATACCCAGGGCAATTTTTAGTAATAAAAGCAAAGCTGGAGGGATCACTATACCAGACTTTAGGTTATATTACAAGTCCACAGTGATCAAAACAACATGGCACTGGCACAAAATAGAGAAATAGCCATATGGAATAGAATAGAAAACCTAGAGATGAAACCAGCCTCTTAATGCCATCTGATCTTTGATAAACCAAACAAAAGCTTACCCTGAGGAAAAGAATCCCTATTCAACAAATGGTGCTGGGAGAACTGGATAACCACATGTGAAAGACTGAAACTGGACCTGCACCCTTCACCTGTTACAAAAATTGACTCAAGATGAATAAAAGATTTAAATCTAAGACATGAAACGATAAAAATCCTTTATGTGAGAAAAACTCTTGAGGATGTTGGCTTGGGGATAAATTTCATGAAGAAGACTCCAGTGGCAATTACAACAACAACAAAAATAAACAGACTTAATTAAGCTGAAAAGCTTCAGTATAGCTAAGGACACAACAACCAAAGCAAATAAACAACCTTTGGAATGGGAAAAGACATTTGTATATTATAAATCTCACCAACGCGTGATAACTAGGATCTATAAAGAACTCAAATTAATCAACAAAAAAAGAGCAATCAATCTTATCACTGGGTGAGAGACATGAACAGAACCTTCTCTGAAAAGACAGACAAATGGCTAATAAACATATGAAAAAATGTTCATTGTCCCTAATCATCAGAGAAATGCAAATCAAAATCACCCTGAGATATAACCTAAACCCCAGTAAGATAAGCCCACATTCCAAAGTCCCCAAATTGCAGACACGGGTGCCATTGTGGAAAGAGTGATACATTTTTACACTGTTGGTGGGATTGCAAACTAATATAGCTTCTTTGGATGAAGTATGGAGAAGAATCCTCAAAGAACTCAAATTAGACCTCCCATTTGACCCACAATTCCATTACTAGGCATCTACCCCAAAGGAAAAAAAAATCACTTTATCATAAAGACATTTGCATTAGAATGTTTATCGCAGTTCGGTTTACAATTGTCAAGATGTAGAAACAACCTAAATGCCCACCAACCCAGGAATGCATTAACAAACTGTGGTATAAGTATGTCATGGAATACTATTCAACCATAGTTGGTGACTTTACATGTTTTGTATTAAACTGGATAGAACTGAAACATATTTTTCTTAGTAAAGTATTCCAATAATGGAAATGTAAATATCCAATGTACTCAATAATAATATGAACCTAGCAGATGTTGTAATACATGCCCACATAAGAGAAAAACTCAATTCAAGTTGGGAAGAGGGGGAATAAGTACAGGGGGAAGAAGGAGAGTGAAAGAGGGAATTGGTGTGCTCCCACTTAATGGGCACAATGTAAAGGCATATGGCACACGTCTTGGGTGTGAGATAACAGCTACAAGAGGGACTCTACCTAACAAATGCAAATATTGTAACCTAGTTATTTGTACCCTTACATTCACCTGAAATAACAAAAAAACTTAATAAAAAAATGAATGTTCCAAACCAATAAGAGGAAAACTATAAAACACTACTGAAACACACAAAAATACTTTACTAAATTGTCATCTTCTCTTCCTGGTTAGGACATCGCAATATAACAAATACGTTATAATTTACAAAATTATGCGATCCCATTAAACATTCCAATGAGTTTTTTTCATTGAGATAGATCAATTACAAATTAATCCTAATATTCATTTGGAAAAAATATACATAAGAATTACTATGTAAAACTGCATAGGAAATGCTCTAGGGAGACTGGCCCTTCCAGATATGAAAACATATTACAAAGCCTTTATAATTTGAACACTGTGGTTTTGGCACACGAGCAGATCAATGGCCCATAGCTGAGCAGAATTAGACCAAAATACTTGTTTAAAGGGTAGTATTTCAGGAAAGTGGGAAATAAAATAATTGGCAAATATTCTTTTAATAAATAATGACATTAGCTTGCCATTGGAAAATGATAAAATTACATTACTCATATAATACATAACAATTCCTAATGAGTCAGATTTAAATATGAAATATAAAATTAAAAGTGCTGAAGAAAGCATATATGAAATCACCTTTAGTCTGGTGTAGTTACAGCCTAATTCTAACTTAAAATCCAGAGCCAATAAAGGATTAAGTGTTATATACAAATGTTGATATTTTGATAAACTTTTACATGACTAAAGAATACCACGAGCAATAGCTAGAGGCAAATGACTGTTAGAAAATACATATAAATCAGTGATAAAGGGTTAATCTTCACTTTATCAGTGTTGTAAAATTTAGGGGAAAAAGACCAGAATTCCTATAGGAAAGTGGGCAAAAGACATGTACAGATTCTTTGCCAAAATAGGTATTATAAACATATGAAAAGATGTTTATCTTTACTCATCATAGCAAGAGAAATGTACACTATAACTACATTGAGATACCATTTCTCACCTATTAGACTGTCAAGAACTCAAAAGCTTGACAGTTCTATGTATTGGTGAGACTGTGGGGAAACAGGCATTTTCATACATTGTTGGTGGGAATGCAAAATGGTATAAGACCTATAGAAGGAAATTGGTAATACTTAGTAATATTACATATACACATACTATTAATGCAGCAAGCACACTTTTAAGAATTTATGCTAAGGAGTCACCTCCAAGTATATGAGTGTACACATGCATATGGTTATTTAACAGCATTATTTATAGTTGCAAAATATGTGAAACTGCTGGACATTTAAGCATTGCAAATTGATTGAATAACACATGATGAAATAAAACCTGTAAAAAGAATGTTGAAGGAGATACCAACAAACTGTTATGGAGTGATTTTTAGGAAATGTTAAATGAAAAAAGCAAAGTGCAAAAGGTGTAAGACAGATAGGGAAAATAATGAACGTACCTCACAGTTTGGTAGATATATGTGTGTGTGTTGGAATTACAAACAAATCCAAAACTCTAGTAAGTTTCTATATTGTAGCAGTATGACCGAAGCAATCCTAGAACCATTTTATGTGCAAATGAATACGTATGTTTGTCTTAGTAGGAGCCAGAGTGCTCACTGTTGAAACAAGATCCCACAAAGGAGGAATGGGGCAACGCGAGAAAGAATCTCATGAAGATGACTGTCATTGGAATTATTAGCGTGAACTTTTGATTCCTAAGGTCTATAGCAGCGTGTCCATGCATCTTTATGTATACATGCATGTTTGGGTATGTGGATATATTTGTGTGTATGTGGATATACATATATGTATTTTCTAGGTCTATCCCCTGGTAGCACTTACAGTATCCAGATCTTACTCTCTGACACCATTTTCCATTGAAACCAGGATTTTTTTGAGAACTGGCTGCTTCTCGGACTAGGGTTTGATGATCCTGGAATATCTTATGCCAGAAAGTAAGGAAGTGCTAAAAAAAAAAAAAAAAAAGCAAAGCAAAACAAAACCATGATGGAACATGCTACTAGGATAGAGAAGCTAGTTTGAAGGGTCTCCCACCTGTTGGCCAAACTAATTACACTGATGACTCATAAACCATTGAAAGAGAGAGAACTTTATGAGTCTACACCAGTAGTAAATAGATCAATAAATGAAGTCTTTTGTTACAGTAGGATGCCTCCTAAGGCCAACTGGTAACTTCATGTTTCTCTCCTAATGTTAACATCTTACACAATCATGGTACCTTTATCAAAGCTAAGAAATTAACATTGGGACAACACTATTAATTGAACTACAGACCTTAATTGGATTTTCTAGTAGTTTTTCCACTGTTCTCCTTCTGATCCGATCTATGATCCCATGTTACATTTAATGGTCACATGTCTTTAGTCTTCTCCAATCCATGACAGTTTCTCAGTCTTCTTTGTCTTTGTCTTTTTGATCTTGAAGCTTGAAAGGAACTGGCCAGGAATTTTACAGAATGTCCCTCAATTTAGAATTGTCTCATATGTTCTTATTAGATTGTTGTTACCAACCTTTTGGATGAATACCACAGAGGTGAGGTAACTTCATGCTGCCAACCTGACTTTTCCTGGCAATGTTAACCTTGATCAATTGGGTGAAGGTGGTGTCTGCTAGGTATCTGTTTGTAAAGTTAACCATTTTTCTCTTTCCGTGCTGCTTCTCACAGTCCTAGAGGCTGGAGGAAAAGAAAAAGAAGTAATCACCACATCTATCTGTATGCCAAGGGAGGGAAACTAAACTCTATGTTTTGGAAAAAAAGATTTTTAAAGAATTTGTGAACATAATATTAAGACCACCTTAGTAATTAATAAATGTTTTGGGGAGATATTTTGAGGATATGTAAATATACTCTTTCTCTTTACTGTTTTATCCACTAATTTTAGCAATCATTGGTGACTCTTCCCTGGAGCAATTATTACTTTACTAGTGTAATGGTGATTTGTAGTTCTTGTATTCTTTATCTATTATTTGCTATTATTGGAATTATTCTGGAGATATGTTTCTTCTCTCCTGTTTATTTCTATATTTATTCATTTATTACATCAATATAGACTCATGGTTACATACTCATGGTTACAATCTAACACTACCATTGTTTATTTTATTCATTTTTTTTCTAGCTTTAGGCATTAGGAACTATCCTTAATTTTCATGCTGGAAGATGCCCCAAGTACATCTTGTATGTTATTTGTCCTAACTCTTGAATCAGCCTTCCCTAGTTCCTTTATATTGAAGAATGGTATTTAAAATCTACGATGTGAACACTAAATATGCTTCTAGACCTCTCAGGGATGGATGTAGAAAAATATGTGTATATTGAGTAACCCATATACACACACATATCTATTTCTGTAAACATCTACCTTCACATATTAAAATGAACCTATATTCATACTATTGTTGACTCTATACCACAGGACTCATTCTAGTTTTTCCCTCCCTTTTTCATTTATAGCCTATTCCCCTGATAGTGCCTTTTTTTCTTTTTCTTTTCTTAGCCACTCTTCTTCACTCTTTTAGAGGTTTTCTTTTGTGAAAGTTTTATAAAAGAATAACTCACATACCATGTAATTCACCCATTTAAAGTGTATAGAGTGCAGTAGCTTTTAATGTACTCACAGAGTTGTGTAACCATTACAAAATCAATTTTAGAATATTATCATCACCCCAAAAGAAACTGTCACCTCCCATTTCCCTCATCCCCCAGCCTTTGGCAACCACTCTCTATTTCTATCTATAGATTTGCTTGTTTGGACATTTCAAGTGAATGAATTAGTCATACAGTATTTGTGATCATTTACTTTGGATATCTTCTACACAAGGTGATGCTATAAGTGGAAATGTTCCTTTAATAATTCTTCTTGTTGAATCTCCCTGAACCCAGGATAATAGATAACCACACAAAAGATAGGAAGATAATCAGCCTTTCAGATATATACCAACAGCTTAGTTTAGGGTATTCATCAGGATTAAACATATCAAGTTGTTTTCGACTCATTTATATAGCATCAAGAACTCATGAGGTGGTGGCTTCACAGTAACATTTAATACCCTATTAATAATAACTTTGACAACAATTTGCAATTGCAACAGTGACATAATTAACGATAATAAGTGCCCAAACAGCCTCCATTTTATCTAAGTCAACTCTTGAAAAAATAATTTGTATTATATTGTTTGACCTTAAGCAATCAACTGCCTTTTTCTTGATTTTTATGAGAAGCCTCTCTAACTTATTCTAAAGCACTTATCTAAATGCAAGAGGAGATATCAGACTATACAACCTGATTTGTTCTATCTGTGAATAATGTAAATAAGCCCTGTCTGGCACCATTGTAGGGGCTCAGCAGCATGGGGTATGGGGAGATTAGTAAAAGATACACAATTTCAGTTAGAAAGAAAGAAAAAGTTCAAGAGACCTATTGTGCAATACAGTGACTATAGTTAATAAATTTACAGCTCATATGTCGCTTAACCATGGGGTTATGTTCTAAGAAATGTGCTGTTAGGTGATTTTGTCATTGTGAAAACATCAGAGTGTACATACACACACCTTATGTGCTATAGTCTACTACAAACTTAGGCTATATGATACAGCATATTGCTTCTAGGCTGTAAACCTGTATAGCAGGTGCACTGTATACAGTTGTAACACAACATAATAGCAAGTGTGCATCTAAACATGTCTAAACAGAAAAGGTGGAGTAAAAATATGGGATTATCCCTTTCCAGGTTATACTAGAAAATAGTACGGGATTAAAGTCTTAGGGGACCACCATCACATCTGCAGGTCAAAGTTGACTAAAATGCCATTTTGCAGTGCATGATTACAAAATGCATTGTATTCTTGAAAATTACTAAGAGAATAGATTTGAAATGTTCTTGCCACAAAAACAAGTATGTGAAATAATGCATATGTTCATTAGCTTGATTTAGCCCTTCCACAATATGTACATATTTCAAATAACATGTTAGACAAGATAAATATATACAATTTTTAATTCGTCAATTTAAAAAAAAACCCAATTACACAAAAAATCTAGTCCATAAGATTGATCTTTGAATATTTTCAGCATGGAAGATGAGCCAGTTAGGAAGAAATTAATTTATGGATGACTCTATCACAATTTCATCCAGTAATATTTCTAGTGAAGTGTTAGTACAGCAGACCTTCTTTGTGTTCTAGAAGTGTGATTGAAAATCTCTGAACATACTCAAGTTCCCTGTTGAGATGATTTTACTGACTGCTAATTGAGGTATTTGTGTGATGAGTTTTTCTTAGAAGTAATAAGGTCAAAAATAAATAAATACTTCATGATTAAAAATGGCAAATGAAATAAAATATAAATCAGTATTCCCAATTGTCTTGAACCAAAAGCCTTGTATTGAGTAGTTAATTCCATGAAATTGTCCACTTGTGTTCTGATAGGGCACTTGCAATCCTGATTCCATTTCTTGCTATGGCTTGCTACTAGCCCGGTACATTTCTGATCAATGCTTTTGAAAATTTGTTCCAAATTCCTAATTTGTAGCTTATAGCAGGGGTCTTTAGAAAAAAGTAAGATAAAAAAGATAAGCTTAATTATGGATAAGACTAAATGCCTTGTTTTATTCATTACAATAGTCAACAATTCCTGAACTGACAAAAGCAGACTTTTCTACTGAGGGGTGTCCCGTAATGATTTATAAGGACTTAGTCCATAATTACCTAAGACAGCAGTTCTCAACCTGTGGGTTGCGACCCACAGGAACTGTATTAAAGGGCCATGGCATTAGGAAGGTTGAAAACCACTGACCTAAGAGTTATTATGAGCTTATAGGTACTGAAAGCATTGCTAGTCTCCAGAGATTTTAATTTCTACCACAGTGGGAAGGAATTACGATTATCTCCAATTGGTAGCCTATTTAAACCTAGAAACAGGATCTTTTTATCTTTTTGCTGTATAAGTTATTCTAGTAAATTTTGGCGTTTTAATTGGGTCAAATTGTGAGCCTTTGTTTCAATGTAATTTTTGTGTGTTTCCTTCCTCCATTTTTGTTTGCCACTTGATAAACTTAAGGGGAGGTCCTTTCTACCGTGCTTATATTTTTACCTGTATTCCTCCACAGAGCTTCAAACCCAAATTGTCAGAGTTAGGAGCTTCCTCCATGGGAGTTGTTGCTTTATCAAGTTTAAGGATTGTGGGTTTAGGTTGGGTTTGAATTATCCCCTTTGCTGTGCCACAGGTTTGCCATGAGTGTTTTTCCCTAAAACCCTGGGAGCTTTTGTACTGACAGAGGCTTCAGTGGCACAATGGCAGAGCAGAACAGTGCTGGGACTACAACCCAGAGGTCTGTGGACTGAAAACATCCTCTACCATGACCCTGCCTTTTCTTGCCACATCGGTTTTTAAACCCTCTCCCTCCCCCAGCGCCTTTGCTCTCTAGAGTTTTCCTAGAATATTTTGGACTTTAAGATGTGTGAAGTTGTGCCTTTCAGTTTCTATCTTCATCCAGTCAGTGTGGTACAGACTGTCTAGGTAGGCAAAGTTGGGGACCTAGGGATCTTTCTCATAGGCAATTGTCTTCTATGGCACTTTTTGGGAATGCCAGACAATCTCCCTGGGGCAGAAATCCACATCCAGAAAGGTCATTATGTCAGTGGTCCAGGTGGGTTCCATCAAGCCTCAAGATGAAAAGATTAGCCCTTTGGTATGCCAGAAAGCAGCAGTGCTAACCAAGCCAAAGTGCATTGAGCAGGGGTTTTGCATTAGGAGAGAAGTTGAGTATTAAATCCTCTTTCTCTCAACCTTTTTTTTTTTAAATCATCAGTGTCTGAGCCAAGGTCTGCCCTGGATTTATCTTGGAGATACTTTCCTCAGTACCTTTGGAGGTCAGGAGGTTCTGTAAAAGCAGGAAGGAAAGGAGAAGCAGAGGAGTCAGGCAAGGACATTACCCTTATGTGAACAACTATTAGGCCTTTCAACACACCTGTCCACTTCGTCCACTTCCTTATTACTATCTTCCTTTGCTGAGGTCACTTATTGGTGGCCATTCAAAAGGAACACAGATACCTTCATGGTTTTTGCCCATGCAGAGAGGTCTATCTACTTCATCTTCTTCAGATCTCTTTGTCACCAATTTTCCAAACAAGTACCTTTCAAGTCTGACTTTTCAGCCAGATTGTGGGCCACAGCCCTGTATTGATATAGAATTGCATGTTTGGTCCTCCCAAGCAAAACATACAACCAGGTACAATGCTAGAAGCACTAACTGCTATGAAGCTATTCTGTCACCACTGTCCCTTAGGGATGTCCCAGACAGGGACAGTATTGCTATAGCTGACTACTTTTGTGGTGCCTGCATATTATGCAGGACCTTGGGCATTAGGACCTTTTCCTCATGTAACTTACTGTGTCTTCAGGGCCTGCTCAAGCCTAATCTCATATTATGCCGCTTATATTTGTTAATGAAATGCTGCTGTGCACACCCGGTTTGGTGAATCAGCAACACCTAGTTTGTGATGGGAAGCTCAGATTGCATAGTAACTTAGTGGGCCAGGGTTAAGTGCTTAGTCTCTAATAAAGCCCATAGCAAGCCAAAAGGTGTTTCCCAAAAGTAGAAGAGTTACTTACAAAGGATGGCAAGGCTTTGCTTCAAATCCTGAGGGTTTGTTCTGTGATTCACCTATAGGGGCCTGCCAAATATTCTGTCTCTATCACTGACACTCCAAGCACCACTGGATCTCCTGGATCAAATGGCCCAAGTGGCAATAGATTGCACACCAGCCTCAATCTATCGCAGAGCTTTCTCTTCCTTGGGTCCCATTCAAATGAGCATCTTTTTAGTCATTTGGTATGTTCTAACAAAACATCTTAGCCTGGGTAATTTATGAACAACAGAAATTTGTTGCTTACAGTTCTGGAGGCTGGAAGTTCCAAGAATAAGGCACTAGCAGATTCACTGTCTGGTGAGAGCTTTCTCTCTGCTTTAAGATGGCACCTTGCTGCATCCTTGCATATGGAAGGGTGAAAAGACTAGCATGTTTCTTTGTGCCTCTTTACAAAAGCACTTATCTCATTCTTGAGGACAGAGCCTTCATGATTTAATCACTGCCTAAAAGCCCCACCCCTTAGTACTATCACTTAGGACAGTGGTTCTTAACCTTCCTAATGCTGCAACCCTTTAATACAGTTCCTCATGTTGTGGTGACCCCCAACCATAAAATTATGTTCATTGCTAACTTTATGATTGGGGGTCACCACAACATGAAGAACTGTATTAAAGGGTCACAGCATTAGGAAGGTTGAGAACCACTGACTTAGGGATTAGATTTCAACCTTTGAATTTTAGAAGGACACAAAGATTTAGACCATAGCATTTGGTAAAAGCGTTTGAGTGGTCCACCCAAATGAGTAATATGTTGCCTACAAAATCCATTTAGGCATTGTGCCTCCTTTCCTGTTTCAAGAAGGGCCATTGGCAATGATTTATCATTCATCTTAGAAAAGATATCCTGGCATGGCCCATACCATTGGACCTTAAATATTTCACTAGGTAGAAGTCCCTGAAGTTTTGTCAGATTTATCTCCCCTCCCCACTTCACACAGAAAGGTCTTAGCAGTAAATCTAGAGTAGTTGCTACTTGTTGTTCACTAAGTTCAATTGGCATAATGTCATCAATGTATGGATCAGTGTGATGTCTTGTCAAAGGGAAAGGCAATCTGTGTCCTGTGTACTAAATTATAACACAGGACTGGAGAGTTGATATGCCCTTGAGGTAGGACAGGGAAGAAGTACTGTGGACTTTTCCAGGTAAAAGCAAACTGCTTCTGGTGGTTTAAAAATAAATAAACTAAGAAATATTAAATATGTTCTAGATTACTAGTTACTTACCAGTAAGGTAATACAAGGGGATATGTTGATTTTCTCAAGCAATGAAACCACATCTGAAACAGGAGCTGCATGTGGAGTCACCATGTGGTTAAGTTTACATAATTTATTGTAGTTCTCCAGGATGCATCTATTTTCTGCATAGCCAAATGGGTAAATTGAGTGGGGATGTGGTGGGAATTACCATGCCTATATCCCTTAAAACTTTTTATAGTGGCACTAATCTCTGCAGTCCCTTCAGCAATACAGTGCTGCTTTTGGTTTACTTTTTTCCTAAGTGGAGGCAATGCTAGTGGCTTCCACTTGGCCTTTGCTACCATTTTAGCCCACTTTACAGGTCAGAGTGCCAATATGGAATTCTAGTTGCTGAATATGTCTACTTCAGTTATGCCCTCAGGACTGAGCACATAACCACATGATGTGTGTTGGGACCCAGTGGACTCACTGTGAGATGGGCCTGTGTTTAAAACTTCATTGATCACCTGACATCTATAACACTCACTCTGAGCAGTAGACCAAAGTGATATTTTGTATCTCCTGGAATTTATAATGTCAGTTTGGATCCTGTATCCAGTAATCCCTGAAAGGTCTCATTACTTACTTTTCTTCAGTGTACCATCACCCTGGTAAAGGGCTATAAGTTTCATTTAGCATAGCTAAGAGAAAGATTAAAAGTATAGTTTGGCAGTGTAAGTGGGATCCTTTCTAAAGGTGAACCATATAACCCTTACTTTCAATCTAACCCTTTCAAACTCTGAACTAACTCAAATTTGGAAATTGACTGAAGGTCCAGAACTCTGTTTTTGTGACAAATTAGGTTTCTTTTCATTTGTCCTAGAACTAGAATTTAGTAGATTACTCATAGCTTTCCTTCTAGGGACACCATGATCAACTATCTTACACCATTAGGTTTCTGCAAGCCAGATTATTGTGACAACTGCTTTAACTTCACTCTTCCGTACAGTAAACACACCCATCTTGTCTTTGGCAATTTAGTGCTGCCAATTGACTCCTGTCACTCTGGGATCTAGTTATCCCCATTACACCAAGGATCCTATTTCTGTGGCAGCAGTCACATATAATTTCAGAACTACAAAGAAGAGCAGGGATGGTGCAGCTCTACTAACAAATTTACTTCTCACATTCATGGTGAAAGGTATACTCTATGTACCCTTCCTAGGTGAATGAGCAGGTCTTAACATGATAAATCTATCCTAATACTAGTTTTTCTTATCCTGTGGATAATTTCCTGTCAGGTATACTAAGTAAGTTCTGGCATTTCAACTTTATTTATTATAGACCACCTTTTGTTCTATGTTGCAGCGAACCAAACAGATTTTTCTACCTACTTGAGCTATAACAACCAGTTTATAATCTGTTTATTGGGCTTATATACTACAATACAGTCTGATACAATTTTGTATTTCTTCTACCATTATCCCATATCTTAATATGCATCTAAACACATATGGCCCATTTAAAGGAACAAAATGTATAAGTGACCCAGAGGAAACAAGGCTATATACTAATTATACAAAGACAAACAACTGTCTTAAGTATGCTCAAGAGCTAAAGGGAAACATAAAGAACTAAAGGAAATACTTGATCAAACTAAAAAGCTTCTGCACAGCCAAGAACACAGTAAGCAAAGCAAGCAAACAGCCCTCAGAATGGGAGAAGATATTTGCAGGTTATGTCTCTGACAAAGGTTTAATAACCAGAATCCACAGAGAACTCAAACGCATTAGCAAGAATAGAACAAGGGATCCCATCGCAGGCTGGGCAAGGGATTTGAAGAGAAACTTCTCTGAAGAAGACAGGCGCGCGGCCTTCAGACATATGAAAAAATGCTCATCATCTTTAATTATCAGAGAAATGCAAATCAAAACTACTTTGAGATATCATCTAACTCCAGTGAGACTAGCCTATATCACAAAATCCCAAGACCAGAGATGTTGGCGCGGATGTGGAGAAAAGGGAACACTTTTGCACTGCTGGTGGGAATGCAAATTAATACATTCCTTTTGGAAAGAGATATGGAGAACACTTAGAGATCTAAAAATAGATCTGCCATTCAATCCTGTAATCCCTCTACTGGGCATATACCCAGAAGACCAAAAGTCACATCACAACAAAGATATTTGTACCAGAATGTTTATTGCAGCCCAATTCATAATTGCTAAGTCATGGAAGAAACCCAGGTGCCCATCGATCCACGAATGGATTAATAAATTGTGGTATATATACACCATGGAATACTATGCAGCCTTAAAGAAAGATGGAGACTTTACCTCTTTCATGTTTACATGGATGGAGCTGGAACATATTCTTCTTAGTAAAGTATCTCAAGAATGGAAGAAAAAGTACCCAATGTACTCAGTCCTACTATGAAACTAATTTAGGGTTTTCACATGAAAGCTATAACCCAGTTACAACTGAAGAATAGGGGGAAGGGGGAAAGGGAGGGGAGGGAGGGGGGAGGTAGGTAGAGGGAAGGGCATTGGTGGGATTACACCAGCGGTGCATCTTACAAGGGTATATGTGAAACTTGGTAAATGGTTTGTGAAGCTAGTGAATGATGCCCCATGAATATATCAATGTACACAGCTATGATTTAATAAAAAGAAAAAAAAAACAGAAAAAAAAAGAATCATCAGTCTCGTCACACAAATATGATTATTGACAGTGATATTTCCTTCTCTAGCTGCTTTGCAGAGTAATATGCTTTCCACATATTTGGGAATATGGTAATTTGGTATCCTGCTTCATCTCCCAATTTGATACAGTTGTTTCCATGTTACTAGTTTTTCTCAGTAGAGATTTCAATGGCCAATCCATGAAGGGGTCTACTATTGTGGACTTACCCTCATTGTATTTAGATTGTTTCCAAGTTTGACACCTAAAATAATGCTGTAAGTATTTTCAAATTGATAATTTCAAATTTAGAACATTTCCTTAGCATAGAGTTCCTCAAATGAAATAATTGGGTTCGGAAGGGAAAGGGGGGGCCCCAGTCTGGCTGCAGATACCTAACGCTTACGAAGTAAGTCTCATCTTTCTAGAGCAGATGAGACAACTCACTGTTTCCCCAACAGCAATTTAACAAGTTTTAACATGCTGAGTGACACCGAATAGTGTCTTTTGTAAATGTCTTCTGGTTTAATAGGTTTGAAAAGTTAATAGTTTAGTCTAAGTTTCTTTAACAGCTAGTAACATGGGATTTCTTTCTTCATTTGTTAAGTTTTATTTACTCTTCTGAATAACTTTTTGTATACTTTGCCCATTTATATGAGTGTCTTCTAAGATAGGCACACATATATTTGCCTTCAATATTTTTGTTGTTGTTGTTGTTGTTGAATCATAGCTGTGTACATTGATGCGATCATGGGGCACCATACACTGGTTTTATATACCATTTGACATATTTTGATCACACTGGTTAACATAGCCTTCCTGGCATTTTCTTAGTTATTGTGTTAAGACATTTATATTCTACATTTAGTAAGTTTCGCATGTACCCTCAAGTGCCCATCGATCCATGAATGGATTAATAAATTGTGGTATATGTACATCATGGAATATTATGCAGCCTTAAAGAAAGATGGAAACTTTTCCTCTTTCATGTTTACATGGATAGAGCTGGAACATATTCCTCTTAGTAAAGTATCTCAAGAATGGAAGAAAAAAAGAGAAAGAACTAAAGGAAATCAAGAAAATCATATGTGAATATATGAGACAGTTAACAAAGAGAAATTATTACAATGAACCAAACAGAAATTCTGGAACTGAATTGAATTGAAAAATTCATTGGAGGGGTTCAGCATCAGTGAATTTGAAGATAGGTCATATAAAATTATCAAGTCTGAGGAGAAAAAAGACTGAAGAAATATAAACAGAGCTTAAGGGACTCATGGGACAATATAAAGCAGGTATATATATTGTAGCAATACCAAAAGTAGAGGGAGAGAGAAAGGGACAAAGAGCTTATTTGAAGAAATAGTGGCCAAAAACTTTCTAAACTTGGTGAAAAGTACAGATATACAAACATAAGCTCAATGAACTCCAAGTAGAATAAACCTAAAGAGACCAACAATTCAAATTAAAATCAAACTGGCAAACATAAAAGAATTTTGAAAGCAGCAAAAGAAAATCTGTCACATACAAGGGATCCTCAATAAGAGTATCAGCAGAATTCTCAGCAGAAGTTTTATAGTCCAGTAAGCTGTGGAATGATACATTTAAAGCGATGAAAGAAAAAAAAGTTGACAACTGTCTTTTAAATATCCAGCAAATTGTCCTTTAAAATGAGAGGAATTAAGACATTCTTGGATAAACAAAAGTTGATGGAGTTCATTACCACTAGACCTGCCATATAAGAAATGCTAAAGGAGTTCTTCTAGTTGAAATGAAAGCATGTTGGACAATAACTCAAAGCCTTAAGAAAACACAAAGTTCTCTGGTAAAGGTAAATACATGGAAAAATATTAAAAAGTTTTATAATTTGGGTTTTTATTACTAGAATCAAAAGAAAATATATAAATATTACAATAAATAAAATTATAAAAATTACAAAAATAAAAATATTACAGATCTGTGTTAATGAGTACCAAATATATAAAGGTATAATTTGTAATGTCAATATGATAAAAGGAGGGGAACTGTAAAGAAGTAAGTTTTTGTACATGATGAAGTTGCCAGTTTAAAACATATTATTATGACTTTGGAATATTGTACATAATCTTTATAGTAACTAAAAAGAAAATAGCTAAATAATATACCCAAAAGAGAATGAAAAGAGAATTAAAACATGTCACTACAAAACATCAACACAAAAAAAGACATAAAAACCTAAGAAACAAAAAAGTTATAAGACATACAGAAAAATAACAAAATGGAAATATTAAGTAAATGTAAATGGATTAAACTTCCCAGTCAAAATATGTAGATTGGTGACTGGATTTTTAAAAATAGATCCAACCATATGATGACATCTACAAGGCTCAGGTTAGATCCATAGACACTTTGGTTAGAATTGCAAGGATGGAAACATTCCATATAAATAGTAATCAAAAGAAAGCAGGAGTGGCTATACCAATATTAGACAAAAACCATTCTAAGAGACAAAGACATATAATGATAAAAAAAAATGGTCAGTTCACTAAGAAAATATTACAGGTATAAACATATATGCACCAAATAACAGAGCTCCTGAACAGATAAAGCAAACATTAACAGAATTGAAGGAAAAAGTAAACAACTCTATAATAAGAGTTGGAGACCTTGATACCCCACATTCAATAACATAAAGAAAAACCACTTAGAAGATTGATAAGGAAACAGAGGAATTGAATAACAGTGCAAACCTATTGAACCTAATAGACATACAGAATACTCTACCCAACAATAGCAAATTACAAATTTCAAAATGTAATATGAATTGAGCTGCAATGAACAATCTGGTGCAAATATCTGTTATAAAGTGATTTTTGGGTTTGGATCTACACCTAGTAGAGGAATTGCAGGATCAAACAGCAGATCTACTTTTAGACCCCTGAGTATTCTTCATACTTCTTTCCAAAAGGGACGTATTAGCCTGCACTCCCACCAGCAGTGCAGAAGTGTTCCCTTTTCTCCACATCCACACCAACATCTGTAGTTTTGGGATTTTGTTATGTGAGCCACTCTTAAGGGAGTTAGATGATATCTCAAAGTGGTTTTGATTTGCATTTCTCTGATGATTAAAGATGATGAGCATTTTTTCATGTGTCTGTACGCCATGCGCCTACCATCTTCAGAGAAGCTTCTGTTCAAGTCCTTGTCCACAATGAAATGAGATGACTTGTCCTTTTCTTATTAATAAGTTTGAGTTCTCTGTGGATTCCGGTTATTAAACCTTTGTCAGAGCATAACCTGCAAAAAAGAGTGCCCGTCAATCCACGAATGGATTAATAAATTGTGGTATATGTATACCATTGAATATTATGCAGCCTTTAAAAATATGGAGACTTTTACATTTACATGGATGGAGCTAGAACATATCCTACTTAGTAAAGTATCTCAAGAATGGAAGAAAAAATATACAATGGACTCAGTACTATTATGAAACCAATTTACAATCACTCACACTTTCATATGAAGAATAGATCACAACTATGGCCCAAGATGAAGGAAGGAAGAGGGGAGAATGGGATGGGAGAGGGGAGGTCAGATCAAGGGAGGGTGAATGGTGGGATCACACCTATGGTGCATAATGCAAGGGTATATGTTGGATCTATTAGTATAGAGTATAAACGTCTTAACACAATAACTAAGTAAAGGAGATTAGGTATAAACCAGTGTGATGCAAGTATTCCTAATTCTATATGAAATCAACACATTGTACTCCATAAGTGCATTAATGTATACACGATCTATGTGTTTGATTTAATAAAAAAAATTTCTAAATGTACATGGAACATCTCTAGGTTAGAACATGCATTAGACCATAAAATGAGTCTTAATAAATATAAAACAACAGAAATCATGTAAAGTATCTCCTTTCAATCAATAGAAAAAAAACTAGAAAGAAGTAACAGAAGAGAATTTGGAAATTTCAAAAACACATGGAATTAAATAAGACATTCTAAAACAGTGAACAGATCAAAGAAGAAGTTAAGATGAATTATAAAATACTTTGGGATGAATGCAAAGAAAAACACAACTTACGGGATACAGAAAAACAGCATAATTTATAGCTGTAATGGTTTATATTATAAAGGAAAGATCTCAACTATCAACAACCTAATTTTATATGTTAAGGAAACAGAAAAAAAGAACAAACTAATCTAGCAGAAAGAAGGAAATACTAAGGATTGGAGCAGAAATAAAAGAGAACAGAAAAACAATAAAGGTAATCAATAAAATCAAGTGTTCATTGTTAACATGTCAATACCATCCAATGTGATCTACAGATTCAATGCAACCCTTATCAAAATCCTTACAACATAACAATCACATCATAAATGCAAATAAAAACTATAGTGAGATATTACCTGATACCCATTGGGATGGCTACTATAAAAGAGACAGAAATACCAAGTACTAGTGAGACTGTGGAGAAATTGGAACCCTATTGCAATGTTGGTTACATTGTAAAATGGTACAGCAACTGTAAAAAAAAGGTGGTTCCTCAAAATATTAAAAATAAATTGCCATATCATCCAGCAATTCTACTTCTCAATATCTGTCCACCCAAAGAATTGAAAGCAGGGACTTAGATATTTGTATATTCCTGGAATTGTTCACTATAGCCAAAAGATAGAAGGAACTCATGTCCATTGAGGATAGATAAATAAAATGTCAACTATACATGCAATGAAGTATTATTCAGCCTGAAAAATGAGGGAGATTTTGACAAATGGTGCAACATCGTTGAACCTTGAGAACAGTATGTTACGTGAAATAATCCAGTTGCAAAAGGACAAATACTGTATGTTTTCATGTATATGAAGTGCCCAACATAGTCAAAATTTATACAGAAAGAAAGTAGAGTGGTGTTTTCCAGGAGCTTGGAGGGTAGGGAGAATGAGAATTATTATTTAATGAATTATGGTTAATTTTGCAAAATTTGTTTCTATAGATAGATGGTGGTGATGGTAGCATAGCAATATGAATGTACTTTATGCCGCTGATTTGTATTCTTGAAAAAGTTAAAATGGTACATTTTTATGTTAAAGGTATTTTATTACAATTTTGTAATAAAGGAGAAATTAAGACATTCCCAAATAAAGAAAAACTGAAGAAGTTCATCACTAGTAGGCCTGCTTAACAAGAATTGTTAAAGGACATTTGAGTCAGGGGAGCTGCAAGTCTAAATCCCACACCACTACCATTCTCAGCTGGCCCTGGAGTGTAGACAGGGATAACAGGGCTGACTCTGGAGCAAGATTGATCTTTTGAAATACTCAACCATGGCTAAAAAAGCAGTGGAGCTAATAGAAATTGAGATTGCATAGAACCAGAATGCACAGAAGAATGCATTGTAGAATATCCCCCAGCTGAATGTGTAAGCTAGGTCATCAACATCAATGAACCAACAGGCAATTTAAAGAAACGACAAGAACCAAGACTACAGTGTTCTTTGAATGTTCATGAAATGTAGGATAATATTTAGAAATAAACATATCCTACATCAAGCACACAAAGTGAATTCAGTGTGAGTTTAAAATGACTTGCTTTTCTTCCAGAGGCTTAAGGGACCTGGACCCCACTGGGCTACACGCAGAGTTGGCTTCCCTGGAGTTATTCCATAAGCTATTTCTCTGAAGCTGTACACCCCATGAAGTCTGAGATCAAAAGGCATGCCGCCCTTCCTCAAAAATATGGGCCAGAGGGTTGACTTATGTTAACAACATATTGTCGGAGGTCTATAGGTGCTCTGCCTTGAGGAGAAGACACAGTCATTACTTCATACTGAGTAAACTGAGTGAATGCTTGAAGATACTTTTTCCATTAACTGTGTTCTCCTGTGGCTACTTTCTTCTTTATGGTTTTGTTGACACACCTGCCCAGAGATTAGTCAGTGTTTAGAAGAAGATGTTTACTGCAAAAGTGGTTGTGTTGATGTGGTAATGGGATATTTCCTTTTTTAGTTGATTTCAGATAGGTAAATTGAGGTAATGGTGAAAATAACAGATAATAGATTAAGTGTGTACGTGACTAGAAAGGTATAAAACCAAACCCCTAAATAAAGATCTTTGCTACATGCCATCTCATCTCATTTCGTGTAGTCTGTTTCTTGAATTAATAATTACAGGAGCGAGTTTACACCCACGGCAAAGCTGCTGTTCGTTCGTGTCTGCAGTCACGCAACATGAAATCTGACTGCAAGATATCCAGCTGTATCTAGAATGACGTTGATGTAACCAAGGAGTAAAGACAGATGGGACTGTACAGCTTAATGTACAACTTCATTTCTTACCAAGGATTTGAGACAACGTCACTGAAACTGTTAAACCTGTGGACAGTGTTGAAGTAATTATTGATCTAGATGCCCACAACTTCTGAATCAGAAGTATAACCTTGTTTCAAAGAAGCTTAAGTCAGAACTCTTGGTGGCATACACAGATCACAACCATTTCAGGTGAAACCTCAAAACAAGGTTCTGAAGATGGACTACTGCACTAGAAAGTCATAGGAAAGAACAGGAATACTTCGAGATACCCTATGATTCCAGATAGTGGTCTCCAGACCAAGTTTGGTTAATGAAGGAATTCAGCATGGCCAATATAGACCTCATCATACTCAATATTTCTAGAAGAGAATTATATAGGTCTCAGCTAAGAAAATTTTTTTCAGCAGGTACCTTGGGGAGAAATTGTTTGGAGTCATCTGAGCTTCTCTGAAAATATGTACTGGCAAGACAAGAACAAGAGATGAATGAAATAGTTACAATTGATCAACTTGTGCAAATTAAAACAGCATCAGTACAGCCTGCTATACCAAGTACCATTAAAGTTATAAATGTATAGTAGTGCTAAAGGGCAAATAGCTACAGAGAGTTCAGGAGAAGATAAAAGCTCACCTGGGAACAGAACAAGAAACAATGGAAAATCCAACTATGACAATTTTTGCTAAAACTTCTTGCTGACAAGAATGCTCAAGACTATATTTCTTGGGTTGGTGATAAAGGCAAGTTTAAGCTAAATTATCTGAACTGGTTGCACAAAAATGGGGACAATTTTAAAATGAGCCTACAATGAACTCTGAGAAACTCAGTTGTGTATTAAGGTTATTATTATGATGAGATCCTGATTTGTAAAGTTCATATTGAATAAATTTATAGTATTAATAAATTATTAAACTAAGAGTATCATGTTATTAAAGTAATTTATATATTTGTAAGCAAAGAATAATAAATTGACAGCAAAAGAGCAGTACTAAAGGAGATCGGGTTTATTATTTATTTGTTTATATTATTATTACTTTTTGGGACAGAGTGTTACTCTGTTGCCCAGGTTAGAGTGCTGTGGCATCAGCCTACCTTACAGCAACTTCAAACTCTTGGATTCATGTGATCCTCCATCCACAGCCTCCCACTGCAATGCCTACCTCATTTTTCTGTTTTTAGTAGAGATAGGGTCTCATTTTGCTCAAGCTAGTCTTGAACTCCTGAGATCAAGGGATACTCCTGCCTTGGCCTCCCACAGTGCCCAAATTACAGGCATGAGTCACTGCACCTGGCCAGAGATCCAGGTTTAAATGTGGCTTAGCCTAAGTCAATTTTAAGAATTTTCTGTATGGATTATTTAGAATGTCATGCCAAGAATTTAAATAATTTTGAAAGGCATTTAATTCTAATAAACCAATTATTATAAAAATTCTAAACCGATCTGTTTTTACTGACAGAGATTTAAAAAACTGAAAGGTATACCTCAGCCAAAAAATAAAAGTTTGGTTTTTAAAAAAAAAATTGTTAAAGTAATCCTTCAGGCTGAAATGAAAGGTCTCTCAAAAGTAACTTGAAATCATACAAAGAAATGAACAATAGTAAAGGTAGCTATATAAGGAAATTTAAAAAGCCATATTATTGCATTTGGTTTTGTAATTCCTCTTTTTTCAAAAATGTGATTTAAAAGACAAAAGTGTAAAACAATAATTATGAAGCTATGTTAATGGGCACACAATGTATAAAAATGTAAATTGTGACTATAGTAACATAAAAGAGGATGGGGAGTTGTAAAAGGGTAGAGTCTTAATTATATTTGACATTAATTCTGACTTTAGAAAATCAAGTAAATGGTTATTGTAATCCTCAGGATAGGCACTAAGCAAAGAAGAAGAAAAAATACCCTAAAAACTTATACAGAGACAAAATGAGAAGAGAATCATGATTATATACCAGAAATCAATCAATCAATTAAAAAGAAGGCAGTAATAGAGAAACTGAAGAACAAAGATTATGTAGGAATATAGAAAAAAATGGCAGATGACAGACCTTCTTTGCCAATAATACCTTTAATTGCAAATCAAAGTAATGAAAAAGCAGAGATTGAAAGAATGTATAATAATATTATCCAACTACATACTGTCTATAAGACATGTATTTTATATTCAGGTGAAAATAAAAGGATAGAGAAAGATACTCCATATAATTGTAACCAAACAAGTGCTGCATAAGCTATATACCAATGTAATTCAAAATAGACTGAAGTCAACACTTGTTAACAGAAATATAGATGAATGTTACTCATTTTAATAGGGCTAAGGAATCAAGAAAATACAGAAATCAACATCTAACAACAGTCCTAAATTATACAAAGCAGAAAATGATAGAATTGAATGAAGAAATGGACTATCTATAATATAAGAGTTGGACACCTCACTACAGATGCTTCTCGACTTACAGTGGGGTTATTTCCCAATAAACCCAGCATATGTTGAAAATATCATGAGTTAAAGTGTGTTTTCTGTTTACATTTTCAACTTAAGATGGATTTATCTGGATGTAGCCCCATCATAAGCTAAGACTGTGCTCAATGGATATCACTTTTGCACCATTGTAAAGTTGAAAAATTGTTAAGTCTAAGTACTGTAAGTTGGGGACTATCTATATTCTGCTTTCAGTAATGGACAAAACAATCAAGACAGATCAATGAAGAAAGAAAGGACCTGAACAACACTAACAAACTAACACATGTAGTAACAAACTAACATATATAGAAGACTTCATTCAACAAGGGCAAAATACACATTTTTCTCAAATGCACAGGAGCATCAGCTTACAAAACAAAGTCTCAAGAAATTTAAAAATTTAAATTTAAAACATTTTCAAGATTAAAATCATGCAATGTATCTTCTCTATGTATAATGGAATGAAACTAAAGATCAGTTACAGAAGGAAAACTAAAAATTTCACAGATATATAGAAATCAAAGAACATACCAAACAACAAATGAGTGGGAGAAGAACTTAGGCAAATTAGAAAATACTTCTAGACAAATGAAAATGAAAGCACAATATATAAAACTTAGGGGAAGCAGCAAAAGCACTGTGCAGGTAAAAAATTATACCCATAAACAACTACAATAAAAAGAGCAGCAAGATCCTAAATCAACACCGGGACTTTATACCTTAAAGAAAAATAAGAGCAAGATGAACTTCCTAAATTGGCGAACCTTTAGCTAGATCCAATAAGAAAATATAAGACTTAAATTACTAAAATTGGAAATGAATGTGGGAACTTTACTATGAACCTTTCAGAAATAAGGATTTAAGATAATACACGTACCAGGAATAACTATTCCAACAAAATGGATAACATACATGAAATTGTTAACTTCCTAGAAACACACAAAAGACCCAAACTTAGGAAGAAATAGAAAATCTGAACAGTCCTATTGCCAGTAAAGGGATTGTATCGACAATCAAAAGCCTTGCCGAAAGAAAAGGCCAAGACCAGATGGTTTCCCTGAAGAATTCAACCAAGCATTTAAAGAGTTATCACCAATTCTCAAACTCTTCCAAAAAAATAGAACAGGAGGAAACACTTCCTACTTTATGCTATGAAGCCAGCATTACTCAGACTACTATATCTCATGAGTATAATGCCAAAATCCTCAAGAAGATATTAGCAAACAAAACCCAGCAGTATAGTATTACCCATCATGACCAACTGGGATTTTATTTCAGGAACACAAAGATTATTGAACATATAAAGATCAAGCTATGTAATATAATAATAACATAATAAGAGAATGAAGAAAAAAACACATGATCATTTCTATTGATGTAGAAGAATCATTTGATAACAGCTAACACTCTTTCATGATAATTAATGCTAAAAAAAAAAAAAACTACGAATAGAAGGGAACTTCTGAAATATGATAAAAAGGACTTACGAAAAACCCTTAGCTATCATGCTAAGTGGTGAAAAAGGAAAGCTTTTCCCTAATATCAAGTACAAGACAAGGGTGCTTCTTTTTTCCTCATCTATTCAACATTGTACTTATTCAACGGTAAGTAATTAGGCAAGAAAAGAGGAGGAGCAAGATGGCGGTCGAGTAACAGCTTCCTTGCATCTGGGCAACATGAGTCTGGGGAGATAGGACTCCAGGCATCTCTGGCTGGTGGGATCTGCCTATCATCACCCCTCTGAGGATACAGGGAGTCAGCGAGAGACTTCTGGACCCCAAGAGGAGGACTAAAACAGTGGAAAAATGGCAAGTGGTCGCATGTGTTCAATCCGTCTAAACCAGCCCGCAACTGTAAGTTCAGTAGCAGCGAGACTGCAAACCAGGAAGGACTTACCTGTGAAATGTTTTGGTGTCTTTGGACTTGGCACTCAGTTGAACTGCCATGGGGAGAGCCTGAGCGGGAGTGCGGAGAACTTTGGCCTTTGTCTATGGCCCCAGTCTGAGCCGCTGAGCTAGACGGAGCTAATAGTGTTTGGCTGTGGGTCACAGGGAGCCATTGTGAGCGATCTGCCCCAGCAAGCTCCGCCCTCAGGGTCCCAGAGCTAGAATCGGGTGGGAGCTGGTAACCAACTGACCAAGTAGCCTAAGGGTGGGGTCTGAGCTGCCTTCCAGCCCTAACCCTCAGGGGCAGAGTGAGACCGGTTTTGGCACACTGGATAAGTGGATAGCCACTTCAGCAGTGATTCCAGCAACAAGCACTTTCCTGGGAAAGCTTCTGCTCAGCAAGTTTACAAGTTCAAAGTGCCTTTTAAGTGGGCTGAAGAGAGATTTAGGGTGTCTACCTGCTGGGGTTTGAGAAATCAGCAGCCTCCAGTCGTATCAGAACTGTGATTAACATCTCAAAGCCCAAAAGACCACATGTTGCCCAGACAATATTCAATAACATATACATACTGCTTTGTTTTTGGTTGTGGTTTTTTTTTTTTTTGGTTTGGTTGTTTTTCTTGTTTATTTTGATGTTGTTAATGTTTTGTTTTTTAATTTCAACTTTTTCCATACAGATCCTTTTGCTTTCTCAATTTTTCTAGTTTAATTATAATTTCCCATTGCTTTTTCAATAACTAGAACTTCATTTTTGCTAGTGTTTCTACCGCTATTATTTGGTTTTTCACTCAATTTTATCCCGTAAAGTTTTCTGTTTGCTTGTTTTGGTTTGATTTATAGCATTTTTGTCTTTCCTCTCTACTTGGTGGAGGTGGGGTACTGTGTCTGATCAGGTTAGCAAAGAGCTGCTGACCTCAAGGGAACCACCCAACTGGGCACCCCCAGAAGGTGGGGTTTTTTTAAGGTTGTGTCAAAGTACCCTACTGTACACCTATATTGCTCTGTCTCCCTCTTTCTATGCCTCTCTTCTTTTTGTCAATATTCCTTTTACCCACCCCCTCTCCTTTCTCTATTTTTATTTTTTTTTTTCTTATCACTCGGTCCTCCTTTCATCCCTTTTTTGCTCTTCAACCTTCTCACCCTTCTAATCCTGTAACCCTTAGTCCACAGACACGAGAACTTAAAGAGCAAGAGAAAGTGAAAGGAAAGTCAGGGCAAGGAAACAGATAAAAGAAATCACTTATGAGGAAGAATCAGCAGAAAACTCCAGGCAACATGAAGAACCAGTCCAGAAAAACCCCGCCAAGGGACCATGAGGTAGCTACTGCAGATGATTCCCCCTATAAAGAAATGTTAGGAATGACAGAAAGGGAATTTAGAATACACATGATGAAAACAAGGAAAGAAATGATGGAAACAATGAAGGAAACTGCTAATAAAGTGGAAAATAACCAAAAGGAAATGCAAAAACAGAATCAAATAAGAGATGAATGATAAGAAGAATATAAAAACGATATAGCAGAGCTGAAGGAACTGAAACAGTCAATTAGGGAACTTAAAGATGCAATGGAAAGTATCAGCAACAAGTTAGACCATGCAGAAGAAAGAATTTCAGAGGTAGAAGACAAAGTTCTTAAGATAACTCAGATAGTAAGAGAGGCAGAAAAGAAGAGAGAGAAAGCAGAACGTTCACTGTCAGAATTATGGGACTTTATGAAGCGTTCCAACATACGAGTTATAGGAATTCCAGAAGGGGAAGAAGAATGCCCCAGAGGAATGGAAGCCATACTAGAGAATATTATAAAAGAAAATTTCCCGGGGGCAGCGCCTGTGGGGCGCCGGCCCCATATGCCGAGGGTGGCGGGTTCAAACCCAGCCCCGGCCAAACTGCAACAAAAAAATAGCCGGGCGTTGTGGCGGGCGCCTGTAGTCCCAGCTGCTCGGGAGGCTGAGGCAAGAGAATCGCGTAAGCCCAAGAGTAAGAGGTTGCTGTGAGCTGTGTGACGCCACGGCACTCTACCCGAGGGCGGTACAGTGAGACTCTGTCTCTACAAAAAAAAAAAAAAAAAAAAAAAAAGAAAATTTCCCAAATATCACCAAAGATTCTGACACACTGCTTTCAGAGGGATATTGGACCCCAGGTCACCTCAACTCTAACCGAGCTTCTCCAAGACACATTGTGATGAACCTGTCCAAAGTCAAGACAAAAGAAAAGATTCTGCGAGCTGCCAGGAGTAAGCGCCAGTTGACCTACAGGGGCAAATCCATCAGAGTGACCACAGACTTCTCTAATGAAACGTTCCAACCAAGAAGACAATGGTCATCTACCTTTAATCTACTTAAACAGAACAATTTCCAGCCCAGAATTCTCTACCCTGCTAAGCTAAGCTTCAAAATTAACAGAGAAATCAAATCATTTACGGATATACAAACATTGAGGAAATTCGCCACAACAAGACCAGCTCTACAGGAAATACTTCAACCTGTTCTGCACACTGACCACCACAATGGATCAGCAGCAAAGTAAGAACTCAGAAATTAAAGGACAGAACCTAACCTCCACACTGATGCAAAAGATAAAACTAAGTAATGGACTCTCACAAAATAAGACGAACAGAATACTACCACACTTATCTCAACAAATGTTAATGGCTTGAATTCCCCACTGAAGAGACGTAGATTGGTTGACTGGATTAAAAAACACAAGCCATCCATTTGCTGTCTGCAAGAAACACACCTGGCTTCAAAAGACAAATTAAAGCTCCGAGTCAAGGGTTGGAAGACCATTTTTCAGTCAAATGGAATTCAGAAGAAAAGAGGAGTTGCAATCTTATTTGCAGATACATGTGGATTTAAAGCAACTAAACTCAAAAAAGACAAAGATGGTCACTTGATACTGGTCAAGGGAAAAATACAACAAGAAGACATTTCAATTCTAAATATTTATGCACCCAATTTAAATGCTCCCAGATTCTTGAAACAGACCTTACTCAGTCTGAGCAATATGATATCTGATAATACCATAATACCAGGGGACTTTAACACTCCTCTTACAGAGCTGGACAGATCCTCTAAACAGAAATTAAACAAAGATATAAGAGATTTAAATGAGACCCTAGAACAACTATGCTTGATAGACGCATATAGAACACTACACCCCAAAGATAAAGAATATACATTCTTCTCATCACCCCATGGAACATTCTCCAAAATGGATCATATCCTGGGACACAAAACAAATATCAACAGAATCAAAAGAATTGAAATTTACCTTGTATCTTCTCAGACCATAAGGCACTAAAGGTGGAACGCAACTCTAACAAAAACGCTCGACCCCACCCAAAGGCATGGAAATTAATCTTCTGTTGAATAACAGATGGGTACAGGAAGAAATAAAAACAGGAAATCATTAACTTCCTTGAGCATAACAACAATGAAGACACAAGCTACCAAAACTGTGGGATACTGCAAAAGCAGTTTTGAGAGGAAAATTCATCACTTTAGATGCCTACAATCGAAAAACAGAAAGAGAGCGCATCAACAATCTCACAAGAGATCTTATGGAATTGGAAAAAGGAGAACAATCTATGCCTAAACTCAGTAGAAGAAAAGAAATATCCAAAATTAAATCAGAGATCAATGAAATTGAAAACAAAAGAATCATTCAGGAAATTAATGAAACAAGGAGTTGGTTTTTTGAAAAAATTAATAAAATAGATAAACCATTGGCCACACTAACAAGGAATAGAAAAGTAACATCTCTAGTAACCTCAATCAGAAATGATAAAGGGGAAATAACAACTGATCCCACAGAGATACAAGAGATCATCTCTGAATACTACCAGAAACTCTATGCCCAGAAATTTGACAATGTGAAGGAAATGGATCAATATTTGGAATCACACCCTCTCCCTAGACTCAGCCAGGAAGAAATAGAGCTCCTGAACAGACCAATTTCAAGCACTGAGATCAAAAAAACAATAAAAAATCTTCCAACCAAAAAACGCCCTGGTCCAGGTGGCTTCACTCCAGAATTCTAGCAAACCTTCAAGGAAGAGCTTATTCCTGTACTGCAGAAATTATTCCAAAAAATTGAGGAAGAAGGAATCTTCCCCAACACATTCTATGAAGCAAACCAACCTGATACCAAAACCAGGAAAAGACCCAAACAAAAAGGAGAATTTGAGACCAATCTCACTCATGAATATAGATGCAAAAATTCTCAACAAAATCCTAGCCAATAGATTACAGCTTATCATCAAAAAAGCCATTCATCATGATCAAGTAGGCTTCATCCCAGGGATGCAAGGCTGGTTTAACATACACAAGTCCATAAATGTTATCCACCATATTAACAGAGGCAAAAATAAACATCACATGATCCTCTCAATAGATGCAGAAAAAGCATTTGATAAAATCCAGCATCCTTTCCTAATTAGAACACTGAAGAGTATAGACGTAGGTGGCACATTTCTAAAACTGATTGAAGCTATCTATGACAAACCCACAGCCAATATTTTACTGAATGGAGTAAAACTGAAAGCTTTTCCTCTTAGAACTGGAACCAGACAAGGTTGTCCTTTGTCACCTTTACTATTCAACATAGTGCTGGAAGTTCTAGCCAATACAATTAGGCAAGACAAGGAAATAAAGGGAATCCAAATGGGAGCAGAGGAGGTCAAACTCTCCCTCTTTGCTGACGACATGATCTTATACTTAGAGAACCCCAAAGACTCAACCGCAAGACTCCTAGAAGTCATCAAAAAATACAGTAATGTTTCAGGATATAAAATCAATGTCCACAAGTCAGTAGCCTTTGTATACACCAATAACAGTCAAGATGAGAAGCTAAATAAGGACACAACTCCCTTCGCCATAGTTTCAAAAAAATGAAATACCTAGGAATATACCTAACGAAGGAGCTGAAGGACCTCTATAAAGAAAACTATGAAATCCTCAGAAAGGAAATAGCAGAGGATATTAACAAATGGAAGAACATGCCATGCTCATGGATGGGAAGAATCAACATTGTTAAAATGTCTATACTTCCCAAAGCAATCTAACTATTCAATGCCATTCCTATCAAAATACCAACATCGTACTTTCAAGATTTGGAAAAAATGATTCTGCGTTTTGTACGGAACCAGAAAAAAACCCATATAGCTAAGGCAGTTCTTAGTAATGAAAATAAAGCTGGGGGCATCAGCATACCAGATTGTAGTCTGTACTACAAAGCCATAGTGGTCAAGATAGCATGGTATTGGCACAAAAACAGAGACATAGACACTTGGAATCGAATTGAAAACCAAGAAATGAAACTAAGATCTTACAACCACCTAATCTTCGATAAACCAAACAAGAACATACCTTGGGGGAAAGACTCCCTATTCAATAAATGGTGTTGGAAGAACTGGATATCTGCATGTAAAAGACTGAAACTGGAACCACACCTTTCCCCACTCACAAAAATTGATTCAAGATGGATAAAGGACTTAAGTTTAAGGCATGAAACAATAAAAATCCTCAAAGAAAGCATAAGCAAAACACTGGTAGATATTGGCCTGGGGAAAGACTTCATGAAGAAGACTGCCATGGCAATTGCAACAACAACAAAAATAAACAAATGGGATTTCATTAAACTGAAAAGCTTCTGTACAGCTAAGGAGACAATAACCAAAGCATAGAGACAACCTACACAATGGGAAAGGATATTTGCATATTTTCAATCAGACAAAAGCTTGATAACTAGGATCTATAGAGAACTCAAATTAATCCACATGAAAAAGCCAACAATCCCATATATCAATGGGCAAGAGACATGAATAGAACTTTCTCTAAAGATGACAGACGAATGGCTAACAAACCCATGAAAAAGTGTTCATCATCTCTATATATTAGAGAAATGCAAATCAAAACAACCCTGATATATCATCTAACTCCAGTGAGAATGGCCCACATCACAAAATCTCAAAACTGCAGATGCTGGCGTGGATGTGGAGAGAAGGGAACACTTTGACATTGCTGGTGGGACTGCAAACTAGTACAACCTTTCTGGAAGGAAGTATGGAGAAACCTCAAAGCACTCAAGCTAGACCTCCCATTCGATCCTGCAATCCCATTACTGGGCATCTACCCAGAAGGAAAAAAATCCTTTTATCATAAGGACACTTGTACTAGACTGTTTATTGCAGCTCAATTTACAATCGCCAAAATGTGGAAACAGCCTAAATACCCACCAACCCGGGAATGGATTAACAAGCTGTGGTAGATGTACATCATGGAATACTATTCAGCTATTAAAAAAAAATGGAGACTTTACATCCTTCGTATTAACCTGGATGGACGTGGAAGACATTATTCTTAGTAAAGCATGACAAGAATGGAGAAGCATGAATCCTATGTACTCAATTTTGATATGAGGACAATTAATGACAATTAAGGTTATGGGGGGGGAGTAAAAGCAGAAAGAGGGACGGGGGGGTGGGGCCTTGGTGTGTGTCACACTTTATGGGGGCAAGACATGATTGCAAGAGGGACTTTACCTAACAATTGCAATCAGTGTAACCTGGCTTATTGAACCCTCAATGAATCCCCAACAATAAAAAAAAAAAACAGTAATTAGGCAAGAAAAAGAATGGTAGGCGTACAAATTGGAAAGAAAGAAGTAAAATTATCTCTATTCTCAAGTCATATGATCTTATATACAGAAAATCTTAAAGAATTCACATGTACACACACAAAATTAATTAATTCAGCAAAGTTGTAGGATACTGGATCTGATACAGAAATCAGTTGTTATTTCTATACTCTAGCAATGAAAAACCCAAAACTGAAACTTAGAAAAACAATTACATCTACAGTAGCATTGAAAAAATAAAATACTAAGTAATAAATTTAACCAAGGAAGTGCCAGACTTGTTCACTGAAAACTAAACTATTGCTGAAAAAAATTAAAGACCTAATAAATGGAGAGACATCTGTGTTCATGGTTTGGTAAATATAATATTCAGATAGCTATACTATCCCAAGCAAGCTACAGGCACATTGTAATTCCCGAAAATCCCTAGGATCTTTTTTGCAGAAATGGAAAAAGCTGATCCTAAAAATCTGAAATTGTGAGAGGCTCAAAATAGCCAAAAAATCTTGAAGAAGTTGGAGGTTTCACATTTCCTAGTTTCAAAATGAAAACACCATAGTAATCAAAACCTTGTGGTGATGGCTTCAACACAGACATACAGACCAATGGAATAGAATAAAGAACCCAGAAATAAACCCACACATCAAATGCTCAGTTGATTTTTTACAAGAGTAGCAAGATTGTTCAGTGGGGATAGGACAGTCTTTTCAACATATGGTGCTGGAATAAACTGAATACTACATGCAAAATAAAAAAGTCAACCCCCTATTTCACACCACATACATAAATAACTCAACATGGCCCAAAAATCTAACCAGGGATATCCAACATTTTTATTTTCTGCATCACTGTGGAAGAGTAAGAGTTGTCTTGGGCTACACATTAAATACACAACACTAACAAAACCTGATTAGCAAAAAAAAAAAAGAGTGTGCACACTTTTTGTGCTATCAGATATCACAGATGAACAAAAAATCTCCACAGATTGAGCATGTGGCCCATAGGCCCTGCTCTAAAATTAATATATAAAA
Organism: Nycticebus coucang; assembly: GCF_027406575.1. Taxonomy (NCBI): domain Eukaryota; kingdom Metazoa; phylum Chordata; class Mammalia; order Primates; family Lorisidae; genus Nycticebus; species Nycticebus coucang. The sequence goes on from NC_069781.1 coordinate 108,565,202, forward strand.
GTCTCAGAAAAAAATATTTATAACCATGGATTTGGTTGTGGATTCTTGGATATGACATTAAAAACACAAGTGACAACAAAATAAATTTGTTATTTATTTTATAAAAACTGAAAACTGAGTATCAAATGATATTATCAAGAAACAGAAAAGATAGAGAATGGTAGAAACAGTTGAAAATGTATTTTATAAGGGTATAATAACCAGAAAATATAAAGGACTTATACAACTGAAAAACAAAAAGTAAAGCTATCCAATTATAAAACGACAAGGGATTTGAATAAACATTTCTTGAAAAAAAGATATAAAAATTGCCAATAAGCACACAACAACATGCTTAATATGTATGTAATAAGTCATGAGGGAAATACAGCTGTAAACCATAATGAAATACCACTTATACATTAGAATAGATGGCAGGAATGTAAAACAGTGCAGCCACTAAATGAAACAAGTTTGACATTCCTCAAAAATGAGACACAAAGAATAACCCATGTAACCCAAGAATTCCTAAAGGAATTGAAAACAGGTTTTTAAATAAAGACTGGTATACAAATGTTCGTAGCGGCACTATTCCCAATTGCCAAAACATATAACCAACCTAAATGTCTATCAGCTGCTGAGTGAATAAACACAATGTAGATCCATACAATGAGAGACTATTCAGGCATAAAAAGAAATGATGTACTATTGATACATCATACAACATGAATGAACCTCAAAAACATTATGCTAAGGGAAATAAGTCAATCACAAAAGGTCACATATTATAAATTACATTTATATGAAATACCTAAAATAGTAAATCTACAGAGACAAAAAGGAGACTGGTGGTTGCTGAGTGGTTGAAAGAACAGGGAATGGTGGAATGTGTATGGGGTTTCTTTTTGAGATGATAAATATTTTTCAACTAGACAGTGGTAATAGTTGTACAACATTATTAATATACTAAATGACACTGAATTACACATGTTAAAATGGTTAATTTTGTTGCATTTTACCTCAATAAGTAAAAAAACTTATCTTGAAGTTATAGTTAATTTATGATATCATTACATACTTTATTTTATATTTTTAACTCTTTTAATCCATTTTGGTTTGATTTTTTTATATGGCAAGAGATGGGGTCTAGTCTTATCATTATACATTTTAATATAAATCTTAAAGAAAATATAGTCTCAATTCACAAAAATGAACATTAAATCTAGTAAGATACCCATTTTCTAATGATTTTTCATGTTAATATCCAAAGTCTAGTGGAGTGGAGCAAAGGATATGCACCATGGATGGGAATGTTGAATATGGGAGAACCTAAGTCAGATTTTAGAACTATAATTGAATTACTGAGACAATGCAAAGGGGCAATTTACAATGTTTTTATGTCAACAGGTTTGTACCTAAAATTTCTGTCTTGTCCTGATTTTTCTTGTCTATAAATCAACTATTGAGATGGTTTATAAAAATACATAAACATTAATTCTTATGCAATAATAGAGAAGAGAGACTTTAATCACCTGTACCATATTTTCCCTTAGAAGAAAGATAAAGAGGAAATCTACTAGGCAGAGACGTGGAGGTGCTCTAAATTCTAATTGCTAAGTAGAATGTTAGAAACAAGTGAAACCAGCTACTGGAAAGGACATATACCGTAAGATCCCAAGTATATGAAATTCTAGAAAAATCAAATCTATGGCGACAGTAAAAGGATCAGTGGTTGCCAGAGACTTGAGACCAGGGAGAGAAGGATGAATAAATGGAACACAGGAAACTTGGGGGGCAGTGAAATTCTTCTGTATGATACTAGTAAAAGTCAGTATGTCATTATATATTTTTTAAAATCCATAGAATGTGTGACACAAAGAGTGAACCCTAATGTAAACTATGGGTATTAGGTAATAAAAATATATGAACATTGGCTCATCAATTTTATAAATGTGCCATTCTAATGCATGATATTAATAATATGGGAAACTGTGCTGAGGGGTATATGGGAACACTGTATTTTCTGTTCAATTTTTTGTAAACCAAAAATTGCTTGAAAAATAAATATTAAACAACATAAATCTACATTGCCTTGTCATATAAGGTTTCTTTTTACTATCTTATTTTCTACTTGACCTATTTCTGGGTTCACCTTGCTCTTTTCTTGGCTATTTAGGTTTTAGTTTTACATTCTTCATGATTTGCTACATTAGGTATGCTTGACTTATTATAGTCTTATGCTTATTATTTTCACTACTTCCTTGTTAATATTTCAGCAAAGTCGCCATGGCACTTTCACTTTATTTTTCTTTTTCTTTGAGACAGGGTTTCGCTGTGTCACCCTCAGTAGAGTGCTGTGGGGTCATAGCTCACAGCAACCTCAAACTCTTGGGCTCAAGCTCTTGCTTGGGCTCAAGCTCCCAAGTTGCTAGGAAACTGTAGAAACCTGTGACAACCCCTGGCTATTTTTAGAGATGGAGTCTCGCTCTTGCTCTGGCTGGTCTTGAACTTGTGAGCTCAGGCAATCCACTGGCCTTGACCTCCCAGAGTGTTAGGATTACAGGCACCTTCTTATTACTGCACATTATTGCCTCTGCCCTATTTCTGTCTGGGCTGCCTCAATCCGCCACCATTACCTAGAGAAATGACCTAGCAGATTTTATATACCAGTCTTGGAGAATTGCCGTGTTATAAGTAGTATCTCAACTTAGTGATGATTTGAGAATATCACTGAGGCACTTTGGACCATATGTGCACATTATTTTGCTCCTGTTAATAGAGTAGGAAATCACAGATTAATTGATTAGTTATTTTGATTAAGAAAGCAGGATAATGAAACCTTCATCTTTGCTGGGGTAATTGGTACTGTTCATTCTGCTTTTGGAAGGAAGTGTTTTATTTCTTCACAGCCTAGCATCTGGGTGAACTGATTAGTGTAATGTTGGCCTTGTTTCGTGGGTTAACCAATCTGATTAATGGTCTGGCACAAATAAGATACTTGGTTATGATTTCTTCTTTGAGCCTCAGCTTCATCATCTGTAAATGAACTAATGTATCTACCTGGTGGCAGGCATGAATGTGAAAGTACTTATGGTGCCAGACATATAGTAAGATTCAGTGATGTAGCCATCATTTGGTTTTGGTTTTGGTTTTCAGGATCAGCACAGCTTCAGTGGTTTAGGACACCAGATTTGGCTACAAGCATCTAAATCAGAGGAAACATACTGCATTCTAAAGTTACCAGAGACTAATAAGGAATTGTTCTTGGGAGTCTGTTTATCTCCTCTCAGATTCCTTCCTCTGAGTAGCCCCCTCCCCATGGCACATTCTGGAGAGGACTAGTCATTTCTCACCTGGAGGAAAAGCCTGCCCCTATCCTTACTAACCCCTGGCTACAGCCCCCCTGAGGAAAGCACTCCTAGAGGTGGTCATCCCTGCCCTGTATCTATCCACTAGCCCCAGATTCTGGACGTCAGGACCACTCAAGTGTGAGTGAGTTCTACCTACTGGCAGAATTAATGTAGCCAGACCCATCAGATAAGGATGAACAAGCAGACAATGGTTAATCATTATAGTGGAGTCACTGTCCTACGGAGAGACAGGATGAGTGTGAGCAATACAATCAAAAGAAACCAGGGTCAGTCTACATCAGGAGAGACTCACAACCACCAATGTGCCTCAAGAAGCCCTTCCAGCTCCCCACACACACCACCTCACCATAGTGAGTGTACACTCTCTAGCTTAGGAATGTACAAACCTGCACAGACACCAAGGACACCATCTTCACGTGTGAAAACACATGATCCACAATTCCTACCACAACAAATACACATTCCTACATCCCTGGAATACATACACAATACCTTATCTTCTAATAAATACACTCACCCCACTAAATACTCATGCCATTGATTCTCCATGTACCCAGATACATGGGCTATAATCTCTGCTCCCGGCTACACACAATATACACCACATCCTTTGAATACACATGCATATAATACCACCAACACTGAAACTTCATACATACACACAATCCTACTAATTGTAAGAATATACAAACAGAATCCTAAATCTATTTATGAAAAGTCACACAGATTTGATCCTCTTAGTAGAAACACACATCCAATAACAAGTCGTAATGCTCTACCCCCAACACACAAAAACCTCTTACACTCTTCCCAATATGTAACACAACCAGATACACTCTGATTACAAAAATAGCACATGCATAACACCTAGAAAAACAGACTCACAACACAAAACATATACACATATTCCCAGAATAACTTGATGGTTCCAACACCAGTGCCAACACAAAACTTTCCAACCTTCTCCAAAAATTTACACCAACAATCTCAGACACAATCCATCCATTATTTCCTTAATGCAGGCACACCCCACTAGTGTCTCTAATACACACATTTCTCTACCAAACCTTCCCACATTAAACCCCTCTCAGTGTTGATTTTTATGAACACATTCATAAAAATCTTCCCCTCAAATACTCTTCTTAATAAGTACCCATAAGTCCTATCACAGCAAACTATGCACATATTGTACACCAACCCCCAAAGCATCCTAACATAACTTCTGCTCCCACGTACATATAACTGTACTACAATCACTCAGTAAAAGTATATACTACATACCCATAGCTTCAGAATGGACACATAGGCATCATATTTCCTGAATACATTCACACTTCTAGATTACACAAGTTTAAGTATCCTGATGCTTGAATATACACAACAAAGATCCAAATACAGACACAGCCAGAACCCCACAAATGCCAGATACACACAAGACTCCATACACCTCCTGATATACATGTAATAATCACATAGTTCCATGGAACTCTGAAAATTCTCAATCACGTAATTCCCTACCTACCAGATGTCTGATTGTCAACCCAGAATCCCTCAGGCTCCAAATACGATATACTCAAAAACTCTAATAAAAACCATAATCTAGTCTTTACAGAAACATTTAAGTAGATACACATATCCTCATACCTCATGAAAATATACCTAACCCCATACTGCCTTGAAATGCAGTCACACATACCCTCCTACAATAACTGACTACATTCAAACTAAACTCATATCCTTAAAATATCACACAATCCTCCATGTGCCAAGAACACGTACATACATACAGTGTCTCAGAAGGTGAAGACAAATGCAGTAACACCCCACATACACATACATAGATATTCCCGCCTTCTCCCAAATATACATGATGTTCCTACATTCCCCAAAATAAACATAATCACCTCACAGTTCTAAATTTGCACATACACAAGCCTCTATCATGGGAAACTACAAATAGAATCAGTCCATATCTCCACACTATATATATATAAACAACTTTTCACACCCCAATACACTCAACAGCTCTACTCTCCCCAAATTCTACCACATCAAAAACACATGCCCTAAATTCTTATCTAGACACCATGAGCATACATGTAACTAACTCCCTCTACTATGAATATACATAGATCAAACATGCAAAGCACTAAAATGTATAACCCTACCTCTTCTCAAATGCATGCATGTATATTCTTTAAAAACATTTTTTGTATATATTCACGGGGTTCAAGTTCAGTTTTGATACACTGAAATACTGGATGCTGGTGATGTCAGGGCCTTCAGTGCCTTCACCACCAGAGTGGTGCACATTGTGCCCACCAAGCAAACTCCCATCATCTACCCCCTTTACCACCCCACCCCAAGTCTCTACTCTGGGCATAAATATTCACAATAACATCGAAACACAATGAACCAGCCCCACCATCCTATACACACACACACATACACATTGCCACATCAGCTGCATACTCACAAAGGCAATCATCCTATATTTACACCAAAATCACACATATACAATTCCCTCACAGGGTTAGTATTACCCAAACCATTACATACCCCTACCCATGTACAGACAACTGTTTCATGTGCCCTTTTCCTACCTCCTTCTACATATGAAATAAACGTGCACACAATGCCCTAACAGTATGTGCACACATATGCACACACAGACACACACACACACTCCCACCACCACACATATGCCCCTTATTCCATAGACACAGATACACCTATACCACACACACACAAACACATCAGACAACCATATACAGACTGAATTTTAGAGATGTCAACAGTTTGATTAAGGGCTATTACTCTTCTGGGTTCTGCAGATAGAAGTATATGGGGCACATAAATATATTGTACAGATTTGAGATTAAAAAAATTTTGTTGTTTGAATATGTAAGATAATACAAAAGTACAAAGGCGAGAATACATTTCCACATATAAAATCCTTTCTGTTACTGTGATTTTCCTCTCCAAGGATACACACAATCAAGGCATAAGATTCATTCTGAGGTTTATCAGTTAACTACCATGGCAATACTATACATAAAAAGGCAACTATAAAATTCAACAGATTAAAGCCATAAGTATTTAGTCACATCAAGAATCTGAGTATCAGTGATTTGGGCTGGGCTCTGCTGAATGGTCCTTCTGCTCCAGGCTGTGCTCACTCACATAACTGGGACACTCAGCTCTCCCAGACCACATCCTCCTGTGGGCTGGCTCGACCATGTCCTCCACTGATGGCAGAAGGGCAAGAAGAAGACCCCAACGTAAATCCCAAGCTGAGCTCAGAGTCACAGTGGGATGGAGGCTGTGCTGAGTCACATGGTACAAGGCAAGGATGCAGTGAGGTAAGGAATTGGGGTCATTTGTGCCTGAATTCATTGTAGACTTGGGCAGTTTTATCCAATAGCAAGTTATTCTTGTACTGTGGGAGAAGTCAAAAACACTTTTTCCCTGTATCTGTTCCTTCATTCTTTGCTGACTCTTTGGTGGTAACACTATGATAAAGGCTCTCGAGGACTCTAAGGTGAATAGGTTGGCTCCCTGTGACAGACATGACTTACCATTTCAAAATAAAAACCAAAAAATCCCAAGATGATCTACCTTGAATACATTACAGTGCACTTTTATTTAACATACATAATGTCTTAAAATATAAAAGCAGGCCAGGCACTGTAGCCTATGCCTGTAATCCCAGAACTGTGGAAGGCTGACCTGTGAGGATTGCTTAATGAGACAAGGAATTTGAGACCGGCCTGAGCAACAGTAAGACCCCATTTCTACAAAAAAAAAAAAAATAGCCAAGCGTGGTGGTGGGTGTCTGCAGTTCCAGTTATTTTGCATGCTGAGAGAAGAGGATTTCTCAAATTCAGTAGCTTAAGGTTGCAGTGGAGCTATGATGAAACCATTGTACTCTAGCCCCAGAGAAAGAGAGTTTGTTTCCAAAAAACACACAACAAACAAAACAAACAAAAAACCCCCATAAGAGCAGACAGTTTGTTCCTGCCAATAAAACACAATGCAATTATCACAACATACTGTCATTATGTCCGTCTAGGACATGAAGGAGGCTGTGAGAACCACCTAGGAATCCATTTGTACAAGAGAAAAGCAATTATTGGAGCAATCAAGAAAGTGATATCAGCATGTTTTATAGGCAGGAAGATTCACTATCAGACAGATAAAGCCAAAAGGCTCAGAAGTTCCTGGGTGGGTTCTGAGGGGAAAGGTGGCAGCTGTGGGTTCAGCTGGTATTCACCTTCATCCCATGGCTGCCTTTGGTGGGCTTGTTCCACTTGGAATAGAGAAAATACAGATAGGGTCACCCTATCTGAGAAACATGAAGCTAAGATGCATTTCCCAGAGGCGGGAACAACCTGAGCCTTCAGAAAAGAAAGAAGAACTTGTCTAAAGGGCTCAAGAAACTTAGAGCCAGATATCCTCAGAGGAGCCCTTCAAGTATCTCCAGGTCTCAGCTCCCAGTCCCGTTCAGAATAGAGGCTCCCTGCCTATTCCTGTCATTTCACTACCCTAGCCCTGCAAGGCTTCTCTCACTCCCATAGAGCTGGAAGCCACCCTGCCAGAGGCAGTGGGGCCCAAAGCCAAAGACAAGGCACATTAGGGACACCCAGTCCATTCTCTATTTGTGGCCTTGAGCCTCCATGTGACAGAAGATCCAGGGGATGTGACTGTGAAGCCCACTGTAGCAGGATCTCACATCATCTCCATGACTGCTGAAGGAGCACAGACCAGTTCCTCCTCTCCTTAGCATTCAAGCTCTTCACCCTCCAGGCCAGGATCACAGTTCTGTGAGGCTGTGTCTCAGACATTCACCAGCAGTTCAGGGATGCCAGGACAGGAGCACATCAGGAGGCCACCCTCATTTGTCCCTGAGGTGGAAGAAAGCTGGACTTCTCCAGCTCTGAGTCTGGCTTTTGTCCCAGGACCTCAGCCCATGTAAACTCAGTTTTCTTTGAACCTGCTGTCCCCAAGCCCTACATCTAAAGCCAGGCTCTCTCTTACTTCATCTTTACTCCCCCACCTTGCCCCCTTGAATTATAGCTCTGCCCTGCTCTGCTCTGGTTGGCACTGCCAAGCTCTGCCCAATGCCTCCCACTAAAAAGATGATTCAGGCCCTTGTTTCCAGAAGACCCCAAAGGACATACATACACACACACTAGTGTGTGCTGGTAAATGTTTAATAATATGCTCCTCAGGGTAAGGTGAAAGAGCCCCTGAATTATAGCTCTGCCCTGCTCTGGTTAGCACTGCCAAGCTCTGCCCAATGCCTCCCACCGAAAAGGTGGTTCAGGCTCTTGTTTCCAGAAGATCCCACAGGACTGACAAGAATACCAACGACTTTGTGGTATTTACCTGTAAATACAATCTGGTGTAAAATGGTGTAAATATATTAGTATTCATAGTAGCAAGCTGTTAACCTGCATCCTGAATAGAACCCTCAACTCTAACAAAACCACACTAAATGGCTCCAGAAAACAACCCCTTCAAATAGGTATACTGAACACTCATGTATGCCTGCTACCTGCCCCATGAACACATATATGGGCCTCTTCCTACCTAAATTTGGACAGACCAAACTCTGTTCATCTAGAATGCTAACATATTACAGCTACAACCACATATACACAAACAAGTGCCCAAATATAAACATGAACAATGAACATGAACACAATGAAAACCCTATAGCAAGCCCCAGGCTCCCTAAAGCCACAAAATTACACAAATACTTGTTTAACGTTCTCCCTCCAAAAAAGAACCACGTGTAATCTCACAGCTTTAAAATACACATGCTCCACAATTCCTGAATGCACACACAATCTACAAAGCCTCTTTGTTTCTAAACACACATTGCCAACCCTCCACACCTTTCAGAAGACAAAACAGAAGTTCTATAAACTCAAATACCCACACAGCCTTAATCTACTTATAAAGTACATAAAATCTCACAAACTCTAAGAATACAATCAGAATCACTGAGTTCCACAAGTAGCCTGTTCCAGGACAGACACAGAGGCCTCCCTGACTCGCTTGATATACTCTCAAACCCTTCATATACATACTCAGAAATACACAACCACCATACTCAGAGAGATACATACAAAACACAAAAACACCAACAATTCTCGCATTCTAGCGCACAACTATCTCATACTTATTAACACACAAACAGATATTCCCTATCCTCAAATAGTCAAATCCTTTAAAACACTGTACAATATCCCACATCTCTAGAATATAATTTCCCCATCTCATTCCCAAAACATTCCCAAACACATGCAGAATCACCCTAACATTCTCCAAAGAAATGTAGTCTAAATACTTCTCTAACAAGCTCAAGTTTAATAAAACTAACAGATATATAATTCATCCACCTACTGATGGATATACACACAAACTAGTACACCTACCCAAGACACACAGAGATAACTCTAGCATACCACATAAAACTACTTCCAAATCCTACACTATCTCCATCTAGTATGAACCAGGTTCCATCTCTTCATACCAATAAAAACCATATCACACATCTCAAATATGTATAAACACTCTCACTCCCCTGTTTAAATACAGAACTTCACCTCTCTCTCAGATAGACATATACTCAATTCTCAGAATATACTAAGCCTAATAACCATTTACTGAAAGATACAACCATACAGTTCCAAACAGCATTTAGCCAAATTGCCATGCCCCCTTGGACACACAAACTTAATACACACACACACACACACACACACACACACACACATACACACGTAAGGAAAGAATAATCTTGCTAGTGGGCTAACAAGAAAACATTTCTTTTTTTTTTTTTTTTTGTAGAGACAGAGTCTCACTTTATGGCCCTCGGTAGAGTGCCGTGGCCTCACACAGCTCACAGCAACCTCCAACTCCTGGGCTTAAGCGATTCTCTTGCCTCAGCCTCCCGAGTAGCTGGGACTACAGGCGCCCGCCACAACGCCAGGCAGAGTAGCATGAACTGCCTCTAACCATATGAACATGAATAATTGCTAGATGTTTATCAAACAAAAGGAAAGTGTAAATCCTTGTTAACATTTGCCAGAACTGGTCAAGTCACATTCCAAAAGGGAAAGGTGTCTCCAACAGAGAGGGGAGGAAAGAATAGACTATCTGATGGACTTTGTCATCAAAAATTCACTGCCTATAAAAAGATCTTTTGAGTAAATTTTTTTTTTTTAATTTCTGAGCCTGGCTCGGCGCCTGTAGCTCAGGCAGCTAAGGTGCCAGCCACATACACCAGAGCTGGTGGGTTCGAATCCAGCCCAGGCCTGCCAAACAACAATGACAACTACAACCAAGAAATAGCCAGGGATTGTGGTGGGTGCTTGTAGTCCCAGCTACTTGGGAGGCTGAGGCAAGAGAATCTCACTTAAGCCCAGGAGTTGGAGGTTACTGAGAGCTGTGATGCCACGGCCCTCTACAGAGGGTGACAGCTTGAGGCTCTGTCTTAAAAACATAAAATAAAATAAAATAAAATTTCTGAGCAAAACACAAGTGATCATGGCCCAGGGAGCCATGCTGAAGAAGTCTTGAGCAAGTGGTCCCTCTGCACTTGGGTTACAGTTCAGTTTTATACATTTCACAGAGACAGGAATTTCAGGTAAAATCATAAACCAATACACAGAAAGTCTATCTTGGTTTGTCCAGAAAAGCAGGACATCTCAAAGATACAAGGCTTGTAGTTTGTAAGTGGGTTTAAAGACTCTTTGATTTGTAATTGGTAAAAGAATTTTACCTGAAATTTTACTCTGGAAGGCCAACGTGGGTGGATTGACTGAGATCACAGGTTCAAGACCAGCCTGAGCCAGAGCCAGACCTCGTCTTTAAAAATAGCCTGGTATTGTGGCGGTAGCCTATAGTCCCAACTAATTGGCAGGCTGAGGCAAGAGAATCGCTGAGTCTAAGAGTTTGAGGTTGCTGAGAGCTATGACACTACAGCACTCTATGGAGGGCGACAAAGTGAAACTCTGCCTCAAAAAAAAAAAGTTCCTGAGTGGACAAAAGTACCTACTTTCTCAAGAAGAGACCATACCAGATGCCTCTTGCTATCAAGAGGAAGAAGCTACTTTCTGTTATCAATCTGCTACATGAGACACAAAGCCAGCACAGCAGCTTCACAGCCATTTTTTGTCATCAGTATGCTCAAGCAAAGAAAAAAAAAAAAAAGAGCCATTTTATCCTTTACAAACACCAACACTTTTCCTGAACTGCACTTTCTTTCTTCTTGCTATGCCCACCCCCTCTCTTTCTTTCCTTCTTTTCCTTTCTTTCTTTGCTTCTCTTCCTTTCCTTTCTTCCCTCCCTCCCTCTTTTCCTTTCTTCCTTCCTTCTTTTATCCATCAGTATATCTCTTTCTTCTTTCTAGGGAAAATAAATTTGTACTTCTTTCTATCCTAAACTCTGAGAATTATTCCCCATCCCCCAGTGAGCACCAAGTAAATTTCCACCCTAACATGTACTTTGGGGGCATGCACCCCATATGCCCCCAGAGTACCCATAATTACATGGGGCACTACAAAAGTTTTGAGACAGACTGTGTTATGGTCTATTATTTCACTTCCAAGAAACACAGGCAAAAGCATCTTTTTTTTTTTTTTTTTTTTTTTAGAGACAGAGTCTCACTTTATGGCCCTCGGTAGAGTGCCATGGCATCACACAGCTCACAGCAACCTCCAACTCCTGGGCTTAAGCGATTCTCTTGCCTCAGCCTCCCGAGTAGCTGGGACTACAGGCGCCCGCCACAACGCCCAGCTATTTCTTTTTTTTTTTTTTTTTTTTGGTTGCAGTTCAGCCGGGGCTGGGTTTGAACCCGCCACCCTCGGTATATGGGGCTGGCGCCTTACTGACTGAGCCACAGGCGCCGCCCAGGCAAAAGCATCTTTTTTTTTTTTTTTTTTATTGTTGGGGATTCATTGAGGGTACAATAAGCCAGGTTACACTGATTGCAATTGTTAGTTAAAGTCCCTCTTGCAATCATGTCTTGCCCCCATAAAGTGTGACACACACCAAGGCCCCACCCTCCTCCCTCCTTCCCTCTTTCTGTTTCCCCCCCATAACCATAATTGTCATTAATTGTCCTCATATCAAAATTGAGTACATAGGATTCATGCTTCTCCATTCTTGTGATACTTTACTAAGAATAATGTCTTCCACTTCCATCCAGGTTAATACGAAGGATGTAAAGTCTCCAATTTTTTTAATGGCTGAATAGTATTGTGGTATACATATACCACAGCTTGTTAATCCATTCCTGGGTTGGTGGGCATTTAGGCTGTTTCCACATTTTGGCGATTGTAAATTGAGCTGCAATAAACAGTCTAGTACAAGTGTCCTTATGATAAAGGATTTTTTTCCTTCTGGGTAGATGCCCAGTAATGGGATTGCAGGATCAAATGGGAGGTCTAGCTTGAGTGCTTTGAGGTTTCTCCATACTTCCTTCCAGAAAGGTTGTACTAGTTTGCAGTCCCACCAGCAGTGTCAAAGTGTTCCCTTCTCTCCACATCCACGCCAGCATCTGCAATTTTGAGATTTTGTGATGTGGGCCATTCTCACTGGGGTTAGATGATATCTCAGGGTTGTTTTGATTTCTCTAATATATAGAGATGATGAACATTTTTTCATGTGTGTGTTAGCCATTCATCTGTCGTCTTTAGAGAAAGTTCTATTCATGTCTCTTGCCCATTGATATATGGGATTGTTGGCTTTTTTCATGTGGATTAATTTGAGTTCTCTATAGATCCTAGTTATCAAGCTTTTGTCTGATTGAAAATATGCAAATATCCTTTCCCATGGCAAAAGCATCTTTTCTGTTTCATGTGTGCAAGTTTGAACTTGCTGGGCTTGTCCATGTTACAGGGAGGACTTCATTTGTTTCAATCCACACAGAGTTTACATTTCTTGATTGTATCTCAAAGCTTTCATAATGATGCATACCCAGCACACTACAAATAGGTAAACATACCACCTCATATCCACAAATACACTTATAGCCCTACACTACCTGCACATCCATAATCATATATTCCCAAATACTCACACAGAAATAAAGCCTCCATTTTCCAGAATACAGAATCATACAAATTCCACCTCACAACTGCACATATTCATCTTACCAGGACCACCAGGTAGACATAGATTGTATTCACACACTTATATACCCATATATTTTCCTGAAATTTTCTACGAGAAAGACATAGAACTGTACAACATGCCCTGAATTTACAAATGGTCCTTCTACATCCCCCAAATGCACAAACACAACAGACCACATAATTCAAAAAATAGTTAACACAAGCACTTTCCCTAACATGGTCCATATGCACAAGCAGATAATGATAGTCCCTCTAAACCTGCCATTAGACACATATAAATACCCATAATTCCTGGGAAAAAACACATGGAAAATATACCTCTACTCTCCAAATTACAAACACCTAAAACCAACTTTTTGAGTTCATATTACATCTTAGACTTTCTGCCTACATTTACCCTACACACACTTACAAAAGTCAGGACCTTCTTTTAATCAATCAATGATATCCATATAAGACAACACCAACCCACATGTGTGAATGCACGTATCAGATTCTCACCAATTAAATACAAAACAAATTTCAAACTACAATGGCATATAAGGACATTCCCAACAGAGCTCCAAAGAAAGATGTCTTAAAATACACTCACACCCCCTAAATTCCTACAGTCTCCAAGAAGCTTACTTCTACATGTGCCACCACATTTGCCGGTACACTCAACCATCCCACAAATGTCACACCCTCCCAAATCAAAATCAAACCTTCCTCACATTCCTCAAATATACACTGATGTCCCCCAACAACTGATGAATATACACACATGTAATAAATTTTATAGATATAAAATGTGTACCATACAAGCACAAGTAATAATAAAATTTACACATCATGCCCTTTATTACGATTCTCACAGAGTCCTCTGCTTGATTTTTCCCAAACTTGGCATCCATAGTCAACCTTCTTTGCAAATTATCAACAGACTAAATAAAAGCCTAATGTTAACGAACCCACAAACAAATGCCGCCAGTTACACTAGTACTAAATTTTGAAAAGTAGCTCACATTATTGAGACCATGAGAGTTGGTTAATAACTTTGTTACCAAGTTTCAGAAGTGAAACAATGAGGTTGTACATTAGACTTTATTCACTTTACAATGCCACGAGCTACTGCTTTGCTGACTTGGATAATGGTTTGCAAACACTCCTCCAGCACTGACACTATTCACAATGTAAGAGCTAGAGGCCGGATGCCGTGGCTCGGGCCTGTAACCCACCACTCTGGGAAGCAGAGGAGGGAGGATCGCTTGAGGCCTGGAGCTGGAGACCAGCCTGAGCAAGGGGGAGACCCATCTCTACCAAGAACAGAAATATTAGCGCGGTGTCGCAGCGCGTGCCTGTAGTCCCCGCTACTCGTGAGACTGAGGCAGGAGGATCGTTCGAGCCCAGGACATTGACGCCGCAGTGAGCTATGACGATCACTGCACTCTAGCCCAGGCGACACAGCCGGACTCTGACTCAAAAAAAAAAAAAAGGCAGAGCCGTAACACACTTTCAAATTTACAATGCATTATTAAACACCCCCCTTCACTTCAGGTCTCGGAAATTAACAGAGCAAAGCAAGGAGCCCTGCCCCGACGGTGCCCGTTTCCCTGGAACACACACTCCCACCCTGACAAGCAGCCACAGGAGGGCGCGGAGGGACCCAGGCGGTGTCGCCCGGCACAGACTCACAGTCGCCACGAGCCGCGGGCTGGTACAGTGGCACGGAGCAGCTGCATGCTGACCAGGCGAGGTGTCTATGCATCCGTTACTGGAGAAGGGCGGCCGTTGGGAAGTCGGTTGTTCCCGCTCTCACCCCCTAGTCTCCAAAGCTGACAGCTCACAACCGAAGCCAAGAGCTGTTGCACAGCAAACAGATCCCGCGCTCCCCGGGAGCGCGTGCGCATGCGCACAGCGAGGACCGCGAGTCCGCTAGGACCAGGCTGCAGGGGAGAGTGTGGCAGGTGCCTCATTTGTGGCTCTTGGAGCGCTGGCCAGGCCGCCTCAGAGACCTGCATAATCGTACCTCTTTAAAACGAGTGGGTCTGAAACGATCCCTGTTGATTTTCAAAATTATAAGCCTGCCTTCCGTGCACTTAGATACCACCCTCTGTGGAAGGCTTTTTGCACAAAGTTCAAATTACAGCCAATCTTGCATACCCTTTCGACTGCATTTCCTTGATTCTTGTTCAGCCTTTCAAAAATAGTACTGTCTTTTGGCTCGGCGCCCATAGCAGTGTTTATGGCGCCAGCCACATGCACCGAGGGTGGCGGGTTTGAACCTGGGCCAGTTAAACAACAATGACAACTGCAACAAAAAATAGCTGGGTGTTGTGGCGGGCGCCTGTAATCTCAGCTACTTGGAAGGCTCAGGCAAGAGAATCACTTAAGCTCACCAGTTTGAGGTTGCTCTGAGCTGTTTATGTCAAAGCACTCTACAGAGGGTGACATAGTGAGACTGTCTCAATTAAAAAAAAAATAGTATGTCTTTTGTTCCTAGTCAGTGTGAAGATCCAGCAGAAAATGGTTTCAGCAAAGAATTTTGCAGCTGAGAAACACTGTAAGATACTTTCTAATGAATGACTCCATTCCTAGAGTTTTTCCTATACATTTTCTGTACTTGGAGTGTTTCATTTTAATACCTAGATATGTTTCAATAAGTATTGATTCATACGTTTTCTATATAAATTGTTTTTATAACTTTGATCCAGATTGAAAATTTGGCAATTTCAGATGACACAGAAACAATTAGAAAAGGAACAATTCTACCCTTTCCTCCCCACACTCTGTAAATAGCATGCATAGTTCCATTTGGCAATAAGAAAATAGTACAGAATGAACTCACTGACAAAGAGTTTGTAATACCTTGACAGGTAAATTTAATCATGAGATCCACTTTCTGATGATTTGCAGGATTGCATCATTTCTCAATCCACAAGGAGATTTTGAAGAGCCTTCATCTCTACCACTGGCAAGAGCCTCCACGTGTGAACACTGGAAGCAATCCAGTATCTTGTCATTATTATAACATTCCATGGTTGGCTGGAAGAGCATTATGTCTTCTGAAGCCAGTGATCAATGTCTTAAGATGGTTATTTATTGTTTTTTTAATTAAATCACAGCTGTGTACATTAATGCAATCATGGGGTACAATGTGCTGGTTTTATATACAATTTGAAATATTTTCATCAAACTGGTTAACATAACCTTCATGGCATTTTCTTAGTTATTGTGTTAAGACATTTATAATCTACATTTAGTAAGTTTCACACGTACCCTTGTAAGATGCACCATAGCTGTGGTCCCACCAATTACCCTTCCTCCATCAATCCTCCCCCTCCCCTCCCCTCCCTTTCCCCTTCTCGCACATTCTTGGGCTATAATTGGGTTATAGCTTTCATATGAAAGCTATAAATTAGTTTCATAGTAGGACTGAGTACATTGGATGCTTTTTCTTCCATTTCTGAGATACATTGCTAAGAAGAATATTTTCCAGCTCCATGCATGTAAACATGAAAGAGGTAAAGTCTCCATCTTTCTTTAAGACTGTATAATATTCCATGGTATACATATAGCACAATTTATTAATCCGTTTGTGGGTTGATGGGCACTTGGGCTTCTTCCATGACTTAGCAATTATGAATTGGGCTGCAATAAACATTCTGGTACAAATATCTTTGTTATAATGTGATTTTTGGTCTTCTGGATATATACCTAGTAGAGGAATTGTAGGATCGAATGGCAGGTCTATTTTTAGATCCCTAAGTGTTCTCCAAACATCTTTCTAAAAGGAATGTATTAGTTTGTGTTCCCACCAGCAGTGTAGAAGTGTTCCCTTTTCTCCACATCCACACCAACATCTCTGGTTTTGGGATTTTGTGATGTGGGCTAATCTTATTGGAATTAGATGATATCTCAAAGTAGTTTTGATTTGCATTTCTCTGATGATTAAGGATGATAAGCATTTTTTCATGTGTCTGTAGGCCATGTGCCTGTCTTTGTCAGAGAAGTTTCTCTTCAAATCCCTTGCCCACCCTGAGATGGGATCACTTGTTCTTTTCTTGCTAATACGCTTGAGTTCTCTGTGGATTCTGGTTATTAAACCTTTGTCAGAGACATAACCTGCAAATATCTTTTCCCATTCTGAGGGCTGTCTGCTTGCTTTACTTACTGTGTTCTTGGCTGTGCAGAAGCTTTTTAGTTTGATCAGGTCCCAGTAGTGTATTTCTGATGCTGCTTCAATTGCCCGAGGAAGGGGGGGTGGTCCTCCTCATAAAATATTCGCCCAGACCGATTTCTTCAACAGTTTTCCCTGCACTTTCTTCTAGTATTTTTATAGTTTCATGTCTTAAGTTTAAATCTTTATCCAGTGAGAGTCTATCTTAGTTAATGGTGAAAGGTGTGGGTCCACTTTCAGTCTTCTACAGGTCACCAGCCAGTTCACCCAGCACCATTTGTTAAATAGGGAGTCTTTTCCCCACTGAATGTTTTTAATTGGCTTGTCAAAGATCAAATAGCGGTAAGTAGCTGGATTCATCTCTTGGTTCTCTATTCTGTTCCAGACATCTACTTCTCTGTTTTTGTGCCAGTACCATGCTGTTTTGACCACTATCGATTTATAGTATAGTGTGAAGTCTGGTAGCGTGATTCCTCCTGCTTTGTTTTTATTTCTGAGTAATGTCTTCGAGATTTTTTCTGGTTCCGTATAAAACAAAGTATTATTTTTTCAAGATCTTTAAAGTATGACAGAGGAGCTTTAATATGGATTGCATTAAAATTGTATATTGCTTTGGGTAGTATAGACATTTTAATGATGTTGATTCTTCCCAGCCATGAGCACGGTGTGTTTTTCCATTTGTTAACATTTTCAGCTATTTCTTTTCTTAGAGTTTCATAGTTCTCTTTATAGAGATCTTTCACATCCTTTGTTAGGTAAACTCCCAAATGTTTCATCTTCTTTGGCACTACTGTGAACGGAATAGAGTCCTTCACTGTTTTTTTCAGCTTGACTATTGTTGGTATATATATACAGGCTATAGATATGAGTGTTGATTTTGTAACCTGAGATGCTGCTGTATTCCTTGATCACTTCTAAGAGTTTTGTAGTAGAATCCCTGGTATTTTCCAGATATACAATCATACCGTCTGCGAAGAGTGAAAGTTTGATCTCTTCTGACCCTATATGGATACTCTTGATTGCCTTTTCTTGCTTTATTGCGATGGCTAAAACTTCCATTACAATGTTAAAGAGAAGTGGAGACAATGGGCAACCTCGCCTGGTTCCCGATCTGAGTGGAAATGATTTCAATTTAACTCCATTCAATATGATATTGGCTGTAGGTTTGCTGTAGATGGCCTCTATCAGTTTAAGAAATGTTCCTTCTATACCAATTTTTTTTTTTTTTTTGCAGTTTTTGGCTGGGGCTGGGTTTGAACCTACCACCTCTGGCATATGGGGCCGGCGCCCCACTCCATTGAGCCACAGGCGCTACCCACTTCTATACCAATTTTCTTAAGTGTTCTGATCATGAAGGGATGCTGGATATTATCCCTGAGAACCTGATAAGACTCTGAAAAGTAAAACTCATGAAAGTCCGGAGTCACCTTAAGACTGGCCCTGAAATTTCTAACTCTAAAGCTCATCTATATTCACCCTTTGTACTTTGTAAATCACTGTTAAAGTTTTTCTATCCTAATACTGGATCCAGTGGACAGTTTCTACTTCTGAGCTTCCCTTTAGGTAAACTGTTTTTCTCTATATCTACCTGTCTCCAATTTTGGGGGCAGTAGTTTGCCCTGTGACCCCGATTCTCTGATATATATATATATAAGAAGAGTGAATTTTCCATTTGCTCAACTATTATCTTGTTTTGTGAAAGAGAGTGATGACTTCCAAGCTCCTTATGTTCCAGCCTGGAAGCTAGAAGTCTTTAATTGATCTTGGTTCATTTCTATTCACATCCATAGCTTGTCTGGGATAACTGGATGTAGGAGCAGCACCACATGCCAGTGTCCAGTGATGTCCCCAAGGCCCCTCTAGTCCCCCGTCAGGCTCTTTCTTCAGGAATGGGTGTCAGGGGCTTACCCTTGGGACAGGCAGAGTAAATCTCTCCCAGGTGCCTGAGGTTTGGATGATTGGTATCTGGGACCAGGCTTAGGAGCAGGAAGAACAATGGTGTTTGGGCTCTCTCAAGAGAGATCTGCGTTTGAATTTGTTCCACTACTTAACTATCTGCGCCATCTCTGAGAAGCTACCCTAATAGGCTTCAGCTTACCTTAAAAAGAAACCAAACCAAGACAAGAATACTGAGTTCGTAAATTGGTTTTAGGTAATGGGGAAACTGGCTTTGTGTAAGCTGAGACTTGGTTAATCTGTCATATAAACTAGGTGTATTCCAGGACCCTATGATTTAGAGTTCTGAGAACAACTGGGGGGTAGGAAATCACTTAACTCCTGTAATAGGGTATACAACATCAAGGCCCTCAGAGCACAGCCAGCCTGTGGCTATTAAAGTTGGGAGAATAGTGGCTCTAGGGCCAATGGAGCTAGTACTTAAAATTGAACCACTCAAACTTTGCTAAGCTTGTGGAGAACACATATGGACAAAATGCTATTTCACTGACATCCCAGAGTCCTTAGCAGCCCTGCCATGAGACCCTATAACTGAGCTTAGTACCAGGGGAGTGAATACTTGCTGTCTCCCTTCCAGAGACCACTGGGCCCTAAGGCTGGTTACTAGTAGTGGGATACAACTTGGCATTGTGCTGCCTCTGTGGCGGAGCTTCACCTAGAGTCAGGGACTGCCAAAAATGCCCTTACAGGAGTGAATGCTGGCCAGATGCTTTGTTCAGGCCTCACAAGATTATTTTGGGATGAGAGTTCCTGCATGAGTAGTAGAGGGTCTAAGCTAGTGAAACCCTGGTGCTGATGTACATGTGAGTCCAACTGTGCTTTCCTGTTGGTTAGGGTCCATGACAATTGGGCAATACCAGGATTGGAAAGAATGTGCTCTGGATCCTTTGAATGGAAATGGGAGCACTCCCATTTTAATGTGGTCTCTGAAGGCTGGGAGTACTGCACTAGGAGGCCTGGGCTCCTATTGGCTGTACGAGGATTTTGTATGGCATATTTGAAGGAAGGATTGCCTAGGACACTACTTTGAGGCTTATTGCTGGGCCACTAAGTCCTGAGTCAGCTAAGCAGATAGGGTGACACCAGGCTGTAACCAAGAAGGAGTGTGGACACCCTGGGGCAGGGTTGGCCTGGGACGCTAGACAAGGCAAAGCAGGTTCATCTAGGGTTATGTTGGGCAAGTGGGCAGTGGGTCAAGCCAAAAAGCCTATAGAGGCAGGTGATGAGGTACTGGGAACTGTCTCCAGGAGCAGAGCTCTAAGCATAGCTGACCTCAGCTTGGCATCAGAACCCTATTCTGTCTTCTTCCAAACCACTTTCCAAGCCCCCCGTGAGAGCCCTCTAGCCACAGGCCAGAACCCATTCCTTGTGACATGGGTCCTACTTCTGCTCAGTCACTCTGTCCTCCAGGAACATTCATCTCCACTGGGAGTCAATGCTCCAACCCCAGGAGTGCTGTTCTACTTTGGGGAGGCCCTTGTCCCCCTGACTGTGCACACCAGGGGCAAAGTCTCACCTCTTCTGAAGGACTGGGCAAGGGAAGACACAGCCTGCTTGCTCTATAGTTGGCAGCCCAGCTCCCTCAGTGTCTGGACTGCCTCCCACCCCTGGGTGGGCTGAGAGTGTATGATGGCCCATACCCTTTCCCTGGAAGTCAGATGACTACCCCAAAGGAATGGTGAGCGGGCAGGTTGAGGAGCAGCTGGAGAAGGCTATGCAGGGAGAGAGGGAGCAGATGGGTCTTTTATTTGGTTTGTTTTTGCCAGGCTTGGTTTGTGGAGTGGCAGCTGATGGACAGAAAATCCGAAAAGGAAGCACTCAGATGGTGGGCTGAAGAGAGGAGGTTCCAACCTCCTCCTCCTAGAGACTGGAGCCTGGGCAGAAAGGAGTAGAGCTCTGTGGTCACCATAAGGCCCTAAGGGTAAATGGCAGCAAGAGCCAAGTCTGTGGAGGTATAATCACTGTGCAGGGCCCAGGAGAGCCTGCGTCCCTCAGGAGCTGTGACTCTGACCCAGCGACAAGAGGAACGGAGGCAGGGTCAGGAAGAGGAGTGAGCCTCTTGGTTTCGTTGATCCAGTTAGCAAAGTAGGGGACTCTGGTGAAGATGCTGGGGTAGACAGGATGCCGGCAGTCCAGGCCCCAGCTGGCCAGCCCCACCAGGACCCAGGAACTGTGGTGGTTGCAGACAAGGGGCCCCCCGGAATCGCCCTGAGTAAAGAGAGAGAGAGAGAGGTGTTGGGGACTGAGCAGCTCAGAGACACCAGGTAGCAAGGTTAGGCACTCTGTGGCTCCACCACCTGAGTGAGGGTCCCACTAGACATACCAGACAAACATCTCCAGGGTGAGACACTGGAATGGAGTGTCAAGATGCTCCTGAACTGACTTTCAAAGTAGAAAATCATGGATCTGAATCTGTTAACATGTGGCCCCACCCACTGTGCCCTATGTGTGGGACAATATACTACCTAAGGCCTAGGGGGCAGCTGTATGGACAGGGCCCAGGAGAGGTTGGGCCTGTGAACAGAGCTGGGCCAGTTCTCACCTTTGTGCAGACTTCAGCTCATGTAGGTTATTTTTTGTTCATTTGGACCTTTGGTTTTCTTTCTACTTCTTGAGCGGGAAGCTTTAGAAAATGCCCAGACCCTGGCCTGATAGAGATAGCCCACATCACTAGGGGAGTGGGAAGGGATCTCTGGGAGTTACTAAGTCTTCACCTGTCATGATGTGATCAGTTCTCTACTTCATAGGCCAACAAGTAAGGCCCAAATAGAGGATCTCAATCTTGGGGTGGGAGGGCAGGGGCCACAGCTGGCTCTTCTGTCAATTTATACATATTGAGCACCCTAGTGCAGTGCCTACTGCTCTTAAGAAACACAGGGTGAAAAGAAAAAGCCTCTCCCCATGGTGCTTATGTAAATGAGCCTATAAACCCTGCGGAAGGTGGAAGGGTGATCACAGAAAGCTGTCCTGAGCTAGTACTAGAAAAAGGAAATAGAACCTGCCTCTGTAAGGGTGCAGTTAGAGCAAACAAGCAGGGGGGCAAGCCCAGTGGTTGGAGTCATGGGGGCATTTTGGAGGTTTGTGGCTGAGGGGTGGGACACATAACCTGTTTAAACAGATCGGTGTGTGTTCTGTGAAGGATGAACAGTTGCTGAGCACCAGCTAGAGAAGGGAAACCAAGGAAGTGACTACAGTGGGGCAGTGGGACAGATTTGGGATGCTATTTTAAAGCAGAAGCCAAGGGACTTGTGGAATCTGATCCATTCTCACCACAAAGACAAAGTGCAGAAAGAGGGAAGAGGGCTGAGAGGGGTCTCTAGCATTTAGTGATAAGTAGGGGGACAGCCAGAAGCAGAGTAGGGAGCAACTGGATCAAGAGACAGGTGCTGCTTGTGCACCATGGGAGCAGTGGCTCTCACAAGGCAGAGGTTCCAGAAAAAGTGGCTCTGGCAGCACATGGGAGTACAGCCCAGGTAGAGTTGGTTAAAGAGAGGACCAGTCTTTGGGGGAGAAAGGCAGAGAAACTGGGCAGCAGCTAGAGGATATTACTGCTGTGTGTCTCCATGGGAGGCATGAGAAGGAGAGCGGGGAAAGGCCCTGAGTACTTGGTGCTCAAGGAGGGTCCACCCAGGAACAGGCAGATGTGAGTTGGATGGATGCAGACCCAGGGAGTGAGCATTAGTCTGACTGCCTGACTCTTCCCAATGAGATGAGAAACAAGATGATGTCCTGAGAGGGAGTGTGGGGCTGGGGCAGTGGAGGCCTGAGGAGAGGGATTTGGTAACATAGTATGGTGGCCAAAAGTCGCCCCTAACATGTCCATATCTTCATCCCAGAAAGCTGTGAATATGTTATTTCAGATGGCAAAAGGGACTTTGCAGATGAAGTTGAGTGAAGAATCCTAAAATGAGGGATTATTCTGGAGTATCTGGAAAGGCCCAATGTCATCACAAAGTTCCTTATAAAGGAAAGAGGGAGGCAGAAGGGTCAGAGTCAGACAACAGACACATTCATTTGAAGATGAATGAAGAGGCCACAAGATAGGGAATGCAAAAAGCCTCTAGAAGCTGGGAAAGGCAGGAGACAGAATCGCCTGGAGAGCCTCCAGAAGGAACCAGTCTAGTTGACACCTAATTTTAGACTTTTGACCTCCAGAACTGTAAGATAATATATGTTTGTGGTCCTGGCCACCCAATTTATGGTGGTGATTCATACACAGGGTCTTCCTGAGAATGGAAATGTGCCTTCATTGACTCAGGTTTTCCTCACCCTGACTGCCCTTGCCTCTCCCTGCCGTCTGCTCACCACTCTAGCTCGAGGCCAGTGGGAGTTCAGATCATCTGAGAAGTGGTCCCTGCTCCAGCCCTCCTCAATTCATGCAGATGAACCATGTGGTTGCCAACATCATGCTGGATTCTAGGCCAGTGGTGGGGAGTCGGAAGAGACTCCAGTGGACCAGACCCTTGGGGAGGTCTGAGTATGCAAAGGAAGTTTCAACACTATTTACCCCATACAAAGTGAGCTGTGGTTTGCACTATTGTGGAAACAGAGTTTTTTTTTTTTTTTGTGTGTGTGTGTGTATGTCTCCATGTGTGACTACACATGCACATGTCTTGGGTGGGCTGGGGTCTTGGCAGTCAATTCCATCTTGGGGGAAAAGACAGGTCTAAGACAAGCCCACAGACATAAGCATAACTCAGATAAATGGAGATAGGCAAGCCCAGGAACATGAAAGCCAGCACTAGTTAAGCATATGCTAAATGCCAGGAATGCTGCTATATTTTCTATAGGAATCTTATAAAGTGAATGCTGTTAGCAACCCCATCTCACAGGTGGAGAAATGTAGCTAAGGTCACAGCACACACAAATGACAGAGTGAAACTGGAACCAGGTCTGTCCCGCCCTACAATCTGAGCACTGAGTCATCCCATAGCCCCATCTCTCCTCAGTTGTTTCCAAGTGCAAGAGGACAGGGTACTTTGCAGGAGAGAAGAGAGCCTTGGGGTGGAAGTGGGGAAAAGAGCAGGTGAGTGGTAGGAGATGAATCCAGATGGAAATCTCATAGGTATGCAATGGTGATTGACAGGCTAAGGAGATGCCAGCATAATGGTGTCCTTAGAAGGAACCAGAGGAGGGACAGAGTAGGGGGAGCATTATGGGATGTCCAACAGGAAGTCTAAAGGGCACTGGTGCTGAGGGTCTGTAGGCATGATTTTTGCAAGAGAAGGCAGCAGGAGAAGAATATTGGAAAGCAGGGGATTCGGTGGCTAAGCCCCACGAGACCCTGGCACTTGGCAGGCTCCTTGTTTCACCTGTGGATGTAACTGACTGTGTGAGGAAGATAGGACAGGTCAGACAGCCAGTAAGGAGGATGTGTGTGGATGAAGAACCAAGAAACCTGGGGTTAACTCCCACTGAGAGAATAGGTGGGCTAAGCTCCCTCCTTCTGGTTCAGCCAGCTCGTGGGGCAATAATAAAAATGGTGGTGTCAATGAGTCCTCCTATAGGCCACACAGATTAGGGCTCAGGTTGTGCAGCAGGAGAGACCTAGTTCAAGTTTTCTGTCATTTTGCAAGTGCTGTGACCTTATCTAAGTGTATTCATTCCAAGTGCTTGCTATAGCACGTTTCCATGAATTTGGGGGCTTAGAAACAAAAGAAATTTATTCTTTCACAGTTTTCTGGACCAGAAGTCCAAAATTGAGATGTTGGCAGGGTCACTCTACATCCAAAGTTTCTAGAGGAGAACCCCTCCTATCTCTTCCAGCTTCTGGTGACCTTGGCACTTGTTGGCCTGTAGAGTATCACCCCACTGTCCTCTGTCTTCACATGGTGGTCTTCTGTGTGTCTCTGTGGCTTCTGCTCTTCTTATAAGGACACCAGTCATTTGGGGGGCCCACCCTAAATACAGGATGGTTTCATCTCAAGATTCTTAGTTACATCTGTAAAGACCCTATTTCCAAATTAGGTCACATTCTAGGGTTCTGAGTGGACACAAATTAGGGGGAACATTATTCAACCCACTATACTATCCTTATAACAAATTTGTGAAGAAGGCCTCAGAATCCCACACTGTGGATAAGGACCCAGTCTCAGAAGATGAAGAGACTGTCTAAAGTCACAGGACAGACCAATGTCTCTGATTCCGGGTCCTAAGACTTTCCTCTCTGCCCCATTGTGGCATCTATGCAAAGGCTCAGCCCACAGATGCCACCTCAGGGGGCTGAACACTTTCGGAGATACTGTAGAGACAGGTTGGCCTTGACTCAGATCACCTGGGCCCAGATTATGCCACTTCATTTTAGGTCAGCCATTTTACCTCACTGGGCCTCTGTTTCCCCACTTCTAAAAGGAGACTTTACAGAGGCCTCAAAAAGATCTTTGCAATCCACATGTCTAACAAGGAACTTATAGCTAGAATATATAATATATAGAACTCTTAGAAGAAAAGGACAGACAACCCAATAGAAAAATGAGGAGGGGGCAGGGAAACTTGAAGGGAAACTTCACAGAAGATATCCAATAACAGTAAATATATAAAAAGATATTTAATTAGCCATCAGAAAGTACAAATTAAAACTACCAACCACTTTACACTCACCAAAATAGTAAAAATGAGAAAAGATAGAAAGTGTCAAGTGTTGGTGCGGATATAAACTTATCCACTGCAGGAGGGAGGTATTTTTGCTAACCTCTGCCAAAGCTGAACACACACACACACACACACACACACACACACACACACACACACCCCTTTCCTCCGGCAATTCTACTCAGGAAGTTTTATGAAAATAAGATACAACATATATGGCATTCATCTCTGCCCCAAAGATGAATATGAAAATGTGCTTAGCACTGCTACTCATAATACTTCAATGTGGAAGCTACTCAAATATCTACCCAGTGATGACAGAATTTAATTCACACAATGGCATGCTATAGAGCAATGAGAATGAACAAACTATAATGATATGTAACAACATGGATGACTCTAAACAAATATAATGTTAGGACACAAAAGAGGGCCAACTATAAGAACTTAAACTAGAGAGTTTAAGGTGTTAAAAGTTAAGATGGTTATTCTTGGGCATTAGTGACAAGAAAAGAACATGCAGAGGACTCCCTGGGGTGCTGGTAACATGTGGGGTCAGTATAGGAAAGTTCATCAAACTATACACTTATGAAGAATTATACACTCTTGTGTATGTACCTTATGCTGCAATAAAATGTTTAAAATATGCAACAAAAATGGATGCTGTCTGAAGGTCTTTCCAGAAGATGTTTGCACTGTGATGGGCTTGGGAAGGGGCTAGTCTGGGGGAGATTTCTGAGGTATGGAGCCCAAGGAAGACATGCAAGGGAAGGAAACAATGTCTAGGAGCCTCCACAAAGAGAGAAGAGGTAACACAGTCCCCTCTGGGGATGCTGAGACTAAAAGAACAGGCAAGAGAAGAACAGAAATGACCTTACTCACTTTGCAGATGGACTTTCCTGTCGTGAAGTCCCCTGCACACACCATATCCTTATGCACAGAGTAGATATTGCTGATGCCAATACTTTGCTTATATAAGATATTACAGTACGTGTTCTCAATGAGCATCACCTTACCCTCCTGGAGATTGAAAGGTGGTATTAGAGGTGCTGCAAAGATAAGGGGGAGGTCAGTTGACATGCCCTGCAGGATAACCAAGGAAACCCAGGCTACTCTGAACCCCCAGCTCTGTCTGAATGCACCCCACCTCCACAAACATGGTGTTTGCTCAGAACAGCTGAGCTTTGGGCGGCGCCTGTGGCTCAAGGAGTAGGGCGCCGGTCCCATATGCCGGAGGTGGTGGGTTCAAACCTAGCCCTGGCCAAAAAAAAAAAAAAAAGAACAGCTGAGCTTTAAATACTGCTTCAGTCTTCTGACCATTCTTGATATGCTACTCCTTTGCTCAAACTCCTCCCCATATGTGTCCTATTCCTTTCCCTTCTCCCATAGCAATAGATCACACCTCCCCCATCCAACAAAGAGACAAATCTCACCAACATGTGACACACTAATCGGGGCTTAGCAGTCATTCACAGACTCATCTAACCTTTCATGAACTGTCCCATCCATCCTCCATACATTTATCACTAATCTTTCTCTCAACTCTTCATCCACCCATCTGCCCACCCATCCACTCATTTACCCATTCTTTCATTCATTTACCTCTCTTCCTTTATCTCCTTATTCATCCTTCCATCCATTTGCCTTTCCATCCACCCTTTTATCTGTCTCTCCATTCAGCTATACATCATTCAACTATCCACCCTCCCCTCTATCATTGATATATCCACTTCATTGATCTATCCACTCACCCATCCCTCTATCCATACACTCAAATATGATCCATCCATCCATGTGGTCACCTATCTTCCTATACACACATTTATTCATCCATCCGTCTTCCTTTCTATCATCCTCCTAACCCATCCATGCCCTTACCCAGTCACTTACTATTCTCTCAACTATTTATCCAGTCTCACACAAAGTGTCTTTTAGACACTAATATATAATTATAGAGATAAGGTAAGTGAAGTAAATAAAATTATTTAGATTAAGTGGTAAGAAGGAAGTAAAACAGGGAGATGTGGTAGTAGGGGTTCCTACTTTTGCTTCTGTGATTAAGCAAAACTCCTCAGAAGAGGAACTGAGTTGCAAATGTAAAGAAGAAACCAATCATGCAAAGATTAGAGGGGGGAGAAAGCTAAGCAGGGAAGGCAGAAAAGCCAAAGAACCTGATATGGGAATGGGCTGGGCATATTGATGGAGCAGCAGGAGGCCTGAGTGTCAAGGATGGGGTAATATGAGGGGAGCAGTAGAAAATGAAGCAGAGAAGAAGATATCAATACCACACAAGGCCTTATAGCCAATGTAGAGAGTTTGGGTTTCATTCTAAGCACAGATGAGGAGGCACTGGAGGGTAGTGAACAGGGAAGTGACATGACTTATGTTTTAAAGTGACACTCTGATGGTCTGGGGAGAATAAAGTGCAGAAACACAAGAGTAGAAGTGGGAGATTAGTTCAAAAGGCAAGAAATGATTGTCTATCAGGCCAAGTGGCAGCAGTGTGGTGGTACCAGACCCCAGGGTACAGGTTGGGGTATACAAATAATATGTAGCCTTTTCTCTCAAGGAATAGCCAAGTCTGTATATGTGTATGTGTGTGAATTCTGGGGGCTGCCTGTCATATGATTAGGGAATGATCCTGACATTCATTAGGCAAAGACTGGGGACACTAGAAGAGCCCCCACTCAGTGAAGACATGTTTAGTCCAAAATAGCTATAGTATTATACTAAATAATGACCCTACAAATAATTATATATATATTTTTTCTTATAATATAAGAAAGCAGTGTTTATGGTTTGAGGAAAAAAATATGTATATTCTTTTACATACATATATATGTAAAGGAATATATATATAAAATAAAAGAATATATTTATATATTATTATATTATAATATATAATTTAATATTATAATATTATATATAATATATTATATATAATTTAATATTATAATATTATATATAATATATATATAATATTATATATTATAATATATAATATAATATATAAAAGATTATATTCTTTTATTTTATATATATTCCTTTACATATATATGTATGTATGTATATATAATTATTTATAGGGTCATTATTATGTATGTAAAAGAATATACATATTCTTTTTTCCTCAAACCATAAACACTGCTTTCTTCATGAAACACTCTTGTGCGTAAGTCACATAAATGTTTGCCATGTTTATCTTCTTTCAATCTAAAAAAATGAAAACAACTTGATTTCCTGTTATTTAGTTCACCTAACAAGACTATGAAACAGTTGACCCAGGTTAGGATAAGAGCAAGGTGAGGTTCAGAGAGGTTAAACACTCCTAAGTTGTAATAATTCTAACATGATCATGCAGAATCAGAGGTCAGAAGCCACACTATGTTTTCTTTCCATTTTTCCCAAGCACCCTCTTGGCAAGGGAAGATCAAGACATTTGGTGGTGAACCAGAATGGCCAGTCCCCACACATGACTTTTGAGTAGAACAAGTTATCTCAGATCCATAGCTGATTAAAACTTTAGAATCAAGACCCATGAAGACTCAAAAACTCAGATTCTTGATTCCAAACGTCAAAGATTCCCAGATTTTCAGAGCCTGAGCCTGACAGGTGGGATACACCTTCAGAACTAGAAGGGCCAGCATGGTTGGTTCTCATCTTAAAGGTCATAGAAATAAGGCACAGAGGACCAAAATCCAGTGGCTCCAGAAACAGGCCAGAGCCTCTTTGCCTGGCTAAGCCACACTCCCTTCCCCTCTATTTCTCTTCTCCACCTCACCCCTTCTTCTCCCTTCCCTCCCTAGTCTTCCAGCTTCTCCCACATCCCCCTCACTGTCCTCGGTGAGCATTCCCCAGCCGGTTATCCAACACGCTGCATTACTGAGCAGCTGCATGTCTGGGGATGGGAGGCAGATCGGAACAATGTAGGAAGTGAAGTTCACAGGCAGGTGCAGCTGCAACATGGCAATGTCACTCCCAAAGGGGTGGAACTTCTCAAAGTCTGGGTGGGTGATAATCTGGTTCACAGACATTTTCTGGGTGTGCTGGGTTTGCTGATACAGTTGGATGTTTCCCAGCAGAACCTGATAGTTCTCCAGGTCCTGGGATTTGCTGGAGGAAGAAAGGACCCATCATCACCATCCTCTCTGAGAATGGGCAGCACTCTCTTCCTGTGTCTTTGTCCAAGTGCCTCCACCCCTGTGGGCCCCTCCACCTTGCTATGATTCCCAGCAGCTTTGTCTCTTCCTTTACAACAGTCAGGAGCTCTTCTTTATGAGGCTAATGGGTAGTCTACTCATAACTTCACAACACATGGCTCCCCATCATACCCTAGAATCAGAGGAGCACTGAATCCTAGTGCTGGAAGAGTCCTTGATGGGCTCATCAATGTAAGCCCTTTTATCTTATACAAGAGGAGCTCTAGCTCACTCTCAGGTCCAGCCTGACACTTCTGAAGGCTCCCCATGCCCACTGTCTGGCCTAATCACCTTTCCTGCCTCCTCCCCAATGGTGTTTCCTACAGGGCTATAAGCACTCATAAAGGACTTGTTAACAAATGTCCAGATGAGGGTATCAAACAGAAGCTCTCCTTGATCCTGAAAATGACTGATGAAAGAAACTTCCTACTCTTGTGGCTTTGTTCACATAGGACTCCTACCTTGAAAGCCCTCACTATACTGCACATGCACAAGCCTCCCCTCTGACAAGCCCCACAGGTCCTCAGCCCTCCCTACAGCCCATCCCCACCTGGATGTGGGGTCTTGTAACCCCCTGTACCATAGTGGTAAGTGTGGCATAGAGTAGATGCTATCAGGACCCAGTTGGGGTCTCAGAGCCAGTAAGCACCCAAGCTGCAACACCCTGACCTGGACTGTGGTGCCCTCTATTTCCTCTGCATCCCTCCAAGTCTGTTCAGAAGCTACACACTGATTCAAGCCCAGGAAGGTGAGAGGAGTCAGACTCCTGACTATCTATATCATTTTCTGGGGTCAGGAGGCCCTATTCTTCTCACCCAGGCAGCCTGGCATGGCTCTTTTTAGGCACAGAGTTTTAGGAAGAAAAGAATTGCCTGACTTGTGGTCATAGGTGCAGAGTCCCAGGTCCCTACCTAGAATCTGACTCACAAGAGTGTAGGGGACAGTGAGAAGCCCTGGCAAAGACAAACACTGCCAGTGCTCTCGGGCATGTCTATGTTGGGGACACAGACATGAGGGACTGGGGTGTGTGTGGTTCCTTGCCAGAACTGAGGATGCAAAAAGAGGGGGATTTAGGCAGATGAAGGGAGCACTAAGTGGCAAGTGGGCAGGACAGACCAGGTGAGAGGGACTGAAGGTCAAAGGTAGGCACCACACCCATTCTATGGCAGGAGATTACTCAGACCCAAGCCCAGAGAAGATGTAGGACCCCTAGCCTCCTTGTTTCATCTCCTCCTTGCATCTCCCTCTCCTGTTAGCCCCTTTGCTGAGGGCCCCAGGGAAGGAGGACTCACTTGAAAAAGCAGTGGGCAGCTGAAACCAGCCAGTGGGTGTCGATGAGGACGGCTCCGCAGAGGTGCAAACTATTGTAGAGTACGCTGGCCTGCCATGGCCACTGGCCGGCCTCCGCATTCTGGCCACCATAGACCTTCCCCACCACCTTGGGCTTCCCGCACACTGTGGAGACACCGCCCACTCACCTGTTAGACACACTGGTGCTTCCCCTGAATGCCACCCCAGTGAGGCTCTCCACATGGGAAAACCGAAGCCAAATGATGGACCTGTGACCTGGGCAAAATGACAGAAGACTACCCCTTCAGTGGCCACCTCCAAGGACCAGATGACAGAGTATAATTAAACAAGCTCTCTAGGAATGAGAAAATAAGGGTCTGAGAGTGGGTGAAAGGTGAGTGAGGGTGATCACAGCAGCCCATCCTTAACTGGGCCTGCCAAGGGCTGACAGACTAGGAGGCAGGCCTGTGACTTTATTTCCTTCCACCAGTACACCTCTATGCCAACTGTGCAGATCAAAGAACTGAAGGTCTGAGACATTATTAATGCTATTTGCTCAAGATTGTGGCTTCTATGTGATTGTGCCCTATTACTTCTCTCCAGTACCCTGGGGAAGAGATTTGCAGGCAGGAGTCTGTGGTGCTATGTTATGAGCTTGGAGAAACTCACTCCACCTCTGTGATTCATGATCCTCTTTTTTAGAAGGGGGGGGTCTCATGAAGACAACCCTGGGAGGGGCATGGTGGGCACAGATCCCTGAAAGGCAGTGCCCTGGTCCCTGTCTGGTGCTCCTATACCTCAGGGAGGACACATGAGATCCCTGGGCCCAGCCAACTCTGGCCTCCCAGCAGCAGTCCAGCTGTGCCATCCCTCCACTTAGCCCCAGCATCAGGCCCTGGCCATCTGTCTCTCTGAATGGCCCCCACACCAGCTCCTGGCACACAGGACCTGACCCACCTCTGCTGATGCCATCTCTGGGGCTACCTGATTGGAAGGGAAGGGTAGAGAAAAGACTCTGGTGACATTTGAGCACTAGACACTAGGCCTGAGCTAGGCCCTCAAGCCTCCCCTACACCCTAGTCTGGCTTATACTTTATCATTGATGTCTCCTTGCCTTCCCCCCAGCTCCCATCAGCCCCCCATTTCCTCCCATCATTCTTTGTGCTAGTTCACCCCAATATCCCCACCCCTGTTCAGTTGATCTCCAAGCACTTGTCCCCTATTGCCCCCAGCTCCTCTGCCTGTTCCTCAGAGGCCCACCTCAGCCCCATACCCTCTGCTTCAAACAGACCTTCAGTTTGGGCTGAGGAGCCCGGGGGCTCACTGGCTGCCAGCTGCTGGCTTTCCTGGGCCTCCTGGCTCCCTCTGGCCTCACGAGGAGCCTGAGTGGAGCTGTGGCCATCGATGTGTGGGGTGGAGGAGGCCTCCAGGCTCAGGGGTAGCAGCAGCAGCAACAGCCAGAGCAAGGGTCCCAGCCGTCTTTGGATCCTCACAACTCCCCCATCCATGACTGTTCGCCAGGATTGGAAGGAAGGGAGGGGCAGAGGACACTGACTCCACCCTGAACCCGCTGTTACCCTACGTCCTGACACTCCTGTGACCCCTCACAAGATAGACTTCACCAGGGCCCTGACCACTACTATGCTCTGCCTCTGACCCCTCCCCAATTCCACCCTGACCCTAAGTCCTGATCTGGCTCTGACCTGAGGACCTGACCCCTCCTGTGCGCAGCCTCTGTCCCCACCCTACCCCAGCCCGGACCCCCCACCAACCCCGCCCCTGAGAAGTTCCGGTCACGGCCCTGACAACCAATCATTGATTCCACATTCCAATCTAGTGCTCCCACAAACAAATGAGAAACAAAAAGCGTACTCATAGAAATGGGAAAGGATATGAAAAGGCGATTCATGGAAGGAGGAATAAAAGGACCATACACAAGAAAAAAAATCAATCTAATTAATTATCTGGTAAATGAAAATGAAACATTAAAACGTGGCGATTTCAACTTGCAAGAGTTGATAAATAAAGAGATGGTATTTTTATAAGAAAAAAGAGATTGATAAATAAAGACCTCCAATCTTTTCTTAATCAGTGATTTCTCCATAGAGTGGGGAGAGGGGAAAGAAACGTAATTTCAAAGACATGTTTCCTATGTTCTTCTCTAGGATGTAATGTTATGGATTAGTTTGTATTACAGGTGAGATCCTGTTACTTTATGTTTATTCCCTTGTCTTTATCACTAAAATGTAAATCACATTACAGTAAAATTATTTTATTCATTGCTGAGTCTAGACATAAGAGAATAAGGGGAAAAGCACTGCCCACATTGTACAGTAAAATGTCATCTTAAAAATCACTATCATTGTTCATGAAAACAGAAATTAAGGGTCACTAGTAATTTCTTACTAGTTAAGAATTTACACTGTAATACATTGTTTAAAATTAGTGTTTGACAAACGTATCTTAGAATTATGAAGAAGTTATACTTCAATATAGCAACTGGAAGAAGAATTTATGAAAGTGATCAAAGGGAGTATGAGATTGATAGCAAAAGTGGAGTAAAGATAAAGGGAAACAAATTAAGATTGAGATGTCTGTGGAATATCTGGTTACATTTTTTCAAATTGCCATTTAGAAATGCCAATTTGAGCTTTGAGAAATAAATTTGGCTTGGAGATTTACAGAATTTTAAGGATTTATATGGCATTTGAACCCATAGGAGTTAGTAAAATCATCCAAAGAAAGAGTGTAGAGCAAATTAGATACCAGACATGACAAGTAGCCAAACAAGAAATGAGTTTTCGTACATAGTAAGTTTGGTAAGTTTATAGAATTGTACAACTATCAATAAATCTGCAGTTAATCTTCACTCCCATTGTTATCCCTAGACAACCACAGATCTTCTTTTTGTCTCTCTGAATTTGTTTTCTGGACATTTTATATAAACTGAACCATATTATATATGTAGTCTTTCATGTTTTGTTTCTTTCACTTAGTTTAATGTTTTTGAAGTTCCCCGTATTGTTGCACATGTCAGTGTTTTGTACTTTTTTATTCCATTGTATGTTTGTACTGCATTTTGATTATCCATTTATTAGTTGTTGGACATTTGTTCGTAGTTAATTTGGGGCTATTATGTACAATGCTGCTATGAATAATGTTGGGAAAGTGTTTGTATGTAAATATATTTTTCTCATTTCTCTTGGGCAGATTCCTGGGAGTACAACTGCTGGGTCTAATGGTAAGTTTATGTTTAATGTTTTTTAAACTGCCATATTGTTTACCAAAGAATCTGTCATTTTATTTTCACACTACAATGCAAGAAGATTCAACCTTTTTCACATCCTTGCCAACACTTGGTCTTTTATTTCTTTTTTTTTTTTTGAGACGGAGTCTCACTATGTCACCCTTGATAGAGTACTATGGTGTCACAGCTCACAGCAACCTCAAACTCTTGGGCTTAAGCGATTCTCTTGCCTCAGCCTCCCAAGTACCTGGGACTACAGTTACTTGCCACAATGCCTGGCTATTTTTTTTTTTTGGTTGTAGTTGTCATTGTTATCCGGCAGGCCGGGACTGGATTCAAACCTTCCAGCTCCAGTGTAGGTGGCTGGCGCCCTAGCTGCTGAGCTATAGGCACCAAGCCCCAACACTTAGTCTTAAGTGGAAGTCAAGCAGTATCTCATTATGGTTGTAATTTGTATTTTCCAAGGACTAGTGGTGTTGAACATATTTTCTTGTGGATAATTGCTCTTTTATTTCTTTTTTAGTGAAATGTCTATTCAAATTCTTGCCAATGTAAAAAATGTGTTCATTGTCTTTATATTGAGTTTAAATGTTCTGCCTGTATTCTGGATTGAAGTTATTTTCCAGATACATGTTTTGCAAATATTTTTTTCCAAGTCTGTGATTTCTCTTTCATTAAATTTAAAAGCTTTTAACACTGGATTTTGAAAAGCAAAAAATTTAAATTTGATGAAGTCTCATTTATCAATTATTTTCTTGTATGGAATATCTTGTGATGTCATATCTAGGATATCAGGAAGATTTTCATCTACATTTTCTTTGAGAAATTTCCAGGCTTAGCTCTACATTAAAGGCTTTGATCAATTTTGATTAAATTTTTCATAGTATGGTGTGTTTTTTTGGCTCATATTTTTGTTTTGCTTATCGATATCCATTTGTCCCAATACCATTTGATGGTAAAAAATAAAAAGGAAGGAAGGAAGGAGGGAGGGAGGAATTGGGGAAAGAGAGAAAGAAAGAGAGAGAGAGAGAGAGAGGAGAGGGAGAGGGAGAGGGAGAGGGAGAGGGAAGGAGAGGGAGAAGGAGAAGGAGAAGGAGAAGGAGAGGAGAAGAGAAGAGAAGAGAAGAGAAGAGAAGAGAAGAGAAGAGAAGAGAAGAGAGGAAGAGAAGAAAAGAGAAGAGAAAAAAAAGAAAAGAAAAAGTTAAGTTGAACTTGTCTTGGGATTGCTGTTAAAAATCAATGAGCAATACAATGTAAGGCTTTATTTCTGGATTCTCGATTCTGTTCTATTGATCTCTATGCTTATTCTTTTGTCAGAATCCCAGAGAAACATACAATCTAAAAACACAGTACATTTTAAAATTAGGTGGTAAAATTCCTTAAGCTTTTTGCTTTTTCAAAACTTTAGGTATTCTAGGTCCTTTATTCTCCTATGAAATTTATGGGTTTTTTTTTTTTTACCAATTTAATCAATTTTAATGAGAAATAAAATTAGATTATCAAAACGTTTTTGACAGTGAAGCTTTTTGCTATAAGAAAATGGAATAACATATTTAGGATACTCAAGGGAGAAGAGTATAGGCCAAGGATTTCATATCCAGCAAAATCAACTTTAATGTACAAAGACTATAAACTGTTACAAACACTTGCCATGATATTAACATTTGATGAGATAGTTCTACTCATGAGCCCCTCCTGAATAATTATATAGTATTCTTTTTTGCCTCTGTCTTTGTCTGGTTTTGGTATTACAGTAATACTTGCCTGATAGAATGAGTTTGGAAGAATTACCATCTCTTCACTTATTCAGAG
Source organism: Nycticebus coucang (assembly GCF_027406575.1). Classification (NCBI taxonomy): domain Eukaryota; kingdom Metazoa; phylum Chordata; class Mammalia; order Primates; family Lorisidae; genus Nycticebus; species Nycticebus coucang. Next base: position 108,601,954 of record NC_069781.1, read on the forward strand.
CAGCTTGAGAAGAATTAGTATTTGTTCTTTTTTAAATTGTTGGTAGAATTCAGCAGTGAAGCCATCAAGTTATGGGTGTTTCTTTGACAAGAGGCTTTTCATTACTGATTCAATATTATTACTCATACTTAGTCTGTTCAGGTTTTCTATTCTTTATATATTTTTTAAATTTTAGATTAATATGAGGGTACATGTGATTAGGTTACTCTGTTTGCATTTGTAGGGTAAAGTCAGAATTGTAGTTGTGTTTTTCACCCAGGAAGTGTGCCATATACCACACATTATACCCTTATGTAGAACTTCCTCCCTCACACCTTCTTGAATTTAATTGCATTTTTCTCTCATGTGAGCTCATTGTTGTTAATCTACAAGTTTCAAATTAGTATTGAGTACATGTGATGCTTGTTTTCCATTCTTGTGGTACTTAGCTTAGGAGAGTGTTCTCCAACCATCCAAGTTATAAGAAAAGATATAAAATTTCCAGCTTTTTATGGCTGAATAGTATTCTATTGTATACATATACCACAGTTAATCTGTGTTGAAGGGCACTTGAGTTGTTTCCGCATCATTTCAATTAAAAATTGGACTGTTATAAACTTTCAATTGCAAATATCCTTATGATAAAATGGCTTTTTTCTTTTGGGTACATACCTAGTAATGGTACTGCAGGATCAAATAGAAAGTCTACTTTTGGTTCTTTCTAGTTTGCAGTCCCATCCACTTACCATACCCATGCCAGCATCTACTGGTTTGGGACCTTGTGATGTGGGGCATTCTCATTGGGGTTAGGTGATATCTCAATTGGTGTTATTTTACATTTCTCTGATACTCAGAGTTGATGAGTGTTTTCTCATGAGTTGTTGGCCTTTTATCTGTCCTGTGACAAAGATTCTGTGCATGTCCCTTCCTCAGACTTTAATGGGATTGTTTGCTGTTTTTGTTGATTTGCTTGAGTTCTTTGTAGATTTTGGTTATTAGCTCTTTGTCTGATTCGTAACATGCAAATATCTTCTCCCACTCAGAAGGTTGTCTTTTTGCTTTCTTGATTGTGACCTTAGCTGTGCAGTATTTTTTAACTTGATCAGGTTCCATTAATTTATTCTTATCATTGTGGTAATTATCTTTGGGGGTCTTCTTCATAAATTCTTTCTGAAGACTGATATCATTAAGAGCTTTTCTCATACTTTAGATATATAGTTTCATGTCTTAAGTTTAAGTCTTTTATTCATTGTGAGTTTATTTTTGTAAGTGGGGAGAGGTGCAGGTCCTATTTCAGCTTTCTGCATATGACTAACCATATGCATAAATCCTGCACTGTTTGTTAATAGGTATTATTTTCCTTGGTGTATGCTTTTGTTTGCTTTATCAAAGGTCAGATAGCAATATAAGGCTGATTTCATTTCAAGATTCTCTTGTTATGTTCCATAGATCTATATCTCTATTTGTATGCCAATTACATTCTTTAAAAAAATTTTTTTATTAAATCATAACTGTATACATTGATGCATTTATGTGGTACAATGTGCTGATTTTATATACAATTTGGAATGCTTACATCAAACTGGTTAACATAGCCTTCACCTCACTTAATTATTGTGTTAAGACATTTATACTCTACTCTTAATGTAGTGTATATTGCAAGGGTACATTCTGTTTTGATCACTATAGTTTTGTAGGATAACTTGAAGTATGAGCTGAGAATAAGCTGAGAATCAAATCAAAGATACAATACCATTCAAAATAGCTACACTGAAAGTGAAATAGCTTGGAAGGTACTGTGATACCTTCAGATTTTTCTTATTTTGTATAATTGTGTCTGCTATTCAGGGTTTTCTTGTTTCATACAAATAGAAGTTGTAAACAACTATTTTTTCATGTTTTGCAAAGTATGATACTGGTATTTTAATGGGCCTTGCATTAAATCCAAAATTTCCTTAGATAGTATACACATTTTAACAGTGTTGATTGTTCCCAGCCATGAACATGGTATGTTCTTCTCTTTGTTAATGTCCTCTGCTATTTCTTTTCTCAGTGTTTCACAGTTCTCTGTAGAGATCTTTCACATCCTTGTTAACTAAATTCCAAGCTATCTCACTCTCTGTGTAGCTATTTTGAATGGTATTGTGTCTTTGATTTGATTCTCAGCTTAAATGTCCTTGGCACATATGAAGGCTACTGATTGTTGGACATTGATTATATGTCCTGAGATATTGTTGTATCTTTTTTTTTTTGTGGTTTTTGGCCAGGGCTGGGTTTGAACCCGCCACCTCCGGCATATGGGACCGGCGCCCTACTCACTGAGCCACAGGTGCCGCCCGATATTGTTGTATCTTCTGATCACTTCCAGCAGTCTTGTGATTGAGTCCTTGGGATTTTCTAAATATAATATCATATCATCAGCAAAGAGGGAGAGTGTTGCCGCACCCCCGGCATCAAGCCGTGGTGAGGTGGCGCTGTCCGCATTATAAAATGCGTGAGTAGGTGGTATGTGCTCCCCGGAGCGAAACCCCCAGCACCCCTGGTTTGCGACAGCAGCGCATAAGTTGCCTAGCATGCCTTTGTTTGAACGTAATGACTCACGAGGTGCGGCATAAAAGCCTAAGAAACCTTTGCTCTAAAACCTGTTTGTTGAGTTGAATGCCTGCTTGTTTTGAGAAACTAAAAATAAACATAATGACTTACTGATCCACAATTAAACACAGCAAGAATGGCTGTGCCAAACTCAGTGGCTCCAAGTAAGCCTGGTCAACAGCACGTCCCTACCATAAATGTCAGTGACTTGAGACAATGCAGGCACAGCAAACAAGATGTTCCAACATGACATACACTATCACCACCTACAGTAAAACTTTACTTAGAAAAACATCTTACTTCACTAATTTTCATATGTAATACAAATCAATAGAGTAGTTTAATGTTTAACAAACAATTAATTATAAATCAAAATATAGTTACTAATAAGAGTAAAAATACATAGAAAATATATATAGAAGTAGTCAAGCATTATACATAAAAGAATATGTTCAGCTGTTTTTAAAAGAGATCATAAGAAACTGAGAACAATTACAAAGCTAAGAGAAGTCACAAGCCTTGACATTCCTAGATAAGGAGAAGTAACCAGGTGTTACTGATAAACCACCTCCCTAGAGCAAAAACCTTGAAAAGATAAACCACCTCCCCAAAACAAAAACCTTGAAAACATATAGTGCATGATAAACCACATATGGAGACACAAAGATAATTTGTAAGCATAAGCAAAATAACGATTACATTGTTTGAACCCTGGAAAGAAAATGTATAAATACCAACTTCTGAACTCAATAAAATTTACAGCTGCTTTCTTCATCACTCGTGGTGTGTGGCAGTTTGTCATTTCATCCTGCGTCGACCTTTTCAACCAACCTGTACCGTTCACCCTGAGCACCCTCGGACTGAGGCCCATCGACCGGCGGTCCGCGGCAGAGTGTAACCTTTCTCTCCTCATTTAGATACCTTCTCTGGCCTGATTGCATTGGCTAGGAATTCCAATTCAACTGTGTTGAATAGTAGAGGCAATAGTGGACATCCTTGTCTGGTGCCAGTTCTAGGTGAAAATGCTTCAGTTTTGCTCTGTGCAGTATAATATTGGCTGTGGGTTTGTCAGAGATGACTTTGAGCACTTCAAGAGATGCCCCATATGTCTTATTTTCCTAAGTGTTCTTATCAAAACATGGTAAAAGATCTTGTCAAATGACAATTCTACATCTATTGAGAGGATCCTCTGGTCTTTGGCTTTAATTCTGTTTATGTGATGAATTACATTTATGGATTTGTCTTTTGAAACAGCCTTGAATCCTTGGATTAAAGCTCATCTGCTCATGATGTATTATTTTTTTGATGTATAGATGAATTACATTTGCTAGGATTTTATTGAGTATTTTGCATCAAACTTCATTAATGATATTGATCTGCAGTGTTCTTTTTTTGTTGGGTCCTATGGTGCTTTTGGTATCAAGGTGATATTTGCTTCACAGAAGTAGTTGGGTAGGGTTTTTTCTTTTCAATTTTTTGGAATAGCTTATGCAATATAGGTTTGGTAGAATTCTGATATAAAACCATCTGGTTCAGGACTTTCTTTTGTAGGAAGCTTCTTTATTGTTGTTGCAATTTTGGTGCTTTATCTTCGTCTATTCAAGGGTCTCAATTCTTTTGGTTAAGTCTAGGGAGGTAGCATGATTCTAGAAATTGGTCCATTTCTTCCATATTTTCAGTTTCTGGGCACAGAGTTTATTATAGTATTTGGTGATGATCTTTTATGTCTCTGTGGTATCTGTGCTTATTTCCCCACTTTTCAATTCTTATTTTTTTCCTCCCTTAACTTTTTTTAAATTAAATCAAAGCTGTGTAGGCTATCTTAACCAGTTTGATGAAAATATTTCAAATTGTATATAAAACCAGCACATTTTACCCCATGATTGCATTTTTCTTTTATGATTGAGCTTATCAGATATCTTACCTTTCTGTGTCTAGTTAATCTGGCTGAAGGTTTATCAATTTTATATTCTTCCCCCAAAACCAACTTTTTGTTTCATTAATGTTCCAAATCATATTATTGTTCTTGATTTTATTTAGTTCTGATCTAATCTTTTTATTTCTTTTCTTTTGCTGGGTTTGGGATTGTATTGATTTTCTGTTTCTAGTTCCTTGATATGATTCATTGGATTATTGATTTGTGTTCTTCCAGATTTCTGGATGTGGGCATTAAATCAATAAATGTCTTTCTTTGGAGTGCTTTTGAGTATCCCACAGGTGTTTACAGCTGTGACTTTATTGTCAGTTTGTTAAACTAATCTAATGAGTCCCTCTTTATCTCCTCCTTGACCCAGCTGTAGTTCAGCAAAAGGTTGTTTAGTTCACATGACTTTGTGTGGGGATGTGTGTTTCTGTTGGAATTGAGTTCTACTTATATTTAATTGTGGTCTGTGAAGATACAAAGTATAATTTCTATTCTTTTAAACTTGTTGAGGTTTGATTTGCATCCTATAACATGATCATTCTTGGAGAATGATCCACAAGCTGATAAGAAGAATGTGTATTCAGTAGTATTGGGGTAAATTATTCTGTAGAGGTCTGTTAAGCCCATTGTTGTCAAATTGTGTTTTGAGTCCATTGTTTCTTTGTTTTCTGCTTGGAGGATCTGTCCAGTTGTGTCAGTGAGGTGTTGAAGTTCCTGACTATTATAATATTGTAGGTTATTGTATTTCTCAAATCAACAGCATTCATTTTGTAAATCTGGGAGCATTAGTGTTGAGTGCATAAATATTTAGGATTTAAATGTCTTCTTGTTGTATTGTTCTCTTGACCTGTATATAGTGTCCCTCTGTATCTCTCTTTACTTTTGTTGCTTTAAAGTCAATTTTATCTGCAAAAAGCATTGCAATTCCATGTCCTTTTGGTTTCCATTTGCCTGAAATATTGTTTTCCAATCCTTTTCCCTGATTCATGATTTGTCCTTGGGAGTTAGTTGTATTTCCTGAAGTCAGCATATAGTTACTTGGCTTACACTTGGCTCTGTAGTGGGGAATTCAATCCATTCACATTTATTAAGAAAATTAGTAAGTAGGGTGGATTTATATTTGACTTGTTAAGTGGAGGTCTGTTGCCTTATTGTATCACTTGGGCCATTATGGAAGCAAGGCTTTGTCCTTTAATGTCCAGGTGTCTTTAATTTGCTGGTGGTTCATTGTGTTGTTCTGTGTATAGTATAGGTCTAAGTATTTCCTGAAGACCTGGTCTTATAGTAGCAAATTTCCTTAATGCTTGTTTGTCAGTAAAAGGTTTGATTTCTCCATTGAATATGAAACTCAGTTCTGCAGAATATAGAATTGTAGGCTGGAAGTTGTTCTGTTTGAGAGGATCAAAGTAGGAGCTCACTCTCTTCTGGATTGTAAAGTTTCCACTGAAACGTCCATTGCCACCTTAGTAGGTTTACCCTTTCAGGTGAGCTGCTGCTTATGCCTGGCTGCTGGCAGAGTTTTCTCTTTCATTTTGTTTTGACTTTGGCTAAATTAATTACAATGTTTCTAGGGGATGCTTTGTTTGAATTGAGTTGTCATGGGGTTCACTGGTCATCTAGTATTTGTATGTCTGGGTCTCTGGTCATGCTTAGGAAATTTTCAATTATGGTGTCTTCAACTAGAGCTTCTGTGCTCTGGGACTCTTTTGTGCTTTTTCAGAGATACCTATCATTCATGTATTTGTGTACTTCTATTGTTCCATATCTCTCTAAAGGTTGTTCTGCTTTTTCTCTCTTCTGCATCTTTAAATGATTGTTACTTCGAAAATGTTGCCTTTGAGTTCTGTGATTCTTTGTTCTCCATGGTCTCATCTGTTGGTGAGACTCTGTTGTGTCTGGAAACTCATTGAAAGCCTTTTTCAATTCTGTATTCTCCATTATATCCTTCTTAATCCAGATCCATGGTGACTTTGTCTTTAATTTCATTGATTTCTTGAGATAATTTGTGGACTTCTTTTTCCATTTTCTCTGCGAATTCCATTCGTGTTATTTTCCATCCATATTCTCAATTCCATTTCTGTCCTTTCAATGATTTATTTATGGATGGAATTTTCTGCTGTAGCTCCGTTGTAATCCCTTGGTTGAATTGATCTTCTCTGAATTTTCATGTTGCCAGAGTTCTTTTGCTTATTCCTCCCCTTGTCTTTTTCCTATTAATTTTTTCAACTCTGAGTTAAAGGTTAGGATGTCCCTGATTCATGGTTGAGAGCTGTTCTGGTTGGGCTCAATTAGCCAGCTCACAGCAGGCAGTTAGGCCCTGGAAGGCTTAGCCTGTGCCAACCAATTGACAAAGTGTACTGCTGGCTTTAGTGCTATTCAGCAGGCTTTAGGGCTGTGTGGATGCCCACTCAGGCAGGCTGATGTCAGCACTAGCTGCTGGGAAATGCAGGACTTTCCATACGGCTTTTAAGAATCGCTGTACCAAAGTGCTCATCAGGTTTTAAGGCTGTTTAGCTGCCTTATCTGGTGGGCTAATGTCAGTTTCCCAGAATGCAGAGGAGGAGTGCTGCATGCAGCTTCCAGGACTTGCTGAAGTAAAGCACACCTTGCTGTTCTGCTACCCTTTCAGCAGGTTTTAGGGCTCTTTTTTTGCCAAATATGAGAGGGTGGGGTCAGTTTTAGAGGCCTCTGGATGTTGAGATCACCACACTACTTTCAGGAGCTGCCAAAGTGAACAACAGCTTGCTGTTCCACTGGCCAGTTCAGTAGGGTTTTAGGGTGATTGGATACTAAACCTAGCAAGCTGTCAATTTCAAAAGCCTAGGATACAGCAGGCTCTGCACCCTTTCCAGGACCTGTCTGAGGGTAAGTTTAGACTATTTTATATTTTTTATATTTTATTTTGTTTCTCAGATGCCAAATATGGTAGGTTGATGTCTGTTTCAGAGTCCCAGGGACAAGGTGTTCACCACACCCCTACCCTGGCCTGCTAGCAGCTAAGGACAGTTTGTTGTTCTGCTATCCTGCTCACAGACTTTTAGGACAGCTCAGATGCCAAATGTCCCCATATGAATTTTAGAATTAGCTTGTCAATTTCAACACAAAGAAAAGTCTATTGGAATTTTGATAGGGTCTGCATTGAATTTATAGATGGCTTTGAGAATTGCCATCTTAATATTATCAAATTATCCAATCCTTCATGGAGGAACACTTCTCCATGTATTGAGATTTTTGATTTCTCTCTGTAATGTTTTGTAGATGTTGATGTACAAATGATGCACTTGCTGCTTAATTGATTTATTTTATTTTATTTATTTATTTCTAAGTAGTTTGTTCTGTACATTCTATCATGAATGAAATTATGTTGTTCATTTTCCTTTTAGATTTTCTATTGCTGGTATATAGAAATACAATTGATTTTTGTATAAAAATACTGTTTCCAATGACCTCACTAAACTTGCTTGTTAGTTCTAGTCTTTTTGTTTTGTTTGGTGGGTTCACTGGAATTTTCTATATATATATGATTGTGTTCTTTGTGAGTGAAAGTTCTACTTCTTCCAATCCAAATTGAATGACATTAACTTCCCATTTCCTTCCTTCCCTGCCTTTCTCCTTCCTTCTATCTACCTCTATTGATTGATTTATTTGTTTCTTTCATTTCTTTCTTTGTGTGTACCTTTGGAGACCACATACATAAAGATCTTTTACACAGTATTATTTCCTTTATTTTAGAGACAGGGTTTTGCTATGTTGCACAGGTTGGAGCACAATGACTATTCACAGGCGTGACCATAGGGCATTGTAACCTCAAACTCCAGGACTCAAGCTGTCTGTGTCTTCAGCCTCTGGAGTAGCTGTAATAACAGGTGTGTACCACAGAATCTGGCAAGATCTTGCTTTTCTATTCAGTCCATCATTCTCTGTTTTTAAATGAGTATGTTTAGACTACTTTATATTTTTTATATTTTATTTTGTTTCTAACTGATACATAATAATTATACATATTTATAGGCTACAGTGTGATGTTTTGATATAAGTATATATGCATTGTGTAATAATCAAATAAGAGTAATTAGCTTATCTACTACTCCAAACACTTGTTTCTTTGTGATGAGATCATTAAAAATTCTCTCTTCTATTTTAAAGTATATATTGCTGTTGATTATAGTCACTAAATTGTGCAATAGAATGCAAGAATTTATTCCTCCTATCTAATTGTATTTTGGTAACAGTTGACCAGATCTTGCCAGTCTATGTTTCTCTCTTTTTCTGTGAAATGAATATTTTAAAATTCTGCATATCAATCAATAATTGTCCTTTTCACTTGGCTTCTTTCACTAAACATAATGTTCTCTATGTTTAAACATGTTGTCACAAATGACAGAATTTCATTCTTTTTTGTGGGTGAATAGTATGCCATTGTGTGCATATATATTCTATATCTGTTTGTTCATTGGTAGACATTTAGGTGTATTCCATATCTTGGCCATGGTGACTTGTGCTGCAATAAATATAGGAGTATAGATGTGTCTTCAACTTACCTATTTCATTTCCTTTGTATATATACCCAGTAGTGGGATTGTTGGATCATACGGTAGTTCTATTCTTAGTTATAGGGGAAAACCTTTATGCTGTTGTTCATCGTTGTGACAATTTACAGTCACAATAATGGACTTGCCCGAATCTATGTGTCCAATGATGATGACATTGATATGAGTCTTTTCCTTTCCCATTTTGGATTGTATGGGTGATTTTCACAATACTTGTGTTCTGGAGGCAAACTCTTTGTGAAAAAAGATACTGAACATTTTGTGCTATGTCTGTTGACCAATTATATGTCTTCTTTTGAGAACTGTCTGTCCATGTCCTTGCCTATTTTTAAATTTTGATTATTTTTGTGTTCTGTTATTAAGTTGATTGAGTTCCCTGTATATCTTGGGTGTTATCGCCTCATTAGATGCAAAGTTTCTGAAGATTTTTTTCTCACCCTACTTGTTCTCAAGTAGGTTGGCCTATTTACATTGTTGATTGTTTACTATGCAGAAGCTTTTTAGTACTATGTTGAATAAAGTGGTGATGGTGGGCATCTTTGTCTTGTTCCAGATTATAGAGGAAATGCTTTCAACTCTTCCCCACTCAGTATTATGTCCACTGGGGGGTTGTCAATATGGCTTTTATTTTGTTGAGCTACATTCCTTTTATACCAAATACAAGTGTTAGGATTTCTTTGGAGTGTTGAATTTTATTGAGTGCTTTTTCTGCCTCTGTTGAGATGATCATATGGGTTTTATCCTCTACTCTGTTAATGTGGTATATCATATTTATTGATTTGCATATTTTGAAGCATCCTTACATCCTTCGGATGAATACCACATGAACATGGTGAATGATCTTTTTGATGTGCTTGTGAATTCAGATTCTTGGTAGTTTGTTGAAGGATTTTGCATCTAGGTTCATCAGGGATATTGGCTTATAGTTTTCTTTTTTTGTTGTGTATTTGTCTGCTTTTGGTATTAGAGTAATGTTAAGTAGAATGGTTTGGAAGAATTCCCTCTACTTCATTTTTTTGCACAAATTTGAAAAGAATTGGCGTTAGTTGTTTTTGAAATGTTTGGTAATATTCAGCAGTGTGTGCATCAGGTCTTGGGCTTTGCTTTAGAGGGTGACTTTGTGTGGCTGACTCATAACTGGTCTGTCTAGGTGTTCCATTTCTTCAGGATACAATATTGGTAGGTTGTATGTGTCCAGGAATTTGTCCATTTCATCTACAACTTCCAATTTATTAGCATGTAATTGTTCATAATAGTCTCTAATGATTTTTTTTTTAATTTCTGTGGTATCAGATACAATGTTTCCTTTCATCTCTGATATTATTTAGTTGTCATTTCTCGTTTTACTCTAGTCTACCTAGAGGTTTATTGATTTCGTTTCTCTTTCGGAAAACCAATTCTTTCTTTTGGGTATTATTTGTATTTATGTTTAGTCTCTATTTTGTTATTTGTGTTCTGATATTTATTATTTCCTTCCTTCTACAAATTCTGGAGTTAGTTTGTTCTTCTACTGCTTTAAAGCACAACATTAGGTTTGTTTATATGAGATCTTCCTACTTTTTGATGTAGGCATTTATTGTTATAAACTTTCCTCTTAGAATTGCTGTTGACTTATACCACAGGTTTGGATATGTTGCATTTTCATTTTATCATATCTCAAGGTATTTTTCATTTCCTGCTTAATTTCTTTATTGATCTGCTGCTTGTTGAGAAGCATGTTGCTTGTTTTCCATATATTTGTATACTTTCCAATGTTCCTCATGTTATTGACTACTGTATTTGTTTCATTGTGGTCAAAAAATACTTGATATAATTTTGAGTTCCAAAATTTGATGAGATTTGTTTTGTGCTGTAATATATGAACTATTCTAAAGATTGTTTCATATGCTTTGGAAAAGAATGGGTATTCTGCAGCCTTTGGATGGAATTTTCTATAAATGTCAGCGAGGTCCATTGGGTTTTCTGATGTGTCTTCGTTGATTTTTCTGTCTGGATAAAAGAATATTCACACAATATAATATGACTATCGATATAGTTGGAATTACATTGTCCATGTTGCTGTTTGTTTTCTATGTGTCTCATATCCATTTCTTTTTTATTATTATTAAATCATAGCTGTGTACATTAATGTGATCATGGGGCCCCATACACTGGTTTTATAGACCGTTTGACACATTTTCATCACACTGGTTAACATAGCCTTCCTGGCATTTTCTTTTCTTTCTTTTTTTTTTTTTTTATTAAATCATAGCTGTGTACATTGATATGATCACAGGGCATCATTCACTAGCATCACAGACCATTTGATACACTTTCATCACACTGGTTAACATAGCCTTCCTGGCATTCTCTCAGTTACTGTGTCAAGACACTTACAACCAAGTTTCACATATACCCTTGTAAGATGCACCGCTGGTGTAATCCCACCAATCCCCTTCCCTCTACCCCCAGCCCTCCCCTCTCTTTCCCCCTTCCCCCTGTTCTTAGGTTGTAACTGGGTTATAGCTTTCATGTGAAAACCCTAAATTAGTTTCATAGTAGGGCTGAGTACATTGGGTACTTTTTCTTCCATTCTTGAGATACTTTACTAAGAAGAACATGTTCCAGCTCCATCCATGTAAACATGAAAGAGGTAAAGTCTCCATCTTTCTTTAAGGCTGCATAATATTCCATGGTGTACATATACCACAATTTATTAATCCATTTGTGGATCGATGGGCACTTGGGCTTTTTTCATGACTTAGCAATTATGAATTTGGCTGCAATAAACATTCTGGTACAAATATCTTTGTTATGATATGATTTTTGGTCTTCTGGGTATATGCCCAGTAGAGGGATTACAGGATTGAATGGAAGATCTATTTTTAGATCTCTAAGTGTTCTCCATATCCCTTTCCAAAAGGAATGTATTAATTTGCATTCCCACCAGCAGTGCAAAAGTGTTCCCTTTTCTCCACATCCGCACCAACATCTCTGGTCTTGGGATTTTGTGATATAGGCTAGTCTCACTGGAGTTAGATGATATCTCAAAGTAGTTTTGATTTGCATTTCTCTGATGATTAAAGATGATGAGCATTTTTTCATATGTCTGAAGGCCGCGCGCCTGTCTTCTTCAGAGAAGTTTCTCTTCAAATCCCTTGCCCAGCCTGCGATGGGATCCCTTGTTCTATTCTTGCTAATGCGTTTGAGTTCTCTGTGGATTCTGGTTATTAAACCTTTGTCGGAGACATAACCTGCAAATATCTTCTCCCATTCTGAGGGCTATTTCCTTGCTTTACTTACTGTGTTCTTGGCTGTGTAGAAGCTTTTTAGTTTGATCAAGTGCCAGTTGTGTATTTTTGAAGCTGCTTCAATTGCCCAGGGGGTCCTCCTCATAAAATACTCGCCCATCCCGATTTCTTCAAGGGTTTTCCCTGCACTCTCCTCTAGTATTTTTATAGTTTGATGTCTTAAGTTTAAATCTTTAATCCAGTGAGAGTCTATCTTAATTAATGGTGAAAGGTGTGGGTCCAGTTTCAGTCTACTGCAGGTTGCCAGCCAGTTCACCCAGCACCATTTGTTAAATAGGGAATCTTTTCCCCACTGAATGTTTTTAATTGGCTTGTCAAAGATTAAATAACGATAAGTAGCTGAATTCATCTTTTGGTTCTCTATTCTGTTCCAGACATCTACTTCTCTGTTTTTGTGCCAATACCATGCTGTTTTGATCACTATCAATTTGTATTATAGTCTGAGGTCTGGTACTGTAATTCCTCCTGCTTTGTTTTTATTTCTGAGGAATGTCTTGGCTATTCAATTTTTTCTGATTCCGTATAAAATGAAGTATTGTTTTTTCAAGATCTTTAAAGTATGACAGTGGAGCTTTAATAGGGATTGCATTGTAATTATATATTGCTTTGGGTAGTATGGACATTTTAACAATGTTGATTCTTCCCAGCCATGAGCATGGTATGTTTTTCCATTTGTTAATATTTTCAGCTATTTCTTTTCTTAGAGTTTCATAGTTCTCTGTATAGAGATCTTTCACGTCCTTTGTTAGGTAAGTTCCCAAATATTTCATCTTCTTTGGCACTACTGTGAATGGGATAGAGTCCTTAACTGTTTTTTCAACTTGACTATTGTTGGTATATTTAAAGGCTACCGATTTATGAATGTTGATTTTGTAACCTGATACGCTGCTGTATTCCTTGATCACTTCTAAGAGTTTTGTAGTAGAGTCCCTAGTGTTTTCCAGATATACTATCATAACATCTGCGAAGAGCGAAAATCTGATCTCTTCTGACCCTTTACGGATACCCTTGATCACCTTTTCTTCCCTAATTGCGGTGGCTAAAACTTCCATTACAATGTTAAAAAGCAATGGAGACAATGGACAGCCTTGTCTGGTTCCTGATCTGAGTGGAAATGATTCCATTTAACTCCATTCAATATGATATTGGCTGTGGGTTTGCTGTAGATGGTCTCTATCAGTTTAAGAAATGTCCCTTCTATACTGATTTTGTTAAGTGTTCTGATCATGAAGGGATGCTGGATATTATCAAAAGCTTTTTCTGCATCGATTGAGAGAATCATATAGTCTTTGTCTTTTAATTTGTTTATGTGCTGGATTACATTTATAGATTTACGTATATTGAACCAGCCGTGAGACCCTGGGAATAAAACCGACTTGGTCATGATGTATAATTTGTTTGATGTGTTGCTGGATTCTGTTTGTTACGATCTTGTTGAATATTTTTGCATCTATATTCATTAGTGATATCAGTCTATAATTTTCTTTGATTGTTGGGTCTTTTCCTGGTTTGGGGATCAGGGTGATGTTTGCTTCATAGAATGTGTTGTGTAGTCTTCCTTCTTTTTCTACCTTTTGGAGCAGGTCGAATAATATAGGTACTAATTCCTCTTTAAAGATTTGGTAGAATTCTGAAGTGAAACCATCTGGTCCAGGGCTTTTCTTTTTAGGGAGATTTTGTATGGTCGATGCTATTTCAAAACTTGATATGGGCCTGTTCAACATTTCCACTTGATTCTGGCTAAGTCTTGGAAGGTGACATGCTTCCAAGTATCAGTCAATTTCCTTCAGATTTTCATATTCTGAGAATAAAGTTTCTTGTAATATTCATTAAGGATTTTTTGGATTTCTGAGGAGTCTGTTGTTATTTCGTCTTTGTTGTTTCTGATTTATGAGATTAGAGATTTTACTCTTTTTTTTGATGATTAGGTTGGCCAAAGATTTATCTATTTTATTGACCTTTTTGAAAAACCAACTTTTTGATTTATTGATCTGTTGAATTATTCTTTTGTTTTCAATTTCATTTAATTCTGCTCTAATTTTGGTTATTTCTTTTCTTCTACTGGGTTTGGGGTTGGAATGTTCTTCCTTTTCCAGTTGCTTGAGATATCCCATTAAGTTGTTAACCTCCTCTCTTTCCATTCTCTTGAGGAAAGCTTGCAGTGCTATAAATTTCCCTCTCAGAACTGCCTTCGCAGTGTCCCAGAGGTTCTGATAGTTCGTGTCTTCATTGTTGTTTTGTTCCAAAAAATTCGCGATTTCTTTCTTAATCTCATCTCTGACCCAGATATCATTCAGCATAAGGTCATTTAACATCCATGTTTTTGTATGAGTATGCAGACTCCTGTTGTTACTCAGCTCAAGTTTTGTTTCATGGTGGTCCGAGAAGATGCATGAAATAATTTCTATTCCTTTAAATTTACTGAGGTTAGACTTGTGATCTAAGATGTGATTGATTTTGGAGTAAGTTCCATGGGCTGATGAGAAGTATGTGTATTCAGTTTTGTTGGGATGAAATGTTCTCTAGATGTCTGCTAAATCCAAATGTTGGATGGTTAGATTTAAATCTAAGATTTCTTTGCTCAGCTTCTTGTTGGAGGATCCATCCAACACTGCCAAAGGAGTCTTGAAATCTCCGACTACTATGGAGCTGGAGGAAATCAAGTTGCTCATGTCTGTTAGAGTTTCTCTTATAAATTGAGGTGCATTCTGGTTGGGTGCATAGATATTAATAATTGAGATCTCATCATATTGAGTATTACTCTTAACAAATATGAAGTGGCCATTCTTGTCCTTCCTTACTTTTGTTGGTTTAAAGCCTACTGTATCTGCAAATAAAATTGCAACACCTGCTTTTTTCTGATTACCATTTGCCTGAAATATGGATGACCATCCTTTCACCCTGAGTCTGTATTTGTCTTTTAGTTAAGATGTGACTCTTGTATGCAACAAATATCTGGCCTGAGTTTTTGTATCCAGTCAGGTAACCTATGCCTCTTTAGAGGACAGTTTAAGCCATTGACATTAATGGAGAATATTGATAAGTCTGGTGAAGTTTTGGGTATCGAATTTTTCAAAAGTCCAGTGGGCATTTTTAATCCTTTCGCCAGTGTGGAAATTGGAGTTTGATCCGAAGTTTCTGAGTGAGTTTACTTTTGTGGTATAGGATTGGGTTGGTCATTATGGAGGACAGGTCTGAGAATATCCTGAAGAGCTGGTTTGGTTATGGCAAATTTCTTCAACATATGAATGTCATTAAAGTATTTAATTTCTCCATCATAAATGAAACTCAGTTTAGCTGGATACAAGATCCGGGGTTGAAAGTTATTTTGCTTCAGGAGATTAAAAGTCGGTGACCACCCTCTTCTGGCTTGAAAAGTTTCAGAAGAGAGATCTGCAGTCATTCTAATATTCTTCCCTTTGTAGGTAATGGTTTTCTTTCTCCTGGCAGCTTTGAGGATTTTGTCCTTTATATTAACTTTAGTGAAGTTGATTATGATATGCCTGGGGGATGTCTTATTGGGGTTGATTTGTGCTGGGGTTCTGAAACTGTCTGCTATCTGAATTTCAGAATATCTAAGCACGTCTGGAAAATTCTCTTTCATAATTTCATGCAGAAGGGCCTCTGTGCCCAGTGAGGCCACTTCATCTGTTTCTGGAACTCCAATGATTTGGATATTGACCTTCTTCGAATTATCCCAGAGCTCTCGGAGAGAATGATCCATTTTTGCTCTCCATTTCTCTTCCTCTTTGAGAGTTTGGGAGCGTTCAAAGGCTTTATCTTCAATGTCAGAAATCCTTTCTTCTACTTGCTCCATTCTGTTGCTGAGAGATTCTACTGTATTTTTCATATCTTTGAGGATATGAAAATTCTTGCTTCAGTGTGTCTAAGTCTTTGTTGGTTTTGTCTTTAAATTCATTAAATTCTTGAGACAACTTTTGAATTTCTCCTCAAATTCCTAATTCTACTTTATTAATCTTGTCTGCAATCCAAATTCTGAGTTCGATTTCTGACATCTCAGCCAGTTGTTTATGAATGGGATCTTCGATTACATCTGCCATATCTTTCCTTGGTGGGGGGGTTGATCTACTCTGGTTATTCATGTTACCAGAGTTTTTCGCTCTTTCTGCCCCATGGTTGTTTTACTCCCTTTGATTTTTTTCCCCTGGGGCTTTGTCGAGGACCTATACAGTGTTGTGGCCTGAGAAACTGGGGCCCTGTCTGGTGTGGTGGGGCTAAGTGGTTCTGTCTTGTTTTCAGCTGGTTTATGTTCCACCCTAGTGAAACAGATACTCTGGATTGAAGTCTCAGCTGTGGAGAAATATCAGCAATTAAGTCACCCCGCCCCCCACTGGCAAACAATTGGAAAAGGAAAATCAAACCTTCCTACCACCGTGCACCCAGGGCACCACCTGGTTTGTCCTCAGGCGATTGGTTCAATTCAAAAGGTCCAACTCAGTTGTCTCAGTGTACACCTGTCTCGGGTGAGAGAGTTTAAGAGGTCTCTGGGAACTGAATCGCACGGGTCTGGTGACTACTCTGGTGTGGCTTGCTCCAGTGCTGCGTGGAGTCATGAGGAGCCACCCAGCCAATAGATCAGTCTGGGAAGGTTGATGCCTCCTTCCCCACCTTGCACCACTGTCACACCCAGTCACTGGTAGCCCTGCAGTTGGCTGACCCTGTTGCCTGTAGTGAACTGATACTCCAGGAGTTTGCACCTGCCTGAATCACAAGGAAGTCTGCCAGGCTGCTGCGCTCTGCCTCTGTCTAGCAAGAGGAGGTGAGTCCTGATAACCTCGGGCGCTTGATGACGGTTGGGGGGTTTTCACTCAGGTCCAGTCTCACCCCTGATTAATGTTACTGACAGAACAGAACAGAAAAACTTTGCAGTTCCCCTGCAGAAGAGAAGCTGAATTGAGTTCCAAATCAGGTTGTCTTTGCTCTTGTATTGTCCATAGGCTGACGATCCCCTGAGGGCCAGGTGTGTCTTAGGTTCAGTAAAGTGGACCTCTGGGTCAGCCCTGCCCTGGGAGTTTCCCCGGTTTGCAAGTTGGAGTTGCCTCAGGAAAATCCTATACTCATAGTCTCTGGTTGCCCAGGGAGACAGGGTGTGTGGCTTCAGAATATTCGGTAGTGAGCCGTATTGCTAGCAAAAGAGGGCTGCTGTTTTATGCCTCAGGCAACCACTGCTCCAGTATAGCTCCCTTCCAGCCAACCGTCCTCTCTCCGCTCCTGTGCCCCAGAGTCTGCACCGACCAGCTGCAGCCTGGCACTGTTTACACCCCTCGACCAGTTGCCCAAGAGTCTGGACTCCTGGGGGACAGGCCTCCACACCTTGGAGCGAGAGCAGAGGGGAGCGCGGGGAGCACTGGGAGCCTGGGGTTGCGGGTAGAGAACATACAGTTTTACACAGTTTTATGCCTGGCCATATTGTCACCAAAGGACGGCTGTCACACTGTGCCTTAAGGAACTGCCCCTCCGTGGTCCCCTCTCCGCTGACTGTCCTGTCCTCACTCCCGTGCCCCGGACCCGGCGCCGACCAGCTGCAGTTTAGGCCCTGTCCACACCCCTCGAGAAATCACCCAAGACTCTGAACTCCTGGGGGACTGGCCTTCAGACCTCAAGTGAGTGGAGGGGAGCACTGGGAGCTCAGAATTCCAGGTAGAGACTATATACAGTTCAAACAAGTTTTTTGCCTGGCAGGAGGATGCCGTGGCACCATAGTAGGGGAGGTAGGTCCAGTTTTTAGAGGGTCTCTCCCGTGGAGTGTAGTGGGAGGACCTTTGAACTCTGCCCGATTGTTTGTGGGGCACTCTGAGCCGTTCTCATGGGGACGGGGACTCCCGTCCACTTGGGGATGGATTTTGTACCTTTTGTTTGTATCCTTGTGGTGGCAGCTCGCCTCAGCGGGGTTGATGTGCGTTCTTCAACCTTCTCTCTCAGTGCAGCTCAAATCCACCAGGTTACTTGCTGAATTTTTGTCCTTTAACTCTCCTACTGGACGGGAGCCTCTGTGGAAAGCTGGCTTCGGTCAGCCATCTTGTCTCCAGGCATTTTCTTATTGTGTTAAGACATTTATATTCTACATTTACTAAGTTTCACATGTACCCCTGTAAGATGCACCGCAGGTGTAATCCCACCAATCACACTCCCTCTGCCCATCCTCGCCCCTCCCTCCCCCCTTCCCCTTCCCCCTGTTCTTAGATTATAACTGGGTTATAGCTTTCATATGAAAGCCATAATTAGTTTCATAGTAGGGCTGAGTACATTGGATACTTTTTCTTCCATTTTTGAGATACTCTACTAAGAAGAATATGTTCTAGCTCCATCCATGTAAACATGAAAGAGGTAAAGTCTCCATCTTTCTTTAAGGCTGCATAATATTCCATGGTGTACATATACCACAATTTATCAATCCATTCGTGGATCGATGGGCACTTGGGCTTTTTCCATGATTTAGCAATTATGAATTGGGGGTAATAAACATTCTGGTACAAATATCTTTGTTATGATGTGATTTTTGGTCTTCTGGGTATTTAACTAGTAGAGGAATTATAGGATTGAATGGCAGATCTATTTTTAGCTCTCTAAGTGTTCTCCAAACATCTTTCCAAAAGGAATGTAAATTTGCATTCCCACCAGCAGCATAGAAGTGTTCCCTTTTCTCCACATCCACACCAACATCTCTGGTCTTCGGATTCTGTGATATGGGCTAATCTTACTGGAGTTAGATGATATCTCAAAGTAGTTTTGATTTGCATTTCTCTGATGATTAAGGATGATGAGCATTTTTTCATATGTCTGTAGGTCCTGTGCCTGTCTTCTTCAGAGAAGTTTCTCTTCAAGTCCCTTGCCCAGCCTGCGATGGGATCACTTGTTCTTTTCTTGCTTATATGTTTGAGTTCTCTGTGGATTCTGGTTATTAAACCCTTGTCAGAGATATAACCTGAAAATATCTTCTCCCATTCTGAGGGCTGTCTGCTTGCTTTACTTACTGTGTTCTAGGCTATGCAGAAGATTTTAGTTTGATTACGTCCCAGTAGTGTATTTTTGAAGCTGCTTCAATTACCCGGGGGTTCCTCCTCATAAAATACTTGCCCAGACCTATTTTTTCAAGGGTTTTCCCTGCACTCTCTTCTAGTATTTTTATAGTTTCATGTCTTAAGTTTAAATCTTTAATCCAGTGAGAGTCTATCTTAGTTAATGGTGAAAGGTGTGGGTCCTATTTCAGTCTTCTACAGGTTGTCAGCCAGTTCACCGAGCACCATTTATTAAATAGGGAATCTTTTCCCCACTGAATGTTTTTAATTGGCTTGTCAAAGATCAAATAATGGTAAGTAGCTGTGTTCACCTCTTAGTTCTCTATTCTGTTCCATACATCTACCTCTGTGTTTTTGTGCCAGTACCATGCTCTTTTGATCACTATCGATTTATAGTATAGTCTGAGGTCCGGTAGTGTGATTCCTCCTGCTTTGCTTTTATTTCTGAGTAATGTCTTGGATATTTGAGGTTTTGTTCTGATTCCATATAAAATGAAGTTTTATTTTTTCAAGATCTTTAAAGTAGGACAGTGGAGCTGTAATAGGGATTGCATTAAAATTGTATATTGCTTTGCGTAATATGGACATTTTAACAATGTTGATTCTTCCCAGCATGAGCATGGTAAATTTTTCCATTTGTTAATATTTTCAGCTATTTCTTTTCTTAGAGTTTCATAGTTCTGTTTGTAGAGATCTTTCACGTCATTTGTTAGGTAAACTCCCAAATATTTCATCTTCTTTGGCACTACTGTGAATGGGATAGAGTCCTTAACTGTTTTTTTCAACTTGACTATTGTTGGTATATAATAAAGGCTACCGATTTATGAATGTTGATATTGTAACCTGAGATGCTGCTGTATTCCTTGATCACTTCTAAGAGTTTTATAGTAGAATCCCTAGTGTTTTCTAGATATACAATCATATCATCTGTGAACAGTGAAAGTTTGATCTCTTCTGACCCTATATGGATACTCTTGATTGCCTTTTCTTTCCTAATTGTGATGGCTAAAACTTCTATTACAATGTTAAAGAGCAGTGGAGATAATGGGCACCCTCGGTTGGTTCCTGAACTGAGTGGAAATGATTTCAATTTAACTCAATTCAATATGATATTGGCTGTGGGTTTCCTGTAGATGGTCTCTATCAGTTTAAGGAATGTCCCTTCTATACCAATTTTCTTAAGTGTTCTGATCATGAAGGGATGCTGGATATTATCAAAAGCTTTTTCTGCATCGATTGAGAGAATCATATGGTCTTTGTTTTTTAATTTGTTTATGTGCTGAATTATACTTATAGATTTACGTATATTGAACCAGCCTTGAGACCCCGGGATAAAACGGACTTGGTCATGATGTATAATTTGTTTGATGTGTTGCTGGATTCTGTTTGTTAGGATCTTCTTGAATATTTTTGCATCTATATTCATTATTGATATTGGTCTATAAGTTTCTTTTCTTGTTGGGTCTTTGCTAGGTTTTGGGATCAGGGTGATGTTTGGTTCATAGAACATGTCGGGTAGTCTTCCTTCTTTTTCTACCTTTTGGAGCAGGTCGAATAATATAGGTACTAATTCCTCTTTAAAGGTTTGGTAGAATTCTGATGTGAAACCATCTGGTCCCGGGCTTTTCTTTTTAGGGAGACTTTGTATGGTTGATGCTATTTCAGAACTTCATATGGGCCTGTTCAACATTTCCACTTGATTCTGGCTAAGTCTTGGAAGGTGACGTGCTTCCAAGTATCGGTCAATTTCCTTCAGATTTTCATATTTCTGAGAATAATGTTTCTTGTAATATTCATTAAGGATTTTTTGGATTTCTGAGGAGTCTGTTATTATTTCATCTTTGTCGTTTCTGATTGATGAGATTAGAAATTTTACTGTTTTTTTTGATGATTAGGTTGGCCAAAGATTTATCTATTTTATTGACCTTTTCGAAAAACCAACTTTTTGATTTATTGATCTGTTGTATAATTCTTTTGTTTTCGATTTCATTTAATTCTGCTCTAATTTTGGTTATTTCTTTTCGTCTACTGGTTTGGGGTTGGAATGTTCTTCTTTTTCCAGTTGCTTGAGATGTCCCTTTAAGTTGTTAACTTCCTATCTTTCTGTTCTCTTAAGGAAGGCTTGCAGTGGTATAAATTTTCCTCTTAGGACTGCCTTTGTGGTATTTCAGAGGTTCTGATAATTCGTGTCTTCATTGTTGTTTTGTTCCAACAATTTGGCAATTTTCTTCTTGATCTCATCTGTGACTCAGGTATCATTCAGCATAAGGTTATTTAACTTCCACGTTTTTGTATGATTATGCAGATTCCTGTTGTTACTCAGCTCAAGTTTTGTTCCATGGTGGTCCGAGAAGATGCAAGGAATAATTTCTATTCCTTTAAATTTACTGAGGTTAGACTTGTGACCTAAGATGTGATCAATTTTGGAGTAAGTTCCGTGGGCTGATGAGAAGTATGTTTGTTCAGTTTTGTTGGGATGAAATGTTCTCTAGATGTCTGCTAAATCCAAATGTTGGATGGTTAGGTTTAAATATAAGATTTCTTTGCTCCGCTTCTTGTTGGAGGATCGATCCAACACTGCCAAAGGAGTCTTGAAATCTCCGACCTCTATGGAGCTGGAGGAAATCAAGTTACTCATGTCTGTTAGAGTTTCTCTTATAAATTGAGGCGCATTCTGGTTGGGTGCATAGATATTAATAATTGAGATCTCATCATATTGAGTATTACCCTTAACAAATATGAAGTGACCATTCTTGTCCTTCCTTACTTTTGTTGGTTTAAAGCCTATTGTATCTGCAAATAAAATTGCAACACCTGCTTTTTTCTAATTACCATTTGCCTGAAATATGGGTGACCATCCTTTCACCCTGAGTCTATATTTGTCTTTTAAGGTAAGATGTGACTCTTGTACGCAACAAATATCTGGCCTGAGTTTTTGTATCCAGTCAGCTAACCTATGCCTCCTTAGAGGACAGTTTAAGCTGTTCACATTAATGGAGATTATTGATAAGTCTTGTAAAATTTTTGCTATCGAGTTTTTCAAAAGTCCAGTGGGCATTTTTAATCCTTTTGCCAGTGTGGGAGTTGGAGTTTGATCAAAAGTTTCTGAGTGAGTTTACTTTTGTTGTAGAGGATAGGGTTGGTCATTATGGAGGATAGGTCTGAGGATATCCTGAAGCGCTGGTTTGGTTATGGCAAATTTCTTCAACATATGAATGTCATTAAAGTATTCAATTTCTCCATCATAAATGAAACTCAGTTTAGCTGGATGCAGGATTTGGGGTTGAAAGTTATTTTGTTTTAGGAGATTAAAAGTCGGTGACCACCCTCTTCTGGCTTGAAAAGTTTCAGTAGAGAGATCTGCAGTCATTGTAACATTCCCCTTTGTAGGTAATGGATTTCTTATGTCTGGCTGCTTTCCGAATTTTCTCCTTTATTTTAACTGTAGTGAAGTTAATTATGATATTCCTGGGGGGATGTCTTATTCAGATTGAGTTGTGCTGGGGTTCTAATACTGTCTGGTATCTGAATTTCAGAATCTCTTGACATGTCTGGAAAATTCTGTTTCATGATTTCATGGAGAAGGGCCTCTGTGCCTTGTGAAGGCACTTCGTCACTTTCAGGGATTCCACTGAGGCAGATATTAGCCTTCTTTGATTTATCCCAGAGCTCTCTGAGAGAATGATCCATTTTTCCTCTCCATTTCTCTTCCTGTTTGAGAGTTTTGGAGTGTTCAAAACCTTTGTTTTCAAGGTCAGAAATCCTTTCTTCTGCTTGTTCCACTCTGTTACTGAGGGATTGTGCTGTATTTTTCTGATGTTTGAGGGCTGCAAGTTCTTGCTTCAGTGTTTCCAAATCTTTGGTGGTTTTGTCTTTAAATTTGTTGAATTCTTGAGACAACTTTTGAATTTCTCCTCGAATTTCTAATTCCAACTTTTGAATTATCCTCGAATTTCTAATTCCAAATTTTCCTCCATTGTATTAATCTTGTTTGCACTCCAAATTCTGAATTCTATTTCTGACATCTTGGCCAGCTGTTTATGAATGGGATCTTCAGTTACATCTGCCATATCTTTCTTGGGGTCAGGGGGTGTGATCTATTCTTATTATTCATGTTACCAGAGTTTTTCTGCGGATTCCACCCCATAATTATTTTATACCATTTGACTTTTCCCCTGGAGCTTTGTTGAGGACCCGTACAGTGCTACAGCCTGAGAAACTGGGGACCTGTTTGATGTGGTGGGGCTAAATGGCTCTGTCTTATTTTCAGCTGGTCTCTGTCCGACCTTTGTGAAACAGTTACTCTGGGTTGAAGTCTCAGCTGTGGAAAAATACCAGCAATTAAGTCCCCCCGCCCCCACAGGTAACAATTGGAAAAGGAAAATCAAACCTTCCTACAACCACACACCCAGGGCACCACTTGGATAGTCCTCACGTGATTGGCTTAGTTCAAAAGGTCCAAATCAATTGTCTCAGTCAGCATCTGTCTCATGTGAGAGAGTTTAAAAGGTCTCTGGCAACTAGATCACAGGGTTCTGCTGACAACTCAAATATGACTTGCTCTGGTGCTCCGTGAAGTCAGGAGGACCCATCCAGCAAATAGGTTGATGCCTCCTTTCCCACCTTACTCCTCTGTCACACCTAGTCACTGATAACCCCACAGAGCTGTGGCCCAGTTGCCTCCAATAAGCAGATACTCCAGGGGTTTACACCTGCCTGAATCACAAGGAGATCTATGTCTGCTCAGCCAGGCCACTTTTCTCTGCCTCTATCCAGCAGGGGAAGGTGAGGCCTGACAACCTCAGGAGGCTGGGTTTTCACTCAGTTTCAACCCCGCCCCTGATTGATGTTACTGACAAAACAGAACAACTTTGCAGGAATTTGTTTCTGTCCTTGCTAAATTCCCTTGCAGAAGAGAAGCTGTTTTGAGTTCCCAGAACCTGTGCCTCAGGCCCTGTCTGTGCTGCTGTATGGTTTCAGCTGTAGTTTGTATTTGCAGCACGCTTACCTGTCAGATCCAGCCTCTGCCTGCCCTCCTTTGTTTAAGCTGATGGTCCCCTGGGGGCCGGATGCATCTTAGGCTCAGCAAAGTGTTCCTCTGGGTCAGCCCCGCCCTGGGAATCTCCTGGCTCTGCACATGTGTTTTCTAGTCCCCGCGCTCCTCCCAGGCCAGTACCACATCAGGCAAACCCTTTACTCAAGGGGCCTTCATTTCCGTTCCAGATCTGTTCCCAGTGGTTGCCACCTGAGAAGATGCCCAGCCTCCTCTGGTTGCCCAGAGAGACATGGGATGTGACTTTGGAATATCCGGGGGTGAGCCCTATTGTTGCCAAAAGTGGCTGCTGCTCTGCGCCTCAGGGCACTGCCACTCAGGCGTGATTCCCTCTCAGCTGACCATCTTCTCCTCACTCCCATGCCGCAGAATCAGCACTGACCAGCTGCAGTCCAGGCCCTGTCCACACCCCTCAAGAAATCACCCCAAAATCTGGACTCCTGGGGGGCAGGCCTCCAGACTTCAGAGCGAGAGTGGAGGGGAGTGCTGGGAGCTCAGAATTGCAGGTAGAGAATATATACAGTTTTATGCCTGGCAGGAGAATGCCATGGCACCCTAGTAGGGAAGGTAGGTCCAGTTTTTAGAGGGTCTCTCCTGTGAAGTATAGTGGGAGGACTTTTGAACTCTGCTCATTTGTTTTTGGGGTACTCTGAGCCATTCTCATGGGGGAGGGGACTCCCGTCCATTTGGTGATGGATTTTGTACCTTTTGTTTGTATCCTTGGGGTCACAGCTTGCCTCAGCAGGGTTGATGTGTGTTCTTCAACCTTCTCTCTTGGTGCAGCTCTAATCCACCAGGTTACTTGCTAAATTTCTGTCCTTTAACTCTCCTTCTGGACAGGAGCCTCTGTGGAAAGCTGGCTTCAGTCAGCCATCTTGTCTCTGCCCCCTCATTTCCTTTTCTCTACTTCTATTTTCTTTTCTACTGTATAAATATTTATTTATGCTATGTTAATTCCTTTGCTAATTTTATAGCTGTAGTTCTAGTCACTTTCTTAGTGGTTGATGTAATGATTAGAATATGAATCTTAATTTAACTTAATCTATTTAAGGTTAATATTAAGTCTGGTCAACTAGAGAAACTTCTCCAATATAACTTCATTTTGTTTCCTTCTTTTGTGCTGTTTTTGTCATTTTTATTGTATCTTTATCATAGAAACCCATACAATGTTTTAATACTATATTCATTCTTTTTTTAAATATGAAGATTTTAATTTTTATTTAAAACATTTTTTTGTTAAATCATAACTATATATGGGGTACAATGTGCTGATTTTATATACAAATTGAAATACTTACATCAAACTGGTTAACATAGGCTTCACCTCACTTAATTATTGTGTTAAGACATTTATACCCTACTCTTAATAGATTTGACATGTACCCTTGCAATGTGCACCATAGGTGAGGTCCCACTGATAACTCTACCTCCACCCAACCTTCCCCCTCCCTTACCTCTCCTCTTTCCTCCTTCTCCTGGGCTATAATTGTGTTTTATCTTTCATATGAAAGTGTGGGTGATTATGTATTGGTTTCATAATAGTACTGAGTAGATTGGATACTTTTTCTTCCATTCTTGAGATACTTTACTAAGAAGAATATGTTCCAGCTCCACCCATGTAAACATAAAAGAGATAAAGTCTCTGTCTTTTTTAAGGCTGCATAATATTCCATGGTATACATATACCACAATTTGTTCATCTATTCATGAGTCGATACTTTATGCATTCTTATGTCTTTTTAATTCAGTTCCTCAAAGAAGAGAGAAAGATATAATTATGTAATTTTTGTACTTTACCTTTGTACTTGATGACTCTATTTTATTGTTTGCTTTGATTTACCATTTTCTGTCATACTGAAAGACTTTGTTTTGTATTTCTTATAAGGCAAGATTGTTAGCCATAAATTCTTTCAGTTTTTGTTTCTGGTCAATAAAAATACATATTTTGACAAACCTCTAAATATAAAGATTTTATTTGGGAATAATGCACAGGAAGTAGGATTGCAATCTGGGACATACAATAACCCAGGGTGGCCTCCAGGATGGCTGGACAACAAAGGAAAAGGTTAAAAGTTTTATTAATGGAAAAGGAGGTTAGGCAAGTTGTTTTGAAAGGAGGTTCATTGGCTCTGGCAATGTCCTCCAGAAGCTGGAAAGCTTTGATTAGTGAGTGGTGGCAGTTACTAGGTAAAATTTGTAATCTTAACGTCATAACACACTTTTTCATTGGATTGGCCTATGACACTATGTCAGGCAAGTGTTTTCTCTGCAAGTGGCTATCTGTCGATGTGCTGCTGATATCCTTCTGTGACTTGTGGTAAGCTGAAACTTGCAAAAATTTCTCGTGATAATTCTTTTGTTAGGTAAGTCATGCGTGACACCCCTCCCTTCATGGCCTTCCCAGACTCCATTTGGCCAGGGTTTGATATAAGTGAAGCCACTTTGAATCTGACAACTTTTGCAATGGCAATCCTCTTCTATATACTTCAATTTGAGGGCTATTTGGGGTATGTACAAAATTCTTATTTGATGAATTTTTCCTTTCAGCACTTTGAATATTTCATCTCACTGTCTTCTCACCTCCATGTTTTTCTGATGAGTATTAAGCTACTAATAAGAATATCATTCTTCTGTACATAATGATTCTTTTCTCCTACTGCTTTCAATAATTATGTGGTATGTCTCCTTTGTGGTATACAGCCATTGATGTCTCTTCAGGTTTTTTAGAAATTCTTGTTTTATATACTTAAGCCTGGCTTACTAGAGCTCACCTCTATAGCATTGCTTAGTGGTCAGCTGATGATTTGACTGTTCATGAATCATAAACCTTGACTCAGTAAGGTTTCCACACTTTTCTAATGGATTTTTGTGTAGAATAGGAAATGTACCTAAAGTTCAGGCAGTTCATGGGCCTTTCTAGCTTTTACTTCTTTTACTTCCTTCTGGACCTCACCCTGTCTTCATATATATATCTCGTAGCTCACCCTGTCTTCTCCATGCCTGATCAGAGCCTTGCATTTAGCCAGGAGTGTGTGCCTTTAATTTCTCCTCAGCATGCATACAACCTTGCACAGATGTTCATTGTTCAGATGACTCAGCTTGTGCAGGAGTTTATTATCGAAGACTAAAGCTATCTCATTTTCCATATTTTCCTGTAAGATTTTTGATTAATCGGTAAGTCTGCTAGTAACCTCAGCAAGGATCATGACCTCAAACAGTCCGCAATGTTGCCATTCTTTATTGGTTTTTACCAATATCTACCATTTCTGACAATGGTCATAGGTGTTGGGTATTCAGATCTCTGATCCAAATCAAATCAGCTCTCTGTAGCTGCAAAGCATGTGTTTTTCAAGCTTGCCTCACTCTGATAGAATTACGGTTGCTGACGGTGATAGGGAATGGATAGGGGTGGAAGTTGGTATGAGCTGCCATAGGTAATAATCTATAGATACCCACTCTTATAGCTTGAGGTAAAATAGTTTTTTTAGAAAATCTTTAATAAACACTTCTTAATGTGTTGATGACTTGGCCAGTGTTCTGAATCCCGAAATGTTTCCCTTTAACTTTCTCGATTTTTATCGCTGCTTTGTAGAAAGAGGATTTGATGATCTCCTCATTCTATCATTCTAGAAATCCTAACTAGGAATCTTTCCAATCTGAAACAAAACAAAAGGGAAAACTTTCAATAGTGAATATGTTTAAATATTTAAATATTGCTTTCTCATTCTTGCAAATCCTCTAGTACAAAATGTCAGTTAATTTCCGTCCTTTAGATATCATTCGTATGGGCATCAACTGATTACAGTTAACCTTAGCCAGCAGAGCAAATCACTGAAACCATAGCCAGTCATTTGTCTGAGTTAGTTCATTGAAAATAAGAACCTCTGGGGAGGACACACCTGATAAAAACAGCACAAACCACTTTTAATCACCACTCTTCTCTAGCACTCCCAATTTCATGCACACAATCATTTTTATGACTAAGATGAATCATTCATAAAGGGAGGTCACAGTCGAGGGCCATTCTTTTTCTTTTTCTATAATTGATTGATTATATGTTTTAGAGCAGTAGATTTGCAGCAAAACTGAGCAGAGTACAGAGAATTCCCATGTGCCCCCTGTCCACTCATGCACAGCCTCCTCCACCGTGACATCCCCTCAGAGTGGTGCATTTGTTATGACTGATGAACCCACATTGACACATCATTGTCACTTGGTGTCCACACTTGATGGTGAATAGACTTTGACACCTGAGTAATGACATGTGTCCACCATTGTATTAGCTTACAGAACAGTTTCACTGCCCAAAAAGTCCTCTGTGGTTCACCTGTTCATTGCTTCCTCCCCACAAAATTCTAGCAGTCACCAAGTTCTTTACTATCTCCATACTTTCCCTTTCCCATGATATCATGCAGTTTTAATCACAAAGAATGTAGCCTGTTCAGATTGGCTTCTTTCATTTAGTAATATGCATTTATTATTCTTTTGTGTCTTTTTCCTCCTGCTTTTTAGCTCATTTATTTTCAGTGCTGAATAATATTAGTGTTGAATGTGCTTCATTGTGTGTATTTATCTCTTCAAATACTGAGGAACATCTTGGTTGCTTCCAAATCTTCAAAATTATGAATAAACCTGATAAAAACATGCATTTTACAGGTTTTAATGTGAAAATAAGTTTTCAATTCAATTTTTTTAGGTTTACCACTAAATTTTTTCATTAAAACATAATATTTGTACATATTTATGGAGTCCATATCATATTTATTATGTTAGCATAGATTTTAATAATCAAATCACAGTCAGTGGAGTTCCAACTCACGTTGGATATTTAACATTTCTATGTTAACAATATTTCAAGACCTCTTTTCCAGTTATTTTGAACTATAAATTCCATTGTTGCTAACTATTGTTACCTTATGCTGCTATTTAATTTAGACCTTATTTCTTTTAAATATGTGCTCATCCCCCTTAACCAGCCTCTCTTTATCTGTCCCAACTGTATATACACCCTTCCAAGCATTTGGAATTTATCACTGTACTCTCTGCCCCCATGTAGTCAACTTTTTAGCTCCTGTATGTAAGTGAGAACATGTGTTATTTGTCTTTCTGTGCCTGTCTTATTTCACTTAACATCATGATTACCAGTTACACCTGTATTGCTTCAAATGTCATGATTTCATTTTTTTATGGCAGAATAGTATTTTATTGTGTATATATACCATGTTTTCTCCATTTATTCATCCACTGAAGGACATTTAGGTAGATTCCCTATCTTGGCTTTTATGAACATGTGTGAATGCAGGTATTCTTTGAGATACTGATTTCTTTTCCTTTGGATAAATACCCAATTGTGGATTGCTGGATTGTACGGGGGTTCTATTTTTGGTTTTCTGGGAAATTTCCATACTGTTTTCCACAGTGGTTGTGCAAGTTTACATTTCCACCAGCAGCATAGGAGAGGTCCATCTTCTCTGCATCCTTGGAAACATCTCTTGCTGTTTTGTCTTTTTAAAAAATGTTAATCTTTTTAGAGATTAAAAGTGGCACTGAAGGCTGGAGTGCAAGGGCACAAACAGCTTACTGCAGGCTCAAACTCTTGACTCAGGTGAGCCTCCTGACTCATAAGTATGTGGGACTATATGCACATGCTACCAATCCTGCTTGCTGTTTGTCTTTCTGATGATAGTTATTGTAATGAGGATAAGATGATATTTAGCTGTGGTTCTGATATGAATTTCCCTGATGGTTAGCATCTGGTGGCCATTTGTACGGGATTTTTAAAAATTGTTGAGTTGTTTAATTTCTTGTATATTTTGGATAGTAGTCCTTTGTCAGATGTATAGTTTATATTTTCTTATATGCAACATACTGTCTCTCCACTCTGTTGATTGTTTCCTTTGCTATGCAGAAGCCTTTTCATTTAATACAGTCCCATTTGTCTATTTTTGCTTTTGTTGCCTGTGCTGTTGAGGTCTTAGCCATAAAATCTTTGCCAAGACCAATGTCCCAAATGTTTCTTCTATATTTTCTCCTAGTAGTTTTCTAGGTGCAGGTCTTATGTTTAAGTCTTTAATCAATCTCAAGTTGACTTGGCTAAATACTAAGGACCACAATTGCTAGATCATATGATCAGAGTCTGGTTAGTGACTATACCACTTTGAAATTAGACCAGCAGTGAATGAGAGTTCCTCTTGTTCCTTATCCTTGCCATTATTGGTTGTTGTTAATTTGTTTGATTTTTGCCATTCTCATAGATGTGTAATGATATCTTTTTGTTTTAATTTGTAATTCCCTAATGACATATGAGATTGAACATATTTTCATATGCTTACTTGTCATCAGTATATTTTCTCTGTTGAGATGTCAGTTCAAGTCTTTTGTTCATTTTTCATCAAATTGTTCATTTTCTCATTGCTGGTTTTTAAGAGTTCTTTGTATAGTTTCAATAATAGTGCTTGATTAGATGTATCTTTTGCCAGTCTGTGTCTTGTTTCCACATTTCTTGGCATTACCTTTGCAGAAAAACATGTTTGAATTTAATGAAATCTAGCCTATCTTTTTTTTTTTTTTTTTAACGCAAGGCATGATTTTAGGCAATCATACTTAAAGGGTGATTGCTAGCCAAGTGTGGGGGCTCATGCTTGTAAACCCAGGTCATTGGGAGGCAGGAGGGTTGCTTGAGCCCAGGAGTTTGAGACCAACCTTGGCAACATAGCAAGACTCTGTCTCTGGAAAAACAATTCTCAAAAAAATTAGCTAGGCATGGTGGCACAGACCTATAGTCCCAGTTGCTCACAAGGCTAAGGCCAGAGGATCCATCACCTGAGCCCAAGATTACAGGGCTCCCATGAGCTGTGATTGTGCCTTTGCTCTCCAGGTTGGGCATCAGAAAAGACCCTGTCTGTATAAAAAATAATAAAGTAAAAAAGGAAAACAAAGTAGTGGATGTGAATGCAGGACCTCTTGAGATTTATGTACACTTGATGTATACTTACTCAGAAGCTACAATTCATGGGGAGTGAAGGGAAAAGTATTAAATGGTATAGGGTTGGGTGTTCCCAGATGGTTAAAATGCCACTTTATGGTCCCAGTGGCAAAACGTGGTTTGTGTGATTTATGCAATTGAAAAGCTTTTTTTTTTTTTTTTTTTAATCTATGAGATATAGTCTCACTCTGTCATTCTGGGTAGAGTGCCATGGCATCATTGTAGTTCACAGCAACCTCAAGCTTTGGGCTCAAGTGATCCTCTTGCTTCAGCCTCCCAGGTAGCTGGGACTATAGGCACCCACAACAACACCTAGCTAATTTTTTCATTTTTAGTAGAGATGAGGTCTCACTCTTGCTCAGACTGGTCTCAAATTCCTGAGTTCAAACAATCCACCTGCCTTAGCCACTCAGGTTACAGGTGTGAGCCACCATGCCTGGCCTCTGCTTTTGACACTATTTTCCAGCACATTGCAGAGAGAAAAGCCTATATTGAGTCTGTTTTGGATTGTGAGGAGGTGGAGCATTTTATCACAAGTAGCCCTTCTACTTACATTTATTAGGAGTGTTATGGCCCTCTCTTCACATGTGAGATTTCTATGTTGTTGTGTTTAATCTTAGAATATTTTTTAATCCCCCATACTCATTCTACAGATGCCATGAACTTAATACAAGTTTCTGAACATTATATTTGGGATGACCTGAGACAAAGAAAATTCCAAGGGAGAATTTTGGTATAAGGAGTGGAATTTGTTCTTTGAGGAACTGGGATGGGAATGAGAAATGAACTATCAATTAGGACAGCTTTAATCAAGGTACATTTGCCTAAAATGAGCCCAAAGGGCACAAGTCTGCACACAAAGGATCCTCTCTGACATCTTATCTCAGAATCCCATAAAAGGGGTTATTAAGTCCCTCAAAGGGGGGTACACTAGAGTAGTAGTGACTCCTGAGAGTCTGTCCTAGTGATAAGCAATGGATAACTGAAGGCCTTACTGGGGCAGGCCTGGCCATTTATCAGCTGCTTGGCCAGGATCCCCCAAACAAGGTGACTCTCACCAATACTGCCCAGTGCACAGACACCTAAAGGACACCATGTAGCTGTGAAGTTGGCATAAAAGTGCGGTGACAAAAGTACAGAGCCAGCCCCCTGGATCTGGTCCATCCTGGTCATAGTCAGAAATCTCAGCACTTTTATGGGGCTGGTCATGGTCCTGCTGTCGGTTGCAGTTTCCCCAGGGTGGCTCCAGTGATCCACTGCCCACAGGGAATGGGGAGGGCTCCAGAGCCAACCCCACCCAATACAGCCCAGAGGCACAAGGCTGTACAGCGGGACCTGGCTCAACCTCACCTCATCATAGCCTTTCTGTGGAGAAGCCATGAGTGGAGACAGAGGCAAGCCAGGGAAGGCACCGGACACACACAAGCACCTGCTGTGTGAGCGTGATGGTTTCACTTGAGGTTGGGCACCATGATGTGGTCTATTTGGGCAGATTCTCCTACATTTTTGTTTCATCATGCTTCTGATTCATAGCTTATGTTATACTCCTGAAGTTTCTTCATTCTTTCTGGTGCATCTTATGCTTGGTTTCTGGGCATCTGTCAGGAAGGATGTTCCTGAGATGAGGGACCATGTCCCAGTCAGATTTGGTTGCTATGAGAAAATCCTGTAGCTTGGAAACTTAACAAAAAGAAATGGACTCAACACAGTCTGGAGGATGGAAGTCTAAGGTTAGAGCACCAGCATGGCTGGGTTCTGACCTGAGCCTTCTTCCTGGCTCTCACTGTGTCTTCATGTGGGGAACAGAGAGACAGCTCTGGTGTCTCCTTCTCTTCTTCTCTGGACACTCTTGTCAGCACTGGAGCCTCACCCTCATGACCTTTTTTAACTCCAATTATCTCCCTGAGACTCCACTTCCAAATGTCATCTCATCTGGGGTGGGGGTTTCAACATAGAAATTTGGGGGGAGAAACATTCAGACTATAAGAGCCCACCAGTTGGCCCCACTGTGCAGGTTCAAGGTGGATTGTAGGGTTTAGTGGGGCACAGGGGTGGAGGAAGCACAGGTTCTTCATCCTCCTGGGGAGTGTTCAGAAAAACAATGAGAGCGGGGCAGACAAGAGCCAGGAGGGTGAGGATGAGTAATATGAGTCCCAGGTGTGACTGAGATGATGTCCATCCCTTACTGAGGGCCCACACATACCAACGACCTTCACTCCGCATATTTGCCCTGAGTGACTGATATGTAGCTTAGCTGAATACCAGGGACACAGTGGATGGGGGTCCCAGGTGGTGAAGTCTACCTTACCAAAACTTTCATGGTATGGCATTCTGGGAATTTCTAAACCTTAAGTCCATGGTGTGCAGGCTCACACCATACTGTCTAAACACAAACCTAACACAAACTTTGAGTCTTCTTCTCTATGTGAAAACCAACCTGGGAACAGAAAGGAAGTGACAGCAAAAGCTCCACAAAGAGTAAATTGTTCTTCCCAAAGCCACATAGGGCAGGCCAACATGGGCGCTGCTCACAAGGAATAAGAGAATGGAAGGTGGTAGAGGGGAATATGTCCAACTGCCCAGTATGTTTTATGGGCAGCTGGAGCAGGTGGGCCCAGACATGGCTCCCTTTGTCACCCACCAGAAGGGCTAGACCACCATAGTATGAGACAGATGTGCCTCACTTTCTACTGCCACTAGGCAAATCCCCATTGCCATGACCATAGCTGAGTGACAAGTGGTACCAGAGAGTCACAGTAGTCCCCACTCCTCACAGCCCCTGAAGGAGGAATCAGAATGTAAGACCTGAAGAAAGGGTTGGCTGGTTGGGAGTGAGGACAGGTGCTGGGCCCTTTTCATACTGGGGTCAGAAATTCTGAGAGGTGGTCTGGGAGGAAGGGGTGGAGAGTTCAGCCATAAGCACAGGATGAGGGGAGTTTGGCAAAGATGGAGGCATAGGACAGTCCTGGGAAAGAGGGGGCATCCACCCCTTGGCTCAGCCTTTCTCCTTATTCATTCCTCATCTCACTCCTACCTGCCCATATGTCTCCCTCCAGCAACCACCTGGATGCCACCCCTGAGGAAGCTTCCAGACACCAAATGTTACATCCCAGACAGCCCTTGCTCTACTGGTGGGATCTGTGAACATACTTACTGAGAGGGCAGCTGACCCTCAGCCCTCTTAGCTGAATACCAGGGACAGTATTCAGTGTGAGGATGTGCTGAGGATCATTCCAGTGTTGTCGTCTACCTGCTTCAGGGAACACAAAGAAGATCCCTAGGTAAGTGCCCACTTGGGCATGATGCTAGAAAATGGGTAAATGATCCAGAGAACAGAAAGGGTCCAAAGCACTTTGAATGAAAAGATTGTTAAGGGACACAGATGATGATGGGATGTACATAGAAGACCCTCTGAGGTGAGGTCTTATGAGTGGGTGACAAAAGGATCAGGGGGATTTGAAGTTGTTTGCCAGCACAGCAGCTTCTGTGTGGCCAGCCTACATTTGGAGGAACATATGAGGGATGCTCTGTGGATCCCACTGCTTCCTGATCATCCTCACTCTCTGAGCAGCACAGGTAACAGCACAGGGACAGCAGCCCTGACACCATTTTGAACATGACTTCCTTTATTCATATTAACACACAACACCCCAGGGCACACTCCCTCACCCTACCCACTTCCCGTTTAAGTCTCTTCCTCCCAACCTCTACCCGTCCCCCAATAGCTGAGGACCAGCTGGACCAGCCCTGGGTGAGCTGGAGCCCATGGCACTTTAGGCCATAGGACAAAGAAAGGAACCATTTTGTTCAGGGCTCCATCTTGGGGCCTGTTCCCTAAGCAGCTACCCTGATGTCCCTACTGGGTATGGCACTGCTTCTTCTTTGTCCCAGAGAGAAATGGGTCACTCCTCTTTTGAGGCTGTAAGGATTGACCAGATCTTAATGCCAGGGGTTGTCCTACAGAGACTCTGAGCTGAGATCCTGGGTAGACCATCCTTTCAGCAGGGAATCGGTACCCACAGATCACTTGCTTGCTGCATTTGGCCATTGGAGGAGCAGCAGGCCTGAGGCCTCTTCTCTGAGCAGATGGTGGCTGGCTAGTGACAGGGTTCTGGGACAGATCCCAGGGCAGCAGACTATGTTGGGAGGCCAGGAGGAAGGCCGGGCTGGGGAGCTCCTCCTCATCTTCACTGGAGCCATGTCCTTGCCTGAATGTCTCCCTAACAGGAGATGCACTTTGCAGACCTGAGGCATCCCTGGTCCCCAGGCCAGCGGTGGTGAGGCTGAGGCCCTGGAAAGAAGAGGTTGGCTGGGTGGCCCTCAGCCTGGGGGACTCTAGATGCCGAAAGAAGAGACCAGGGGCCTTAGGCCTGTGCAGGTCATCTTTGACTCTGCCATTTCCTTGAGGGGCATGGAAAACCATCTGTGCTGGGCAGGTTTCTGTACCAATCCCTAGTTTGGGCCCATGGCTGTTGATCTCTGCACCTTGGCCAGCTGCAGACTTAGAAGCACTTGAGTCCACCCAGAGTGCCTGACAACTCTGGGCTTCCCCCATGCTCCGCTCCTCTTTCAAGGTCAGGAGGCGCTTCTCTACCAGCTGCAGGAAGAAAAACTGGCACTTACTCGCTCTGCACGAGCTATGTGGATGGGCTGAGAGGGCGGTGGATATGCTGGCACTTGGGTGGCAAGCACAGAAGGAAGCAGGTTACTTGGTTTGGTGTCAGAGAAAGAGCTTGTGACTCTGCCAGCTGTCTTACTAGGCCTGACTGCAGTTGTCCTCCTGCCCTCATTCTTTTGGTCCTCTGGCCTTCTTCCTAGCAGTCTGTACCTGCATCTGTCCACACTCCCCCTTGCCTCCATCCCAGCAGAGCACAGGAAGACAACAGTGGGTGACACTTTTGTGCTATGGTCTACGTGCTGGGGTCTTCCTCTCTTCCCTGGTTTCCCTTATTCTTCTGCTTCCCCTGAGTGGCCCTCTCTGCTCTGAGTGTCCCTCCCTCTTCCAGTTCACCTGGTCAAGGGTGAGCCCCTCTTCTTGCTCCAGCTCCTGGGTTAGGGCCAAAGAATCCATGTTTGTTTTTGCAGAAAGCAATTCTTCCAGGAATCGAGGGTGAATCACAGCCTCCACCTGGGAGCAGAAGGAAGAGAGAGAGCGTGAGTGTCCTTGGCGGGGCAGGACCTCGAGCCAAGAGGACATGGAGGAGATGCAGAAAGCAATGAGCACCACATCCTGGTGTACACCACACCACTGTGTTGTTTTATATTATCACAATCGCAGCTGCACACACACACATAAACACTCGTTTACACAGACACAACACACACAGATGAACACACTGCACACAGCAAAACACACTGCAGAGACACACAGATACAGGAACACACATGGATACACTTATAGCCACATTCACCCACACATGGTAACAAATACACAGAGGCACAGACAAACATAACATATACACTCACACCCATGTACACACTCACCACACATACACACACACACACACACACATGCACAGAACTTAGTCTGCAGGGCCTGGCAGTACCATTCCCTGGAATCCTCCTGAGTCTAGCACTCCAGGCATCCTACCTTGGTGATGAAGTCTTCTGGGTGCACAGCTTGTCAGTGTAGCTGAGGAGTCCTGGGTCTGGGAAGGTCCCAGCCTTGTTCTGGGGCGGCTCTGCTTTGTCTTCTTCTAGTTGTGTATCACGCTCCCTCAGGTCCCCACAGGGAGGCCCCAGCACCTTGTCCATTATTTTCATATACTCCTTCACAGCTTCAGATGGTATCTCCTTGGGTGCCTTATTCTCAGGTAGCTGCTGCTCAGGTGTGGGTGGTGGCAGGTGGGCTTTGTTGCCAGCCTTTCTTGGAAGGACTGCTGAGGTGAGGAGGTAAGAAGATGATATGGCAGGGGCTGCAGTAAGTCATGATGCCACAGAGGAGAGGAGAGAGTGGGGCCCCATGGACAGGAATCCTGTCCAGGATTGGGCAGGACAACCTAAGCTTTAAGACCCTGAGAGGAGATGCTGCAGAAGAAGGCACATCAAAGACAGACTCATGTGGGAGCAAATTTGGGGCCACTGGCATTTGAGTACTCTTCCCAAGCAGCCCCTGCTCCCTGGACACATTGCATGTTGGGTCTGAACATGTTGGGGAGACAGTACCTATGCCCAGTTCATGACCAAGGGTTCCTGAGCACTGCCACTCATGGTGGACTGCTTGATTTGAAAGAGCAAATGACCTTTTTGAACAAATGTATGGGTGGTGGATCCAGGGATCTCTCTGATCCCTTTGGCTTTTGTTCTCCAGCTCACTGGGAAACATGGGAAGCCTCACCTGGCTGCTGGACAACCTTGGAGGCTTTGGAGTCTTGAGAAGAAGGCCTACATGGGGCTGATGGAGGCAAGAAGTTGGATTCCTTCATCCACTTCAACTGCTGAAGCTGCATCTCCTCCTCAGCCTCAAACTCCATAAACCTGGGGAGTGGGAGACATATGCCTTGCTGAGAGGGAAGCTTGGCCTGAAGGCCCAGTGTCAGGGAGGCGCCAACTACAGGGATGGAGGGGTGGCTTAAGTGGGCTATACCGGTCTTGTCTGGGTCCAGTTGCAGGAGGGAGCTGCTCTCCAGGGCAGACCTACAGACTCAGGGACTCCTTCCTGCTCTCACAGGTGCAGGGCCTACATCAGGGATGACTGACCCAGGCTTCTGTAACCCAGGGAAGGCCTGATCACAACCTCTCTTCCACACCTCTTCTGTCCCTGCCCAGAGCCCCACAGCATGCTGACAGCCAGACGTGGGCCAGGGATGTGATTATGCCAGAAGACAACAGGGAATCCTAAGGCTGGGCTATGAACTCTGAGGGAAACCTGGCAGACAAGAACTCAGGAGGTGTTGGAGGGATGGAGGCTGAGCTGAGAGGAGACTGTTTGTTTCTTCTGAGCACCATTGTCCATTGTTTTTATGTTTCAACACAGGGTACTGCTGAGTAGCAGAGGCAAGAAGGTCAGAGCCATGTCCTTGGGTGTCTGAAGCACTGGCTTCCCCTGATCAACCTCTATAATGCCCTCCTGCGACTGCACATGACCAACTTCTGGACACTTCTTCTGAGAAGGGGTGGACCCCAGTTATGTCAATGTCACCAAACTGCCTTAGCACAGCCCCTACTGCTGCAGAAAGCCCACTTGGCTGTGCTGCTGACTATTCCCCCCATGGCCGTCACCAACAGGCAGTGTCCAGCGAAGACCAGGCCAGAGCTTCCTCAATGAAGAACCCCGGAGGAGGGAGCAGCTTCCTGAGGGATTGTGGGGCCCCAGGTGGAGCCTGTGATCATGAGAACTCCTCCCCACAATTTACACTGACCAGCTACCACAGCAGCCTTGCCTTTGTCACCCACACTCACACCCCAAGCCCTCAGGCCCAGGATCCCTGACTCACTTTTCTGCCATCTCATAAAAGATCATTTGGTCAAAATTGTTTTTCTGCTGCCATTCCTGCACAGCCTGCCACAGGCCCTTGTCCAGGGTCATGGTGGGCTTCAGTCGGGCCAGGGTTCGAAGCACTGGGCTGTAAGCAAGCAGGATCAGTCACAGACTACAAGCCCACCCTCCATCCCAAGCTGACCCAGCCCAACACACATCCCTCTACCCTCCCCCCTTGTTCTGCCACCTGTCTTTGTCCTGTGTCACCCCAGTGGGGACTCCTTAGCCTCCAGGATACCCTCCTACCACCAAACATCTACACTGAGGGATTGTGTGACCTCTCCATCTTCCTTTTCAGTCCTCATATTACTTTCTTAAATGTCATATTCAGTATTCAGGTTGAGTGCCTGTTTCCTTCCAAATTCCTACTTAAAGCCCCAGTCACCAATGTGAGACCATTTAGGGGTGGAGCCTTTAGGGGATAATGAGAGTTAGACATGTCATGAGCTTGGGGACCTAATGATGGAATCAGGACCCTGAGAGGAGGACAAGAAGGCACTAAGCTGACTCTCTCAGCCATGTGAAGACACAGCCAGAGGCAGCCATCTCTACTAGGAAGAGCCCTGACCAGACACCGAATCTGCTGGCACCTTGATCTGGGACTTCTGATCTGCTCAACACTTTCACTGGAACACTGGCTTTTGGGAGCACCCCTCTTCCTAATACTAATATTAATAATTGCTATAATTTCATGTTCACAGCATGTGCCAGGCCCAGCTAAATAGGTCATCTACCAGCTCAAGTCATCTTCTACCCATCTTCACTCTCTACCCTGAGAGTGAAGTACATTGTTCTCTTTGGGGCTCAAGCCCAACCTTATGTGCATGCTGACCATGACTCTGTATTAACTGGAATACCCAGAACAATGTGGAGGGCATATACCTATCACACATCCCACAGGTGATGTCCTCATGGCCATCATCTAGCACTTAGGTGCTATGCTGGTGGGTGAAGGTTCAAGGGAAGGAGTCTATGTGTAACCCTAAAGACCTAAACCCAAATTATAGTGGGTGTTGCCCCAGAAACCCTTTCAGACTTTTAGACTTCTATATAAATCTGGGTAGGGTAATTACTGAAAAATAAGGATTGGCTAGACTCATACGATGGGGATCAACTTAGCACCTGAAGGATGTCATGACTGGAGTGATATGAATGTGGCTGAGAAGACCCCTTCTCAGAGGTTAACCCATAGCCTTTAGGACCATCCTTCCAGGACCCCTAAACAGGACCTCCTGACCTCCCACATTCCAAAGTATATGTGCTTTTCTGGACTAGTCACTGCCCCAGGTGGACACTCACATGAGGAAGCAGGAAAATGCTTCAGTATCAGGACTCTGAGGAAAGTGCCTCCAGGCCAGTGACTTAAAATGCTGCCAGCGTCGGTAGTTCTCGTAGACATTCTTGGCATTACAGGAGTCATCCCGCAAGGAGAGGAGCAGACTGCCCCCCCTGCACTCTCTGTAGGGCTGTGACCCAGTGTTCACTGGGGACACATTGGGGACCAGGTGGGCAGCTAGTGGGGGCACCAAGTGAGGAAGGTCTATGATCCAGCTTCCGATGCTAGTTGGGGCACCACCAACGACTGGAGCACTGCCGATGACCTGAGCACCTCCAGTGACAGGAGCACCTGCTATGTTCTGGGAACTGCCAATGACTGGGGAAGGCATAATGATCTCCACTGGAGGAGCTGTCAATAGTAGGGGAGTTGGATTTGGAGCACCTCTGCAGAGGGCCCCTGGAGCACTCCACTTGAGGGGGGCTTGAGGTAGTAAAAAAGTCTGAGTGGGGAGGGCTTGCACTGGCTCCCCTTCTGATTTGACTTGGAGAGTGACACTGAAAGCCTCAGCCCCACTTGGACAATGGGCACCATCTCCTGCCACCAGAGGTGTCTTGGGCAGAGTGGACAGCACCAAGGGGCTTCTGGGAGGAAATACTGCATTTATGAGGGGTGGCAACTGCTGCCCCCATGGGGGCCTGTACGCTGGACCAGGGCTAGGTGGGTGAAAGGGTAGAGTTGTGAAAGGAGGTAGGGATGCATCAGGGTTCAGGGTCATGTCCAGTCTCAGCACTGAGGATGCTGTGGAGACAAAGGAAAGCGTGAATAGAAGAGGAGAGGCAGCAACCAGGAGGGAGGCTCTCTGGCTCCCCGTGAGTGACTGGAGGATCAGAGCGAGGGATCGCAACAGGTATGTGTATCTATGGCCAGGGGACCTGGTAGGTTTGCAAAGATCCTGAGTGAATGTGATGCTCTGTTCCTCCAGTTGAGAATTATTCTTCTAATGGCAGCTCCTGTTTTCCTAAACAACCATTATATACAGGGCACTGCTGGACAGTCCCTGGGGATGCTGAGTAAACCTAAGGGCTGACATCTGGGGATTGATTTTTTATTTACTTCCAAGGCCTGTGTTATAGATAAGTTGGGAGACTGGACTCCCTGGGATCAGTCAAGGACCCAGAGTGGTCTGTTTTGGGTTGACTATAAATTTAGTCTAGAGTGAAAATGCTTGGAAGAGATAACCACTTTAACACAAGGGAATATTGTGTAACTTTATAACCTATAAGGAGGAATCTATTTTATATATACTATGATGATTAATAACATTGCTGATGTATGCTTTTACTATAAGAGAATAAAAATAACAAATTAAAACAGGAGAGCAGTACAGCTCTTTGAGAAGATATCCTCACAGTATTGTGGAATTGCTGGCTTTTCTGTAAATAAAAGTAGAACTGTTAATCTCTCATCCACTTCTCCATTGATTGGTTTGGATGACATGCCGAGAGACTCCTTGGTTCGGCAACAATTCCACTACACAACTTGTCTCAGTCACCAAGACCCCCTAACCCTACCTGCCAAGAAGCAACACCTGAGCCTTCACTGCCTATAAGAGCTCCCAGGGATGCCTAGAAGACAACCTGGCAACCTCAAAGTCTTCTCCTGAGCCATAGGACTCTACTGGGAGGAACAGTACCCCTCAGCATGCCCACTAGTATATGTGGGACCTGCACTGTAGACAGTTTGAGGTCCTCTAAGGCCCTATGTGATGCTGGAATGTTCAGAGTATTGTGGCCCCTTCTCATCTTCGTCTTCCTTCCTCCTACTCTGACCCCTCCCCCCCTTCCCCCGTCTAGTCTGACGCAACGAAACAAAATGAACTGGCAGAAATCTTTCTCTAAGCTAGTGTCCTAGGAATCCTGAAGATAACCCAGAACACATCACCCCCAATGTAAAGTTGCTTTTCCTAGCACCACCCATAGCAAATGCCAAAGATGGGTCTATTTGGGTCCCACTGTCCCCTTGCTTAGTGTTCCCTACCTCCACTGAGGAAGATCTGTTCTGAGAGAACTGGTCCGTAGAGGTTGATTGCCCCTTGATCCTGTCATTGCACAGCCAGCAATTGCTTGCACAGGATTGGAGAAGGGCCAGGAAATGGTGACATTGGGGCTGTCCAGGTGCATTCCAGAGATCTGTGCAGCTTTTGGTTACGTTAGAATGGGTTATGGGAAAGGAGGCCATCTGTGTTTGTTCCTCTTTGAGATTCTGGTAATGGAATGTAAAGACCTACAAAGACTCAGGGAGG
Organism: Nycticebus coucang; assembly: GCF_027406575.1. NCBI lineage: Eukaryota > Metazoa > Chordata > Mammalia > Primates > Lorisidae > Nycticebus > Nycticebus coucang. The sequence continues at coordinate 108,644,428 of NC_069781.1, forward strand.
AGCCAGGAGCCTGGTGGGACAACACTGTCCGGAACTCACTCTGTTCACTGAGACCTCAAGTAGACACTCCTTTAGGAGAACAAGGTCCTAATGAATCAGGAGATCTGTTCTAACTTTTCATAATAATAATTAGAGACGATCATATTCCAAATTGTGTGCTACTCTTCCTCTACTGAAAAGAAACCAGCTTTTCACAACCTTTCACTCAAAACGAACAACTCTTCACCTCTGTTTTCCATTCACAAAGTATTACAATAGAATCTAAAGTAAATCTTCATCGACAATAAAACAAAGGGCAGGGATTAGGCCAGGAGCTATGGACAAGGTGAAGCGGTTCTGAAGACCTAAGTTTCCACAAAACGGCAAACAATTCAGATCAACTCAGAAAACCAAGACCTGTGCTGGCTAAAGATCCCTGGCTGCCCCAGCCTTGTTGATTCAGAGATAGTAGCTCAAAGAGCAGCTATCTGTAGTAGGGAGGATCTGAGAGGCTCTGAGCATTATGTTGCAGGAAGACAAGGCCCAATGGAGAGAAAGAGCACCCAACACCACGTTTATAAGAGGAAGGGCTTTATTCACCAGCCGGGAGCTTACAGCATAGAATTCCAAAAGTCCAAGCTCCCCGACTGCCTTGGTCATCCCCTTTTTATTGACAGTCAAAAAGTTCCACTCCACAGGTACCCTTTTCATTGGCCAGTTTGAATCAACTGGGAAATGCTATTCCCGCCCCTACAGAACTACGGGATTTCACAGAACTTGGAAATTTCCAAGTTTCAGGAAGTTAAGTTTACAAATTCCCAAAAGCTGAGTCACCGTGGAGAGGACCCTGCGTGTATATCCTTGTAGTCTCCTTGAGAAGACCTGTTCTTCTAGACCTCACCCTTCTCGGCTATCCTCTCTCACATAGAGTTACAGTAACCTCCTGCCTTACTCACTGAGGGGATATGTCACTGCAGACCCCATTTGTCCGTGCTGTCTCCAAAGATCTAGGGAACTACATCTAAATCTCTCAGAATAGTATCATAGGACAAACTCCAGGTGCCTGACGAAACAACTCGGGGCTCGGTCTGTTCCATGTACCCTCTCTGTGCCCACAACATCATCCCACAACTCTCTATAGACACATGTGCACATGGCCAGTTTCCCTTCTACAAAGACTAAACAGTTCTACTTCCATTCATTCCCTTGCACAGTACACTTGCCCCAGGTATCCCTGTCCACCTCTTAGCAGCTGTCTTCCTCAGCCACATAGCCATGTGCTTCCCAAGTGGGACAATCTAGGCAATGTGCAGTAAGTGTAACCTCCTTCTCCAGCTCCATCAGCTGTCCTCAGGGAGATTTTCAACTGTGAGTCTGAGAAGTGGCAGGCAGTCTGGTAACTAACTCACCTTTCTGCTATATAGCCTTACCTCTTTCTGAAGCCATCCCTGCAGGTCGGGTGCTGATAGTAGTGGTCTGGCAGCCTCCTGAATAGGAAAAGCCTAGGGCAGGACCCAGAGTGTGACCTGGCTCAACAGATGCTCAGGGGTCTGTAGAGCTGGACAAAGTTTGAATGTAAGCAGCTGTAGAACAGCAGGACTCCAGGCATTTCACAGTGGGGGAGGGGTGGCTGGCAGCATGCTGGGGGGGAGGGTGTGACCAACATTCCAGGAAGTTCTCTGGCAGGTGGGCAAGAACCTGAAGCTCCCTTCCGGTTAGAGGGTGGCAGCACCATCCATGTGCGCCTCTTCAGGCAATTTGTAAATTGTTCTGCAGGCTCACAGCATGCTGGTTTTGCTTGATGCCCCCTACTCCAATTCTTCATCAGTAAGCCTACTTCTGTACCCCTCAAGTCACCCTGCTTTTCACCTGTGGAGCTGGGCCCTTGACCAACTGCTACAGTGGCTGCAATTTTGGAACAAAATTCGTGATACATTTTCTGTCTGAGAAATATAGGTTCTTAGGGAGGCAAAAGGACTGAGTGTCTGAAAACAGCATTGTCTCTGTAGATCCAGAGTATTTTTGCACTTCATTCTGTAGGAAGCAGTCTGTGTGCCTGAGACCCATTCATGGCTGCAAACTCCGAAATCTTCGGGGGGCCAGCCTTACTGTGCACGTGGCCTCGGCCCATGGAAAAAAAGCCATGCAGCCTATGGGATCAGGACCACAAATTCCTTCATGTTGTTTCTCAGAATATTTAAATATTTATTTAAAATTTTTTAGAAAATAATTTTACTTTAACACTTTAGCAAGCAATCCTTTTACATGGCTTAAAAGTCATAAGGTACAATGTGTAATATGTAGTGACAAGGCTTCCTTCCTCTTTCTCATGGATACCCCATTTCTTTGATCCAAGATAAAACTGGTGATATCTGTTTCTTGTTATTCTTCTGAGACATGTATTATGCAATAAAAGCATTTGCAAACAATTTTTTAAAAATAGCTTCAGTTTATTTCTGACAGAAAATTATTATATGTCATAGTATTTGTGCTGATATTTGCAATGATTGTGTTTGTATGGGTAACATGGTAAAATTATTTCTGCAGGCTAGATTTGTAAAATGACAAGTTCTACAATCACTTTTGTAATGATTGACTGTACTGTATTTTTTTTGATTCTTATTGATATGGAACAGTTGCACATATTTTGGGGGTACATGAATTTTATTTTCAGATAAGTAATGAATTACTTTTTATTAGAATTGTGCTCCATGCAGTCTTGGAAATACACTTTTACTAATAACCTTTTCATTTTTATCTATGCCATTACATTTTTTTATGCCATTACATTTTATTGAGATCTTATATTTTATTTGGCAAGACTATAGAAAAAGTGCAACATATGAAGCTACTATTGTTTACTTACCCCTGTAAGAATGAAAATGTGAAGTAAGGACACTCAAGTGTGAATCATGGCTGGTTCCACAACTGAACAGGACAGTTGCAGAAAAAATAGTAGGCAGGCTTCTTTGATGACATGAGGTTTGGACTAACCATCATACCTTTCAAGACTCTAGGTTTAGTGGGAGTAGGGGCAGTTGTAAAGGAAAGAAGGGCAGACCAACTTCTTTTTCTCTAAGGTAAGGGAGCTGAAAATTCCTAGAGCTCTGGTTTCTCATACTATGGGTGTCTCCTTTGAGACCATCCAGGATTGTGCCCACCAATGTCCAAGCTCCATTCACACCCATCCATTCCTGCCTAAACGCTAGCTGGCCAGTCTTAGCTCATCTGTGTCCTCCTTGCCTGTCTGCCTTGCTCTTGGGAACCAGTGTCAGCATTGCATGTAGTTCTCTCTGCATAAGAATGAGTGTAGCAGCTCTTTAATGGAAACTTGTTAGATTCATGTTTTCATACTCTGAATCATTGTCAGGTTATCAGTGTCAAAATAATAGGAAAGAACATTGATGTGTGTCTTGTGACAATGGAGGGTTGTGAGGAAATTGCTCAAAGGTAGCACTGATGGGAGGGTATTGAAGAAGGGAAGAAGGTTTAGTAGGATCTCCCACACTGTGGAAACTCTCTTAAATAGGCTCTCATTAAGACTTTAAGAAGTTTCTTGCCCCTTGCAAGTACATTTTGACTCAATAAAGCAGAGGCACATGATAAGGTACTAGGGGTCATAGTAAAGGCAAGGCAGTGAATTTAAGTTCAGAGCCCAGGATTCCTCTTCTCTTTGTCTGAGAAAGTCATTTCTCAGTCTTTATCCAACATAATCATGATTGTTCGGTTTTGTCCCAAGTCTACATTTGAATGGTCCAGTGAATATTTCTATCAAATACCTCCACAGGGACCACTAGGAAGGAAGTGATCTCCACACAGTGACTGCCCCTCTGGATATTTACAGTTCTCTGGAAATGGAACAGTCCTCTCTCAGAGGACTACAGTTCTCTGCAACATGGAACTGTCTTCTTAGATGCACCTATCTTTTTAGTTTTTCAATGTACCTCTACCTAAGATAAGTAGTTGAGAAGATGAAGTGAGAAAAATCCATGTAAAAATATGACCTTAAAATCAAGCAAACAACCAGGGGCTTGTATTGTAAAAGTAAACAGCTTGGAGAACTTTCTTAGGAATTGACCTTTTACCACAAGGCTAGCTGAAATGATTTTCATTTGAGAGGGACAAAATACTGTCTTCAGGCACTGAAGGAAGTCAGACTTCTTTATTGCTTCCTCCCCTTAAGAAATCAGGCAACCAAAGTTGCCCAAGATCCTCACACATGGCTTTGATACAGGATTTTACTTGAATTTTTTTTCCCCCTGGGCCACTGATAAAAAGCATTGCAATGTAGAATTAGCATCTTGTCTGAATTCTGCAAAGACTTTTGGACCTGATTACAATGCTTATGCTTGGAGAAGATATCATCAAATTAGCCCAAAATTAATTTGTGAAATCTCTGCATGGAAAACAGTAGCTGAAAGTCCTTTGGAGCCTGCTTTCTGACCATTTCCACAGAAGAGTCCTGGGATGGCACTGCTCAGAAAAAAATTTCTGTGTACCTATGAAATTCTACCTAATAACAACAGCAGCAAGTAAATAACCATCTCTAGACATGGATTACTGGTTTCAGAAGACATATGCTCTTCCAGTCAAACATGGGACATAATAGTAATGGTGAGATACACATGTGTGCCTGGATTGCTTCTAGTCTCTACAAGTCGAGGCTCTTGCTAGTGGTAGATGTGAAGGCTCTTCAAAATCCCTTTGTGGATTGAGAAATGATATAATCCCGCCAACCAGCAGAAAAAGGATCTCATGATTAAAGTTACCTGTCAAATTCATGTCAGTGAGTTCATTCTGTACTATTTTCTTATTGCCAACTGGAACTTTGCACACTATTACAAAGTGGGAGGAGGAAAGGGTGGATTTGTTCGTTTTCTAATTGTTTCTGTGTCATCTGAAATTGGCCCAATTTTCAGTCTAGATCAAAGAACAATTTATATAGAAAACTTTTATGAATCAACATTTATTGAAACATTTTTTTCTTTTTCTTTTTTTTTTTTGCCCTTGGTAGAGTGCCCTGGGGTCCTAGCTCACAGTAACCTCAAACTCTTGGGCTCAAGTGATCCTCTTGCCTCAGCTTCCCAAGTAGCTGGGACTATAGCCGCAGGCCACAATACCAAGGTGGTGTTAGAGACAGGGTCTTTTGCTATGACTGGTCTCCAACTTTTGAACTCAGGCACTATAGCTCCCTAGGCTTCCCAGAGTGCTAGGATTACAGACGTGAGCCACTATTTCAATAGAGCGCCCAGCCTCTATTGAAACATATCTGTGTATTAAATATTAAATAAGTACTCCAAGAATAGTAAATTCAGTAAGAAAGAACTCTAGGAATGCAGTCATTAGAAGGCATTCGCTAAGAGTGTTCCACAGGTGTAAAATTCTTTGCCAAAACTCTTCTTTCCTGGAACTTCAGGCTGACTAGGAACAAAGGACATACTATTTTTGGAAGGCCTAAACAAGAATCAGAGAAATGCAGTCCAAAGGGTATGCAAGATTGGCTGTAAATTGAGGATATTCTGCTGCAAAAAGTCTTTCAGTTAGGATGTTATCTAAGTGCACGGAAGGTAGGTTTGTAATTTTGAACCTCACGAGTGGTCATTTTGGACACTCTTGTTTTAAGGAGGAACGGTCTTGGAGGTCCCTTTTGCCAGCATGAGCAGGGCCCATCCTGAGTCGCCCGCGTCTCTTGCAGCACTCTCGCGGTTGCGCAGATGGCGTTCCACGCGTGCGTGCGCGCAGCCGGGGTGAAGGGGTCACGGCGCTGTCCAACTGCTCCCGGCGTCGGTTGTTGGTGGACGCCAGGGCGCGAGCTGGAACAAGGGACTCTCCAACGGACGCCCCTGCCCAGCGGTTTCTACGAGCAGTTTTCTAAAAAGCAAAGGTAATGGATTTGCAGATCCCTCGCCTAGTCGGCATGCAGCTGCTCTGTGCCACTGTTCCTCCCGGCGGCTCGTGGCAACGGTGAGTCTGTGCTGGGCGACACCGCCTGGGTCCCTCCGCGCCCTCCTGTGGCCGCTCTCTCAGGGTGCGAGTGTATGTTCCAGGGAAATGGGCACTGCCAGGGACTTTCCGGAACCTGAAGTGAGCGGGTACGTTTAATAATGCATTGTGAATTTGAAAGTGTGTGATGGTTCTGCTTTTTGTTTATGTTTGTTTTTGAGTCAGGGTCTGGCTGTGTCGCCCGGGCTAGAGTGCAGCGGTCGTCATAGCTCACTGCAGCGTCAACGTCCTAGGCTCGAGCGATCCTCCTGCCTCAGCCTCGGGAGTAGCTGGGACTACAGGCACGCGCTGCGACACTGGGCTGATGTTTCTGTTTTTTGGTAGAGATGGGTCTCGCCCTTGCTCAGGCTGGTCTCCAGCTCCTGGCCTCAAGCCATCCACCCTCCTCTGCTTCCCAGAGTGGTGGGTTACGGGTCTGAGCCACCTTATCCGGCCTCTAACTCTTACAATGTGAATAGTGTCAGTGCTGGAGGAGTGTTTGGAAACCATTATCCAAGTCAGCAAAGCAGTAGCTCATGGCATTGTAAAGTGAATAAAGTCTAATGTACAACCTCATTGTTTCACTTCTGAAACTGGTTAGCATAAACTATTGTCAGCGACTTTTCAAAATTCAATGCTTAGCTTTTATTCACCATCTGTTGATGACTTGCAAACATAGGTTGGCTATGGATGCAAAATTTGGGAAAAATCGACCAGAGGGCCAAAAAAGGAGGCTTGGCCTGCAGAGCCCAGCTAAGGCAGAATGGGCTCAAGTGACACTACCCATAGAGCACCGAGAGCCAGTATTAGGAATGGAGCCGGAAGCAGGCTTTGATTCTGCAGGAAGAGGTGGAGTGAGCAAGTAGGAGAATATGAAGTCCCCCCACCCCACACCCGCATCTACAACACGGAATCCCTAGCCCCTCCTATCTTGCCCAGTCTTATCTCCTGTGGCTCTAAGTAGCAGTGTACACTTAGGGAGTGTTAGTTCCGGATGCAGTGGTCTCAGTCCTACCCAAGATACCACTTTTGAGAACCAAACTTCATTCTTTGAGTACTAAACATGTCTATGGTGTCCCCAGGTTAGAATGTAGTTACTTAAGAATGTCCGGGGTCTCTTCTGTGAGAATCCCAAGGGGCAAGTGTGTTTGGTGGTAGCCCAGACATACATGCCAAAGCCCAGCATAGGAAACAGGCAGTGGAGACGGAGCGTTCTCCCAGTGAAGTGACTGCTGCCACACTGACAATGGACACTGATATAGGCCGCATTGAAGGTATCCACCCCCATGGGGACCTCTTAGTGTTAGGGGAGCTTCATCCCCAGAAAAGATAACAGAGGTGTCATTTCCTATATGAAGTGTCTTCTCTGCATGGGCTGGGAGGTTACTAAAAGGGCAGCCTGGGTCAGAGCGAGGGTACAGGTTCTGGAGCCAGGTTGCCAACTCAAATTCTGCATTCTCTATCTTTGTGAACTTGGGTAAGCATCTTTTTTTTAGCCTCAGCTGCCTTAGCTGTAAAACTGGGATTTAATGCTAACTCTACAGGGTTATGAAGATTAGCATTAATGTATGTAAAGTGCTTGGAGTAATGAATGGTATATTGTAAGTATTCAGCCTGTTAGCATGATCATTAGTTTATATGGAACATGACTGCCAGTTTTCTAGTTCAGGGCCTCTTCCCATCCACACTTAGAGCCATTTATTGTGATAGCTTTAGGGGAGTCTTGGCTCCCTGCTATTGCTCCTAAAACCCCAGCCTCACCCTCTGTCTCATAGCAAAATTAATCCTTTAAACCTCTTTCTCCTATAGGATTGAAATGTGTGCACTGGGAGCCAACCTATTCACCTTAGAGTCCTCCAGAGCCTTGGTGTCTGCACCAGAGTCAGCAAAGAATGAAGGAATAGATATAGGGAAAAAGTGTTTTTGACTTTTCCTGCAGTCCAAGAAGAATAACCTGCTATTGGATAAAAGTTATCCCTCAGTGTCTACACTTAATTCAGGCAGAAATTACCCAAATTCCTCACTTCCCTGCATCCTTGCCCTGTACCATGTGACTCAGAACAGCCTCCATCCCACTCTGACTCTGAGCTCAGCTGTGGGACTTACCTTGGGGTCTTTCTCTTGTTCCACTGCCATCAGTGGAGGACATGGGCAGGCCAGCCTGCTGGAGGATATGGCCTAGGAGAGCTGAATGTCCCAGTTATTCAAGTGAGCACAGACTGGAGCAGAAGGACCATCCAGCACAGCCAAGCCCAAATCACTGACATTCAGATGGTTGACATGAGTAAATGCTTATTGTTTTAAATAGTTGGATTTTCCATTTGTCTGTTTTTCTACATTATTGCCACAATAGATAACTGATAGACCTGAAAATGAACATGTACTTCATGCCAAAGTTGCAGGTATCCTGTGGGGGAAAAAACCAGCAGTAGAAACCATTTTATATGAGGGAATCTTGTCTCTCTCCTTTGTACTTTTTTCAAATCTATTATTTGTAGACCCTCTTTTTTCTACAGAGCCCCACTTTCTCAGTCTAATTACTGACTGAACATCTCCAAGAATGTGTATGTGTGTGTATTCATGGTACATTTATTTGTTTATTGATTGTTTTCTCTAGTAGAATTTAATGTCCATAAAAGCTGTGGTCTTCACCTTGTTTGTTGGTGCTTGATGCATAATTGTTGAATGAAGGAAATCAAAGAATATTGTCTCAGATTGGGTCCAGTGTTTGAGATAATTCATTAGTGTGATGTTTTGCTTTGTTTTGCTTTTAAAAAGTGGAAAAGGGGGAATGTAATTGAGCTTACAGAGAAGTCAAATTATGATCCAGGCCCTAATACATCTCATCTGACCCCTCATTCCACTGTGAGGCTGAAGTTCTCAGTAGAACTATCCTCAGTTGTCTTTGGTCAGCTGCTTTATCACCTGCTTCTACTGTTGCCACTGAATACAAAGCCTCCCCAGAACTCAAAACTCAGTGAGGTTTCTCTCCATAGCTGAAGCAATTGCTGTAGAGCTTGACAGCCAAGGTTGTCTTCCAGAAGTTTCCCCAGCAACTGGTAAAACAAGTACTTCATCAAGGAGGGATCTAGATGGCAGGTGCCGTATCCATCTTAGCTATTCCTGTTTAGCTTGAATTCATCTCTTTGTTTACATTTAAGAGAGTGGAAGGAAAAACATGTGTTTGTTCAGGGTTGTGGGGAGAGTGTGCGTGTATATGTACAGGGTGATGTGTCTTTCTGTGTGCAAACCTGGAATTTGTGTGTCCTATGTATGAATTTCGGTGGTGTAGGAGGCTGTGTATGTATTAGGGAGGTTTGAATGCCCTCATAAATGTTTGTGGTGTGGTTGGAGTTCTCTTTGTGAGGGTTCTTTTTGGATTATGTGTGTGTGTGGTAGTGTTTGGGTAGTTTATGTAGCTTTTCAGAATATTTTTAGGGTGTGTGCATGTGTATTTGAGGAGGGTGAGGGTATGTGAAATACGTGTTGAATTTGAATGTGACAAGGCATGTGTGAATCCATGGTTTATTTGGATGTTTGAGAAGGCTGATATGTCTGAGATTGGGATTTGGTGTCTTTTTGTGTGTGTATTTAGGTAATGGATGCCGGGAGCCAAAACATATCACAAAAATGCCCCTTGCTATCTTGATTTTAGGAGCAAACTATTCTCAGGAATTCAACCGTAAACAGCAACAGTACTTTCCCCTTGCATATCTCCTCAAAAATGCACCCCCCGCCTTAGGGTCCTTCTCCTAGTAATTTTCCAGAAACTAGTCCCCTCCCCGCCCTGCTAGGAACAGCCCTTAGTTACTTCCTCGTTTGTGTGCTTATAAGCCCAGCTGAAAAATAAACTCTTCGGAGCTTGATCAGACTCTTGACTTGCTCTCATTCTTTCGTGTCTCTTGTCCCCTCATTCGACTGACCCCTTTGTTTCCCAGGTCCCCGTTGAATTCCCCGCGGGCCGGGGCAATGGAAAGCTGTAGATGTGTGTTTTTATAACTGTACAGGGTTGAGGATGCATATTGGGGACTTTTGAGAGAATATGTGTATGGGTGTGCACCACACACATGCATCCATCAGGACAGGCCAGATTATCTGATGTCACAGATAATTTTGCATCTCATTTACTCCCAACAACAGTTTTCTTTCTCACTTATATCACATATCCTCCCTTGGTTGGCTTTGATCACCTGTCCTCTTTACCTTGTATCCAGGTGGTTGGAGTAGCCATGTCTGGGACAGGACCAGAGGGAATTTTTCTGCTCAGAATGCACACATAGATAGCAATTTTTGCTCAAATTTCATTGGTCAAAGCAAGTCATATAGCTACACTTGAGTTCAACAGACTGGGACTCAGACAGATACAGAAAGAAAGGGACAGTGAACATTTTTTCATAATGATCCATCTACTACATTGAGTGTACATTCAAAGCATGTTCCATTGCTGTGTGTATGCTTCTCTAAGGAGTATGAAGAGGTTATGGTGAGGGAGTGTTTCTTATACAGTTGTAAAGGCTGCTTTGTGAAAAGGGCCACACTGTCATGTGTAGGATGCTTTGCTATAATCCATTTTGGGGCTTCATGTCTGTTGGGGGTGGGGGTGTCTTTTCTGTATCATGCATATGTTTTAGATATTTCAGCTATATATTTAATGTGGGTGGGTAGGTTTTGACTGTGTTTTCATGAGAGTGTGGGTAAGGCTGAATTTTTACTATATTACAGAAATACAGTGGGGTTTTGTTTATTCCAGAGATACTAGATAATTATGTGTGCATATGTGAATGATTGTGTGTCTGTATATTTGGGTTGTTGGTGTGGTTCTATGTGTTTTGACTGGTAAGACATTGTGAATGTGTGTGCATACTTTTGAAAAGATAGGTAATGAATGATAATGTGTTTTATTGCTTTATGTGTTAGACCTGTGTGTATTAAGTGTAGGGGAGTTTGACACATACTCATGGTGTCTAGATAAGAATTTAGGTGTGTACATTTTTGGTGTGGAGGAATTTGGAGAGTGGGATGGCTGGGTGTCTATGTCTTTTGGTGTTGCAGGTTGTGTGTATAATCTGGGGACGTGGCAGAATGTTTCAAGATAGAGGCTTGTGTATGTTTTATATTTGGGAGTATGTGGCTGTATATATACTTGGATCTGTGAATATATTGGTTTTTTGTATGTTTTAGTGTCCTTTCATATATTTGGAATATATCTATGTGGGTGGTATGTGTGTGAGTGCATTTGTAATAGGGGTTGTTTTAGATTGCTTTGTGGGTAAAAGTATTTATACAGTACCCAGTTTATGATGTGATGGAGTTTATGATTGTTTATCATGAAAAGGTGCTGAACATTGTCATACACATTAACAAATTGCAACAATTAAGATCGTTTTATGTTTTTTCTTTATTAATGTGGTGTATTATTCTGATTGATTTTCATATATTGACCCATCTTTGTGTTCCAGGAATAAATTCCATTTGGTCATAGTGGGTAATCTTTTAAAGCACTGTTGCATCAGTATTCATAAAAGATATTCTGGGGTACCGCCTGTGGCTCAAAGGAGTAGGGCGCCAGCCTCATATGCCAGAGGTGGCGGGTTCAAACCCAGCCCCAGCGAAAAACTGCAAAAAAAAAAAAAAAAAAAAATTAGTTTCATAAATGTCTTAACACAATAACTAAGAAAATGCCAGGAAGGGTGTGTTAGCCAGTGTGATGAAAATATGTCAAATAGTCTATAAAACCAGTGTATGGTGCCCCATGATCGCATTAATGTACACAGCTATGATTTAATAATAAAATTAATATATAAAAACAAACAAAAAAAGATATTCTGTAGTTTTCTACTAGTGTCTTTGGCTTTGGTGTCAAGTAATGCTGGCCTCACAGAATGTGTTTAGAATTGTTCTCTGGAGTTTATTGAAAGAGTTTGAGAATAATTGATGTTAATTCTACTTTAAATGCTTGGTAGAATTCACTAGTAAAATCATTTAGTCTTGGGCTTTTCTTGGTTGGCAGATTTTTGGTTACTGATTCAATTACCTTAGTTAATTGAATTTTTGGTTACAGATATTTTCAGAGTTTCCAATTCTTCATGATAATATCTTGGTAGATTATGATTTTCTTTTATTTTGTCATGTATATTATCCCATTTGGTTGCACACAGTTGTTTATTCTCTCTCATACTTTTTATTCTGTAAAATGAGGAGTAATAAGTTCTTCATTTTGAATTTTAGTTATCTGAGTCTTCTTTCTTTTGTGTCAGGCAATCTAAAGATTGGTTAATTTTGTCATTCTTTTCAAGGAACTGACAAATGGTTTTGTTGTTTTTTTTTATACTGTCTAATTTTCTATTTTATTTATCTCCGCCCTTACCTTTATTATTACCTTTCTTCTGCAACCTGTGGGTTTAGATATTTTTTTATTTCTTTCTGATTAAGGTGTAAAGTTAGGTTGTTCATTTGAGATCTTTCTTTTTTTCTAATATATGTATCTCCCTCCCAGAAGTGTGTATGCTGTGTCCCGTAAGTTTTGGTATGTTGTGTTTTCATTTTCTTTTGCTTCCAAGATATTTTCTTATTTCTTTGATAATTTCTTTTTTGATCCATTGGCGGTTTAAGAGCATGTTGTTTGATTTTCACATGTGTGTGGATTTTCTAGTTTTCCTTTTGTTGATTTCTAGTTTCATTACATTTTATCAGAACATTACATTAATTGGTATGATTTAAATCTTTTAAAATACATTAAGACTTTCAGGTGGCTTAAAATAGGGGCACCCTTGATCTCTTTTGATTATTATTTGTATAAGGTATCTTTTTTCATTCTTTTCCTTTTATCCTGTTTGTGTCTTTAGATCTAAAGTGAGTCTCTTCTGCACAGCCTATAGGTGAGTCATGTTTTTTTCTTAAATCCATTCTTCTTATTTATGTCTTTTAATTATAGAGTTTAATAAATTTATACTTATTGATACCAATACAATTATGGACAGAGAAGAACTTACTATTGCTGTTTTGTTATTTGTCTTAAGTCTTATAGATTTTTTGTCCTTCATTTCTTCCATTATTGCCTTACTTTGTATTTAGTTGATTTTTGAAATAAAATATTTGATTCCTTTCTCATTTCCTTTTGTGTTCATTACTTAGATATCATCTTTGTGATTACTGTGGGAATGTTATGTCTAACATCCTAAATTTATAATATTTTAAATTGATACTAGCCTAATTCCTATTACATAATAAATTTTACTCCTTCACAGCTCCACCTATCACACTTTGTTATTATGTTACAATCACATCTTTATATATTTTGCACCAATTACTATATACTTATAATTATTAATTTTTTATTCTTTGTATTTTAAATCTTGTAGAAGAATAAAAAATGAAGTTATTAGCCAAATGACAAAATGCTGATTTTTGTATTTGTCCATATATTTACTTTTATGGAAGATCTTTCACATGACTTCTAGTTACTGTATACATTCCTTTTATTTTTATTTGAGGGACTCCCTTTCAGCATTTCTCCCTTTGTTCATATATTTTTGGTGTGTTAGTAATGAACTCCTTCAGCTTTTGTCTAGAATGTTTTAGTTTCTCCTCACTTTTGAAGGGAAGTTTTGTTAGAAATAAAATTAATGGTTGTTTTTTCCATCCTGGCATTCTAATTGTATTATTCAACTACATTCTGGACTGTAAGACTTCTACTGAGAAATATGCTGATAATGTCACTGAGGATTCTTTGTGTCTTGGTTCATTTTGTTCTGCTATAACAGAGAATCTGAGACTAGGTAATTTATAATGAACAGAAATTTTTTAGCTAATAGTTCTAGAGTCCAATATCAAGGTATTGGCATCTTGAAAAAGCTTTCTTCCTGTGTCATCTCCTGGTAGGAGGCATCACATCATGGAAGGGCAAGCAAGAGGGTGAGATTGAGAGAAACACTAGAGGATGCTGAACTTGCCCTTTTATAACAGCCTTAATCCTACCTATGAGGGCAGAGCTCTCATGCCCTAGTCACTGTTAAATGTACCACATCTTAATATTGTTACAATGGCAATGAAATTTTAAGTTTTGGAGGAAACAGACCTTCAAACCATAGCACCATGTATGTCATAAGTTGTTTATCATATCAATTTCAGGATTCTTTCTTTGTCTTTCAACAATTTGATTATGTGTTTAATTATGGATCTTTTAGATTATTTTAAGCTTGTTGGATTTGTGTGTCTATATTTTTCCTCAAATTTGGGGAGTTTGGGGTTCTTATTTTCTCAAATAGTCTGTCTTTACATTTCTCTGTCTTTCTCTCCTTCTGAGACCTCCAATTATGGATGTATTAGTTTACCTGTGACACTCCATAAATTCCTTAGGTTCTGTTCAGGTTTTTTTCATGTTTTTCTCCTTAGATTTATTAATTTCAAATAACCTTTCTTCAAGTTCTCTGGTTTCTTCCTTCTCCTGCCTATTTGAGTCCATTTTGAATTTTAATGAATTTTTCATGATAGATATTGAATTTTTTAGCTCTAGAATTTGGCATTTAAAAAATAAATTTGGTTCCTTTGTTGTTACTTTCACTTTGTTCATATATTTTTTCCTGGTTTCCTTTGGTTCTTTATCTGCATTTTTCTTTTGTCTTTGAGTATACAAAGAGAAAAAGGTTTGGTTTGAAATCTAAGGAGCCAAAAACTTACATAAGACAGTTGTTTTAAAGTCTTGCTTGTAAGTCTGAGGCTTTTGTGTCTTCAAGGACAACTTCTAGAGATTTATTTTCTTCCTATCAATGAGCAATGTTTTCTTGTTTCTTTATATATCTCATGGTCTTTTATTGAAAATTGGCATTAAAAAAACAATCACTTCTGCAAGTCTTTACAGACTGGCTCTGTGCAGGAAAAGACCTTCACTAATCAGATCATAAAGGCTTAAAAGTTTCCTCAGGTCTTTTCTGTGTATATGTCTTCCCTGAGTTAGTGTGTATGTGTGCTTTTTTCCAGTTAGCCAATTTGTTAGACTATAAATGACTGCCTTAAGTACTTGAACCAAGTAATTGCTCCTTAGAAAGTATCTTGATATTGATAAATTTAGCATGACTTTTTATATTTTATTCTTTTTTTTCTTACTCACTTAACATGAGACAGGGATTTATATTGAAGTTAATGGAGCAGAAGCATTAGTCCCCTTATTTACGTGTTTACTTCCATTCCCCTGAGAGAGACATAGAATTTACTCACATAGTTATGTTTTGCATATAAAATGTAAAATATTTTAACCATAGTCAGTTAAGGTAACTGCCTCATTTCTCTGTGTCTCCCCCTTATATTGAGTACCTTGGTATAGCATTAGATATTTTAAGAATTTACCCAAGTGACATTTGAATTGGAGATTCATTTAGTTTGTGCTTACTGGAAAATATTTATACGCTTCCCAGTCACTTCTGTGTATAGACAGATAATTGCTAGTTGTCTCTGAGTAAGAATGGTTTTGGGGAAATGGGATGTAGAGCACCATGCTGAATCACTTGGTATTTCAATAAAATTGTGCACTATAGTTTCAGGTACTTAAAATATATTGGTATAAAGGGGCAGAAAATGGTTTGAAATCTAAGGAGCCAAAAGGTTATGTCTGAAAAATTCTCCTAAGCATCAAATCATCGGATATGTAAATCTATAGGCTGCATATTTGGTTCTCCTATCAAATGAAAATTTTTCTGATCAGGAATATATTTATTCATTAAAAAAATTCAGAATATTAATGGGGTACAAATATTTATGTAACATGGCTTGAGTCAGGGTTATAAATAAATGTGCCCATCACCTTAATAGTGTTCATTGTATACATTTTGAGCTATTAAAAATAAAGGTGCTGCGAATAATTATGTGCAGATTAATTATGTAGATGTTAAATCTTCATTTTTCTGGGACAGATAACCAGGAATAAAATTATTGGGTCATATAGTAAGTATATATTTAGTTCTTTTTTTCTTTTAAGAAACAGCCAAACTATTTTCCAGAGTGTCTTTATAATCTTTTACTATCACTAGCAATCTATAGAAATCTAGTTTCTTGTTACACTCACCAGTGTGTTTGATATAGTCACTAATTTTTATTTTAGCTGTTCTAATTGTGTGTGGTAATTTTCATTGTAAATTTGCATTTAGTTAAAGTCTAGTGATGTCAAGCATCTTTTCATAGGTTATTTGCCAAGTATCTGTCCCTGTGATAAAATGTCTCTTAATGTTTTTTGTTTTCTAATTGGATTGTCTCTATTTTTGCTGTTGAGTTTTTTAATTTCAGATTAATATGAGGGTATAAATGATTAGGTTACATTATTTGCATTTCTTAGGTAAAGTTCACATTGTAGTTGTGTCCTTCCCAGCGGGTTGTGCTGTATACCCTTACATTGTGCTGTTGAGTTTTGAGAGATATTCATATATTCTAGACACAACACTTTGTCAGATATGTGGTTTGGAAATAGTTTTTCTGAGCCTATAATTTTTCATTCTCTTAACGTGGACTTTCATGTGGAAAAAATTATAAATTATAATCAAGTTCAGTTATTCTTTATTTTATGGATGGTGTTTTTGATGCTACTTTTGAACTTAATTTAAATGTAGAATTACATTGTAATTCTTTCACCATTAAGCATGGTGTTAGCTGTAAGGTTTTCATAGGTGTTCTTTATTAAGTTAAGGTGATTTTTTCTGAGCTTAGTTTTCTGAAACCTTTAAAAATGAATGCATGTTGAATTTTGTCGCAATGCTTTTTCTGCATTGATGTGACTACTGTGTTTTCTTCTATGGACTGTTAATATGGTGGATTACAATGATCGTGGAATATTGAGCCAGCCTTGCATTTCTGGAATAAATTCCTCTTGTTCATGGTATAATATTAACTGTTTCCTTCTTCATGCTTTGGTTTTATTTTGCTCTGTTTGGGGGAGTATTCTTATCTGAAAGCATTATTAATTTCAAACCTTTTTTTCAAATATAAGCGTTTAGTGTCATTTATTTTCTCTTAGTAATGTGTTATTGGATCTTACCATATTTCATGGGTTCTATTTTCATTTTAATCCAGTTCAATGTATTTTTAAATTTTCCTTTGGATCTTTTCTTTAATTGATTATTTAGAAATGTGTATTTGAATTTCCAAGTGTTTAGAGGCTTTTCCTCTTCTCATTTTTATATAATTTCTCTACACATTAGAGTAGAATATAGTTAGGTTTGTTTAGTTACTTTGTGTGGGTTCTTCAAATATAATTGGAAAACACTTCCCAAATATTAATTTTACATAGTGGTTCTTAATCTTTTACACCAATAAAGAAGGCCCTAAAAATATGACTGCCAGTCTGCTGGGGATAGTGACAAGTGTATGAGTCTCCAGCCCATATTGCTTTCTGGGCCGGCACACGGAGATCTGGAAGTGATCTGGGACCCAGGAGAGGGGCTCAGTTCGAGGGCTATGTTTCCGTATACTGCATGATCAGAGAGGCCCAGGCCCTACATAGATGGGGACTAGGACCAGCAGCACCATGATTAGCAGGCCATGGCCCAGCCCTTCTCCATCAGATGAGCACTTAAAGTGAGGAGACAATGAGCCTCTTCCCTGCTGTCAGGGTTGAGGTCCACACTTCTGGCTCTAGGGTCTGAGTCAGCCAAGAGCATTCACCCAACTTTGATGGCCTTAAGCCTGGAAATGGGAAGCGTTCATGAACACTTAAAGGAGGGTGGCCTGCAGGGCAGTAGTCTTGGACAAATTAAACCTGCCTCCTTGCTACTTTGATAATCAAAATTTTTGGTCAGGCATTGTGGCTGACATTTAGAATCCTAGCACTTTGGGATGCCAAGGTAGGAAGATTGCTTAAGACCAGCCTGGGAAATAGTGAAACCTCGTCAGTACCCCAAAATAAAAAAATTAGCTGGGCATGGTATTGTGGGTTTGTAGTTCCAACTGGTCTGGCAGCTGAGGTGGAAGGATCCCTTGAGCTTAGGGGTTCAAGGTTGCAGTGAGCTATGATGGCCTTACTTTACTCCCTCTCCAAAAAGCATAGAGTTTTTCATGGGGGTGTCTATCATATTACAAACACTACTTATATCATTTCATAAAAGAATGATATCCTAACTCAAGTTAACATATACTGCAGAATAAGCCACAGTTTGACCTAAGAAAAAGTACCATTAGCAACTTCCATGGGTATATATTTTTTCCCCCAATTTCTTCACTGAGCATTGAGAAGTTGTGCTAATTGACTTCTTGGATAATTGATGTGCTATCAACAGCATTTCTGAAAACAGTTACCTGACAAGCCAACAGTGGCAGTATAGGGAGTACTAACTTCATATGAGTATTGAATACTTTGGATAGTTATTTGTCCATTCTTGTGATTCTAAGAAGAATGTGTTTCTCCTCCATCCAGGTTAATACAAAAGATGTAAAGTCACCATCTTTTTATGGTAGAATAGTATTTCATGGTATAGATATACCACAGTTTAATAATCCCCATTCCTGAGTTATGGGGCATTTAGGTTATTTGTACCTAATGATGATTGTAAATTGAGCTGTGATAAACAATTTAGTGCAAATGTCTGTATGATGAAATGATTTTTTTTCCTTCTGGGTAGATGTCTTAATAGTGGGATTGTGGGGTCAAATGGGAGGTCTAATTTGAAGTTTTTTTTTTTTTTTTTTGTGAGATGGAGTCTCACTATGTCACCCTCAGTAGAGTGCCGTGGTGTCACAGATTACAGCAAACTCAAACTCTTGCGCTTAAGCTATTCTCTCGCTTCAGCCTCCCAAGTAGCTGGGACTACAGGCGCCTGACACAATGGCTATTTTCTTCTCTTGCATTTGTCATTGTTTTGCAGGCCTAGGTGGGGTTCAAACCTGCCAGCCTCAGTGCATGTGGTCGACGCCATAACCACTGTGCTATGAGCGCCAAGCCTAATTTGAGTTTTTTGAAGATTTTCCATACTTCTTTCCAAAGAGGTTGTATGAGTTTGCAGCCCCACCAACAGTGTAAATTTGTTCCCTTCTCTCCGTATCTGCACCAGCGTCTCCAACTTTGGGACTTTGTCATAGGGGCTAATCATACTGGGTTTAAGTGATATCTCAGGGTGGATTTGATTTACATTTCTCTGATGATTAGGGGTGATGATCATTTTTTCATATGTTTGTTAGCCACTCATTTGTCTTCTTCAGAGAAGGTTCTGTTCATGTCTCTTACCCAGAGACAGATGGGATTGTTAGCTTTTTTTGTCGTTGATCAATTTGAGTTCTCTGTAGATCCTATTTATCAATCCTTGTCAGATTTGTAATATGCAAATGTGTTTTCCTATTCTGAAGGTTGCTTTGATTATTGTGTCATTAGCTGTGCAGAAGCTTTTTAGTTTAATGAAGTCCCATTTGTTTATTTTTGCTGTTGCAGTTGCCATGGAAGTCTTCATAAAGTCATTAACCAGGCCAACATCCTCGAGAGTTTTTCTAACACTTTCTTCTAGGATGTTTATCATTTCGTACCTTAGATCTAAATCTTTTATGCATCTTGAATCAATTTTTGTAAGTGGAGAAAGTGAGGGTCCCATTTCAGTGTATTATATGTAGTTATCTAGTTCTCCCAGAATCATTTATTGAATAGGGATTCTTTCCCCCAGTGCTTTTGTTTAGTTTATCAAAGATCACCTGGGTATAAGAGAATGGTTTCATTTCTTGGTTTTCTATTCTGTTCTAAATGTATGTCTCTGTTTTTGTGCCAGTACCATGTTGTGTTGATCACTGTGGACTTGTAATATAACCTGAAGTCTGGTGGAGTGATGCCTCCAGTTTTGCGTTTATTACTAAAAAATGCCTTGACTATATGGGATTTTTTTCTTGTTCCATACAAAACAAAGAAGTAGGGTAACTCAGACCTGTAATCCCAGCACTCTGCGAGGCTGAGGCAGGCTGATTGCTTGAGCTCAGGAGTTCGAGACCAGCCCAAGCAAGAGGAGACCCTATCTCTAAAAATAGCTAGGCATTGTGGCAGGTGCCGATAGTTCAAGGTACTCATGAGGCTGAGGCAAGAGAATCACTTGAACCGAAGAGTTTGAGGTTGCTGTGAGCTATAATACCATGCCACTCAACTCCAGGGTGGCTGAGTAAGACTCTGTCTCAATAATAAAAAAAAAAGAGCTATTTTTTCCCTTTTTTCAAAATGTGATATTGGTATTTTAATGCGGATTGCATTGAATCTGTAGATTGCTTTGGGAAGTATAGGTGCTTTAATAATGTTGATTTTTCCCAGACAGGAGCATAGTATGTGTTTCCATTTGTGCTGGTTTTTTCTTAGGGTTTCATAATTCTCTTTGTGGAGGTTCTTCACCTCAATGTGAGGTATCTTTTTTTTTTTTTTTTTTTGAAGCTATTGTGAAGGGAATTGTGTCTTTCATTAGCTTCTTATCTTGGCTGTTATTGGCACACACAAAGGTTACTGATTTGTGGACATTGATTTTATACTATGAGATGTCACTCTATTTCTTGATCACTTCCAGGAGTCTTGTGGTTGAATCTCTGATGTTTTCTAAGTATAACATCATATCATCAGCAAAGAGTGAGAGTTTTACATAGTCTGCCCCCATTTGGATGCCCTTTATATCTTTCTCTTACCAGATTGCATTGGCTAGAACTTCCATCACTATGTTGAATAGTAGTGGCAATAGAGAACATCCTTGTCTGGTTCCAATTCGAAGTGAAAAAGCTTTCCATTTTACTCCATTCAGTCAGTGGAGTTGTCATAGATGGCTTCAATCAGTTTAAGAAATGTATCATCTATGCCTATATTGTTATATGTTCTTGTTAGAAAAGGATGCTGAATTTTGTTGAATGTTTTTATCCATCTATTGATAGGATCATATGGTATTGTTTTTGCTTCTGTTGATATGGTGAATTATATTTATGGATTTGCATATGTTAATCCAAGCTTGCATTCCTGGGATGAAGCCTACTTGATTGTGATGTATAATTTTTTTTAATGCGTAACTGTAATCTATTGGCTGAGATTTTATTGAGCATTTTTTTGCATTGATATTCATTAATGAAATTTGCCTGTAATTCTCCTTTTTAGTTGGGTCTTTTCTTGATTTTGGTATTAGGGTGATGTTTGCTTCATAGAACATGCTGTGGAAGCTTCCTTTCTTCTATATGTTTTGGGATATTTTCTGCAGCATAGGTGCAAGCTCTTCTTTGAAGATTTGATAGAATTCTGGTGTGAAGCCATGTGGTCAAGGGCTTTTATTGTTGGAAGATTTTTTATTGCTTCTTGATCTCAATGCTTGATATTGGTCTGTAAAAGAGATCTGTTTCCTCTTGGTTAAGTCTAGGGAGAGGTTGTGATTCCAGGTATTGGTCTGTTTTCTCCACATTCTCCAGTCTGGGCATAGAGTTCCTTATAGTAGTTTGAGACAATTTCATGTATCTCTGTGATGTCTGTTGTTATTTTCACATTTTCATTTTTGATTGAGGCCATTAGAGATTTTACTTTTCTGTTTCTAGTTAATCTGGCCAAAGGTTTATTGATGTTATTTATTTTTTCAAAGAACCAACTTTTTGTTTCATTAATTTTCTGAATGATTCTTTTTCTTTTACATTTCATTCATTTATGACTTATATTGGTTATTTTTTTTCTTCTGCTAGGTTGCAATTAATTGTTCATTCCCGTTTTGTTATGATGATTTATTAGATTATCAACGCCTCTCAGAGATAGGCATCTAATGTATTGAATTTCCTTTGAAGACTGCTTTTGCAGTATTCCACAGATTTAGGTAACTTGTAACTAGCTTCATTATTTTTATAGTTTGAGGAATTTAACAATTTCCTCCTTTATCTCTTTCTTGACTGACCTATCATTCAGCTTAAGGTTGTTTAATATCCATGCCTTTGTTTGGGCATGAAAATTTTTTGTTGGAGTTGAGTTCCACCTTTATTGTCTGGTGTTCTGAGAAGATACAAGATATAATTTCAGTTCTTATAATTTTGTTGAAGTTTGATTTGTATAGTAGGATATGATCTATTTTGGAATATGTTCCATGGGGTATCAAGAAGAATATATTCTTTAGCTTTGGGGTTGTGTGTTCTGTATATGTCTATTAATTCCATTTGTTCTAGGGTCACATTTAAGTCCCTTGTGTCTTTGTTTAGTTTCTGTTTAGAGGATCTGTCCAGTTCTTTCAGATGGGTGTTAAAGTCCCCAGCTATTATGGTATTATTGGCCATCATGTTGCTCAGACCAATTAAGGTCTGTTTCAAAAATAGGGGAACATTTAGGCATATATATTTAGAATTGAAATGTCCTCTTGTTTGTATTGTTCCCTTGACCAGAATGACGTGATCATCTTTGTCTTTCTTCACTTTAGTTGCTTTAATTCCACTTGTATCTGAAAATAAGATTGCTACCCCTCCTTTCTTCTTATGTCCATTTGCTGGAAATACTGTTTTCCATCCATTTATCCAGAGTCTAGACCTGTCTTTCAAAGTTAGGTGTGTTTCCTGGATATAAAATATGGATGGCTTGTTCTTTTTTATCTAATTGGCCAGACTGTGCCTCTTCAGTGGGGAATTCAAGCCATTAACATTTACTGAGAGAATTTATAAGTGTGGTGTTCTATTCATCTTATCTTTGAAGAGTCTGTTGCTAATTTTATCCTTTGTACAAATTGTCCTTTAGTTTCTGGCTGTTACTTTGCTGGTAGGCCATTGTGAGGGGTCGGTACTGAGAATAGGTCTAAATATTTCCTGTAGAGCTGGTCTTATTGTAGTGAATTTCCTCAATGTTTCCATATCAGCAAAAAATTTGATTTCTGCATCAATTTTGAAGCTTAGTTTAGTAGGATACAGAATTCTAGGCTGAAGATTTTTTTTTAAGAAGGTAAAAGGTAAATTACCATACTCTTATGTCTTTGCAAGTTTGAGCTAAGAAGTCTTTTTGTCACCCTGCTGGATCTGTCCCTATAGGTCAGTTGGTGCATACTTATGGTTGATTGCAGAACTTTCCTTTTGTCTTTATTTGGACAGGTTTGTTACAATGTGTCTTGGAGCTTCTCTACTTGTATGGAGACCACCAAGGTTCAACATCCGTCTAAAAGGAGTGTGTCCTAGTCTTTAGTTAAACTTGGGAAATTTTCATTTATGATATCCTCTGGTAGGGCTTCCATTCCTTTGGGACATTCTTCTTCCCCTTTAGGGATCTCTATAATTTGTATGTTTTAAAACTTTGTGTAGTCCCATACACAAAGTGGATATTCTGACTTCTCTCTCTTCTTTTTTGCCTCTTTAACTACCTAAGTTAGCTCAAGGGCTTTATCCTCTAGCTCTGAGATTATTTCTTCTCCATAGTCTAATCTGTTGATACTTTCTATTGCATTTACATTGCCTGATTAATGCCTTCAATTCCTTAAGTTCTACCATAAGCTTTCTCTATTCTTCGTATCTCTCATTAATTTTTTGGTTCTGTTTTTCCATATTCTTGTTAATACCCTTCATGGCCTTTGCCATCCATATTTTATTTTATTATTATTATTATTATTATTTTAACATAGCCTTCCTGGCATTTTCTTAGTTATTGTGCTAAGACATTTACATTCCACATTTACTAAGTTTCACATATATCCTTATAAGATGCATTGCAAGTGTAATCCCACCAATCTCCCTCCCTCTGCCCACCTCCCCTCCCTTTCCCCCTTCCCCCTCTTCCCCCTTCCCCCTATTCTTAGGTTGTAACCGGGTTATAGCTTTCATGCGAAAGCCATAAATTAGTTTCATAGCAGGGCTGAGTACATTGGATACTTTTTCTTCCATTCTTGAGATACTTTACTAGAAGAATATGTTCCAGCTCCATCCATGTAAACATGAAAGAGGTAAAGTCTCCATCTTTCTTTAAGGCTGCATAATGTTCCATGGTGTACATATACCACAATTTATTAATCCATTTGTGGATTGATGGGCACTTGGGCCTTTTCCAGACATCCATATTTTAAATTCCCTGC
This sequence comes from Nycticebus coucang, assembly GCF_027406575.1. NCBI lineage: Eukaryota > Metazoa > Chordata > Mammalia > Primates > Lorisidae > Nycticebus > Nycticebus coucang. The sequence goes on from NC_069781.1 coordinate 108,668,385, forward strand.
CATTTCCATTAATTCTTTTACATGGCATCCTCTTTAGTAGCTGCCTATAGTCCCTTGGGTGTGGTTGCTCTGTTTTTGTTTTTTACATTGTTAAAATTTTTCTGTTGGTTTCCCCTCATGTGTGTTTTCTTCTTGTTCACTTCCTTCCCCTACTTTTCTCTTCTCACTACTTCCTTCACTTCATATTTGCTTATCTCAGAACTTAGGTTTTGAAGTGGCGTTTTGTTGTAAGGCCAAAAGGAAGAGAAGGGTATAGAGCGATAAGGGAGAGAGAAAAGGATAGCAAAAAAAAAAAAAAAAGAACAGGATAAAAAAAGAGAAAGACAGGGACAGGAGAAATGGTGCTGTTTGGCAGGGTGCTGTGTTTACACCCACAACTCTAGGACTTTGGAGAACCAGGTTGGGTGATTCCCTCAAAGTTATGAACTACTTACCTGTCTGGACAAAAGCAAGACTCTGCCTCTTAATATGGAAAGAGAGACAAACAAATAAAAATTTAAAAATTCAACAGTATGTCACAGTGGGGACCTGCCAATACCGACTTTCTAAAGGCCATAGCTAGAAGGGCACTCTAGACTGTTAACTCTTTCCCTTGTTAAGCCAGACAAAGCCATGGCCCCTCAGCCAGTCCATTACTGTGATTTCTCGAGCACTCAGAGAAAAGAAAACAAATATAAAAACAGAAAGAAAATTAAACATGTAATTGCATAAGATGAAGGAAAAAAAGTATATCTTAGCTGTTGCATGAGAAATCTTTGTGAGAAAGATGAGAAAAGTAGAAAAGTCTTACAAAACAAGAAGAAAAAGGAGAAAAATAAAAAAGAAGAGATAACGAAAGGGGCTGAAAAACCATAACAAAAATGGAGGCACCCATGCTATTGAGAAAGTAAAAATGAAAAAATATAATAATACCACCAAACAAAAAAACCTGAAAGAAACATTTTATCATAAAGGCATTTTATCATAAGGGCAACTGTACCCAAATGTTTATAGCAGCACAATTCACAATCACAAAGATGTGGAATCAGTCTAAGTGTCCATCAATTCATGAGTGGATTAATAAAATATATATATACACATGTACATACATACATATACACTGTATACACATTCATACACACCATGGAATACTACTCACCCATAAAAATATGAAATAATGTCTTTTGCAGCATTTTTGATGCAATTTGAAGACCATTATCCTAAGTGAAGCATCTTGGGAATGGAAAAACACCACATGTACTCTTTAATAATTTGGAACTAATAGATGGACACACATAGGCACATAGAGAAGCAAAGGTCATTGGAAATCAAAAGTGGGAGAAGGGTAGAAACCTGCATGTCAGGTAAATGAACACTATTCAGATGTTGGCTAAACTGATAACCCTGACATAAGCTTTATAAAATACATCTCCATAACAAAAATATTTGTACCATCTTAGTATTTTGAAATTTAAAAATACTTTATTGCTAATAAAATAATGCTACAAGAAATCAAAGAAGATACAAATAAAATGGAAAGACATCATGTGTATGGATTCGAAGTTTAAATATTGTTAACATGTCTGTATTACCTAAAGCAGTCACAGATTCAATACAATTCCTATCAAAATCCCAATGATTTTTTTTTTTGCCAAAATGGAAAAACTCCAGTTCACATAGACTCCCAAGAGATTCTGTATAGCCTCTTGAAAAAGAAAAAATTGGAAGTCTCACATTTCCTGCTTTCAAAAAAGTCTCACATTTTCTGCTTTCAAAACATTTCAGAAAGCAACAGTTATCAAGATGATATAATAATGGCATTGGCATAAGGACAAACATATAGACCAATGGAACAGAATAGAGAGCCCAGTAATAATCCCTTGTGTATATGGTCAAATAATCTTTGACAGAGCTATAGGAACTACACAATGGGCAAAGAATAATCTCTTTTAAAAGTGCTTTTTGGAAAACCAGATGTCTACATACAAAAGAATAAAGGGTAGACCCTTACCTTAGACCACATACAAATCCTAACTCAAAATGGATTAAAGATCTAAACATAAGGCCTAAAACTATAAACTTCTAAGCACAAGACATAGGGATAAAGCTTCAGGACTTTGGACTTGCTAATTATTTCTAGGATGTGACACAAAAATCATAGGCAATGAAAGCAAAAATATACAAATGGGAATTCATGAAGCTTTAAAATGTCTGCACACAAAAATAAAATCAAAAGAATGAAAAGAAAACCTGTCCCAGAATGGGAGAAAATATTGGCAAATCATATTTTTCGTAAAGGCTTAACATCCAGAATATATAAGGAACTTGCAGAACTCAACAGAATAACCTGATTCGAAAACGGGCAAAGCATACTTCACAAGAATACACTATATCCATGTAACAAAACTTGTACCCCAGAATCTATTTTTTAAAGTGGAAAACAAGGGTGATGTACTTAAATAGGCCATTCCCCAAATCAGATAAACAAATGGCCAAAAAAAGGGGATAGGCATTCAATGTTACTAACACAAGAGAAATACAAATCAAAACCACCGTGAAATTTTACCTTACATCCATTAGGATGGCCACTATCAAAAGAGCAGTAAATAATAAGTGTTGGGGAAGATGCAGAGAAATTGGAGCACTTATGCACTGTTGGTGGGATTGTGAAATGGCATAGCCCTTGTGGAAAACAGTATGGAGGCAGTTCAAATAAAGAAAAATAGAATACCATTTTATCCAACAATCTCACTTCTCAGTATATATCCTAAAGAATTCAAAGCAGTATCTCAAAAAAAGACATTTATAAACCTCTGTTCACTGCAGCATTATTCACAATAGCTGGAAGGCATATCCTAATATTCATTGATAGATGAAAAATAGCAAAAGTTTTGTATATACATACAATGGGATATTAAGCAGCCCTTCAAAAGAAGGAAACCTTATCGCATACTACAACATGATAAACCTTGAGAACATTATCCTAAGTGAACTGAGCCAACCTCAAAAGGACAAGTATGTTCCCTCATATGAAGTATTTAAAGTAGTCAAAATCATAGAAAGTAAAATGGTGATTGCCAAGACTGAGAAGAGAAAAATTAGTGTTTAAAGGCTGAATGTGGTGGCTCGAGCCTGTAATCTTAGCACTCTGGGAGGCTGAAGTGATATTGCTTGAGCTCAGGAGTTCAAGACCAGCCTGAGCAAGTGTAAGACCCTGTCTCTACTAAAAATAGAAAAAATTACCTAGGTCTGTGGCACACGCCTATAGTCCCAGCCACTCCAGAGGCTGAGGTGAGAAGATTGCTTGGGCCCAGGAGTTTGAGGTTGCTGTAAGTTATGACACCCCAGCACTCTAGTTCAGGACAGGGGAGTGAGAGACTCTGTCTTAAAAAATATTAATAATAAATTTTAAAAAAGAAAAATTAATGTTTAATGTTTATAGAATTTCAGTTTTGAAAAATGAAAAATGTGCAAAAATCTGTTGCACCATGTGATCATACATAATGTAGTAGTGTACACTTAAGAATGGTTAAGAGGGCTTTTTATAAAAGGAAGAAGCATAAGAAGAAGCATAAGTTATAGTTCATCTTCATGAACTATAACTAGTTTATTGCTTCTTAGATATGACACCAAAAGCACAAGGAACAAAAGAAAAAATAGATAAGTTGGATCATTCAAGGTAAAAACTTTCATGCTTCAAAGAGCACAATCAAGAAAGTAAAGAATAATCCATGGAATGGGAGAATAGTGTTGCAAATTATATATTGGAAAGGGATTGTTATCTAGACCATATAAGGAATTCTTATAAATCAATAATAAGAGACAAATCAATTAAAATGGGCAAAGGATGAATAGACACTGCTCCAAGAAGATATAAAAATTAACAATAAATATATGAAAAGAAGCTCCACATCAGGGAAATGCAGAGCAAAACTACAATGAGATGCAACTTAAGACCCACTGGGATAACTATTTTCAAAAAGACAGACAACAACAAATATTGAACTCAAAGGCAGATAACATCTTCATACATCTGCATTGAGAATAGCACCTTCTGAAAAGGTTAAACATAGAGTTCCCTTATGACCCAGTAAGTTTTCTTTTAGACATATAGCCATGAGAAATGGAAACATACACCATCTCAAAAATAACCCTGTACACTAATGTTATTATCAGCATTATTCATAATAGCCAATAAGTGAAAACAGCCCCATTGTTTAGCAACTCATGAATGAAGAAGGTAATTTTAGTATATCCACCCAGGGGAACAATTATTCAGCATATCCACCCAGGGGAACAATTATTCAGCATATCCACCCAGGGGAACAATTATTCAGCAGTAAGAAGGTTTGATGTAATGATACATGCTCTAACATGACTGAACCTTGGAAATAGTATTCTAAGTTAAAGAAGACAGCTGTAAAAGGCACTAATTATAGGATTTCATTCATATGAAAGTCCAAAGTATGAAAAACTATGTAGACAGAATGTAAGATAGTAGCTGCATAGGTGAAGGAAAAGTGGGTGGTAGCCAAAGGATAGGGGTTTCTTTCTGACGTGATGAAAATGTTCTATAATTTCCTATGGTGATAGCTGCAAATTCTACAAACATCCTTATTATGATGATATTTGCAAATTCTACAGAAAAACCAGAGGATGGTACAATTTTTGTCACTTTTATTTTTTAATTATTTGCCACTTCTCCACCAGTGAAGAACTGTATGATTTGAATATATGAATGTATGCAATGTGAATGTCTTAATAAAGCTTTTATTTTAAAAAGTGGCTGAAGCAACAATAATAAAATGTTAATATTACTCACATTTAGGTGGTGACTGTATTGCTTTCTATTATATTTTTCCTATATAGTTGAACTGATCCTAATAAAACTATTCTTTCCCTCCCTCCCTTCTTCCTTCCTTTTTTTTTTTGTTTTTATTTTTTATTTTTTTTATTTTTTTATTTTTTTTTTATTAAATCATAACTGTATACAATGATATGATTATGGGGCATCATACACTCACTTCATAAACCATTTGACACATTTTTATCACAGTGGTTAACATAGCCTTTCCGGCGTTATCTCAGTTACTGTGCCAAAACATTTACATTCTACATTTACCAAGTTTCGCAAATACCCCTGTAATATGCACCACAGGTGTGATCCCACCGATTCCCCTCCCTCTACCCACCCCCCCTTTTCCCACTTCCCCCTATTGTTAAGTTGTAGCTGGGTTATAGCTTTCATGTGAGAGTCCCAAATTAGTTTCATAGTAGGGCTGTGTACATTGGGTATTTTTTCTTCCATTCTTGGGATACTTTACTAAGAAGAATATGTTCCAGCTCCATCCATGTAAACAGGAAAGAGGTAAAGTCTCCATCTTTCTTTAAGGCTGCATAGTATTCCATGGTATACATATACCACAATTTATTAATCCATTCGTGGATCGATGGGCACTTGGGCTTTTTCCATGACTTAGCTATTATGAATTGGGCTGCAATAAACATTCTGGTACAAATATCTTTGTTATGTTGTGATTTTTGGTCTTCTGGGTATATGCCCAGCAGAGGAATTACAGGACTGAATGGCAGATCTATTTTTAGATCTCTGAGTGTTCTCCATATATCTTTCCAAAAGGAATGTATTAATTTGCATTCCCACCAGCAGTGCAGAAGTGTTCCCTTTTCTCCGCATCCACGCCAACATCTCTGGTCTTGAGATTTTGTGATATAGGCTAGTCTCATTGGAGTTAGATGATATCTCAAAGTAGTTTTGATTTGCATTTCTCTGATGATTAAAGATGATGAGCATTTTTTCATATGTCTGAAGGCCGTGCACCTGTATTCTTCAGAGAAGTTTCTCTTCAAATCCCTTGCCCAGCCTGCGATGGGATCCCTTGTTTTTTTCTTGCTGATGCGTTTGAGTTCTCTGTGGATTCTGGTTATTAAACCTTTGTCAGAGATATACCCTGCAAATATCTTCTCCCATTCTGAGGGCTGTCTGCTTGCTCTGCTTACTGTGTTCTTAGCTGTGCAGAAGCTTTTTAGTTTGATCAAGTCCCAGTAGTGTATTTTTGAAGCTGCTTCAATTGCCCGGGGGGTTCTCCTCATGAAATACTCACCCAGACCAATTTCTTCAAGGGTTTTCCCTGCATTCTCCTCTAGTATTTTTATAGTTTCATGTTTTAAGTTTAAATCTTTAATCCAATGAGAGTCTATCTTAGTTAATGGTGAAAGGTGTGGGTCCAATTTCAGTCTTCTGCAGGTTGCCAGCCAGTTCACCCAGCACCATTTGTTAAATAGGGAATCTTTTCCCCACTGAATGTTTTTAATTGGCTTGTCAAAAATCAAATAGCGGTAAGTAGCTGGATTCATCTCTTGGTTCTCTATTCTGTTCCAGATATCTACTTCTCTGTTTTTGTGCCAATACCATGCTGTTTTGATCACTATCGATTTGTAGTAAAGTCTGAGGTCTGGTAGTGTGATTCCTCCTGTTTTGTTTTTATTTCTGAGTAATGTCTTGGCTATTCGAGGTTTTTTCTGATTCCATATAAAACGAAGTAATGTTTTTTCAAGATCTTTAAAATATGACAGTGGAGCTTTAATAGGGAGTGCGTTGAAATTATATATTGCTTTGGGTAGTATGGACATTTTGATAATGTTGATTCTTCCTAGCCATGAGCATGGTATGTTTTTCCATTTGTTAACATTTTCAGCTATTTCTTTTCTTAGAGTTTCATAGTTCTCTTTATAGAGATCTTTCACGTCTTTTGTTAGGTAAATTCCCAAATATTTCATCTTCTTTGGCACTACTGTGAATGGGATAGAGTCCTTAACTGCTTTTTCAATTTGACTGTTGTTGGTGTATATAAAGGCTACCGATTTATGAATGTTGATTTTGTAACCTGAGACGCTGCTGTATTCCTTGATCACTTCTAGGAGTTTTGTAGTAGAGTCTCTAGTGTTTTCCAGATACACAATCATATCATCTGCGAAGAGCGAGAGTTTGATCTCTTCTGACCCTATATGGATACCCTTGATCGCCTTTTCTTCCCTAATTGCGGTGGCTAAAACTTCCATTACAATGTTGAAAAGCAATGGAGACAATGGGCAGCCTTGTCTGGTTCCTGATCTGAGTGGAAATGATTCCAATTTAACTCCATTCAATATGATATTGGCTGTGGGTTTGCTGTAGATGGCCTCTATCAGTTTAAGAAAAGTCCCTTCTAGACCAATTTTCTTGAGTGTTCTGATCATGAAGGGATGCTGGATATTATCAAAAGCTTTTTCTGCATCAATTGAGAGAATCATATGGTCTTTGTTTTTTAATTTGTTTATGTGCTGAATTACATTTATAGATTTACGTATATTGAACCAGCCTTGAGACCCTGGGATAAAACCAACTTGGTCATGATGTATAATTTGTTTGATGTGTTGCTGGATTCTGTTTGTTAGGATCTTGTTGAATATTTTTGCATCTATATTCATTAGTGATATTGGTCTATAATTTTCTTTTCTTGTTGGGTCTTTTCCTGGTTTGGGGATCAGGGTGATGTTTGCTTCATAGAACGTGTTGGGTAGTCTTCCTTCTTTTTCTACATTTTGGAACAGGTTGAGTAATATAGGTACTAATTCCTCTTTAAAGGTTTGGTAGAATTCTGACGTGAAACCATCTGGTCCCGGGCTTTTCTTTTTAGGGAGGTTTTGTATAGTTGATGCTATTTCTGAACTTGATATGGGTCTGTTCAGCATTTCCACTTGATTCTGGTTAAGTCTTGGAAGGTGGCGTGCTTCCAAGTATTGGTCTATTTCCTTCAGATTTTCATATTTCTGAGAATAAAGTTTCTTGTAATATTCATTAAGGATTTTTTGGATTTCTGATGAGTCTGTGGTTATTTCGTCTTTGTTGTTTCTGATTGATGATATTAGAGATTTTACTCTTTTTTTCCTGATTAGGTTGGCCAGAGGTTTATCTATTTTATTGACATTTTCAAAAAACCAGCTTTTTGATTTATTGATCTGTTGTATAATTCTTTTGTTTTCAATTTCATTTAATTCTGCTCTAATTTTGGTTATTTCTTTTCTTCTACTGGGTTTGGGGTTGGAATGTTCTTCCTTTTCCAGTTGCGTGAGATGTCCCATTAAGTTGTTAACTTCCTCTCTTTCCGTTCTCTTAAGGAAGGCTTGCAGTGCTATAAATTTCCCTCTTAGAACTGCCTTTGCAGTGTCCCAGAGGTTCTGATAGTTTGTGTCTTCATTGTCGTTTTGTTCCAAAAAATTGGTGATTTCTTTCTTAATCTCATCTCTGACTAGGCTATCATTCAGCATAAGGTTATTTAACTTCCATGTTTTTGTATGGGTATGCAGATTCCTGTTGTTACTCAATTCAAGTTTTATTCCATGATGGTCCGAGAAGATGCATGGAATAATTTCTATTCCTTTAAATTTACTGAGGTTAGACTTGTGACCTAAAATGTGATCAATTTTGGAGTAAGTTCCGTGGGCTGATGAGAAGTATGTGTATTCAGTTTTGTTGGGATGAAATGTTCTGTAGATGTCTGCTAAATCTAAATATTGGATGGTTAGGTTTAAATCTAAGATTTCTTTGCTCAGCTTCTTTCTGGAGGATCGATCCAACACTGCCAAGGGAGTGTTGAAATCTCCAACGATTATGGAGCTGGAGGAAATCAAGTTACTCATGACTGTTAGAGTTTCTCTTATAAATTGAGGTGCATTCTGGTTGGGTGCATAGATATTAATAATTGAGATCTCGTCATATTGAGTATTACCCTTAACGAATATGAAGTGACCATTCTTGTCCTTCCTTACTTTTGATGGTTTAAAGCCTACTGTATCTGCAAATAAAATTGCAACACCTGCTTTTTTCTGATTACCATTCGCCTGAAATATGGATGACCATCCTTTCACCCTGAGTCTGTATTTGTCTTTTAAGTTGAGATGTGACTCTTGTATGCAACAAATATCTGGCTTGAGTTTTTGTATCCAGTCAGCTAACCTATGCCTCTTTAGAGGACAGTTTAAGCCATTCACATTGATGGAGAGTATTGATAAGTCTGGTGGAATTTTGGGTATCAAGTTTTTCAAAGGTCCAGTGGACATTTTTAATCCTTTCGCCAGTGTGGAAGTTGGAGTTTGATCCGAAGTTTCTGAGTGAGTTTACTTTTGTGGTATAGGATTGGGTTGGTCATTGTGGAGGATAGGTCTGAGAACATCCTGAAGAGCTGGTTTACTTATGGCAAATTTTTTCAACATATGAATGTCATTGAAGTATTTAATTTCTCCATCATAGATGAAACTCAGTTTAGCTGGATACAAGATCCTGGGTTGAAAGTTTTTTTGCTTTAGGAGATTAAAAGTTGATGACCAGCCTCTTCTTGCTTGAAAAGTTTCAGCAGAGAGATCTGCAGTTATTCTAATATTCTTACCTTTGTATGTTATAGTTTTCTTTCGCCGGGCTGCTTTGAGAATCTTCTCTTTCATGTTAACTTTAGTGAAGCTAATTATGATATGTCTGGGAGATGGCTTATTGGGGTTGAATCGTGCTGGGGTTCTGAAGCTGTCTGCTATCTGAATTTCAGATTCTCTAGGCATGTCTGGAAAATTTTCTTTCATAATTTCATGTAGAAGGGCCTCTGTGCCCTTGGCAGCCACTTCATCGTTCTCCGAAATTCCTATAACCCTTATGTTGTTTTTTTTCGAATTATCTGAGAGTTCTCTGAGTGAGTGATCCGTTTTTGCTCTCCATTTCTCTTCCTCTTTGAGAGATTGGGAGCGTTCGAAGACTTTATCTTCAATGTCAGAAATCCTTTCTTCTGCTTGCTCCATTCTGTTACTGAGGGATTCTACTGTATTTTTCATATCTTTTAGGGCTGTAAGTTCTTGTTTCAGTGTGTGTAAGTCTTTGGTGGTTTTGTCTTTAAATTCGTTAAATTCTTGAGACAATTTTTGAATTTCTCCTCGAATTCCTAATTCCATTTTATTAATCTTGTCTGCAAACCAAATTCTGAATTCGACTTCTGACATCTCAGCCAGTTGTTTATGAATGGGATCTTCAATCACATGTGCCGTATCTTTTCTTGGGGGGGGTTGATCTATTCTGGTTATTCATGTTACCAGAGTTTTTCCGCTGATTCTGCCCCATGGTTTACTCCCTTTGGTTTTTCCCCTGGGGTTTTATCGAGGGCCCGTACAGTGTTGTGGCCTGAGAAACTGGGGCCCTGTCTGGTGTGGTGGAGCAAAGTGGTTCTGTCTTGTTTTCAGCTGGTTTCTGTTTGATCCTATTGCAACTTCTACTCTGGCTTGAAGTCTCAGCTCTGTGGAAAAATCAGCAATTAAGTCACCCCGCCTGCCCACCTCTGGCCCCAGTTGGAAAAGGAGAATCAAACCTTCCTACAATCGCACACCCAGGGCACCGCCTGAAGAGTCCTCAGTCTATTAGCCCATTTCAAAAGTTCCGAATCAACTGTCTCAATCGGCACTTGTCTCAGGTGGAAGGGTTCAAGAGGTCTCTGGGAACTGGGTCACAGGGGCCTGGTGACTCCTCTGACACAGCTCACCCCAGTGCAGCGTGGAGTCAGGAGGAGCCACCCAGCAAACAGAGCAGTCTGGGAAGGTTGACGTCTCCTTCCCCACTTTGCCCCTCCGTCGGACCCAGTCACTGTTATCTCTGCAGATGGCTAACCCAGTTGCCTGCAGTGAACAGACACTCCAGGGGTTTGCACCTGCCTGAATCGCAAGGAAGTCTGCCAGGCCCCCGCAGACTGCCCCTATCTAGCAGGAGGAGATGGGGCCTGACATCTTTGAGTGTTTGATGCAGGTGATGGGAAGGAGGTGTTCACTCAGGCTTAGCCCCGTCCCTGATGGATGCTGCTAACAGAACAGAACAGAACAGACAACTTTGTGAGGTTCTGTCTCTGTTCCTGTCGTCGCCTACAGAAGACGGGCTGTTTTGAGTTCAAACGTCTTTGCTGTTGGAGAATTGCGTCTGAACACCTCTCTGGGTCGGCCTCGCCCTGGAAGCTTCCCGGGTTTGTGAGCCGTGTCGCCGGTGGCCTCCTCTGGTTGCCCAGGGAGACAGGGGGTGTGTCCTCAGAATATCCAGAAGTGAGCGTTCTGCCGTTAAAGAAAAAACGGCTGTTGATCTACCTCCAGGGAACTGCTGCTCTGGTGTGGGCACTCAGGCGACCCTTTTCTCCTCTGTCCCGCGCCCCAGAGTCAGCACTGAGCGGCCGCAGTTTGTGCTGGGTCCACACCCCTTAAGAGATCCCCCAAGAATCAGAACTCTTGGGGGATGGGCCCCCAGACCCCGATTGGGAGTGGGGGGAGGAAGCTAGAGTTTCATTCAGTTTTACGCAATACTACGGTCTGGGGAGGGCTCCTGCACTGCACCGCAGGGAAGTGCCGCCAAGGCTTGATTTCCCCTCAGCAGAGTGCCCTCTCCTCGCTCACGTATCCCAGAGTCAGCGCTGACCTGACGCAGCTCAGGCACTGTGCACTCCCCTCGAGAAATCACCCAAGGAGCCGAACTCCTGGGGGATAGGCCCTCAGACCCCGAGTGAGAGTAGGGGTTCTCAGCTCTCAGCGGGGAGGCCAGAGTCTGATTCAGTCTTGGGCCCCGTATGCCCGGGGAGGGTTGGTGCACTGCACCGCAGGGAAGTGCCGCGAGGCGTGACTCCCCCTCAGCCCGGTGCCCTCTCCTCACTTGCGCGCCTCAGAGTCAATGCTGACCAGTCGCAACTCGGGGACTGTCCACTCCGCTTGAGAAATCACCCAAGGATCCGAAGTCCTGGGGGACAGGCCTCCAGACCTCAGTGGGCGGGAGGGGAGCGCCGGGGATTCAGCGTTGCCGGCAAAGGATTCCCAAAATTTTATTCAGCCCTATGTCCAGCAGGAGAACGCCACGGCACCCCAGTAGGGGAGGTAGATCCAGTTTTTAGAAGGTCTCTCCCGTGGAGTGTAGTGGGAGGTCCTTTAATTTCTGCCCGCTTGTTAAATTGTGGGGCTCTTGAGCTGGTCTCATGGGGGAGGGGGACTCCCGTCCGCTTGGTGGTGGATTTTGTACCTTTTGTTTGCGTCCTTGTGATCACAACTTGCCTCAGCGATGTTGATGTGCGTTCTTCAGCCTTCTCTCTTGGTGAGGCTCAAGTCCACCAGGATACTTACTAAATTCCTGTCCCTTAACTCTCCTTCTGGACGGGAGCCTTTGTTGAAAGCTGGCTTCAGTCCGCCATCTTGTCTCCCCTCTGTCCTTCCTTCCTTTTTTAAAAGAAAACATCTGTTTTCTTTTCAGCTGAAGCAACAGGATTATTTGAGTTCAGAGTTTGAGACCAAGTTGAACAGCATAGTAATACTCCCCCCATATCCACAAAAGTTAAAAATGAAAAGCATTAATTGAACATGGTGGTGTGCACTTGTAGTCCCAGCTACTCAGGAGGCTGAGGCCTTTTAGTACTATATTTAGTAGAAGTGCAATTAGTACTGTACTGAGAAGTACAATTTAAGACTATTTTGAGTAGAAGTGGTGACAGTGGGCATCCTTGTCTTGTTCCAGTTTATAGAGAAAAAGTTTTAACTTTTCCCATTCAGTATGATGTTAGCTGGGGTGGGGAGGGTTGTCTTATATAATTTTTATTGTGTTGAGCTACATTCTTTGTATATCTAATTTAGGTTTTAGGATTTGCTTGGGGTTTTTAATCATGACGGTGTGTTGAATTTTATTGAGTGCTTTTTCTGCCTCTGTTGAGATGATCATATGGGTTTTGTCTTCTAGTCTGTTAATGTGCTATATCTTACTTATTGATTTGCATATTTTGAAGCATCCTTGCATCCCACGTGATTGTGGTGAATGAGCTTTCTGATGTGCTTGTGAATTCAATTTGTTGGTAGTTTGTTGAAGAATTTTGCATCTATGTTCATCAGGGATATTAGTATACGAGTAATGCTGGGTAGAATGAGTTTGGAAGAACTCCTTCCACTTCATTTTTTGCATAAGTTTGAAAAGAATTGGCATTAGTTGTTTTTGAAATGTTTGGTAGTATTCAGCAGTGAGTCATTAGGTCCTGGGGTTGGATTAGAGGGTGACTTTTTATGGCTGATTGATTATTGTAGTGTCCAGGTGTTCTACGTCTTTAGGATTCAATCTTGCTAAGCTGCATGTGTCCTGGAGTTTATTCATTTCTTCTAAGATTTCCAAGTAATTAGCATATGGTTGTTTATAATAGCCTCTAATGATCTCTTTGTATTTCTGTGGTACCGACTGTGATATCTCCTTTCATCTCTGATATTATTTATTTGTAATTCTATTTTTACCCTAGTCTACCTAAAGGCATGTTGATTTTGTTTATCTTTTCAGAAAACCTTCTGTTCCTTTTAGTGACCTTTTTGTATTCCTTTCTAGTGTCTATTTTGTTTATTTATTCTCTGATATTTATTATTTCTTTTTCCCAATTTTGCATTTAGTTTGTTCTTATTCTTCTACTTCTTTTAGGTGTAACATTAGGTTGTTCATATGAGATCTTTCTACTCCTTGATGTATGCATTTATTGTTGTAAACGTCCCTCTTAGAACTGCTTTTGCCATAGCCATAGGTTATGGTATGTTGCATTTTCATTTTTATTTGTCCCAAGAAATTATTTAATTTCCTGTTTAATTTCTTCATTAACCTATTGATTATTGAGGAGCATGTTGTTTGTTTTCTGTGTATTTGTACAATGTCCAATGTTCCTCATGTTAATGACTTCTAGTTTTGTTTCATGGTGGTAAAAAAATACTTGATATGATATTGATTTTTAAAATTTGATAAGATTTTCTTTGTGCCCTAACATGATTGGTCTTAGAGAAAGTTCTCTGTGCTCTTGAGAAGAATATGTATTCTGTAATATTGTACGTATGTGCTATAAATGTCTGTAGGTCCGTGTGGTACTCTGATGTGTCTTGATTGATTTTCTGTCTGGATAATCTTAGAATTTTCACGTGTAAGTGATTGGAATTACATTATCCATGATGCTGTTTGTCTTCGATGTCTCTTATCTTTATCTCTACTTTTCTTTCTCTACTGCTTTCTTTTCTGCTACTTAACTATTTCCTCATGCTATGTTAATTCCTTTGCTAATTTGATAACTATATTTCTAGTCACTTTCTTAATGGTTGCTGGAATGATTACAATATGCATCTTAATTTACCAAAGTCTGGCTCAGCACTTGTAGCTCAGTGGCTAGGGTGCCAGCCACATATACTGGAGCTGGCGGGTTTGAATTCAGCTGGGCCTCCCAAACAACAATGACAACTACAACCAAAAAATAGCTGAGCATTGTGTTAGGTGCCTGTAGTCCTACCTACTTGGGAGGCTGAGACAAGAGAATCTATTAGGCCAAAGAGTTTGAGGTTACTTTGAGCTGTGATACAACGGCACTCTACTGAGGGTGACACAGTCAGACTCTGTCTCAAAAAAAAATTTTACCAAAGTCTACTCTAGTATAAACTTAGGTCAAATAGGGAAATTTCCCCAATATGGAATCACTTTAATAATCACATTAGTGGGATTATTTTTACATGTCTATGATGGAAACGCATCAATATGAAGTACAGTGTTTTAATACTTCATGCTTTCTTACATCATTTGAATTCAGTTGTTCAAAGAAGAAAATATATTTATATGATCTTTTATATTTTATGTTTAGTGATTCTTTGTTCTTTATTTCACTGTTTAATTTGATTTATCCTTGGTATTATTTTCTTTCGTACTAAAAGACTTTCTTTAATATTTCTTTCAATTTTTGTTTATCTGTGACCAATAAAAAATATAGTGACAAATCTCTACGTAAAAAGATTTTATTTAGGAATAATGCATAGGAAGTTGGATTGTAGATTTTGTAGGAATGAAGCACTGGCTGGGCTGCTTTTGGATTCCTCACTGCTTTGGTTTCCCTGTTGGGCTTCATAGCAGTGGCCTAGCAGAAAAATAAGAAAAGATGTCTGCATATATTCAGGTAATCGAAGATGACAATGATGAGCCCATTGAAATACCATCGGAAGATGATGGGACAATGCTGCTGTCCACAGTTACAGCCCAATTTCCAGGGGCATGTGGGCTGCACTACAGGAATCCAGTATCTCATGTATGAGAGGTGTCTATCTGGTAGAAGGAATTCTGCATGCCCCTGATGCTGGTTGGGAAAATCTGGTATATATTGTCAGCTATCCCAAAGAGAACAAAAGAAAAATGGATGAGGGGCGGAGACAAGATGGCTGACTGAACCCAGCTTTCCACAGAGGCTCCTGTCCAGAAGGAGAGTTAAAGGACAGAAATTTAGCAAGTAACCTGGTGGATGAGAGCTGCACCAAGAGAGAAGGTTGAAGAACGCACATCAACCCTGCTGAGGTGAGCAGCGACCCCAAGGATACAAACAAAAGGTACAAAATCCATCACCAAGCAGACAGGAGTCCCCTCCGCATGAGAATGGCTGGGAGTGCCCCACAAACAAATGAGCAGAGTTCAAAGGTCCTCCTACTATAGTCCACGGGAGAGACCCTCTAAAAAGTGGACCTACCTCCCCTACTAGGGTGCCATGGCACTCTCCTGCCAGACATAAAACTGTATAAAACTGTATATATTCTCTACCTGCAATTCTGAGCTCCCAGCACTCCCCGCCACTCTCGCTCTGAGGTCTGGAGGTCTGTACCCCAGGAGTGCAGTTTCTTGGGTGATTTCTTGAGGGGTGTGTACAGGGCCTGGACGGCAGCTGGTCAGTGCTGATTGTGCGGCACAAGAGTAAGGAGAGGACAGTCGGCTGAGAGGGAACCATGCTGGAGCGGCAGTGCCCTGAGGCGTGGAGCAGCAGCTGTTTTTGGCAAAAATAGAGCTCACCACTGGATATTCCAAAGTCACACCCCCTGTCTCTTTGGGCAACCAGAGGAGGCTGGGCATCTTCTCAGGTGGCAACCACTGCAGAACAGATCTGGGACGAAAACGTAGGCCCCATGAGTAAAGGGTTTGCCTGAGGCAGTACTGGCCTGGGTGGAGCGCGGGGACTAGAAAACACATGCACAGAGCCAGGAGATTCCCAGGATGAGGCTGACCCAGAAGACCACTTTACTGAGCATAAGACGCACCCAGCCCCCATGGGACCATCAGCTTAAACAAAGGAGAGCAGGCAGAGGCTGGATCTGACAGGTAACCGTGCTGTGAATACAAACAGCTGAGACTGTACAGCAGCACAGACAGGGCCTGAGGCACAGATTCTGGGAACTCAAAACAGCTCCTCTTCTGCAGGGGAATATAGCAGGGACACAAACAAATTCCCACAAAATTGTTCTGTTCTATCAGTAACATCAATCAGGGGCGGGGCTGGAACTGAGTGAACACCCCCAACCCTCCATCAAGCGCCGAGGTTGTCAGGCCTCACCACCCCCTGCTGGATAGAGGCAGAGAGCAGTGGCCTGGCTGAGCAGACATAGATTTCCTTGTGATTCAGGCAGGTGCAAAACCCTGGAGTATCTGCTCATTGGAGGCAAATGGGTCACAGCCCTGCGGGTTATCAGTGACTGGGTGTGACAGAGGTGCAAGGCAGAGAAGGAGGCATCAACCTTCCCAACTAATCTATTTGCTGGGTGGATCCTCCTGACTTCATGGAGCACTGGAGCAAGTCATATTTGAATTGTCAGCAGACCCCTGTGATCTACTTGCCAGAGACCATTTAAACTCTTCCCACCTGAGACAGGTGCTAACTGAGACAATTGATTTGGACCTTTTGAACTGAGCCAGTGGCCCGAGGACTATCCAAGTGGTGCCCTGGGTGTGTGGTTGTAGGAAGGTTTGATTTTCCTTTTCCAATTGTTACCTGTATGGGGCAGGGTGATTTAATTGCTGGTATTTCTCCACAGCTGAGACTTCAACCCAGAGTAACTGTTTTACTAGGGTTGGACAGAGACCAGCTGAAAATAAGACAGAGCCACTTAGCCCCACCACCACACCAAACAGGTCCCCAGTTTCTCAGGCTGTAACACTGTACGGGTTCTCGACAAAGCTCCAGGGGAAAAGTCAAATGGTATAAAATAATCATGGGGCAGAATCAGCGGAAAAACTCTGGTAACATGCATAACCAGAATAGACCAACCCCCTCAAGGAAAGATATGGCAGATGCAACTGAAGATCCCATTCATAAACAGCTGGCCAAGATGTCAGAAATTGAGTTCAGAATATGGGTTGCAAACAAGATTAATAGTGCAGAGGAACATTTGGAATTAGAAATTTGAGGAGCAAGTCAAAAGTTGTTTCAAGAATTCAACGAATTTAAAGACAAAACCACCAAAGATTTTAAAAACACTGAAGCAAGAATTTTCAGCCCTCAAAGATATGACAAATACAGTAGAATCCCTCAGTAACAGAGCAAGTAGAAGAAAGGATTTCTGACATTGAAGAAAAAGCCTTTGAATGCTCCCAAACTCTCAAAGAGGAAGAGAAATGGAGAGCAAAAATGGATCATTCTCTCAGAGAGCTCTGGGATAAATCGAAGAAGGCTAATATCTGCCTCATTGGAATCCCTGAAAGTGATGAAGTGGCTTCGCAAGGCACAGAGGCCCTTCTCCATGAAATTATGAAAGAATTTTCCAGACATGCCAAGAGATTCTGAAATTCAGATAGCAGACAGTTTCAGAACCCCAGCACGACTCAATCCAAATAAGACATCCCCCAGGCATATCATAATTAACTTCACTAAAGTTAATATGAAGGAGAAAATTCTCAAAGCAGCCAGATGGAAGAAATCCATTACCTACAAAGGGAAGAATATTAGAATGACTGCAGATTTCTCTGCTGAAACTTTTCAAGCCAGAAGAGGGTGGTCATCGACTTTTAATCTCCCAAAACAAAATAACTTTCAACCCCAGATCCTGTATCCAGCTAAACTAAATTTCATTTATGATGAAGAAATTAATTACTTTAATGATATTCATATGTTGAAGAAATTTGCCATAACCAAACCAGCTCTTCAGGATATTCTGAGACCTATCATCCATAATGACCAACCCAATCCTCTACCACAAAAGTAAACTCACTCAGAAACTTTTGATCAAACTCCAACTTCCACAGTGGCAAAAGGATTAAAAATGTCCACTGGACTTTTGAAAAACTCGATACCCAAAATTTTACCAGACTTATCAATATTCTCCATTAATGTGAACGGCTTAAACTGTCCTCTAAAGAGGCACAGGTTGGCTGACTGGATACAAAAACTCAGGCCAGATATTTGCTGCATACAAGAATCACATCTTACCTTAAAAGATAAATGTAGACTCAGGGAGAAAGGATGGTCTTCCATATCAGGCAATGGTCTTCCATATCAGGCAAACGGTAATCAGAAAAAAAAGCAGGTATTGCAATTCTATTTGCAAACACAATAGGATAAGTAAGGATGGATAAGAATGGTCACTTCATATTTGCTAAGGGTAATACTCAATATGATGAGATTTCAATTATTATTATCAATGCAACCAACCACAAAGCACCTTTATAAGAGAAGCTCTAACAGACATGAGCAACTTGATTTCAGAGATTTCAACACTCCTTTGGCAGTGTTAGATAGATCCTCCATTAAGAAGCTGAGCAAAGAAATTTTAGATTTAAACCTAACCATCCAACATTTGGAGTTAGCAGACATCTACAGAACATTTCATCCCCCAAAAACTGAATACACATACATCTCATCAGCCCATGGAACATACTCCAAAATCGATCACATCTAAGGTCACAAGTCTAACCTTAGTAAATTTAAGGGAATTGAAATTATTCCTTGCATCTTCTCGGACTACCATGGAATAAAAGTTGAACTCAGTAATAACAGGAATCTGCATACTCAAACAAAAACTTGGAAGTTAAATTAACTTATGCTGAATGGTAGCTGGGTCATAGATGAGATTAAGAAGGAAATAGCCAAATTTTTGGAACAAAACGACATTGAAGACACGAATTATCAGAACCTCTGGGATACCGCAAAGGCAGTTCTAAGAGGGAAATTTATAGCACTGCAAGCCTTAAGAGAATGGAAAGAGAAGAAGTTAACAACTTAATGGGACATCTCAAGCAACTGGAAAAGGAAGAACATTTCAACCCCAAACCCAGTAGAAGAAAAGAAATAACCAAAATTAGAGCAAAATTAAATGAAATTGAAAACAAAAGAATTATACAACACATCAATAAATCCAAAAGTTGGTTTTTTGAAAAGGTCAATAAAATAGATAAACCTTTGGCTAATACCTAACCAGGAAAAAAAGAGTAAAATCTCTAATCTCATCAATCAGAAACAACAAAGACGAAATAACAGCAGACTCCTCAGAAATTCAAAACATCCTTAATGAATATTACAAAAACTTTATTCTCACAAATATGAAAATCTGAAGGAAATTGACCAATACATGGAAGCATGTCACCTTCCAAGACTTAGCCAGAATCAAGTGGAAATGTTGAACAGGCTAATATCAAGTTCTGAAATAGCATCAACCATACAAAATCTCCCTAAAAAGAAAAGCCTGGGACCAGATGGCTTCGCGTCAGAATTCTACCAGACCTTTAAAGAGGAACTAGTACTTCTATTTCTCAACCTGTTTCAAAATATAGAAAAAGAAGGAAGACTACCCAACACGTTATATGAAGCAAACATCACCCTGATCCCGAAACCAAGAAATGACCCAACAGGAAAAGAAAATTATAGACCAATATCACTAATGAATATAGGTGCAAAAATATTCAACAAGATCCTAACAAACAGAATCCAGCAGCACATTAAACAAATTATACATCATGACCAAGTCGGTTTTATCCCAGGGTCTCAAGGCTGGTTCAATATACATAAATCTATAAGTATAATTCAGCACATAAACAAACTAAAAAATAAGGACCATATGATTCTCTCAATTGATGCAGAAAAAGCTTTTGATAATATCCAGCATCCCTTCATGATCAGAACACTTAAGAAAATTGGTATAGAAGGGACATTTCTTAAACTGATAGAGGCCATCTTCAGCAAACCCATAGCCAATATCGTATTGAATGGAGGTAAATTGAAATCATTTCCACTCATATCAGGAACCAGACAAGGCTGCCCATTGGCTCCACTGGTCTTTAACATTGTAATGGAAGTTTTGGCCATCGCAATTAGGGAAGAAAAGGCGATCAAGGATATCCATATAGGGTCCGAAGTGATCAAACTTTTGCTCTTCGCAGATGATATGATTGTATATCAGGAAAACACTAGGGATTCTACTACAAAACTCTTAGAAGTGATCAAGGAATACAGCAGTGTCTCATGTTACAAAATCAATATTCATAAATCAGTAGCTTTTATATATACCAACGATAGTCAAGCTGAAAAAACAGTTAAGGACTCTATTCCATTCACAGTAGTGCCAATGAAGATGAAATATTTGGGAGTTTATCTAACAAAGGACATGAAAGATCTCTATAAAGAGAACTATAAAACTCTAAGAATAGAAATAGCTGAAAATGTTAACAAATGGAAAAAAACACCATGTTCACGGCTGGGAAGAATCAACGTTGTTAAAATCTCCATACTACCCAAAGCAATATACAATTTTAATGCAATCCCTATTAAAGCTCCACTGTCATACTTTAAAGATCTTGAAAAAATAATACTTCATTTTATATGCAACCTCGAATAGCCAAGACATTTTTCAGAAATAAAAACAAAGCAGGAGCAATCACACTACCAGACCTCAGACTATACTATAAATCGATAGTGATCAAAACAGCATGGTACTGGCACAAAAACAGAGAGGTAGATGTATGGAACAGAATAGAGAACCAAGAGATGAACCCAGCTACTTACCATTATTTGATCTTTGACAAGCCAATTAAAAACATTCAGTGGGGAAAAGATTCCCTATTTAACAAATGGTGCTGGGTGAACTGGCTGACAACCTGTAGAAGATTGAAACTGGACCCCCACCTTTCACCATTAATTAAGATAGACTCTCACTGGATTAAAGATTTAAACTTAAGACATGAAACTATAAAAATACTAGAAGAGAGTACAGGGAAAACCCTTGATAAAATCAGTCTGGGCGAGTATTTTATGAGGAGGACCCCTGGGGCAGTTGAAGCAGCTTCAAAAATACACTACTGGGACCTGATCAAACTAAAAAGTTTCTGCACAGCCAAGAACACAGTAAGTAAAGCAGACAGCCCTCAGAATGGGAGAAGATATTTGCAGGTTATGTCTCTGACAAAGGTTAGTAACCAGAATCCACAGAGAACTCAAACGTGTGAGCAAGAAAAGAACAAGTGATCCCATCACAGGATCAGCACATAAACAAAAAGGGACTTGAAGAGAAACTTCTCTGAAGAAGACAGGCACACGGCCTATAGACATGAAAAAAATGCTCATCATCCTCAATCATCAGAGAAATGCAAATCAAAACTACTTTGAGATATCATCTAACTCCAGTAAGACTAGCCCATATCACAAAATCCCAAGACCAGAGATGTTGGCGTGGATGTGGAGAAAAGGGAACACTTCTACATCGCTGGTGGGAATGCAAATTAATACATTCCTTTTGGGAAGATGTTTGGAGAACACTTAGAGATCTAAAAATAGATCTGCCATTCAATCCTATAATTCCTCTACTAGGTATATACCCAGAAGACCAAAATCACATTATAACAAAGATATTTGTACCAGAATGTTTATTGCAGCCCAATTCATAATTGCTAAGTCATGGAAAAAGCCCAAGTACCCATCGATCCATGAATGGATTAGTAAATTTTGGTATATGTACACCATGGAATTTTATGCAGCCTTAAAGAAAGATGGAGACTTTACCTCTTTCATGTTTACATGGATGGAGCTGGAACATATGCTTCTTAGTAAAGTATCTCAGGAATGGAAGAAAAAGTATCCAATATACTCAGTCCTAGTATGAAACTAATTTATGGCTTTCATATGAAAGCTATAACCCAGTTATAACCTAAGAATATAGGGACGGGGGAAAGGGAGGGGAGGGAGAGTGCAAGTGGGCAGAGGGAGGGTGATTGGTGGGATTACACCTGCGGTGCATCTTGCAAGGGTACATGTGAAACTTAGTAAATGTAGAATGTAAATGTCTTAAGACAATAACGAAGAAAATGCCAGGAAGGCTATGTTAACCAGTGTGATGAAAATGTGTCAAATGGTCTATAAAACCAGTGTATGGTGCCCCATGATTGCATGAATGTACACAGCTATGATTTAATAATAAAAAAGTGTATGGTGCCCCATTTTCGTATTAATGTACTCAGCTATGATTTAATTTAAAAAAAAAAAAAGAAAAGAAAAAGAAAAATGGATGAGACAGATGCTTCGTCAGCAATGAAAATGAAAAGAGCAGTCCAGAAAAACATCTGATTTAATAGTGCTGGGGCTCCTATGGAAAACAACTGAACAGGATCTAAAGGAATATTTTAGTACCTTTGGGGAAGTTCTTATGGTGCAGGTCAAGAAATATAAAAACTGGTTATTCAAAAGGGTTTGGCTTTGTTCATTTTATGGAATATGAAACTCAGGTGAAAGTAGTGTCACAGCGACATATGATAGATGGACGATGATGTGACTGTAAACTTCCTAATCCTAAGCAAAGCCTGGATGAACCTTTGAGAAGCAGAAAGGTATTTGTTGGGCACTGCACAGAGGACATGACTGATTATGAGTTGTGGCCGTTCTTTTGTCAGTATGTAGAAGTGGTAGATGTCTTCATTCCCAAATCATTCAGGGCTTTTCCCTTTGTTATGTTTGCAGATGATCAGGTTGCCCAGTCTCTTTGTGGAGAGGACTTGATTATTAAAGGAGTCAGCATGTATATATCCAATGCTGAACCTAAGCACAATAGCAATAGACAGTTAGAAGTGGAAGATTTGGTGGTAATCCAGGTGGCTTTGGGAATCAGGGTGTATTTGCTAATAGTAGAGGGGGTAGAGCTGGCTTGGGAAACAATCAAGGTAGTAATATGGGTGGTGGGATGAACTTTGGTGCTTTCAGCATTAATCCAGCAATGATGACTGCAGCCCAGGCAGCGCTGCAGAGCAGTTGGGGTATGATGGGCATGTTAGCCAGTGAGCAGAACCAGTCAGGTCCGTCAGGTAATAACCAAAGTCAGCGCAACATGCAGAGAGAGCCAAATCAGGCCTTTGGTTGTGGAAATAACTCCCACAGTGGTTCTAATTCTGGTGCAGCAATTGGTTGGAGGTCAGCATCAAATGCAGGGTCAGGCAGTGTTTTTAATGGAGGCTTTAGTTCAAGCATGGATTCTAAGTCTTCTGGCTGGGAGATGTAGACTGGGTTATGGCTGGTTGCTGTGGAATGGTGGGAAGTTAAATTTTTCTATGCTCATGCTAAGTATATTGTAAAATACATATGTACTAAGAATTTTCAAAATTGGTTTGTTCAGTGTGGAGTATATTCAGCAGTATTTTTGACATTTTTCTTTAGAAAAAAAGGAAGAGCTAAAGGAATTTTATAAGTTTTGTTACATCAAAGGTTGAAATATTGAGTGGTTGAAAGCGAACTGCTGTTTGCCTGATTGGTAAACCACCACTACAATTGATATCAAATGGTTTCTACTGTAATAATTTATCCCTGGACTTGTCACGTGAATTCTTTGCATGTTCAAAATGGAAACCATTGATTAGAACTTCGTTCTTTTTTCCTTGTTTTAATTTGAACCCTACCATATGGATTTTTTTCCTTAAGCAAATCTCCTTTTGGGAGAGCATGATGTCACAGTGTTTAGTTCTTTTGTTTTTGTTTTTTAACACTTGTCTCCCCTCCTATACAAAAGTACAATATGAAGCCTTCATTTAATCACTGCAGTTCATCTCATTTCAAATGTTTATGTAAGAAGCACTTCATTAAAAGTAGTGCTGTAAATATTTTGCCATAGGAATACTTCTGTCTACTTGTTTTCTCATTCAAGAATTCGTCATCACGCATCATAGGCTTCGTCTTTGATGGCGGATGTCCCATTTTTATTTGCTATTTTATTTCATGGAGTCGTATCAACGCTATGAATACAAGGCTGTTATATGGAACCAGAAGGCTGTTTGAACTTTTGAAACCTTGTGTGGGATTGATGGTGGTGCCGAGGCATGAAAGGCTAGTATGAGTGAGAAAAGGAGAGCGTGTGCAGAGACTTGGTGGTGCATAAGGGATATTTTTTAACTTGGCGAGATGTGTCTCTTGATCCCGTGGCTTTGTTGACAGCATGTGCAGAGAGCAATGGTAGCAAATAATGTACGAATGTTGTTTGCATTCAAAGGACATCCACATCTGTTGGATGACTTAAGTGAGTTTTGTTCTTAGATAACCTATATTAGCTGAATGTGTTAAGTGAAACGATACTTGTATTTCCCCTACCCCTTTGTCAACTGCTGTGAATGCTGTATGGTGTGTGCTCTCTTCTGTTACTGATCTGTAAGTGTGGTAATGTGAACTGAAGCTGATGGGTTGAGAACATGGACTGAGCTTGTGGAGTGCTTTGCAGGAGTGCTTGGAAGCAAAGTTCACCAGTGAGCTCAGGTGTCTCAAAGAAGGGTGGAAGTTCTAATGTCTGTTAGCAGCCCATAAGCATGCTGTTTGCTGCAGTTCCGTGTCCTGTGCTTGGATGCTTTTATAAGAGATGTCAATGTTGTAAATTCTTAAATAAAACTGATTTAAATTAAAAAAAAAAAAAGAAATTGGATTGCAATCTGGGACATATAACAAACCAGGTGGCCTCCAGAATGTGTGGACAACAGAGGAAAAGATTAGAGTTTTACTGGCAAAAAAGGGAGGTTAGGCAAGTTATTTGTTTTTTGGTTTTTGTTTTTTTGGATTTTTTTGAGACAGAACCTCAAGCTATCGCCCTGGGTAGAGTGCTGTGGCATCACAGCTCACAGCAACTCCAACTCCTGGGCTCAAGCGATTCTCCTGCCTCCGCCTCTCAAGTAGCTGGGACTACAGGCGCCTGCCACAATGCCCAGCTATTTTTTGGTTGTAGCCGTCATTGTTGTTTGGTGGGCTTGGGCTGGATTTGAACCCACTAGCTCAGGTGGATGTGGCTGGCACCTTAGTCTCTTGAGCCACAGGCGCCGAGCCAGGCAAGTTGTTTTGAAAGAAAGTTCATTGAAAGAAAGAAAGCTCTGGAAGTGTGTCCTCTAGCAGCTGGCAAGCTCTGATTAGTGTGAGGTGGCAGTTGCTAAAATGTATAATCTTCAAGTGATAGTGCACTGTTTCATTGGATTGGGCTTGTGAAACTGTGTCAGGCAAGTGTTTGTGAACTTGTATTATCAGCTATATGTCCGTCCTGTTCTGTCCTGTCCTTGTGTGATTTGTGGTAAGCTGAAGCTTGAAAAATTTCTGATAATAATTCCTGTTGTCAGGTGAATCATATGTGACATCCTTCCCAGACTCAATCTTGCCAGGGTTTGACATAAGTGGAGCCACTTTGAATCTGACAGCTTCACAGTGACACTGCTTTCAACTTCCATTGAAGGCTGATTTGGCTAGATACAGAATTCTTATTTGACGAATTTTTCCTTTCAGCACCTTGACTATTTCATCTCACTGTCTTTTCATCTCCATGTTTTTCTGATGAGAAGTTAGCTACTAATAAGAATGTCATTCTTCTGTATGTCATCTTTCTTTTCTCCTCTGGTTTCAGTAATTATGTTATGTGTCTCCTCTGTGGTATACAGCTATTGATATCTCCTCAGGTTTTTTTTTCAATTCTTGTATTATATTTAAGCCTGCGTTACTAGGGCTCACCTCTATGGCATCAGACACCTTGACTCAGCAGTGTTTCCATCCTTTTCTAGCAGAATTGTGTGGATTGGGAAATGTACCCAAAGTTCCAACAGTTTATGGGCCTTTCTAGCTTTTACTTTCCTCTGGACCTCACCCTGTCTTCTCCTTGTCTATACATGGCCTTACATTCAGTCAGGTCTGTAGGGATAGCTAGAGTTGCCTATAATTTCTCCTCAGCATGCGTGCAAACTTGCATAGATGTTCATTATCTAGACAACTAAGCATATGTGGAAGTTAATTATGGAGTACTAAGTACTACCTTATTTCTAGATTTTTCCGATACGATTTTTTGTTAGTCTACAAGTCTGCTATTAACTTCAACTGGGATCATGACCTCAAACAGTCTGCAATGTTGCTATTCCTTATTGGTTTTTAACAGTATCACTTCTGTTTCTGACAATGGTCAAAAATGTTGGGTATTCAGAGCTCTGCTCCAAACCAAATCAGCTCTCTGCAGCAGTGAAAAGATATGCTTTTCACAGCTTTCCTCAGGCTGGTGGAACTACTGTTACTGATGAAACTAGGGAAGGTTTAGTAGGGAGAGGAGTAGGGGTTCACATGAGCTCCCATACCCCATAATCCTTTAGGTGTATGCAAGGCTCAATAGGGTTATTTTTTTAGCTTTTGTAAATTAATGGTGTATGCAAGGCTCAATAGGGTGTTTTTTTTTTTAACTTTTGTAAATTATTTTCAATTTGATGATTCCTCAGTCAGTGTTCAGAGTCCTGAAATGGTTGCTTTAGATGATTTCCTCAGTTTCATCACTGCTTCGTAAGAAGAGGATTTGATGATCCCCTCACTCTATTTATTATTCCAGAAATGCCACATAAGTAACTTCCCAACTTAAGACAAAAAAGAAAAACTGTTAAGTGTGGATATGTTTAAATATCAAGCATACTGCTTCCTCACTCCTGCTCTACACAATGCCAGTTAATTTCTGTCCTTTAGATACCATTCACATGGGCGAAATGTGGTTGCAGTTTTGGCTTAGCCACCAGAGTAAATCATTGAAACCATGGGCAGTTATTTATCTAAGTGAGTTCAATAAAAGCAAGATCCTCCGTGGAGGACAAATCTGATATATACAGCACAATCCAGTTTCATGCACCACTCGGCTTTAGCACTTCCAACGTCAGGCACACAACATGTCTTCATTTTTATGACTAAAAAGAATCAATTCTCTCAATATATTCTGAATATATACCCACACTCTGGTGGGTATAGTGTTTCAGGAAGGAAGTATAGGATATAAATACAGATATATATCTAAAACAGTTTCACCCAAGAAATCAGATATCACTGGGAAATTGTAGAGGGCTCAGTGCAAAATCCTGAGGTCCACTGACATCAGTCCCTGAGCCACAGTGGAGTGGGTCTCTTCGTTCAGATAAACAAGTCTCTGTCCTGCCCAGACATTCTGCAAGGGGATTGTACATGCTCCCATCCAGTGTCATATTCCAGACACAGGCATGTGAACTGACTCCATATTAATCTCCTCTCCACTCATTGTCCCTTTCCTTGTCGTCATTAGGAATTAGGATTCAGAGGTCCCACCTCTGCACATGTTAATATCATTAATATGTCACTGAACCAAACAGATGCCATTGAGATGTGTCCCCTAGGAGCCAAGCCTTTCTTCAAACCCCATCCAGGGAAGAGCAATGGCTGTGCTGAGGATCATTCCAGTGTTGTCGTCTACCTGCTTCAGGGAACACAAAGAAGATCCCTAGATAAGTGCCCACCTGAGCATGATTCTAGAAAATGGGTTAATGATCCAGAGAACAGAAAGGCTCCAAAGCACTTTGAATGAAAAGATTGTTAAGGGACACAGATGATGATGGGCTGTGTGGAGAAGCCCCCATGAAGCAAGTGAGGCCTTGTGAATGGGTGACAAAAGGATCTGGGAGATTTGTCTGATTCTGCCGGCACAGCAGGATCTGTGTGGCTGGCCTGCATCCAGAGGGGAACATGCAGGGGCTCTGTGGGTCCCTAGTGACTGGCATCGGTGGGTCCTTCTTTCTGATCATCCTCACTCTCTGAGCAGAACAGGTAATAGTACAGGGGCAACAGTATGCAGCATTTTCAACAAAATACTTTTATTCATATTAACACAAAATGCTCCAGGGCACTGATCCTCACCTCACCCACCCATACCCCTTGAAGTTCCCTCCAGGACCAGGAGGTATAGCCCTCGGTGAGCTGGAGCCCATGGAACTTTGGGCTGCAAGATGCAGCAAGGAGCTGCTCTTTTTCAGAGTGGCTCAACCCTCCTTGAGGCCTCCCTGGGAGGCTACCTCACTATTCCTACTGGCTATGGTGCTGTTTCTTCTTTGTCCCAGGCAGAAATAGGTCACCCCTTCCTTTTTGAGGCTGTGATAATAGACCTGGCCACTGGGCCAGGGGTTGACCCCCAGAGACTCCAAACTGAGGCCCTGGGTAGGCCATCTTTTCAGCAGGGAATGGGTACCTAGAGAGCACTTGCTTGTTAGATTTGGCCTCAGCAGGAGCAGCCAGGCTGAGACCGCTTTTCTAGGCAGATGGTGGCCAGGCAATGACAGGGCTCTGGGACAGACCCCAGGGCAGCAGCCTGTGCTGGGAGGCCAGTAGGAAGGTCAGGCTGGGGAGTTCCTCTTCATCTTCACAGGAGCCATGTGCTTGCTTGAATGTCTGCCTAACAGGAGAGCCCCCTGGGGGACCTAAGGCATCCCTAGTCCCCAGGCCAGGGGTGGTGAGGCTGAGGCCCTGGAAAGGAGTGGTTGGTTGGGTGGCCCTCAGCCTAGAGAACTCCAGACACCCAGAGAGGAGAGCAGGGCCCATAGGCCCAAGAATGTCATCTTGGACTCTGCCATGTCCTTGAGGGGCACGGGAAGCCATCTGTGCTGGGCAGGTTTCTGTACCAAACCCTAGTTGGGGGCCATAGCCATTGCTCTGTGCACCTTGACTGGCTGCTAACCTAGAAGGACTTGATTCCATCTGAGGTGTATGATGAGTCGGGGATGCCCCCATGCCCCCTTTCTCCTTCAAGGCCAGGAGGCGCTTCTCCACCAGCTGCAGGAAGGAAAACCACCATTTACTGGCCCTGCACCAGCTGTGAAGAGGGGCTGAGCGGGTGTTGTAGAGAATGGCATTTGACCAGAAGGCAGGGAAGGCAGCAGTTCACTCAGTTTGGTATCAGAGACAGTGCTTGAGGCTCTGCCAGCTGCCCTGCTGGACATCACTGCAGTTGGCCTCCTACCCTTTCTTTCTGGTCCTCTGGCCTCCTGCATCTGTCCACACTCATCCTTGTCTACCCTCAGGAAGCTGTGCACCCCTCAGGGCAGGGGAAGACAACAGCAGGTGGCCCTCCCCTACTGGGGTTTACTGCTGTTCCTCCCCCCTCGGTTTTCCCTCATTGTCCTGCTTTTCTTGAGGTCCCCTCTGCCCTGGGTGTCACTCCATCCCCCAGTTCACCTGGTCAAGGGTGAGCCCCTCCTCCTGCTCCAGCTCCTGGGTTAGGTCCAAAGAATCCATGTTTGTTTTTGCAGAAAGTTCTTCCAGGAATCGAGGGTGAATCACAGCCTCCACCTGGGAGCAGAAGGAAGAGAAAGAGCATGAGCATCCTTGGCAGGGTGGGATCTTGAGCCAAGGGAACATGGAGGAGATGCCGAAAGTAATGAGCACCACATCCTGGTACACATCACTGGGTTGTTTTATGTTATCCCAACCACCAGCTGCAAGCACACACTCATATACTAACATGCACAAACAGTAAGCCACACTGCATAGGGACACACAGACACACAGGAATACATATAGACACATGCACAGCCACATTCATCCACACACGTGGTTAACATACAGGCACAAGCAGATGTAACCTACACACTCACATTCACATATGCACTCACCATTCACACACACACACAGACAACCTAATTTGCAGGGTCCAGGAGTGCCTTCCTGTGAAATCCTCCAGAACTCAGCATTCCAGGCCTCCCACCTTAGTGATGAAGTCTTCCTGGGAACACAGCTTGTCAATGTAGCTGAGTAGTCCTGGATCTGGGTAGGTCCCAGCATCGTCTTGGGGCTGCTCTGTTCCTCCCTCATCCAGTTGTGCATCAGGCTCCTCCAGTTCCCAGCAGGGAGGCCCCAGCAGCTCATCCATGATGTCCATATACTCCTTCACGGCTTCAGGCAAGATCTCCTTGGGTGTCTTGGTCTCTAGTAGCTGCCACTTGGATGTGAGTGGTGGCAGGCAGACCCTAGTGCCATCCTTCGTAGGAACAACTGCTGAGGCAGGAAGGCAAGAGGACAGTGTGGCAGGGGCTGCAGCAAGCCCTGACAGCACACGTGAGGGTGAGACCCCAGGGGATAGGAATCCATGGGTCTGAAAACCTGAGCTTTAGGATCTCAAGAGGAGATGCTGCAGGAGGGGGCACATTGGAGACAGAATCATGTGGGAGCAAGTTTGGGGCCACTGATATTTGGGTACCCTTCCCAAGCAGCCCCTGATCCTTGTGCAGATTGTATGTTGGGTCTGAACATGGTAGAGAGAGAGTGGCTATGAAACCCGACCATGTCAATTCCCAGTTCATGTCCAAGGGCATGATAGACAAATGAATCTTTTGAATGAATGTTTGGGAGGTGGGGACAGTGGCCTCCTTGGTCCCTTTGTCTTTTGCTCTCCTGTAGTTCTTGAGAGAACATGGGAAGCCTCACCTGGCTGCTGGACAACCTTGGGGGCTGGAGGCCTTTGAGGAGCAGGGCTTGGTGGGGCTGGTGGAGGCAGAAACTGGGACCCCCTCATCCACTGCAACTGCTGGAGCTGCATCTTCTCCTCAGCCTCAAACTCCATAAACCTAGTGGGTAGAAGGCATAAGCTTTGCTGAGAAGAAAGCCAGACCTCTGGACCCAGCGCCAGGGAGGGGCTAACTACAGAGATAGAGAGGAGGGGGCCTGGGTGGGCTCTCTTGCCTGTGGGTAGGTCTAGTCCCAGAGGGAGATATTCCCTGGGGCAGAACCATAGATTCAGGGACCCATTCTTTACCTCCCACGTTCAGAGCCTATATCAGGGCTGGCTGACCCAGGCCTCTCCTGTCTCTACCTAGTGCCCCACAGCATGGCTGACAGCCAGAAGGTGGGCCAGGGATGTGATTATGGCAGAAAACACCAGCGAATCTTGTGGCTGGTGCTGTGTGCCCCGAGGAGAACCTAGGAGACAAGGTGTTGGAGGGATGGAGGCTGAGCCGAGAGGAAAGCATTTCTTTCCTCTGAAGGCAGTTGTTGTTTATATGTTTTAAAACAGGGCACTGCTGAGGAGCAGAGGCAAGAAGGCCAGAGCCATGTCCTTAGGTGCTTGAAGCACTGGCTTCCCCTGATCAACCTCCACAAGACCCTGCTGGGATGGCAAGTGACTAACTTCTGGTCACTTCTCCTGAAGAAAGGTAGATCTCAATTCTGTCAGTAATCACCAGCCTGCATTACCATAGCCCCCACCACTGCAGGAGGCCCACTGGGTTGTGCTGGTGACTGCTTCCACCATGGCCTTTACCATCAAGCCGTGTCCTGTCAAGACCAGGCCAGAGCTTCCTTAACAAGAGCACAGAGAAATCCAGAGCCCCAGCAGGAGGGAGCAGCTTCCTGAAGGAGCCCAGGAATGAGATGGGGCCTGTGTTCATGGGAACCCCTCCCATAGTTTACACCAACCGCTACTACAGCAGCCTTACCTCTGTCACCCACATTTCCCCCACCACTCATCCCCCAGGGCAACGATCTCTGACTCACTTTTCTGCCATCTCATAGAAGATCATTCGGTCAAAGTTGCTTTTGTGCTGCCATTCCTGCACGGCCCTCCACAGGCCCTCGTCCAGGGTCATGGTGGGTTTCAGCCAGGTGAGGGTTCGAAGCACTGGGCTGTAAGCCAGTGGGGTCAGTTACAGCCTACAAACCCACCCTCTGTCCTGAGCTGATCTTCCCAACACACATTCCTCTGCCCTCTCCTCTGTTGTAATGCCATCTGTCCCTGTCCTGTCTCACCTCAATGTGGGATCTTAGCCTTCAGGACACCCTCCCACCTTCAAACATCAACCTTGAGGAGATTGTGTTTTTTGCCCTCTGCATCTTCCCTTTGAGTCCTCATAATCCTTGTTGAATGTCATATTCAGTATTCAGGTTTGTTTCCCCCAAAATTCCCACAATGAAGTCCCAGCCACCAATGTGAGGGTATTTGGTGGGGACCTTTAGGGGATAATGAAGGTTAGATGTGCCATAGGATGGGGACCTAACGATGGCATCAGGGCCCTGAGAGGAAGAGGAGAAGACACTAAGCTGACTCTTGCAGCCATGGGAGGACACAGCCAGAGGTAGCCATCTCCATTGGGAAGAGCCCTGACCAGACACTGAATCTGCTGGCACCTTGATCTGGGACCTCTGGCCTATTCACCTATTATCACTGGGACATTGGGTTTGAGTGCTATCTATTTCCTAATGCTAATGTTAATAATTGCTATCATTTCATGATCATAGCATGTGCCAGGCACCCATCTAAATAGGTCATTTGTCAACTCAAGTCATCTTCTGAGCTACCCCGAGAGTGAAGTACATCGTTTTCACTTTGGGACTCAAGCCCAACCCTGTGTGCACCCTGACCATGTCTCTGTGCTAACTGGAATGCCCAGAACAATGTTGGGGGTGTGACCCTCTCACACATCTCTAGGTGCCATATCCATGGCCATCAACCCTCAGGTACTATAGTGGAGGGTGAAAGTTCAACGGGAGGAACCTTTGTGTGGCCCCAGACTTGGCGTTACTCCAGAAACCCTTTCAGACCTTTAGACTTCCAAAAGTCATACTTCTGAGCTCAAGTCAACTTCTGAACTACATGAAAATTATTGGAAAAATAAGGATTGGCTAGACTCATGGGTGAGGGGGATTGACTAAAATAAGCACCTGAATGATGTTGTAAGAGGAGTGATATGAATATGGCTGAAAAGTCCTCCTCCCAGTGGGTAGCCCATGGTCCTCAGGACCATTCTTCCAGGACCCTAAAAAGGCCTTCCTGGCCTCCAACATTCCCGTGTATGTGTGCCCTCCTCTGTTCCCTAAGGACACTCACATGAGGAAGCAGGAAAATGCTTCAGTATCAGGACTCTGCAGAAAGTGCCTCTGGGCCAGTGACTTAAAATGCTGCCAACATCGATAGTTTTGGTAGACACTCCTGGGGTTACAGGAAGCAGGCTGTGAGGAGAGGGGCAGGCTGACCTTTCTGCACACTCCATGGGTTTGTGGCCCAGTGTTCACTGGGGACACGATGGGTGCCAGCTGGGCAGCTGGTTGGGGCATTGAATGAGGAAGGGCTGCGGTTCAGCCTCCATCAGTGGGTGGGACTCTACCAATGACTGGGCAGCTTCCAAAGACCTCAGCCCCACCAATAACTGTAGCATTGCCAATGACCTGAGTACTGCCAATGACTTGAATACTGCCGAAGACTGGGGCAGGCATCACGGACTCCACTGGAGGAGCTGACAGTGGTAGCAGAGCTTGTCCCTGAGCACCTGTGCAGAAGGCCTCTGGAGCACCCCAGTTGAGGGAGGCTTGAGGTAGTACAAAAGTCTGACTTGGAGGGGTCTGCACCAGCCCCACTTCTGACCTGACTTTAAGAATGACATTGAAAGCCCCACTTGGATCATAGGCACCATCTCCTGCCACTAGAGGTGTCCTGGGCAGAGTAGACAGCAGCAAGGAGTTTCTGGAAGGGAACACTGCAGCCATGAGTGGTGGTGTCTGCTGCCCTTTGGATAGCCTGTTTGCTGGGCCAGGGCTGGGTGGGCAAAAGGGCAGAGCCGAGAAAGGAGGCATGGAGGCACCAGTGTTCAGAATCATGTCCGGTCTCAGCACTGAGGATGCTGTGGAAAGAAAGGAAAGTGTGAATGGAGGAGGAGAAGCAGCAACCAAGAGGGAGGCTCTCTGCTCCCCATGAGTGACTGGGGGATCAGAGTGAGGGATCTCAACAGTTGTGAGTACCACATGGTGGGGGACATGGTATGATTTTCGAAGGTCCCTAAGTGAATGTGATGCTCTGTTCTTCCAATTGAGAATTATTCTCCTGGAGAACTTGTCCTAGTCACCAAGATCCCCTAACCCTAGCTGACAAGAAGCAATATCTGAGACTTTAGTGCCTGTTAGAGCCCCCAGGAATCCTTAGCTGATAAACTGGCAGCCTTACAGAAATTTCAGAGTGGACTCTGGTCCTAACTTTGCATAATAATAATCAGAGACTATCATGTTGCAAATTGTGTGCTATTCTCTTTCCTCTACTGAAGAGGAAACCAGCCCTTCACAACCTTCCACTCAAAACCAACAACCCTCCACCTCTGTTCCCCTTTCATAGAGTACTGCAGATGGAATCTGAGGCAAATCTTTACTACAGTAAAACAAAGGGCAGGGATTAGGCCAGGAGCTATGGACAAGGTGAAATAGGTCTGAAGACCTGAGTTTCCAGAAAAGGGCGAACAATTCAGATCAACTCAGAAACCCAAGACCTGTGCTGGCTAAAGATCCCTGGCTGCCTCAGCCTTGTTGATTCAGAGACAGTAGCCACCTGGGCCCAAAGAGCAGCCATCTCTAGTAGGGAGGACCTGAGAGGCCCTGGGCTATAGAGTCACAGTAACCTCTAGTCCCACTCACTGAGGGGATATGTCACTATAGACCCTGTCATAGCTAAACCACTGAATAGTTTTCTGGCTGAGACCATTTCTCTCTACTGTCTCCAAAGATCTAGGAAACTACAGTCCAAATCTCTCAGAACAATATCATAGGACAAACTCCAGGTACCTGAAGAAATGACACGGGGCCTATACTGTGCCTGGTAACCCTCCCTTTGGCCACAACACAATGCCACGACTCCCTATAGATACATGTCAAGGTGGCCTGTCTTCTGTGTAGAATTATTTAGTACTTCCACCCAGAGCTGTCCTCCTCAGCCACATAGGTTGCCATGTGCTTCTCAGGTGGGACAATCTAGGTGATGTTCAATAAATGTACCCTCCTGTCACCAGCAGTTGTCCCCAAGGAGAAACTTCAACTGTGAGTCTGAGGGGTAGCAGGCTGTCTGGGAACTAACTCACCTTTTCCCTACAGCCTTACCTCTTTCTGAAGCCATCACTGCAGGCTAGGCACTGACAGTAGTGGTCTGTTAGCCTCTTCAATAAGAAATGTCAAGGGCAGGACCCAGAGGGTGACCTGGCTTAACAGATGCTCAGGGGTCCAAGTAGAGCAGGACAAAAGTTTGAATGTAAACAGCTGTAGAACAGCAGGACTCCTGGCATTCCACAGTGGGGGAGGGGTGGCCGGCAAAAGTCCCTGGGGTGGAGGGTGACATTCTAGGAAGTTCTCTGGCTGGTAGGCAAGACCCAAGAGCTCCCTTCCAGTTAGAGGGTGGCCAACCATGTATTGTTCTGCAGGTTCACAGTATGCTGGTTTTACTTGATGTCCCCCTAGTCAGATTCTTCATCAATACGCCTACTTCTGTATCCCTCAAGCCACTCTGCTTTTCACCTGTGGCTCTGGGCTCTTGACCAACTCCAACAGTGAAGTGGCTGCAATTTCAGAATATAATTCAGGATTCATTTTCTGTTGGAGAAATATAGGGAGGCAAGGAAACTGAGTGTCTGGAAACAGCATGTCTCACCCAATCCAGAGTTTTTCTGCTATTCATTCTGTAGGAAGAATTGGATGGTTGCAATCTCTGCAGTCTTCTGCTGGCCAGCCTTACTGTGTGGGAAGGCTCAGCCCGTAGAAGGGTTGTGCAGCCTTCTGGATCAAGATCACAAATCCCTTTCTGTTGTTTCTCAGAATATTATGTTGTTAAATGTTTATTTTTTTGAATAATTTTCAAATAATTTTAATTTAATATTTAAGCGAACAACCCTTTTGTATGGCTTAAAAGTCATAAAGTGCAATGTGAAATATGTAGTGATAAGGCTTCCTCCCACCTCTTTCTTGTTGCCCCCCAATTTCCTTGACTAAAAATAAGACCAGTGATAGATCTGTGTTATATATTCTTCACAGACGTATATTATGCAATAAAAGCATATGCAAGCAATTTTTAAAGAATGGTTTTAGTTTATTTCTGGGAGAAAGTTATATGTTGTATTTTTTCCTGATATTTAAAATGGTTATGTTTTTATGGGTAACATGGCTCCTTCATTTCTGCAGGTTAGATTTGTAGAATGACAAGTTCTGCAATCTTTTTTGCAATGATTGTTTTTACTATATTTCCTTTTTTGTTGATATGGAGCAGTTGCACATATTTAGGGGGTACATGTGATATTTTGATACCTGTGTACATGTACCATGTGTAATGATCAAAGCAGGGTGTCTATTACCTCAAACATTACTGTTTTCTTTGTGTGGAGAACATGACAAATTTTTTCTGTCAGTTATTTTTTGACACACAATAAATGATTATTAACTATAAATTCCCTACTCAGAAAACACAATCTCTTAAAATTAAAAATACCAAAAAGATCATAGTGGCCACATTTAGCAAATATAAATAAAGGGCACCCTTTTATTTTATTAACAGATTTTGGGGAAGGGAAGAAACATTGAGTAGGACTCCTTATACTGTGGAATCTCTAAAATAGGAACTCTTTAGGACTGAAGAATTTTCTTGTCCCTTGCAAGTACATTTTGACTCAAGAAATTAGAGTTGTATGACTAGGTACTAGGGGTCATAGTAAAGGGGAAGGCAGTGGAATGCAAGTCCAAAGCCCAGTGTTCCTCTCTTCTTTGCTACAGTTGGCAGAGAGAATTGTTTCTTAATGCCTCATGATTGCTAGGTTTTCTCCCAAGTCTAAACCTGAATGGTTCAGTGAATATTTCTATCAAATACCTCCACAGGGGACACTGGGAAGAAAGTGACCTCCACACAGTGACTGCCCTTCTGGATATTTACCAGGACTTCAGTTCTCTGAAGAGAATACAGAACTGTCTTCTTATTAGCACCTGTATTTTTATTTTCTTGGTGCTTGTCTACCTAAGATCTTAGTTGAGACTATGAAATGAGAGCAATTCATGCAAAATCATGGTGAATTTTAAAATAAACAACTAGGGCCTAGCATTGAAAAAGTAAACTGCTTGGAGACCTTTCTTAGGACTTGAGCTTTTATCATGAAACACACTGAAATGATTTTCATTTGAGAGGGCCAGTGAAACAAAATACTGTACTCAGGCACTGAAGTAAGTCAGTGAAATGGAAGTCAGTGACTTGTGACATCAGTCAACCAACACTGCCCAAGATTCTCACACATGGCTTTGGTACAGGACTTAAATATGTGTGTGTGTTGTTTCTCTGGACCACTGATAAAAAATTTACAACATGAAAATATTATTTTGTCTGAATTCTGCAATGACTTTTATACTTGATGACAATCCTATATGCTAGGAGCAGATACCATCAAATGAGCCCAAATGTAATTTGTGAAGTCTGTCCATGGAAGGCAGTAGCTGAAAGTCTTTTGGACCCTGCTCTCTCACCATTTCCACAGAAAAGTTCTGGGCTGGCACTGCTCAGAAGAAAATCTCTGTCCACCTGTGAAATATCTATGTAATAACAACAATAAGTAACCTTCACTGGATGGTTCAATGGCTTCAGAAGACATGCTTTTCTAGCCAACCATGGAATTTTATAGTAATGGTGAGATACACGTGTGTGCCTGGATTGCTTCCAGTCTCTACACCTGTAGGGTCTTGCTAGTGGTACAGGTGAAGGCTCCTCAAAATCTCCTTGTGCATTGAGAAATGATACAATCCTGCAAACCATCAGAAAGAGGATCTCATGATTAAAGTTACCTATCAAGATATTACAAACTCCTGTCAGTGAGTTCATTCTGTACTATTTTCTTATTGCTAACTGGAGCTGTGCGCCTATTACAAAGGGAGGGGAGGAAAGGGTAGAATTGTTCCTTTTCTAATTGTTTCTGTGACATCTGAAATTATCCAATTTTCAATCTGGATCAAAGTTATAAAAACAATAGAAAATTATATGAATCAACACTTACTGAAACATATGTATGTATTAATATTAAATAAATACTCCAAGTACAGTAAATGTGGTAAGAAAAAAACTCTAGGAATGGAGTCATTAGAAAGCATCTTTTAGCGTTCCCCGCCCTGCAAAATTCTTTGCTAAAACCGTTCTCTCCTGGAACTTCAGACTGACTAGGAACAATCAGTTCGCTAATTTTTGTTAAGTTAACTCTGTTAAATTACGGGACTTGAAGTGAGGGGAGGCTTTTAATAATGCATTGTGAACAGCTCTGCTTTTTCTATTTCTTTTTATTTATTTATTTATTTTTTGAGTCAGGGTCTGGCTGTGTCGCCGGGGCTAGAGTGCAGCGGTCATCTTAGCTCACTGCAGCGTCAATGACCTGGGCTCCAGCGATCCTCCTGCCTCAGTCTCAGGAGTAGCTGGGACTACAGGCGGGCGCTGTGACACAAGGACGTACTATTTTTGAAAGGCCTGAACAAGAATCAAAGAACTGTAGTCCAAAGAGCATACAAGATTGGCTGTAATTTGAGGATACTTTGTGTAAAAAGTCTTCCACAGAGGGTGGTATCTAAGTGGACCGAAGGCAGGTTGTAATTTTGAAAATCAACAGCGATTGTTTTCAGGCGCGATCGTTTCAAACGCGTTGGTTTTAAAGAGGGACGATTATGTAGGTCTCTTGAGGCTGTGTGGCCAGCGCCCGAGAAGCTTCGATGGGAGTGTTTGAAAACCATTTCCCACCGCCCATTATCCATTAACTCGCCCGCCCTTCCTGCCTGTTCCTCGCGGACCTGCACCCGGGATTGGGGGAGGGGTCTCTTCCCCTGTGAGCCGTCAGCTCTGAAAGATGCGGGGCCGCGAGCGAGAACAACCCACTTCCCAACGGCCCCTCCCCAGCGGTTTCTACCAGCAGTTTCCAAAAAAGCGAAGGTAATAGATGCGCAGACCCCTCGCGTGGTCAGCATGCAGCTGCTCTGTGCCACTGTTCCAGCCCGCTGCTCATGGCGATGGTGACTCTGTGCCGGGCGACACCGCCTGGGTCCCTCCGCGCCCTCCTGTGGCGGCTCGTCAGGGTGCTAGTGTGTGTTCCAGGGAAACGGGCACCGCTCGGGCAGGGCTCCTTGCCTTGCTCTGTTGCTTTCCAGGACTTGAAGTGAGGGGAGACGTTTAATAATGCATTATGAACTTGAAAGTGTGTGATGGCTCTGCTTTTTGTTTATGTTTGTTTTTGAGTCAGGGTCTGGCCGTGTCGCCCAGGCTAGAGTGCAGCGGTCGTCATAGCTGACTGCAGCGTCAAAGTCCTAGGCTGGAGCGATCCTCCTGCCTCAGCCTCGCGAGTAGCTGGGACTACAGGCACGCGCTGCGACACTAGGCTGATGTTTCTGTTCTTGGTAGAGATGGGTCTCGCCCTTGCTCAGGCTGGTCTGCAGCTCCTGGCCTCAAGTGATCCACCGTCCCCTGCTTCCCAGAATGGTGGGTTACAGGCCCGAGCCACCGCATCCGGCCTCTAACTCTTACATTGTGAATATTGTCAGTGCTGGAGGAGTGTTTGCAAACCATTATCCAAGTCAGCAAAGCAGTAGCTTATGGCATTGTAAAGTGAATAAAGTCTAATGTACAACCTCATTGTTTCACTTCGGTAACAAAATTATCAACCAACGTTCATGTTCTAATTCTGTCAATGATGTGAGCAACTTTTCAAAATTCAATACTAAGCTTTTATTCACAATCTTTTGATGACTTGCAAACATAGGTTGGCCATGGATGCAAAATTTGGGAAAAATCAACCCAGGAGTGTGCAGGAGTCATTTACGTACATAGAATTAAAGTAAAAGGCAATGTATATTTTATTATTACTTGTCATTGTATGGTACACATGTATTATGTCTGTAAAATTTATTACACAAGTGTGTATATTCATGGGTTGTTGGGGGATGTCAGTGTATATTTGAGAATGTGAGGAAGGTTTGATTTTGATTTGGGAGGATGTTACGTTTGTGGGATGGCTGTGTGTATTTGAAAATGTGGTGATACATGTATGAGTGGGCCACTTGGGGACTGTAGAAATTCAGGGGGTGTGAGTAGATTTTCAGACATCTTTCTTTAGAGGTCTTTTGGGAATGTCCTTATATGCCTTTGTAGTTTGGAGTTTGTTTTGCATTTACTTGGTGAGAATCACATATGTGTCTGTATGGATACTGTGAATTAAAAGGTCATGAGTGCTTTTGTGAGCATGTGTACAGGTGAATGTTTGTACATGGAAGGTCTGAGATGTGATATGTAGTCCAGAGTTGGCGTTAGGTGTTTGTAATTTGGAGATTGGACGTATATTTTCCATGTGTGTTTTCCCATGGATGTTGGGGATTTATGTATGTCTAATGGCATGTTTGAAGGGATTATCATCATTTCCTTGTGCATATGGGCAGGGTGAGGAAACATGCTTGTGTATCTATTTTGGGGGGTTATGTGGTCTGCTGTATTTATGTATTTGGGGGATGTAGGAGAACCATTTGTTTATTCAAAGCATGTCATATGGTTCTGTGCGTTTCTTGTTGAGATTTTCAGGAATATATATGGGTATATCAGTGTGTGAGGGCAATATATGTCTATTTGGGGGCCCTGGTTGGATGAATATGTGCAGTTGTGAGGTGGAGTTGACTGAATCTGTGTTCTGAAAGATGGAGGAGTTATTTCTGTGTATTTGGGAATGTGTGATTAGGGATGAGAAGGTAGTATGGGGCTATATGTACATTCATGAATATGAATGAGGTGTTATGTTTGCCTATTTGTAGTGTGCTAGGTATGAGTCATTACGAAAGTTTTGAGATACAATCAAGTAATGTAAATTCTGTGTAGAATGAAATAACCGAAGCCTTCCTTGGAAAACAGATAAACCCAGCAAGTTGAAACTTGCATGCCTAAATCAGAAAAGATGCTGTTGACTGATTTCTTGAAAGGGAAACAATGGACCGTAACACAGTCTGTTTCAAAAGTTTCTTACTGACCCAAGTAACTGTGGGTATATTTGGGGCATGTGGAGTGGTACATGTTAGGCTGGAAATTTACTAGCTACTGGGTGGGGGGCATGGAGAAATAATTCTCAAGCAAAATTTAGGATATGAAGAAATAAACAGTTTATTCCCTCTGGAAAGAAAAAGAAGTAAAGATAATTAGGTGATAAGAAAGTAAGGAAGACAGGAAGGAAAGAAGGAAGGGGGGGAAGGACATAATTAAATGGGGCGGGGTCCATGGCAAGAAGGAAGAAAGTGCTGCTCAGCTCAGGAAAAGTGGTTGGTGTTTTTAAAAGGGTAAAATCACCCCCCCCCCTTTTTTCCTCTGCTTTAGCATACTGCTAACAAAAAATGGCTGTGAATCTGCTGTGACGGCTTTGTTTGTTTTTCATGTAGCAGGTTGATAACAGAAAGTAGTTTCTTCTTGCTTCTTGATAACTGGAAAAATATGGTACTGTCTCTTCTTGAAGAAGTAGTAGAAGATTATATTTACAAGTAAATACCACAAATCAAGGCTTTTTCACCTCACTCTGAGGAGCATTTTATTCAGTATTTACCAGTACACACGTGTGTGTGTGTGTTTGTTCATGTATGTATGTGTGTGTTTATGTATGTGTTTGTGTCTTCAGGATGTGTGAGCGGGTGTTTGCATGAAGCAAGCATATTCAGGCATCAGTGGGCAAATGTATTGAGCACTATATTTGAGTTGTTGGGGGGACCTACAGGCATGGTCCCTGTTAATGTGCCTCAACCCTTATCATTCTGAGTCACTGTATTGCTCCTAAGCAGTTGGTTCACTCTTTAGGGCCAAGGAATTCCCAGAAATGTTGATGATTTCCTTATCCTCCTGAAGCAGATGGATTCAAGGGTACTTGTACCTTCTGGGGATGTTTGGTGCTTTAGCAGTTGTGTGTTCCTGATGGAAAAAATACTTTGCCAAGCCTACGTTTTGTAGGTATTGTCCATGTTGTGGGCA
Source organism: Nycticebus coucang (assembly GCF_027406575.1). Taxonomy (NCBI): domain Eukaryota; kingdom Metazoa; phylum Chordata; class Mammalia; order Primates; family Lorisidae; genus Nycticebus; species Nycticebus coucang. The sequence continues at coordinate 108,710,226 of NC_069781.1, forward strand.
GCAGTCACAAAGTTGAAGGGTTTTCTGGACAGATGTGCCAAATCCTCTTCCAGGCTAAATCCCCTAAGAATCAGCTGGGCAACTGATGGTACTGCTGGCTCCTATGGGACACAGCTGGTGGGCGAGGATGTCCTCCACCCAGAGGTTCATGTATTGAAAACCTGCCTGTGCCCATCCTACCATCTGCCCCTGTGGTACTGTTGGGTGGCAGGCAGATCAGCTCTACTACCAGTTTTCAACTAATGTATCTCCAGGGAAACCTGGGCTAGCCATAACCTCCAGGGGGTCCCCAGGGTTGTGAGTAGTTTTGGTTTCTGTGATAGGAAGAAATGTGTCTTCTGTGTCTTCCGTGTCTCAGTAGGTCATGGTTAAAAAGAAGGAGTCAAAGGGCGGCACCTGTGGCTCAAAGGAGTAAGGCGCTGGCCCCATATGCTGGAGGTGATAGGTTCAAACGCAGCCCTGGCCAAAAACTGCAAAAAAAAAAAAAGGGAGTCAAAGGCTTGTACAGTCCTCCTACATTACCCTGATGAAGCCAGGATTAAATGTACAGCATTTGCTTCTGAAAATTTATACAGCAGTTGTAACTGGGATTGAGCAGCCCAAGGTGCCTCCAGGTCTGTTCTTTGACAAGATGTCCTTTGGGGTATTCTGACACAAGAGCCTGAACTAGCTTTTTGGTGGGAGGCATTGGGCAGAGCTTGGCAGTGCCAGCCAAAGCAGGGAGGGCTGTAACTATATGTTACAGGATGGTGGAGTAAAGATAAAGTAGGAGAGAGCCAGCTTTAGAACCAGGGCTTGGGGAGAGCAGGTCCTAGGAAGCCTGAGTTTAGGCTGGGCTGAGGTGCCATACTCAGAGCCTGGGAAGCCAAACTTTCTTCCACCTCAGGGACAGGTGAGGGTAGCCTCCTGATGTCTCCTGCCCCAGCATCCCTGAGCTGCTGGTGAATGTCTGAGACACAGCCTAATGGCAATATGACCCTGCATGGTGGTAAGCATCTTGAGTGCTAAGGAGAGGAGGAACTGGTGTGTGTTCTTTCAGCAGTCAGGGAAGTGATGTGAGATCTTGCTAGGTTGGGCTTTGCAGTCACATCCCTAGATCTTCTGTCACATGGAGGCTCAAGACCCCAAAGAGAGAACGGATTGGGTGTCCCTAATGTGCCTAACATTTTGGTTCTGGGCCCCCACCTTCACTGGGTGGCTTCCAGCTCTATGGGAGTGAGAAAAGCCTTGTAAGGCTGGGGTAGTGAGGTGACAGGGACAGGCAGGGAGGCTCTATTTTGAGCGGAACTGGGAGCTGAGACCTGGAGATACATGAAGGCTCCTCTGAGAATATATGGCTCTGAGCTTCCTGAGCCCTTTAGACAGGTTCTCCTTTCTTATCTGAAGGCTCAAACTGCTGTTGGCTCTGAGAAATCCATCTTAGTTAGCTTCATGTTTCTCAGATCGAATGACTTCACCTTTTGTATTTTCTCTATTCCAAGTGGGACTACAAACCCATCAGAGGCAGCCACGGGTTCAAGGTGGGCACCAGCTGAACCCAATGCTTCTGCCTTTTCCCTTGGAACCCACCCAGAAACTTCCGGGCCTTCCGGCCTTATCTTCCTTGTAGTGAATCTTCCTGCCTGTAAAACATATTGGTATCACTTTCTTGACTGTTCCAATAACTGCTTTTCTCTTGTATAAATGGAATCCTAGGTGGCTCTCACAGCCTTCTTCATGTCCTAGCCTAAAATGATGACAGTACATTGTACTAAATGCATTGTGTTTTATTGGCAGGATCAAACTGTCTGCTCCTATTGTTTATTTATTTTTATTTTTTGGAGACATGTTCTGTGTCTGTCTCTGGGGCTAGAGTACAGTGCTTTCATCATTGCAACCTTAAGCTCCTGGACTCAAGACACCCTTTTCCTTCAGCCTGCAGAATAACTGGGACTGCAGGCACCTACTAACCCATTCGGCTACTTTTTCTATTTTTTGTAGAGATAGAATCTTGCTCTTGCTCGGGCTGGTCTTGAACTCCTTATCTCAAGTAATCTTACCACTTCAACCCTTCCACAGGGCCAGAATTACAGGCAAGAGTCATTGTACCTGGCCTGCTATTATATTTTAAGACATTATATATGTTAAATAAAAACACACATTTCCATCTTCTCTGCTTCACTGGTGACATCCTTTTGTTTTCTCCTTTTAAATTTTTTAATACTTTTAGAGACAAGAGTTGTGCTCTGTCACTGAGGCTGGAGTGCAGTGGCACAACTGTAGCTTACTATAAGCTCAAACGCCCAAGTCACATGAGCCTCCTGTCTCAGCTTCACAAATAGCTGGGACTACAGGCATGTGCCATTCCTGCCTGGTTTTTGTCTTTCTAATGATAATCATTCTTACGAGGATAAGATGATACTTAATTGTGGTTTTGACTAGAATTTTCCTGATGATTTGTGATGCTGAGCATTCTTTTCATATACCTGTTGGCCATTTATATGTATATTCATCTCCTTTGTGCACTTTGTAATGGGATTTTCTTTTCTTAAGATAGAGTCTTATTTTGTCACCCTGGGTAAAGTGCCATGGTGTCATAGCTTACAGCAACCTCAAACTTTTGGCTCAAGCAATCCTCTTGCTTCAGCATCCTGAGTAGCTGCGAGTACAGGCACCCGCTGCAACACCCAGCTAGTTTTTCTGTTTTTAGTAGAGATGGAGTCTAGCTCTTGCTGAAACTGGTCTCTCAACTCCTGAGTTTAAGTGATCTACCTGTCTTGCCTTCTTAAAATGGTAGGATTACATGTGTGACCAGTACTTTTCTTTGTAACTGTTGTTTAAATTTTTTGTATATTTTAGATATTAAGACTTTGTCAGATATATAGTTTACATTTTATTTTATTTTATATTTTCTTCCATTCAACAGGTTGTCTCTCCACGCTGTTGATTGTTTTCTTTGCTGTACAGAAGCTTTTTAGTTTAATACATTCTCATTTGTCTATTTTTGTTTTTGTTGCCTGTGATGTTGAAGTCTTAGCCATAAAATCTTTGCCAAGACTAATGTCCTAAAGTGTTTCTCCTACATTTTCTTCTTGTAGTTTTGCATTTTCAGGGTTTTTTTTTCCTTTTTTTATTTTTTATTAAATCATAGCTGTGTACATTAATGCAATCATGGGGCACCATACACTGGTTTTATAGACCATTTGACATATTTTCATCACACTGGTTAACATGGCCTCCCTGGCATTTTCTTAGTTATTGTGTTAAGACATTTATATTCTACATTTACTAAGTTTCACATGTACCCTTGTAAGATGCACCGTAGGTGTAATCCCAACCAATCACCCTCCCTCTGCTCATCCTCCCCCTTCCCTCACCTCTCTCTTCCCCTTCCCCATATTCTTAGGTTATAACTGGGTTATAGCTTTCATATGAAAGCCATAAATTAGTTTCATAGTAGGGCTGAGTACATTGGATACTTTGTCTTCCATTCTTGAGATACTTTACTAAGAAGAATATGTTCCAGCTCCATCCATGTAAACATGAAAGAGGTAAAGTCTCCATCTTTCTTTAAGGCTGCATAATATTCCATGGTGTACATATACCAGAATTTATTAATCCATTCGATGGGCACTTGGGCTTTTTCCATGACTTAGCAATTATGAATTGGATTGCAATAAACATTCTGGTACAAATATCTTTGTTATAATGTGATTTTTGGTCTTCTGGGTATATACCTAGTAGAGGAATTATAGGATTAAATGGCAGATCTATTTTTAGATCTCTAAGTGTTCTCCAAACATCTTCCCAAAAGGAATGTATTAATTTGCATTCCCACCAGCAGTGTAGAAGTGTTCCCTTTTCTCCACATCCACGCCAACATCTCTAGTCTTGGGATTTTGTGATATGGGCTAATCTTATTGGAGTTAGATGATATCTCAAAGTAGTTTTGATTTGCATTTCTATGATGATTAAGGATGGTGAGCATTTTTTCATATGTCTGTAGGCCGTGTGCTTGTCTTCTTCAGAGAATTTTCTCTTCAAGTCCCTTGCCGCATTTTCAGGTCTTATATTTAAGTCTTTAAACCATCTCAAGTTGATTGGGGTAAATACTAAGGAACACAATTGCTGGATCATATGGTAAGAATAAGAAGTATGTTTAGTAGCTATACCACTTTGTAATCTGAAAAGTAATGAACAAGAATTCCTTTTGCTCCTTATCCTTGCCATTATTAATTGTTGTTAATATGTTGCATTTAAGCCATTCTCACAGGTGTGTAGTGACACCTTGTTGTTTTAATTTGTAATTCCCTAATGACATATGGGGAACAGAGCCTGAAGAACAGACCAAGACCCTGTCTCTAAAAATATAATGACGTGAAAAAGGAAAACAAAGCAGTGGATCTGAATGCAGGACATTTTGTGATCTGAGTACCTTGAGATAGACTTACTCTGTCCCTTTTTTGGGGAGTGCACGGAAAAGCATTAGATGGGGTAGGATCTTGTCTGCCCAGCTGGTTCAGACACTTGATGGCCCCAGTGGCAAAACTGAGTTTGTGTGATTTGTGCTTTTGAGACTCTTCTTTAGCACCTTTTAAAGGAGAAAAGCTTTCATTGAGTCTGTCTTAGATTGTGGGAGGGGGAGCATTTTATCACAAGTAGTCCCTCTACTTACATTTATTAGGAGCCTTATGGCCCTATCTTCACATGTGAGATTTCTATGTTATTTGTGTTTAATCCCAGAGAATATCTTTTAATCTCACATACCCTTTATGCAAATACCATACACTTGAGATAAGTTTCTCAACATGATCTTTGGGATGATCTGAGACAAAGAAAATTCCAAGGGAGCACTTTGTTATAAGAAGTGGGATTTGATTTTGGGGGGAATGGAATGGAAATGAAAAATGAGCCACCATTTATGACAGCTTTAATCATGGTACATTTGCCTAAAATGAGTTCAAGGCTCAAATCTGCACACAAAGAATCCTCCCTGACATCTCATCTAAGAATTCAGTAAAAGGGTTTATTCAGTCGCTCACAGGGGCTACACTAGAGAGGTGGCGATTCCTGAGAGTTTGTCCCAGGGATGAGCAGACAATGAATGATAGGCAGACTCAGGCAGGCCTGGCCGCTTATCAGATGCTTGGCCAGGATTCCCCAAATGAGGCGACTCTCACCAATACTGCTCAGCGCACAGGCACCTGAATGTCATGTAGCTGTGAAGTTGGAATAAAAGTGTAGCTACAAAAGGGCAGTCCCCTGGAGCTGGTCCATCCTGGTCATGGTCAGAAAGCACAGCACTGTTGTTTATGGGGCTGGTCTTGCTCCAGTTGTCAGTTGTAGTTTCCCCAGAAGGTTGTGGCTTCCTCCAGGGATCCACTGCCCACAGTGATGGGGGAGGGCTCTAGAGCCAAACCCACCCAGTGCCGCCCTGAGATACAAGGCACTGAGTGGCACCTGGCTCAGCCTCACTTCCTCACAGGGTTTCTGTGGAGAAGCCATGAGTGGATAGGGAGGTAAAGCATCTGGGAGAGTATCAGGATCAATAGAGCACCTGCATCGTGATTTCCCTTGGGAATTTTCCCACACCCACCATGATGTGGTCAGTTGGGGCAGATTCTCCTAGATTCTGTTTCACCACTTTCTTGATTTATAGCTTTTGCCATACTCTCAAAGTTTCTTCATTCTCTCTGGTGCCTCTAACCCATGGTTTCCAGGTACCTGTCAGAAAGGAAGCTCCTGAGATGAGGGACCCTGTCCTTGTCAGATTTGGTTGCTATGACAAAGTCCCATAGCCTGGAGGCTTAATAAACAGAAATGTATTTATCACAGTCTGGAGAATAGAAGTCTGAGGTTAGAGCACCAGTGTGGCTGGGTTCTGGCCTGAGCCTGCTTCCTGATTTACATGGTATCCTCAGGTGAGGGACAGAGAGACAGCTCTGGTGTCTCCTCCTCTTCTATGGACATTCTTGTCAGCACTGGGGAGCCACCCTCATGAGTTTGTTTAGCCCAAATTACCTTATAAAGGTACCACCTCTGAATACCATCACATAAAAATTTGGGGGGAGACACGTTCAGAGTATGAGAACCCACCAGTTGGCCACACTATACAGGTTCAAGGTGAATTATAGGGTTTGGGGGGCACAGTGGTAGAGGAAACACTGGTTCTGTATCATCCTGGGGAGTGTTCAGCCAAAACAAAGATGGGATCAGATAAGAGCTTGGAGGGTGAGGAGCAGTGCTGGAGTCCTGCCTATGACTGAAATGCTTCCCATCCCTGACAGAGGGTCCCCCCCACACCACTGACATTCACTCCTTATATTTTCCCTGAGTGCTTGATGTGTTGCTCAGGCAAATGCCAGGACACCATGGGGTGGGGTCACAGGTGGGGATCTTCATCCCACCAAAACCTTCATGGTATACTGTTCTGGGAGTTTCTGGACCTTTAGGCCATGATGTATAGGTCCATACCACACTGATTAAGTCTAACACATACTCAGAGCCTCTTTCTCTATGTAGAGACCAACCTAGGAAGAGAAAGGGAGTTACAGTTAGGAAAAGCTCCTCCAGGAATAGACTATCTTTTCCTAAGTCACACAGGGCAGGCCAGTGTGAGCACTGTCCACAGAAACAGAAGAATGGAAGGTGGTAGAAGTGAGTATGTCCAGCTACCTGGCAGGTTCTGTAGGCAGATGGGGCAGGTAAGGGCCTAGACATCGTGCACTTTGTCACCTAGTAGAAGGGCTAAGCTGCCTTAATATGAGACAGCTGAGCCCCACCTGCCATAGCCACTGGGCCAGTACCCACCACCATAAGCACGGCTGAGGAATAAGTAGTACCAGGGAGTCACAGCTGTCACAGGCCCTGAAGGAAGAATCAGAAAGTAGAACATAGAGAAAGAGTTGACTGGGAGGGAATGAGGCGAGGTTTTGGTCCTGTCCATGCTGGAGGTGCAGATTCTGAGAGGTGGGCTGAGAGAAAGGGGTGGAGAGTGTAGCCATAAGCACAGGATGAGGAGAGTTTGGCAGACAAGGGGGCAGGACAGTCCTGGGAAAGAGAGGGTATCTGCTTCTCAGCTCAGCCTTACTCTTTATCAATTTCTCATCTCACTCCTACCTGCCCGGATGTCTCCCTCCAGCAACCACCTGGACCCCACCCCCAAGGAAGCTCCCAGACACCAAATGTTACATCCCAGGCAGCCCTGATGTATTGTGCTGGTGCCTGGCAGAAGGGCAGCTGACCCTCAGCCCTCTCAGCCTCTGTCTCCAGCTCCCACCAGACCTGTGGCCGCCAGAAGCTGGAAGTAACTCTGTTCCTAGAGGTCTGGTCATCCTTGTACTGGTAGGTGTAGTGTTTCAGGGAGGAAGAGTAGGATACAAATAGAAATATTTATGCACAAATGCAGATTTTAGTCATCATTGGAGAGAGAACTTGTCAGGGGCTCCATGCAAAATCCCAAGGGCTCCTGGGGTCAATCCCTGAGTCACAGCAAGGGGGGGGTCTGTTTTTTCAGATGGACAAATCTTTGTCCTGCCCCAGCATCCTGCAGGGGAATTTGACATGTTTCTGCCCACTGTCATATCCCAGACACAGGCATGTGAACAGACCCTACATTGATCTGTCCGCCACTTGCCCTGCCCTATTGGGACTCAGGGGGAGCTATTGCCTCTGCAAATGCTAAAGTCCTCTGTGCCAAGCAGATGCCAGCTCCTGTACCTAGACATTGAGCCATGTCCCCTTGGAGTCAAGCGTTTCATCAGATTTGGCCCTGAGAAGAGCACTGGCTATGCTAAGGATCATTCCAGCCCTGTTGTCTGCCTCCTTCAGGGAGGCTCAGACAAACTCCCTAGAGCCTACCCAAGCTTGATTCTAGAAAATGGGCAAATGATCCGGACAACTGAAAGGCTCCAAAGCACTTTCTTTCTTTTCTTTATTTATTTATTTATTTTTTTTTTTTGAGGCAGAATCTCACTACGTGGCCCTTGGTAGAGTGCCGTGGCAACACAGCTTCAGCAACCTCAAACTCTTGGGCTTAAGTGATTCTCTTGCCTCAGCCTCCCAAGTAGCTGGGGCTACAGGTGCCCGCCACAAAATCCAGCTATTTTTTGGTTGCAGTTGTCATTGTTGTTTAGCAGGCCCAGGCCAGGCTCGAATCTACCAGACTTGTGTGTGGCGGGCGCCCTACTCACGGAGCTACAGGCGCCGAGCCACAAAGCACTTTCAATAAAAAAGATTACTAATGGACACAGATGATGATAGGACATGCAGAGAAGCACCTCATGAGTGGGTGACAAAGGGATCTGGGATATTTGTCAGAGCAGCTTCTGTGTGGCCAGCCTGTATCTGGAGGGGAGCATGGAGTGGGAGGGCTCTGTGGATCTCTAGCACTTGCCATCTGTGGGTCCCTCCTTATCCTCATGATGTTCATTCTCTGAGCAGCACAGGTGACAGTACAGGGGCAGCAGCCCTGACAGCATTTTCAACAAAACTTCCTTTATTCATGTTAACACACAATGCCCCAGGGAACTGCCCCTCACCCCACCTGCCCCCTGCCCCTGAAGGTCACTTGCCCCACCCTCACTCTCACAGCCAGGAACCAGCTGGACCAACCCTAGGTGAGCTGGAGCCTGTGGCACTTACAGGAAGGAGCCACTCTTGTTCAGGGCCCTGCCTTAGGGGCTAAGTCCCTGAGTGGCTACTCCATTTTCCCTATTGGCTACAGAACTGCTTCTTCTTAATCCCAGACACAAACAGGTCACCCCTTGTCCTTTGAGGCTGTGAGTATAGAGCCGGCCACTGGGCCAAGGGTTGCCCTCCAGAGACTCCAAGCTCAGGTGCTGGGTGGGCCATCTTTGCAGCAGGGAACAGGACCCCAGAGATCACTCGCTTGTTGAATTTGGTCACTGGAGGGGCAGTGGAGCTGAGGCCTCTTCTCTGAGCAGATGGTGTCTGGGTAGGGACAGGGCTCTGTGACAGACCCCAGGGCAGCAGTCTGTGCTGGGAGGCCAGGAGGAAGGTTAGGCTGGAGAGCTCCTCCTCATCCTCACTGGAGCCATGTCCTTGCCTGTATGTCTCCTTAAGCAGAGATGCCCGTTGGAGACCTGAGGCATCCCTGGACCCCAGGCCAGAGCAGTTAAGGTTGAGGCCCTGGAAAGGAGAGGTTGGCTGGGTGGCCCTCAACCTGGAGTATTCTAGACACCCAGAGAGGAGAGCAGGGCCCTTATGCCTGGCCAGGTCAGCTTGCACTCTGCCATGTCCTTGAGGGGCACGAGAAACCATCTGTCCTAGGCTGATTTTTGTACCAACCCCTGCTTCAGGGCCATGGCCCTCACTCTCTGCAACTTGGCTGGCTGATAACTTAGAAGGACTTGATTCCATCTGGGGTGCGTGATGACTTGAGGCTGCCCCCATGCCCTGTTCCTCCTTCAAGGCCAGGAGGCATTTCTCCACCAGCTAGGGAAGGAAAATCAGCACTTACTGGCTCTGCACCAGCTGTGAGGTTAGGCTGAGGGTGTGTGGGAGAGAATGGTATTTGGGAGGAAGGGAGGAAAGGCAGCAGTTCACTTAGTTTGGTATCAGAGACAGAGCTTGAGGCTCTGCCAGCTGCCCTGCTGGGCCTCACTACAGTTGGCCTCCTGCCCTCCCTCTCTGGTCCTCTGGCCTTCTTCCTAGCAGTCTGCACCTGGATCTGTCCACACTCCCCCCATCTCCCCTCAGCAAGCTGTGCACTCCAGCAGGGCAGGGGAAGACAACAGCAGGTGGCCCTCCTCTGCTGGGGTCTACCTGGCTATTCCTCCCTCCTCTGGTTTCCCTCACTTTTCTTCTTTTCTTGAGGTCCCCTCTGGCCCTGAGTGTCCCTCCATCTCCTGGTTCACCTGGTCAAGGGTGAGGCCCTCCTCCTGTTCCAGCTCCTGGGTTAGAGCCAAGGAATCCATGTTTGTTTCTGCAGAAAGCAATTCTTCCAGGAATCGAGGGTGAATCACAGCCTCCACCTGGGAGCAAAAGGAAGAGAGCATGAATGTCCATGGCAGGGCAGGATCTTGAGCCAAGGGGACATGGAAGAGATGCCGAAAGCAATGAGCACCACATCCTGGTACACACCACTGTTATATTATCCCAACCACCAGCTGCACACACACACACACACACACTCATAGACACAAACATACACACAAACCAACACACAGTAACACACACTGCACAGAGGCACACAGACATACAGGAATACATAGGGACATATGCAGAGCCACATTCACCTACACACGTGATAGCAAATACACACAGGCACAGACAGATGTGACATACACACTCACACCCACATACACACTCACCATTCACACACACACAGAGAACTTAATCTGCAGGGCCTGGAAGTGCCATTCCCTGGAATTCTCCAGAGCCCGGAACTCCAGGCTTCCCACCTTAGTGATGAAGTCTTTCTGGGAGCACAGCTTGTCAATGTAGCTGAGGAGTCCCAGGTCTGGGTAGGTCCCAGCATTGTCCTGGGGCTGCTGTGTTTTGCCCTCTTCCAGTTGTGCATGGGGCTTCCCCGGGTCCCCACAGGGTGACCCCATCAGCTCATCCATGATTTTCATATACTCCTTCATGACTTCAAGCGGGATCTTCTCGGACACCTTGGCCTCGGGTGGCTGCTGAGGTGTGGGTGCTGGCAGGTGGCCCTTGGTGCCAGCCTTCCTAGGAAGGACCACTAAGGTGGGGAGGAAAGAGGATGGTGTGGCGGGGGCTGCAGTAAGCCCTGACACCACACAGAAGAAGATGGGACCCCAAGGGACAGGAATCCTGCCTAATCCTGGACAGGACAACCTGAGCTTCAAGACCCTGAGAATAGCTGCAGAAAGGGGCACATTGAGCAATAGAGTCATATGGGAGCAAGTTTGGTGCCACTGATATTTGGGTGCCCTCCCCAAGCAGCCCCTGCTCCCTAGGCAAGTTGTATGTTGGGTCTAGACATGCTGGGGAGACAGTACCTGTAAAACTGAACTAGGTCAATTCCCAGTTCATGATGAAGGGTGGCTGAGCCTCCCCACCCCTCATGGTGGACTATTTGAATTTAAGGAGCCAATGAACCTTGTGAATAAAAGTTTGGGAGATGAGGCCAGTGGCTTCACTTGGCTCTTTGCTTTTTGTTCTGTAGCTCCTGAGGGAATGTGGGAAGCCTCACCTGGCTGCTGGGCAACCTCAAGGGCTGGCCACCCTTGAGGAGCAGGCCTTGGTGGTGCTGGTAAAGGCAGGAACTGGAACCTTTCATCCATCCGAAATGCTGAAGCTGCATCTCCTTGTCAGCCTCAAACTCCAGAAACCTGGGAGTGTAAGACAGAGGCTCTGCTGAGAGGGAGGCCAGGACCCTGGACCCAATGCCAGGGAGGGGCCGTCTACAGGCAGCTGGAGTGGGCTGTCCTGGTCCTTCATGGGTCCAGTCCCAGAAGGAAGCTGCTCCCTGGGGCAGAACCACAGATTCGGGGACCCAATTCTTCCCTCTCACCCGCAGTGCCTACATTAGGGCTGGAGGTGGCTGGTTGGTGCAAACTTTGTGACACAGGCAGGGCCTGACCGTGGCCCCTCCTTTAAACCTCTCCTGTCTCTGTCCAGAGCCCCACAGCATGCTGACAGCCAGAAGGTGGGCCAGGGATGTGATTGTGGCAGAAAACACCAGGGAATCCTGAGGCTGTGAGCCCTGAGGGAAACCTGTAGTAAGGGGCCCAGGAGATGTTGGAAAGATGGAGGATGAGCTGAGAGGAGAGCATTTGTTTCCTCTGAAGGCTGTTGTTGCTTGTTTATATATTTTAACACGGGGCACTGCCAAGGAGTACAGCAAGAAGGCCAGAGTTGTGGATGTCTGAAGCACTGGCTTCCCCAGATCAACCTCCACAATGCCCTGCTGGGATGGCAGGTGACCAACTTCTGGACACTTCTAAAGAGTTGTGGATCACAGTTATGTCAATAGTTGCCAGCCTGCCTTACCACAACCTCTACCACTGCAGGAGCTACTGGGCTGTGCTGGTGACTGTTCCCATCATGGCCATCATCAACATTCAGTTTCTAGCCAAGACCAGGCCAGAGCTTCCTTTACAAAAGCATAGAGACATCCAGAAACCAGGAGGAGGGAATAGCTTCCTGAGGGAGCCTGGGGCCCCAGGTGAGGCCTGTGCTCATGGGAACTCCTCCCCACAGTTTGCACAGCAGTCTTGGTTTTGTCATCCACATTCACCCCACCACTCAGCCCCCAGGACCAGGATGCCTGACTCACTTTTCTGCCATCTCAGAATATCATTCGGTCAAAGTTGCTTTTCTGCTGCCATTCCTGCATGACTCGCCACAGGCCCTCATCCAGGGTCATGGTGGGCTTCAGCTAGGCCAGGGTTCGAAGCACTGGGCTATAAGCCAATGGGGTCAGTCACAGCCTATAAGCCACCCTCCATCCCAAGCTGACCCAGCCCAACACATATCCCTCTGCCATTGTCCTGCCATCTGTCCCTGTCCTGTCTCACCTCAGTAGGGGCTCCTCAGCCTTCAGGACACTCTCCCACCTCCAAACATCAACCTTGAGGGGATTGTGTTTTTTACCCTCTGCATCTTCCCTTTGAGTCCTCATATTCCTTGTTGAATGTCATATTCACTATTTGGGTTTGTTTCCCCCAAATTCCCAGCTACCAATGAAGTCCCAGCTACCAATGTAAGGGTATTTGGTGGGGAGGCCTTTAGAAGATAATGAGGGTTAGATGTGCCATGAGGGTGGGGACCTATTGATGGAATCAGGGCCCTGAGAGGAGGAGGAGAAGACACTAAGCTGACTCTCTCAGCTACGTGAGGACACAGCTAGAGGCAGCCATCTCCACTAATAAGAGCCCTGACCAGACACCGAATCTCCTGGCACACTGATCTGGGACCTACGGTCTACTCACCTGCTATCACTGGGACATTGGATTTGGAGAATGCTATCCTCTTCCTAATTCTGACCTTAATAATTACTATCAGTTTGTGATCATAGAACATGCCAGGCACCTGGCTAAACAGGTCGTATATCAATCAGCTCAAGTCATCTTCTGAGCTACCCTGAGAGTAAAGTACATCATTCCCTTTGGGGCTCAAGTTCAACTGGTTGTGTGCCCCAGACATGTCTCTGTGCTAACTGGAATGCCCAGAACAATGTTGGGGGTTTGAACCTCTTACATATCCCCAGGTGTCATCCTCAGGTGTCATCAACACTTAGATGTTATGGTGGAGGATGAAGGTTTAATGGAAGGAATCTTTGTGTGGTCCCAGAATTGGTGTTACCCCAAAACCCTTTCAGAACTTTAGACTTCTATAAACTCAGATATAGTAATTATTGAAAAATAAATGATTGGCTGGACTCATGGGTGGAGGGGATATACTGACATAATGACCTGAAGGATGTTATGACTAGAGTGACATGAATGTGGCTGAGAATACACCTTCCCAGAGAGTAGCTTATGGCCTTTAGGACCATCCTTCCAGGACCCCTAAATAGGACCTTCTGATCTCCCACAATCCTCTGTATGTGTGCTCTCCTGGTTGAGCTCCCATCCCCTTAGGACATTCACATGAGGAAGCAGGAAAATGGTTCAGTATCAGGTCTCGTTGGAAAGTGCCTCCCGGCCAGCGATTTAAAATACTGCTGGCGTCGGTAGTTCTCATAGACGCTCTTGGGGCTACAGGAGTCATCCTGTGAGGAGAGGGGCAGGCTGTCCTCCCTGCACACTCCATTAGGCTGTGGCCCATTGTTCACTTGGGACACATCAGTGACCATGTGGACAGCTGGTGAGGGCATCATGTGAGCAAGGCCTGTAGTCCAGCCTCCAATGCTGGTTGGGGCACTGCCAATGACCTGGCCACCTCCAGTGACTGGGACAGCACCAATGACTGGGGCAGGCATCCTGGTCTCCACTGTAGGAGCTCCCAATAGTAAGGGAGCTGGACCCTGAGCATCTCTAGAGAGGGCTCCTACAGCATTCCAGTTGAGAGGGGCCTGAGATAGTACAAAAGTCAGGGTGGTAGGGGCCTGCCCCATCCCCACTTCTGACTTGACTTGGAGAATGACATTGAAAGCCCCAGCCCCACTTGGGCCATGGGCACCATCTCTTGCCACCAGAGGTGTCTTGGGTAGAGTAGACAGCACCAAGGGGCTCCCACAAGGGAACACTGCTGTCATGAGGGATGGTGGCTGCTGCTCCCAGGTGGGCCTGGGTGTTGGAGCAGGGCTGAGTTGGTGAAAAGGGAGTGCCATGAAAGGAGGCATGGAAGCACCAGTGTTCAGGGTCATGTCCGGTCTCAGCATTGTGAATGCTGTGGAGACAAAGGAAAGCATGAATGGGAGAGAAGCAGAAGCAGCAACCAGGAGAGGCTCTCTGGCTCCCTGTGAGTGACTGGGGGATCAGAGCGAGGGATTTCAACAGGTGTGGGTGCCACATGATGGGGGACATGTTATGATTTGCAAAGGTCCCTGAGTGAATGACATGCTCTCTTCTTCCAGTTGAGAATTATTCTGATGGTGGCCACTGTAGTCCTAAATAACCATTACATACAGGACACTGCTAGACAAAGTAGAATGAGGCTAGGTGCCAACGTCTAGGGATTGTGTATTCACTTCCAAGGCCTCCTGTCATGGGAGACTGCACTCCATGGTACAAGTCAAGGACCCAGGGCACTCTGTTCTCAATGAAGTGTTGATTAACAATTTAGAGTAGAAATGCTTTGAAGAGAGAATCACTTTAGGGCAAGGGGATGTTGAGTAACCTTGTAACCTATGAGGAGGAATCTATTTAATGTATACTATGATTAACATTACTGATATATGCTTTCACTGTGACGGTATAAAAGTAACAAAGGAAAACAGGAGAGCAGAACAGCTCTGTGATGAGATATTCTCAGTGTTCTCCAGAATTGTGGGCTCTTCTGTAAATAAAAGTGAAACTGTTGATTTCTCATCTGCTTCTGCATTGATTGTCTTGGATGACAGAGAGACAGGGAGACTCCTTGGTTGGGCAACAATTCCACTAAAGAACTTGTCTCAGTCACCAAGACCCCCTAACCCTACCTGGCAAGAAGCAATACCTGAGCTTTCACTGCCTCTGAGAGCCCCCAGGGATGCTTGGCAAACCGAGTTCTCCTGAGCCATGGGTCAGGCTTCTCCTGAGCTGTGGGTCAGGGAGGATTGTACTGGGAGGAACAGTACCCCCTCACCACACCCACCAGTGCTTCTTTTTCATGGACATTTCTAGGACCTCTAATGCCCCATGTGACACTGGCAGGTTCAGAGTACTGTGGCCTCTTTCTTCCTCAGTCTTCCCACCTCATGCTCCTTATAAACCCCCTCTCTAGCCTAGTCTGATACAACAAAACAAAAAGAGTTGGAAGAAATATTTCTCCAAGCCAGTGCCCTAGGAATCCTGAAGATCACCCCAGAACCCATCACTCCTAGCATGCAGGTATGTCTCCTAGCACTACCCATAGCAAATGCTGATTAGGGATCATATTCAGGACAACCTGTTCTTGCTTGGTGTTCCCTGTGCCCACTGAGGAAGTGCTATTCTCAGAGAACTGGTCTATGAAGTAGGTGTTGAGTGTCCTTTGGTCCTGTCATTGCGCAGCCAGCAGTGGCTGCACAGGATTGTATAAGAGCCAGGAAGTGGAACATTGGGGCTGTTTAGGTGCATTTCCAGAGTTCTGTGGAGTTGCTGGTCATATTAGAATGGGTCATGGGAAAGGAGTCCATCTGTGGTTCTTCCTCTTTAGATCTCAGTAATGGAATGTAAAGACCTACAAAGACCCAGGCAGTAGATTGGTGCCAGGTGGGACAATGCTGTCCAAACTTAGCCCTGTTCACTGGGACCTCAAGCAAACTCTCCTTTAGAAGAACAAGGTCCACAGCTCATGCACCTAATGAATCATGACACCTGTCCTAATTTTTCCTAATAATAATGATTAGAGAAGTCATATTCCAAATTATGTGCTACTCTCCTTCCTCTACTGAAGAGGAAATAGGCCTTTCACAACCTTCCACTCAAAACCACCTCCGTTTCCCATTCACAAAGTACTGCAGATTGAATCTGAGGCAAATCTTCATCTACAGTAAAAACAAAGGGCAGGGATTAGACAAGGAGCTATGGAAAAGATAAAGTAGGTCTGAAGACCTGAGTTTCCACAAAAGGGCGAACAATTCAGATCAACTCAGAAACCCAAGGACTGTGCTGGCTGAAGATCCCTGGCTGCCCCCACTTTTTGATTCAGAGACAACAGCTACCTGGGACTCAAAGAGCAGCTAACTCCAAGGGGAGAGAGCTGAGAGGCCCTGGGGTGTAGTCACAGTAACCTCTAGTCCCACTTACTGAAGGGATATGTCACAGCAGACCCTCTCATAGCTAAGCCACTGAATAGTTTTCTGTTTGAGACTATTTCTCCCAACTCTCTCCAAAGACCTAAGAAACTGCAGTCCAAATCTCTCAGAATAGTATCATAGTACAAACTTCTGAAGAAACCACACATGGCTCACTTACCCTCTAACAATCCCTGTGCCCCAATGGAATCCCACAACTCAAACTACATGTGAGGTGGCCAGTTTCCCTTCTAGAAAGAATTAGTACTTCTATTCCCCTCTTTTTCCTTGCACAACACTTTTATCCCAGGTGTGTTGATCCCCTGCTCAGGAGCCATGTTCCCTAGCCACAGCCTCAGGTGGGCACGGGCTTCCTAGGTGGGATAATCTAGGCGATGTGCAGAGAGTGTACCTTCCTTTTCTCCAGCCCCATCAGCTATTTCCAGAGAGAGCTTCAAGTGTGAGTTTGAGGGTAGAAGGCAGTCTGGAAACTAACTCACCTTTCCCCTAAGGGCAGGACCCAGAGTGTGACCTGGCTCAACAGATGCTCAAGGGTCCAAGTAGAGCAGGGCAAAGTTTGAATGTAAACAGCTGTAGAACAGCAGGACTCCAGGCATTCCACAGTGGGGGAGGGGTGGCAGGCAGCATGCTGGGGCGGGGGTGGGGTGGAGGGGGGAGGTGTGACCAACATTCCAGGAAATGCACTTGAAGGAACTTGGTGCTCTCTTCCAGTTAGAGGGTTGGTAATACCATCCATTTGCCCCTCTTTAGGCAATTTGTAAATGGTTCTGCAGGTTCACAGCATGCTGGTTTTACTTGATGTACCCTACTCGAATTCTTCATCAATAAGACTACTTCTGTATCCCTCAAGCCACCCTGCTTTTCACCTGTGGAGCTGGGCTCTTGACCAACTGCAAAAGTGGCTACAATTTCAGGATATACTTCAGCATGCATTTTCTGTTTGAGAAGTACAGGATCTTAGGGAGGCAAGATGAAAACAGCATGGTTTTCGAGTATCTGAAAACAGCATGGTGTCAGCAGATCCATGGTATTTTTGCACTTCATTCTGTAGGAAGCAGTCCAGTAGCTCGGGACTTGTCCTTAGCTACAATCTCTGCAGTCTTCAGTAGGACAGTCTTATTGTGCAGGCAGCTTCAGCCCATGGAAGAAGAGCCTTGCAGCCTGAGGGATCAAGACCACAAATTCCTTCCTGTTGTTTCTCAGAATATTATAATGTGTTTAAATGTTCATTTAAAAGTTTTCAAAATAACCTTAATTTAACATTTTTATAAGCACCCCTTTTGCATGGCTTAAAAGTCATAAGGCACAATGTGGAATATGCAGCGACAAGGCTTCCTCCCACCTCTTTCTCGTGGGCTCAGTTTCCTTGACCAAAGGTAAAACCATTGATACCTGTTTCTTTTTTCTTCACAGACATATATTATGCAATACAATCATATACAAACAATTTTAAAGAATGGTTTCAGTTTATTTCTGGGAGAAAGTTATTATATGTCCTAGTATTTTTTGTGATTTTGCAGTGATTGTGTTTGTATTGGCAACATGGCTCCTTTCTTTACTCTTGCAGGTTAGATTTGTAGAATGAGAAGTTCTACAGTCCCCTTTATAATGATTATTCCTACTGTATTTTCCTTGTTTGTTGTTAATATGGAACAGTTGTACATATTTTGGGGTACATGTAATATTTTGATATCTGTACACATTACCATGTGTAATGATCAAAGCAGAGTAACTGGCATATCTATTACCTCAGACATTGCTGTTTACTTTGTGTGGAGAATATGATAATTTTTTTCTGCCAGTTTATTTTTGAAATATACAATAAATTATTAACTATAAATTCTCTACTTATACAGTCTCTTAAAATTAAAAATACCCAAAAGAACAGAGTGGACACATTTAGCACATATAAATAAAGGACTCCCCCAGATTGATTTAATTTTCAGATAAGCAATGAATTACTTTTTATTAGCATTGTGTTCCATAGAGTCTTGGAAATATACTTTTACTAACAACCTTTTCATCATTTATTCCATTTACATTTTACTGAGATCTTGCACTTTATATGGTAACACTATAGAAAAAGTATAACACATTAAGCTACTGTTGTTTACTTACCTTACAAGAATGAGAATTAGCAGTAAGGAGACTGAGTCTTGACTCCATCACAAAACACAACAGTGGCAGAAAAAAAATAGGCAGCCTTCTTTGATAACAAAGGTTTGGTGTAGCCATCATACCCTTCCAGCCTCTAGGTTTAGTGGGAGAAGAGAAAGGAGGGCGGAGCACCTTTTTCTCCTTCCCTAAGGTAAAGAGGCTTAAAATTCCTAGGGCTCTGGTTTCTCAAGGTGTTAGAAATGCAGTACCCACACAATGGATGTTCCCTTTGAGACCAGCCAGGATTCTGACCACCAATGTCTAAGTCCCATTCACACACATCCATTCCTAGCTGGCTAGCCTGAGGTCACCTGCGTGCTGGTTGTTTGTCTTCCTTACACTGCCTTGCTCTTGGGAATCCAGTGTCAACATTGCATGTGGTTCTCTCTGAGTAAGAATGAGTATAGCAGCTCTTTAATGGAAACTTATTTGATTCATGTTTTCATACTCTGAATCATTGTCAGGTTATCAGTGTCAAAATGATAGGAAAGAACACTGATGTATGTCTAGTGACATTGGAGGATTGTGAGGAAATTGGTAAAAGGAGCTGAGGAATGAGTATTCCGGAGGACTGCAACAAAATCTTCTAGGACACTCCCTGCCAGGCAGCACTGTGTTCCTACTGATGGAAAGGTGTTGAAGAAAGGAAGCGAGGTTTAGTAGGATCTCCCACACTGTGGAAACTCTCTGAAATAGACTCTCATTGGAACTTTAAGAAGTTTCTTGTTCCTTGCAAGTACATTTTGACTCAAGAAAGCAGAGGCACATGATAAGGTACTATGGGTCATAGTAAAGGGGAAGGCAGTGGAACGCAAGTCCAGAGCCCACAGTTCTTCTCTTCATCTGAGAAAGTAATTTCTTAGTCTCTGTCCAACATAATCATGATTGCTTGGTTTTGTCCCAAGTCTACATTTGAATGGTCCAGTGAATATTTCTATGAAATACCTCCACAGGGGCCACTAGAAAGGAAGTGATCTCCACACAGTGACTGCCCCTCTGGATATTTACTAGGACTTCAGTTCTCTTTAACATGGAACTGTCTTCTTAGCTGCTCCTCCAACTAAGATCTTAGTTGAGAAGATGAAGTGAAAGTAATTATTACAAAATCATGGAGAATTTAAAAACATACACTAAGTAGAGGCTAGTATTGAGAGAGTAAACTATTTGGAGACCTTTCTTAGGACTTGAACTTCTGTCTTGAGTCAAGCCGAAATGATTTTCTCTCCCTCCCTCCTTCCTTCTTCTTTTTTTTTTTTTTTACTGGCCATGACCTCTGAAATACTTTTCAATCAAGAGGAACAGAGAGATAAAATACTGTACGCAGGGACTGAAGGCTAACACATGGCTTTGTTACAGGATGTTTTTTTCTAGGCCAGAGACAAAAAAAAAAATTGAATGTGGAAATTGTGTCTTGCCTGAATTGTATAGTGACTTGATTATAATCCTATATGCTAGGAACAGATATAATCAAATTAGCCCAAATGAAATTTGTGAAGTCTGGCCATGAAAGGCAGTAGGTTAAAGTCCTTTGGATTCTGCTATCTGACCAGTCCTACAGCTAAGTTCTAGACTGGCACTGACTGCTGAGAAAAAAAAAAAATCTCTGTCTACCCATGAAATATTTAACTTAATAACAACAAGTAAATAACCATCTATAGACATGATCACTTGTTTCAGAAGACATCCGCTCTTCCAGCCAACTATGGAATGTTACAGTAATGGCAAGATACATGTGTGTGCCTGAACTGTTTCCAAACTCTACAAAAGGCTCTTGCCAGTGGTAGATGTGAAGGCTCTTTAAAATCCCCCTGTGGATTGAGAAATGATATAATCCTGCAAAACACCAGAAAGAGGATATGATGATTAAAGTTATCTCTCAGAGTATTACAAAATCCTGTCACTGAGTTGCTTCTGTACTATTTTCTGATTGCCAACTGGAACTGCACACACTATTACAAAGTGGGGGGTAGGAAAGTGTGGAATAGTTTGTTTTCAAATTGTTTCTGTGTCATCTGAAGGGGGACCAATTTTCAAGTCCTGATCAAAGTTATAGGAACAATTCATATGGAAAACTTTTAAGAATCAACATTTAAGAAACATAACTATTATAGGACATTATTGGACAGGCCTTGATGAAGTCAAATAAGTTTACATGTTAAAATCTGGAGATTATTTAGTTTTAAGAGTACTGTCATAGATAAGTCAAGAAATTAGGTATTTATATTTCAGATTAATATGAGGGTACAGAGGAGTAGGTTACAATGTTTGTGCTTGTTAGATAAGGTCCATGTTGTAGTGGTGCCCCACTCCCAGGAGGTGTGCCATATACACTTACATTATCCCCATTAGTTGGGAACACACCAATCCCTGACCCTCTTCCCTTCTCTCCTTTCCTAGTCCCTCTTACCTCCAACTTGAATTAAACTGATGTTTTCTCTTATGTGGGTATCTACTGTAGTTCATCTACTGGTTATATTAGTATTAAGTATATTGAATACTTGCTTTTCCATTCTTGTGATACTTTATTAATGAGAATGTTCTCCAATTCTGTCCAGGTTACTACAAAAGATGTAAAGTCTCCATTTTTTTTTTTTTTTTTTTTTTTTTATGTAGAGACAGAGTCTCACTTTATCACCCTCAGTAGAGTGTTGTGGCATCACACAGCTCACAGCAAGCTCCAACTCCTGGGCTTAGGCGATTCGCTTGCCTCAGCCTCCCGAGTAGCTGGGACCACAGGTGCCCACCACAATGCCCAGCTAATTTTTTTTTGCAGTTTGGCCAGGGCTGGGTTTGAACCCGCCACCCTCAATATATGGGGCCGATGCCCTAGCCACTGAGCCACAGGCGCTGCCCAAGTCTCCATCATTTTTATGGCTCAATGTTATTCCATGGTATACATATACCACAGTTCATTAATCCATTTATCGGTTGATGGCCCTTGGGTTGTTTCCACATTTTTGCAATTGAAATTGAGTTGCAATAAACAATCTAGTACAAATGTCCTTATGATAATTTTTTTTCTTCAGGTAGATGCTTAGCATTAGGATTACATGATCAAATGGAAGGTCTATTTTGAGTTCTTTGAGGATTCTCCATACTTCTTTCCAAAGAGGCTGTATGAGTTTGAAATCTCACCAACAGTATAACAGTGTTGTCTTCTCTCCACATCTGTGCGAGCATCTGCAGCTTTGGGACT
Source organism: Nycticebus coucang (assembly GCF_027406575.1). Lineage (NCBI taxonomy): Eukaryota > Metazoa > Chordata > Mammalia > Primates > Lorisidae > Nycticebus > Nycticebus coucang. The sequence continues at coordinate 108,731,936 of NC_069781.1, forward strand.
TTGTGATGTGGACTTTTCTCACTGGGGTTAGAAGATATTTCAGGGTGGTTTGATTTGCATTCCTCTGATGATCAGGGATGATTATCATTTTTTCATATGTTCGTTGCCCATTCATCTGTCTTCCTCACAGAAGGTTCTGTTCATATCTCTTGCCCAGTGATATATGGGACTGTTTGCTCTTTTTTTGGTTGATTAATTTAAGTTCTCTGTCAATTTTGGTTATCAATCCTTTGTCAGATTCATAACATGAAAGTATCTTTTCTCATTTTGAAGATTATCTGTTTGCTTTGTTTTGTCCTTTACTGTGCAGTACTGTGCAGAAGTTTTTTTTTAGCTTAATTTAGTCCCGTGTGTTTATTTTTGTTGTTATTGTGATTGCCACCGAAGTCTTCTTTATAAAATATTTCCCTAGACTGATATCATCAAGAGTTTTTCTGATGCTTTTTTCCAGGATTTTTACCATTTCGTGTCTTAGATTTAAATGTTTTATCTATCTGGAATCAATTTTTGTAAGTGGTGAAAGGTACAGCTTCAGTCTTTTACATGTGATTATCCAGTTCTCCCAGCGCCTTTTATTGAATATGGATTCTTTTATCCAGTGTATACTTTTTTTCAAAGGAAAAATAATTTTTTATTCATTAAATCATAGCTGTGTACATTAATGCGATCATTGGGGCACCATACACTGGTTTTATAGACCGTTTGACACATTTTCATCACACTGGTTAACATAGCCTTCCTGTCATTTTCTTAGTTATTGTGTTAAGACATCTACATTCTACATTTACTAAGTTTCACATATACCCTTGTAAGATGCACCGCAGGTGTAATCCCACCAATCACCCTCCCTCCACCCACTTCCCCCCTCCCTCCCCTCCCTTTGCCCCTTCCCCCTATTCTTAGGTTATAACTGGGTTATAGCTTTCATGTGAAAGCCATAAATTAGTTTCATAGTAGGGCTGAGTACATTGGATACTTTTTCTTCCATTCTTGAGATACTTTATGAAGAAGACTATGTTCCAGCTCCATCCATGTAAACATGAAAGAAGTAAAGTCTCCATCTTTCTTTAAGGCTGCATAATATTCCATGGTGTACATATACCACAATTTATTAATCCATTCGTGGATCGATGGGCACTTGGGCTTTTTCCATGACTTAGCAATTATGAATTGGGTGGCAATAAACATTCTGGTACAAATAACTTTGTTATAATGTGACTTTTGGTCTTCTGGGTATATACCTAGTAGAGGAATTATAGGATTGAATGACAGATCTATTTTTAGATCTCTAAGTGTTCTCCAAACATCTTTCCAAAAGGAATGTATTAATTTGCATTCCCACCAGCAGTGTAGAAGTGTTCCCTTTTCTCTACATCCAAGCCAACATCGCTGGTCTTGGGATTTTGTGATATGGGCTAGTCTTCCTTATCCAGTGTATACTTCTTTTTGGTTTCTGGAAGATGAGATGTTGATTAGCAGCTTGTTTCATCTCTAGGTTTTCTATTCTGGTCCATGTGTCTATGTCTCTATTTTTGTGCTAATACTATACTGTTTTGAACATTGAGGACTTGTAGTATAAATTGAAATCTGGTGGAGTGATGCCTCCAGCTTTATTTTTATTACTAAGAATTGCCTTGGTTCCATGCAAAATGAAGAATGATTTTTTTCCAGTTCTCAAAGTATGCTTTTGGTAGTTAAGTGGGGATTGCATTAAATATATAGATTGCTTTGGGTAGTATAGACATTTTAGCAATGTTCATTTTTCCCAGCCATGAGCATGGTGTAGTCTTCTATTTATTTTGTCTCCTGCTATTTCTTTTCTTAAAGTTTCAAAATTCCCTTTGTAAAGATCCTTCATCTCCTTTATGAGGTATATTCTCAGGCTATTTTCTTTGAAGCTGCTTTAAAGGATACTATGTCCTTGATTTTCTTCTTAACTTGACTGTTACTGGAGTATACAAAGTCTACTGATTTGTCGACATTGATTTTATACCCTGAGACATTAGTATATTTCTCCATCACTTCCAGGAGTCTTGTGATTGAGTCTCTAGATTTTTCTAAGTATAAGATTGTATTATCTGCAAAGAGTGAGCATTTGACCTCCTCTGCTGCAATTTGGATGCCCTTAATATCCTTCTCTTGCCTGTTTGCATTGGCTAAAACTTCCAGAGGTATGTTGAATATTAGTGGCAATAGTGGACATCCTTCTCTCATTCCAATTCTAAGTGGAAAAGCTTTCAGTTTTACCCTATTCAGTATGATATTGGCTGTGTGTTTGCCATAGTTGGATTCAATGAATTTAAGAAATGTGCCATCCATGCCTATATTCTTAAATGTTTTTGTTAGATAAGGAATTTTCCTCTATTTTCTCAAATGCTTTTTCTGTATTTATTGAGAGGATCCTATGGTCTTTGTTTTTTCTTCCATTGATGTGGTAAATTACATTTATGAATTTGCATATGTTAAAACCACCTTTTATCCCTGGGTGATATCACACTTACTTCATTATGATATTTAATTTTTTAATGTGTAGCTCTATTCTATTTGCTAAGATCTTATTGATATTTTTGCATCGACATTCATTAGTTAAATTGGTCTGTAGTTTCCCTTTTCAGTTGGGTTCTTTCCTGGTTTGGGTTATCAGGGTGATGTTTGCTTCATAGACTGTGTTGGGGAAGGTTCCTTCCTTCTCACTGTTTTGGAATAGGTTTTGCAGTATAGGTACAAGCTCTGTTTTGAAGGCTTCATGGAATTCTATTGTGAAGCTGTCTGGTCCAGGGCTTTTGTTGTTGTTGTTGAGAGTTTTTTTATTGTTTATTCAATTTTGGTGCATGATATTCATCTGTTCGATAGATCAATTTCTCCCTGTTTAAGTCTAGGGAAGTTGTGTGATTCCAGATATTGGTCCATTTCCTCTTCATTGTCTAATTTCTGGACATAGAGTTTTTTGTAGTAATCGGAGATAATCTCTTGTGTCTCTGTGATATCTGTTGTTATTTTTATTCTGATTGAGGTAATTCAAGATCTTTTCTGTTTCTAGTAAATCTGGTGAAAGGCTTATCAATTTTGTTTATCTTTTCAAACAACATTTTGTTTTATTAATTGTCTGAATTCTTTCAATGTCATTTATTTCTGATTAATTTTGGTTATTTATTTTCTTCTGCTGGATTTTGGATTGGATTGCTCTTCCTTTTCCATTTCCTTGAGATGATTCATTAGGTTGTTGAAGTGTGCTCTTAGATGTGGGCATCTAATGCTATAAATATCCCTCTTCGGAGTGCTTTTGCAGTATTCTCCAGATTTTGTTAGGTTGTGGCTTCTTTATCATTATGTTCAGAAATCTAATAATTTCCTTTTTTATGTCCTCCTTAGCCCAAGTGTCATTCAGCATAAGGTTGTTTAGTTTCCATGACTTTGTGCTGGGCTTAAGGTTTTTGTTGGAATTCAGTTCTACCTTTATTCCCTTGTGATCTGAAAAGATATGAGGTATAATTTCAATTCTTTTAATTTTGTTGAGGTTTGATTTGTGTCCTAGGATATGATCAATTTTGGAGTATTATTTATGGACCGATGAGAAGAATATATACTCATGAGCTTTGGGATAGTATGTTCTCCATCTGTCTTTTAAGCCAAATTGCTGTAGGTGCCACACCCCCGGCATCTAGCCGGGGTGAAGTGGCACTGTCCGCATTATAAAATGCGTGAGTAGGTGGTATGTGCTCCCCGGAGCGAAACCCCCAGCCCCCCTGGTTTGCGACAGCAGCGCATAAGTTGCCTAGCATGCCTTTGTTTGAACGTAATGACTCACGAGGTGCGACATAAAAGCCTAAAAAACCTTTGCTCTGAAACCTGTCTGTTCAGTTGGATGCCTGATTATTGCCTGATTGTCTTGAGAAACTAAGAATAAACACAGTGGCTTACTGATCCACAATTAATCACAGCAAGTATGGCTGTGCCGGACTCAGTGGCTCCAAGAGAGCCTGCACGACAGCACGTCCCTACCATAAATGTCAGTGACTTGAGACAATGCAGGCACGGCAAACAAGATGTTCCAACATGACACCTCCTGCAGTAAAACTTTACTTAGAAAAACATCTTACTTCACTAATTTTCATATGTAACACAAATCAATAAAGTAGTTTAATGTTTAACAAGCAATTAACTATGAATCAAAATATAGTTACTAATTAGAGTAAAAATATATAGAAGTAGTCAAACATTATACATAAAAGAACATGTTCAGCTGTTTTTAAAAGAGATCATAAGAAACTGAGACCAATTACAGAACTAAGAGAAGTCACAAATCTTGACATTCCTAGATAAGGGGAAGCAACCAGGTGTTACTAATGAAACCACTTCCCTAGAACAAAAACCTTGAAAAAATAAACCACCTCCCTCCAAAAAGAAAAACCTTGAAAACATATAGTGCATGATAAACCACATATGGAAACACAAAAATAATTGGAGACACAAAGATAATTTACAAACATAAACAAAATAATGATTACATTGTTTTAACCCTGGAAAGAAAATGTATAAATACCAGACTTAAAAATCAATAAAGTGCAGCTGCTTTGTGTGGCAGTCTGTCAATTCATCCTGTGTTGACCTTTCAATCAACCTGTACCGTTCGCCCTGAGCACCCTCAGACTGAGGCCCATCGACTGGCGGTCCGCGACAGCTGGCGCCCTCGAACAGGGACCTGAAGGACAGGTGATCTTTCTTTTTCTTTCTTTCCTCTTTTTTCAGATTGAAGGCGACTCTCACCAGGGAGCTCGAGTCCCGCCGGTAAAGGCTGACCGGTTAAGTGTGAGCAATCCGCAGGTATTCATGGGGCACACTTTGGTTAAGGAAGAACGCATGTTCAGTGTCATGATACAGCGCTTGTTAGAGAAAAATGGTTTTCATGTGTCCCTCAAAAAGTTGGAGGAGCTTATGAATTTCATAAAACTGGTTAGTCCTTGGTTTCTGGAAGAGGGCTCCCTATCTCTCTCCGATTGGAAGAGAGTGGGGCGCGAGATGCGAGCTTATGTGCAGGAGCATGGGGAGCAGGTTCTGCCCCCACAGGCTTATCCTTTATGGCTGCAGGTTAGGGAACTTTTGGCTGACAATACCTTTCTGGAGGCTTTTATAAGGGAAACTGCTTCGGAGGCTGGAAGCCCCGAAACTAAGGCAGCCCCCATTCATGATGAGGTCTCTCCGGAGGCTTTCAAGGAACCTGAGCCGGCATTGAATGCTGAGGGCGTAATTCCCTCGGCACCAACACTTAAAGAACTTTTGCCGCCGCCTCCACCAGTTAAGGATAATCTTTCTGACAGTGATGAATGGGATGTGGTTGATGAATTGGCCAAAGAGGATGAGGAGAATGAGGAGGATAATTTTATTGATCACCGCCGCGCTTACCCAGCAGTTCGCATTCCTATGACAACACCCAGACCGGCTTTACGGGCTCCACATTCTCGTGTGCCCCCTTGCCCCCCCGCGCTGGCCGCGGGTTTTCAGGCGGCAGTACGTGAAGCCCGTCAGCAGGGAGATTTTACTTTCGCTTTCCCAGTACGTTTCCCTACTGATGAAAGAACGCCGCCGGTCTGGGAACCTTTGTCATTAAAAACACTAAAGGAATTGCAGCAGGCTGTTCGTACATCAGGAGCCTCTGCCCCTTATACTTTGCAAATTGTAGACTCAATAGGTAGCTTGTGGCTTACTCCTTATGATTGGCAACAAACAGCCAAAGCCACACTTTCTCCAGGGGATTATATCTTACGGAGAACAGAGTATGAAGATAGATCAAGAGAAAGTATTAAGCAGCACAAGGGTAAGAAAGCACAGCCAACTATGTCAATGCTCCTAGGGACGGATGAGTTTGCCTCTACAGAAAGTCAAACTGCATTGCCCCGACACTTTTTGGAGATAGTTAGTCACAATGCGGTTGCTGCTTGGCGCAAACTGCCTCCTCCAGGAACCAAGAGTACCACTCTAGCAGGAATAAGGCAAGGTATGGAGGAATCTTATCCTGACTTTATTTCTCGCTTAGAAGAAACCATTAATAGAATGCTCCCACCATCTGAGGGTACAACATTATTGCTCAAGCAACTGGCTTGGGAAAACGCTAACACGCTGTGTCAGGACTTAATACGTCCACTCAGGAAAACGGGCACATTACAAGATTATATTAAAGCATGCATGGATGCCTCACCAGCAATCGTACAGGGAATGGCGTTTGCTGCAGCAATGCGGGGTCAGAAATTCAGTTCATATGTTAAAAATGCTTTTGATAGAGACCCCAGTAATACATGTTTCAGCTGTGACCCCCCACACGCTGTGCCCACCTGTTACAATTGTGGAAAACCGGGTCACATGCAAAAGAATTGTAAGAAATTTAATAATAGTAATAATAGTAACAAGACCCGTGGAATTCCCCCGGGTCCATGCCCTCGTTGTAAAAAGGGCAGACACTGGAGAAATGAGTGTAAATCTAAGTTTCATAAGGATGAGACCCCCTTGTCAGACAAGGGTGCTAATTTTAATGAAAGCAACAAGCCAAAAAACTAGATGAGGGGCATTCTCCCAGCCCCAACCCCAAGGGAGAACTGGCAGCGCTTACTGAAGTGCAGCCTGTCTTGCAACCTACATCTACATTAAATTGTCTACCCCCTGAATTTACTATTCATGACCTCCCACGAGGAACTCCTGGCAGCGCAGGTTTAGATCTTGCCAGCTCTAAAGATGTGATTTTATCTAAATGAGATGGTGTCACTCTCGTTCCCACTAATGTTAAAGGTAAATTACTACCAGGCACGGTTGGTGTTATACTAGGACGCAGTTCTAATTATACTAAACATTTTGAAGTTGTGCCGGGAGTAATTGACTCAGATACTGAAAACACAATTAAAATTATGGTGAAAGCACTGGTGGAAACTACACAGATTCATAAAGGGCAGAGAATTGCTCAATTACTGTTGTTACCATATGTGCCACTTCCTAATTATCACCTACATGATGCAAGGGGAGAAGGTCAATTTGGATCCACTGATCAGGATTGTGTGGCTCTTATTCATGACTTGTATGATCGACCAATGCTAAAAATAAAGATAGAAGGCAGGCCTATTAAAGGATTAATGGATACAGGGGCTGATGTAACTTGTATTGCAGCCTCTGACTGGCCAAGATCCTGGCCAGTTCACCGAACCGAATCTTCATTAATTGGTTTGGGTTCAGTTTCTGGTGTTATGCGCAGCACATCTTTTGTAGCATGGGAGTACAAAGACAAGAAAGGCTACATTCAACCATATGTGTTGCCCTCTCTACCCTATACCTTGTGGGGCAGAGATCTTTTGCATGTTATGGACATGAAGTTAGTTACTGCTGATCAATTAAATGATCAATGTTTTTCATAGGGGCCACTGCAGAGAACTATGCCTGTAAAATAAAATGGTTAACAGACACTCCTGTGTGGGTTAGTCAGTGGCCCCTAACAACGGAAAAATTACAGGCATTACAAATTTTAGTACAAGAACAATTAGATAAAGGACATTTGGAGGAGTCCACTAGTCCGTGGAATACTCCTGTGTTTGTCATTAAGAAAAAATCTGGCAAATGGAGACTTTTACAAGATTTAAGAACAATAAATGCCATTATGGAAGACATGGGTGCCCTTCAACCTGGACTCCCGTCTCCTGTAGCAATACCTGAAAAATGGTCACTTATAATTATTAATTTACAAGACTGCTTTTTTACTATTAACTTACACCCTGATGACTGCCCTCGCTTTGCATTTAGTGTTCCTTCTCTTAACCTACGGGAACCATTTAAAAGATATCAGTGGAAAACTTTACCACAGGGCATGAAAAATAGTCCTACATTATGTCAGAAATTTGTGGCAGCTGCATTAGCAACACTACGAGAGCAATTTCCTGGTGCTTACATTATTCATTATATGGATGATATTTTACTAGCTCATCCTCAGCTGTCACAGGTGCAGTTTATTTTAGAAAGAGCTATAGAGCAATTAACTAAGTTTGGCTTGGTTATTGCCCCAGAAAAAGTTCAAAGAGATAAGCCACTTAGTTACCTGGGACAATGGATTCATTCAGATTACATCACACCGCAGAAAGTACAAATACGGAGAGACAAGCTACAGACACTTAATGATTATCAAAAGTTATTAGGGGAAATAAATTGGATTCGACCTTTCTTAAAAATTACTACAGGAACTCTTAGCCCTTTGTTTACTATCTTGCAGGGGGACTCAAATCCGCGTTCCCCAAGACATTTAACTCAAGAGGCTTTACAGGCTTTAGAAGTCGTTGAACAGACTTTAACTCTAACTAGGGTTAAACAAATTAATTATCAAAAACCATGGTCTTTACTAATTTTTTCTACTGAATATACTCCTACAGCCTGCCTGTGGCAGGAAGGCATTTTAGAATAAATCCATTTACCACATGTTCAAGCAAAAATTGTTACAGATTATCCATACTTAGTTTCATTACTGATAGACAAAGGAAGAAAAAGGTCACGAGAATTGTTTGGTAAAGATCCTCATATAATTGTAACTGCTTATAATAAAACTCAAGTGGAACAACTATTTCAAAATAATGAAGATTGGGTATTAGCCTTACAAGGCTATACAGGTCAAATTTTATATCACTTTCCGAAACATCCTTTAATTGAATTTACAAAAACAGTTTCACTTGTGTTTCCTCTTATGTGTTCCAGACAGCCACTGTCTGATGCAATAACTTTGTTCACAGATGGCTCCTCTACAGGAAGGGCTGTAGTTTTCAGCCCAGGTCTGTCTCCTCTTGTTAAGGAAGTAATGCAGGCTTCTGCTCAGCAAACAGAATTGTGGGCTTTAATTTCGGCTTTTAATAATTTCAAGCAGAAGTTTAACTTATACACAGACTCTAAGTATGTTGCTTCCCTTTTTCCAGCCCTCGAAACTGCTCTCCTAACAGGAACCTCAACTATTTTACCTTTGTTGAAGAAACTACAAACTTTAATTCAACAAAGGAATAATCAGTTTTATATTGGTCACATAAGAGGACACACTAACTTACCTGGCCCTTTGGCCCAAGGAAATGCCACTGCAGATCTATTAACACGTGCCATGGTGGCATCAGTAACTGAGGCTGAAGAAAGCCATTCTTTGCATCATCAAAATGCTAATGCATTAAGAAAAATGTTTCAGATTACCAGAGAGCAGGCAAGACAAATAGTCTTGAAATGCAAAGCCTGTCCTATCACTCATCATCCTTTGAAATTTGGTGTTAATCCTCGGGGTCTACGCCCCAATGTATTGTGGCAAATGGATGTTACACATGTGCCAAGTTTTGGAAAATTAACTTATGTACATGTCACTGTGGATACTTTCTCTCATTATATTTGTGCCTCTGCAAGAACTGGCGAGGCGTATAAGGATGTTGTGCAACACCTGTTTGGCTGCTTTCAGCAGCTAGGTGTCCCTCTTCAACTAAAAACAGATAATGCTCCAGCTTATACCTCGCGAGCATTTGAACAGTTTTGTGTACAATGGAAAATTGCCCATTCTACAGGGATTCCTTATAATCCTCAAACTCAAGGTATTGTGGAAAGAACTAATCAAATATTAAAATTACAGATTAAACGCCTACAAAAGGCTCATAAATATTTTTCTCCTCATCATATTTTAACTCATGCTTTATTTGTTTTAAATCATCTAAATGTTAACTCTAATAATCAAACACCAGCTTTAACTCACTGGCAGCCGAAATCAGCTGCTACATTCCCAAGAGTGCTGTGGAAGGACCTATTATCAGGCCAATGGAAGGGCCCTGATATATTGCTAACCTCGGGATGAGGCTATGCTTGTGTGTTTCCCCAGAATGCCGAATCCCCCATCTGGATTCCGGACCGGCTCATCAAACCGGCTCCCCTGGAAGATCAGACGCAGGAGGCGACGCCTACAACGAATAAAGACCCTGACGACACAACTGAAAAAAGTGAAAGTGTTATCAAGACCTCCCAAGATCACATGGACACAGATCAGAACCCTGGTGAAACAAGCTAAACAACTTATTTTGACACAAAACAATCCTTTAACTCCTACCATGTATTTTGTAGCTTTCCTATCTCTTATATCTACTCCTAAAGTAGAAAATACAGCTTATTGGTCATACATTCCTAACCCGCCACTACTCCACCCAGTGGGCTGGTTAGATCAAGATCCTGTTAGAATTCTAACTAATAATTCCCTCCGGCTAGGAGGCTTACAAGACTCAGAGTCTAGAAACCATACTGCGGCGTTAATTAACTTCACTGGTAAAGCTGATTCACTGCCTATTTGCTTTACCCTAAGAGACAAAACACCTCCCTTTTGTTTACCTACAAGTTATAGAGTATTTTTAACTGATGCTCCAGATCCTAATAATACAAAAAAGCGTTATGTTTAAAAATATGAGTTACAAACTATTAAAACATTTAATTATAATGAAACCTGCTTAACAGTGAACTGGCTGCCTATTCCTAATTGTAAAGAAAAATATAGAGATAAAAACCAATTCTGGGAATCATCTTTAACTAACACACCTACTTAGCTTTCTTGTGGATTCCCAGATACAGTCAACAAACATTTTCTTATAAATTCAGAAACAATCGTTTGGGACTATTCCCCTACTTCTTGTTATGATCATAATAAATATTTATCGAAACAGTTAGATAAATACCATCAATACCAATGGTCTAACACCCCTCAACCTATACAGCAATGGTTTACACCTGGTTTAGTTGAACCCATATGGGTTACCCAGGAAAAGAATAACACTCAAATACATTATGATTTATTTAGGCTTGTTACTGCATCCAACTTAATATTAGAAAAAAAACCCGGTATAACTAAACCTACACCAATATCAGTAAAAACTTGTGTTAGATATCCATATGCTTTACTTCTGGCTCCTAATAAGTACTTAACTATTACACAGTTGAAAAATTCCTATCATATAACCTGTACTGCTTGTAAAGTAACCAATTGTCTCACTTCTACTGATTTGTTTAATGACAGACTGTTTAATTCTGTGTTAATTGTTAAAAGACCTTCTTATGTACTATTACCTGTAGACTTACAAGATGATCCTTGGTATGATAACTCTGCTTTACAAGTTTTACACACTGTTAATGAATTAATTAGACCTAAGAGATTTATAGCAACATTAATTTTAGGAATTTTAGCTTTAATTTCTATAGTCACTACATTTGCAGTGGCTACAACTGCCTTGGTACAAGAAATACATACGGCTCACTTTGTCAACTCTTTAAGCAACAACATTACTTTGGCCTTAATGACTCAAGCCAGCATAGATAATAAACTTGAAGCAAAATTAAATATTTTGGAAGAAGTAGTATTAGCTTTAAGACAAGATATTAAGTTCATACAACATAAACTACAGACTAAATGTCACTCAGCCTTTCAAGCTATCTGTGTTACACCTTTACCTTACAATCTTTCTACATCATGGGAGAAAACAAAGACACATTTACAGGGTGTATGAAAAGACAATGACATAACACATGATTTACACACCCTTCAAAAAAACATCTCAACTATAAGTAAAACTCATCTACCTATTACGTCCCTAGATGCATTAGCTCAATCACTGACTGATAATCTTAAAGCCTTAAATCCTGTAACCTGGATTCAGTACATTGTGTTTATAATCATTATTGGATGTCTGATATTCTGTGTTGTCTTACTGTTACCATGTCTTCTTCGTTGTGTGTTTTCCTCCATAAAGACTGTTCGCCAAGACCTCTTTGAATTACGCTTCATAAACAAAAAAGGGAGAAATGCCACACCCCCGGCATCTAGCCGGGGTGAAGTGGCGCTGTCCGCATTATAAAATGCGTGAGTAGGTGGTATGTGCTCCCCGGAGCGAAACCCCCAGCCCCCCTGGTTTGCGACAGCAGCGCATAAGTTGCCTAGCATGCCTTTGTTTGAACGTAATGACTCACGAGGTGCGACATAAAAGCCTAAAAAACCTTTGCTCTGAAACCTGTCTGTTCAGTTGGATGCCTGATTATTGCCTGATTGTCTTGAGAAACTAAGAATAAACACAGTGGCTTACTGATCCACAATTAATCACAGCAAGTATGGCTGTGCCGGACTCAGTGGCTCCAAGAGAGCCTGCACGACAGCACGTCCCTACCATAAATGTCAGTGACTTGAGACAATGCAGGCACGGCAAACAAGATGTTCCAACATGACACCTCCTGCAGTAAAACTTTACTTAGAAAAACATCTTACTTCACTAATTTTCATATGTAACACAAATCAATAAAGTAGTTTAATGTTTAACAAGCAATTAACTATGAATCAAAATATAGTTACTAATTAGAGTAAAAATATATAGAAGTAGTCAAACATTATACATAAAAGAACATGTTCAGCTGTTTTTAAAAGAGATCATAAGAAACTGAGACCAATTACAGAACTAAGAGAAGTCACAAATCTTGACATTCCTAGATAAGGGGAAGCAACCAGGTGTTACTAATGAAACCACTTCCCTAGAACAAAAACCTTGAAAAAATAAACCACCTCCCTCCAAAAAGAAAAACCTTGAAAACATATAGTGCATGATAAACCACATATGGAAACACAAAAATAATTGGAGACACAAAGATAATTTACAAACATAAACAAAATAATGATTACATTGTTTTAACCCTGGAAAGAAAATGTATAAATACCAGACTTAAAAATCAATAAAGTGCAGCTGCTTTGTGTGGCAGTCTGTCAATTCATCCTGCGTCGACCTTTCAATCAACCTGTACCGTTCGCCCTGAGCACCCTCAGACTGAGGCCCATCGACTGGCGGTCCGCGACATGTAGGGTTGCATTTAAGTCCTTTGTTTCCTTGTTTAGTTTCTGTTTAGAGGATCTGTCCTGTTCTGTCAGAGGGGTGTGACAGTGTCTAGCTATTATGGTGTTGTAGGATATCATGTTGTCCAGACCAATTAGGGTCCATTTCATGAATTTGGGGGTATTTAAGTTGGGTGAATATGTATTTAGAATTGAAATATTCTTTTGTTGTATGGGTCCCTTGACCAGTATGTAGTGACTATCTTGGTCTTTCTTTACTTTTGTTGCTTTAAATGCACTTGTATCTGAAAATAAACTTACTACCCCACCTTTCTTCTGATTTCCATTTGCCTGAAATTTTGTTTTCCAACCTGAGTCTTGTTTTTGTCCTTCAAGGTTTCTTGAAGTTAGCACACAGATGGCTTGTGCTTTTTTATTCATTCAGCCAGCCTGTGCCTCTTCAGTGGAGAATTCAAGCCATTGACATTTATTGAAAGAATTGATAAATATGGTGGAGTTCTGGTCATTTCATTTTGTGAAGGTCTATTGCTTGGTTTTATCTGTTGCGTCATTGTGGAAACTATGTTTTGTTCTTTAGTTTCTGGGTATCTAATTTGCTGGAGATCCATTGTGATGATCAGTGTGAAGAATGGGTCTGAGTATTTCCTGTAGAGCTGATCTTATTGTGGCAAATTTCCTCAATATTCCTCAAAATAAATATGTCAGCAAAAGATTTGATTTCTCCATCAAAAACAGAGTGATTTGTTTTCACCCTGTTTATAAGGGTACAGAATCATGGGCTGAAAATTCTTTTGTTTAAGAAGGTTAAAGGTAAATAACCAGTCTCTTCTGGCTTGGAAAGTTTCAGTTGAAAAGTCTGCTGTCACCCTGATGGATTTGTCCCTCTAGGTCAGTGGTTCTCAACTTGTGGGTTGCAACCCACAGGAACTGAATTAAAGGGCCACAGCATTAAGAAGGTTGAGAACCACTACTCTAGGTCAATTGGGACTTACTCCTGGTGGCTTGCAGAATTTTCTCTTTCATTTCAACCTTGGCCAGGTCAATACAATATGTCTAGGAGGTGCTCTGTTTGTATTGAGACATATCAGCATTCAATGTCTATCTAAAAGGAGTGTATCAGAATCTTTGGTGATGCTTGGGAAATTTTTATTTATTATATCCAGTAGGGCTTCCATTCCTTTGGGTCATTCTTCTTCTTCAGGGACACCTGTAATTCATATATTTGAACACTTTGTGATTTCTCATAATTCTCTGAGTGTTTGCTCTGCCTTTACTCTCTTCTTTCTGCCTCTTTAAATGCCTGAAGTAACTTAAGAGCCTTATCTCCAGTTCTGAGATTCTTTCTTCTTCACAGTCTAATCTGTTATTGATCCTTTGCACTGCATCTTTAATTTCTCTGAGTAACTCCTTCAATTTCTTAAGCTCTGATATATCCTTTCTAATTTCATCATGTTTTACATCATTCTTGTGTCAGATTTTGGATTTCCTATTGGTGGTTTTCCACTTTCCCTTCAATTCCATTTATGGTTTTTGCCATTTATACTCTAAATTTCCTTTATGTAATTTCCATAATTTCTTTTTTTTATTAAATCTTAGCTGTGTACATTAATGCAATTATGGGGTACAATGTGCTGGTTTTATACACAATTTGAAATATTTTCATCAAACTGGTTAACCTAAATTTCACATTTTCTTGGTTATTGTGTTAAGACATTTATACTCTTCACTTAGTAAATTTAACATGTACCCTTGTAAAATTCACCATAGCTGTGTTCCCACCAATTTCCCTGCCTCCACCCAGCCTCCCCCCTTCCCTCCCCTCCCTTTCCTCTTTCCCCTTCTTCTTGGGCTATAGATGGGTTATAGCTTTCACATGAAAGCTATAAATTGGTTTCATGGTAGAGTTGAGTACATTGGATACTTTTTCTTCCATTCTTGAGATACTTTGCTAAGAAGAATATGTTCCAGCTCCATTCATGTAAACAAGAAAGAGGTAAAGTCTCTGTTTTTTCTAAGGCTGCATGATATTCCATGGTGTACATATACCACAATTTATCGATCCATTCATGTGTCGATGGGCACTTGGGCTTCTTCCATGACTTAGCAATTATGAATTAGGCTGCGATAAACATTCTGGTACAAATATCTTTGTTATAAAGTGATTTTTGGTCTTCTGGATATATACCTAGTAGAGGAATTAAAAGATCAAATGGCAGGTCTATTTTAAGATCCCTAAGTTATCTCCAAAATTCTTTCCAAACAGGACATATTAGTTTGCATTCCCACCAGCAGTGCATAAGTGTTCCCTTTTATCCACATCCATTCCAACATCTCTGGTTTTGGGATTTTGGGATGTGGGCTAATCTTACTGGGGTTAAATGGTTTTGATTTGCATTTCTCTGATGATTAAGGATGATGAACATTTTCTCATGTGTCTGTAGACCATGCACCTGCCTTCTTCAGAGACATTTCTCTAAAAGTCCCTTGCCCACCCTGAGATGGGATCACTTATTCTTTTCTTGCTAATATGTTTGAGTTCTCTGTGGATTCTGGTTATTAAATGTTTGTCAGAGACATACCCTGCAAATATTTTCTCCCATTCTGAGGGCTGTCTGCTTGCTTTACTTACTGTGTTTTTGGTTGTGCAGAAGCTCTTTAGTTTGATCAGATCCCAGAATGTATTTTTGGTGTTACTTCAATTGCCCGGGGGTCTTCCTCATAAAATATTTGCCCAGGCTGATTTCTTCAAGTGTTTTCCCTGCACTTTCTGTTAATATTTTTATAGTTTCATGTCTTAAGTTTAAATCTTTTATCCAATGAGAGTCTATCTTAGTTAATGGTGAAAGGTGTGGGTCCAGTTTCAGTCTTCTACAGGTCGCCAGCCAGTTCACGCAGCACCATTTGTTAAATTGAGAGTCTTTCCCCCACTGAATATTTTTGATAGGCTTGTTGAAGATCAAATGACAATAAGTAGCTGGGCTCATCTCTTGGTTCTCTATTCTGTTCCAAATATCTACCTGTCTGTTTTTGTGCCAGTACTGCTGCATGACTGGAGACGCGAAAGAACCGCAGCTTTGCCATGGGTTAAACTCGCTCCTGCAATTATTAAGGTTAAACAAGAAACAGACTACGTAGTGTGGGATGGCGTGTAGTGAAGTTCTTCATTCAGGGATTTGATTTTATACCTTCTAGTTACATACACACTTAATCTATCATCTGTTAGTTTCACCATTACCTCATTTTACCTATCTGAAATTAACTTGTAAAGAAATATCCTGTTACCACATCAACACAATCACTTCTTCAGTAAACATCCTCTTCTAGACACTGACTAATATCTGGGGCACAGAGATTATTTGTATCTAAATAAATATCACAAAGAAGAAAGCAGTCACAGGGGAACAGAGTTAATGGAAGAGTACCTTCAAGCGTTCACTCAGTTTACTCAGTATGAAGTAACGACTGTGTCTTTCCTCAGGGCAAAGCACCTGTGGACCTCTGACAATATGTTTTTAACATACGTCAACCCTCTGGCCCATATCTCTGAGGAAGGGTGGCATGTCCTTTGGCCTCAGGCTTCAGGGGGTGCACAACTTCAGAGAACTGGCTTGTGGAATTTTAACTCCAGGCAAGCTAAGTCTACGCGTGTCCAAGGGGGGCCCAGGTCCCTTAAGCTTCTGAAAGAATAGCAAGCCATTTTAAACTCACACTGAGTTCACTTTGTGTGCTTGATGTAGGATATGTTTATTTCTAAGTATTAGCCTGCAAGTACCATGCTGTTTTGATCACTATAGATTTATAGTATAGCCTGAAGTCTGGTAATGTGATACCTCCTGATTTATTCTTATTTCTGAGTAATGTATTTGCTATTCGAGATTTTTTTCTGATTCCATATAAAACAAAGTACTATTTTTTCTATAGATTGCTTTGGATAGAATGGACATTTTAACAATGTTGATTCTATCCAGCTGTGAGCATGGTATGTTTTTCCATTTGTTAACATCTTCAGCTATTTTTTTTCTTAGTTCTCTTTATAGAGATCTTTCACATCCTTTGTTAGGTAAACTCCCAAATATTTCATCTTCTTTGGCACTATAGTGAATGGAATAGAGTTCTTGACTGTTTTTTTTAGCTTGGCTATTGTTGGTATATATAAAGGCTACAGATTTAAGAGTGTTGATTTTGTAACCTGAGATGCTGCTATATTCCTTGATCGCTTCTAAGAGTTTTGTAGTAGAATCCCTGGGGTTTTCCAGATATATAATTGTATCATTTGTGAAGAGTGAAAATTTGATCTTCTCTGACCCTATATGGACACCCTTGATCACCTTTTCTTCCCTAATTGCGATGGCTAAGACATCTATTACAATATTGAAAAGCAGTAGAGACAATGGGCAACCTTGCCTGGTTCCTGATCTGAGTGGAAATGATTTCAATTTAACTCCATTCAATACGATATTGGCCGTGAAGATGGCCTCTATCAGTTTAAGAAATGTCCCTTTTATACCAATTTTCTTAAATGTTCTGATCATGAAAGGATGCTGGATATTATCAAAAGCTTTTTCTATATCAATTGAGAGAGTCATATGATCTTTCTTTTTTATTTTGTTTATGTGCAGAATTATATTTATAGATTTACGTGTATTGAACAAGCCTTGAGACCCTGGGATAAAACTGACTTGGTCATGGTGTATAATTTATTTGATGTGTTGCTGGATTCTGTTTGTTAGGATTTTGTTGAATATTTTTGCATCAATATTCATTAGTGATATTGGTCTATAATATTCCTTTCTTGTTGGGTCTTTTCCTGGTTTGGGGATCAAGGTGATGTTTGTTTCATATAACATGTTGGGTAGTATTCCTTCTTTTTCTATATATTGGAAAAGGATGAGTAATAGAGGTACTAGTTCCTCTTTAAGGGTTTGGTAGAATTCTGATGTGAAGCCATCTGGTCCCATACTTTTCTTTTTAGGGAGATTTTGTATAGTTGATGCTATTTCAGAACTTGATATAGGCCTATTCAACATTTCTACTTCATTCTGGCTAAGTCTAGGAAGGTGGCATGCTTCCAAGTATTGGTCTATTTCCTTCAAATTTTCATATTTCTGAGAATAGAGTTTCTTGTAATATTCATGAAGGATTTTTTTGAATTTCTGAGGTGTCTGTTGTTATTTCGTGTTTGCCATTTCTGATAGATGAAATTAGAGATTTTACACTTTTTTTCCTGGTTCAGTTAGCCACAGGTTTATCTATTTTATTGACCTTTAAAAAAAAAACCAACTTTTTGATTTATTGATCTGTTATCCTTTTGTTTTCAATTTTATTTAATTCTGCTCTAATTTTGGTTATTTCTTTTCTTCTACTGGGTTTGGGGTTGGAATGTTCTTCCTTTTCCAGTTGCTTGAGATGTCCCATTCAGTTGTTAACTTCCTCTCTTTCCGTTCTCTTGAGGAAGGCTTGCAGTGCTATAAAGTTCCCTCTTAGGGCTGCCTTGTGGTATCCCCGAGGTTCTGGTAATTCATGTCTTCATTATCATTTTGTTCCAAAAATTTGATAATTTCCTTCTTAATCTCGTCTATGACCCAGCTATCATTCAGCATAAGGTAATTTAGTTTCCATGTTTTTGTATGAGTATGCAGATTCCTCTTGTTATCAAGTTCAACTTTTATTCCATGATGGTCTGAGAAGATGCAAGGAATAATTTCTATTCTTTTCAATTTGCTGCGGTTAGACTTGTGACCTAAGATGTGATCAATTTTGGAGTATGTTCCATGGGCTAATGAGAAGACTGTGTATTCAATTTTGTTAGGATGAAATGTTTTGTGGATGTCTGTTAAATCCAATTGTTAAATGGTTAGGTTTAAATCTAAAATTTCTTTGTTGAGTTTCTTATTGGAGAGCTATCCAATACTGCCAGAGGAGTGTTAAAATCTCTGACTATTATGGTGCTGGAGGAAAGCAAGTTGCTCTAGTCTGTTAGAGTCTCTCTTATAAATTGAGGCGCATTCTGGTTGGGTGCATACACGTTAATAATTGAAATCTCATCATGTTGAGTGTTACCCTTAACAAATACGAAGTGGTCATCCTTATCTTTCTTTACTTTTGTTAGTTTAAAACCTATTGTATCTGCGAATAAAATTGCAACACCTGATTTTTTCTGATTTCCATTTTCCTGAAATATAGATGACCATTCCTTCACCCTGAGTCTATATTTATCTTTTAAGGTAAGATGAGATTCTTGTATGCAGCAGATATCTGGCCTGAGTTTTTGTATCCAGTCAGCCAACCTGTGCCTCATTAGGATACATTAATTGAGAATATTAATAAGTCTGGTAGAATTTTGGATATTGAGTTTTTCAAAAGTCCAGTGGACATTTTTAATCCTTAATCCTTTTGCCACTGTGGAAGTTGGAATTTGATCAAAAATTTCTGAGTGAGGTTACTTTGGTGATAGAGGATTGCACTGGGTCATTATGGAGGATAAGTCTGAGAATATCCTGGAGAGCTGGTTTAGTGATAGCAAATTTCTTCAACATGTGTATATCATTAAAGTATTTAATTTCTCCATCATAAATGAAACTCAGTTTAACTGGATACAGGATCCTGGGTTGAAAATTATTTTGTTTTAGGGGATTAAAAGTCGATGAACACCTTCTTCTAGCTTGAAAGAGTTCAGCAGAGATATCTGCAGTCATTCTAACATTCTTCCCCTTGTAGGTTATCGTTTTCTTATGTTTAGCTGCTTGCAGAATTTTCTCCTTCATATTAACCTTGGCAAAGTTAATTATAATGTGTCTCGGTGATGTCTTATTCAGATTGAGTTGTGCTGGAGTTCTGAAATTGTCTACTATCTGTATTTCAGAATCTCTTGGCATGTCTGGGAAGTTCTCTTTGATTATTTCATGGAGTAGAGCACCTGGGCCTTTAGAAACCACCTTGTCACCTCCTGAAATTCCTATAAGGCCAATATTAGATTTTTTTTTTTTAATTATCCCAGAGCTCTTTGAGAGAATGATCCATTTTTTGTTTATTTGTTTAAAAATTCTTTTTTTGTTCCTTTCTTCCTATAGCAATTCTCTTTCCCTTTGCCTCCCAAGTAGCTGGGACTACAGGCGCCCGCCACAACACCTGGCTTTTTTTTTTTTTTTTTTGGTAGAGATGAGGTCTCACTCTGGCTCAGGTCTTGAACCTGAGCTCAGGCAATCCACCCACCTCGGCCTTCCACAGCACTGGAACTGTAGACGTGAGCCACCATGCCCAGTCGAATTATCCATTTTTGCTCTCCACTTCTCTCTCTCTTTGAGCATTTGGGAGCATTCAAATCTTTGTCTGCAATGTCAGAAATCCTTTCTGCTGCCTGCTCCATTCTGTTACTGAGGGATTCTATTGTATTTCTCAGATCTTTGAGGGCTGCAAGTTCTTGTCTCAATGTGTCAAAATCTTAGGTCATTTTGTCTTTGAATTCATTGAATTCTTGAGACAACTTTTGAAATGCTCCTTGAATTTCTAATTCCAACTTTACTTACATTCTATTAATCTTATTTTCAATCCAAATTCTGAATTCAATTTCTGACATCTCAGCCATTTGTTTATGAATGGGATCTTCTGGTGTATCCACCATGTCTTTCCTTGGGGGAGTTGATCTACTCTTATTATTCATGTTGCCAGAGTTTTTCTGCTGATTCTACCCCATCATTGTTTTACACCATTGGCTAGATGAGCAGATAAGGTGAAGTTGGGTTGGGGGCTCCTTGAGTAGTGATTAACCAGCCCTTTGCCCAAAAGCTGGGACTGGTGTCTGTAACTTTTCCCCTAGAACTTTGCAAAGGCCCATTCAGTGCTACGGCCTGAGATACTGGGGACCTGCTTGGTGTGGTGGGGCTAACTTCTGGATTGAAGTCTCAGCTGTGGAGAAATACCCCCAACTAAGTCACCCTGCCCCCCATGGGCAACAACTGGAAAAGGAAAATCAAACCTTCCCACAACTGCACACCTAAGGTATCACTTTGGATAGTTCTCTGGTGATTGGCCCAGGTCAAGAGTTTCAAATCAATTGTCCCAGTTAGCACCCAGTCTCAAGTGGGAGAGTTCAAAATGTCTCCAGCAATTAGAAAGCAGGAGTCTGTTGGCAATTTGAGTATGACTCGCTTCAGTGCTCCATGCAGTTAGAAGGACCCACCCAGCAAATGAATTAGTCAGGGAAGGTTGATGCCTCCTTCCCCACCTTACATCTCTGTCACATCCAGTCACTGATAACCCTGCAGGGCTGTGACCCAGTTCCCTCCAATGAGCAGATGCTCCAGGTGTTTGCACTTTCCTAAGTCACAGGGAGATCCATGTCTCCATGGCCAGACCACCACACTGTGCCACCAGCTGGCATGGGGAGCTGAAACCTGGTAACCTTGGGTGCTTAATGGAAGCTGGGGTGGTTCACTCAGTTCCAGCCCTACCCCAGATTGATGTTGCTGCCACTTATATTCTGGCAGAAGTAGCAATTCCCCTGTGGGCCAGGCTCTGTTTGAGTTCACAGAAACTGTGGCTCAGCCCCACCCTGTGCCACTGCCATTGTGCCAATTCTCATGGAGCTGGCGTCTCTGTCTTAGCTACACTCTGTGTTGGGGCAGGTGTGGTTAAAGCTTACATTCAGCTCTCAATTCTTGCCTTTCCCTGGGCTGGTGCAGTTGCCCTGCCTGCTTTTGTCTCAGCTGCGATCCCCTGTGGGCCGGGTGCTTCTTAGGCTCAGTAAAGCAGCACTTCTGACTCAGCCCTTCCCTGGGAGTATACCGTCTCTGTGCATGTTTATTCTAGTCTCTGTCCTGCAGCGTCCTGCCCAGGCAGATACTTCCTCAGGCATACCCTTTACTCACGGGGCCTGTGTTTCCATCCCAGATCTGTTCTGCCAGTGGCTGCCACCAGCAAGAGAGGAGAGGAGTGTCTCTCCAAAATATCCCTAGGGGTGTGAGCCCTATTGTTCCCGCCGCTGCCACTGCTGCTCTGTGCCCTGGGGCTTGGCTTTTCCCTCTCCCTCTAGGTCCACAGTCCTCTCTTTACCCCCTTGTCACAAAATCAGCACAGACCTGCAACAGCCCACACCTTGTCTACACCACTTGAGAAAAGTCCCCAGAATCTGGACTCCATCTGGGACAGGCTTCAAGACCTCAGGGTGAGAGTGGAGGGGGAGTGCTGGGAGTTCAGAACTGCAGGTAGAGAATTTATACAGTTTTATGCCTGGTGGGAGAGTGCCACTAGTGTTAGTGGTCCTCTCTCTGGGGAAGGAGTTCCAGTTTTTAGAGGGTCTCTCCCATGGGATAGAATAGGAGGATATCAGAACTCTGCTCGCTTATTTGTAGAAAGTATACTGTGAGCCATTCTCATGGGGGAGGGGACTCCCATCCTTGGTGGTGGATTTTGTACCTATTGTTTGTTTCCTTGGGATTGCAGCTCACCTCAGCAGGATTGATGTGCGTTCTTCAACATTCTCTCTTGGCTCAGCTCCAAACCATCAGCTTACTTGCTAAACTTCTGTCCTTTAACTCTCCTTCTGGATGGGAGCCTCTGTGCAAAGCTGGATCCAGTCAGCCATCGTGCCTCTGTCCCCTCCCATAATTTCTTTATAGGTGGGATCCTCTATGGTAGTTGCCTCATGATTCGTTGGAGGGGGGGTTGATCTGTTATGTTTTTCATGTTGCCAGAATTTTTTTGTTGGTTTCTCCTCTTGTGTGTTTTCTTCTTGTTCATTTCCTTCCCTAACATTTCCCTCTAGCTTCTTCCTTCTTAAATTTCCTTGTCTCTGTGCTTGGGTGTTGGAGTGGCCTCCTCCCAGGCTTCTGGGGTTCCCCGCTGTCTCTCTGTGCTCCCAGATTAATGTTTCTGGGTGGGACAATCCAGCCAGAGATGGCTGGAGTCCACTGTCTCTAAGAGCAGCTAGTGCAGAGATGTCTCTAGTCTGTCATCTTGGATCGCTTCCAAGAAATTAGACTTTATGATACTGGTTATAGATTTAAGACATTTTGTGTATTTACTAAACTGTTAACTGGCTGTAAATTTAATTTAATTAAAAATGTTTTGATGATATAGCCACCTTAAAACATAAAATATTTTAACTTTGTAATCAATAAGCGGGGAGCTATGTTTAATATGCACTATACTAATTAATAACATTGCTAATATATATAATTTTTCTGTAAAGGTATAAAAATAACAATGAGAAACAGGAAGGCAGAACAGCTCTTTAAGTTATCCTCCTGCTCTCTGAAATTACTAGGTTTTCTATAAATAAAAATGGAACCATTGATTTGTCATCCATTTCTCTAATAATTGACTTAAGTGAAAGATGGGCCCCAAAATAGATATAGATCACACAGTGATATACCCATACAGACCTCTTGAAAATATTGACAATAAATATACAGAACCATGCAACATGCCCTGAATACACAAATGATCCTCTTACATCACCCAAATACATAAATGCAACATAACCCCCAAATAGATACATAAGCACTTTCCCTAACACTGGCCATGTGCATAAACAGATGAAGATAATCCCTCCAAACCTGCCATTAGACAACATAAATGTCCAACATTCTTGGGAAAACACACATGGAAAATATGCCTCCAATTTCCAAATTACAAATTACGTAATGCCAACTCTTTGAGTACATATTGCATCTCATACCCTCCACATACAAACATTCACCCCCACATATGCTCACAAAAGTAGTCAAGACCTTCTTTTAATCCACAATATCCACACAGACTCCACCAACCCACACATGTAAATGCACATATCAGATTCTCACCATTCTCTCCAAACTACAATAGCATATAAGGACATTCCCAACAGACCTCTAAATAAAGATGTCTGAAAAACCACTCACATCCCCTGAATTCCTATAGTCCCGAAGAGACCCACTCATAAGTGTGCCAACACGTTTTCAGATACACATAACTATCCCACAAAATCTCTAATCCTCCCAAATAAAAATCAAACATTCCTCACATTCTCAAATATACGCTGATATCCCCCAATAACCCATTAATATACATATAAGTATAATAAATTTTACAGATATAATAATGTGTATCATACAATGACATCATCATCATCATCATCATCATCATCATCATCATCATCATCATCATATATCCTCTGCCCTTTATTTTAGTTCTATGTAGGTAAATTATTCTCACACAATGCTCTGGTTTATTTTTCCCACGCTGGCATCCATAGCTAACCTGTGCTTTGTGAGGTTTTCAGAAGGTTTCTGTGGGTGCATCACTGTGTGAGCACAATCTATGCCTATTTGGGGGCCCTAGAACGATGAATATGTGTGGTTGTGAGGTGGGATTTGTGTGATTCTGTATTTTGGAAGATGGAGGAGTTATTTCTATGTGAGTATTTGGAAGTGTGTGATTATGGATGTGCAAGTAGTGTGGGGTAAGTGTGTATTTGTTGATATGGCGTGGTATGTTTGCCTCTTTGTAGTATGCTAGGTAATTGTGGTTATATTTGGGGCATGCAGAAAGGTATGTGTATATTAATTTTGTTTGTGTGTCCAATGGGCATGACAATTTGGCTGAGTACTGTTTGGGGCTATGTGATTGTATTTTTCAGTGAGTGGTTATTAGGGTTATTATATTCTGGGAATTGATTATGTGTTTGTGGTATAGAGAGGTGGGAGTTCTATGTTTAAACAGGGAAATGGGAGAATTATATGTATTAGAGATATGTGATACATTTTCATTAGTATTGGGGGATGTGGGAGCTGGTTCCTATTAGACTGAGATAATGTAGGATTTGGAAGTGTTTTCTTTGTATTTGTTAAAAGATACACTAGAGTTATTTCTGTGTAACTTGGGCAGGTATACTGGTTTGTGTATAACCATCAGCTGGTGGATGGATTATATATTTATTCATTTTATTAAGCTTGGGATTGTTAAAGGAGTATTTGGGAATATTTGGGGAATGAGGTGGGGAGGTTGTATTCTGGAGATGTAGGCTATCACATAGTGTTTTGAGAGATGTACATATTCAGGGATTGAGGATACTTGTGTGTCTGTATATTTGGAAGTTCTGTACATATATTAGAGTGTAAGGATTGTGGTGTTTTTGTGCTTTGATATCTCTCTGACCATGGTGGGTGTGGGTTCATGCATAGTTTGTGAAGGTGTATATAAAGGGTCTGTGACTATAACAAGAGTCAGGAATCCTCTGTGTCTGTCCTGGAACATGCTACTCATAGAACTTGGTAGTCCTGATTGTGTGTGTTCTCAGAGTTTGTGAGATATACTTATATGTATTTTATAAATAGATTGTGGCTATGTGGACATTTGAGATTATGCAACTTTTTTGTTTCGTATTGTGGGAGATGGGGTGTGTTTGGTGTGTGTTTGGAAACGGAGAATCTCTGTAGGTTATGTGTGCATTCAGGTATTGTGGGACATGTGTTTTAGAGCTGTGTGATTACATTCAGTTCTTTTTTTAGCAGGAGTTCATGAAACAACTATTTGTATAGTTTGTGGCTTTTGGGAGCCTGTGGCTTGATATAGGGCTTTCATTGTGTACATATGGGCAGTATGTTCATTGTACATGTTTGTATTTGGGCATGTGTTTGTATGTGTGTGTGCATGTATGTATATATATTTGTAGGAGTGGCATGTAAGCACTCTGCATGAGTTGTTTTGTTTGTCCACATTTAGGTAGGAAGAGGCAGTGTTCATGATGCGGTGGCTCACTCCTGTAATCCTAACACTCTGGGCTGCTGAGGTGGGTGGACCACTTGAGCTCACGTGTTTAAGACCAGCCTTAGCAAGAGGAAGACCCCATCTCTACTAAAAATAGAGAAAACCAGCTGGGCATTGTGGCGCATGCCTGTAGTCCCAGCTACTTGGGAGGCTGAGACAAGAGGATCTCTCAAGCCCAAGGATTTAAGCTATGGTGCCATGGCACTCTATCCAGGGGGACAGGCTGAGACTCTCTATATAAAAAATAATAGTAATAAGAGGCAATGTTCAGGGAGCAGGGAGCAGGGAGCAGTTATATATGTGTGTTCAGTATATCTGAGGGGACTGTTTTCTGATTTTGTTAGAGTGGAGGGTACTACTCAGGATGCAGGTTGGTAGCTTGCAATTAGGAATGCTGGGTTATTTATGCCATTTTACAGATCATATTTACATGTAAATATCACAAATCAAGGCTATTTACTAAGCATTTACTAGCACACACTGGTGTGTCTGTGTTTGTGTTCTGGATGAGTGAGCAGATGTTTGTGCAACACAAAAATATTCAGACATCAGTGAGTAAATGTATTGAGGACTCTATGTGAGTTGTGGGTGGGACCTGCAGGCCATGAACCTTGTTTATATGCCGCGACCCTTATCATTCTGAGTCATTGTGTTGCTGCTAAGTAGTTGGTTCATTCTTTAGGGCCAAGGAATCCCCATAAATGATGATTTCCAACTCCTCCTGAAGTAGATGGATTAAGGGGTACTTGTACCTTCTGGAGATGTTTGGTGCTTCAGAAGTTGTGTGCTCCTGTCATCTGGGTCCTCGGACCGGTGGGTGTGGTGGGCAGAATGCTTTGAAAAGCCTATTGTAGGTATTGACCATGTTGTGAGCAGCAATCACAAAGTTGAGGGGTTTTCTGGACAGGAGGAATCCTGCCAGGGTTTCACATTGCCTGGATCTTCTGTCACATGGAGGCTCAAGACCCCAGAGAGAGAATAGATTTGGTGTCCTTAATGTGCCTCATCTTTTGGTTCTGACCCCCTCCACCCCGTTCTCAAGCAGGGTGGCTTCTAGCTCTGTGGGAGTCGGAGAAGCTGTCAGGGCTGCAGTTAGGAAAGTGACATAGACAAAGATGGGGAGTCTCTGTTCTAAGGGAGTTTGGGAACTGAGACCTGAGCTTTTAGGGAAGACTGCTCTGACAATATACGGCTTTAAGAATCCCAAACCCTTTAGACATGTTCTTTCTTTTCTGAAGGCTCAGACTGTTGTTGGCTCTGGGAAATGCACCTTAGCTTCATGTTTCTCAGGTTGTGTGACCCTGCCTTCTGTATTTTCTCTATTCCGAGAAGAACTACAAGCCCTCCAGAGGGGGCCATGTGATCAAGGTAGGCACCAGCTGAACCCACAGCTGCCACCTCCTCCCTCGAACCTAACCAAGAATTTCTAGGTCTTGCTCCTTATGTTGAGCTGCTTTCTGGCCTTTTCTTCCTTGTGGTGAATCCTGCTGCCTATAATAAGACATGTCAACATCACTTTTTTGACTGTCCGTATAACTGCTTCCCTGTCCTATAAATGAATTCCTAGGGCCTTTCATAGCCTCCTTCATGTCCTGTCCTAACATAATGACCATACATTGTACTAATTGCATTGTGTTTTATTGGTAGAATGAGCTCTGTCTGCTATTATGATTTTTTTCTTTTGAGACAGACTCTCTTTCTGTTGATGGGGCTGGAGTGCAGTGGCATTAGTGCAAGGTTGTACTAGTTTGCAGTCCCACCAGCAGTGTCAAAGTGTTCCCTTCTCTCCACATCCACGCCAGCATCTGCAGTTTTGAGATTTTGTGATGTGGGCCATTCTCACTGGGGTTAGATGATATCTCAGGGTTGCTTTGATTTGCATTTCTCTAATGTATAGAGATGATGAACATTTTTTCATGTGTTTGTTAGCCATTCATCTGTCGTCTTTAGAGACAGTTCTGTTCATGTCTCTTGCCCATTGATATATGGGATTGTTGGCTTTTTTCATGTGATTAATTTGAGTTCTCTATAGATCCTAGTTATCAAGCTTTTGTCTGATTGAAAA
The DNA here is from genome assembly GCF_027406575.1 of Nycticebus coucang. NCBI lineage: Eukaryota > Metazoa > Chordata > Mammalia > Primates > Lorisidae > Nycticebus > Nycticebus coucang. The sequence goes on from NC_069781.1 coordinate 108,759,604, forward strand.
TATGCAAATATCCTTTCCCATTGTGTAGGTTGTCTCTTTGCTTTGGTTATTGTCTCCTTAGCTGTACAGAAGCTTTTCAGTTTAATGAAGTCCCATTTGTTTATTTTTGTTGTTGTTGCAATTGCCATGGCAGTTTTCTTCATGAAGTCTTTCCCCAGGCCAATATCTTCCAGTGTTTTTCCTATGCTTTCTTGGAGGATTTTTATTGATTCATGCCTTAAGTTTAAGTCCTTTATCCATCTTGAATCAATTTTTGTGAGTGGGGAAAGGTGTGGGTCCAGTTTCAGTCTTTTACATGTAGACATCCAGATCTCCCAACACCATTTATTGAATAGGGAGTCTTTTCCCCAAGGTATGTTCTTGTTTGGTTTATCAAAGATTAGGTGGTTGTAAAATGTTAGTTTCATTTTTTGGTGTTCAATTCGATTCCAAGTGTCTTTGTCTCTGTTTTTCTGCCAGTACCATGCTATCTTGACCACTATGGCTTTGTAGTACAGATTAAAATCTGGTATGCTGATGCCCCCAGCTTTATTTTTGTTACAGAGAACTGCCTTAGCTATACGGGGTTTTTTCCGGTTCCATACAAAACGCAGAATCATTTATTCCAAATCGTGAAAGTACGATGTTGGTATTTTGATAGGAATGGCATTGAATAGGTAGATTGCTTTGGGAAGTATAGACATTTTAACAATGTTGATTCTTCCCATCCATGAGCATGGTATGTTCTTCCATTTGTTAATATCCTCTGCTATTTCCTTTCTGAGGATTTCATAGTTTTCTTTATAGAGGTCCTTCACCTCCTTCGTTAGGTATATTCCTAGGTATTTCATTTTCTTTGAGACTATGGTGAAGGGAGTTGTGTCCTTAATTAGCTTCTCATCTTGACTGTTATTGGTGTATACAAAGGCTACTGACTTGTGGACATTGATTTTATATCCTGAAACATTACTGTATTTTTTGATGACTTCTAGGAGTCTTGTGGTTGAGTCTTTGGGGTTCTCTAAGTATAAGATCATGTCGTCAGCAAAGAGGGAGAGTTTGACCTCCTCTGCTCCCATTTGGATTCCCTTTATTTCCTTGTCTTGCCTAATTGTATTGGCTAGAACTTCCAGCACTACGTTGAATAGTAAAGGTGACAGAGGACAACCTTGTCTGGTTCCAGTTCTAAGAGGAAAAGCTTTCAGTTTTACTCCATTCAGTAAAATATTGGCTGTGGGTTTGTCATAGATAGCTTCAATCAGTTTTAGAAATGTGCCACCTACGTCTATACTCTTCAGTGTTCTAATTAGAAAAGGATGCTGGATTTTATCAAATGCTTTTTCTGCATCTATTGAGAGGATCATGTGATCTTTATTTTTGCCTCTGTTAATATGGTGGATAACGTTTATGGACTTGCGTATGTTAAACCAGCCTTGCATCCCTGGGATGAAGCCTACTTGATCATGATGAATGACTTTTTTGATGATAAGCTGTAATCTATTGGCTAGGATTTTGTTGAGAATTTTTCCATCTATATTCATGAGTGAGATTGGTCTGAAATTCTGCTTTTTGTTTGGGTCTTTTCCTGGTTTTGGTATCAGGGTGATGTTTGCTTCATAGAATGTGTTGGGGAAGATTCCTTCTTCCTCAATTTTTTGGAATAATTTCTGCAGTACAGGAATAAGCTCTTCCTTGAAGGTTTGATAGAATTCTGGAGTGAAGCCATCTGGACCAGGGCATTTTTTGGTTGGAAGATTTTTTATTGTTTCTTTGATCTCAGTGCTTGAAATTGGTCTGTTCAGGAGCTCTATTTCTTCCTGGCTGAGTCTAGGGAGAGGGTGTGATTGCAAATATTTATCCATTTCCTTCACATTGTCAAATTTCTGGGCGTAGAGTTTCTGGTAGTATTCAGAGATGATCTCTTGTATCTCTTTGGGATCGGTTGTCATTTCCCCTTTATCATTTCTGATTGAGGTTACTAGAGATTTTACTTTTCTAGTCCTCGTTAGTCTGGCCAATGGTTTATCTATTTTATTTATTTTTTCAAAAAACCAACTCCTTGTTTCATTAATTTTCTGAATGATTGTTTTGTTTTCAATTTCATTGATCTCTGATTTGATTTTGGATATTTCTTTTCTTCTACTGAGTTTAGGCTTAGATTGTTCTTCTTTTTTCCAATTCCATAAGATCTCTCGCGAGATTGTTGATGTGCTCTCTTTCTATTTTTCGAATGTAGGCATCTAAAGCGATGAATTTTCCTCTCAAAACTGCCTTTGCAGTGTCCCACAGGTTTTGGTAGCTTGTGTCTTCATTGTTGTTATGCTCAAGGAAGTTAATGATTTCCTGTTTTATTTCTTCCTGTACCCATCTGTTATTCAACAGAAGATTGTTTAATTTCCATTTGGGTGGGGTCGAGCATTTTTGTTAGAGTTGAGTTCCACCTTTAGTGCCTTATGGTCTGAGAAGATACAAGGTAAAATTTCAGTTCTTTTGATTCTGTTGATATTTGTTTTGTGTCCCAGGATATGATCAATTTTGGAGAATGTTCCATGGGGTGATGAGAAGAATGTATATTCTTTATCTTTGGGAAGGAGTGTTCTATATGCGTCTATCAAGCACAGTTGTTCTGGGGTCTCATTTAAATCTCTTATATCCCTGTTTAATTTCTGTTTAGAGGATCTGACCAGCTCTGTAAGAGGAGTGTTAAGGTCCTCTGTTATGGTATTATCAGATATCATATTGCTCAGACTGAGTAAGGTCTGTTTCAAGAATCTGGGAGCATTTATATTGGGTGAATAAATACTTAAAATTGAAATGTCTTCTTGTTGTATTTTTCTCTTGACCAATATAAAGTGACCATCTTTGTCTTTTTTGACTTTAGTTGCTTTAAATACACATGTATCTGAAAATAAGATTGCAACTCCTCTTTTCTTCTGAATTCCATTTGCCTGAAAAATTGTCTTCCAACCCTTGACTTGGAGCTTTAATTTGTCTTTTGAAGCCAGGACAATGGCTTGCAGACAGCAAATGGATGGCTTGTGTTTTTTAATCCAGTCAACCAATCTATGTCTCTTCAGTGGGGAATTCAAGCCATTAACATTTATTGAGATAATTGATAAGTGTGGTAGTATTCTGTTCATCTTATTTTGTGAGAGTCCATTGCTTAGTTTTATCTTTTGCATCAGTGTAGAGGTTAGGTTCTGTCCTTTAATTTCTGAGTTCTTACTTTGCTGCTGATCCATTGTGGTGGTCAGTGTGCAGAACAGGTTGAAGTATTTCCTGTAGAGCTGATCTTGTTGTGGTGAATTTCCTCAATGTTTGTATATCCGTAAATGATATGATTTCTCCATCAACTTTGAAGCTTAGCTTAGCAGGGTAGAGAATTCTGGGCTGGAAATTGTTCTGTTTGAGTAGAGTAAAGGTAGATGACCATTGTCTTCTTGCTTGGAAAGTTTCATTAGAGAAGTCTGCGGTAACTCTGATGGATTTGCCCCTGTAGGTCAACTGGCGCTTACTCCTGGCAGCTTGCAGAATCTTTTCTTTTGTCTTGACTTTGGACAGGTTCATCACAATGTGTCCTGGAGAAGCTCGGTTAGAGTTGAGGCGACCTGGGGTCTGATATCCCTCTGAAAGCAGTGTGTCAGAATCTTTGGTGATATTCGGGAAATTTTCTTTTATAATATTCTCTAGTATGGCTTCCATTCCTCTGGGGCATTCTTCTTCCCCTTCTGGAATTCCTATAACTCGTATGTTGGAACGCTTCACAAAGTCCCATAATTCTGACAGTGAACATTCTGCTTTCTCTCTCTTCTTTTCTGCCTCTTTTACTATCTGAGTTATCTCAAAAAGTTTGTCTTCTACCTCTGAAATTCTTTCTTCTTCTGCATGGTCTAACCTGTTGCTGATACTTTCCATTGCATCTTTAAGTTCCCTAATTGACTGTTTCAGTTCCTTCAACTCTGCTATATCCTTTTTGTATTCTTCATATCGTTCATCTCTTATTTGATTCTGTTTTTGGATTTCCTTTTGGTTATTTTCCACTTTATTAGCAGTTTCCTTCATTGTTTCCATCATTTCTTTCATTGTTTTCAACATGTGTATTCTAAATTCCCTTTCTGTCATTCCTAACATTTCTTTATAGGTAGAATCCTCTGTAGCAGCTACCTCATGGTCCCTTGGCAGGGTTGTTCTGGACTGGTTCTTCATGTTGCCTGGATTTTTCTGCTGATTCTTCCTCATGAGTGATTTCTTTTATCTGTTTCCTTGCCCTAATTTTCCTTTCACTTCCTCTTGCTCTTTAAGTTCTTGTGCCTGTGGACTAAGGGTTACAGGACCAGAAGGGTGGGAAGGTTGAAGAGCAAAAAAGGGATGAAAGAAAGGAGGACTGTGTGATAAGAAAAACAAAGAAAAATAGAGAAAGGAGAGGGGGTGGGTAAAAGGAATATTGACAAAAAGAAGAGAGGCACAGAAAGAGGGAGACAGAGCAATATAGGTGTACAGTAGGATACTTTGATACAACCTTTAAAAAAACCACCTTCTGGGGGTGCCCAGTTGGGTGGTTTCCTTGAGGTCAGCAGCTCTTTGCTAACCTGATCAGACACAGTACCCCACCTCCACCAAGTAGAGAAGAAAGACAAAAATGCTATAAATCAAACCAAAACAAGCAAACAGAAAACTTTATGGGATAAAATTGGGTGGAAAACCAAATAATAGCAGTAGAAACACTAACAGAAATGAAGTTCTAATTATTGAAATAGGCAGGAATGGGAAATTATAATTAAACTAGAAAAATTGAGAAAGAAAAAGGATCTGTATGGAAAAGGTTGAACTTAAAAAACAAAACAACAATTAACAACATCAAAATAAACAAAAAAAAACAACCAAACAAAAAAAAAACCACAACCAAAAACAAAGCAGTATGTATATGTTATTGAATATTGTCTGGGCAACACGTGGTCTTCTGGGGTATGAGATGTTAATCACAGTTCTGATACAACTGGAGGCTGCTAGTTTCTCAAACCCCAGCAGGTAGACACCCTAAATCTCTCTTCAGCCCACTTAAAAGGCACTTTGAACTTGTTCACTTGCTGAGCAGAAGCTTTCCCAGGAAAGTGCTTGTTGCTGGAATCACTGCTGAAGTGGCTATCCACTTACCCTGTGTGCCAAAACTGGTCTCCCTCTGCCCCCGATGGTTAGGGCTGCAAGGCGGCTCAGACCCCGCCCTTAGGCTACTTGGTCGCTGGGTTACCAGCTCCCACCCAATTCTAGCTCTGCGACCCTGAGGGCGGAGCTTGCCGGGGCAGATCGCTCACAATGGCTGCCTGTGACCCAGAGCCAAACACTATTAGCTCCGTCTGTCTCAGCGGCTCAGACAGGGGCCCTAGACAAAGGCCAAAGTTCTCCGCACTCCCGCTCAGGCTCTCCCCAAGGCAGTTCAGCTGAGTGCCAAGTCCAAAGACACCAAAACAGTTCACAGGTAAGGCCTTTCTGGGTTGCAGTCTCGCTGGTACTGAACTTACAGTTGCGGGCGGGTTTAGACGGATTGAACACGCGACCACTTGCCGGTTTTCCACTGTTTTAGTCCTCCTCTTGGGGTCCAGAAGTCTCTCGCTGACTCCCTGTATCCTCTCAGGGGTGATGATAGGCAGATCCCACCAGCCAGAGATGCCTGGTGTCCTATGTCCCCAGACTCACGGTGCCCAGATGCAAGGAAGCTGTTACTCGGCTGCCATCTTCAACGCCCAGCTATTTTTTTGTTTCACTTTGGCTGGCGTCAGATTTGAACCCGCCACCCTCAGTATATAGGCCCAGCACCCTAATCACTGAGCCACAAGTGCCGCCCTATTGTCTAGGATTGTATTGAGAATTTTTGCATGTATATTCATTAGTGAAATTGGTCTGAAATTCTCCTTTTTAGTTGGGTCTTTCCCTGGTTTTGGTATCAGGGTGATGTTTGCTTCATAGAATGTGTGGGGGAAGATTCCATCCTTTTCAGTTTTTTGTAATAATTTCTGTAGTATAGGTATAAACTCTTCTTTGAAGGTTCGATAGAATTCTGTTGTGAAACCATCTGGAACAGGGCATTTTTTGTTGGGATATTTTTTTCTTGTTTCTTTCATCTCAGTTCTTAAAATCAGTCTGTTCAAGGGATCTATTTCTTCTTGATTAAGTCTAAGGAGAGGGTATGATTCCAGGTGTTGATCCATTTCCTCCATGTTGTCAAATTTCTAGGCATAGCGTTTCTTATAGTACTCAGAGATGATCTCTTTTATCTCTGTGGCATCTGTTGTTCTTTCTCCTTTATCATTTCTGATTGAGGTTATTAGAGATTTTCCTTTCTGTTAATATTGAGGTTATTAGAGATTTTCCTTTCTGTTTCTAGTTAATCTAGTTTGTAGTTAATAAAGGTTTATTGATTTTTTTTCATAAAACCAACTCTTTGTTTTTTTTAGGACCACACCTAAGAATATTTTTATTTATTTATTTTTTTTTATTTTCTTAAATCTTAGCTGTGTACATGCAATCATGGAGCACCATGCAGTGCTTTTATATACAATTTGTTTTTTTTTCTTTTTTAAAGAATCCCAACTCTTTATTGGAGGATATAGATCTTGATTGACTGTATTTTATTTTATTATATTTATTTATTTTTTTAAATTTTATGTTGTTTTCTTTTTTTATATAAAATCATAGCTGTGTACATTAATGCGGCATTAATGTGTACATGGGGCACCATATACTGGTTTTATAGACCGTTTGACACATTTCATCACACTGGTTAACATAGCCTTCCCGGCATTTTCTTAGTTATCGTGTTAAGACATTTACATTCTACATTTACTAAGTTTCACATATACCCTTGTAAGAAGCACTGCAGGTATAATCCTACCAATCACCCTCCCTCTGCCCCCCTCTTCCCTCCCTTCCCTCGCTTTCCCCCTATTTTTGGGTTATAACTGGGTTATACTTTTCATGTGAAAGCCATAAATTAGTTTAATATTTATATAGGGCTGAGTACATTGGATACTTTTTCTTCCATTCTTGGGATACTTTACTAAGAAGAATATGTTCCAGCTCCATCCATGTAAACATGAAAGAGGTAAAGTCTCCATCTTTCTTTAAGGCTGCATAATATTCCATGGTGTACATATACCAAAATTTATTAATCCATTCGTGGATCGATGGGCAGTTGGGCTTTTTCCATGACTTAGCAATTGTGAATAGGGCTGCAATGAACATTCTGGTACAAATATCTTTGTTATGATGTGATTTTTGGTCTTCTGGGTAGATGCCCAGTAGAGGAATTACAGGATTGAATAGCAGGTCTATTTTTAGATCTCTAAGTGTTCTCCATATATCTCTCCAAAAGGAACGTATTAATTTGCATTCCCACCAGCAGTGCAAAAGTGTTCCCTTTTCTCCACATTCTTGCCAACATCTCTGGTCTTGGGATTTTGTGATATAGGCCAGTCTCGCCGGAGTTAGATGATAACTCAAAGTAGTTTTGATTTGCATTTCTCTGATGATTAAAGATGATGAGCATTTTCTCATGTGTCTGTAGGCCATGTGCCTGTCTTCTTCAGAGAAGTTTCTCTTCAAGTCCCTTGCCCAACCTGCAATGGGATCACTTGTTCTTTTCTTGCTTATACATTTGAGTTCTCTGTGGATTCTGGTTATTAAACCTTTGTCAGAGACATAACCTGCAAATATCTTCTCCCATTCTGAGGGCTGTTTGCTTGCTTTACTTACTGTGTTCTTGGCTGTGCAGAAGCTTTTTAGTTTGATCAGGTCCCAGTAGTGTATTTTTGAAGCTGCTTCAATTGCCCAGGGGTACTCCTCATAAAATACTCGCCCAGACCAATTTCTTCAAGGGTTTTCCCTGCACTCCTTTCTAGTATTTTTATAGTTTCATGTCTTATGTTTAAATCTTTAATCCAATGAGAGTCTATCGTAGTTAACGGTGAAAGGTGTGGGTCCAGTTTCAGTCTTCTACAGGTTGTCAGCCAGTTCACCTAGCACCATTTGTTCAGTAGGGAATCTTTTCCCCACTGAATGTTTTTAATTGGCTTGTCAAAGATCAAATAGAGGTAAATAGCTGCATTCATCTCTTGGTTCTCTATTCTGTTCGAGACATCTACTTCTCTGTTTTTGTGCCAATACCATGCTGTTTTGATCACTATCAATTTGTAGTATAGTCTGAGGTCTGGTAGCGTGACTCGTCCTGCTTTGTTTTTATTTCTGAGTAATGTCTAGGCTATTTGAGTTTTTTTCTGATTCCATATAAAACAAAGTGTTGTTTTTTCAACATCTTTAAAGTATGACAGTATAGCTTTAATATGGATTGCATTAAAACTATATATTGCATTGGGTAGTATGGACATTTTAACAATGTTTATTCTTCCCAGCCATGATTTGTTAACATTTTCAGCTATTTCTTTTCTTAGAGTTTCATTGTTCTCTTTATAGAGATCTTTCACGGCCTTTGTTAGATAAACTCCCAAATATTTCATCTTCTTTGGCACTACTGTGAATGGAATAGAGTCCTTAACTGTTTTTTCAGCTTGACTATTGTTGGTATATATAAAGTCTACCAATTTATGAATCTTGATTTTGTAACCTGAGACTCTGCTGCATTCCTTGATCACTTCTAAGAGTTTTGTAGTAGAATCCCTGGTGTTTCCTAGATATACAATCATATCATCTACGAAGAGTGAAAGTTTGATCTCTTCTGACCCTATGTGGATGCCCTTGATCGCCTTTTCTTCCCTAATTGCGGTGGCTAAAACTTCCATTACAATGTTAAAGAGCAATGGAGACAATGGGAAGCCTTGTCTGGTTCCAGATCTGAGTGGAAATGATTTCAATTTAACTCCATTCAATACGATATTGGCTGTGGGTTTGCTGTAGATGGCCTCTATCAGTTTAAGAAATGTTCCTTCTATACCAATTTTCTTAAGTGTTCATGAAGGGAGTGCTGTGTATTATCAATAGCTTTTTCTACATTAATTGAGAGAATCATATGGTCTTTGTGTTTTAATTTGTTTATGTGCTGAATTATACTTATAGATTTACAGATATTGAACCAGCCTTGAGACCCTGGGATAAAACCAACTTGGTCATGATGTATAATTTGTTTGATGTGTTGCTGGATTCTGTTTGTTAGGATCTTGTTGAATATTTTTGCATCTATATTCATTAGTGATATTGGTCTATAATTTTCCTTTATTGTTGGGTTTTTCCTGGTTTGGGGATCAGGGTGATGTTTGCTTCATAGAACGTATTGAGTACTCTTCCTTCTTTTTCTACCTTTCGGAACAGGTTGAGTAATATAGGTACTAATTCCTCTTTAAAGGTTTGGTAGAATTCTGACGTGAAACCATCTGGTCCTAGGCTTTTGTTTTTAGGGAGGTTTTGTATGGTTGGTGCTATTTCAGAACTTGATATGGGACTGTCATTTCCACTTGATTCTGGCTAAGTCTTGGAAGGTGATGTGCTTCCAAGTATTGGTCAATTTCCTTCAGATTTTCATATTTCTGAGAATAAAGTTTCTTGTAATATTCATTAAGGATGTTTTGAATTTCTGAGGAGTCTGCTGTTATTTCGTCTTTGTTGTTTCTGATTGATGAGATTAGATATTTTACTCTTTTTTTCCTGATTAGGTTCACCAAAGGTTTATCTATTTTATTGACCTTTTCAAAAAACCAACTTTTTGATTTATTTATCTGTTGTATAATTCTTTTGTTTTCAATTTCATTTAATTCTGCTCTAATTTTGGTTATTTCTTTTCTTCTACTGGGTTTGAGGTTGGAATGTTCTTCCTTTTCCAGTTGCTTGAGATGTCCCATTAAGTTGTTAACTCCCTCTCTTTCCGTTCTCTTGAGGAAGGCTTGCAGTACTATAAATTTCCCTCTTAGGACTGCCTTTGCGGTATCCCAGAGGTTCTGATAATTCGTGTCTTCATTGTCGTTTTGTTCCAACAGTTTGGCAATTTCCTTCTTAATCTCATCTCTGACCCAGCTATCATTTAGCATAAGGTTATTTAACTTCCATGTTTTTGTATGAGTATATAGATTCCTATTGTTACTGAGCTCAACTTTTATTCCATGGTGGTCCAAGAAGATGCAAGGAATAATTTCTATACCTTTAAATTTACTGAGGTTAGACTTTTGACCTAAGATGTGATCGATTTTGGAGTAAGTTCTGTGGGCTGATGAGAAGTATGCGTATTTAGTTTTGTTGGGATGAAATGTTCTGTAGATGTCTGCTAAATCCAAATGTTGGATGGTTAGGTTTAAATCTAAAATTTCTTTGCTCAGCTTCTTGTTGGAGGATCATCCAACACTGCTAAAGGAGTGTTGAAAACTGTAACTGTTATGGAGCTGGAGGAAATCAAGTTGCTCATGTCTGTTAGAGTTTCTCTTAGAAATTGAGGTGCATTCTGTTGGGTGCATAGATATTAATAATTGAAATCTCATCATATTGAGTATTACCCTTAACAAATATGAGGTGACCATTCTTGTCCTTCCTTTTGTTGGTTTAAAGCCTATTGTATCTGCATATAAAATTGCAACACCTGCTTTTTTCTGATTACCATTTGCCTAAAATATTGATGACCATCCTTTCACCCTGAGTCTATATTTGTCTTTTAAGGTAAGATGTGACTCTTGTATGCAACAAATATCTGGCCTGAGTTTTTGTATCCAGTCAGCTAACCTATGCCTCTTTAGAGGACAGTTTAAGCCATTCACATTAATGAAGAATATTGATAAGTCTGGTAAAATTTTGGGTATTGAGTTTTTCGAAAGTCCTGTGGACATTTTTAATCCTTTTGCCACTGTGGAAGTTGGAGTTTGGCCAAAAGTTTCTGAGTGAGTTTACTTTTGTGGTAGAGGATTGGGCTGGTCATTATGGAGGATAGGTCTGAGAATATCCTGAAGAGCTGGTTTGGTTATGGCAAATTTCTTCAACATATGAATGTCATTAAAGTATTTAATTTCTCCATCATAAATGAAACTCAGTTTAGCTGGATGCAGGATCTGGGGTTGAAAGTTATTTTGCTTTAGGACATTAAAATTCGATGACCACCCTCTTTTGGCTTGAAGAGTTTCAGCAGAGAGATCTTTAGTCATTCTAATATTCTTCCCTTTGTAGATAATGGATTTCTTCCATCTGGCTGCTTTGAGAATTTTCTCCTTCATATTAACTTTAGTGAAGTTAATTATGATATGTCTGGGGTATGTCTTATTTAGATTGAGTCGTGCTGGGGTTCTGAAACTGTCTGCTATCTGAATTTCAGAATCTTTTGGCATGTCTGGAAAATTCTCTTTCATAATTTCATGGAGAAGGGCCTCTGTGCCTACCGAGGCCACTTCATCAATTTCAGGTATTGCAATAAGGTGGATATTAGCCTTCTTAGAATTTTCCCAGAGCTCTCTGAGAAAATGAACTGGTTTTGCTCTCCATTTCTCTTCCTCTTTGAGAGTTTGGGAGGGTTCAAAGGCTTTGTCTTCAGTGTCAGAGGTCCTTTCTTCTGCTTGCTCCACTCGATTACTGAGGGATTCTACTGTATTTTTCAGATCTTTGAGGGCTGCAAATTCTTGCTTCAGTGTGTCAAAATCTTTGGTGGTTTTGTCTTTAAATTCGTTACATTCTTGAGACAAGTATTGAATTTCTCCTAGAATTTCTAATTCTGACTTTTGAATTGCTGCTCAAATTTCTAATTCCAGATTTTCCTTCATTTTATTCATCTTGTTTGCAATCCAAATTCTAAATTAGATTTCTGACATCTCGGCCAGCTGTTTATGAATTGGATCTTCAGTTACATCTGCCATATCTTTCCTTGGGGGGTGGGGAGGTTGATCTATTCTGGTTATTCATGTTACTAGAGTTTTTCCGCTGATTCTGCCCCATGATTGTTTTACACCATTTGATTTTTCCCCTGGAGCTTTTTCGAGGACTTGTACAGTGCTATGGCCTGAGAAACTGGGGACCTGTTTGGTGTGGTGGGGCTAAGTGGCTCTGTCTTGTTTTCAGCTAGTCTCTTTCTGACCCTAGTGAAACAGTTACTCTCGGTTGAAGTCTCAGCTGTGGAGAAATACCAGCAATTAAGTCACCCCGCCCCCCCACAGGCAACAATTGGGAAAGGAAAATCAAACCTTCCTACAACCACACACCCAGAGCACCACCTGAATAGTCCTGAGGCGATTGGCTCAGTTCAAAAGGTCCAAATCAATTGTCTCAGTCAGCACCTGTCTCAGGTGGGAGAGTTTAAAAGGTCTCTGGCAACTGGATCACAGGGTTCTTGTGACTACTCTGATATGGCTTGCTCCCATGCTGCGTGGAGTCAGGAGGAGCCACCCAAGAAATAGATCAATCTGGGAAGGTTGATGCCTCCTTCCCCACCTTGCACCTCTGTCATACCCAGTCATTGATAGCCCCGCAGTTGGCTGACCCAGTTGCCTGTAGTCAAGGTTTTGCACCCACATGAATACTCCAGGGGTTTGCACCTGCCTGAATCACAAGAAAATCTATTTATGCTCAGCCAGGCCGCTGTGCTCTGCCTCTGTCTAGCAGGAGGAGGTGAGGCATGACAACCTTGGGCGCTTGATGGAGGCTGGTGGGTGTTCACTCAGTTCCTGCCCTGCCCCTTATTGTTGTTACTGACAGCACAGAACAGAACAACATTGCAGGAATTTGTTTCTGTCCCTGCTAAATTCCCCTGCAGAAGAGAAGCTGTTTAGAGTTTCCAGAGCCTGCGCCTCAGGCCCTGTCTTTGCTCCTACAGGTTTGTATTCTATTACCTGTCAGTTCTAGCTTGCTGCCTTCCTTTGTTTATAGGCTGATGATCCCCTGAGGGCCGGGTGCGTCTTAGGCTCAGTAAAGTGGTCCTCTGGGTCAGCTCCACTCTGGGAACTTCTGGGGCCTGCGAGTAAATTTCTAGTCCCTGTGCTCCACCCAGGTCGGTACTGCCTCAGGCAAACCCTTTCCTCATGGGGCCTGTGTTTCCATCCCAGGTCTGTTCCGTGGTGGTTGCCACCTGATTAGATGCCCGGCCTTCTCTGGTTGCCCAAGGAGACAGGGGTTGTGTCTTCAGAACATCCGGGAGTGAGCCGTATTATTGCTAAAAGACGGCTGCTGCTCTGAGCCTCAGGGTACTGCTGCTCTGGTGTGGTTCCCTCTTAGCCAACTGTCCTCTCCTCGCACCCCTGCCCCAGAGTCAGCACTGAACAGCTGCAGTTTAGGCACTATCCACACCCCATCAACATATAACCCAGGAATCTGGACTCCAGGCCGCCAGACCTCAGAGTGAGAACAGAGGGGAGTGCTGGGAGCTCAGAGTTGCAGGTAGAGAATATATAGAGTTTTATACAGTTTTATGCCTGGCAGGAGAATGCCGTGAGACCCTAGTAGGGGAGGTAGGTCCAGTTTTTAGAGAGTCTCTCCCGTGGAGTGTAGTGGGAGGACCTTTGAACTCTGCTCGTTTGTTTGTGGGGCACTCCAATCCATTCTCATGGGGAAGGGGACTCCCGTCTGCTTGGTGATGGATTTTGTACCTTTTGTTTGTATCCTTGGGGTCTCAGCTCTCCTCAATGGGGTTAATGTGCGTTCTTCAACCTTCTCTCTTGGTGCAGCTTAAATCCACCAGGTTACTTGCTAAATTTCTGTCCTTTAACTCTCCTTCTGGACGGGAGCCTCTGTGGAAAGCTGGCTTTAGTCCTCCCTGTTGAGTGGCAGCAGCAGCCAGAAATGAAACCCAACCACCATGCCTGCAAGGCCCGAGGTGCGGTGGGACGCAGTGTCATGGTGCCCTAAGCCTGCAACGCAGGTACCTGGGCTCTAACTCTTTGTTTTGTTAATTTTCTGAAATGATTCTTTTGTGTTCGATTTAATTAATCTCTGAATGAATTTTGGTTATTTCTTTTCTTCTGTTGGGTTTTGGATTAGATTGTTCTTCTTTTTCCAGTTCCATAAGATGGTTCATGAGTTTGGTGATGCACTCTCTTTCTATTTTTCAAATGTAAGTATCTAATGCCATAAATTTCCCTCCTAAGACTGCTTTTGCTGTATCACACAGGTTTTAGTAACTTGTGTCTACATTGTTGTTATGTTTGAGGAAAGTAATGATTTCCTCCTTAATCTCTTCTTGAACCCAACTATTATTCAGTATAAGGTTGTTTAATCCCCAAGTCTTTGTGTGGGGATGAACGTTTTTGTTGTAGTTGTTTTCTGTTTTATTGCCTTGTGGTCTTAGAGGATACAAGATATAATTTCTCTTTTAATTTTGCTGAGGTTTGATTTGTGTTCTAGGATGTAGTCCATTTTGGAGTATGTACCTTGGGCTGATGAGATAAATTAGAAAAAATTTAGCTTTGTAATGTTTTGTGCTGTATATGTCTAGTAATCCCATTGTTCTAGGGTCACATTTAAGTTCTTTGTATCATTGTTTAGTTCGTTTACGGGATCTGTCCAGTTCTGTCAGAGGGTTGTTAAAGTCTCCAACTATTATGGTGTTATGGGATATTATATTGCTTAGGCCCATCAATATAATGTTTCATGAATCCAGGAGCATTTAAGTTGGGTGCATAAATATTTAAAATTGAAATGTCTTCCGGTTGTATTGTTCCTTTGACCAGTATAAAGTGTCTATCTTTGTCTTTCTTAACTTTAGTTGCTTTAAATCTGCTCATACCTGAAAATAAGATTGCAACCCCCCTTTCTTCCTAATTTCCATTTGCTTCAAGTACTGTTTTCCATCCTTTGACTCTGAGTCTTCATTTGTCTTTCAAGAGTAGGTGTGACTCCTGGAGACAGCATATGGGTGGCTTGTGCTTTTTTATCCATTCAGCCAGCCTGAATTCATTGGAATTCAGTCCACTGACATTTATTGAGATGGTTGATATGTGTGGTGGAAATCTCTATTCATCTTTTTTGGTGAGAATCCATTGTGTAGTTTTATCCTTTGTACCGTTGTGGAAGCTAAGTTTTGACTTTTAGCTTCTGGGTATTTACTTTGCTGGTGGTCCATTGTAGTGGTCAGTGTTGAGAATAGGTCTAAGTATTTCCTGCAGAGCTGGTCTTGTTGCAAATTCCCCACAAAAGATTTGATTTCTCCATCAAGTTTGAAGTTTAGTTTAGCAGGACACACAATTCTGGGCTGAAATTTTTTTTTTGCAGTTTTTGGCTGGGGCCAGGTTTGAACCCGCTACCTCCAGTATATGGGGCTGGTGCCCTACTCCTTGAGCCACAAACGCTGCCCCTGAAAATTGTTTTTTTTTTTTTTTTTTTAAGAATGTTGAAGGTTGATGACCATGCTCTTCTGTCTTGGAAAGTTTCACTTGAAAAGTCTGCTGTCATCCTATTGGCTTTGCCTCTGTAGGTTAGTTGGCACTTATTCCTGGTTGCTTGCAGAATTTTTTCTTTTTTCTTGACTTTGGACAGGTTCATTACAATGTGTCTTGGAGAGGCACCTCCTTGAGTTGAGATGACCTGGAGTTCAATATCTATCTGAAAAGAGTATGTTGGGCTCTTTAGTAAAACTTGGTAAGTGTTCATTTATGATAGCCTCCATTAGGGCTATCATAGGGCTTCCATTCCTTTGGGACAATCTTCTTTCCTTTCAAGAATCCCTATTATTCATATATTTGAATGCTTCATGAAGTCTCATAGTTCTCAAAGCACCTGTTCTGCTTTTTCTCTCTTCTTTTCCGCCTCTTTAATTACCTGGGTTAATTAGAAAACTTTATCCTCTAGCTCTGAGGTTCTTTCTTCTCCATGGTCTAATCTATTTTTGATACTTTCCACTGCATCTTTACATTCCCTGATTGTCTCCTTCATTTCCTTAAGTTCTGCCATCTATATTCTACATATCTCTTGTCTGAATTTTGTTTCTGTCTTTCCATTTTCTCATCCATTCCTTTCATTGTCTTTATCATCCATATTTTAAATTCTTTATCTGTCAAGTCCATCAATTCTTTATAGGTGGAGTCTTCTGCAGTAGCTTCCTCATGGGCCCTTGGAGGAGTTCCTGTTTTGGTTTTTCAGATTGCCTGAATTTTTCTGTTAGTTCCTCCTCGTGTGGTCTTTTTTCTTATTCACCTCCTTATCCTCCTTTTTTCTTCTCACTGCCTCCTTTGCTTCAAATTCACCTTGTCTTAGACCTTAGGTGTTGAAGTGGCCTCAGTCAGAGAAAAGCCAAACTCTTCCTCATGGCCAAATAAACAGAAGTCCTTGCTCTTGATGACAGTATTTTGCAATATGTCACTGGGACACCAGGTGGCCATGTGGGTTTTTTTAGGGGACAGAGAGCACAGCTAGTAACATCTATGGTTCTTATTCCAAACTTAGTTGCCTTTGATGAGCACCTGATTGTTTCCTCAGCATTTAGACCCTGTGGGGTTGGGATCTTAATGCTCACAAGAATTCTTCAGGGGAAGGTTTCACAGTGCCCCCCGGCTCCAGTTTCAGTGGGATGCAGGAGTCCCTCAGCCTGTCCCAAGAGTGGAATTCTGATCCTGGCTGGCAGAGTTAAGATGCTCATGCTTTAGGCCCCTGCTAAGACCTTCTCACAACCTTCCCACAGTGGCAGCCCCCTGGCCCTTGAGACCTTCTCAGTATGGCTGCCTCACCAGCCATCAAACCTATGACAAATCCACTCCAACCAGCATTCAAATCTGGTTGCTGTATACTTTTTTAGTCCACCCACTCTTCTAAGCTTTCCACTCAATAAGCAGCTTCCCCCAACTATTGAAAACTCTGGAAAGGCTTCCTCCTGTCCCAGACTTCCATGGGGGGGGGGCAACCAATCCCAGCGGTCACAATCACTTGCCTAATTCATCAGCTTTCCACTACTCTGGATCATATGCTGTATCCGGCTTACCACTTCTTCACTATGCTCTCTGAGCTATGACTCTGGGTAAGGTCCCTACATCAAGTATCACTGGGTTCTCCTTTTTCCCCAGTCATTCTAAGAGAGCTCAGCTGAACAATCCTTCTGGTCCACCATCTTGTTCCACACTTGCTTATTTTCTTTCCTTTCTTATCAGCCTAAATATGGATTTTTAAAAGTTTATTATTTTTGAACCGAAAATTTTTAATTCTTTATAGTTGGAAGTCTTTGCTATAGTTTTAAGCCATTAGAATGTGAGAAATACAAATCCTAATATCTTTAAAAATTTTTTTCTAATGGGTTCCTTTTTCAACCTAAGAATTTGTCTAGATTTACAGAACATGTAAAACCCTTTTCTTTTTGTTCCCCTGTTCTATAGAAACTGTGCTGTTTAGGAATAATTCTAATCATTTCTTTCTAGATCCCCATCTGTTATTATTGAATATACAGTTTAAAAATGCCTTGTCTTAAAAAAAAATCTGTTGTGCCTTCAAATTCTTTCTCCAAATATCAGTAAGGAAAGAATTTGAAACACATGCAAAGATCTCATTTTTTGCTTCCTTGAAAGAAATATTCAGTATATTTTCTTTGTTGTTTATCTTAAGGATAAGAATTTGGATTTTATCCCATAATCTTCTGCATGACTTGAGACATTCTGATTTTTGTCCTTATCTCGAGACATTCTGACTTTTGTCCTTATCTCCATTATTTACTCCAGTTACACTGGCTTTCTTTTAATTCCTAAAGCATATTAAACTCCTTGCTGACTCAGGATTTCCTGAAGTGATCTTCTCTCCTCTCACCCCATCTATGAGCTCTTCAACCCAGAAGCTTTTATCATTGCAGCAGTTCAGTGATATCCAAATCATGTGGTTTAGCTGCATGTGGATTTCCCATTACCTTTTTTCTGGTGCTCTTTTGGTTCCTACTCATTTTATAAACCTATTCTTCTATTTTCCTACCACTTTTAGTTTTGTGTCTATTTGCAATAATTATATTTCTGTATAAGTTTATCCATAGGTGATTTTTATTGCTTTCAGGAATTAATCCTGAAAGATTCAGATTTGCCTCTTAAGCCAGCCACAATCTGAATTCATAATATCCCCTGGCATACCCTTCCATTGTTTAGTATTAAATTCTATATTACTATATATGTATTTACTATCATCACCTCCTAACTTATCCTGTGCCCAAGATTAGGGCAGATGGACATGCTACTTGCTGCTCTTGGTCTACAATGCCAGGTGAAATATCCATTGATTTCTGATCAATAAGAGACAGTATAGTTAGTCTTCCTAATGGGCTAACATTCAGCATGTCTGGCTTTGGAGATGTAGCTGCAGAGAGAAGGGACATAATCACTGGTGGGGAAACAAGTGAAAGCAAAGGCTAGACAAAGATAAATGTCATCTTGGAAAAACCTGCCATGCCTGTCCCCAGTCAGCCCATCTGGTATTTAGATTTGAATACACAAATATATCTGTCAGTGCATCCGTGTTTAATCTCAGGAGTGACAACCCTACTTGCACTGAGCTAATAAAGGAGCCCAAGTTGTAGTATTGCTGGGGTCTTGAGTTATTTCTGATGTGAGAGGTTCTCCAGTTCATCAGTAATGACAGAGGATTTTCACCTTTCAAAGGTATTCTGTTTGTGGTGAGGCTATTCAGAGTAGGTTAAAATTCATTATCAAGGACTCAAAAAGTGTGAATGAATTATACACAACCATGGAATTTTAAGTGATATTCAGGGAACTGGTTAGAGATGTAAATTCTACTTCACCAAGTCAGATTGATCAAGTGAGCCCTTCTATCATGGATGTATGAGCATATCATTCCTATGATGATTAATTTTGTTGTATTATTTTATAACATTTCCTCTTGTCACCTTAATGTTTAGGAAGCATGATCATAGCACTTCCCAGGAGATGTGGTTCTCATGTTTGTCTTCAAGGTGAGTGACAGGTAAATTTGCATTATCCCCATGCCAACTGATAAGGAGTTGCTCTGGCACTTGCTTGCCAAGTGACCTCAGGCAAGTTATTTCTCATCTGAGGCTCAATGAAAATATTAAATATGTATCTTAGTTGTAGAATATTGTAATGTCTAGTATGGCACACTGGAATTCCAGACCATACAACTTAGTTTTGCCATTATGGTGCTTTTGGTAAAGAAGGAAACAAATCACAAATTAATCACAAACACACATATAATCACAGTATATGATAGGTTCTATAAAGGAAAAACAGAGTGCTGTGTGAGAGTTTAACAAGAAGAACAAATTATAATAGAGAGTTTCCATGGATAAAATGATCTCAAAAGTCATGATTAGGTTCAGTGTGAAGAATAAGGACAATTTAGGTAGGCACAGTGAGCAAAGAGCAGTGGTCCAAACTGGAGACCAGAAATTGAATGACCTGACAACTCTTTCTAGAAAGAACTTGAAGGTGGTCAGTATGACTAAATCACAGAGAACAAAGGAGGATGCCAGAGAACAAAGATACAGATCCTGAGATACACTTTTACATGTAGTTCTTTCCATGCCCACGTTCCTTTTAGTGGCTTACAGGAAGAGAATAATAGTTCTCCAGTCAGGAGACAAAGACCATGAGATCAGGGTGAAGATGAACAGCAAAAATAACAGATTTCATGACTTTTGGGAGGGCAGTCCAGATCCTTCCATGATCTCCATCCAAACATCCTTCAAATCTGGGTAGTGGTTGGGGTGCCTTGAAAGAACCAACCTTAGGACACAATTCACATCTGTGTCAGGTCTGTTGAAGGATATTTCTATAGAGATGATACCCCATCTATTTTCTCACTGATAATGACCCAAGGTAGAGATTGTACAGTTCAGGCTAGTTGGGTCCCTTTTAGCTGCCATATCTTCTGCTGATTCACACATCAGGAACTATCAGAAGGTGTTCCCTGGTACCTGTTTGCAGTTCCCTTAGTCCCTTCTCCATCTTCCTGCCTTACCTCATTCTTTCTATCTCATTCTTCCCTTCTATGCTGTAGAATTCACTGTTACTCTCTCATTTCCCTTCCTGCACTGCCATTTGAACATAGAAAATGTAGTATTGAGAGAGGTTGCCCAAGCTGCTTTGGCTGACATTCCTCAAGGCTCACTTTTCTTTTTTGCTCACTGAGTGACTGTGTGTTTTCCCATTGATGAAATCTCCACCCAATTCTACTTGCTTTATGCAGTGGTTTAAAACAATACCTTAATGATCTTAGACCCTTCTTATCTGTTCAACATATAAAACATTATTTTAAAATAGATTTCCTTGTTCAAATGGAACTTTGTACATTTGCCGGAAATACTAGAAAGTACTGAGTTGAACCTCTAAGTTCATGCTCTATGGAAGTTTAGAGCCATCCTCGGATTTTTTTTTTTTTTTGTGAATCCTTAATGAGGTTAATGGTCTCATAGTCACCTTCAGTTCTAAATCTCACAGCACGCCTTATCTCTGACCAAGAGTTTTCCTCTCTTTCCCAATTGTCTCCCTGTACTTTTCTGTATTTTTCTATCAAAGAGCACTGGCCTGATGTTTAGCACAGCTGGATTTATGATCCAGCACAAAATCTGGAGGTGCTAGCAATGTAGTCTAACTAACCCAGTTGTAACCTGGGCCCATTCCACATGGACTAGTCTGAAGCTGCGGGAGTTCATAGATCCAAACTTGCCCTGGTCAGTTCAGACCCCTGCCCCTCAAATTGGAACAGAATAGGGCAGAGGTGTAGTTGAACTGGGTTTGGAGTGGGATATGGAGTGCAGAACCCTAGGATTTGGACAGATCTCTTATAGGACAGATCTCTTATAGGAGGGAGGACAAGGGAATTCTGCTGCATAGGCAAAAGTTGCTTC
The DNA here is from genome assembly GCF_027406575.1 of Nycticebus coucang. Taxonomy (NCBI): domain Eukaryota; kingdom Metazoa; phylum Chordata; class Mammalia; order Primates; family Lorisidae; genus Nycticebus; species Nycticebus coucang. The sequence continues at coordinate 108,780,332 of NC_069781.1, forward strand.
ACTGATGAACTGTGGGATCTGAATAATCCTAATTCTATTTAGGAGAGACAGGATAGTGACTATAAAAGTCATGTAGAGTTAGATGATAGAGGAACAGGGTTTCAGTTATACCTGTCAAAGATAAACATAACTGGACTTTAGTTAAGGAGGTGAAAAAAATTTTATTCAGTAACTACTGGCAATAGAAGAAAGAGCTGAGCTCAACCCACTTGTGCAGAAGTGACTTGGTGTTTTAAAGAGCGAATGGCAGAGTGGGGAGGGGGTAAGCTGTGGCTCTGCAGAGTAGGGAAGTGAAAAATTACAAAGGATTGGTCAGGTCAGTGTAAATGTGAAGCCATGTGTGTGAAGTGGCAGTTATCAAAGTTATGAGATGATCCTCCCTCAGAGACTGGAAGACCAGAGGCCTTATCTTTCCTAATAATTACATTTCAAAGGGAACATATCAAGGAATAGATCCTTGAAAGACTCCTGATTTGTAGGAGATGCATATTCACAATTGTAAATATGTATTTTTCTTTTTTTTCCCCTTTTCAGTATCTTCTCTAAGAAAGGGAGGTCATCATCCATGTCAGGTGTTGACTAGAACAGTCAATTCTCTTGGCCACCTTGAACTTTCTCAGGCAGGCATTATAATAGGAGTGCAGGGGTTGTCCTAGGGACATGATCTCAACCTACGAGAAGACTTACCAGAGTTTAGTCATCTCTTTGTGTAGTGGTTTGGGCAGAGTTGTTCTGTCCCAAGAGTTTGGTAGTTCTCCTATCATCAATACTTCTGGTTCGTTTTTTTTGTTTTTTTTTTTTTATTGGAATAGATTAAAGGGGTACAAGTGTTTTTTGTTGCTTGGGTGAATTTTACAATGCTGCAGTTAGGGCTTTTAGTATATCTGTCACCAGACTAGTGTGCATTGAACCTGATATATTGTTTAGCTACCATTTATAAGCGAGAATATATAGTTTGTGTTTCCATTCCTGAGATACATTACTTAGGATGATGGTCTCCAGTTCTATACAAGTTGCTGCAAATGACATTATTTTATTCCTTTTCGTGGCTGAGTGGGACTCCATTGTGTGTGTGTGTATACACACATATATACCCTCTTCCCTTCTCTATAATCTCATAAATTTTTGTTTTGTATTTCTTCTTTTTCTGTGCAAACAAATAGATTCATATATATTTTCCTCTTTCCTGTTCTTTCTTACATGAAACTTTATGAAAAATTTATTTAACTTTTTAGACAAATGACATAATCTTAATTATTTAGCAACTTAATATATACTTAAGAGAATAATCATTTAAAACTAAGCCAAATTATTGAATCAACTTTCTAACTTTCTCTCTCCATAAACCTACTGGTCCTGATTATGAGGACCTAAGAGCACTTGTCATTCAGCCTAAGTAGAAACACAAGATGGCATCCTGAGGGCCATTCTGGTCTGTCAATGCACTCATCTGTATTTCTAAACTAAAAATATTTGCAAACTTAAAATCTTCTGATCAATACATTTAAGGATTTGGGCTAAGTGTTTCTCTGATTCCACTCAGCTGCAAGATTCTGTAAGGCTCTGTTCCCATGGCGCTGTGGTTCTAATATTCCAAACTGCAGGAGCATCATTTTACTGAGACATTTATAGGCAGCCTTATCGTCCTGTGTTGAAGCTCCTCAGGTGAATTTTGAACATGGGTGGCAAGGGCTTCATAAGGAAGGGCAGTTTCAAAATGGGAGATACCTTGTACATGCGGAGGGCCATTGTGAACAACCTTGGAGAGGAGAAAAGGACCAGGTTTCACATTGAGAAACTCCAGAAGTCTTTGAATACCCGGTTCAGGGAGATAGATAAAGAAAAAGCAACTCTGAAGGAGTTTTTGATACAGCTTCACATGACAACTGGCTATTTTCCTCGAATACAACTCTGGTGACCAATGCCATGCTACCATAGGTGAGGAGTTCATTTGAACGGTTCAATACAGAACACATCTGAATCTCATTCTGTTATCACTATGTGAGCCAAGAAAGCAGTACAAGCAGTTACTGGGACAAGCCAAAACAGAAAAAAAGACTATGTAATTGAGGATACAAATGGAATATCTACAAAAGAAGAAGCCACTATCTCCTACAAAAGAGAGAAGGCATTGATTTTTCCAGATGATCCCATTTCTTTAGCACTTGAGGTGGAAATATTCAGTGTATACAGTATTTTCTTGCAAACTTTCCATGAGACAAGAATAAAGCTTAGCAATTTAGAGATCTGATCTCAGCCATGAAATACATATTATATTTGCCTTAATATTGCTCTGATTGATGCCATTTTCAATTTTTTAATACCTGTATTAGCATAAATAAATATAAATTAATATTGATAATGAATAAATACTAAAATTAAAATAAAAGTAATATAATAGTGGGAAAATCATACAATTGTGAGTGTATAAAAGAACTTAATTAAAATATATAGGTTTTGCCATGTGTTGCCTCTGTGTGATCCTGGATATAGAAACTTTTTTATTTTATTTTATTATTTTGAGACAGAGTCTCACTACGTCGCCCTTGGTAGAATGCCATGGCGTCACAGCTCACAGCAACCTCAAATTCTTGGGTTCAAGCGATTCTCTTGCCTCAGCCTCCCAAGTCTCTGGGACTACAAGCACCCACTAAAATGCCTGGCTATTTTTGTTGTTGTTGTTGCAGTTTGTTGTTCAGCAGGCCTGGGCCAGGCTCAAACCCAACAGCCTCTGCATATGTGACCAGCACCCTGCTCAATGAGCTACGGGTGCCGAGCCAATATAGAAACTTTTATTCAAAATGGAGGTAATGGGTGGCACCTGTGGCTCAAGGAGTAGGGCGCCAGTCCCATATGCTGGAGGTGGTGGGTTCAAACTCAGCCCCAGCCAAAAACCAAAAAAAAAAAAAAAAAAAAAAAATGGAGGTAATAATAACAGTCTCAAAGACTGTTTTGAAGATTAAATAGGATAATACATATGCAAGACATATTGCAGCTATTATTAGTAGTATTTTCATTATTATCTTTCTCACTTGATAATAGAGCTCAGGTTCTGTTCCTAGCTCTTCTACAAAAATCCCAGGATCTCTAGGCAAAACTATTTCCATTCATGGGCATTAGTATTTTCTGACGCTATAATGTAAGAACTGGTTATACTTTAAAATGTGTTTGCAGCATCCTAGAGAAAAGATCTAACAATCTGAATGTATACTAAGGTAACTTTTGGGGCTTGGATATATATTTCTATTTAACCATGACATATCTACCACCCTCATGTTTAACAATTTAAAGATACTTATGATGCAAGTATATTATATTCTTATTAGCCTCTCATTACACATGTACACAGACACTCAGAGAGCAAATACGACTCACGTTTTTCTTTTTAATTTCAGGTTAATGTGAGGGTACAAACAACCAGGTCACAATATTTGAATTTGTTAGGTAGAATCCATCTTGTAGTTGTGTTCCACACCCAAAAGGTGTGCTATAATACCCTTACATTGGGCCCATTAAGTGGGAGCACATCAATCCCCTCCTTCTTCCCCTCTCCTCCCTCCCTCATTCCCACTCTTCCCAACTTGAATTGAGTTTATTTCTTATGTGGGTGTGTATTAGGTCATCTACTGGCTTCATATTAGTATTGAATACATTGGATATTTGCTTGTCAATTCTTGTGATACTTTACTAAGAAGAATGTGCTTCATTCCATCCAACTAAATACAAAAGATGTAAAGTCTCCATCCTTTTTATTGTTGAATAGTATACACAGTTTATTAATCCATTCCTGAGTTCATGGGCATTTAGATTTCCACATCATAGTGACTGTAAATTGAGCTGCAATAAACAATATAGTGCAAATGTCTTTATCATAAAATGATTTTTTTTCTTCACAGATGCCTAGTAGTGAGATGGTATGGTCAAATGGGAGGCCTAATATGAGTTTTTTGAAGATTCTCCATACTTCTTTCCAAAGAGGCCTTATGACTTTGCAGTCCCACCAACAATATAAAACTGATCCCCTCTCTCCACACCCATGCCATGATCTGCATAGAGGGATAGAGTAGCCCGATATGAACTCTTCCCTGTCCCCACTCCTAGAACAAAAGTCCACAGAGGGCCTAGCTAGCCCTGCCCCCAAAGGCTTGCCTGGAAGGACCCTAGCCCACCAGAATCCTCCAACACACAGTGGAATCTAACCACCCCCTATAATCCTATATAAAAAGAGGCCTCCAGCTGCCCTTGTTACATATGCTGTCTTTGGCTCTGCCTAGCCAGGTCTCTGTCCCTTTCATTAAACCTGGCCTGAACCTCTCCACTCTCTGGCTTCATCTCTGAGTAGACCCTGAACCGCCTTTCAAGTACTACAAACTAGGCTGCTTAAACAATCAAAATTTATTTTCTCATAGTTTGGAGGCTGAAGATCAAAGTGTCCGCAAGTTTTGTGTGTCCTGAAGCTTTCTCCTTGGCTTGCAGACATCTGTCTTCTCCCTTTGTCCTCACATGGTCTTTCCTTTGTGTGTGTCTTTATACTAATCTTCTCTTCTTATTAGGACACTGATCAGATTGAATTAGGGCCCACCCTAAGAACTTCATTTAAGCATAACTATTTTCTTACAGATTTAATTTTCAACTGTAGTCACATTTTGAGGTTCTCGGGGTTAAGGCTTCAAGATATAAATTTTAAGGGACACAATTCAACTCATAACTGGGAGTCTCTGGGTCAGAGTGTTCTGAAAAGCAGCCACAGTTTGAGTTCTGTGCCCTCAGGGTTTGTTTTATCTATGGCTAGCAGACTCTATGTTCGGTTTCAGGGGATATGCAAAGCAGACAGGCTCCCACTGGCTAAAAACAGTGTTTATTAGGATTATATTTAATACAGTGGGTATATGAAAATCTGAGTTTGATGCCAGCAGGCTTTGAGCTAGTAGTTTCAGCCTGCTGAAAAAAAGTAAACAACATATGGGTCCATATACAGAGGCCATTTTTTGGCTCATTTATATAATAACCCATCTCCTGGCTCAATATTGTTTTATAATCTAAGTTGTATATTATTTCTCAATGCCTAAATCTATAGCCAATGTTTAAGCGTTATAAAGACTAGAATTCTACAAGTGCACAAACTAGAACTTCAAAGCCTGTTTGCAGCCAGTCGGTTCACTTAGTGGGGGAAAGAAGAATGGATGAGAAAAGGAGAAGCTTTTGATTTGTTTAGTCTGATTAGTTAATAGAGTGACATTATGGCCCCTTTGATATATTTTGTTGGCTATTGGCAAAACTTGGTGAGTATTATACCCACGTGCAGAAATATGTGTCAGCATGTGCACAAATATGCTGGGAGTGCACAGAACTCCCTCTGCCCCCAGTAGCCAATTAGTGAAGTAGGGCTATGCAGTTATCTGATACCATGGTCCCTAATGTACACTGAGATTGCACCAAGAGTTTTAGTCCTTTGGGGGCCATTTGTTTATTTTGTGTGGATAATTCTTTGGACATGGCTATCTGTGTTTCTTTTAATTGTTGTGTGACATGCCAAATAGTGCTGCCATACCAGTTAAATCATCCTAGAGTTTTGATTAATAGTATCAGGAGGACTATTGGGAAAATTCTTTATGGAATTGGAAAGATATAGTTAGTATGGTTTGTGAGGGCAGGTATTTGGGGGAGGGTACACTGCTGAGTACAATTTTGCTAGAATTTTAAGCCAAATCCAAGTGCAGCAAATGTTGTATAGGGAAGCTTTTGATAGGGAAGCCCTTTGATTCTTTCAGGCCCACTCGGCTCCCCCTGCTGCCTGCATTGTGCTCCTATGAAGGTAAGTTTGTGTGACTTAATGCAATTCCAAATGGTGTGAATAGGAGTATACAATGCTATAGTCAAACAAGTTTGTGAGTTATCGACCTCTCATTCAGCACCTGAATCAACTCAGTTGGTATGGGCTCATCCTACAACTTGCCATGTATTTGTGTGAGATACTCCTCAGACAAATTTGTTGGATGTCAGGGTTGTTGGAAGTTGATGGTTAGGGAAAAAGGCTCATCTTAACAAGAAAATTTATGGGACATTATGGCCGAGGAGCAGTATTATGCTATGTGTATTAAACTCAGGTTGTCAGAATCAATCCCAGCATGCAGTTGGCATGCAATTGTGGCTACGTATTGCTGTGGTGAAGGCTGTATACAGATTTGGTTTGGTGGAAAATGGTGTGTGGTCCTTCCTGCTCAGACTGGTGTGCATTGGTGATTAAATTTCCTGCTAATTACCAGTAGGGAAGTAACACTGGTATGCTTCCACAGGTGTGGGATAGGTTTTTCAGGTGCTGTTGGCAATTTATAAAAAAAATTAATTTAGCTTTGTACCAAATTGCATCTTGAACTGTGGTGGCATTTACACATGGGCTCCTCATGGATGCGCCAAGTTATTTAAAAAAAAAAAAAAATCAACTGTATTATGCATCTGGCCTATATCTATCCTTGTTTGTTGCAAGGTAATATGGCTATGTGTCATTAAGAGACCACCTGCTTTATCACCTCTATTGTAGGAGAAACTTTTCTAAGCAGTTTGTACAGCATTAGTAGCTTCAGGGGTGGCCCCTTGGGAGATGGTGCTGTGACTGCAACACCAATAAATTTCCTGCCATGTTAGCTTTACTACAGTCTTTCCATTATTGTTTCTTCCTTCTTAAGGTGGGATATGTATGTTTTTTAAGAAGCCTCCAGGAGAGTAAGACTGAGTAGCACTTTCCTTTACTTTATTAAAAGTAGCAGTGGTGGGAACCATGAAGAAACAAAACAATACTGAAGAACAAGAACAGATTTTGAGGACTAACACTTTCTAATTTAAATGTGTTACAAAGTGGGCTGGGTGGGACTCATGCCTATAATCCTGGCACCTTAGGAGGCAAAGGCAGTAGGATCCCTTGGGACTGGGAGTTCAAGACCAGCCTGGGCAACATAACAAACTCTCTTCTCTATAAAAGATAAAAAATTAAAAATTGGCCAGGTGTGGTGGGATTTGCTTTTGGTCCTCATTGCTTGAGATGCTGAGGCAGGAAGATTGCTTGGGCTTGGGAATTTGAGGTTACAGTGAACTATGACTGAGCCATTGCACTCCAGCCTTGGCAACAGAGGAAGGCCCTGTCTATAAAAAGAAAAAAAAATGACAAAAAATCTTTTTAAAAATTTACTATGAAGCTATAGTTATTTTTGAAAGTATGTTACTAGCATAAACGAGGCATATAGACCAATGGAATTGAACTGATATTTCATAAATAAACCCATACATCTAAGGCCAATTTATTTTTGACAGTGGTGCTTAGCCATAAAAAGGGTAGAATTAATCTCTTCCACAAATAATGCTGGTCAACTGGGTATTCACACATTAGTGCTGAGGAGGCTGTGCAGAAATTGGAACCCTTACACGTTGCTGTTTGGGAATGTAAAATGGTTCAGCCACTTTGAAAACAGCTGCCAGTTCCTTAAGAAAGTCAAACAGAATTTTCTAGGTAAATTCCATGTTACCCAGAAATCCATTCCTATATATATATATCCAAAATAATTGAAAGCAGAAGTTCAAATGAAACTTGTACACAAATGTTTATAGCAGATCGTTTATAATAGTCAAAAGGTGGAAATGTCCATCAATATACAAATAGATAAAGTGAATGAACCTTAAAAACATTGTGTGTGGTGGTGCCTGTGGCTCAGTGAGTAGGGCGGCGGCCCCATATGCCGAGGGTGGCAGGTTCAAACCCAGCCCCGGCCAAACTGCAACAACAAAAAAAATAAAATAGCCGGGCATTGTGGCAGGCGCCTGTAGTCCCAGCTGCTCAGGAGGCTGAGGCAAGAGAATCGCATAAGCCCAAGAGTTAGAGGTTGCTGTGAGCCGTGTGACATCATGGCACTCTACCCCAGGGCAGTACAGTGAGACTCTGTCTCTACAAAAAAAAAAAAAAAAAAATTGTGTGAAGAAGCCAGATACAAATGATCAAATATGATTTAGAAAGGAGGAAGTAAAACTATCTCTATTTTCAAGTGACATAATGTTGTTAAAAAAAAAAAAAAAAAAAGCTGGGCGGCGCCTGTGGCTCAAGGAGTAGGGTGCCGGTCCCATATGCCGGAGGTGGTGGGTTCAAACCCAGCCCTGGCCAAAAACCACAAAAAAAAAAAAAGCTATTAGAACTAATGAATTTGGTAAGGTAAGCACAAGATCAGTAAGTAAAAAATCTATTAAATCTGGCTCGGTGCCCGTAGCACAGTGGTTATGGTACTAGCCACATACATGGAGGCTGGCAGGTTTGAACCTGGCCCAGGGCCAACTAAACAACAATGACAACTGCAACAAAAAAATAGCCAAGTGTTGTGATGGGTGCCTGTAGTCCCAGCTACTCAGGAGGCTGAGGCAAGAGAATCACTTAAGCCCAAGAGTTTGAGGTTGCTGTGAGCTGTGTCTACACAGGGTGACATAGTGAGACTCTGTCTCAAAAAAAAAAAAAAAAAAAAAAACCTATAGAATCACAATGAATAATCCAAGGATGAAGCTAAGAAAACAATGCCACTTACAGTAGTATCAAAAAGAATAAGATATTTAGGGAAAATTATTTAAAGAAAACACAATACTTCTTGTGGAGAAAAGAGTTAATCTAGTAGGCCTGAGGCTGCTATCCTTATAAAACCTACTTACAAGGCTGGCCCTTGGCTGTCTTCTGGAAACTTGGATTTTGGATTGTTCTCACCATTCTTTTATTATTAAGAATGACTCACCATGCCTAGACTGTTTGTACAAATAATGTAGTTTATGCTGAACTCATGTTTCTTTTGGAAGTCTTGAATTTTGCTACCTGCTAGTAGGGGGTAACTATGTGACAAGCCCCCAGTAAAAATCCAGGGCTCTGAGCTTCTTATGAGCTTCCCTGGTAAAATTTCACATGTGTTATCACACTTCGTTGTTAGAGTATGTCATGTATGACTCCATTGGAGGGGACTTTTGGAAGTTTGTGCCTGCTTTCCTCTAGATTTTACCCCAAGAACCTTTTCCTTTTGCTGATTTTACAAAAATCAGAGTACAACTATATCCTCAGTCTTCTGAGTTATCCTGGCAAATCATTGAGGCTGGCTGCGGGCTTAGTGACAACTAATCTATTTGTTTAGGGAAAAAAAAATCTTGTTGAAATTTTAAAAGCATTAAATAAGTGGAAGTATAGCTTATGCTATAGTATAGTATACATCAATACTATAGTATTGATGAGGTAGCAAAACTCTTAAAATGATCTACAGACTAAACGCAACCCCTATCTAATTTCCAGCTACCTTTTTTGCATAAATTGAAAAAGTGTTCATAAAATCCTTGTGTAAATGCAAGAGACTCAAAAGAGTCAAAACAACTTGAAAAAAAAAATGTTGGAGGATACACACTGCCACATTTCAAAACATACTACAAAACTACAGTAATCGAGGCTGTGTGTTGCTCATAGAAGGAAAGGCAGAGATAAATGGGATAGAATTGAGAGTCCAGAAATAAACCCATACATTTATGGTTAATTGAATTTTTTTTTTTTTTAGACAGAGTCTCACTTTATCACCCTCGGGAGAGTGCCATGGTGTCATAGCTCACAGCAACCTCAAACTCTTGGGCTTAAGTGATTCTCTTGCCTCAGCCTCTCGAGTAGCTGGGACTACAGGCACCCACCACAATACCTGGTTATTTTTAGAGACAGAGTCTAACTCTTGCTCAGGCTGGTTTCCACCTGCCTCAAGCTCCCAGAGTGCTAGGATTACAGGCGTGAGCCACTGTGCTCGGCACTATGGTTAATTGATTTTTATAAGAATGCCAAGAAAATTCCATGGAAAAAGAATATTCTTTTCTACAAATAGTACTGAAATAATTTGATACCCACCTGCAAAAGAATGAACTTGCTCACACCACACTCAAAATTAACTTGAAATAGATCATAGACATAAATATAAGAAGTAAAACAATAAAACTCTGGAAAAGTTATATAGGTGTAAATCTTTGTGACCTTAAATTGTCTACAAAATTAAGAGCTTTGGGGTCTTAAAAGACACTATCAAGAAAGCAAAAAGGAAATGCATACAATTGGAGAAAATCTTTTGCAAATCATGTATCTGATAAGGGTTTTGTATTGTTATATATAAAGAACTCTTACAAAATAAAATAAATAGACAACCCAGTTTTAAAAAGAGCTAAAGCTATGAATAAACGCTTCTCCAAAGAAGATGTACAAATGGAGCCAAGTGCAGTGGCTCATGCCTATAATCCCAACTCAGAAGGCTGAGACAAGAGGATCATTTGAAGCCAGGAGTTCAAGACCAGCCTAGGCAACATAGTGAGACTCCATCTCTAAAACAGAATTATCCAGACATGGCGGCACATACCTGTAGTTCCAGCTACTTAGGAGGCTGAGACAAGAGGATCATTTGAGGCCAGGAGTATGAAGCTTCAGTAAGCCATGGTCATGCCTTTGGACTCCAGTCTAGGTAACAGAGTAATCTCTGTTATCTCAGACATCTCTAAAAACAGTAATGATAATAATATGTACAAATTTCTAATAATCATATGGAGAGATATGCAAAATCGGCCATCAGGGAAATGCAAATAAAAAACACAGTGAGATATTATCTCGCACCCACTAGGACAGATACACTAAAAAGGCAGACAATAGCAAATGTTGGTAAGAATATGAAGAAAATGAAACCCTCTAACATTTTAGTGGGGATGTAAAATGGTGCAGCCACCAAGGAAAACAAAGTTACCTTATGACCCAGAAATTCCACTCTTAGATTTACACCTAAGAGAATTTAAAACATTTGTTCATGCAGAAACTTGTATGCCAATGTTCACAGTAGCACTATCCAGTAGCAAAAAGGCGAAACAATCTAAATGTCCATCAACACATGAATGGATAAATAAATTCTGATATATACATACAATGAAATATTATTCCAAAAAAGGAATAAAGTACTGAATAATGTTATAATATGGATGAACCCCAAAACATTATCCTAAGAAGCCAGATACAAAAGATTATATATTGTATGATTCCATTCATATAAAATATCCAAAATGCGTAAGTCCATATAGACAGAAAACAGATTGTCAGGGGCTGTAGAATGGGATTGGCATGGGGAAGAAATAACTACTCAATGGATGTGGATTTTTCTTTTGGGGTAATAAAAATTTCTTGAAACTAAATAAAGGTAGTGTTTGTACAACATTTTGAATACACTAAATGCCCCTAAATTGTTTCCTTTAAAATGGTTCATTATATGTGAATTTTATGTAATATTATATGGATTTCACCTCTATTTTCCAAAGTAAAATGAAAAAATCATAATGTATCATAAAAATGAATAAATAGCCCCAAGATTTAAAGAAAAGATTCATGTTTGAAGAACTTAAAATTGAATACTTTATCAAAACCTGTAAAAAGGTGATCAACATTTCATATTATAAGGAATATTAGCAACAAAAGGGTAATATTAGTCACAACGGGTAAATTGAAGGAATACAGTATATAAAAACTCCTGCAATTGATTCTTATCAAAACATGGAAATTTGCAATCTCAGATCCCTAGCTCTAAAGATTCAGTGCAACATTCACAATTATTACAATAGGAAAGATAATGTTTTAACTTCAAATACTTTTAAAATTGAGGTTCAGTAATAGGGAAAAACAAATATATTACTTGACTAATTGGTTCTTCACCTTGAAAAATTTTTTCTCAAGTTCAACAAGAAAAGGAGCTATATGATTCTCATCACTTTCCTCTTTAGTATTTTAATCACCCTTCAAAAGTGATTCTCATCACTTTCCTCTTTAGTATTTTAATCATCTGGTCATGATACAGAAAACTGAGGAAAGAAAAAGGAAAGGTGTTTTCACAGAAAACATCCTGTGCAATTTCACATATTTATGTGGGATGAATAAATTTTTATGTAACAGGAAGAAAAGTGGCTTCCCATGTCTATATAAAATTATAAAAACAAACTATGCACAGCCCAACCTAATAATGAATGTGAATTTCTAAAGAATTTGTAAATAGTAATAACATCAAGACATTGAGCATATTTCTAAATATTATGACAAAGGCTATGTACATTTTGATTTAGGATAATTATTAATAAGTATTACACAAATATACCAAAATGAGAAAGATCAAGTAATGATCTTTATAGCACATTTCTATCCTATATTCTATCCTGTGCTTAGCACCTTCAGAGGTAAAAATTATTAAATATCATCAAAAATATAAAATAAGTTAAAATATAAACTAGAGCACTCTTTCAAATAATCAATATTTAAAGCATGTATAAACTATTCATTTTTGATCAGCAAAACTCAAAATTTCTTTACTGAAGCTACCAATGAAGGGACACCTGGAGTTTTTCTGTTTTGGGTGATATAAGTATGTGATAGATATTCAAATCCCACCAACTGTTGACAGTGCAGCATAATTTCCTGACACCATAGGATAGAAAATGCCCTTTGAACTTAGTTCCTTAAATTAATGGGCATAAAAAAAGTACCATTTACGAACTCTTATGGTTATTTCCAGTATAAGGAAAGATCTCAAATCAGTCACCCAACTTTACATATTAAGGTGATAGAAGAAGAAGAATAAAACTAGCAGAGGAAAGGAAAAAATTAAGATTACCACAACAAATAGAAGTGAGGTGATGGATGTGTTGATTCAATGTGAGCATTTCACATTGTATATCAAATCAGTAGACTGTACCCCATAAATTCATCAATGTACTGAGTTGATTTAATAAAGAAAAAAAACTATGTTGAAATTAAAAAAAAAAAGATTACAGGAGAGATGAATGAAATAGAGAATAGAAAAACAATAGAGAAAATAAACCCAAATTTTTTTCAAAAGGAGCAACAAAATTGGTAAACCTTTAGCTAGAGTGACCAAGAAAAAGAGAAAATTCAAATTACTAAAATCAGAAATGAAAGTGAAGAAATTACTACAGAACTTAGCACTAAAGAGAGCACTGAATTGTACACTTGAAGATGATTTACAATAATAAATTTTATATTAGGAGAATTACACTTCAGTGAAAAGAAGCTTGTGTTTGTGTGGATTCATACTTGGACTCTGATCTTTTTTGAGTCTCTATTTTCACCAGTACACCACTGTATTGAAAACTGGGGTTCTATAGTAAGACTTAAAATAAAATACTGTACTCTACATGTTCTTCCTTTTAAAAATTATTTTGGCTATTTTGGTTCCTAGATATTTCTGTATAAACTTTAAAATCAACTTGTCATATACAATAAATCATAATAGAGTTTTGATTGTAATTGTGTTGAATTTATAGGTAATTTTAGAAAGAATTGACATTATAACTATGTTGCCTACCAATTCATAAGCATGGTAAATCTCATCATTTATTTACTGAGACATCCAACCCCTTGATTTCTTTCTTTAGCTTTTTGTAGTTTTAAGCATATAGCTCCTTCACACGTTTGATTTATACCCAGTTATTTCCTTTTTTTAAAAAAAAAGCTGTTGCAAATAGTATTGAAAAAACATTTGTTTTCTATTTTCTTTAATATAAAATATAATTTGTCTGTTGACCTTGTATTTTGTAACTTGGTTATTCTCATTAATTCCAGTTACTTTTTTTTTTATAGATTCCAAGGATTTCTCTGTAAATAATCATGTCATTCTTTCGATCTCTGTGCTTTTTCCCTTCTTTTATTGGACTGACTAGGACTTCCAGTTATGATACTGAATAGGAATGATAAAAATAGATATCTTTTCTTTTTCTTTGATCATCAGTAAAATATGTTAGCTTTTGGATTTTATACATACCCTTTATCAGGTTAAGGAAGTCCCCTTATATTTCTGGTTTGCTGAGAGTTTTTGTGATGAATGGATGTTAAACTTTTCAAATTCCTTTTTTGTATCAATTAATATAATCATGTGGTTTTTAGTTTTAGTCCAGGATTCAGCAAACTATCACTTGCCCATTGAACATTCCTGAATAGCCCACAAACTAAAAAAAGTGATTTTTACATTTTTAGGGGTTGTAAAAGAATACGCTATAGAAACTGCATATTGCCCACAAAGCCTAAAATATTTATAGTCTGACTTCTTTATTTAAAAACCAGCCCAATCATCTTTTACTTTGTTTTTTATTTATACAAATTTATGGATTACAGGTGAAATTTTATTATATGTATATATGTGTAATGATCAAGTCAGATTATTTAGGGTGTCCATCACCTGAGTGCAAGGCACTTATATTTAACTGTAGTCACCCTCCTCTGCTATCAAGCACTGAATTCATTCCAACTGTATGTTTGTATCCTTTAACCCACTTGTCTTCATCCTTCCTCTTCCACTCTCCACCCTTATTAGTCTTTAATATCTATCTTTCCACTCTCCACTTCTATGTGATCAAATTTTTTAGCTCTCACATATAAATGAGAACTTGCATTATTTGTCTTTTTGTGCCTGGCTTAATTCACTGAAGATAATGACCTCCAGATCCATCTGTGTTGCCAAAAATGACATGATTTCATTCTTTTTATGGCTAAATAGTATTCCACTGTGTATATATACCACATTTCCTTCATCCATTTATCCATTGATTCTGTATCTTTCCTATTGTGAATAGCACTTCAATAAGCATGCAAGTGCAGTTATCCATTTGATATATGGATTTATTTTCCTTTGAGTAGATATTAGTACTGGGATTATTGGACTGAATAGTAGTTCTGTTTTTAGTTGTTTTTCTTTTATTTTTTTTATTAAATCATAGCTGTATACATTAATGCAATCATGGGGTACAATGTGCTGGTTTTATATACAATTTGAAATGTTTTCATCAAGCTGGTTAACATAGCCTTCATGGCATTTTCTTAGTTATTAGTTTTTTGAGAAAGCTCCTACTCTCTTTTCCATTGTGGCTTTACTAGTTTGCATTCCCATCATCATATAAGAGTTCCCCTTTCTTCACATCCTTACCAACATTATTTTTGGTCTTTTTAGTAATAGCCATTCTGACCAGAGTAAGATAGTATCTCAGTGTGGTTTTGATTTGCATTTCTCTGATGGTTAGTGATGTTGAGCATTTTTTCGTATACCTGTTGGACATTTGTATATCTTCTTTTGAGAATTGCCTATTCATATCCTTTAATTTAGTTAAAATATGTGTAGTGGGTTACATGAATGATTTCTGACTATTGACATAGCCTTGCATTACTAGGGAAGTGTTCACTATGTTGTGATAAATTATTGTTTTTAAATATTCCAAAATTTATGATTTTATTAAAAAATTGTTCCTACCTGAAAGAAAATAAATTAATACATCAAAGGGATACCTACACTTGCATGCTTATTGTAGCACTATACACAATGGCAAAGATATAGAATCAGCCTAAGTGTTCATCAATGAATGAATGAATTTTGAAAATGTGGTATAGATATACATTGGAATATGTCTATTTTCATGAGAGATACTAATTTGTCATTTTCCTATAAGGTCTTTTAAGGGTAATAATACTGACTTCGTAAATGAATTAGGAAATATTGCTTTCCATTCTATTTTAAACATTTTTTAAAAAAGGAACAGGCTTTATTTTTCAGAGCAGTTTTATAATCACAAAATTGAGTAGAAAGTGGCTCCCTCCACACACACAACCTTCCCCACCATTAATAAATATCCTGAACCAACGTGGTACATTTGTCACAATCACTGAACCTTCATCAGCACCTCATTACCATCCAAAATTTCATAGTTTACTTTAGGGCTCACTCTTGGTGTTGTACCATCTATGGGTTTTGGCAAATGTATAATGACATGTATCTACTATTACAGTATAATATGAGATAGTTCCCCTGCCCTACAAATCCTCTGTGCTTCACTTATTTTTTCCTCTCCCTCCTCCTGAACTCATGGAAACCACTGATCTTTTTATTGTCATCATAATTTTGCCTTTTCCAGAATGTCATAGAGTTAGAATCTATACTATTTAGCCTTTTCACACAAATTTCTTTCACTTAATAATATACATTTTCTCCATATGTTTTCATTACTTGCCAGCTCATTTGTTTTTACTGTTGATTAACTTTCCAGTGTCTATATGTGCCATAGTTTATCCATTCACTTGCTGAAGGAAATTGTACTGCTTCTAAGTTTTGGAAATTATGAAGAAAGCTGTTATCTATATCCATGTGCAAGTTTTTGTGTGAACATAATTTTTCAACTCCTTCAGATAGCTATTGAGGAACATGACTGCTGGATTATATGGTAAGAGTACATTTAGTTTTGTAAGAAGCTGCCAAACCAGCTTCCAAAGTGGCTGTACCATTCTGCATTTCAACCATTAATGAATGAGAAATGATACGTTGCTCCATATCCTCACCAGCATCTGGGGTTGTCTATGTTTTGGATTTTGGCCATTTGTCCATTTTAATAGGTGTGTAATGGTATCTCATTGTTTTTTAATTTGCATTTTTCTTATAACATATGGTATCTGCCATCTTTTCATCTGCTTATTTGCCATCTGTCTGTCTTCTTTGGTGAGGTGTCTATTCAGATTTTTACCCATTTCTAAATCAAATTATTTTCTTATTGCTGAATTTTAAGAGTCTATTATATATTTTGAATAAAAGTCCTGTATCAGATATATCTTTTACAGATATTTTCTTCCAGTCTGTAGGTTGTTTTCTCGTTTTTTGCAGTGTCTTTTACAGATAAGAAATTTTTAATTTTAATAAAGTTCCGCTTAATAATAATTTCTTTCATGGATGTACCTCTTATCACCATAACAAAGGCCATTTAGATTTTCTCCTAGGTTGTATTCTAGGAGTTTTACAGTTTTGCATTTTACATTTAGGTCTGTGACTCATTTTGAGTTCATTTTTGTGGAACATGTGGTGTCGTTGTTTAGATATTTTAAATGTAGATGTCCAGTTTTTCTAGTACTATTTGTTGAAGAGACTATCTTTTGTCCACTGTTTTGCCCTTTTCCTTCATAAAAGATCCAGTTGATTATCTTTATGGGGTTTATTCTTGGCAAAAGCAGTTTAGCAACCCACTGCACAGCAGCAGTGGTAGTGACATGCACCCACCAGGGTCAAATTTTGGAGAGACACCTCCCACATTCTGTGGTTGTTGGAGGGAACTGGAACTCACCCCACAGGGGTAACAGAGGAGGAGTGAGGCTGAGGCAGAGGCATGGACTCTATGGGAGAGAAATATACACTGTGATGGGAACTGCCAGCTTGGGAAAGACTCTGGTGGAACACTCCCCACTTTCCATTGAGCAGCAGCAGGAGCCAGGCTTGAGCTCCTCCTGCCTACTGGTGGCAGAGTGTGGTGGCCCCGCTGAGGAGGCACTGACTCCCCTTTGACTCTGGCAGGCGCATATCACTGGTGCATTTGCTCATTGGAGGGAACTAGGCCACAGCCCTGTGGGGTTACCAGTGGCGGGGTGGGCTGTGGAATAAGGTGGATAAGGAGATGCCACCACCCCCCCAGACTCTTTTTTTTTTTTTGGGTGGGCCTTCCTAACTCCACTGAGCACAGGAGGGAGCCACACGTGAGCTGCCAGTGGATGCCTGCTCTCTGGTTGCTGGAGTCCTTTTGAACTCTCCCA
The DNA here is from genome assembly GCF_027406575.1 of Nycticebus coucang. Classification (NCBI taxonomy): domain Eukaryota; kingdom Metazoa; phylum Chordata; class Mammalia; order Primates; family Lorisidae; genus Nycticebus; species Nycticebus coucang. The sequence continues at coordinate 108,797,967 of NC_069781.1, forward strand.
GTTGAGCAGTGATTGTACTCCCTGGAATAGTTGGTTTGGAACTCTTGACCTGGGCTGGCCACCCAGGGACCATCCAAGGTTGAGCCCTGACTGTGTTGTAGTGGGAAGGGCTGATTCTCCTCTTCTAGTTGTCACTGGTGGGGGGGCAGGATGTCTTAGTTGCTTGTATCTCTCCCCAGCTGAGATTTCAGCCCAAATCTGTCGACTCACTAGGATTAGATAAAGGCCGTATAAATAAATATAAGACAGACCCATCTAGCCCTATCATACAAATCAGATCCTCAGAGTCTCTGGCTGCAGGACTGAAAGGGCCCTTTGTAAAGCTGTAGCAAGCCCTAGCTCATTGGTGAAGAGCTGGTTGGTGAAGGGCTTGTTAACTATAACTCCTGGAGCCCTCAATCTAATCTCACCCTACCAGCTTTACTAGCCAGACTGTGAAAAATGATCATGGGGTGGAACCAGTGGAAAAACTCTGGCCACATGAATAATCAGAGTAAATCAAATCCCCCAAGGAACGTCAAAGGAGATACAACAGAAAATGCCATTCATAAACAAATGGCTGAAATGTCAAAAATAGAATTCAGAATATGATGGCTAATAAAATTAATAGAATGGAGGAAAAGAAGGAAATTGAAATCCAAAGAGTTGTACAAAAGTTGTCTCAAGAAATCAGTGAATTCAAAGACAAAATCTCCAAGGATATGGACACAATGAGAAAAGAGATAGCAGAGCTCAAGGAAATGAAAAAGCTATTTGTGGAGTTCCAAAATACAATAGAATCCCTCTGTAATAGAGTTGAGCAGGCAGAAGAAAGGATTTTTGAAATTGGAGACAAGGCTTTTGAACGTTCCCAAATGCTCAAAGAGGAGAGAGATGGAGATTAAGAACTGATCATTATCTGAGAGAGCTGTGGGACCACTCCAAAAGATCAAACGTTTGTCTTATAGGAATTCCTGAAGGGGAAAAGGATGGTCCTAAAGGTACAGATGCTCTACTTACAGATATCATTGAGAATTTCCCAAGCATTGCAAGAGATACAGCAATTCAGATAGTAGACAGTTTCAGAACCCCAGCATGACTTAATCCAAATAAAGCATCTCCTAGACACATTATAATTAACTTTGCCAAAGTTAATATGAAGGACAAAATTCTGCAAACAGCCAGATATAAGAAAAGCATTACCTACAAGGAGAAAAATATTAGGATGACTGCACATCTCTTAGCAGAAACTTTTCAAGCCAGAAGAAGATGGTCATTGACCTTCAGTCTCCTAAAACAAAACAACTTTCAGCCCAGGACCCTGTATCCAGCTAAACTGAATTTCATTTGTGATGGAGAAATCAAATACTTTACTGACTTACACATGTTGAAGAAATTTGCCATAACTAAACCATCTCTCCAGGAAATACTCAAGCCCATTTTCCATAATGACCAGCTCAATAGTCAGTAGCTTTTATATATACCAACAACAATCAATCTGAAAAAATTGTCCAAAACTCCATTCCTTTTACAGTAGTCCCAAAGAAGATGAACTCTCTGGGAATTTACCTAACAAAGGACATGAAAGATCGCTATAAAGAGAATTATGAAACTCTGAGAAAAGAAATAGCTGAATAGTTAACCAATGGAAAAACACACCATGCTCATGTATGGAAAGAATCAACATTATTAAAATGTCCATACTACCCCAAACAATATACAAATTTAATGCAATCCCTATTAAAGTACCATTGTCATACTTTAAAGATCTGGAAAAAACAGTTCTTCATTTTATATGGAATCAGAAAAAAAAACTCAAATGGACAAGACATTACTCAGAAATAGGAGGAATCACGCTACCAGACTTCAGGCTATACTATATAGTGATCAAAACAGCATGGTGCTGGCACAAAAATAGAGAGGTAGATATATGGTACAGAATAGAGAACCAAGAGATAAACCCAGCCATTTATCATTATTTTTTTTTGACAAGCTCATCAAAAACATAAATTGGGGGGAAGATTCGCTATTTAACAAATGGTGCTGGGTAAATTGGCCGGCGACTTGTGGAAGACTGAAACTGGACCCCTACCTTTCACCATTAACAAAAATTCTCACTGGATAAAAGATTTAAACTTAAGACATATAACTATAAAGATACTAGGAGAGAGTGCAGGGAAAATGCTTGAAGAAATTGGCCTGGGAGAATATTTTATGAGGAGGACCCTCCTGGGCAATTGAAGCAACACCAAAATTATATTACTGGGATCTGATCAAACTAAAAAGCTTCTGCACAGCCAAGAACACAGTAAGTAAAGCAAGCAGACAGCCCTCAGAATGGGAGAAGATATTTGCAGGCTATGTTTCTGACAAAGGTTTTATAACTAGAATCCAGAGAAAACTCTAACAAGAAAAGAACAAATAATCTCATTTCATTGTAGGCAAGAGACTTGAACAGAAGCTTCTCTAAAGAAGACAGATGCATGGCCTACAAACACATGAAAAAATGCTCATCATCTTTAATTATCAGAGAAATGCAAATCAAAACTGCTTTGAGAAATCATCTAACTCCAGTAAGATTAGCCCACATCACAAAATCCCAAAACTATAGATGTTGGCATAGATGTGGAGAGAAGGGAACACTTCTGCACTACTGGTAGGAATGCAAGCTAATCCGTCCTTTTTAGAAAGAAGTTTGGAGAACACTTAGGGAACTAAAAGTAGAGTTGCCATTCAATCCTGCAATTCCTCTGCTAGGTATGTCTCCAGAAGACCAAAAATCATTTTACAACAAAGATGTTTGCACAAGAATGTTTATTACAGACCAATTCATAATTGTCAAGTCATGGAAACAGCCCAAGTGCCCATCAAATCATGAATGGATTAATAAATTGTGGTGTATATATGCCATGGAATATTATGCAGCCTTTAAAAAAGATAGAGACTTTACATCTTTTATGTTCACCTGCATGGAGCTGGAACATATTCTTCTTAGTAAAGTATCTCAAGAATGGAAGAAAAAGTATCCAATGTACTCAATGCTATTATGAAACCAATATATAATCGCCCATACTTTCATACGAATGATAAAACACAATAGTCCAGGATGAAGAAGGGATGAGGCGGGGGAGGGTATTTAGTGGGAACTCACCTATTGTGCACAATGCAAGGATGCATGTCAAAACTATTAAGAGTAGAGTATAAATGTCTTAACACAACAAATAGTAAGTAAAGTGAAGGCTATATTAACCAGTTTGATGTAAGCATTCCAAACTGTATATAAAATCAGCACATTGTACCCCAAAAATGTATTAATGTACACAGTTATGATTTAATAAAAGAAATTAAGTAAATATAAAAGAAGAAGTCTTTTTGGCTAGTAGGAATGTAAAGTTTATAGTTTGCAAAATCAAATCAGGCAAAAAGATGTGAATTTTCTGTAGTTTCTAGTTCAAACCCAACTGTAATTTTATATCACAAATAAAGAATTATAAGATATAAGATACTCTACAAAATGAATGCTACCCGTCCTTTAAGATCCTTATGTGAGGTCCTGGCCTTCACAATGATACCACGAGAAGGAATTACTGATCTCATTTTACCTATGGGAAAGTTACAACCCAAAGAAGTTAGTGATATGAAAGGATATAAGGCACCTCCCTGCCAAACTTTACCCCTGAATTACCTCTAGCCTACTACTATGAACCAGTCAGTGATCTAATTCCAGCCCCAGGCATGACCCTAGAAAAATCACTGGGTGATACTCAGTTTCTTTATAATAAAAATGGGGATGAAAACCTAGTATTTTACTCAAGACATTTAAAATTATGATCACACTATTCCAGTAAGGATCTGTTTATTTTTTCTGTAAAATGAGTTAATAATGTATTTTAAGTTCCTTCAAAAACTCATTTACTCAAATAATATTTACTGAAGAGACACTAAATATCAAGGCATATGCTGGGTGCCTGAGTGATAGAAAAGACAAAAATAACTCTCTTAGAAACAAGTCTAGCTGGTAAAAACACATACAGCATTAAACAAATATATTACAGTCATTTAATTACAATGGTGCTGTGTCCTTGGAAGAAAAAGTACTGTGTACCTGTAACATGTGGATAGTAGTACAGTGGAGGGAAGACCAGATTAATTCACTCAGGTATTTCATGAGCACGGCCATGAAGGTAAGAAAGATGGAGAGAGCACAAGTTACTGACAGTGAAGACACCTGAGATGGCAGGATAGAGGAACCATCATGGGAAGAAATGTGAGCACAGCTTTCCAGGTTCAAGGAAAGCAAAAAGCCCCAAGGAAGGAAGTTCCAGAATATTCCAAAAGGCTGCAGCAGAAAGAAAAATGATCCTTAAGCCAATCTGAGGGGTGAACTCTGATGGCAGGGGAAGTGCATCTTACCTTGTTCACAAGAGACCAGCACAGGAGATCTGGGTGGGCAAACTGGACCTCCAGAAGCTGCCAAAGTCATCACCATTGGGCATATCAGCACACTTAGCAACACTACAGGCTCAGAGCCTCACAGATGGGCAAACTGAAACCCCAGGGTAGAAGCACCTGGCTTTGGACTGGCCCTGCCATTGCCTTGGACAGAGACTGTTACCTTGTTCACCTGTGTGGCAGAGGGCAGGTCTTGGTCCTCCATGAAAAAGGTATAGCAGTTCGTGTGGACCCAGTTGTGGCTCCACCTCACCATCACCATGCCCCACTTCTATCTGGTAGGACCAATACCACCACCCTGTTGCCCTTCAGCCTGCAGGGCCAGCCCCTCCTGGCCTTGCTGGGCTCAGTTATATAGTTGAGGGGTCCTGCTTCACCGGGAGTAACACCTTGCTCCAACCCTCCCCTCCCCCACCTCTTATGCTGGCATATGCCCAGCTGTATTGCTCAGGCTGGTCTTCCAACTCCTGAGCTCAAGTGATCCTCCTGCCTCAGTCTCCCAAAGTGCTAGGATTATAGGCATGAGCCACCAGGCCCAGGCCAGAGTGTAGTTCTTAACAAATCTGTGTCTGGTGCATGCACTATCTGCCATATCTATAATCTGTTTTCTGTTGTTTGTGCTGTCCATATTCTGAACCGCCTCCTCATGTGCCTGGCTGTTGTTATACAATGTACATTGTTTGTAAGTTTTTGTAGAAATAATTTAAGGCATCAATTGATAACCACCAAGTGAGCTTTTCATCAGTTGACCATATCTTATTAAAACTGTTTTCAAACACATCAAGTCTAAGTACAAGCTCCCATTTATGTGGAGGTGAGAGCTATCAGAAATTAACTAGGTTTGACTAGAGCTCCGAGTCTGCAGATGTGGCTGAAGAAATAAATAGGCAAGAGCATGAAAACATCAAACTCTCCTGAAAGCAAAAATTAGGGCTTACTGTGTTTTGTCAACCCACCATGAGCTGGGAGGCCAGTGGATGTAGTAGTAGTGTTAATTACCTCTGTACCCTCAGTACCCAGAGTTTATCCACACGAAGCATAAAACATATTTTAACAATAAAAGATTGCTAAGAATGGGGAGGCACCTGTGGCTCAAGGAGTAGGGCGCCGGTCCCATATGCTGGAGGTGGCGAGTTCAAACCCAGCCCTGGCCAAACAAAAAAAAAAAAAAAAAAAGATTGCTAAGAATAAGTTTCTCTAGACTGTTTTTACCTATCCCTGGACTAATATGACACTGTCTTAATTATTATATAACATTAAGTTCTGATACCTAATATAGTAAGTCTCTCCATTATTTCTCCTTCTGGTTCTGCTTCCTTCTCTTGGCCCTTTGCATTTCCACATACTTGTTAGAATCATTTTATCAAATTTATAATAAAATAAGGAAAAAATTGGCTGGATGATATTGGAATTTATTAAAGTCATAAATTAATTCCACAAGTGCCTGTTTCCTTATTTATACAGCTGCCTCTGTTCACTCTTATCTGGGAGTAGATGGAGCAAATCAGCCTACTGTACAGAGGGTCTCCTGCTGAATCTCCAGCAGGAGCCATTTTTTGGGTTCCCACTTCTGCCCACCTCACGTCCAAATGAGTCACATTAGCACACATGCAGCCCTCAGGGCAAAAGTGACTATGACTTCCCCCCCAACCCCCACCACAAATGAAGGCAATGAAATGATACATCTCTGCCATTTCCCTTGATAGGTATGAGAGAGGAACACACATAAGGCAGAGCCACTTGGGTTTTGCATAAAAAAATCTCAAATCCTGAACTAGAATATTTAGTGTCTTTTACTAAAACCAAACCAAACCTTCCATCCCACTTGAGTTTTGAACATGAGGACATCATATTCCCTGAACCGGTTCTAAAAAGAATATTCTTGGCCAGGAGACAGCACCTGGAAAGCCAACACCAAGGCAGGAATTGTCATTCTATATGGGCAGGCCTTGAATGGCAGCAAAGGTCAGTTTCTGATGGTTAAGTCAGTAGCACACAGACTTGAGGTTCACTGAACACAGGCCATGGGTCTCTTCTGCTGCTCTGGATGTCCTCATCACCTTGGCTGGGAGGGTGACTACTACATTCTTGAGAACAGTCCTCAGGATGGCTAAGGAGCAGGACGAGATACAAAGTGTGCCCAATGTGGCCATGGAGAGGCATTGGAGGGCTGAATCGAGTAGGTGGCAGAAGAACAAGCTGCCTGGGTGATCCTGAGGAACTGGCAGACAGGACCAGGGCCAGTGTCTTACCCCTCTGGAATAAAGGGCCGAATCAACTCCGGGTTCAACAGCGACTCCTCAAGAGGCTGATCCACATGGAAGTCATGGACATGGGGGGGCCCTGGGTGGGCCTTGGGGGCCAGTCCCCCTGGGCGCTGAGGAATCGGCAGCTCAGATGGGTGGGCAGGCAAAGGAGCTGTGAAGAAGTACTGATGCAAGAGGGCCTGGGGATGGCAAGTAAAGAACAGCAGAAAGAAATCATTAACCTCCCTGTCCTCAGGCTCAGACCAAAGGCAACTTTAAGACTCATTCCTTCAGCTCCTCATGTGTTCAGCTGACTTAGCAAACCTTTTCTGCAAGTCTAATATGTCTGAAGTGCTGTTCTAAAGGCTGGGGACTCAGTGGTTTACAAAACAGACAAAACCCTGCCTTTTCAACACAGGTGAAGGTGAGGAACAATAAACAAGGTGAAGTAAAATATACAATAGTCAGATAATGATACAGTCAGCACTCTGTGGAAAAGAGAAAGCAAGACAGAGAATGAAAAATGCCAGTGAGACTACAGATTTGAAGAGTGGTGAAAGAAGGCCACTTGGAAAGTAACACTTGAGCAAAGACCTGAGAGAACTGGGTGAGCAGGGCATGAGGCTCTAGGGCAGGGAAAGAAGTGCATAGAAGCCAAGGGGTGTCCTGGTGTGTTCCAGAATATGCAGGAGGCCCTGGAGCTAAAGAAGACCGAATACAGGGGAAAGAGCAGGTAGGGTCAAGAAATGATGGTGTATATGAGTGTAACACCTTTGGGCCATAGGAAAGACTCTGGCTTTTCTTCTAAGTGAGACAGAGGCAAGGAAGGCTGGGGCAGAGAAGGGGTGTGTTCTGCTCTGCTGGGACAAGCTTTCTCTCTTTGCCAGGTGGAGAAGAAATTAACAGTAGAATCTCCCGAGTTGACTACCTCCCTACATTGACCACCTCCTTAAGTTGACCTAATTTTGCTCTTGTTCTCTCCTGCTGGTTGAGTACCCTGCTGTCTCTCGACTTCTTCATGGTCCTTCTGGACATCCTTCTTCTCTTGTGGACCTATATGATTCCGGAGCAAGATGGTGGCCGAGTAATAGCTTCTGTGCAGCCAGGCACAGTGAGATTGGGGGGAAAAGACTCCAAGCATCTCTGGCTGGTGGGATCTGCCCAGAAACTTCCCTTTGGCCACACAGGGAGTAAGTGAGAGACTTCTGGACCCCATGAGGAGGACAAAGTGGTGGAGAATAGGCAAGTGGTAGGTGCGTCTGTTCGGTCGGAGGCTGCCCACAGCTGTAACCACAGCAACAGCGAGACTGCAAGCAGGAAAAGCCTTAGTTGTGGGCTGTTTTGGATTTTTTGCACTTGAGCACTCAATTGAACTGCCTTGGGAGATCTTGGGTGGGTGTATGGATGACTTTAGGCATTGTCTAGGGCCCTGGACTGAGCCAGACGGAGCTAATAGTGTTTGGCGGTGGGTCACACGGATCCATTGTCAGTGATCTGCCCCGGCAAGCTCCGCCCTCAGGGTCGCAGAGCTAGAAACGGGTGGGAGCTGGTAACCCAGCAACCAAGTAGCCTAAGGGTGGGGTTTGAGCCGCCTTGCAGCCCTAACCCTCAGGGGCAGAGTGAGACCGGTTTTGGCACACTGAGTAAGTGGATAGCCACTTCAGCAGCGATTCCAGCGAGAAAGCTGGGAAAGCTTCTGCTCAGCAAGTTTACAAGTTCAAAGTGCCTTTTAAGTAGGCTGAAGAGAGATTTAGGGTGTCTACCTGCTGGGGTTTGAGAAATCAGCAGCCTCCAGTCATATCAGAACTGTGACTAACATCTCATACCCCAGAAGACCACGTGTTGCCCAGACAATATTCAATAACATATACAAACTGCTTTGTTTTTGGTTCTGTATTTTTTTCTTTTCTTTTTTTGTTTGGTTGTTTTTTTTGTTTCTTTATTTTGACATTGCTGATGTTCTTTTGTTTTTTTTTAATTTCAATCTTTTCCACACAGATCCCTTTTTCTTTCTCAATTTTCCTAGTTTAATTATAATTTCCCATTGCTGCCTTTTTTAATAACTTCAACTTCATTTTTGCTAGTGTTTCTACCGACATAATTTGGTTTTTCACCCAATTTCATCCCCGTAAAGTTTTCTGTTTGCTTCTTTTGGTTTGATTTATAGCATTTTTGTCTTTCCTCTCTACTTGGTGGAGGTGGGGTACTGTGTGTGATCAGGTTAGCAAAGAGCTGCTGACCTCAAGGCAACCACGCAACAGGACACCCCCAGAAGGTGGGGTTTTTTAAGATTGTGTCAAAGTACCCTACTGTACACCTATATTGCCCTGTCTCCCTCTTTCTGTGCCTCTCTTCTTTTTGTCAATATTCCTTATACCGACCCCCTCTCCTTTCTCTATCTTTCTTTTTTTCTTATCACTCGGTCCTCCTTTCTTTCATCCCCTTTTTTTGCTCTTCAACCTTCTCACCCTTCTGGTCCTGTAACCCTTAGTCCACAGGCACAAGAACTTAAAGAGCAAGAGGAAGTGAAAGGAAAATTAGGGCAAGGAAACAGATAAAAGAAATCACTCATGAGGAAGAATCAGCAGAAAACTCCAGGCAACATGAAGAACCAGTCTAGAACAACCCCACCAAGGGACCATGAGGTAGCTACTGCAGATGATTCCACCAGTATAGAAATGTTAGGAATGACAGAAAGGGAATTTAGAATACACATGTTGAAAACAATGAAAGAAATGATGGAAACAATGAAGGAACTTCCTAATAAAGTGGAAAATAACCAAAAGGAAATCCAAAAACAGAATCAAATAAGAGATGAACAATATGAAGAATATAAAAAGGATATAGCAGACCTGAAGGAACTGAAACAGTCAATTAGGGAACTTAAAGATACAATGGAAAGTATCAGCAACAGGTTAGACCATGCAGAAGAAAGAATTTCAGAGGTAGAAGACAAAGTTCTTGAGATAACTCAGACAGTAAAAGAGGCAGAAAAGAAGAGAGAGAAAGCAGAACGTTCACTGTCAGAATTATGGGACTTTATGAAGCGTTCCAACATACGAGTTATAGGAATTCCAGAAGGGGAAGAAGAATGCCCCAGAGGAATGGAAGCCATACTAGAGAATATTATAAAAGAAAATTTCCCAAATATCACCAAAGATTCTGACACACTGCTTTCAGAGGGATATCGGACCCCGGGTCGCCTCAACTCTAACCGAGCTTCTCCAAGACACATTGTGATGAACCTGTCCAAAGTCAAGACAAAAGAAAAGATTCTGCAAGTTGCCAGGAGTAAGCGCCAGTTGACCTACAGGGGCAAATCCATCAGAGTTACCGCAGACTTCTCTAATGAAACTTTCCAAGCAAGAAGACAATGGTCATCTACCTTTAATCTACTTAAACAGAACAATTTTCAGCCCAGAATTCTGTACCCTGCTAAGCTAACCTTCAAAATTGACGGAGAAATCAAATCATTTACGGATATACAAACATTGAGGAAATTCGCCACAACAAGACCAGCTCTACAGGAAATACTTCAACCTGTTCTGCACACTGACCACCACAATGGATCAGCAGCAAAGTAAGAACTCAGAAATCAAAGGACAGAACCTAACCTCCACACTGATGCAAAAGACAAAACTAAGCAATGGACTCTCACAAATTAAGATGAATAGAATATTACCACACTTATCAATTATCTCAATAAATGTTAATGGCTTGAATTCCCCACTGAAGAGACATAGATTGGGTGACTGGATTAAAAAACACAAGCCATCCATTTGCTGTCTGCAAGAAACACACCTGGCTTCAAAAGACAAATTAAAGCTCCGAGTCAAGGGTTGGAAGACAATTTTTCAGGCAAATGGAATTCAGAAGAAAAGAGGAGTTGCAATCTTATTTTCAGATACATGTGGATTTAAAGCAACTAAAGTCAAAAAAGACAAAGATGGTCACTTTATATTGGTCAAGGGAAAACTACAACAAGAAGACATTTCAATTCTAAATATTTATGCACCCAATTTAAATGCTCCCAGATTCTTGAAGCAGACCTTACGCAGTCTGAGCAATATGATATCTGATAATACCATCATAACAGGGGACTTTAACACACCTCTTACAGAGCTGGACAGATCCTCTAAACAGAAATTGAACAAAGATGTAAGAGATTTAAATGAGACCCTAGAACAACTATGCTTGATAGACGCATATAGAACACTCCACCCCAAAGATAAAGAATATACATTCTTCTCATCACCCCATGAAACATTCTCCAAAATTGATCATATCCTGGGACACAAAACAAATATCAACAGAATCAAAAGAATTGAAATTTTACCTTGTATCTTTTCAGACCATAAGGCACTAAAGGTGGAACTCAACTCTAACAAAAATGCTCAACCCCACCCAAAGGCATGGAAATTAAACAATCTTCTGTTGAATAACAGATGGGTGCAGGAAGAAATAAAACAGGAAATCATTAACTTCCTTGAGCATAACAACAATGAAGACACAAGCTACCAAAACCTGTGGGATACTGCAAAAGCAGTTTTGAGAGGAAAATTCATCGCTTTAGATGCCTACATTCAAAAAACAGAAAGAGAGCACATCAATAATCTCACAAGAGATCTTATGGAATTGGAAAAAGAAGAACAATCTAAGCCTAAACTCAGTAGAAGAAAAGAAATATCCAAAATCAAATCAGAGATCAGTGAAATTGAGAACAAAAGAATCATTCAGAAAATTAATGAAACAAGGAGTTGGTTTTTTGAAAAAATAAATAAAATAGATAAACCATTGGCCAGACTAACGAGAAATAGAAAAGTAAAATCTCTAATAACCTCAATCAGAAACGATAAAGGGGAAATAACAACTGATCCCACAGAGATACAAGAGATCATCTCTGAATACTACCAGAAACTCTATGCCCAGAAATTTGACAATGTGAAGGAAATGGATCAATATTTGGAATCACACCCTCTCCCTAGACTTAGCCAGGATGAAATAGACCTTCTGAACAGACCAATTTCAAGCACTGTGATCAAAGAAACAATAAAAAAGCTTCCAACCAAAAAATGCCCTGGTCCAGATGGCTTCACTCCAGAATTCTATCAAACCTTCAAGGAAGAGCTTATTCCTGTACTGCAGAAATTATTCCAAAAAACTGAGGAAGAAGGAATCTTCCCCAACACATTCTATGAAGCAAACATCACCCTGATACCAAAACCAGGAAAAGACCCAAACAAAAAGGAGAATTTCAGACCAATCTCACTCATGAACATAGACGCAAAAATTCTCAACAAAATCCTAGCCAATAGATTACAGCTTATCATCAAAAAAGTCATTCATCATGATCAAGTAGGCTTCATCCCAGGGATGCAAGGCTGGTTTAACATACGCAAGTCTATAAACGTTATCCACCATATTAACAGAGGCAAAAATAAAGATCACATGATCCTCTCAATAGATGCAGAAAAAGCATTTGATAAAATCCAGCATCCTTTTCTAATTAGAACTCTGAAGAGTATAGGCATAGGTGGCACATTTCTAAAACTGATTGAAGCTATCTATGACAAACCCACAGCCAATATTTTACTGAATGGAGTAAAACTGAAAGCTTTTCCTCTTAGAACTGGAACCAGACAAGGTTGTCCGCTGTCACCTTTACTATTCAACGTAGTGCTGGAAGTTCTAGCCAATATAATTAGGCAAGACAAGGAAATAAAGGGAATCCAAATGGGAGCAGAGGAGGTCAAACTCTCCCTCTTTGCTGACGACATGATCTTATACTTAGAGAACCCCAAAGACTCAACCACAAGACTCCTAGAAGTCATCAAAAAATACAGTAATGTTTCAGGATATAAAATCAATGTCCACAAGTCAGTAGCCTTTGTATACACCAATAACAGTCAAGAGGAGAAGCTAATTAAGGACACAACTCCCTTCACCATAGTCTCAAAGAAAATCAAATACCTAGGAATATACCTAACGAAGGAGGTGAAGGACCTCTATAAAGAAAACTATGAAATCCTCAGAAAGGAAATAGCAGAGGATATTAACAAATGGAAGAACATACCATGCTCATGGATGGGAAGAATCAACATTGTTAAAATGTCTATACTTCCCAAAGCTATCTACCTATTCAATGCCATTCCTATCAAGGTACCTACATCGTACTTTCAAGATTTGGAAAAAATGATTCTGCGTTTTGTATGGAACCGGAGAAAACCCCGTATAGCTAAGGCAGTTCTTAGTAACAAAAATAAAGCTGGGGGCATCAGCATACCAGATTTTAGTCTGTACTACAAAGCCATAGTGCTCAAGACAGCATGGTACTGGCACAAAAACAGAGACATAGACACTTGGAATCGAATTGAACACCAAGAAATGAAACTAACATCTTACAACCACCTAATCTTTGATAAACCAAACAAGAACGTACCTTGGGGGAAAGACTCCCTATTCAATAAATGGTGTTGGGAGAACTGGATGTCTACATGTAAAAGACTGAAACTGGACCCACATCTTTCCCCACTCACAAAAATTGATTCAAGATGGATAAAGGACTTAAATTTAAGTCATGAAACAATAAAAATCCTCAAAGAAAGCATAGGAAAAACACTGGAAGATATTGGCCTGGGGGAAGACTTCATGAAGAAGACTGCCATGGCAATTGCAACAACAACAAAAATAAACAAATGGGACTTCATGAAACTGAAAAGCTTCTGTACAGCTAAGGACACAATAACCAAAGCAAAGAGACAACCTACACAATGGGAAAGGATATTTGCATATTTTCAATCAGACAAAAGCTTGATAACCAGGATCTATAGAGAACTCAAATTAATCCACATGAAAAAAGCCAACAATCCCTTATATCAATGGGCAAGAGACATGAATAGAACTTTCTCTAAAGATGACAGACGAATGGCTAACAAACACATGAAAAAATGTTCATCATCTCTATAAGAGAAATGCAAATCAAAACAACCCTCAGATATCATCTAACCCCAGTGAGAATGGCCCACATCACAAAATCTCAAAACTGCAGATGCTGGCGTGGATGTGGAGAGAAGGGAACACTTTGACACTGCTGGTGGGACTGCAAACTAGTACAACCTTTCTGGAAGGAAGTATGGAGAAACCTCAAAGCACTCAACCTAGACCTCCCATTCGATCCTGCAATCCCATTACTGGGCATCTACCCAGAAGGAAAAAAATCCTTTTATCATAAGGACACTTGTACTAGACTGTTTATTGCAGCTCAATTTACCATTGCCAAAATGTGGAAACAGCCTAAATGCCCACCAACCCAGGAATGGATTAACAAGCTGTGGTATATGTATACCATGGAATACTATTCAGCTATTAAAAAAAATGGAGACTTTACATCCTTCGTATTGACCTGGATGGAAGTGGAAGACATTATTCTTAGTAAAGCATCACAAAAATGGAGAAGCATGAGTCCTATGTACTCAATCTTGATATGAGGACAATTGATGACAATTAAGTTTATGGGGGGGGGGAAGCAGAAAGAGGGATGGAGGGAGGAGGGTGGGGCCTTAGTGTGTGTCACACTTTATGGGGGAAAGACATGATTGCAAGAGGGACTTTACTTAACAATTGCAATCAGTGTAACTGGCTTATTGTACCCTCAATTAATCCCCAACAATAAAAAATAAAAATAAAAAAAAGAAAAAAAAAAAAGAAAATTTCCCAAATATCACGAAAGATTCTGACATACTCCTTTCAGAGGGATAAGGGTCCCCAGGTCACCTCAACTCAAATAGAGCTTCTCCAGGACACATTGTGATGAACCTACTAAAGTTAAGACAAAAGAAAAGATTTTGCAAGCTGCCAGGAGTAAGCGCCAAATAACCTACAGGGGCAAATCCATCAGGGTGACCGCAGAATGAAATTAGGGCAAGTTTCTCTAATGAAACTTTTCAAGCCAGAAGACAATGGTCTTCTACCTTTAATCTACTTAAACAGCACAATTTCCAGCCCAGAATTCTATATCCCGCTAAGCTAAGTTTTAAAATTGATGGAGAAATCTAATCTTTTACTGATATGCAAACATTGGGGAAATTCGCCACAACAAGACCAGCTTTAAAGGAAATACTTCAACCTGTTCTACACACTGACCATCACAATGGACCTTCAGTAAAGTAAATACCCAGAAGGGGTGAAAGGCAGAATCTAGCTTCCACAATGATGCAAAAGACAAAATTAAGCAATGGACTTTCACAAAATAAGATGAATAGAATGCTACCACACTTAATCAATTACCTCAACAAATGTCAATGACTTGAATTCCCCACTGAAGAAGCACAGATTGGCTGATTGGATTAAAAAACACAAGCCATCTATTTGCTGTTGCAGGAAACACACCTCATGTCAAAAGACAAATTAAAACTCAGAGTTAAGGATTGGAAGTCAATTTTTCAGGCAAACGGAATTCAGAAGAAAAGGGTTGCAATCTTATCAGATACATATGGATTTAAAGCAACTAAAGTTGAAAAAGGCAATGATGGTCACTTCATATTGGTCAAGGGAAAAATAGAAGAAGACATTTCAATTCTAAATATTTATGCACCCAATTTAAATGCTCCCAGATTCTTGAAACAGACCTTACTCAGTCTGAGCAATATGATATCCTATAACACCACCATAGCAGGGGACTTTAACATCCCTCTCTCAGAGATTGACAGATCCTCTAAAAAAAAATTAAATGAAAATATTAGAGATTTAAATAAGAACTTAGAACAACTGTGCTTGATAGATGTATATAGAACACTTCATCCCATTGTCCCATGGAACATTCCATCATCTCATCGTCCCATGGAACATTCTCCAAAATTGATCATATCCTAGGACATAAAACAAACCTCAAGAGAATCAAAAGAATTGAAATTTTACCTTGTATCTTCTCAGACCACCAGCCACTAAAGGTGGAACTCAACTCCAACAAAAACGTTCAACACTACACAAAGGCATGAAAGCTAAATAACCTTATGCTGAATGACAGTTGCGTGCAGGAAGAAATAAAAAAGGAAATCATTAACTTCCTTGAGTATAACAACAATGAACACACAAGCTACCCAAACCTGTGGGATACAGCAAAAGCAGTCATGAGAGGAAAATGTATCACTTTAGAAGCCTACATTTGAAAAACAGAAAGAGAGAGCATCAAAAAACTACCAAGCCATCTTATGGAATTAGAAAAAGAAGAAAAATCTAAGTCTAAACCCAGCAGAAGAAAAGAAATATGCAAAATTAAATCAGAGATCAATGAAACTGAAAACAGAATCATTCAGAAAATTAATGAAACAAGGGAGTTGGCTTTTTGAAAAAAAATAAATGAAATAGATAAACCTTTGGCCAGACTAACTAGAAATAAAAAAGTAAAATCTCTAGTAATCTCAATCAGAAATGATAAAGGGGAAATAACAATGGATGCCACAGAGATACAAGAGATTATCTCTGAATACTGCCACAAACTCTATGCCCAGAAATCTGACAATGTGAAGGAAATGGATCAATATTTGGAATCACACTCTCTCCCTAGTCTTAGCCTGGATGAAGTAGAGCTCCTGAACAGACCAATTTCAAGCACTGAGATCAAAGAAACAATACAAAATCCCCCAACGAAAAAATGCCCTAGTCCAGATGGCTTCACATCAGAATTCTACCAAACCTTCAAAGAATAGCTTATTCCTATTTTTCAGAAATTGTTTCAAAAAATTGAGGAGGAAGGAATCTTCCCCAATACTTTCTATGAAGCAAACATCACCCTGATACCAAAACCAGGAAAAGACCAAACTAAAAAGGGTAATTTTAGACCAATTTCACTAATGAATATAGATGCAAAAATTCTCTACAAAATCCTAGCCAATAGATTACAGCTTATCATCAAAAAAGTCATACATCATGATCAACTAGGTTTCATCGCAGGATGCAAGGCTGGTTTAACATATGCAAGCCCATAAACCTTATTCACCATATCAACAGAAGCAAAAACAAAGCCCATATGATCCTTTCAATAGATGCAGAAAAAGCATTTGATAAAATCCAGAATCCTTTTCTAATTAGAACACTGAAGAGTATAGGCACAGGTGGCACATTTCTTAAACTGATCAAAGCTATCTATGACAAATCCATGGCTAATATTTTACTGAATGGAGTTAAACTGAAAGCTTTTCCTCTTAGAACCAGAACCAGACAAGGTTGTCCTCTGTCACCATTACTTTTCAACATAGTGCTAGAAATTCTAGCCAATACAATTAGTCCAGACAAGAAAATAAAGGGCATCCAAATGGGAGCAGAGGAGGTCAAACTCTCCCTCTTTGCTGTTGATATGATCTTACACTTAGAGAACCCCAAAGACTCAACCACAAGACTCTTGGAAATCTTCAAAAAATACAGAAATATCTGAGGATATAAAATCAATGTCCACAAGTCAGTTGCCTTTTGAATATGCCAATAACAGTCAAGATGAGAGGCTAATTAAGGGCACAACTCCCTTCACCATAGCCCCAAAGAAAATGAAATACCTAGAAATATACCTAACAAAAGAGGTGAAAGACCTCTATAAAGAAAATTATGAAACCCTAAAAAAAGAAATAGCAGAGGACTTTAACAAATGGAAGAACATACCATGGTGGGGAAGAATCAACATTGTTAAAATGTCTATACTTCCCAGAGCAATCTACCGATTCAACACCATCTCTATTAAAATACCAACATCCTATTTTCAAGACTTGGAAAAAAGGATTTGTACAGAACCAGAAAAAAGCCTATATAGCTAAGGTAGTTCTTAGTAATAAAAACAAAGTCGGGGGCATCACCATACCAGATTTTAGGCTGTACTACAAGGGCATAGTGGTCAAGACAGCATGGTACTGGCACAAAAATAGAGACAGACATTTGGAATCGAATAGAAAATCAGGAAATGAAACTACCATTTTACAACCACCTAATCTTCAAAAAATCAAACAAGAACATACCTTGGGGGAAAGACTCCCTATTCAATAAATGGTGCTGGGAGAACTGGATAAGACTGAAACTGGTCCTGCACCTTTCTATACTCACAAAAATTGATTCAAGATGGATAAAGAACTTAAATTTGAGGCATGAAACGATAAAAATCCTCAAAGAAAGCATAGGGAAAAGACTGGAAGATATCGGCCTGGGGAAAGACTTTATGAAGAAGACTGCCATGGCAATTGCAACAACAAAAAAAATAAACTAAAAGGATTTAGTTAAACTGAAAAGCTTCTGTATAGCTAAGGAGACAACCAAAGCAAACAGACAACCTACACAATGGGAAAAGATATTTTCATATTTTGAATCACCTAAAAGCTTAAAAACTAGGATCTACAGAGAACTTAAGTTAATCCACATGAAAAAAGCCAACAATCCCATACATTAATGGGGAAGAGAGATGAACAGAACCTTCTCTAAAGAAGACAAATGGTTAACAAACATATGAAAAAATGCCCATCATCCCTAATTATTAGAGAAATGCAAATTAAAATCACCCTGAGATATCATCTAACCCCAGCATGAATGGCCTATATCACAAAATCTCAAAACTGCAGATGCTGGCATGGATGTGGAGAGAAAGGAACACTTTTACACTGCAAACTAATACAACCTTTTTGGAAAGAAGTATAGAGAAACCTCAAAGAACTCAAGCTAGAACTCCTATTTGATCCTGCAATCCCATTACTGGGCATCTATCTGGAAGGACAAAAACCTTTTATTATAAAGACATTTGTACTAGACTATTTATCGCAGCTCAATTTACAATCGCTAAAATGTGGAAACAGCCTAAATGCCCCTCAACCCAGGAATGGATTGGCAACCTGTGGTATATGTATACCATGGAATACTATTCAGCTATTAAAAAAAAAATGGAGGTTTTGCAGCATTTGTATTAACCTGGATAGAGATGGAACACATTATTCTTAGTGAAGCATCACAAGAATGGAGAAGCATGAATCCTATGTATTCAACTTTGATATGGGGGCAGTTAATCACAATTAATGACACGTGGGGTGGGGGAAGGGGAGAGCAGACAGAGAGAAGAGGAGGGAGGGGGTAAGGGAAAGGAAAAGAGAAAAAAAAAAAGAAAGAAAATCGTGACTAATTCTCACATAAATTGGATTTAATTTTGACCAAAGTACATTATTTGAATAATTTTTAATTCAACTTGTTAATATGTTATTTAGGATATTGCATCCTCATTTATAAGTGAAATATGTTTGTAATTTCCCTTTGTAATAATATATTTTTTCCAATTTTAATATCAGTTATATCCAAATGAAGTAGAACAATTTTGAAGTATTTCTTCTTTTTCTATTGTCTATAAGATTTGGCATGATCTGTTTTTCGAAATTATTTTCTATTTTTATTTATAAATATTAGTTGTCTCTTTTTTGAGACTTTGGGGGAAAAAAAAGTTAACTGATGATTCCATCCTGAACCTCAAAGTCAAAGCATTCTGTGATAGACATACTTTTATCTGACAATGTGAATGTTACTTTTTTTGCATTATTATTATTATTATTGCTCAATATTTCGTTGCAGCAATCATCTGATTTCTTTTCCAAATGTATTTATCTTCGTTCATTCTTTACAAGGTATTTGTTTCTAGTCTTTATCTTAAGCATTGTTATTGTTATTAAAAATAATAATAAAAAGTTGACCTAATTTTCATCGACTAGACATGCACCACATGTACTCAATGGAAGATCCTTATGTTGACCACCTACATATGTTGACCAGTTTTTACAGTCCACTGAGTAGTCAACTTACAGAGATTCCACTGTAAGTGGAATGAGGGGAGACACAGATTCTGGGAAGCAATCTAAGACAGCAGTGGTCAGAAGCCATGGAGGCAAGAACCCACAGGAGCTGCTGACGGTGGGGACTGAGATGGTATGCACAAACACACACTGCTGGTGCTGAGTGCAGGGAGGGGACAGATATTCCTGATAATGAGGCCTTGATACTCATGACCCTGTGGCTCCTGTGGTGTTCATCATCCTTAAGGGCCTTACAGCCACAATCTGAGTCCTCCCTTCTAGGCCTCTGCTCACCATTTCTCTGCTTAGCAGACACTTCCTCAAAACATCCTAATACTTAAATGTACCCTCTGCCAGAAAGCCTTGCTTAACCCCAAATTCAGCCCTGCCCTCCCTCCTGGAGCCCCCACAGCCTAACAGCACACCCTCTTACAACCTTTTGGGCCTAGAGCTATTTCATCACGGGGGACAGGAAACTTGTTTACTACCTGTGCCAGGGCCCAGAATGATGTCTGGCATGGGTCACATGCTCGATAAATACTTACTACAGGACTGAAAGAAGGATTCCCCAGTAACTCTTGCTGTATTTGCCATATGTTCTGAGGCAGCCCAAGAGTAGCACACCCAGACAAGTGCTCTCCTATAAGGTGAACATGATCCTCCAACAGCCACCCCTAGCCCCTTGGGGAATGCTGGGGATGTCGACAGGGGTCTGCTCACAAAGGCACACTTACTCTGAGGCTTCTACCCACTGGGTTCTAGGAACAACACAGACATCCCAGATACCTGGTTC
This sequence comes from Nycticebus coucang, assembly GCF_027406575.1. NCBI lineage: Eukaryota > Metazoa > Chordata > Mammalia > Primates > Lorisidae > Nycticebus > Nycticebus coucang. The sequence continues at coordinate 108,818,243 of NC_069781.1, forward strand.
TGGTCCCTGCCCATCACAGGTTCGGAGGGTTGATGACTTGATGAGGTCATGTGGCTGCCAAGTGCAGAGTATCAGGGCAATGGGAAGGGAGCCAAGAAAACAGAGAACATGGTGTCTCACCCTACCTGAGAAGATGAAATGCGCTGGCGCGGAGGGTAGAGGAGGAACTGACCCAGCAGGTCCAAGGCCTGAGGAGAGGCATCTGGAAGCACCTCCTCCAGGGGCACAGGTGCCTGCTCCTTAAAGGAGATCTTGTTGTAGTCAGGAAGCTCAGTGATCTCCTGGGCAGGGGAGGACAGACATTAAGAGTCACTCTTCATTCACTCATCTACTGATACATTCCTTTATCCAGCCCCTTGCCCTCTCAGATGCTGGCTCTGTGCCATCTTCCTGAGATGATAGCATGTGTGCACTAGAATGGAAAAGGGCAGAGGACAAGACCTGGACTGCCCCCAAAAAGTACGGTGGAAGGAGGAACCTCTAAGTTAGGCCAGAACAGCGGTCCAGGAGGGTAGGGGTGAGGTGAAAGAAGGTACATGGGAGGAAGCAGTCACTTGCTATTGGGAAATGGAGTGATCCTGACCCCACACCCTCCCCACCATGGGCCCCTCAACAAACCGGCCAGACTTTAGGGCTGGGGGTCCCCAAGATGCGAAGAACACAGCAAAGCTGTTCAATGTCGTTCTCACCCGGGAAAAGGGGGGACCCATTCAACAGCTCCCCCATGATGCAGCCCACGGCCCTGTGGACAAAGAGCCCCAAGCAACTCACACCATGGCAAACAGACCTACCCATTGCAGCCCGACACCTCATCCCAGGGCAAGGGCCCAAAAGCCAGTCCTCAAAAAGTCAAAGTCCCAGCAATTCTGAGACTTCTCAGAGCCTCCTACTCTAGGATGCGTAGCTCATCTGCACTTTTGGGGGCAGAATTGCAAACAAGCCCCAAATTTCATTCATGTGAGCACTGCCAAACATACTCCCCCCACTTAAAAGGCTCAGAGTCTTTATACTCTGGGATACAGGCCTCTGATCATTCAGAGATATCACCCTGCATATTACGAGTTTAGACACGTCCCACCTTAAGCCTCTGACCAACTTATCAACTCCTCACCCAGCCCAAAGGCTTCCTACCTAGGACTATCACTTTTGTCTTACCTGACCCCCACCCACCTCAAACATCATGGTGAAGAGCACTAGCCCCAGACTTCTCAGAACACCCGAACCATGGAAGACACCCTTAACCTACAGCTCTCATCAGGAGAAAAAGATATTTAACAGCTCAGAGACCCTACGGCTTAGGAGAAATCTAAGGCCCACATTACCCCATCCCCACCACAGGGTCTCACCACAAATCAACGCCCTGGTCATATTGGCGGGCACCATATAGGAGTTCAGGGGCTCGGTACCACCTGTGAAGAAGAGGGCTGGTGGTCATAGCCAGGCCACTAGGCTGAAAGGAAGATGCCCCAAAAGGTTACCCCCAAATGTTACCCCAGCTCCACACCAATCCCACAAGCCATATTTGGACAGAAGGTCCTCAAGCCTCTCTTTCCCAGCAAAAAAGATAGAAAAGATCCAGCCTTCCTTACCTGGTGGCCACCTGGTGTGTGTAGAGGCGGCTGCCATCTGGGGAAAAGACTCGGGCCAGGCCAAAGTCTGCTATCTTCAGCTGGCCTGAGGCGCTAATGAGCAGGTTGGCAGGTTTCAGGTCCTGGGGGTATCAAAGGAGACATCAGTCCCTCAAATCTTGCACAGGACACTGGGACGGGTAGGTTGTCAGGCTGACCACCCAGGTCAGCCCCAGGCCTCACAGACTTCAGGGCCATACCCAGCTCCTTACCTCAAAGCCCTGACCACCTTTGTCCCCACTCTGACCACACCTTCTTCAAGGGCAAGTTACCCTCAAGCCAAGTGAGTCCCCCAAGGTGGCCCAGGCTGGGACTGACCCGATGCACAATGTTGTTTGCATGGCAAAAGGCAACACCCTTGAGCAGCATCTGCAGGTAGCTCTTGACTTGTGCCTGGGCCAGTGGCCTCTGGGCATGGCGCACTACCTCGGCCAGATCTGACAGCATGAACTCGAAGGCCAGCACAAAGCCTGCACCGTGTGGAAACACAGCCTTCAACTGCACCACCTGAGAGAAAGACATCTCATTAGCCCTCAGACTCACATCACCAGACCCTATGTCCCCAAGACTCCTAGTCAGTGCCCTGACAAAGGATCAAGCAGGCAGATCCCTACTCTAACTCTCCATGACCATTCATGGAAAAGGCCTAAAGAGGGTCACTTAATGGCAGTGTCTAGTCCCCAAACCCAGAACACACACCTGAAAATCATGTGGATGGACACATATGAACACAGATCTCCTATTTCTTCTAAAGCCATTAAATCCCAGTACCAAGGAAATCACTCCTTTCCCAGTGCTATACCAGCTGGAGACATCACCCACACTGAGGTCACCACTATTAGAGGGGCCAGGCTTCACAGACCAGTGATCTGTAAGACAAGGACTCTAAGGGACCTATAGCAAAGGGGACAAAAATGATTAGCAAATAAATGAATGAATGGAATACGTTCAGGTTGTGATAAGCACAAGACAGAAATATAAGAGTACTGTAGTATGATTCTGAGTGAAGAAAGGGATAATTTATTTAGATGCAGTGGGGTCAAGGAAGGGCTAGACAAGCAGCCATTTAGGTGGAAATCTGGGAAGAAGCTATGGGCTGGGGTGACAGAGAGTCCAAGACCCTGAGGCTGGCACCAAATGAGGCTGGAGGGACTTAAGAATGTGAGGTGGTATAGGGGAAGAATGTGTCAGCACTGGTTTGTGCTCTCACAGCCTAGGTCACTGCTGGTCACTAGAGAGATGCCTGAGAATGTGTTGAATGAGAGAAATGGGAGACGCCAGCTGGTGGGCACATGGTGATGGTGCTCTAAGTGTGAGGAGAAGTCAACATGGCTGTTTAAGCAGAGGAGTGGATGATTTTACATGTATTTTTGACAGAACCCTCTGGACTGTGGCTGGGGAGAGCAGTATGGAGGCTGCCACTGTTGCTCAGCTGAGTGGTAACAATAACCTGGGCTGGGGGCAAATCTGGAGTATATTTTAAAGAGAACCTTCAGGATTACTGATCTACCAGATATGGGGACCATGTCACCAGCCTCTTTATGGATCTTCCTCCACTTATCCCACATATGCTATTAGGAAGCCTTGCGTTAGTACACAATCATTTTACAAATCAAAACACAAGCATATGTTCAGAGAAGACGCAAAATTATAAAGAAAAAAAGAAACAAAAGGAAGATCTTACCACCCATAGTAAATGTTAGAGTGCATTCTGTGAGACTTTACAACTGTTATGGTACATACAAATATAAATACTTTCAAATAAAACCCAAGTGTCACAGAGTTTTATAACATGCTTTTGTCACCAAATATATTATGAACACCTCCAGAAGACAACAAATGTAAGTCAGAGGATCATAGAAACCAAACCTTGTCACTTTCCGGGAAGTTGAGTACATTCCCTACTCTAAGAGAGTAGGACTGATGCTGCCACCCTCCTGGTACCATGCCATAGCACAAACCATACAGGTTGGTCCTGATGTCTCTGTCTGTCTCCATTACCACACTTAAGTTCTCAGGAGCCTGACTAGAGCTGTGTTCCTCTCAGTGTTTCCTGTCATGCACAGGGTAGGGTCTACTGAAGGCTCCAAGGGAAGAATTCTGAACTCCTCAATCAGACCTGTGCCAAGGCCTCCACTGACCAGCTACCGGCCCATGAGCTTTTGACTTAACTTCCTCCCCATGCTTAAGAAAAGGAGATCCTGAAATCTGCCTTGCAGAGTAGTTAAGAAGAGTCAGTATGACAATGCACATAAAGCATTTACCATAGTCTGCAGAACATATGAGGACCTCAAGGTCCTAATTATCATTATTAGAAATCACTAAATATTTTGAGGAAAAAAGTAGGTGAGTGATTGAATGATTGAGTACATAATGAACTAGGTGGGCAAATGTGAAAGTGAACAAGTAATGAAATAATTAGGTTAATGGTGAACAAGTGGGAATAAAGGGGCAAAAATAGTGGTTAGGAGGCAGATGGCTGAGCAAAGTGGCTGACTGACAGAAGTGAGGATATCTATGAAAGCTAGTAAAGGGTAAGTGGGTAAAAGAAGGCAGGAAGGACTGAGAATAAGGAAAGGAGGGCTATGCCTCAGAACCCTCCCGCTCCCCACTCACATATGGACTGTCCTCAATCTCCTGCAGAGCCTTAATCTCCCGCAAGGCCTGGTTGGGGATGCCATCCTCCAGTCGCCGCAGGGCTACCTTCTTGAGCGCGACTATCTCGCCAGTCTGCAGAAAAAAACGCAGACATTGCCACTGGAAAATAGAAAAAGAGGAGGAGAGAAAGAGGGAGGAGCGACTGGAGAAACACACGCCCCCGGGGCGGCCAGAAGCACTCCTCAGCCTTATGGGTCTGAGCTGCCACAGGGTAAACACTGCCATGGGGGAGAAACAGTGAGAAAAAAGGAGAAAAAGCGGGAGGGGGGAGCTGGAGAAATACACCCCTCGGGGCGGCCAGAAGCACTCCTCTGCCTCGCGGGTCTGACCCGCCACAGGGTACACAGGGGTCATGAGATGTCAGGACAGCTGTGCAGAGAGAAAGGCGCAACTGCCCAAAAGGGGTACAGAAAACGTGTAAATCCTAAAAATTGTACTGAATGTTAAAAAGGTAGGAAACCGAAGCAGTTTGAGCGTTAAACAGCTGGAAGAGTCAGCACACCCTCACCAGCCTGCCGGCCGCAGTAGAATCTCACCTCCACGTGCTTGGCCTTGAAAACAATGCCGTGGGCGCCCTCCCCGATGCGGCCCAGGATGCAGTACTGGTCCATCCGGGCTCTGTTCGTGGCCTGGCGCCCCCTGAGCTCCCAAATCCCACCACGCCGCCCACCAGCCTTCAGAGCAAGTTCGAGACGCGGTTGCCTAGCAACGGAGCTCTCAGCAAATCATCAGGGCCGGGGCGGGGCCGCAGGGGCCATTGGACCGAGAGAACAAGTTACATTCAGTCAAGGTCGGGCGCTCCGGATTGAGTGCGCCTTTTCCTGGCCCTCTGCCGTCACACAGCAGTGAGCTTAACTCTACATAGGTCACCCACGCGCCGAAAGAGAGACAGCGGCAGGAACCTCGGACCAATGGCTACAGGCGCGTCCTCCTTGCGTCAACCGGATGTCAGTCACGTGACGAGTGACGCTGGCACCCGCAGCCAGGCGGGCAGGGCTCCTTTTTCTCACAGGCGGTAAGCTGTTCACCCGTGCCTTCTTCAGAAACATGCAGCGGAATCAGTATTATTATTATTTCAATACTAGCAAAAATAATCTCCAGATTACTGGACTCTCCATGGCATTGTTTGTTTTGTTGCAGAATTAGAAAAAAATTTTTTCTGAAATTCATATGAGGTTGGGTGTGGTGGCTCATGCCTATAATCCCAGCATTTCGGAATGCTGAGACTGGAGAATAACTTGAGGCCAGGATTTTGAGACCAGCTGAGGTAACCTAACAAAAAAATTTTTTTGTAGTCAGGCATGGTGGCATGTGCCTGTACTCCTAACTACTTGCAAAGCTGAATTAGGAGGAAAAATTGCCTGAGCCCAGGAGTTGGAGGCTGCAGCAAGCCATGATCACCACTGCCCTTCAGCTTGGGTAACAGAATAAGACTCTGTTACAAAAAATAAAAATAAAACATATAAAATCTGAAGAGGCCAATCTTGAAAAAGAACAAACTTGAAGATCTTACTTGTCCAACTTACCCAGATTTAAAACTTACTATAAACAACAGTAATCAAAACTGTGTGGTACTGACATTAAAGCAGATAGACCAATGAAATAGAACAGAGGACACAGAAACAAACCTTCACATACATGGCCAAATAATTTTCAACAAAGGTGAGAAGACCATTCAATCTGAGAAAGGACAGTCTCTTCAATAACTCATGGTGGAAAAAAATGGAGATCTACCTGCAAAAAATGTGGTTGTATGCCATATACAAAAATTAACTCAAAATGTATTAAAGTCCTAACTGTAGGAGGTAAAAGTTTAAAACTCTTAGAAGAAAACATGGGAAAATCTTCATGACATTGATTTGGGCAGTGGCTGCTTGCCATGGGCAACAAAAGTAATAACCAACAGGCACACTGAATTTCATCAAAACTAAAAACTCCTGTGGAACAAAAGATACAATCAAAAACCGAAGGACAATCTATGGAAAGGGAGATTTAGGAATCTGAGTGAACCCCAAAAAAGATAAACCTAAAGGAAATATGACCCAACAAGAAATTCACTTCACATGTAACAACATAGATACTTTGAAAGTAAAAGGGCTAAAGAGAAAGATAAACCACCAAGATGAACCTGGCACATAAAGTAGTGACAGAATGTAGGAAACTGTAAAAAGGAGAGTGCTAGGATTACGGTGTGAGCCACCGCACGTGGCCCTGAATTATTATTATTATTATTATTATTTTTGAGATGAGATGGAGAGAAAGAAAGTATGAGACACCCACTCCCCTCTCCTGAACACAGTTCCTGTTACAGGGCAGGCAGGCTGACACCATGCTTGTTAAAAATGTTTTCTGAGGTGGCGCCTGTAACTCAGTGAGTAGGGCACCGGCCCCGCCCCTGGCCAAACCGCAACAACAACAACAACAAAAAAAAAAAAAGAAAAAAAAATAGCTGGGCATTGTGGCAGGCACCTATAGTCCCAGCTACTCAGGAGGGTGAAGCAAGAGAATTGCCTAAACCCAAGAGCTGGAGGTTGCTGTGAACTGTGACACCACCGCACTCTACCAAAGGCAACAAAGTGAGACTCTGTCTCTAAAAAAAAAATAAATAAATAAAAATGTTTTCAAAAAACACACAAAAAAGAAATTGTAAAAAAAAATGTGATGGGGGTATGTCATAGAGACACAGGAGCCAACTGAAAGAGCTCCCAATGGCCAAAACTGCAACAGTTTCACCAAGAAAATAATGTCATATTGGATTATTATGCAAAGCATCAATTAAATATTCATGAGTTAATATATAAATTATTAAATCAAAAAATAAATAAAGGATAATAGAAAACATGCTGTGCAGAATTACAAATAATTTATGTAATACTCTATCAGGTGTAACATAACTCTCCACACCCTAGGCATGGGCTACTTACTTTCATAGTCCCTTACTTTCAAAGAGTTCAGTATGAAAAGATGGGTGCCTGTAGTCCCAGCTGCTTGGGAGGCTGAGGCAGGAGAATAGCTTAAGCCCAAGAGTTGGAGGTTTTGTGAGCTGTGACCCCATGACACTCTACCCAGGGTGACAGCTTGAGACTCTGTCTCAAGAAAAAAAAGAAATTTGATCCCCACAGTTGGAGGTAGGGCCTTGCGGAGGGCCTGGAGATCATGAGAATAAGTCCCTCATGAGTGGCTTGATGCCATTCTTATGGGAGGAGTGTTCTCACTCTCAGCTCACCCAAAATTGATTGTCAGTGAGTGCTTAGCTCCTCCTTCTCTCTCTATCTTGCTTCCACTCAGTCACCATTTTGTAATGGACTCCATGACCAAACACAAAATGAGACACCCCCATATACACTTTCTCTATACCTGTCTTAGGCTTTTTATTGCCAGCCCAGTGGGGCTCAATGACCAGAACATTATAATCTTTTTGTTTAACTAACCCTTGTGCCTTTTGAGTTGTCTCCCAGAAAAGGCAGACGCTTTGTAGAATAAGAATACTGAGTCTCAGCTTCCATCATCAACCTATGACTTCTAAGTAAGACTTCAGGCATAGCAAGACTCACCCTCCATCACTAACCTGTGACTTCTGAATTAGACCGCCTGCACACGTTACTTTCAACATAACCTGTCCCGAATCATGCAACTACCTTCTTGGACTTCATATAGCAACCTCTACCCTCAGTTAATGGGGAGACAGATTTGAGGCCATTGTCCTTTCTCCCAGGTCATGTCATTTTTAATGTTACCTTTCTCCCTTGGCACTCCTTATTGTCTCAATAATTGGCTTCCTGTGTGGTAACTGGACCTATACCAGAATTCCCTTTTGGGTTTGGTAACAAATCTTGGTGGCTTATACAGGAACTTGTTACTTGTGGCCTGGTGGCTGCAGGGTAAGGAGAATCTTGAAAGCCTCTCTAGTAGCTACCCAGTTAACTTTCTTTTGGAGATTGGTTTGGGTTTCTCCTCTTGGCTCAGCTATCACCAGTTTCAAGGACATCCTTGATTGTCTCAGAAGAGTGGATACCTGGATCTTGGCATCTGCATCTGGATGAGTGAGGGCTATTTGAAGGTGCCATGTAGTAAAGAACACCATTCTCAATTTGGAGAATTCTGAGGAGATTCCCATTTGATTTGGGGTTAGTAAAGTCCCATCCATGAGAGAGAGGGGGAACTGCTATGTTTCTGTTTGAAATTCCCCACGCTTGTTTGTTGGAACTGTTGCCCTTTTGGTAGATATTGAATGGTCATGTGAGCTGATGTGTGTGTATGGTCATGGGAAATCAGAATTCTTACATCCCTTGGGATTTAATTTTTCAAAACTGGTATGAATATAGTTATGAGCTTATGAAAAAGAGAAAAATGATTTTTTTCTATAATATTCTATAATATCTCTTTGCCCCAATACTCTCTCAGGTCTTTCTGTCTCTTTGACACTAGCTTCTTGCTTCCCCTAACAGATAAGAGCTAGGAACAGGGTGTTAGAAAATAGATTTCATGTCTATTGGGGGTTCCATTTAATGCCAAGCCCTTCCAGTGGTTTAGTTAGTGTGAAGCCTGGATCAGCCCTTTTGTAAAAGTCATTGGATTTATTCCTATTACCTTACTTGAACATAAGGGCAGCATCATTTGGTGCAGGGGCAGCTTTGGAAAGTGCCAGCAAATCCTAAATCCACTGGAGGAAAACCATGGCTTGCAAATCCTTCTAAAGCAACAGGTTCTACTTAGGCAGCCACTAAAAAGTGGCTGAGGAATATCTATGTGTGCATGTTCCATAAAATACTGCGAGAAGGAAAAAGAATTATATACCCTCGCTTTGGTAAAATAAACATCCTATTTATATCTGCATATCAATATGAACTATGTACATTAAATTATATGTGTGTGTATGTGTATATATACATATATATTTGGGGTGTGTGCACACACACCACAGAAAATGGAAGGTTATACACCAAGTTTATTGATGGTGGTTATCTCAAAGTTGTGGCAAATAGGAGACTTTTATTCTTTTCTTTATATGGAAGTCATTATTTCTTCTTTCACTGGGCACATATTGCTTCTGTTGTTGAAGAAAAGATAAAACAAAAGAGAAAAAAAATGTCCATAACTTTGATTCTAGCAATGAATGAAAAACACTTCCCATGTTAGTCTGTGAAAATGCAACTTTAAGAGTTTTTAGAGAAATGATAGAACATGTCCTATTTTCACTTATACTTCACATACCTGTAAGACATGAGGGAAAAAACACAGGCAAATGAAATATTCCCATGTGTCTGAGCCCATCAACTCAAGGAAAGTAGACAGACAGTCATGCTGTGGTAAAGGGGGTCACCAGGGCTGGATGAATGAGTGGTTATGGGGCTATGGAACCACTGGAAGGTTCTGGGAGGACTGATGGCAGCCTGTGTGCACTCTCCTGACCCTTGCTCCTTCTCAACCCCCTGTTCTGAGTACCCCAAGGTTTGTCTAAAACTGTGAGATCTCCTGAGAGCTGCACAGATGAGAGCAGATTGGTGCTTCATTCTCCAAGGCCCAGGTGGGGGACGTGGATAGAGGCACAGAAGAATCTGGCCTCTCCTCCAGGCTGGGGCAGTGACCAAGCACAGTGGACTGTAAATCCACTCAGGAAGGACCTGCTCCTGCCCACTGTGCCAGGGGCGTAGGGGGAAATTGCCAGGCACGCTGACCCTGGCTCCTCTGCACTGGTGGGCTGTGATGCTCATGAACCCAGTGGGAGAGGCTTGTTGTTGGCCCCAGACAGTCAGGGAAGGACAGCAGTCACCTCCCTGGCCCTTGGCTGAGAGAACAGTTTGCTGTCAGCCAAGCCTACAGTAGAATCAGGTAGGCTCCAGCTAACTAGTAGTTTGCTGCATTCTGAGGCACAAACAGCCTGGTGTTTGCAGGTGTGTGGAAATAAACTACCAAATGAAAGACCGCGGTTCAGAGAGACCCCAGCAGCGTATGGGAGGAAAACTTAGCTACACAGTCCCATTCAGTGACTGCATCAAGGTTGCCCTTACTTCAGCCCTCTCCCCTGGTCTCCGTCAGCCTCGTGAGCTGGGTAAAAGCTGTGTGCTTGTTGTGAAAATGCACCTTTATTGCAAACCCTGACCATTCCTTTCTAAGCACACATCGTCCCAGTCAGTTCTGATGCAGTTACTGTGAGGCTGCCCGTGGGCAAAGCAGGCAGCTGCCAGAGCCCAAAGAGAATCTATGCAAAAGAACAATGACAACTCTCAAAGAGACGTCACTGTAGAGAAAATCTGGCATTTGCAAAAACGTGATTTCTGAAATCTTAAAGAAATCAGGATATAAACCAAAAAAGAGAGTGATCACTGATGAGCTATTATGGAGGATAAAACACAAAGGAAACCAGGAGTGAAAGTTTAGACCCCATGATAATGTGAGTAGTGGGAGAGTCAGAAGTGGAAAAGGAACAGGTGGAAGAAAAGTGATGGTTCGGCACATGTTAGGTAGTTGGAAATTTTCCTAACCTAAGAAAATCTTGTCTTTATATTGAATAAAACCACTGATCCCCAGGGATCATTAATGAAAAACAAAAGCAAACACATTCACCTAGAAATACCTGGTGAAATTCCAGAATTATAAGGACAAGGAGAAACTATGCAAAGATTCCAAAAAGAAAGAAGAGTTTACTTAGAAAAGAAATATGTCTAGCATTTTTAGCTCCTTGAGAAAAATGGACCACAATCTAGAAACCTATGCCTGGTCAGGGCAAAAGATGGACCTTTCTGGATGTGTAGATTCTCTGAGTATAAATACCCACTGCCCTATTATGAAGAAAGTTATTTTTAAAAATTTTGTAAATAAATGATATGAAATCACAAGTGTGTCTCCAGAAGGATATGATGAACAGTTTGAGAAGGATGATGAGAAATACATCTTATAATAATGATGTAATAATGATGACAAATAAGGATTATGGATCAGAAGTGACATGTGCTTCAAGGTAAAGTCTAACAGAAGCAGGGAAATGAAAATCATAAACTATTTGAAAGAAGATTGTTTTAGGGGAGAGAGATCCTGGGGAGTGGGAGACAGAGATACTGGGGGGTGGGGAAATGATCTCAGGTCTTGTCTTGGAGGAGGAGGGGGGCAAGTCCTACCTGGGACTGATGGCTGAAGGAGTGGACATCAGGGATGATGGTGTCAGGATTTCATTTTTATTCAACAAATGCTTCCTTGTGGACTTGTACTGTGCTGGGCACTGAGCCAGGTTCTGAGGACATAGTCTCTGTGCTCAGCACCCACATCCAAAGCAGTGGTGCGCAGAGGTGAAGGGGGGTTAGGAGCCGCATTCTTGTTTGCTTAGTAACTAGCCTGGACTTGCTCTCTTCTTCTCCTTTGGTGTGGGACTGCTAATGCCTCTGCTCAGTTTTTAGTTTTTATTCCTGTTTTAATATTTAAGCCTGGCTTTATAGGGGTTGCCCTTCTGTCTGATAGCTGAGGGGTCAACCAATGATTGGTCATAATTTGTGCTCAAAGAACTAGAGCCAGGAAGTCTTACACTGTTTGCTGAGGGATCTATGCATGATTGAAGAATCATTCAAAATTTAGACCATTTGCTCTGGCTAAAAGTCTGCTCTGGCTTTTGCTTTTTGCTCTATTTCTTATGTCTCTTTTGTGTATCCTCATCACCTCCGGTTGAGCCAGGGACGAGTGAACAGCCCTGTTCATTTGCAACTGAAATTGCTCCTGATTATAGCACATGGGCACTCTGAGCGCTGCTTGAAATCAAAACAGGGCCCTTTGGCAGTGAAGTTGCTGATTGGCCTGGCAAAGCTGGAGATGACAGACACCCAGTTCTTCTCTTATATTTAGTGCTTTTTCCTGAATAAATACTCTATTTGTTCAATGTTGTTTGCTAATATCCACAATGCTCAAATGGCTGGGGTTTTATTGATAACTTTGTCCAGTTTTATTATTGGTTTTGGGTGAGAAAATTTGATGAACTCTTTACTTCACCAGTAGGAAGTCCTCACTTCAATATTTTTTTGATCACTCTTCTGATGACTCTAAGGTGTAGCCCTGACTGAGAACCACAGTATTTTAAAGAGAGAGCAACTCCAATCACTTGGCCATCAGTGGTAAGCAGCTCTGAGAAAGAACAGTTCATGTTCAGGAACCATCTGTCTCTTGGAAGGTCAGACAATTTCACCTTACATTAGTCCTAATAATATTCCTATGAGTAACAATGTCTTTGTTAAACTTATCCCTGATGAAAGAGCTAATGTTCCCACGTGGGAACTTGTAATTCTTTTGTCAAGGTTTTACTGAATACTTGTGTGCATGCATTATTTCATGCAACTCTCACAACAATTTGAGCATCTGAGTGCCACCATATCTATTTTTCCCCTTTCATAGGTGAGAAAACTGATAGTCAAGTCACATAGTCACTAGGCCTCACTCCTGAGATCTGAGTCCATGGCCCTTGACATCGTCACCTGACTATACAGCAGAACAGGGGACTCATCCCTGGCTGCACAAAATACTTGGGGAACTTTTAAAATTCCCATTCCTGATTCCATCCCCAGACAAATTGAATCATAACCTCTGGGGAAATGGACTCCAAGCAAGGGTAGATTTTTTGTTGTTTGGTAAGACATGGTCTCTCTCTTTCACCAGACTGAAGCATAATTATAGCTCACAGCAGCCTTGAACTCCTGGGATCAAGGGATTTTGCTGCCTCAGCCTCCAGAGTGGCTAGGACTAAAGGTGTGCAGCATCACGCCCAACTAATTTTTCTGGGTTTTGTAGAGACAGGTTTCACCAGGTTGGTGATTCTAATGGACATCCACTGATGAGCCCCATTGCCTGAGAACTCTTAATTTATGATAAACTAAATGGTGCAAAAAGCCATCCTTTCAATTAAATACACCTTTACATGCAAGACCCTAACTGAGAAGCAAGGTAGAGGCTGGGTGAATAAAAGTCATGACCCATGGTAAGCACCCTGCAAGTGACAGTCATCAGTGTGCTCAGAGGCACTGCCCCTCACTGGTGGGTCACTGGGTTGAGGGCACCATCCACACCCAGCCAGCTGAGCAGAGGAGGATGCTTGGAGAGTGGTCCCAGCTGCCTGGGGTCTGGAGCAGCTGTTAACAGGGTTGCCCACTTCAGGTTCTTGGGACTCATTAATCTCAGGTCTTGCTGAGGGAATGGAAGCCCTGGGGTCTGTTCCCACATTTCTCAGTACAAACTATGCTCTCTGCTGCACCCGCACTCTGGCTGCTTCTTGCCCTGGGGAAGAAACAGGCTGCAGAGACTGGCTTCTCCACTGTGTGGAGCTTTGTTCTGCTCTGATTCTGCCATATTTGGGGGTAAGATAGCAGCCCTGGGGACTAGTGAATTAAAAATTCAACCCCATGGACCACCCCAGTAGGAGACACTTTGGGTAAAGTCTAAAGGAAGGGGTGGTTTGCAATGTGCTCTATTTAAAAGCCCCCCACCCCCACCCCCTTTTCTCCCAAGATGGAGGGCAGCAGAGCAGGAGTGGGACTAGTCCTGTGGTAGAAAGGCCTCGTCTCCATCCAGGGGGCTGTGTTTGTCCCTTATCAAAGCCAGAGTATGTTTGTGTGGGGGTCTCAGCCTTGTTCCTGTCCCTGCTAATCTATCTTTCTCTCTGGGTGGTTCAAAGCGAACGGTACTCAGCATTGTGGGGGAAGTAACTGCTCAGAGAGCTGCCTCAGAAATGGGAAGAATTCGTGAACTTCTATCACTGGGGTGTGTATAAAGCTGATAAGCATGTTTTGAATTCTCATGAATTCTATACCAACTTTTCACATTTTCACATTTGTTCCTAATGTGTGACACATCTCCCCCTGGAATCAAGGAAAACAGTACCCAAATGGTCCTCTCCGGTCACTCTGTCCTGGGACATCCAAGGCACATCAGACCTCTGGCCTGGATGTGCAGCCCGAGCTTCTGTCTCCTAACAGCCCTGCGGCAGCCACATGCTAGGCAAAGCAGAGTGGAGTCTGTGAGCCTCCCTGCTCGTGTCTCCAGTTCAGACAGGAGACAGGACACACGTGAGTGTGGGAGAAAAAGTGTCTGAGGTTTGGCCCTACTTAGGAGGGAGCTTGAGCTCCTGGTGGTCTGACTCCATTGTGTGACACATGTGCCTGTGGGGTGAGACACAGCTGTTCGGGCTTCTCATGCCATGTGTTCCCGACAGCCACACCTATGTGCAGTGAAGTCATCCCATGTAACTGCTGCTCGGCATCTTGCCTCTTTCATTCCCTGGTGTATAAAGGTAGGTATAGGGACTTGCTGCTTGTGCAGACTTGCCACACTTGCTCCTCCTGCCCCCGTAGGCTGAGTGAAGCATGTCATACCTATCCTCTGTGGCTAAGTTTCTCTCCAGCCTGTCCAAAGCAGAACACTTGCACAACACGCTTACATAGACAGATACTTCACACCAGCGTTCTCAAGTCAGGAAATCCCAGTAATGATCGTGAGGGTTACAACTTCAAAGATAAAATAATGCATTCATTATCTTATGAAGGTTCCACGTGGGTAGTGACTTTGTTTTACTAACTGCCTACCAGGTTCTCTCTAAATATTTGTTGAATGAGCAAATGATAAAGGCATAACATGAGTTTGTCAGATAATGGCATCAATCTCAGGGGTCCTTGGAGCACAGGAGTCATGCAGCCACCCTGGAGATGGTGCAGAGTCCTGTGCACAGCTTCAAAGTCACAGCCCCTGAGGTTCAGGCTCTGTGCGCACAGACTCCATAGCTCCTGAGGACATAGGCACTAGTTCTGGGACCAACATATGTCTGTGTCCTACTCTAGAAAGACTCGTGACTTCCCTTCTCGTCTCCCCTACTTGTGGTGCTCATGGGCCTGGTTTATGATGTGGCTGGGGAGACTAGAAACTGCCAAAGGACAGTGGGCCCTTGGTTGTTGGCATCTTCAAGGACCCATTTAGTGGCTCTGTGACCACGAATAGCCATGTCCAACCGCTAGTTGCCTCCTGTTCATTATCTCTAAATTGCCATGAGATTGGAGCCCAATAATAGTAATAGTGTTGCTCAGTTAAATCCCCTTTGTTTATTTATAGATTAAAAGAAAAACTACCAGGGAATCTGGCTGGTCACAAAGTGAGACTTAATAAACACTGCAGAAAAAATTCTGAAGCTTGTAGTTAGGGACCTTCCTTCTTTCCTCCCTCCCTTCCTCCATCCCTCCTTCTTTCCTCCCTCCTTCTCTCCCTTCCTTCTTAGTTCTGAAAATGTGGTTTTAACTACAATAATAATGGTTTAACAAAACGTTTAATGCAAGTGTTTTAAAGGGTTAATTTTATTAGGAAAAAGAGCATTGCCAGGGGGTGTGATGCGTAACTGCCAAGAGTCTCTCTCACTTGAAAGGCACCACAACCAAACAGGAATTAGCTATTACTGTTCTGTTGCCTGTTTTAGAAAAGTTACAATTCAATCACAATATTAGCTGTACAAATAAAAAATCCTTTCCTCCTACATTTCTCTAGGCAATACTGGAAAGACATAAAAATAAAAGTAATTCAGAACATGGGATAGAGGCCCTTCAAAACCACGTAAAACAGAGAGGTTAAGAAATGGGGAGGCTAGATCAAAAAAGTCTAGCTATGTTTAGAAACACCAAAGCATAGATTCAAGAACCCTAACCAAGATGTGATGCTCAGGGACAGGAATAGAGTCAGAGAGTCGGTGGAGCTATTACACAGAAAGCTGATTTCTCAACAGCAATTAAGAAAGTCAAAAGACAGGGTAATGGCATCTTCCATGTGATGTAAGACAATAGCTACCAACTTAGAATTGTCTAGCCAATAAAAATGAGTCAAGAATAAGAAGAAATGAAGACATTTTAAAACAGATCTTCATTGATGAATGTTCTAAAGATGTACACTACCAACAGAAGAATGGTGATCTAAGATGAAAATTCTGAGATTCAAGAGGAATATAAAAGAAAGTGTTGGGCAGCGCCTGTGGCTCAAGGAGTAGGGTGCTGGTCCCATATGCCAGAGGTGACGGGTTCAAACCCAGCCCCGGCCAAAAACCAAAAAAGAAAGTGTTAATATGTAGGTAAATTTAAGCAAACACTAATAGCATCATATAAAAATCATTAAAATGTCTAGTTTCTTTGAGGTAGAGTCTCATTCTGTTGCCCCGGGTAGAGTGCCAAGGTGTCCTTATAGCTCACAGCAACCTCAGACTCCTGGGCTCAGGTGATCCTCCTGCCTCAGCCTCCTGAATAACTGGGACTACAGGTGCCCACCTCAAAGCCCAGCTAGTTTTTCTCTTTTCAGTAGAGACAGGGTCTTGGGGTCTAGCTCTTGCTCAGGCTGTTCCTAAACTCCTGATCTCTTCCATTCATGTTGGCCTCCCTGAGGGCTAGGATTATAGGCGTGAGCCACTGGGCCTGGCCATGTCTAGTGTTTTTAAGAGTTACAAGACAGAATTAAAATACAAAACAACAATACATATAAATTTGATAGAATATAAATGGAGTTAAATTGTTAAAAATTCCTTTTACTATTATCTACAGAGAAAAAATGTAAGTCCTAACCAGAATATTAGCCTATCAAAAGTGACAACGTATAAAAGCAAAATAACACCACAATCAAGTTCAGTTGATCTTACAAATGCAAGGCTGTTTTTATAATAGCAAAGAATATAATGCAATTCAATGCATTTAACATTACAGGAGAGGACCCAGATTTCGATGGCCAGCAACTGGAAAGAAAAAGAAAGAATTATGTTCTTTATCTAAAAAATTTCATAAGTATAAGTCAGAAAAAAGTTGAGAACTTTATTAGTGTAAGAATAAAAAATTTTTATGTATGGCTATAACAGAATTACTATTGAATATAATTTGCCTATAGTTACACATTGAATTAATTATCATTGTGATTAAATAGCAGAGCTTCTGTGATTTTCATTCTTCCTTCATTTATTCAACAACCACGTGCTAAGTTACTATGACAAGCACTAGAATTACAAGATGAAGATGACACAGTCCAGCCCTCAACAATCACACTCTATAAGCTGAAAAAAACAGATGCACAGGCAATTTCCATAAAAAGTCACAGATATCACGATGGTATATGACAGGGCACTATTGGAACACACAGCAGGGACATCTATCCCAGTTTTGGGTCAATGTTGTGGGCTTTTTCATGGAGGCAGTAAGTAGGTGATACCGAAGGACAAGGAGAAGGAGTGTATAGAGTCAAGAAGCAAATGAGAAGCGCTGGGGTGAGAAAGAACACCGTGGAATTCTAGGTGGTCTAGTTTGGTGAGATGCTAGAGCAGAGCGGCAGAGCTCCAGGAGTGGCAAGCATTGGAGGGGGATTGGTGGGATCATACCTGTGGTGCATCTTACAGGGGTATTTGTGAAACTTGGTAAATGTAGAATGTAAATGTTTTGGCACAGTAACTGACATAATGCCAGGAAGGCTATGTTAACCATTGTGATGAAAATGTGTCAAATGATCTATGAAGCGAGTGTATGATGCCCTATGATCATATCAATGTATACAGTTATGATTTAATAAAAAAAAAAAAAGCTCGATAATTTGACAAGAGCCACTTGATTTGGGTGTTCTTATTCCATGCAAATTTGGAACCTGCAAGCAAAAATACACCATTGCCAAAGTGAATAACTAAAGATTTAAAATGTTACCTGTTAAGTGCGTAGGAACTGTAACTTTTTGGCTAAGTAGTACCAGAAGAGTCTGAGGACTTTTGACCTTAAATTAATACCATAAAACCTGTGACAGTGAGGATGCCTATGTCTTCTAAGAAAAGTTTTCCTGTGCTAGCTGGCAGAGCCACAGGGACACAGGGGTGGAGAAAATGTAGAGCCAGGAAAAAAAGACATATATGGACATCTGGAAATTTCTTACAGCTATGGAACATAATAAACTTAATTAAACTGAAAAGCTTCTGTAAATTAATGATGACATTTGCTATGTGCAATTAATTTAATTCATAAATTTTGGCAACATATCTTCTACTTGACTTGTATTTTCTATTGGGTTCTGCTACATCTGAAATGTCAAATGTTATTGATAACATGTAAGTTAAAAAAAGACACTTTATCATGGGAATGTCATATCACTTGCAAAGTGAAGCCTTTAATACTTTTAGAGACTAGATCTAATTTGAGGATTGCTAAAATAGAAAAATAATCACATACATAAAATAAAATTCCCACTGATTTTTAGTTTAGATAACACAGCATATATATGTATAATGCTCTTTAGATCAATCTGATTAAAGTACAATTAGTATTGGCCTACTGAATATACATCATTTCAGAAGGGTCTTGTTTTTCTTATTGGTAGAAAGGTTAAACAATTCTAGTCATATTTTGCAATGAACACATTACTTTGTATTTCCTTAGCAAAACTCTGCCTTTTATAAACGTTTAACCAGTTTTTTCACCTTAATGGACTTTTCCTTAAAATAAAATTTCCCTTCTCTACTTTTAGAAAATTAAAAATTTAAAGCACGCTTTGTGCTATTAACTTTTCAGCACAGAAACTTAAATACATACATGAAGTGATACTGCATAATGTCATGTGAAAATCTATTGGCAAGAGATTAAGTAAGATTATTATGCTATCTGTATTATAATTAGAATTTTTTTATTCATAGACACAAAGGTTTCAGAAAATTATCTTGATAAGAAAGGATAAATATAAATAGAGCCAGTTTTTTTGGTTTTTCTTTGATTCATGATGTTCTAGAATTTGAAACAGGGAAAAACAATATATAGTTCTTTAAATGTAGCTTTCTTTTCAGTAATTTGTACCAATTTTTGAAGCCTCTAATTATAGTTCTAGTTTTCTAAATTAAGAAATGTCTGGGAATATTTGCAACTATATTGCAAGTGTCCCCATCTAAAGGGTTCTTTCGGAAACCTTTTATATAAGAGATAAGAGATACTTTCAGGGGCGGCACCTATGGCTCAAAGGAGTAGGCACTGATCCCATATGCCTGAGGTGGGGGGTTCAAACCCAGACCCGGCCAAAAA
This sequence comes from Nycticebus coucang, assembly GCF_027406575.1. NCBI lineage: Eukaryota > Metazoa > Chordata > Mammalia > Primates > Lorisidae > Nycticebus > Nycticebus coucang. Next base: position 108,837,561 of record NC_069781.1, read on the forward strand.
AACTGCAAAAAAAAAAGAGATACTCTCTATATAAATGCCTAGAACATGATGTGAAATAGTATACTGACCATAATACTTTTTGGTGATTATATCCAATTCCTTTTAAAAATTTTTGACTAACAGGTTTCCCAATACCTTAAGAGACTATTTTCCATAACATTTCTGTGACAATAACATTACAGACCAGCATTGTAAATAACATGACAACAGCATTACTAGATAGATCTTATAAAAGCAATAACTCAACACCAGATAAAGGGAAGAGTCTTCATTGAAAGAATTTTGTAGTACCACTAATAAACACTATACAAAATGTACATTGTAACATGACCTGAATTAGCTTTCTAATTAAACTGCAATTTCTAAAGTTATAAACGAAGCTTAAGGAAGAGCAATTGATATCATAACGTCAGTTAGTAGCAGTCAATATACTCAATTTATAAAGAACAAATTTTTTAGATCACAAATCAGGAAACTTGAAAGAGAAAATCTCTAGCTGAACCAAGCAAACTGAAATAAAATTCTTCCTTAAAAGGATGATTTACTTTTGCCAGATAAAACTTGGTTTATCAAAATCAGTCAACAAATGAATTAGCCATCTTATGGGTTATTAGTAGAAACGTGGGAAACACAAACAGATTTCTTTTTACCACCTGGTATACTGCTCCATCTGCTCATCATTAGTTGGTACCTGACAGAGACATGGGCTTAATTTCAATTATAATTTATGTCCAGGCAAAAAATTATAGGAGAGCCTTCGTTTCCAAGGTGTAACACTTTCAAGTGAAGACTTATACCATCTCTACCTTCCTCTTGAGAAGAGGGAAGATTTACCCAATAGGTGATTTGGGCAAAGCCTGTTGAGTGTGCTTGCTTGAGTTTTGCCTCTCTTTTTTGCAAAGAAGTGTCTGTCCATAGTGAACATGAATTTGGGTCTGTTATCTCTGCAGAAAGCAGCCTGCTCCTGGGATGGGTATCAAGTATCTGTTCCCTTTACCCATAAATGGGTGGGTAAGTGCCTGTTCTAGGATAAAGTACTCAGAAGCCCTCATGAATGCACATCTGAAGCACATCCTCCCATTAGTTATTATATCATGAGTCAGTGATAAAGCTAGGATGTTGATGTCCAACTGACTGCTCTGTTCTGAACTCAGACGAGGAAGAGCAGGATCATTCGCCACCTGTACCACCCCAACCCCAACAAGAAAGATGACCATACAACAGCACTTATAAACATGTTTTCTTCTTCTTGACTTTAGAATCTTACTGTACATTCTTCAAGACAACTCACACTTCAAATAGGGGTAGGGTTGAAAGGAAGATTTTAGAATAAGAAGGATAATGAAATCCCTAACTTCAGTAAAGCCCAACAAATACAAATATAAAGTTCACTCATGCAATAATAACTTAATGTCAGGCTACTGTTAAAGTATACTTGATGTTACAAGTTGGAACATAATACTACAATATCTCTTTTTAGACCAATTTGATAAATATATCCACACATTTCCATACTTAATAAACTTTCAATAAGTACTGATGTATTTAAATTAAAATTTGGTATCATTCTCTATTTTAAGCAGCATTCAAATGTTATAAAAATAAGTATGTGCTCAACTTCAATAGGATCAAATAAGTTTGCTCATTTAAACTACTATAATTCAATCTCTAATTGTAAGTAGGTTAAAGCATGAAGGGAATCACACTTGTCAGTTTGTAAATGTTAAATTCATGCATTTTGTCACAGAGAAAGGGCTGGGGAATGGCTTGTTGATCAAGGAGCTGAAGGACTAATTACAGAAACACAGATGTAAAGACCTTATAAAAAATGAAAGAAAAATAATTAGAAGGAGTTGAAAGATTACCTGAAAATTTCAAGGGATAAAATGATAACTTGGCATTGTAATTGATACGATAAATAAGTCTTTGCTGTTATATGCTGTGTCTTGGCTTTGTGATAATTAACATAACTATTATGGTAGTTAGAGTTAAAATTCAGAGGAGACAAGCACTGTCTTGGTGATACAAACAGGCCTATTCTTAGTTGAGACATAATATTCCATCATGTAAAAAGTTAAAGTTTTAGGGATCTTGCATGCATCTGTATAACTATGCTTAGAAAAAAGAGCCTCTAAATTGAATGAATATTTGAGAAGTAGAAAAATTACTTAAGTAAATCATTAAAAATGTTTGGAAAGTGTCAGTAATGCATAAATACTGCAAAACCAATCAACATAAAAATTAATCTTCCTATTTAGAACATTTTAAATAAACATGTATTGAGCAACTATTGTGTATCATGCATTGGATTAGTCACACAGGTCCTTAAACAAGTCCTTACAAACTCTTGAACATAAAAAAAAATTTTAAACCAGGTAAGTTTCATCTTCCACAAAATCAGAACAAACTTTTAAGGGTTCAGTTATCAAAGTTCCATCTGCAAAAACATCTAACTAGTGATGGACCTGTGTAGGCTTATTTGGATTTTGGTGTTTTGTAATAATACAAAATTACTATAAAGAACTATAAAATTACTTCCAATATATAGGATAAAGCATTGAAAAGTGAATATAAACATTAGTAAAACACATACTTAATAATCTGTCATCACTACAATGTTGATAAGTGGCAAGGCAAGACTTCATGTAATGGTAAGAGATGCAATACATGCTAAATATTAGAAACACGGAGAAAATTTGCTTCAACAACCAGTACCACTGAAATATGTTAATAATAAGCTATTACAAAAACTTTCCTTAAAGTTAGCAAAATAAATGCTAAGATAGAACTTCACAGTAGGGATAGCAAAAAGTGTTAAAACCTTGCCAATAAGGGAGATACATACACAAATCCTGTATTAATGCCATTTTAAACACTTTACTTTGTAGAATCATAGCTAAAATTCTCTACACACCTTGTTTTGTGATGCCCCATCCAAAACCTACCCTTTTCTATCAATTTAGATAGTATATTACCACCTCACATAGTATTATATAATGCTTTCAGAGTAGAAATAATTAAATTTCTAGCAACTCCTAACTCTAAGGATCTTGTAAACAACAATTGTACAAGGATTCTTTCAGGCATTCTGCAGTGATTATGGAAGCATGTCTTTGTATCTTAATAGAATAGTGCTTTTTAATCTCTTTTGTTAAGTCGAATGTGATTTGGCAAGCCAATGCCCTTCTAGAAAACCTTATATATCTTTTTTTACACATTTTAAATAAATGATTTTTCAACTTGTTTAGCAATATTATAATTAAACACCTCTTACCCCACCCCCAATTTATTAAAGGAAAGTATTTCCTCAAAAACCTTCCCTTACTTTGAGTCTATATATACATACTCCTCCATCAGCCTTGTAAAATGATACGTTACCTAACTTTCCCAGTAAGAACATTTTATATTTACATCACATCATGCTGCTGAACAATTCACAGAAGTATTTAACATACATTTTCTCTTTGTATCCAAGAGTCTAATTTTATAATGCCGAAGGACTTTGACCCGGGTCATCTCATTTTTTTTCAGAAAAGTAAAAGAAAAGGAAGCTAACAAAATGATGACAGATATCACCTAGGTAATGAAACAATCATTTATTTTGTTCCCTTTTAACCTAATTGGCCGCAATGCTAAGATACCTTAGATTTTCTCTCATATGATTCATTAGGACATGATGCCAGGTAAAGAGACAAGGTTGAGGACATACGGTGCTTTTCTCTGCATTAAGGAGATCATGAAAACACCATCCAAACTATAAGCCAATGTGCACTGACTGAAATGGATAGTCTAATAACAATGATACACAGGGAAAACTCATACCTATTTATTTATTTTTGTTGAAACCAATGTTTTATGGTGTTTGTGTATTTGTTTAAGTGGCAGGGTCTTGCTATGTTTCCAGGCTGAAGTGCAGAGACTGGCTATTCACATGTGTGATCACAGCACACTATAGATCACTCCTGGAATCAAACAGTCCTCCTGCTTCAGTCTCTCAAGTATCTGGGACTACTGAAATGGACTTTTAAAATTTTCCCTCTAATCAAAAAGTGTACTCAATTTTGATATGAGGACAATTAATGACAATTAAGGTTATGGGGGGGGAAGCAGAAAGAGGGACGGAGGGAGGGGGGTGGGGCCTTGGTGTGTGTCACACTTTATGGGGGCAAGACATGATTGCAAGAGGGACTTTACCTAACAATTGCAATCAGTGTAACCTGGCTTATTGTACCCTCAATGAATCCCCGACAATAAAAAAAAAAGAAGAAATTAAAAAAAAATAATAATAAAATAAAAAAAAAAAAAGAATGTATTTCATCTCCATCCAGGTTAATATGAAAGATGTGAAGTCTCCATCTTTTTATGGCCGAATAGTATACACCACAGTTTGTTGATCCATTCCTGAGTTGATGGGCATTTGGGTTGTTTCCACATCTTGGCTGTTGTAAATTGAGCTGTAATAAACAATCTAGTGCAAATGTCAAAAAAAAAAAAAAAAAAAAGTGGCCAAGCATTAGAAAAATATCTTAAACTGGTCATAGTTTGCACAATTTTTTTCCTTATAAACTCTACAATTGATACAGCCTATCATGATTGGATTCATTTTGAGATCCTCAGATGGATTACATGGATTCTTACATGTAATCATATGGGTGAATTGGAAGGCTCCTGTTACATCTCCAGGGTAGATGAGGAACATGTGTGGCTTTATATGAAATTCTGCCTAGGAAGAATAGAATTAATTTTGTTTTCTCATAGTTGCACTTAAAGGCTCTCAATATCATTGTTATCTTAGACATCAATCATTTCAGCAATGGCAAAATAGAGAGACAAAAGTGAACTTCATTTAAACAGTTCAAATATTTGCTTGATTTAAAATTTTAAAAACTGTTGGTTGTACAATTGCCCAGCAGTAGACACACTTTATAAAAATTGAGATAAAAATGTCATAAGTACAATAGCAATTTAATGTACTCTTACATAAGAAAATGATAAAAGTTCTAACTTAAAAACAAACTATTTCAGCGTTACAGGTTTATCTCCTTCATAAAGTATCTTGGATTCCTCTTAGTAATAAACATCAGTATTTGTTTAAGTATTAGGATGTTTACTTATGATTAGGCTTGGAAAACTTGAGATGGTACCAGAAAACTTTAAAAGCATTATAAACCACAGTCCAGTGAAGATCAATTAGAAAGTAAGCCAAATCATCTCAAAGTATATCATTAGTTATTAGGCAATGATATTCAATTTCTAAAACTGAACTTAAATGTAGTTTTTAAAGAAATTTAAAATGTGTCATCTTACTTACACTTAATCAATAAAGTTAATAAATGGTTATCTCCAGAGAATGAGATTTAAATTTAAAATTGTTTGAAATTTAGAATAATTTTAAATTTCTGTTTCATTTCTTTATTAACACAGATAAGTATGACCTTTACTTAACATACATAAGTCAACTAAACAACTTAGTATTTCACTGCATTAAAAGCAAGAATTATCTCAGAAATATGAAGCCGAAGCTAAAACATATATAAGTAACCTTGGTCACATAGTTTATGAGGCTGTTATCTGATGACTGGAGTCTACAGCCATACCACCCTGACTGCGTTGGATCTCGTCTGAAGTCTTTGGACTAGAGAGGCATTAAGATTTTTCAATGGGAGGGGCCTCTTGGACTGGCCCTTGAGTACAAGTGGTGGATGAAGATCTGGTCTTCCCTTTCTCTCCAAGAAGGTTGGCTTTGACCTCTGCTAGCATCTCCTTAGCCCTGTGTAGATATAAAACACAAAGGCTTAGTATTTCATTTTTCCCTAAGTGATTCCTAAATGACTTGCACTTTTTAAAAAGATGTCATAAGAGTGAATAAAATTTCTCATTAAACAACATTTTAACACTGAAAATATGTCAGAGCATGCCTAGTATATGCAATTATAGTTTTTAAATTGTTCTAGGGAAGTACATGCATTTCTAGGGGGATTTCTAACAGCTAGTTCAAACAAAATATGGAGGAAAGAGAATGGCTGTCAATGATGTATGGCTTAATAGGCAACACTTGCTGCCTTCTGGAATGGCTCTCCTTGTAGGATTCTTAAGGGTGTCTGTAGAAATACTTATATTTAAAGGGCAACTAACTGTGTGAGATTATATGCTAATTTTCTTGACAATAAATAATAACCATTTCTATGTGTAAACACATCAAAATATCATGTTGTATTTCTTAAACATTCTAATACTTAACCACAGATGTTACTAAATGTTTATTATTTAGTAAAAGGTGAAAGATTTATATGATCTGAGGAGAAACCAGAGTATGATATTTACTATTTAAAGGAATCCAAGACAAACTTTTTATGGATGAAATATACCTGTAACAGTAAAACAGAGTAAGGAACTGAAACTAAAAATAGCTAGAAATACTTATGTTCAGTAAAACAAGTTTAGAGATTTAAAAAATCATTCCTCAAAGACGTTTTTAAGTATTTGCTTTCACCACCTTTGTATATTTCACCCACTACACTCATTATTTGGGGAATAATGAGTGTAGCATTTGCCACTGAGGAATAATTCAGAGCAACATTTTCTAGGACAAAATGAGATAGCTGAGGTGGTGATGAAAAAGATCTAATAGAGCTTCAAAAGCAGTTAGCTCCTAACATGGTTACTACAACATTAGAGAAGGATATGTCCGTTCTGTCTTCCACTCACCCTGTCAGGCTGACCACTTTGTGAAGCATGCTTCCCTTCATCCCTGTGTTAATGATTTCCTATTTCATAAGTGTCATTATGGAGTGAAAGGCTGGAAGATAGTTGGCTTAAGGTGCCCCCTATTGGTAATATCAAAGATCACAACCAAGGAAAGAATTACCAACTGCCAGAATGTGCCTGCCTGATAGTAGTACTTGACCCATTTGCTTTAAGTTGTAACCTTCCAAAAAATTGTTGAATTCATTGATATTTTTACTTAGGAGAACACTGGTAAGAAATTTTATAATAGGGGGCCAAGTAACAGCTTCCTTGCAACTGGGGAGGGTGAGACTGGGGAGAGAAGACTCCAGGCATCTCTGTCTGGTAGGATCTGCCCAAAAACATCTCTTTGGGGACACAGGGAGTCAGCGTGAGACTTCTGGACCCCATGAGGAGGACAAAAGCAGCGGAGAACTGGCAAGTGGTTGTGTGTGTTTGTTCGGTCTAATCCTGTCAGCAGCTGTAAATACAGCAGCAGAGAGATGGCAAACAGGAAAGGCCTTACCTATGAGCTGTTTTTCTTTTTCTTTTTCTTTTTTTTTGGACTTGGAACTCAGTTGAACTACCTTGGGAGAACCTGGGCGAGAGTGCAGAGGACTTTAAGCATTGTCTAGGGCCCTGGACTGCGCTGCTGAGCTAGACAGAGCTAATAGTGTTCGGCTGTGGGCCACATGGAGCCATTGTGGGAGAACTACCCTGGCAAGCTCTGCCCTCAGGGTAGCAGAGCGAGGATTGGTGGATGAGTAATCTAGTGACTGAGCAGCCTAAAGGTGGAGACTGAGATGTCTTATACTCTTGGGCCTCAGGGGCATGGAGTGAGACCAGTTTTGCACATTGGGTAAGCAGATAGCCACTTCAGGAGTGATCCCAGTGACAGGTGCTTTCCTGGTAAAGCTTCTGCCTAGCCAAGGTTATCAGTTTAAAGAGCCTTTTAAGCGGGCTAAGGAAAGATTTAGGCTGTCCACCTTGAGGGTTTGAGAAATCAGCAGAGGCCTCCAGTCTCCATCTCATATATCTGTTTCAGCATTGTGATTAACATCTCATACCCAAGAAAATCACCTGTTGCCAAGACAATATTGAGCAAGATATATATTATTGCTTTGTTTTCGATTTTTTCTTTATTTTTTAAATTACAAATTTTCTCTTTAGATTTTTGTTTTATAACTTTCTTTCTTCATTTTTTTAGTTTCAATTTTCCATTGTTGCCTTTTTTAACAATTAGAACTTCATTTTTGCTAGTGTTTCTACCCCTATTATTTGGGTTTTCCCCCAATTTTATCCCATAAAGTTTTGTTTACTTGTTTTGGTTCAATTTATCCCATTTTTCTCTTTTCTTTCTACTTGGCGGAGGTGGGGTGCTGTATCTGAACAGGCTGGCAAAGAGCTGCTGACCTCAAGGGAACCACCCAACCTGGCACCCCAAGAGGTTGGGGGTTTTTAATGTTGGGTAAAAGTACCCTACTGTACACCTATATTGCTTCTGTCTCTATCTGTGCCTTTCTTCTTTTTATCAATATTCTCTTTTAGTCACTCCCTCTCCTTTCTCTTTTTTCTTTTCTTTCTTTCTTTTTCTTTTTTTTTTTTTTTTTTACCTTTTCCCCCTTCTTGCTCTTCAATCTTCTCATCCTTCTGGTCCTGTACCAAAAGGACTCATTAAAACCTTAGGCCAGAGGCACAGTAACTTAAAGAGCAAGAGGAAGTGAAAGGAAAATTGGAGCCAGGAAACAGATAAAAGAAAATACTCATGAGGAAGAATCAGCAGAAAAATCCTGGCAACATGAAAAAATAGTCCAGAGCAACCTCCCCCAAGGGACTGTGAGGTAGCTACTACAGAGGAATCCACCTAAAAAGAAATGATAGAAAGGACAGAAAGGGAATTTTGAATACAGATGATGAAAACAATGAAGGAAATGATGGAAACAATGAAGGAAACTGCTGATAAAGTGGAAAATAACCAAAAGGAAATCCAAAAACAGAATCAAGTAAGAGATGAACTAAATGAACAATACAGAAAGGATATAGCAGAGCTGAAGGAAATGAAGTGAAGCAGTCATCTAGGGAACTTAAAGATGCAATAGAAAGTATCAACAACAGATTAGACCATGCAGAAGAAAGAATCTCAGAAGTAGAGGATAAAGCTCTTGAGACAATCCAGATAGTTAAGGAGGGTTAAAAGAAGAGAGAGAAAGCAGAAGATTCACTGACAGAATTGTGGGACTTTATGAAGCATTCAAACATACAAGTTATAGGTATCCTAGAAGAGGAAGAAGAATGCCCTTGGGAAATGGAAGCCATACTAGAGAATATGATAAATGAAAAATTCCCAAATATCACCAAAGATTCTGACACACTCCTTTCAGAGGGATATCGGGCCCAAGGTCACCTCAACTCTAACAGAGCTTCTCCAAGACACATTGTGATGAACCTGTCCAAAGTCAAGACAAAGGAAAAGATTCTTCAAGCTGCCAGGAGTAAACACCAGTTGACCTACAGGGGCAAATCCATCAGGGTGATTGCAGACTTCTCTACTGAAACTTTTCCAGAAAGAAGACAATGTTCATCTACCTTTAATCTACTGAAACAGAACGATTTCCAGACCAGAATTCTATATCCTGCTAAGCTAAGCTTTAAAATTGATGGAGAAATCAAATAATTTACTGATATACAAACATTGAGAAAATTCACCACAACAAGACCAGCTCTACAGGAAATACTTCAACCTGTTCTACACACTGATCATCACAATGGATCAACAGCAAAGTTAGAACTCAGAAATTTAAAGACAGAACCTAACTTCCACAATGATGAAAAGATAAAACTAAAACTCTCACAAAATAAGATGAATAGAACACTACCATACTTATCAATTATCTCAATAAATGTCAATGGCTTGAATTCCCCACCGAAGAGGCATAGATTGGCTAACTGGATTAAAAAACACAAGCCATCCATTTATGTCTGGAGGAAACACACTTATCTTCAAAAGACAAATTAAAACTCCAAGTTAAGGGTTGGAAGACAAATTTTCAAGCATATGGAATTCAGAGGAAAACAGGGGTTGCAATCTTATTTTCAGATACATGTGGATTTAAAGCAACTAAAATAAAAAAAGAGAAAGATGGTCACCTTATATTGGTCAAGGGAAAAATACAACAAGAAGATATTTCAATTCTAAATATCTATGCACCCAACTTAAATGCTCCCAGATTCTTGAAACAGACCTTACTCAGTCTGAGCAATATGATATCTGATAATACCATAATAACAGGGGACTTTAACACTCCTTTTACAGAGCTGGACAGGCCTTCTAAACAGAAAATTAAAAAAAGATATAAGGGACTTAAATGAGACCCTAGAACAACTGTGCTTGATAGATGCATATAGAACACTCCATCCCAAAAATAAAGAATATACATTTTTCTCATCTCCCCATGAAACATTCTCCAAAACTGGTCATATCCTAGGACACAAAACAAACCTCAAGAGAATCAAAAGAATTGAAATTTTACCACGTATCTTCTCAGACCACAAGGCACTATAGGTAGAACTCAACTCCAACAAAAACATTCAACCTCACACAAAGGCATGGAAATTAAACAACCTTCTGTTGAATGGCAGATGGGTGCAGGAAGACACAAAAGAGGAAATCATTAACTTCCTTGAGCATAACAACAATGAAGACACAAGCTACCAAAACCTGTGGGATACTGCAAAAGCAGTTTTGAGAGAAAAATTTATTGCTTTAGATGCCTAAATTCGAAAAACAGAAAGATAGTGCATGAACAAACTCACAGGCCATCTTACAGAATTGAAAAAAGAAGAACAATCTAAGCCTAAACCCAGCAGAAGAAAATAAATATCCAAAATTAAATCAGAGATCAATGAAATTGAAAACATGTGAGAGTCCCAAATTAGTTTCATAGTAGGGCTGTGTACATTGGGTACTTTTTCTTCCATTCTTGGGATACTTTACTAAGAAGAATATGTTCCAGCTCCATCCATGTAAACATGAAAGAGGTAAAGTCTCCATCTTTCTTTAAGGCTGCATAGTATTCCATGGTATACATATACCACAATTTATTAATCCATTCGTGGATCGATGGGGGAAGTGGGAAGGGGCGGGGTGAGTAGAGGGAGGGGGATCGGTGGGATCACACCTATGGTGCATCTTACAGGGGTATTTGCGAAACTTGGTAAATGTAGAATGTAAATGTTTTGGCACAGTAACTGAGATAACACCAGAAAGGCTATGTTAACCACTGTGATAAAAATGTGTCAAATGGTTTATGAAGCGAGTGTATGACGCCCCAATATATACAGTTATGATTTAATAAAAAAAAGAAATTGAAAACAAAAGAATGATTCAGAAAATTAATAAAACAAGGAATTTGTTTTTTGAAAAAAATAAATAAAATAGCTAAACCTTTGGCCAGACTAACTAGAAATAGAAAAGTATAATCTCTAGTAACCTCAATCAGAAATGATAATGGGGAAATAACTGATGCCACAGAAATTCAAGAGTTCATCTCTGAATACTACCAGAAACTCTATGCCCAGAAATTTGACAATGTGAAGGAAATGGATCAATATTTGAAATCACGTCCTCTCCCTAGACTTAGCCAGGAAGAAATAGAGCTCCTGAACAGACCAATTTCAAGTATTGAGATTAAGGAAACAATACAAAATCTTCCAACAAAAAAATGCCCTGGTCCGGATGGCCTCATACCAGAATTCTATCAAACCTTCAAAGAAGAGCTTATTCCTGTACTGCAGAAATTATTCCAAAAAAATTGAGGAGGAAGGAATCTTCCCCAACACATTCTATGAAGCAAACATCACCCTGGTACCAAAACCAGGAAAAAAACCAACTAAAAAGGAGAATTTCAGACCAATTTCACTAATGAATGTAGATGCAAAAATTCTCAACAAATTCTAAAGACAATAGTTTACAGCTTATCATCAAAAAAGTCATACATCATGATCAAGTATGTTTCATCCCAGGGATGCAAGGCTGGTTTAACATATGCACGTTCATAAACATTATCCACCATATTAATAGAAGCAAAACCAAAGACCATATGATCTTTTCAATAGATGCAGAAAAAGCATTCGATAAAATCTAGCATCCTTTTCTAATTAGAACACTGAAGAGTATAGGCATACGTGGCACATTTCTGAAACTGATCGAAGCTGTCTATGAAAAACCCACAGCTAGTATTTTACTGAATGGAGTGAAACTGAAAGTTTTTCTTCTTAGAACTGGAACCAGACAAGGTTGTTCTCTGTCACCATGTAGTGCTGGAAGTTCTAGCTAATACACTTAGGCAAGACAAAGAAATAAAGGGCATCCAAATGGGAGCAGAGGAGGTCAAACACTCCCTCTTTGCTGATGATATGATCTTATACTTAGAGAACCCCAAAGACTCAACCACAAGACTCCTGGAAGTCATCAAAAAATACAGTAATGTCTCAGGATATAAAATCAGTGTCCACAATTCAGTAGCCTTTGTATACGCCAATAACAGCCAAGATGAGAGGCTAATTAAGGACACAACTCCCTTCACCATAGCCCCAAAGAAAATGAAATACCTAGTAATATACCTAACGAAGGAGGTGAAGGACCTCTATAAAGAAAATTATGAAACCCTAAGAAAAGAAATAACAGAGGATATTAACAAATGAAGAACATAACATGCTCATGGCTGGGAAGAATCAACATTGTTAAAATGTCTATACTTCCCAAAGCAATCTACCGATTCAATGCCATCCCTATTACAATACTAACATCCTACTTTTAAAACTTGGAAAAAAGGATTCTGCATTTTTTATGGACTCAGAAAAAAACCTGTATAGTGAAGACAGTTCTTAGTAATAAAAACAAAGCTGGGGGCATCAGCATACCAGATTTTAGTCTGTACTACAAAGCCATAGTGGTCAAAACAGCATGGCAGTGTGGTACTGGCACAAAAATAGAGACATAGACATTTGGAATCTAATAGAAAACCAGGAAATGAAACTAACATCTTACAACCACCTAATCTTCGATAAATCAAACAAGAACATGCACTGGGGGAAAGACTGCCTATTCAATAAATGGTGCTGGGAGAACTGGATATCCACATGTAAAAGACTGAAACTGGACCCACAACTCTCTCCACTTACAAAAATTGATTCAAGATGGATAAAGGACTTAAATTTAAGGCATGAAACAATAAACATCCTCAAAGAAAGCATAGGAGAAACACTGGAAGATATCAGCCCGAGGAAAGACTTTATAAAGAAGACTGCTGTGGCAATTGCAACAACAACAAAAATAAACAAATAGGACTTAATTAAACTGAAAAGCTTCTGTACAGCTAAGGAGACAACAACCAAAGCAAATAGACAACCTACACAATGGGAAAGGATATTTGCACATTTTGAACCAGATAAAAGCTTGATAACTAGGATCTATAGAGAACTCAAATTAATCCACATGAAAAAAGCCAACAATCAATGGGTAAGAGACATGAATAGAACCTTTTCTAAAGAAGACAGATGAATGGCTGACAAACATATGAAAAAATGCTCATTATCCCTATTTATTAGAGAAATGCAAATAAAAACCACCCTGAGATATCATTTAACCCTAGCGAGAATGGCCCACATCACAAAATCTCAAAACTGCAGATGCTTGCATGGATGTGGAGAGAAGGGAATACTTTTACACTGCTGGAGGGACTGCAAACTATATAGGATGAAATCCTATATGTCTCAGTGTCTGAAAGAGAAAAGTCATTTTGTAGAGAGCAGCTTCTTTGTTTGATAGGCTGTTCCATAGAGGTCAGGCTGAACTTACACAAACAAAGCTGTTAAGCCTGATCCTTTTGGGCATAACAACCCGGCATCAAAGAACACAGCTAATGTTAAGCCCAGTGCCTTGATAATACTTCAGAACTGGTGACACAGTCAGGAGACTGATGCATGGAAAAAACATGCATCTGGTAAGCTAATGGTACCTCTGGGCTATGCTCTGTTAAAATAAGAAGTTTATGCATCTCCAGATGGTATGAGACATTTTGAGACTATAGAGATATTCATCAGTTCCCCTAAGAAGAACAAATGTTTGTGGGTTAGGAAAGACATAAGAAGTCTTATGTCAGTTGTATGTAGGATGTAGAAGAAAGAGTATCAGTTAAACAATAGACTAGCAGGTTCCAAGAAAACATTTATAATGTCTTGTGATGTATTTTTTGTTTTTTGAAAAAGATCATAGTTTAACAGAGTGTACGTGACCAGCTGGCTATTTAAGCAAGCAGAAAATAAAGTTTGTCACTACTTGCCACTCAGAGCATGTAGTCATTCCTTGCTCCATACCATTTCAATAGCAGGCTCTGCTTCTGCACTGCAGACCACTCGAGAAGCCCTCACACAACAAAACTAATACAACCTTTCTGGAAGGAAGTATGGAGAACCCTCAAAGAACTCAGGCTAGACCTCCCATTTGATCCTGTAATCCCATTACTGGGCATCTACCCAGAAGGGAAAAAATCCTTTTATCATAAGGACACTTGTACTAGACTGTTTATCGCAGCTCAATTTACAATCGCCAAAATGTGGAAACAGCCTAAATGCCCACCAACCCAGGAATGGATTAACAAGCTGTGGTATGTGTACACTATGAAACACTATTCAGCCATTTAAAAAAATGGAGACTTTACATCCTTTGTATTAACCTGGATGTAAGTGGAACCCATTGTTCTTAGTAAAGAATCACAAGAATGGAGAAGCATAAATCCTATGTACTCAATTTTGATATGAGGACAATTAATGACAATTAATGACATGGTGAGGGTGGGGGAAGGGGAGACCAGAGAGAGAAAGAAGTAGGGAGGGGTGGGGAAAGGAAGAGCAGAGAGAGGGTAGGAGTGAGGGGGTGAGGTCTTGGTGGGTGCCACTCCTTTGCGGGGCAAGACATGATTGTAAGAGGGTCTTTACCTAATAAATGCAATCAATATAACCTGGTATCTTGTATCCTCAATGAATCCCCAACAATAAATTAAAAAAAAAAAAAAAAGGTAGTAAAGGCTTGGCACCTGTGGCTCAAGTGGCTAAGGTGCCAGCCACATACACCTGACTTAGTGGGTTCAAATCCAGGCCAGGCCCATCAAAAAACAATGATGGCTTCAACCAAAAAATAGCCAGGTGTTGTGGCGGGCACCTGTAGTCCCAGCTACTTGGGAGGCAGAGGCAGGAGAATTGCTTGAACCCAGGAGTTGGAGGTTGCTGTGAGCTGTGATGCCACAGCACTCTACCCAGGGTGACAGCTTGAGGCACTGTCTCAAAAAAAAAAAAAAAAAAAGTAGTAAATAGTTATTATTTTAAAAGGCTGTTAGGTAGATTTTATTTAAAAAATAAATTTCAAATATTTGTTATATTGATAGCCAACTTCCAACATTTAACTAGGTTTTTTTAAGAATTAAAAAAATATTTTATTAAGAACATTATAGGGGGCAGAGGAAGATGGCAAATCAGGAAGACCATCAGGCTGGGCTCTCCTAGAGCAACTGAGAAATGTGAGTTAGTCACGTGGTATTTGGTGAGGAGATTTTTGGGTGGATCTGTGGCTCAGGCTGGGCTGTGAGGGGGCAGGGTGCTGGTTGCTGTACATGAACTGGAGCAATAGGTGGAGATCTGATACACTATGCACATCTTGCACAGGCCACTGGGAGGAGCCAGGGAGGTCTGAGATACAAGGAAGTTTGCGGTTTTCAGTTCTCAGGGGAAGTGCATTGAGTGGATTGCCTGGAAGAGTGGGTGAACCTAAACAGTATATAGCAGCCTGACTTGAGGGCTGGTTGGAGCAAATTTGCCACTGTTTGGCAGCAGTAGAGATGGCAATTCTGGGAAGGTCCTGGCAGCAGGGGTCGACCATTATGGAAAGGTTGTGAGAAGGTCCTGAGGGCGGGCCTCCTACAGGAACATTGCCATTAGGATCAGTCCTTCAGTCATGGCAGGCTCAGGGACTTGAGCACCCCATGAGAACTGTTGTCTGGGGCCACAGTGAGACCTGCTTCTGAAGGATTCTGGAAATATCCAAGTTCCCAACCTGGCAGAACCTGAATGCTGAGGAAATAATCAGGTGATCACTGTGAATAATTAAGTTGGGGATCTGGTCTATGCCTAGGATGTAGAGAGAGGTTATCATCTGTGTTGCTCATCCCTTAAAACTACAGCCACCTGATGTCCCAGCACATATTGCAACAAAGATATTCCTACTAAAGTCAGGCCCTCCTGAGATATATATATATATATATACTTTTATGTATGTGTGAAGTTGGTTTTTTGTGTTTGTTTATTCTTGTATTTTCTTTTTATTTTTTTTCTTTCATTTATTTGTTATTGAGGTTGTTTATTTTTGGTTATTTAGAGGGTTTTTTTTTATATTTTGTATTGATGTGTTGTTTCTTGACTATTTGTACGGTTGTTTCTTTTTTTTTTTAACTTCTATTTTTACCTTCATTAAGAGCAAGGGCTCCTGTATTTTTTGGTTACAATATTTTAGTCTCATTTATTCTCTCTCCTTATTTCACTCCAGTACATTCTCTCTTTGGACAGAGACTCTTTTACCTTTCTCTTCTCTCTCACAATAATCACCTCTGCAACAGCTAAGACATTCCCTCCTTTTTCTTGTCTTTCTCCTTTCTTTCTTTATTCCACTTCTTTCTCTCCCTCTATTAGATACAATGGTATTTAAAATTTGCTTTTTAATTTTTCTTTCTTTATTTTTTTGCTCAGAGTTGGGGAGACACAGCTGTGGTCTGGAAGGTAGGCCACAGCAGTGATCTGGCTCAAGGGGACTACAAGACCTTTCTACCTCTGGACCTAGGAAAATAGTATTGGCAAGATACTATTGCCAAATTCTCCAACACATGATGGAGAATTTTTCTATTTCGTTTTCATTCTTAATTTTTCCCTAGTGTTTGTTTTTGCTCTTTTCCTTCCCTTCCTAGATTTGGCAGAGGAAGAGTCTGGCTCTGCTCAGGCTGGTAAGGACTGCCTGATTTCAAGGAATCCTTCCAGTCTAGCCCCCTCAAAACACTTGAGTTACAAGCATGGACCTACCACTATCCTAATCAATACCATTTCTTTTATCACTCTCAGCCTCTCTTCCTGACCTCCTTCTCTCTTGTTCTCCAATTTTTTTCTTCTTTTATTACCCCTTCTCTATTTTTTTCTTTTATTCTTTTTCTTTTCTTTTACTCTTTCCTTCTTTTTTACTCTTTCTTTTCCCCATTTCTCCCAGCCTGCGCCCTACCTTTCTCCTCATTTTGGCCTCACACCAAGAGGTTTCTTCATCACATAAACTCTGAGACAAGGTAATCTGAAGCAAAGGAGGAGCTGAGAAGGAAAAAGGAGCACAAATAGGTTAAGAAGAAGAAAGCATACATGAGGAGGAAGCAACAGAAAAATTCAGGCACCATATTTAAAATGAAAATAGAGCAACTCCTCCAAGGGACCACGAGGCAGCTTTTATAGAAGACTCATCCTATTAAGAATTAATGGATCTCACAGAAAGGGAATTTAAAAATATGGATAATTAAGACAATAAAGGGAATGGGTGAAGAGCTAGAAAGACAGAACCAAAGTCGGATGAGAGATTTGCAGAATATAGAAAAGACATGGATAAGCTTAAGGAAATGAAGGAGACAATCAGGGAATGTAAGGATGTAGTAGAAAGTATCAAAATAGATTAGACCACAGAGAAGAAAGAACATCAGAGTTAAAGGATAAAGTCTTTGAGTTAACACAGGTAGTTATAGAGTCAGAAAAGAGAGAAAAAGCAGAGCAGGCACTTAGAGAACTACGAGACTCCATGAAGCATTCAAACATACAGATAATAGGAATCCCTGAAGGGGAAGAAGACTATCCCAAAGGTATGGAAGCCCTACTAGAGACTATCATAAATGAAAACTTCCCAAGTGTTACCAAGGATTCCGACACACTCCTTTCAGATGGATATTGAAATCTGTGTCATCTCAACTCTAACAGAGCCTCTCTAAGACACATTGTAATAAACCTGTCCCCAAAGTCAAGATGAAGGAGAAAATTTTGTAAGAGCTAAGAGTTAAGTGCCAATTGACCTACCAGGATAGAGCCATTAGGATGACAGCAGACTTTTTGACAGAAACTTTCCAAGCTAGAAGATCATGGTCATCCACCTTCAACATCCTTAAACAAAATAATTTTTAGCCCAGAATCTTGTATCCTGCTAAACTTAGCTTCAAAATTGATGGAGAAATCAAATCTTTTGTGGATATGCAAACACTGAGGAAATTCACCACAATAAGACGAGCTCTGCAGGAAATACTTAAACATATTATCAATAGTGAATACCACAATGAACCATCATCAACGCAAACACCTAGAAGCCAAAGGCAAGAACTTAGCTTCCACAATGGCACAAAGGATAAAACTACCCAACAAACTATCTCATAATAAGATGAACAGAATCCCACCACACTTATCAACAGTCTCAATAAATGTAAATGGATTTAATTCCCCAATGAAAAGGCACAGGCTGGCTGATTAGATTAAAAAACACATGCCATCCATATGCTGTCTCCAGGAGACACACCTAGCCCTAATGGACAAGTCAAGACTCAGCATTAAGGGATAGAAAACAGTGTTTCAAGCAAATGGAAATCAGAAGAAAGAAGGGGTTGCAATCTTATTCTCAGATACAAGAGGATTCAAAGCAATTTTATGTAAGAAAGACAAAGATGGACACTTCATACTGGTCAAAGGATCAATACAACATGAAGAGATCTCAATTTTTCTTTCTTTTTTTGTAGTGACAGAGTCTCACTTTATTGTCCTTGGTAGAGTGCTGTGGGGTCACACAGCTCACAGCAACCTCCAATTCCTGGGCTTAGGCAATTCTCTTGCCTCAGCCTCCTGAGTAGCTGGGACTACAGGTGCCTGCCACAACACCCGGCTATTTTTTTGTTGCAGTTTGGCCAGGTTCAGGTTTAAACCCACCACCCTCAGTATATGGGGCCAGTGCCCTACCCACTGAACCACAGGCACTACCCAAAGAAGACATCTAAATTTTAAACATTTATGCACCTAACTTAAATGTTCCCAGATTTATGAAATAGACTTTGAGGAGTCTGAATAATACGATATCCCATAAAACATACTAGTCAGGGACTTCAACATTCCCCTCACATAACTGGACAGATCCTCTAAACAGAAACTAAGCAAGGATACAAAGGACGTAAATGTGACCTTAAAACAAATGGGATTAATAGACATATATAGTACACACCATCCCAAAGCAAAACAATATACTTTTTTCTCATCAGCTCATGGCACATATTCCAAAACAGATCAAATCCTAGGGTACAAATCAAACCTCAGCAAAATTAAAGGAATAGAAATTATACCATGTCTCTTCTCAAACTAGAAGGCTATAATAATTTTTGTTGGCTCAACTCCAACAAAAATGTTCATCCCTGCACAAAGTCTTGGAAACTAAACAGGCTTATGCTGAATGATAGTTGGGTTTAGGAAGAGATAAAAGATGAATTTTCTAATTTCCTCAAACATAACAACAATGAAGACGCAAGTTACCAAAACCTCTGGGATACAGCAAAAGCAGTCCTGAGAGGAAAATTTATTGTGCTAGATGCCTACCATCAAAAAACAGAAAGTGAGTGCATCGGCACACTCATAAAATATCCTTTGGAAATGGAAAAAGAAGACCAATTTAACCTTAAACCAAGCAGAAGAAAAGAAACAACCAGTGTTAAATCAGAGACTAATGAAATTGAAAACAAAAAAAATCATTCAGAAAATTAATGATGCAGAGGAAATGGATCAATACCTGGAGTCACACCTTCTCCCTAGACTCAAGAAAAAATAGATCTCCTGAACAAGACCAATTTCAAGCACTGAGATCAAAGAATTAATAAAAAAATCTCCTAACAAAAATATGCTCTGGTCTCCAGATGGTTTCACACCAGAATTCTATCAAACCTTCAAAGAAGAGCTTATACACACACTGCAGAAAATATTACAAAAAAATTGAGAAGGAATCTTCTCCAACATGTTCTATGACACAAACATCACCAAGCAAAACCAGGAAAAGATCCGACTAAAAAGAAGAACTACAGACCGATTTCACTAATGAATATAGATGCAAAAATTCTCAATAAAATCCTAGTCAATAAATTACAGCTTATCATTAAAAAAGTCATACACCAAGATCAAGTAGGTTTCATCCCAGGGATACAAGGCTGGTTGAACATAAACAAGTCCATAAATGTAATCTACCATATCAACAGAAGCAAAAATAAAGACCATACAATACTCTTAATAGATGCAGAAAAAGCAGTTGATAAAATTAAACATCCTTTTCTAATTAGAACTTTGAAGAATATACACATTGGCAGCACATTTCTTAAACTAATCAAAGCCATCTATGACCAATCCGCAGCTAATATTATACTGAATGGATTAAAACTGAAAGCTTTTCCACTCAGAACTGGAATAAGACAGGGTTGTCCTCTATCACCACTACTATTTAACATAGTGCTGGAAGTTCTACCCAATACAATCAGGCAAGAGAAGAAAATAAAGGGCATCCAAATGAGTGCAGATGTCAAACTCTCCCTCCTCCTGGCCTCCCCCCTCTTCCCTCCTTCTTTCTGAACTATAGTTGTGTTTTATTATTCATATGAGTGTGTAGGTGATTATATATTGGTTTCATAATAGTATTGAATGCACTGGATACTTTCTTCCATTCTTAAGATACTTTACTAAGAAGAGTATGTTCTAGCTCCATCCAGGTAAACATAAAAGATGTAAAGTCCTCTTCCTTTCTATGGCTGCATAGTATTCCATGGTATATATATATACCACAACTTGTTAATCCATTCATGGGTTGATGGGCACTTGGGCTACTTCCATGACTTGGCAATTATGAATTGGGCTGCAATAAACATTCTGGGGCAAATGTCTTTGTTGCAAAATGATTTTTGACCATCTAGGTATATATCTAGTAGAGTATCTAATGGCAGGTCTACTTTTAGTTCCTTGAGTATTCTCTAAATTTCTTTCCAAAAAGGACGGGTTAGCTTGCATTCCCACCACCAGTGTAGAAGTGTTACCTTCTCTCCACATCCATGCCAACATCTTAGTTTTGAGATTTTGTGATGTGGGCTAATCTTACTGGAGCTGATTTCTCAAAGTGGTTTTGATTTCCATTTCTCTGATGATTAACGATGAGCATTTTTCATGTGTTTGTAGGCCATGAGCCTGTCTTCTTCAGAGAAGCTTCTGTTCAAGTCTCTTGCCCACATAGAAATGGGGTTATTTGTTCTATTCTTATTGATTAGTTTGAGTTCTTTGTGGATTCTAGTTATCATATCTTTGTTGAAAACATAACTTGCAAATATCTTCTCCTATTCTGAAGGTTGTCTGTTTGCTTTACTTATTTTGCTCTTGGCTTTGCAGAAGCTTTTTAGTTTGATCAGATACCAGTAATATATTTTTGGTGTTGTTTTAATTGCCAGGAGGGTCCTCCTCATAAAATGTTCTCCCAGACCAATTTCTTTCAACTGTTTTCCCTGCACTCTTTTCTAGTATGTTTATAGTTTCATGTCTTAAGTTTAAATCTTTTATCCAGTGAGAATCAATTTTTGTTAATGGTGAAAAGTGGGGGTCCAGTTTCAGTCTTCTAAAGGTTACTAGCCAGTTCACCCAGCACCATTTGTTAAATAGGAAATCTTTCCCCCAATGAATGCTTTTGATAGGCTTATCAAAGTTCAAATGATGATAAGTGGCCGGGTTCATCTCTTGGTTCTCTTTTCTATTCCATAAATCTACAGCTCTGTTTTGGGGCCAGTATCATGCTGTTTTCAACACTATAGATTTATAGTATAGCCTGAAGTCTGGTAATGTGGTATCTCCTGATTTATTCTTATTTCTAAGTAATGTCTTGGCTATTTGAGGTTTTTACTGATTCCATATAAAACGAAGTACTATTTTTTCAAGCTCTTTAAAGTATGACAATGGTGCTTTAATAGGGATTGCATTAAAACTGTAGATTGCTTTGGGTAGTATAGACAACTTTAACAATGTTGATTCTTTCCTCCATGAGTATGGTATGTTTTACCATTTGTTAACATCTTCAGCTATTTCTTTTCTCAGAGTTTCATAGCTTTCTTTATAGAGAACTTTCATGTCCTTGGTTAGGTAAATTCCAAGATATTTCATCTTCTTTGGCACTGCTTTAAAAGGAATAGAGTCCTTGACTATATTTTCAGCTTGACTATTGTTGGCATATGTAATAGTTATGAATTTGTAAGTATTGATTTTGTATCCTGAAATGATGCTATATTCCTGATCATGTCTGAGGGTTTTGTAGATGTGTCCCTGGGGTTTTCCAGATATAAGATGATATCATCTGGGAAGAGTGAGAGTTAGATCTCCACTGACCCCATTTAGATACCCTTGATTGCCTTCTCTTGCCTAATTGCAATGGCTAAGACCTCCATTACTATGGTGAATAGTAGTGGAGACAATGGGCATCCTTGTTTACTTCCAGATCTGAGTAGCAATGATTTCAATTTTACTCAGTATGATATTGACTATGGGTTCGCTATAGATGGCTTCTATCAGATTAAGAAATGACCCTTCTAAGCCTATTTTCTTAAGTGTTCTGATCATGAAAGGATCCTGGATATTATCAAAAGCTTTTCTGCATCAATTGAGAGAATCATATGGTCTTTATTATTTATTTTATTGATGTGATGTATTATATTTATAGATTTACATATGTTGAACCAACTTTGTAATCCTGGGATAAAACCAATTTTATCATAGTGTATAATTTTTTTGACGTGCTGTTGAATTCTGTTTGCTAGGATCTTATTGAATATTTTTGCATTAATATTCATTAATGATATTGGTCTATAGTTTTCTTTCTTCGTTGGGTCCTTTCCTGGTTTGGGGATCAGGGTGATATTCACTTCATAGAATGTGTGGGGAAGTATTTCTTCTTTTTCTATGTTTTTCTATGTTATGTAATTAATATTACGTCCTAGTTATGTAATATACATACTAGTTTCTCTTTAGAGGTTTGATAGAATTCAGATATGAAGCTAGGTGATCCTGGACTTTTCTTTTTTGGTATATTTTGTATAGTTGATGCTATTTCAGTGCTTGATATAGGTCTTTTCAAAATTTCTAATTTTTTCTGGTTGAGTCTAGGAAGGTGACATGCTTCCAGGTATTGGTCATTTCCTCCAAATTGTCATATTTCTGAGAATAGAGTTTTTCTTATCATTGAGGATTTTTTGAATTTCTGACCAGTCTGTTATTATTTATCCTTTATTGTTTCTAATTGATATTAGCGATTTTACTTTTCTGTTTCCCATTAGGTTAGCCAAAGGTTTATCAATTTTGTTAATCTTTAAAGAAAAAACAACTTTTTGATTCAGTCATCTTCTGAATGATTCCTTTGTTTTTAATTTCATTTAATTTTGTTCTAATTTGGGGGTTGGAATGTTCTTCCTTATCCAATTGCTTGAGATGACCCATGAAATCGTTGACTTCCTGTTTTCTTGATGAAGTCTTCCAACGTTATAAATTTTCCTCTTAGGTCTGCCTTTGCTTTGATAATTTGTGCCTTCAGTATCATTTTGTTCCAAAAATTTGGTGATTTCCTTCTTAATCTCATGTTTGACCCAGCTATCATTGAGCATAAGGTTATTTAGTTTCTATGACTAAGTTTGGGTATGAAGATTCCTATTATTGTTGAGTTCAACTTTTATCCCATGATGGTCAGAGAAGATATAAGGAATAATTTCTATCTTTTCAATTTGATGAGGTTAGACTTGTGCCCTAAAATATGATCAATTTTGGAGGGTGATATGTGGGCTGATGAGAAGAATGTGTATTCAGTTTTATTAGGATGAAATGTTCTGTAGATGTCTGTTAAGTCCATTTATTCTAGGATTAGGTTTAAATCTAATATTTCTTTGTTTAGTTTCTTCTTGGGTCAGCAAACATTGTATTTGTTCACTTGCTCAATCAGTCAAACGCAAACAAATATTTACTGTGTCTATCAAATCATAAGCACTATCCTGAGAGAAACAGAAAATAAAAATACAAGACAGATTCTGGCCTATATTCAACTGTGGTAGAGATACCATGAAAATAAATTAGAACAGAAAAATATCATTCACTAGGTCTACAACTGAAGTGAATCAATAGAACAGTCAGTTCTACCTGGGAACCTCAGGTCATGAAATGCTGCAAAAACAGGGCCATAATTTGAAAGACAAAATATAGACTGAGTGAGGGTAGTATGAATGAAAGGATAAGGCAGTATGACAGATGAGGAGTACCAAAGTACATGGTAAGACTGGAACAGGGTTAGAGGGAATGAACAGAGAGAGATAATGGAGAATCAGGTGGAACCACAAAACATGTTTCATGCTACCTTCATATAGTAGGATTCACTCAATAAGAAGATGAGTTAGATCATTTCAGATGTATTTAAGAAGAGTCATCCTTATAATTGCCAAATCATGGAAATAACCTAAATGCCCACCAATCCAGGAATGGATTAACAAGCTATGGTATATGTATACCATGGAATACTATACAGCCACTAAAAATGATGGTGACTTACATCTTTTGTATTAATTTGGATGGAGTAGAAATACATTCTCCTTCATAAAGCATCACAAGAATAGAGAAGCAACAATACAATGTACTCAATTCTGATGCTAGTACGTGGTGGGGGAGGAGAAATGGGGGAGGGGAAAGAGGGAGGGAGGGAGGGACCATGGTGTGTGACACACCTCTTGGGGGAGGGACACTATTAACAGAGGGACTTCACCTAGCAAATGCAAGCAGTATAACCTGGTTCATTGTACCCTCAATAATAATAAAAAAAATCAATCCTATAAATTATCTTCCTATGCTATTTTGACTGAAAACAACAAAAACTGACAATGTGTAATTTAAGCCAAAAAAGTGCAGGAGTTGAAAGGAAAAGGAAGGATTTCGTGTGTGTGTGTGTGTGTATAATTTAAAGAAAAATATTCAATGATTAAAAAAAAAGAGAGAGTCATCCTGGCAGCAATGTCAACATAGATGAACATGGTGGGTGGGTAGAAAAGTGTATTTCAAAACATAGATCAGAGAGTGAATTACAGTAACAAGATGTGAAAAATGTTAAGCAGGCAAAAAATACTGAACTTGGTGAGTGAAAGAATAGGTGATTTTAGGGAGGACTGGAGTGAATGTAGAAGGTTTCCTGCTTCAAAGTTTCAGTGCTGTTTATGTAGTGTTATTTATTAGAATGGGGAAACCAGATGACAGAGTAAATTACAGAGTCAGGAGTCAGGAAAAGGTCAAAGATAATGTCTTCAGTTCATGGCATATGAAATTTGAGGCACCAGGGGTCTTAAAAGCTAAATCTGAAGAGAAATAAAGTAAAAAATAAAAGATAGTTCTGTATAAATATATCTGGAGTATGTGTAGATGACCTTAGGAAAAGCATAAAGGGTTAAGAAGATAAATATTTATAAACTGGTAGAACTTATATAGAACTCTGAAATTTTGATAATGAAAAGAAAAGGGGAAGAAAACAATGGGATTCAATTTTTCAATTATGAGTTTCAATATCTGTTTCAAGGATATAAGACATACTTTAATCAATAGATCCATGTATTTATTTCTAGAATACTATGGTAATAGGCATTTTTTATTCAATTAAAAGACTTAATTCTAAAACACCAATTTAAGATGCTGCAAGACTGCTTTTTAAAAATTCATCTTATGGGTGGGCACAGAAACTCACCCCTATAATCCCAACGCTTAGAAGACTTAGGAGGGAAGATCACTTAAGGCCAGGAGTTCAAGTAGCCTGGGCAACATACCAAGACCTGTCTCCCCCCAAATTTTAAAACTTAGCCAGGCATGGTAGTGTGCTCCTGTGGCCCTAGCTACTCCAGAGGATTGCTTGAGCCCAGGAGTTCAAGGATACAGAGTAAGCTTGGACCCTACTACTGTATTCCAGCCTGGGTGAGAGAGCAAGACCGTGTCTCTTAAAAAAATGAAAATGAGGAAAATTCATCTTAAAAGTTTAAAGTGGTAGAACAGGCGTCGCGCCTATAACTCAGCCGGTAGGGTGCCAGTGACATACACCAAAGCTGGAGGGTTCGAACCCAGCCCAGGCCTGTCAAACAAAAATGACAACTACAACCAAAAAATAGCTGGGCATTGTGGTGGGTGCCTGTGATCCCAACTACTTGGAAGCCTGAGGCAAGAGAATCGTTTAAGCCCAGGAGTTAGAGGTTGCTGTGACCTGTGACACCACAGGACTCTACCCAGGACGACATAATGAGACTTTGTCTCAAAAAAAAAAAAAAAGAAAGAAAAAAGTTTTAAGTGGTAGAACAGAAATGTCTATGTGGCTGCAGAATTATGAGGCATTTTTAAGTACTACTACAATGTAGAAAAAAATTGTAAAACCTTATTTAAATTCACACATTTTTCTTATTCCTCTGTAAATAATAACAAATAGTTCCTATTTATGTTGTACAGGATATGAGTTAAAAATTAGAGAAAGGATCTTTTATTAAAAAATGAACCTATGATTATCCAAGCTGAAGATTTAAAAGTCTTAAAATATATCTGCAGTTGGCAAGCAGGTCTGAATGCTCACATTAGGAAGAGAAGAAAGGGACTAAAAAATCAAGTCAACAAGATTCGTGAGTTTTAGAGATAAAAAATCTTATGTGCAACATGTAACAACTATGAATAATAAAGTTGATAAAGATTTCTGTGGACAATACAAACTGTTCCCATTGCTGGAAATGTTTGTAAGAGTAAAAAATCATCTTCCAGAGACAGTTTTGTACACTCTGTTGGCAATCCTATGATTCAATGACAAGAGGTCGTTTGAGAAAAAAATCATAAATTCTGATTGCATTTATTAGATACGAGCATATGTGTGTCAATTACATTCAGATATTATTAGTACAGGAAAAATCAGAACATATCCAGAAATAAATAAATGTTGCATTTATTCCTTTATGAGATCTGCAATTTACAATTTATTTTTTCATTTAATGGATACAGATTAAGAATCTTTTTTATGAAAACAGATATTTTCATTTTAATGACAAGGTTAAATAAAATATTTATTTTTTTCTCATTATTTTCAAAAAGATCTAAAATAGCTACCAAGATTATACCAAACAATAGGACAAATTAGTTAAGGTAAAGATATACCAAACACTAATTAAAAGGTCTTAAACAAAGGAAAGAGCCAAAAAATAACAATTGATAGCAAACCTGATAAAGAAGGCTTAAAACAGATTTGACTCTGCATTATTAAGGAACACAAATTTTACTAGATTAAATATATGAGACAACATTTTACTAAGTTTTAAAGCAATGAGAATTTAATTTTCTTTCCTTGATTTTTTAAATGATATACAATAGATGTACATATATTTTGGGGTAACATATAATAATCTATTTGAATAATCAAATCAGAATAATTGGGATATCTATCACCTTAAATATTTATATTCCTTTATGCTAGGAACATTTGAATTTTTCTCTTCTAGCCATTTTTTACATGTATAACAGTTACCATTAAATTTCCTTTCAGTTCATTAAAATCAGATGAGTCATTCAGAAAATTTGAACATTTTTTCAATACCTCACTTTCTTTTCTTAATTTGCATTTTCAGTAGTAATTTCTATCCTATCTTATTATATAATACAGAGAGTTCCTGCTCATATTTGACCTCATTATTTCTGTTATGTTTTTACAATGCCTCTCTTCTTCACTTTTATTCAATTTCTATCTTTATCTTGTTCTTCTTCAGTGCATTCTTCTCCTTCATCCCTTTCATCTCCTTATTTGATGAGCTGTCCTTTGGTTTGCTTTCAAATTCTTTTCTTCCACAATGGCAAACTTAAGAATTGTTTGCTCCCACCAACTTTTAGGAATCTCAGTTGTGTCTATATCTCTCTTGTATGCTTATACATGTTTTCTATTATGATCTCAAGGACTTCTACTTTCTATAATCCTTGTCATCATTTTGAAAATTGGGTGCCAGGGTAGTATATGAAAAAAGCAATGGGAAAAAAGTTTTTGGAAAAAATAAGAAAACTTATCTTTGCAAGACCAGGGTTTGCTAAGGACTTGAGGGAAGGTTTCAGAAGAGCTTCAGGTGATGGGAAGGCAGGATGAGAAAATCCCTGGCCTTTGTCTCACGTTGTAGGAAGGCTTTCAATCGCATCTTCATTTTAACTATTAGAATTTCTGTCCTCAAACAAGGTTCAATCAATAACATATGAATAGGTAATCTTTAAACAGCTTACAATTTTTCCTGAATTTCAGAAAAGCATCATATAGCTCTTTAAATTTAGTTTTTGGACATCCTAGAAAAAAAATTACAGCTTTAAGAATAACAAATGTCAAATGGGATAAAATAATTATAATATTCACCATTACTATAGGATATAACACAAAGAGCATTAAGACACTCAATTTTGCCATTTATTAACCTAAATTTTCTCATGGGATGACAATTATGAGAAAAATGCCGATACATTCAAAATGTTACTCCCTTCAACCCAGTTTATTATTATAAAAATACTATGATATCCCTTAGATTATTTTCTCAACCAAATTATAACACAGAAGAAAAATGTATCCCTCAGTAATTTAGAGTATTATTGAAAAAGCTAATATGAAGAAATTTAAACTAATCATGTTTATATTTTAAAATGTGTTTGCATGATTTATATGTATCAGAGAATTAAATATGTGAACTCATCTTAGAAAAAGTGCTAAATACCTCATTGCGGAATATCACTATGGTCACATTTGAAGCACCCCCTTGGAAAGTTATGCACCAATGCCAGTGCCTAGTCCACCCTTCAAATCAATTTTAGAACTCTTTCTCTGAGCCCCATTAGGGCTACTGTAATACACAGTCTGAAAATTAAGTTCATGAACTTATCCTAGAAAAGTGACAGTGATATTCAGCAATGAGGTATGCAGCACTTTTTCTAGGATGAGTTCCCAAACTTAATTGTCCAATCTTATATTTGCATGAATAACCTCTTGTGGAGGAATGTGTGAGAGTTTCATTCCTAGCAGTACCTTATTTAAATGCTTGACATTGCAAACAGAGCAAGTTTGTTCTACTCTGTCAAAAATCTAAATCTAAATGATTGTACAAATTCAGCTCCTTCCAAAAGAAAACCAAGAATAAATCTTGTGGAATAATGACTGAAGAATGGAAGCTACACATAGCTATTAAAGAAAAATCCCTAACTAGTAAAGATATGCTCATAATGGAGACTGAGGTGGACTGAAAGAACAAATACTGAAGAAATGTGTTCTGCAAAAAAAAATAGCAAGCTGAGATAAGTCATTTTTTTTCATTTTTAAAAGGTAGGGAAGGAAGGAAAAATAAACCAAAAAAGAGAGACATGGCCAATCAAGTATGATTTTAATCCAAGGAAAAAAAGGAAAAATGTTCAGTACAATAAGGTACACGGAGAAATAACATACATAGAACAGAGACTTTTGTTTATAAAATATCCCTGACACTGATTAGTATTTATTCCAAAATTAGTTCTTTGGTAATAAAGAATTCAATTTTATTACTATAAAATAAGATGTTCAATTAGTTAAACATGGTCATCTACCTACCACTACCTGAAAGCTATTAACATTACTACTACAGAGAGAGAAAAATGGGGGTGTGAGGGGGATGTTGCATAAATTTTTCACTTAAAGAACTGGTAATCAAGATTTGAAAGAATAATATATGGCTTGAAAAAATAGATTTAACAGAAAGTGAGGTTAGAGCTAAACAAAGTTTAAGAAATTTTAAACTAAAATCCTAATCTAAGCTTCCAATTGGAGGATACTAGAAAATACACTGTAACCATCCTTCCTATTGACATTATTTCAAATTTCTTTCTTTCTTGTTTAAGACATATTTTTCACATAACTCACTTGAACTTTTAGGTCGTAAGCATTAAAAAGGAACATAAATTTAAGCCACATTTTTAAGTTGGAGATTTAATTATCAAAGGTATTATATGTATTCTATTACTTGAAACATTCTGTTACATAGAAATCCATTGTTTGTTTATTCACAATAAAAAACTATTAACATGCTTCTTGCATACAAGACATTATACTAGTTACTCCAGGATACACACAACAATGTTTCTCAACCTTTAGTAGCTCACAGCAGTGCAGGAACTTCAAAATGATTATTTAAATGACTAAATATAAATATTTCTAAAATCTGAAGTGTAAGAAAATGATACAAGGACTGAGTATTTTTAAAAACTATAGTGCAAGAAACTTCTGAAATTAAAATCTTCCCATATGGTTGTTAAGAGTCTCTGCTTCTAAAAATAGTTATTATTTGGGGTAAAATGTGTGTTCTTCAATTAGATGAAGATTTTTGAATATACTCCTAATGAAATGACTTAGAAAACACACTGGAATCCCTTTGTTTAAATTTCTAAATGACCACAATTTTTTTGTTGTTGTTGCTTTTATTGAGATGGAGTCTCTCTATGCTGCCAAGCCTGGTCTTGAAATCCTAGACTCAAGTGATCATCTCCTTAGTGTCCTCTACCAAATAGCTGGGACTACAGGTATGTCTCACCATGCCCAGCTAAATTTCCACAATTCCTAATATTGTTCCTAATAAGTTTATTGCAGAACCAAGAATATAAATAGAGAAAAGGCTTCCTAAAAACTGTATGATATCAAAAAAATAAGTGCCCAAGAGGAACAAAGAAATTATGTGCTATGTGCTGTACATATGGAGACCTAAAAGGCCCTGAGAAATTTCATGGTTACTATAATTAATAAGCAACTGCATCCATCAAGCACTTATTGAGATGTATTATAAAAGTCACATCAGTAGGATTTAAAAGTCCCAATAGAGAGGGTGGAGCAAGATGGCAGCCGAGTAACAGCTTCCTTGCATCTGGGCACCGTGAGTCTGGGGATATAGGACTCCAGGCATCTCTGGCTGGTGGGATCTGCCTATCATCACCCCTGAGAGGATACAGGGAGTCAGCGAGAGACTTCTGGACCCCAAGAGGAGGACTAAAACAGTGGAAAACCGGCAAGTGGTCGCGTGTGTTCAATCCGCCTAAACCCGCCCGCAACTTCCACAGGCACAAGAACTTAAAGAGCAAGAGGAATTGAAAGGAAAATTAGGGCAAGTAAACAGATAAAAGAAATCACCCATGAGGAAGAATCAGCAGAAAACTCCAGGCAACATGAAGAACCAGTCCAGAACTACCCCGCCAAGGGACCATGAGGTAGCTACTGCAGAGGATTCCACCTATACAGAAATGTTAGGAATGACAGAAAGGGAATTTAGAATACACATGTTGAAAACAATGAAGGAAATGATGGAAACAATGAAGGAAACTGTTAATGAAGTGGAAAATAACCAAAAGGAAATTCAAAAACAGAATCAAATAAGAGATGAATGATATGAAGAATATAAAAAGGATATAGCAGAGCTGAAGGAAATGAAACAGTCAATCAGGGAACTTAAAGATGCAATGGAAAGTATCAGCAACAGGTTAGACCATGCAGAAGAAAGAATTTCAGAGGTAGAAGACAAAGTTTTTGAGATAACTCAGATCGTAAAAGAGGCAGAAAAGAAGAGAGAGAAAGCAGAATGTTCACTGTCAGAATTATGGGACTTTATGAAGCGTTCCAACATACGAGTTATAGGAATTCCAGAAGGGGAAGAAGAATGCCCCAGAGGAATGGAAGCCATACTAGAGAATATTATAAAAGAAAATTTCCCAAATATCACCAAAGATATTGACACACTGCTTTCAGAGGGATATCGGACCCCAGGTCGCCTCAACTCTAACCGAGCTTCTCCAAGACACATTGTGATGAACCTCTCCAAAGCCAAGACCAAAGAAAAGATTCTGCAAGCTGCCAGGAGTAAGCGCCAGTTGACTTACAGGGGCAAATCCATCAGATTGACCGCAGACTTCTCTAATGAAACTTTCCAAGCAAGAAGACAATGGTCATCTACCTTTAATCTACTTAAACAGAACAATTTCCAGCCCAGAATTCTGTACCCTGCTAAGCTAAGCTTCAAAATTGACGGAGAAATCAAATCATTTACGGATATACAAACATTGAGGAAATTCGCCACAACAAGACCAGCTCTACAGGAAATACTTCAACCTGTTCTGCACACTGACCACCACAATGGATCAGCAGCAAAGTAAGAACTCAGAAATTAAAGGACAGAACCTAACCTCCACACTGATGCAAAAGATAAAACTAAGCAATGGACTCTCACAAAATAAGACGAATAGAATACTACCACACTTGTCAATTATCTCAATAAATGTTAATGGCTTGAATTCCCCACTGAAGAGACATAGATTGGTTGACTGGATTAAAAAACACAAGCCATCCATTTGCTGTCTGCAAGAAACACACCTGGCTTCAAAAGACAAATTAAAGCTCCGAGTCAAGGGTTGGAAGACAATTTTTCAGGCAAATGGAATTCAGAAGAAAAGAGGAGTTGCAATCTTATTTTCAGACACATGTGGATTTAAAGCAACTAAAGTCAAAAAAGACAAAGATGGTCACTTTATATTGGTCAAGGGAAAAATACAACAAGAAGACATTTCAATTCTAAATATTTATGCACCCAATTTAAATGCTCCCAGATTCTTGAAGCAGACCTTACTCAGTCTGAGCAATATGATATCTGATAATACCATCATAACAGGGGACTTTAACACTCCTCTTACAGAGCTGGACAGATCCTCTAAACAGAAATTAAACAAGGATATAAGAGACTTAAATGAGACTCTAGAACAACTGTGCTTGATAGACGCATATAGAACACTCCACCCCAAAGATAAAGAATATACATTCTTCTCATCACCCCACGGAACATTCTCCAAAATTGATCATATCCTGGGACACAAAACAAATATCAACAGAATCAAAAGAATTGAAATTTTACCTTGTATCTTCTCAGACCATAAGGCACTAAAGGTGGAACTCAACTCTAACAAAAATGCTCTACCCCACACAAAGGCATGGAAACTAAACAATCTTCTGTTCAATAACAGATGGGTGAAGGAAGAAATAAAACAGGAAATCATTAACTTCCTTGAGCATAACAACAATGAAGACACAAGCTACCAAAACCTGTGGGATACTGCAAAAGCAGTTTTGAGAGGAAAATTCATCGCTTTAGATGCCTACATTCGAAAAACTGAAAGAGAGCACATCAACAATCTCACAAGAGATCTTATGGAATTGGAAAAAGAAGAACAATCTAAGCCTAAACTCAGTAGAAGAAAAGAAATATCCAAAATCAAATCAGAGATCAATGAAATTGAAAACAAAAGAATCATTCAGAAAATTAATGAAACAAGGAGTTGGTTTTTTGAAAAAATAAATAAAATAGATAAACCATTGGCCAGACTAACGAGGAATAGAAAAGTAAAATCTCTAGTAACCTCAATCAGAAATGATAAAGGGGAAATAACAACTGATCCCACAGAGATACAAGAGATCATCTCTGAATACTACCAGAAACTCTATGCCCAGAAATTTGACAATGTGAAAGAAATGGATCAATATTTGGAATCACACCCTCTACCTAGACTCAGCCAGGAAGAAATAGAGCTCCTGAACAGACCAATTTCAAGCACTGAGATCAAAGAAACAATAAAAAATCTTCCAACCAAAAAATGCCCTGGTCCAGATGGCTTCACTCCAGAATTCTATCAAACCTTCAAGGAAGAGCTTATTCCTGTACTGCAGAAATTATTCCAAAAAACTGAGGAAGAAGGAATCTTCCCCAACACATTCTATGAAGCAAACATCACCCTGATACCAAAACCAGGAAAAGACCCAAACAAAAAGGAGAATTTCAGACCAATCTCACTCATGAACATAGACGCAAAAATTCTCAACAAAATCCTAGCCAATAGATTACAGCTTATCATCAAAAAAGTCATTCATCATGATCAAGTAGGCTTCATCCCAGGGATGCAAGGCTGGTTTAACATACGCAAGTCTATAAACGTTATCCACCATATTAACAGAGGCAAAAATAAAGATCACATGATCCTCTCAATAGATGCAGAAAAAGCATTTGATAAAATCCAGCATCCTTTTCTAATTAGAACACTGAAGAGTATAGGCATAGGTGGCACATTTCTAAAACTGATTGAAGCTATCTATGACAAACCCACAGCCAATATTTTACTGAATGGAGTAAAACTGAAAGCTTTTCCTCTTAGAACTGGAACCAGACAAGGTTGTCCTCTGTCACCTTTACTATTCAACATAGTGCTGGAAGTTCTAGCCAATACAATTAGGCAAGACAAGGAAATCAAGGGAATCCAAATGGGAGCAGAGGAGGTCAAACTCTCCCTCTTTGCTGACGACATGATCTTATACTTAGAGAACCCCAAAGACTCAACCACAAGACTCCTAGAAGTCATCAAAAAATACAGTAATGTTTCAGGATATAAAATCAATGTCCACAAGTCAGTAGCCTTTGTGTACACCAATAACAGTCAAGATGAGAAGCTAATTAAGGACACAACTCCCTTCACCATAGTCTCAAAGAAAATCAAATAC
This sequence comes from Nycticebus coucang, assembly GCF_027406575.1. Taxonomy (NCBI): domain Eukaryota; kingdom Metazoa; phylum Chordata; class Mammalia; order Primates; family Lorisidae; genus Nycticebus; species Nycticebus coucang. Next base: position 108,872,017 of record NC_069781.1, read on the forward strand.
CTAGGAATATACCTAACGAAGGAGGTGAAGGACCTGTATAAAGAAAACTATGAAATCCTCAGAAAGGAAATAGCAGAGGATATTAACAAATGGAAGTACTTACCATGCTCATGGATGGGAAGAATCAACATTGTTAAAATGTCCATACTTCCCAAAGCAATCTACCTATTCAATGCCATTCCTATCAAAATACCAACATCATACTTTCAAGATTTGGAAAAAATGATTCTGCGTTTTGTATGGAACTGGAAAAAACCCCGTATAGCTAAGGCAGTTCTCTGTAATGAAAATAAAGCTGGGGGCATCAGCATACCAGATTTTAGTCTGTACTACAAAGCCATAGTGCTCAAGACAGCATGGTACTGGCACAAAAACAGAGACATAGACACTTGGAATCGAATGGAAAACCAAGAAATGAAACTAACATCTTACAACCACCTAATCTTTGATAAACCAAACAAGAACATACCTTGGGGGAAAGACTCCCTATTCAATAAATGGTGTTGGGAGAACTGGATGTCTACATGTAAAAGACTGAAACTGGACCCACACCTTTCCCCACTCACAAAAATTGATTCAAGATGGATAAAGGACTTAAACTTAAGGCATGAAACAATCAAAACCCTCCAAGAAAGCATAGGAAAAACACTGGAAGATATTGGCCTGGGGAAAGACTTCATGAAGAAGACTGCCATGGCAATTGCAACAACAACAAAAATAAACAAATGGGACTTCATTAAACTAAAAAGCTTCTGTACAGCTAAGGAGACAATAACCAAAGCAAAGAGACAACCTACACAATGGGAAAGGATATTTGCATATTTTCAATCAGACAAAAGCTTGATAACTAGGATCTATAGAGAACTCAAATTAATCCACATGAAAAAAGCCAACAATCCCTTATATCAATGGGCAAGAGACATGAATAGAACTTTCTCTAAAGACGACAGACGAATGGCTAACAAACACATGAAAAAATGTTCATCATCTCTATATATTAGAGAAATGCAAATCAAAACAACCCTGAGATATCATCTAACCCCAGTGAGAATGGCCCACATCACAAAATCTCAAAACTGCAGATGCTGGCGTGGATGTGGAGAGAAGGGAACACTTTTACACTGCTGGTGGGACTGCCAACTAGTACAACCTTTCTGGAAGGAAGTATGGAGAAACCTCAAAGCACTCAAGCTAGACCTCCCATTTGATCCTGCAATCCCATTACTGGGCATTTACCCAGAAGGAAAGAAATCCTTTTATCATAAGGACACTTGTACTAGACTGTTTATTGCAGCTCAATTTACAATTTCCAAAATGTGGAAACAGCCTAAATGCCCACCAACCGAGGAATGGATTAACAAGCTGTGGTATATGTATACCATGGAATACTATTCAGCCATTAAAAAAAATGGAGACTTTACATCCTTCGTATTAACCTGGATGGACGTGGAAGATATTATTCTTAGTAAAGCATCACAAGAATGGAGAAGCATGAATCCTATGTACTCAATTTTTATATGAGGACAATTAATGACAATTATGGTTATGGGGGGGGAAACAGAAAGAGGGAAGGAGGGAAGTGGGTCGGGCCTTGGTGTGTGTCACACTTTATGGGGGCAAGACATGATTGCAAGAGGGACTTTACCTAACAATTGCAATCAGTGTAACCTGGCTTATTGTACCCTCAATGAATCCCCAACAATAAAAAAAAAAGAAAAAGAAAAAAAAAAAAAAAGTCCCAATAGAAATACTTTCTAAAATAAACCTTGACCGAATTTCGTATTTCCCGTATTAACAAAAGCTTTTGCTAATATAATTTTCCTGTCACTATGTATTTTCCAGCTCATAGTTTTCAGTCCCCCACTCCCTTAAAGTATTTTTCTATCCTTAACCACTGCTAACTTTTATGAGTCAATACTATATAAAACTAGACTCAGCACAAATAAGACAATTTTACAAGAGACTGCTTTACCTGGGTATCAGAACCAAGGATGTCTTCATCATCTGAAGTATGCCATAACTCAGCACACAGAACATCCAGTTCACTGAAAATATGTTAGAGCAAAAATACACAACAAAAATGAGTTCATTTCTTTTTTTTAAAATGTGCTGGTTTATACCCAGGTACTCCCTCCAAAAAACAAAAACAAAATCTGGGGAAAGGACAGCTAGCTGCATATTAAATGTTTCCCATTGATATAATTAAAATATGGTCTCTGTTTTGAAAAAACATTTTCATTACCTATTTCTGCCTCCACCTTTCCTAACCAAGGAAATATTCAATGAAGACTCACCCTTAGTTCCACAACAAATAGTGACAGCCTATTATGTTAGGAGAGCCTGCCTGAGAATAATTGGTCTCCATAAATCGTATATCCTGAAGGCTAAACTGGAAAGCCAACTGATGGCTGACATGACTTTTGTTACTTGAACTAGAAACAACCTGATAACCTGTTGAAAAGGTTGAAAGGTACACTGTTCTTTCTCTGTCTATCTCCATTTCACTCAAATATAGCTATCATGATTCTTCAGCATGGAAACCACTTAAGAACGCTCCATTGCTTTACTCTATCTAAAACAGTACAGGAAGACCCCCTGAAATGTTTGAAGCTAAAGGTACAAAAAGTCAAAGAACAAATGCATACATTGTTGTTGAAAATATTCTCCCCAGAAAGACTAAAACATTCAAAATCATAAAATCCAATGATTTTCCCTACATAAGTCCTATAATTTACATACACATAAAGTAGGAAATCCTTAAAAACCTTTATGGGCACTTATACAACCAAGGGGAGAGACCACTGAAAAAACAGTCCTGGTAGTTATACCTCTAAGTACTATCTAAATATCTTCCTCTCTGTGGACTCCCATTTTCAGATCCCTCTTCTGCAGGCCTTGATAACAGCCTACAACCTTTCAATGTTCAGCCTATGAAAGTGGATTCCTGAAAGCATGGGCTCTAATGACCTAGAGAACTAAAGTTCTAAAGAACTATTTTCCCATTCTGAGAAAACAAGCTAAATGCATCTCAGTCATCTGCCTCCAGCACAGGTATGTTACCAGCTTCCCAACTGTAGCTCCATGACTGATTTGCCAGCCAATCCTACCCAAGCCTTACCCTACAGGGTACAAGGGAAGGGCATCAGCAAATTGGGAAAAGAGACAGGGGAAAGGGTATACCTGCCTTGGGTGCTGATTCTGTGTGGTTCAGCAACCTCCAGCCCCCTAGTACTTGAGGGGCTCTAAGCCACCCTCTATAAACTGGGGTAGAAATAGATGATACCACATTCCTATCTTCTGATAACCTGATAACAGAGAGACTCTTCCTGTTTGCTAAAACTCTTTGAACATATTTTAATAGAAGCTTTCAAGTTTGTCAGTTCCTCCAATTAAATAAATCAATAACAACAACAACAACCAAAAAAAAGCAGCAACCTGTTCAGGACTCCATTGAACCCTCTATTTTAATATATCTTTAGATAACTCTTGTGTCCTTCATTCCTATGGTTTATCTTTGTCAGACTTGTCATATACCCCAATATTCTGATCTCTTCTCTAAAATCCTTATCCCTATCCAATCCCTATCCAAAATGGTGTTGTTTCTCTTCAAACCTGGCCTTCTCCTACTTATTAAATTCCTATCTACTGCCATTGGGTTCATCAGTAAATTCCATTCGTATCCTATTCCATTAGGTTCACTAGACCCACTACTCCTTTCTATTATTAAAACACTCACCTACAGGATGGTAAAGAAGGAAAAGAACTGGGCTTTGAATTAAGAAACCAGAGATCAAATCTTATTTCTGTCACTTACTATATCCAAATAAGTCCCTTTAATCTCTGTTTCATGTTCTCCATTTGAACAACCACTTAGCCAGGATGTTATAAACATAGGTTGAAGTACTAGAGGGCATTTAGATTAATCTCTAAAATGCCTTAAAATCCTGAAATTCTATGTGTTTTTGATCCTACCAGTGGGAAAATGATTAATACCTGGAAGAAATAAAAAAAAATACCAAAAAAGAAACACAAAAAAAGCATAAAAGAAAGAAAAAAGAAACAAAGGTTTTGGATAAGTCATAGAAGAAAAAAAAGAAAAACCTTTCTTTTGTGCAGGAAAAAGCACAAGAACAACTTCACAGAACTAGGCAGGAATGCTAGCCTAAAGGGAAACTCAAACCGGGAAGTTAGTAAGTAGAGAAATCAATTAAAAGTAGCCTCTGAATAGATACTAAATATAATTAACATAAAATGATCTATACATAAACATCCTTCACCTAGGGTAAAATAACTCCTCTCAGGTGCTTGCTTGGTCTTGCTTATGTGTGGCCAAAGATAAGTGAGCTATAATACCACAG